>NC_140081.1:7862147-9062147 GCF_964194135.1 Talpa europaea
AACATACCATGATTTCTTTATACATTCTGCCGTTGGCAGGCATTTGCAGAATTTCCAGTTTGGACTATACTGAATAATGCTGCTATGAACATTCTAGTGCCCGTCTTTCAGGGAATGTTCCTGCACATTTCTGTTGGGTAAAAACTCCCTGGCTTGTAGTTTCACAAAATTTTCTTCCCTCAATAAGATAGGTTAAGACTGTGACAGGGACTGTTCTTATTCCTTGTTGGCACCCCCAGGCTACGCAAGAGTTTTGCTTGTTTTCTATAATGGAAAGAGTATCCCTGTTCCTTAATGGCAAAGTTTTGGTGTCTAGAGTGGAGGAAATGTGATCCCTTAAAAGGACCCTCTCCCCCTCTTTTAAGATAAAGGCGTAGTTACGGCGTCTTTGTGCTCAGACAAGGGCATTTGCAAAGCCATGTTTTGAATGGTCTGTGTCGAGTTGGACATTGCGATCTTTACTGGCGCTGCTTCAGCTCCTCCTGGATTTTCAAATTGTTTCCTTTCCTTAGAGAGGAAATGGAAGAGGAAGAGCGGTGAGTTCTCTAATCACTTGGTACATTAGTCTTAGAGTTCCCTGGAGTTGCCGGCTCCAGTTGCCCCTGCTGTCAAGGCTTTCTGCAAAACCCAGGCAAGGCTGAGAGGCAGGGGATAAAGAAGAGGGGGGGGCCTTTCTGTCCCCCCAGGAGGGCTTATTCTTCTACTTTCAGGACCTCAGCTATCAGGTCTACCCAGGAGCAATCTTGGGTAGAAGAACTTGTGGACTGGGGGAGTCCATAAGGCCTCAAATTCTAAAACTGCCCACAGGACTTTCTTTCAGCCGCCTGACACATGCTCAGCTTCCCAGATTCCCTTGCTGAGGTCTGAAGTCCAGGCCTCATGAGTGGTGTAACTACCCCTAACCCCACTGGCTTCCTTGGGGTTTGGTTTGAAATGACCATGATGGGAGAGTTGAGAGGTGAGTGTTGTAGCCTAAGCCCCCCGTCCAAGCATCCGGGAGTATCTGAAGCACCTTGGAGGCCCAAGCAGTCTCGAGGCCGCCTTGTGTTTCGATGGAACATTTGGTTCACTGTGGTTATGAAGGGGTGTGGAGCCTTTATAGTTAAGTCTGAAAAATGGTTGTGAGAAACCCTCAGGGGACCTGGTGCTGAGTGACACACAGCTGGGCCTTTGAAAGTGGGGTTTTATGATAAATTTGAACATGGTTTTAAACTTGACTACTTTGCTTCACTTCTTTTCCGAACTAGAGGGTAGGTGAGCTGATTTTTCCATGAGGGAACTGTTTTCGACCATTAACCCAGATTTTCTTCCAATGAGAGGTGGCTATGTAATTGGCTTTTGGTTTTGAAAAATGGGAGGCCTAGTGAGACAGCTCTGTGAAGTCAGAAGGTGCAGGTGGGGCAGGAAGAGTTTGCTTTTCTTTATTCACCAGGTGTGATGCGAAAGAGCTTTATGCAGAAAAGGAGGCCTTTAAAAACCCAGACTTACCCTGAGAGCCCGGGGAACTCTTGCTGAAATCCACTGCTTGTCCCAAATGGTCTTTCTCTTCTGTAGGGTCTTCCTACAGGGAGACCACAGGGTCTTCCTACAGGGAAACCCTTCCTACAGGGAGACCACTGCCTGGGGTTTATTTTTCTTCACCCCTTTGATTTCCACCCCTACCCCGTAGTCAGCCCTACCTCCCAGTTTTGGAAAGACGGCTGAACGTTTGTCTTAGGTGACAGTTACCCAGGGGATTCTTCTGAACATGTTCAGGCAGATATTGAGCAAATTTGCACGCACACACGCACACACACTCACACATGCAGGTGCATGCACAGAGCCCTCTCTAAATTGATTGTGTGACTGATTCTGCTAATGCTGCCTGAGGTTATTTCACAGGGCCCTCCTCGACATTCTGCATGGAGATGCGAGGGTTCTCTCTTGGTGGTGGAGGAAACTGAGGCTCTGCTTTTGGCTTCAACCCCTCCAGGCTTCAGATGTGGCTCCATCCTCAGTTCCAGCGCTCTGTCTCCCCTGGCCAGTGCCTCTCTCTGTGCCATGTGCTTCCTTCTGCCAGGTAGCTGACGGCCTCTCAGTGTATGATGGGGAAGCTGGGGCAATAAGACAAGAGGACCATTTCCAGGTAGACCAGGATGCTCTGCAGGACTAGCGTTGGGTCTGCTGCACAAAAAGGCCCATGAATCAAGACGCACCTACAGCATCCCCAGCACCCACTGTCCTGTGCTGGATGTTCACGTGTGTGTTTGGGGAGTGGGGTGGCTGTGTGTCTGGTAGTAACTAACAGTAGTTTGATGAAATATACTTTTCTGTGATGCATCCTGACTGTTTTTCCACTATGTTGTCTTATGCTACCCTGCCTTACCTAGTCTACCTTGTTCCAACCTAGTCTACCTTGTTCCAACTTGATTCCTCTTCTCCTTTCTTCTGTTTCATCTTTTAAGATGCTGGTTATGACTGATTAAGTTGCTATCATGATCTTCTAGTGTGGTGCAAGCCACATTTTCACGAACACGGCTCCAGGATGTAAACAGTGGCTATCTGTGGCGGGTGGATGACAGATAACATGTTTTTTTTTTTTTTTTTTGCTTCTCCTATACTTGTGTGATACAGAGGCTAGTGAAAGTTTTGCAATGATATCATGAGTCCATTTAAAAACAAACTGATACTCTGTAACTTTTTAAAGAATGTACTGATTTTATAAAATAAGATGCTTACTATGCTTACTGTACTTTAACCTTTGGGCATTCAGAGTATTCTGAGAGCCTTAAGAACAGTCATGGCAGGAAAACTATCTCCACTGAGACACATAGTTAAACAATAGAATAACAAAAAAGTGAAACATGGCCTTACCTCTTCCAATGCAGAAGGTGGCTAGGCATCCCTACTGACAGCTTTACCCCAGTGATGTTGCACCAATTCTGTGCTTCTTTTTTCTGTTTTTGTTCCTGATGGCATTTTTTTAATGCTTATTTCCCAGCTGAAAAGAATAAAGGATATTAAATTCATCAGACTACTTTCTGGCCAGATTATCTGGGCTTACAGTACTGTCAAAGTTAGCCCCTTTTAAAGCGAAAGAAGATTTTAAATGGAAGGTAGTCATTAAGAACTTAGAGCAGGAAGCAGAAGCTTTAAGGGAGGACAGGAAGAAACCCTGGGCTGAGCCATCCACTTCCCTGTGGGCTTCCTGCTCTGAGCGCACAGCTGGGCGTCTGCAGAGCACCCCCAGAGCCGCACTCCCATCATGGCCACACAGGCAAATGGCATTATGAAGTGAACATTCCTTGGCTATTCTCCGGAAAACCATGGGTGAACAAGAAGGGCAGAGATTTCTGCAGAAAGTTCTGTTTACATAGAGGCCAAATAAATCCTTGGGCACATATGCCCACTGCCAGGAGGGGGAGGGTGACCCATTGGGTTGGAGTTGGGAGAGGCTCACTGACATTTTCAGGGTAGGGACACTGAGAGAGTTATTTCCTGCCCCTAAAAGGAATTAATGATAGGAAATCTGAGAAAATAACTGGGGTTGCTTTCCAAGATGTAGGAATTTAGTTACTGTTGTTTCCATTTTTTTTCTGTTGAGAGTAGTCTGAGGATGCTGAAAATGTTATTTGGAGCCCTGGCCATTTACTCAGGGGGGAAGGCTAAATACATCTGTCTTTGAAACATTGTGAATAACGCGCAAAGTTATTCATGTGCTCATTTGTTTATTCATTTACTATTTAATAATTATCCATGCATGTGGTTATTTGTTCATTCATTCACTTTTTTATTCATCCATCCACTCATCCATCCATCCACCCATCCGTCCATGCATCCACTTATCCATCCATCCATTCATCCATCCATCCATCCATCCATCCATCCACTCACTCACATAGTATTTCTTGACCAGATGCTTTGTGATGAAGATCATGTGCCAATTACTGGGTAGGGGAAGGGACTCCAAAAGAAGGAACAGCAGTCTGTGTAGTGGAGTGGCTCTCAGTCTGGAGGAGCAGACAGACATGTGAACAACTAATTATCGCATAGTGTGGGCAGTGCCACTAGAGGGGCCATCCTGGCTTGAGTCATGCAAAATGAAGTCTCCTTTTCAGGCCTAGAATCATGGAATATTGGCCTAAGAGAGGGCTTCGAAAAACTGAATGGCACAATGCTTTCCAGACTTTAATTCAGAGATTGCTGGAGTGCCATTCCAGGGAGTGGAGATGGGAGTAGGAGGAAGGAGGAAGAGGAAAACTGAACAGAATTAGCTTCCTTAAGAACTGGAGTAGCTCCCTTTTCATTTGTGTCGTGTATTGAGGTCCCTTCTAGAATAGCATTTACACAAAGGCCTTGTCTGCCTGGCAATTCTTACAAAGCACTGGACCATTTCCACCATCTTTCTTGTTTCTCTGGTTTAAAATTGAGGCTCAGGGCCTCCCGGGTGGCACAGCGGTTGAGCACTGGGTTGTGAAGCTGCCCGCAGCCTCTGCAGCGCCGGTTCGATCCCCGGCTGCTCCCCGGCCACCAGAGGAGGGTCCCACATGGCGCGCAGACCTTTCCTGCTGCCCGCTGCTCCCCTCAGCAGTGTACTTCAGTCCTTCTGCCTATTCTGCTCCCTGCTCTGGCTCTGGTGAATTCTCTCACCCTCCCGTGCTTCTGACTGTACCCAGTGCTTGCATAAATAAATAAATAAATAAACAAATAAATAAATAAATAAATCTTAAAAAAAAAAAAATAAATAAAATTGAGGCTCAAAAAGGTGAAATGATTTACTCAAGGTTGTACAATTGGTTAGGAAACAATCCAGGAATAAGACCTGGTCTTCTAACTTATGTGGACATTACCACCATTTCAGTTGACTTTTTCTGGGTAACAACCTCAAAACCAGTGACTTAAAAAACAACTATTACTTATTTAACCCATAATTCTGTAAGTTGGCAGTTCAATTGGGTGGTTCTTCTGGTCTCAGCTGGGCTCGCTCTTGTTGCTGATCAGTTGGCAAGTCACCTGACATCTGGAAAGCCCAAGATGGCCCTACATCTGAGGGATAGCTGGGTGTTGCCAGGAGTAACCAGGTAACTGAACCTGGAAGCTCTCATCACCAGTGTGATTCCACCAGAGCAAGAGGAAGTATGTATGGCCTCTTGAGATCTAGGCTTGAGGTTGGTCAAAGTCTGGGCCTTAAGACTGAAATCACAAGACAACTCAGACTCAGGAAGTGCAGAGAGACAGGAAGGGAAGAATTGTTGCCCTTTTTGCTATCTACCACAAGAGTGGTAAGTTACTACCATGTCTTCCCTTCTTAATTTGGGCACTGGAAATATATATATATTTGAAACTACTGCCAAATTCCAAAATTGTCTTATATGATTGTAGCCGTGACTCTCCATGCCAGGAAGCATCTCACCCATTGTAGTTTTCAAGTTGTGTTTGAGACAGATGGTACTTACTGGTTGTGGTAAGGAACACAGTACCTGTAGAACATTTCTACTCTACTCCCAATCATAGTTTTGCCATCAGTAGTAATGGAAAGGACCCTTCAGCTCTTGGTCACCTAATTGTTTTAGATGCTACATAGGGTCGAATACATCTTCATTATTTCCACAGACATTTTTTGAGTGACTTCTATGTATCAGTCATTAAAGTAGATGTTGAAGATACAAATATACCTAAAGTGGGTCCCTAACTTCAGGTAGCTTATAGTCTGGAAGGGAAAGAAGAAAGGCAAACAGATTATTATAGTGGAATTTGATGGGGAAGAAGAGTAGAAATTGAATTTCTTTCAGTGGTCACTATCTTTTTTGTAATTAGAAGGTATAGTCACATATCATCTAAATAGACACAGGAATAGCATTGAAAATTCAGTACCTTTTCATGACAGAAACACATGAAAAACTAGGAATAGAAGAAAACTTCCTCAACTTGATAAAGGGCATCTATGAAAAACTCACAGCTGACATCATAGCTAGTAGTAAAAGATTGAATGCATTCCCCTGAAGATGAGATATAAGACAAGGCTGTCCATTCTTGCCATTTCTGTTTAACATTATACTGGAGGTTCCAGCCAGAGCAATTAGGGAAGAAAAAAGGCATTCAGATTGGAAAGGGAAAAGAAAAAGTATCTCTGTTCACAAATGGCATGATCTCGTATATAGAAATTCCTAAAGAATTCACCAAAGAAAAAACAAAACCAATTAGAAATAATAAATGGAGTTAGAAAGCTTTGTGTATATAAGATCAATATACAAAAAGGGCCCCCCTGGTGGTGCAGGGGTTAAAGTCTGAGCACTATCAAGCTATCCCCAGCCACTGCGGCATGAGTTTGATCCGCAGCCATGGAGCTGACCCACGTGGTGCAGCAGACCTCTCCTGTCTTGTCCACTGCTCCCCTAGGCACTGTATTTCAGTAAATCTGCCTGTTCTGCTCCCCACTCTGTGTCTGGTGAATCTCCTCACCCCCCACACCTCTGGCCTATATCCCAGTTCACCCATAAATAAATAAAATAAATCTGTTTTCAAAAAAGATCAATTTACAAAAATCAATTATATTCTATATACCAGCAAAAAGAATAAGAAAAAGAAATTATGAGAACAATTCCTTTTACAATAACATCAAAAAAATAAGATACTTAGGAATAAATTTCACAAAATTGCAAGACTTGTACACTGAAAACTATGAAATATCTTTGAAAGAAAATAAAGAAGACCTCTGTAAATGGAACAATAAGCCATGTTTATGGGTCAGAAACCTTAATATTGTTAAAATGGTAATATTTCCCAAATTAATAGATTGAATTGAAACCATATCAAAAATCTTAGCTTTTTTTTTGTGCCAAAATTGACAAGTATATTCTAAAATTCACATGGAAATGCAAGGGACCAAAAAAATAGCCAAATCCATCTTAAAAAGGAAGAACAAAGTAGGAAGATACTTAGGTTCCAGTTTCAAAACTTATTCCAAAGCTACAGCAGTCAAAACGGTGTGGTTCTGGCATAAGGACTGACACATATGCTAATGGAAGAGAAAATAGTGAGTCTAGAAATAAATCCTTATATTTATGGTCAATTGGTTTTTTTTTTTTTACAAAAGCGCTAAGATAACTCAACAGTGGTAACTATAATCTTTTTAACAAGTGGTGCCACACAACTGAATATCCACATGCAAAAGGATAAAGTTGAACCCTTCCCCCACATGAACACAACAAAAATTGACTCAAAATAGATTATAGACTTAAATTTAAGGGTTAAAATTATAAAATTGTTAGAAGAAATCATAGGAGTAAATCTTCATGACCTTGGATTTGGCAGTGGTTTCTTAGATATGACACTGAAAGCATAAGTGACAAAAGCAAAAAATAGATAAATAAGACCTTCAAAATTAAATGCTTTTGTCCATCAAAAGGTGCCATCAGATAGTGAAAAGTCACTTCATAAAATGGGAGAAAAATTGAAAGCCATAAATCTGAACAGGATTTTGTATTAGTTTTTAGGGCTGACATAGTTAACTACCCATGAACTGGGTAGCTTAAGACAACAGAAATTTATTCTTTCACAGTTAAGGAGGCTAGCATCAAAATGATGAACAATACTCTCTTAAATCTCTAAGAAGAATTCCTTTTTGTTTCTCTCCTGGTTTCTGGTGGTTACCAGCAATCAATCTGCAGAGTTCCTGGGTTTGGAGCCATGAGTCCATTCTATCTCCATTGTCACATGGTTCTCTCCTTTCTGGGTTTCTCATTGGCCCTGGGTCTTCACATGGCTTTCTTATAAGGATACTAGTCACTGGAGCTGGACTTTATCCTAATCCAGTGTGATCTTATCTTAGCTTGATTCTGTCTGCAGAGAACCTCTTTCCAAATCAATTAACAACCACAGTACTAGGGTTAGAATTTTAACACATTTTTTGGGGAAGTACAATTCAACCCACAACAGACTTGAGTTCAGAATATTAAAAAAACTCTTAACAATTCAACAATAAAAAGACAAACACCATTTTTTTAGTGAGGAAAGGATTTGAATAGACAATTCAGTAAAGACATAAAAGTGGGCATAAGCTCATAAAAAGATGCTCAATATCATTAGTCATCAGGAAAATGCAAATCAAAACCACATTGAAACATCTTTTCATACCCATTAGGGTGGCTAAAAAAAAAAAAGACAGTAACAAGTGTTGACAAAGATGTGGAAAGTGACTGTTAGTGAGTATGGGATTTCTTTTAGGGGGGGATGAAAATGCTCTAAAATTAGTGGAGATGGTTGCATAACTCTGCAAAAGTCTAATAACCTTTGAAAAATTTAAAGGGTGATTTTTTTGTGTGTGTGAATTATATCTCAATAAAGCTGTTAGAAAAAATAAGGTGTGGTCCTCTGCCAGGAGTAGAGGATGTTAAGACACTTGAAAAAATTGTGATGATTTGGAATCTTTGCTCAAAAGAAGGGTGGAGAGAGCTGTATTCATTATGTTAGGCTAGCTGCCCTCATGGCCCCCAACTTTCAGTGGCTGAGCACAATGAAAGTTGTTTTTTTTTCTCTCTCATTGTCTTATTCTGGTCAGGTGAGTATCCTAGTGGCTCTCCTGCAAATGGCGACTCAGGGATCCAGGTTCTTTCCATCTTTTGTCTCTGCCCGCCTTTAGATCCAGCTGCTGGATTGGGGGAGGATGTGGGGGGTTAAGCATAGAGGATGTGGGGGGTTGAGCATAGGTTTTTAAGACCTGTGAGAGACTTACTTCACTTCCATTGATACGCTAGTCACCAGAATTCAGTCAGAATTCAGTCTCACCTAACTGCAGGCGAGATTGGTGCATGCCGTCTACTTATGCATCTGAGAAGACAAGGGACTCCGGTTTGCTGAATGGCTAGTCAGTCTCGGCTGCAAGGGCTGGCCAAGGATGAGGAGAAAGACTGCAGATTCGGAGCCCAGCTTGAGGTGGGCCATGTTTGTGGTCCTCACTGAGCAGGGCTGAGTTGTTTCCTCCTGCTGTTCTCAGTGGAACATTCGCAGGCTGAAAGTAGGTCTGTACTCTCAGGGCACATTTCTGCCGATGAGATAGCCTGGTCTCCAGTCGTCCTGCCTGGGGAGGGAAATAAAGACCAGGGCAACCTTGAGCATGTTAGCATCTCCCCTATGGGATGACAAATGTAGCCGTGCTGTCCACATTGTCATTAAATGGAGAGCAAGAGATGAATGTGGCAAATAAACTGCTGTTTCTTTGCACTTGGACATGGGCTGAATAAAAATAAGAATCTGTCCTCTTTTAAGGTTGCGCTTTAAATAGAAATCTGCCCCAGGCCTGGCTTGTCTTTTTCTTTTTGACTTCCTCTCTCCAAGTGTCCTTCACTCTCAGCCACATCTGCTCCTTTGCGGCCGAGGGGCCTGAATGTGGCTCGGAAAGCAGCGCGTCTGAGTAGACTGAAGCACCATCCCCCAAACGCCTTTTTTGTAGGTTTCCAGGGCTGCCTTGACAGGTCCAGCTCATTTCCTGACATTTCTGTAGTTATTGTACCTGCCTTTCTGACAACTGCTGCCCGTCTTCCTGACAGACTGTTTGTTTGTTTCTGAGTGCTAAAGCCGTAGTGACAGTCACCTCACTGGCCTGTCCTTGTTTTCGGAGACTCTTGTCTCTTGGCATAAGACTGGATGTTTAATGAGCGAGCACTGTTTAGGGAGAGTGTAAGATGGATGTGGCATAATCTCCTGTGGACTTCGTTGAAAGGCATCCTGGGACCTTGAGGACAGGCTGATAGGAAGTGGGGTGTAAGCCAGGAAAGGGCATGCCAGGACCAGGGAGAAAGTGGGCGATGGCCCCAGTAGCCATGGCCAAGGCGTGGGTGGTGGGGACAGGGCTGCACTGGGGTCAGTGCCGAGGGCTCTGACATACTGTGTTGGTGAATGGCGGAGGGGGGGGGGTTTCCAGTTAGTCATCCTGCTTTCCCGTCTAGTTCTCCCCTGATACATTCTTTATACTCCTGCAGTGCATCTTGCAAGGCACAAATCAATCACATCATCTCCTCATCTACGTTCCTCCAAGCCTTCTTATGCTCTTCTGATCACATTTATATGAATTGTTTTTCAAGATCATATGAGTATGGTCCCAGCCTCGTCCCTCCTGCCTTCTCAGACACATTGCTCTGGCCCCAGTTCTAAGATTCCTCTGGTTCCTCTTACATGCCAACCTCTTCACCAACCTCGTTGGCCTCGTGAAGCCAATTGCCACAGCACTGTCGCCCCGCCATGCGGTCAGCATTCTCTGTTGTAATTGTCTGTTTGTGTGTGCATACCTCCGCTCCGCTGGAGACCTCATATGATGTGGGGCCATGTCTTGTTCCCCAGTGTGTTCCCCATTGTATTCATCCGGGCAGGCTAATTTCTGTAACCAAGAACCCCAAGCAGAGAAGTAGGTGAACACAGCGCAGGTTTTATTTCGCGTCCACCTGGCAATTCCGTGTGTTTGGCAGATGACTCTTTCCACGGCTCTTCGGAAGTCCAGGCGCCTTTGGTGTTGTGGCGCTCCTCCCACAGCACTGTTCTCTTTGCGTGTCTGCACCTCGCATGCAAACGGGAGAAGAATGGAGACCATAGGAGAGTTTTTATGGACTTGCCTGGCAGTTGGGTGCTTGACTTCCACCCATAGTCCTTTGGCCACATATAACTGCAGAGGATGCTGGGAAATGTCATCCAGTTGTGAGCTGGCTTGGTGAACAAAGAGCTGTCTCTGCCATACCGGAGCTCGCCTGGTACATGGTGCAAACTGAGTGAATATTTGCAGAGTTTGTTAAATGAGTGAATGTTGTCTTCTAGGCTCCATCTTGATTCTTAGGTGATTCATTTTCAACATCAGGAAGCACATGTGACTACAGTTCATAGAGAGAGCCCAGTGGGTTCAGGGGCCTGGCTACCTTGGACGTTTTAGAGACAATGGCAGAGAGAAGAACAGTGGCGTTTGGGAGTCTGGCACCCAGACAGCAAGGTGCTACCTTTCTAGTCCTCAGAAGAGGAGATTTTTATTAATACTAAAATTTCTCTTCTTGGGGGGGACAAAGGAGGAGGGAACAGAGAAAAGTGAGGACTGCATCTTCTCTCTTTTTTTTTTGTTGCAGAATGTAATGGTGTCAGCTTGTTTTCACACATCGCTTCTAGGTCTGTGGCAGAGGCATGTGGCATGCCTGTGCGTGCGCCCGGCCGCCTGGCGTTCTCCTACCCAGGAGGGAGCAGGTGTGTGTAGCGCGTGTGACATGTCTATTCGCTCTTCGATACTCGGAGCATTCTTTGAGGCCGTGCTCCCTGCAACGGAAGCGTCCACCCAGATTTCTCCCACAAGGCAGCCCTGTGTGGGTGGCCAAGTCCTCACTCCCCACGGGGGTAGGAAGAGGCAGGGAAGCGCATGGGAGAGCTACCCGTCGCCAACAATTGAGTTTGAAAATTAGCCTCCAAAGACTCAACTTCTGGACAGGCTGGGGTATAATCACGCCTTGCCTTGTGGGTGGCTCTTTTGAATTTTCAAGAGCACTTTCCCACACCTTATCTCATTCCATCCTCATAACGACGTGGTGAGGTAAGAAAGCCAAGGGTTATTATGTCTGCTTTACAGATGAGCAAAGCGAGGCTCCGAGCAGCTCGGATGACTTTCCCAAGACCACGTGGCCGCTCTTCCATCCCAGGCCCCATTGCTGGAATCTGTAAACCATCTTCCAGAAGATGCCCTCTTAGCTTGCAATTAGCAAGACTGGGAAAATATGTCTGATGACTGACCTTACCTCTCAGCGCTGGCCATTTATTTTCCTGTCTAAACAAGCGGTTCTGCAAGAAGCTGCCACCGCCCCCCACAGCCAGTGCCCCCGATGGCCGGAGCTGCGAGTGGGTCTGCGTCCTCCCTGGGTGCGGCCAGGGAAAACCAAAGACAGCGAAGGCCTGTTTCCCAGCTGCAGGGCCTCGCGCCCCGTGGGCTGCAGCGGTGTCGGTGTCGAGGTGCGGCTGTACGGGGAATTCTTTCTCTTTCAAACAAAACAGGGGGAGCTCAGGGCTGGGACGCTTCCGCAGATGCCCCGGCACTTGCTGCATTCCCAGAAAGCTTCAAGCGTCTCTCCCAGGCCCGCTCAGACAGAAAGCCGCCATTCCCGTGCCGTCTGCCTAATTAAAGACGAGGGCTGTAGCTTCCCCGGCCTGTCGGCCTGTCGTAGGCTGCTCTATGGGTGTCGCCATCGCCAGCACAGAGGAGGAGGAGGGAGAAGCTAAAGGCTGGTTGCGAGGTGGAGGGAGGGAGGCCCGGGCAGAGGTGGGTCACGGTGAGTTTCTTACTCCACAGACCCTGAACCGGTCTCCGGCAGAGGACACACGGCCCAGGTCCCAGCGAGCCTTCCTGCTGCCCTCCCTGCCCACCTGCTCCGCGGCTCGGGTCCGGCTGGGAGCCCAGCGCTCGGGCGCCAGGGCCAGGTGTTGTTTCTGCAGAAGCAGAGCGTGGCGGACATCCAGTGGTTTCTGCGCCGTGTCTGTCTCGGCAAATCCCTTTCTGTATGAAAAGATGACTGTGGTGAAGCCCAAGTCGGCGGGGGGGGGGGGGGGGGTGCTGTTTCCTCCTCCGTCATCGGGGCTCTGTCGAGGACTGCCTTTCCAGTTTCCCTTTCTGCCCACCCCTCACATCCCCAGCAGCCACCATTTGAAGCCCTTCTCCAACTTCTTTCTTTTCCTCATAGTCATCAAAAGCCCCAACAGTTTGGCCGGGGCCTGCGCGTCCTCGCTCCGAGAGGACAGCCCGGTTTTTCTCCAGCAGAGAAATGTGAGTCTGGAATGGTCTGGAGGTTCCGTGGGTGATGTTGGCGGGAAGAAAGGATGCTTGGTTCGTAAGATTTTAGGCACCACGCGGAAGAGGAAGTTCTCTCCGGGAGGGAGTGACGTTGCTCTGGGGGACGGGTTGCGGCTGTGACTGTCGCGACCACGAACGCGCGCTGACTCGAGGCGCTGCACCCCGCAGCAGCCGCGGGCTTTGGACTGTGTGTCAGGACGGGTCAGCACACGGCTCTCAGGGAGCCAGGCATTTGCCTGGTGGAGCTGAGGATACTGCTGTTCCTGGCACATCTTTAGTGAGCACCTGCTGTTTACAGGAGACTGTGCTGCTCAGCCTTCTCTTCAGCCTTCTGAGCTCTTCTGGAGCAAGTGAATCACACCAGAGTCATCTCCAGGAGAAGATGGCACCAGCCTGAAGACAATAGTTTTCTGGCTCGCAGTGGCCTCACGTCGGGGGAGGGAGCATAAGGGCGCTGATTTCTCTTCTTACAAGAGCACCCATCTCAGAGAATACGGCCCCACCCTATGACTTCATTTAATCTTAATTACTTCCTCAGAGGTCCTGCTTCCAAATACAGCCAAATACAGGTGCTAGGGCTTCAAAACATGAATTTTGGGGGAGAAGGGTGCAGATAGCCAGCCGCAAACATAATGACCATCTTGCCTACTACAGAAGAACATTTGGAGTTTTCTGATCAAGAAAATGGTAATGTACTATATTGAATATTTCGACATTGCTGAAAGAACAGGTCTTAAAAATGCTCAAGGCGAGAGAAAAATAATTTTATAACCATATGTAGTGATTGATGTTAGCTAGAATTATGTGGTGATAGCTGCAATATATACAAATATCAAACCATTATGGTGTCCACCTGAAGCTAATGTCATCTTATGTGTCTATTATTCCTTGATAAAAAGGGAAAAGGTAATTAACAACAAGCACAGTACTAGATTATTCCTACAAATAAGCACAGCAGCGTCCGTGAAGATGCTAAAAGGAGCCAGATCGCAGTACTTAACGAAAATCTGTGGTTGCTCGAACATCTTTTTCCCATGCCCGTGTCTTTGCCTTCCGTTTGGACTTTTTTAACTCCACAGGAAGTCCTCTGAGCATGTCCATTGCTGAAAGGTATGCATTCTTTGGTGGAGATAGGGCAGCCGTAATACCAGGAGGTGGAATAAGAAAGTCAGGATAAGCTGAGTTACGCTGTGATGACAAACACATCCCCCACAGTTCCAGGGGTTCAATATAAAATTCATATATCTCCCTCACACCGCAGGTTGAGGGCATGTCAGGAGGGGCACTCTTCTTGTAATTGTCCTGGGATCCAGGCAGACGGAGGCTGCCTTTTGACACACACATGCACACATCACACAGAGGAATGTAGTAAATTACATACTGACTCTTAAAGTTTTCACTCAGAAGTGCTGAAGATCACTTTATGCTCATGGCCATACCCAACCTCAAAGAAGTTGATGAAGCAATCTTACTAAGAAGGAGGAAATCTAAAGTATTTGGCAGACAGCACTGATGATTACTATAATGGGGTAATAATGAGGCTTAGGTAAATGTGGATGGAACTTGAGCAAAATTTGTGGCAAAAAAATGCGAAGTTTTATTTACTGATGATTAAAAAAGTTTCTGTTTGCAAAAGAGCTCTAACATGTGGGAGTTCTTGCCTCGCTGAGTACTTCTGCGTCTAGAATTAGATTCCGAGAATGAAACCATTTCCATTGAGAGCACAGAGCATTGCCTTTCAAATATCCATACAGTATAAATAACAATAGCCTCAAAGAAATAATTAAACGCTCTCCAGGTGGCTTATCTCAGATCCACTGAGAAATGAAAACCCCCAAACATGCCAAAACATTAAAAAAAAAAATGGCTGTGTCTGAGGGTGGTCTCCTCGTCGTGATAAAGCTTTCTCCCCATCCTTCCTGAAAGTGATACCCGCCGATGTTAGCAACAGCCTTGCCGTCTGTATGGGAAGGACTGAATCTGCCGGGATTAGGTTTGAGCTGCATAAACACAGATTGAATTAAGCATGGCGAGTTGATGATGGGGCACACAGAAAGAGTCAGGACCTTCCGTTGAGATAATAACTAGTTCATTATCTGCCCAGATAAAGGTCGTCCAGGCTTTCAGCAACAGCATGGAGAGACTAGACTGACCTTTCTGACTGCAACTCTGTTCCATTTCTGGGAGAAAAACAGACATTAGAATACCAGCCAGTAAGGGAGCCCACGCACCTTGAGACA
This sequence comes from Talpa europaea, assembly GCF_964194135.1. Classification (NCBI taxonomy): domain Eukaryota; kingdom Metazoa; phylum Chordata; class Mammalia; order Eulipotyphla; family Talpidae; genus Talpa; species Talpa europaea. Next base: position 7,877,175 of record NC_140081.1, read on the forward strand.
CCATCCCTCCCCACCTCGGCCTCCCCAGTACACAGGCCTCAATCGCATTAGTCTTGGAGTGGCTCTCTGTGCATAAATGACAAATAATGGAGTTTTCCTGGAAAAATCTCAAGTAAGTCCATGAACAGCCACAATTAGCTGACATCTCCCCCAGGGAAACATTATATCAAACCTCTTCCCTGCTCCCAAATTTTGCCTTTACATCAAAAGGCAGCAATACCATCACGTAGTCGCAGGAAACTTCTGCCTCTGGGACAGTATCTTCCGATTTTCCTTCCAGGGGCTTATTATGAATTATTTGGAAGGAGCTGGCTTGCCACGATGTCTTTGTGTGAAACTTAGAAAGCAGTGGGGGACAGGTGGCGGTGCCTTTGAAGAGAAATGATAGTTACGAGTGACTTTCAAGGCAGTAAAGATATGTTGGAATCCTAAGCGAAGCAATGCCAGGTTAAGCCTCTCACGGAGATGGTGCTTTGGGCTACCTGTCATAACAGCGTTACCTCAGCCAGAGTTTGCAATGAGATTTCAAACAAATAGTTTTCCCTCTTTCACTGTGTAATCATTTTAATGTGCCAAGTAGTTCCATAATGGGTTGGCAAAGCTGGGCAATATATTTTCCTCCTACTACCTTAGAAATCTTGTCAATAGAATGAAGACTAGTAATATGGATTTCGTTTGTGGCTATCATTTTTCTTGTAAGGGGAGTTACTTTGGGAAGAGGAATGGGCCGTGTGAATGCCAGATCCTAATGAGAACTCCTGGCTCCTATATATTACATTTGCTCCAGGTTGACTAGCTGTGAAATGAGGTCATGCACCCTTGATCCAAGTCTTGAATGTGACCGTCTGCATCTGGGGACAGACCAACCCGTCTGCATCGTTGCCACCTACCACACTTCACAACCGTCTCTTGTCATCTTCGGGGCGGGGGTTTGGCAGAAGATGGCAGTAACGATGTCTATTAATGCTCAATCTTTAGCCTCAAACAGTAACAGCCTAACATTTAGGTTTTTTCCTAAAGAAGAGAATTTCATATCACATAGGAATTGTGAATAGATTCCATGTGAGAAATGAAATCAGAGTTATAGAACTTAGAAACCCAGGAAAATGGAATATTTCTTGAAATATATTTTGGTAGTACAGAATAACCCGTGACTATATTCTGTGCCATTTTTCTCTCCCTGGCTGCCTAACCCATGTTGTTACACACCCTAAATCCACTTTTAAACATGGTGCATGAGAAGCAAGCCTGTGAGAAACAAGAACAAATAAGTTTTGGGGAAATAGGATCATCTTGCAAGGGGTAGGTTAAATCCAGGAAAGATCTATGTGCATTTCCCAATGATGTTAGAATTACATGTAGCGTCATACTTTTGCTAACAGAGGACTCTAGGTTCCTGATCAGCTGCCCATGGTTGCTATGTATATCCCCAGTTGTGCAGTTAATAGAACGAAATGATAATGAATGGCAATGAGTGGGATTATGGAGTTGTGTGTGTCTGTTCATATGAAATAATGAGAAAAATCCTGCACATGTATGAAACACGTGAAACATGCTAAAGTAATATTTGTGTAGGTCCATTTCAGTGATATTTGTCTACTTAATGTAGTTATAAATATATTAAAGTTATATGTGTCATCACACCAAGAACATACTCAGAAATGTTTCCAAAGAAATTGAAGTTCAAAAACAAGGAAGTTGTTTTTCTTTTTTTTTTTTTAAAGATTTATTTTTTTATTTATACAATAGCTGGGGTACAGGCCACAGGTGTGGGAGGGTGAGAGGATTTGCCAGAGACAGCGTGGGGAGCAGAATAGGCAGACGGACTGAAAGCACAGCCAAGGGGAACAGTAGGCACGATAGGAGAGGTCTGCTGCGCCATGTGGGAATCTCCCTGGCTGGCCAGGAATCGAACCTGCGCTGCAGAGGCTGTGGACAGCTTCACAGCACTGTGCTCAACCTGCTGTGCCACCAGGGAGGCCCTGGAAGTGGTTTTTCTTTAAATCTCGAAAGTTCCCTTTTTCTGCATATTTATGCTGTTTTAACAACGCTTTCCAATAATTTTGGGGGAAAAATGCTTGGAGTTTGTTGAATCAAACGTGAGCAAGGCACGCACACTGACTTATGTTTGAATTAGAAGGTATTTTTGTCCTAATTAGGAATTGGCAGACTTTTTCAGATAGTAAACATTTTAAGCTTGCAGACTCCACAGTCTCTGTCGCAGCTACTTAACTTGGCCACTATAATGCAAAAATAGCTGTAGTTCTTAAATAGTGTGGTTGTGTTCCAATAAAAATTTATTTATAAAAACAGGTGATGGGCCGATTTGGCTTGTGTGTTGAAGTTTGTGAATCCCTGCTCTTAATGCTGAAGCTCTTTAACTGTAGCCTAATTGAAAAATAATTTATATATGGCACTCAGTGGAATACGTGAATACCTATGTATTGAGGGCATGTATGTGTCACGCACACCAGAATGAGACGGAATGTTTATCTGACTTTTCCAGATCTGTCCAGAAGAATTACTGTATGTGTTGTTTTTTCAGTAAATAAATATGCCCCATTTTTCTAAGTCAATACTCGGGTTCTCTCTGGGACGATGGTGGCCTTCTTCATCTGAAGTTTATGCAGTGCTGTCATTGTTGTCTTTTCTCCTCTTAGGTTCATTGCATCATCATCATATGGGCTGCTTAATTAATACTCTTTAGTGGTGATGATGCTATTCACTTGGGCTTTTTTTTTTAATGTGGGCTATGCAAGCCTCATTTGTTATGAGTCATTCTCTATTGATGTCATTATACAGTTTTAAACTGGGCATTAATTGAAATGAAACCACAGGTTTGGTTAGATTGATCAGTCTTTTCAGACTCTATTTAACATACTTTTCTTTCTTCCCAGAAAAAAAAAAAAACCACTGTAGTCCTTTGCCCAGAAATGGGAGAGAGAACAATGCTTTTCCAAATGAGAAGGCTGTTTGTTTTGAGAAGTGGATTTATGGGGATGATAAATCTGGCTTGTTCTGTCTGCTCACCTGTTTGTCCTCCGGGGAACTATCACTCTTTATTAATCCTTTTACACTGGAAAGGTTGAATGATAGACAGTTTCAAAAGTTGGATCAAAAAGAGCTGATAAGCTTAGAAAACAATTCTCTTCTACTTTGATACATGTTGGATGAACACTCAGGCGCGCTTGCTTGTGTGAGGGTGGGCTGGATCCTGGGCCTTGTCTGGTGGGTCCTGCCCAGTATTTAAGGAGCTCTGTCCTATGGACACTCGGGCTGCAGGCCTGACCTTCGTGCCTCCTGCTCAGCGTCATTCCCTGACTACTTTTTTCTTTTCAAGGAAAGAACTGATTTTCCCTTAATAGGAAGACTTTGAGTTCAAGGGTGATTTTCATTTAGCTAGGCAACATGGAAGTGTAGAAATTTGAATGAAAACACTCAGATATCATTTGCATTTTCTTTCTAGGCAGTGGCGGTTTATTTTCCCCAAGATTTTCTCGAGCTCACCTACCTACAGGAGGAGGTAGCTGCCCTTCCCTACCCTCACCCCAAGGGGAAAGAGACCTAGCTTTCTAAGGCGGCACACAGCACACGTGGTTTGTCAAAAAAAGAGGAGAAAGGAATCATGATAGACCCTTTTGAGGTAACCGCCCCCCAAAAAACCCCTCAAAATTTGTGTAGAAACAGAAAGGCCTCTTCATCACAGGAGGGAGCTCATCTTCACAGAAGCCAAACAGATGGTTGGACGCGCTGCGCCTGGGGAAGCCCGAGGAAGCATCCTCTTCATGCTTCTATGCTTTTTCTTTCTGTCAATCTCGTTTCCTTCAGATGCGTTCCACATCTACACCGCAGGCTTGGAAAGGCGCGCCGAGTCCTTTACAAGTGTTAGCGTCATTTGGGGCCTGGGCTCCTGGACACTTCACGCACCCGGTTTTGTTAGGGGGGACTGACCCAGTCCGTGTCTAGATGAGTTTTTCTCTCATAGCCTCCGGGCGCCTGGCAGTGTCAAGCACATTCTCTTTGCCTTACTCTGCTGCCTTGTAACATGAGTGGGTCCTTAGTGCAAGGCCTCAGCCAGCAAAGGTGGGAAAACCGCCTGAGGGGAGGGAGATGTGACCCCACTAGCTGTGCGTGCAGCCCCCAGCGAGCATCACAGGTGTTGGCGTGAGCTCGGCATGAAATCCCTGTCCGTGGACTCGCGGTGCAGCCGGCCCCTGCAGATACGTGGGTCTGTGGGTTTTTATCCCATTCATGTTTCCCCCTCGGGGACATGATTGGGTCACGCGTTGAAAAGAATGCCCCAGCCCAGTCGTTTTCTCTGAGAGGATCTGTGCTCAGGTGTGGTGGTGAGGAAGCCCAAGCGGCTTTCCAGAAAGGTCTCTATGGAGGCCTACCAGGTGGGTGACTGGCTGGCTGGGGCCTCGGCACTTCCAGCAGGAAGGCGAAAGGGAAAGGGCTTTTCTAGCCTCCGATGTGTTCAAGCTATTGTTGTGGGAACATGGTGAGGACGAGTCCCTCGCCGGGTGGGAGACGCAGGCGCGCAGACAGACACGCTGAGGCCGGGAAAGAGTGATGAGAAATTCCAGGTGGAGCAGCAAGGTCCTGACCCAGGAATCTTCGGGGTAACCTTCGTGCTTAGACCATGCGGGACTGGGCGACAGAGAGGCAGAAGAGAAAGCGGCAAAGCATGGTTCTCTGTTGTCCTTGGCAACGCTGTTGGGGGGGGGGGACTGGCATCTTGGGAGAGGGCCTGCGGTGCTGCGGGAGGTCATGGGACGTCACATCGAGGTGGAGACCTCACTGAGTCTGGGGGTGATCACAGGATTGCACCGCGAATGAGCAAATGTTCCACCCGGCTCCTTCCAGCACCTTCCCCACACATCCCCTGGGGCATGCTCTCGTCCCGATATGGCCCCGCAGGTCTCTTTCTTCTAAGTGTATCCATTCATCAGCGTGAAAACAGCAAGAATAAGAGTGGGGGATGAAGCAATCCCCCAGACTCCTCTTCCCACCCCCTTCCCGAGTCTCCATGGCATCCGATGGCTGGTGGCGACCATTTACTTGTGATTGAGTGCTCTGATTTCTTTAGTCTCTTATCTTCTCCTCTTCCCTCCCCCGGCCCCTTCCCCTTCGCCCCTCCGCCCTCCTCTCCCCACCGCTTGGGTAAAAAAGAGCCAGCCTTGAATTCAAGCATAATTACTCGGTAGGGGGAACTTCCTTGAAAAAACCTCAAATTTTTGGGCTGTAACAGTGGAAATCTGTTTGAACCCTTGAACTTCCTTTATTGTTGAAATGACCACCTACAGAATCATGCCGGGGGAAAGTAGCAGAAGCACAGTGGTTCCTTTTATGGGAAAAACAGTAGCTGGAATTATTTCACTTTTGCAAGAATTCTATAATGAGGAGGCATTTCTGCAGGGAGAGTGTGGCGCAGCATTCCACAAGTTGGAACTGTCTGGGCTGGGATCGGGATATTGTAATAATCGATGTTTCTGGGCTTGGAAACAGAGTCTTCATTCTTTTTGGACCAGGAGCACAAAAGCTGGTAATTCTAGTATTTCTGTGTACTTTTGTTGCCACTTGCACTGCTTGCTCGTACTGGGGATTTTCAGACACTCGGAGAAACAATAGATCAGGAAAGGCTGTTCTGTATTTCTAGCAACAGATTAGCTTGGACCCTTTCTTCCGTTCACGGAGGCCCTGGGACATCTTCCATTTATGGAGGCCTGTTCAGTCCGTGTGGCCGGGGCGGGCCCTTGTGTGGACAGGCACCGATAAATCTGGAGAGTTCTTGCTTTTCTTCTCTCACTGCCCCCTATCCTAGCTCCACCCCCTCCCCCTTACGGTGTTACCATCTTAAAACAGAAACCTGAGCATGATATTGATCTACTTAAGAAATGCCTCTGGTGCCCACCTTTAAAGAGAAAGTCTAGACTGCTTAGTAGGGCATAGGTCTGATGGTAGCCCACTTCACCAGCTCACCCCTTTGCAACCCACTCCCCCTGGACTCCGTCCAAGGCACACAACATGCAGGTCTCTGCACCTGCTGTGTTGTTTGACTTCACTGCATGTGCTGTTCTGATGTTTAAAGCTCCCTTTTTTCTCTTCTTCACTGGAAACAACTCCTACCCAGACTTCGAATTCCAAGCCAATATCACTTCCTCTGTGAAGCCTCCCTTGACTTCTTCATCTGCTTACGGCATCCCTTTTACTGCCAAAATATTTTCCTATTTTAAAGACATTCCTCTAAACAGTACTTGCCACATAGGACCATACTCCTCTGTAATGCCTGCGAGGTGGGGCCACACTTCTGCAGCTTTGAGTTCTGAGGGCCCAGCCTGGAGCCGGCGTCCAGTGGGTGCTCAGTTAATCTTGACTGAGTGAAAGGATGGCGCCTACAAGGAAAATGTGGAATAGTGTGTGTGTGTGTGTGTGTGTGTGAGAGAGAGAGAGAGAGAGAGAGAAAGCAGTGACTGTGATTTGTGTTAATTATTATCTAAATACAAAAGAGTCACAGTTCTTTTTGATAAGAGTTTTGAAAGAGGGGATGTTCCCTTCACGAAACAGCAGGACAGGTGCACCTGCCCTCCTTATTGGCCTTCTGGACAAATACCAGTGTTGCAGGAGACGACACCCCGCTTCTGTGTTTTACTGAAATTTGGGGTTCTGTATGAATTTCGGAGGACACACACAAACTCTCAGTTTTGAAAACACACAAATGAAGATTTTTAAAAATTGAGTTATTCCATAGCATGGGTTGGCAGAAACAGATATTTTAAATAACATCAGCTGAATAGTCACTACTCAAAAGTCCACCCTGAAAAATGAAGAAAGAAAACTGGGAGGAGAGGGAGGACAAGGAGGAGGCAAAGAAAAAGCGACTGTTACAGCGAAGAGCAAATAGAAGAAGACGTCGAAGCTCAGGCTGGTGACGGATGAACACACGTCTCACAGCTCAAGCTCTGGGAGCGGAGACTGCTCCTTCCTGTGCGTGCATGCGTACTGTGGCTGGGACCACAAATAAATGGGATTATTCTGCCATAAATATTTTTGTTGCAGTTTTATCTTAGCATCTTTATGGTTTAGCATAGATCCTTCCCTTTGATCAAATGAATCTTAAATGCAGCAAGCCTTGCCACAGACTATTGTAAACAGAATTTTCCCTTTTTAGTGTGGGGCCTGGAAATCTAAAGGGCCTGGTCCTCCTTATAGGCAGAGCTTTGGTTTCAAATCTCCAATGACTTGCCATGAGCACCAGGAATATTTAAAAATTGGATTTGGAACTATTATCTTGGTTTACATTAAAATTCTCTATAGAAACAATATTCTTTTTCAAGTGGGCCATCTGAGCTGGACATGGCTTCCACAATCTAGTGTGTTCTTAGCGTAATAAAGCTTAAAGAAAAGCTTTTGGATGAATGCAGACAAAATGCACATGTAGAAAACATGAAACATGAACAAAATAACTGTTGTTCGTAAAGTCTGTGAAAAACTTGGGTGGTATTTGCTCTGGGCTGCTTAAGTTTATGTCATGTTGCAGAAACTGAACTGGATGCTTGCAGAACCATGTGTGTGCCCATGTGCACACACGCGTGACTGAGGGTAAGGGTAGCTCTAGGCCTACTGTGTAATGAGTAATGGGTTAGAAGGTCTGGAAGGTGAGAAATCATTAGTCATGACCATGACCCATCCAACCCAGGGTTCTGTGGTCAACCAGGGTCTGTGCCGTGAAAGGCACAAATTGTTCCCTCACGTCACTCTTAAAGGTGACATCTTTCCTAGACACTCATAGTGTTGGAGTTTTAAAATGTCCTGCTTAGACATGCTTTTGGAGTAAGTAATTCTGGAAATCTTTCCTAATATTTCTGATGTTGGGGTGGGGGGCACAAATCCATGCTCACCTTATCCATGTCCTTCATAGATTTGCAGATTTCTGTTGTACTGACTCTGCTTTCTTCAACAAAATTGGTAGTGGAATGGTGGCTCTGGACTGTTTCTTTAACTTCTTTATACCATAGTATTCTGTGTTATCATGTCGTCTGCTCATTCCTCTCCCTCTCCAAAATGAGGTTATGTCTTAATTTTTAAAATTAATAAATAATAGCTGAGAACCTACTATGAGCCTAGCTCTGAGAGATGAGTAGGGGCCTAATGAGAACAATTTGAGAAGCTAAGAAAACATTGCTCTGCATGAGATCCACTGGCTAGTGCTGTGTTTACTCACCCACTCACCCACCTATTTACTCGCCCATCCATGCGCCCATCCATTCATGCACCCATCTTCCCAGCCATCCATTCACTCTCCCCCATTCCCCTTCTCTCCCCCTCTGTTCACCCATCCGTTCATGCACCCTTCACCCGGTGGATGTGAAAGGTCTATGATGCTCTTGCGCGTGTCCTCATATTTTATTTTTAATTTTTTTTCAAATTAAAAAAACCCTTCCTTTTTTTTTTAAAGATTTATTTATTTATGTATATAAGAACCGGGGTGCAGGCCAGAGATGTGGGGGCGGGGGAGAGGATACATCAGAGACAGAGTGGGGAACAGAACAGGCAGACTGACTGAAATACACTGCTGAGGGGAGCAGTAGGGTGAGACGGGAGAGGTCTGCTGTGCCATGTGGGTAGCTCCCCGGCAAGCCGGGATCAAACCCACGCTGCATAGGCTGTGGACAGCTTCACAGCGCTACGTTCAACTGCCTGCACCTCCAGGGAGGCCCTGTCCTGATATTTTAAATGTAAAGTTAACAAAACAGTCCCTGTCCTCTGAAAGCTCAAAATCCAAATGAAGAGAGAGTCTAAATAAAAAAATCTTTATAAAGATTTTGAATTTCCTGGTACAAAAACATTCATCACCCACATAGTAGCCTAGTAACAGTAGATGTGGATTGGGTGTTCTTTAATAGTTATCATTTTTAAGAGCTAACATTCAGTTCTACTTTGGGAACTGAATTTCTCTCCCAACTACCTGTTTACAGGTATAACATTTTCATAATGATCTACAGAGGTATGATTTTTAAAACGGAAATAAGAAATATAGAGGCAGGTGTTACGTGGATTTCAGGGGCTATTGGATTGTGAAAACTCACTACTGAGACATAGCTTAAAATTTATTGGATTCAAAAAGATTTGCCAGCTTTTTCTCGGCAGCAGGAAACTAATGATTTTTTTTTAGGGGGGAAGGAGAAGACAGGGGTGGTTTCTTAATTATGCAATGCAATTGTTTAGATTTTTAAGTGGTATTATTCCTGTTAGGAGCTGCCCCAGGCAGCCACATCAAAGACAGCTCTCTCTGTGTGTGTGTATGTGTGTGTGTGTGTTTGTATGTGTGGTGCCCGCCTGCATGGTGGTGACAGACCTGGCTTTTTAGACCTGGATTTAATTTAATTGTATGAATGGGAAATAAGTTAGTATCTTCTTTGTGGCTCAGAAAGTCAATTTTTTCCTGCTTTATTTTCTAACCATCCAAGATGTATTTGCATTTTAATTAAGAAAGAAGACAATTCTTGGGGCTGAAATCTAGATGAAAACTATGAATATTTGCCACTGGAAAGAGCGTTGTTAACATAAACCTACCAGTTTAAAGCCATAGTTTTAAATTTTTATACTGTGACTGGTTTTTTCTATACTTTGTATTTTTAATTAATGTTTTCTTTAAAAAATATAACTGACATACAGTAATGTAAACAAATTTTAAGTGTACAGTTTGATAATTTTTTATTTGTTGGTACATACAGATGATTACCAAATAAATCCAGACATGGAACATTCCTAGTTCCAGAAAGTTCCCTAATGCCTCATTTTAGTCAATAGTCAAACCCCACTTCTGGCAGCAGTAACTACTATCCTGACCTCTATCAACATAGATTCATTTTGCTTATTTTTAAACTTCATATAAATGAAGTCACATAGTATGTATCTTCTTTTGATCAATATTAGGCCTGTGATATTCACCTGTGTTGTTGTTCTTGTTGTATATTGAAGAGCTGTTCTTTTATTTTTATTGGATTGCTATGTGTGTTTTTATATAATGAATGATTTTTTAAAAATTGAGGGTAGTGTGGTTTACAGAGTTGTTTGTGATTTAGAGGTAGAGGATCTCCCCATTCAGATGCTGTTACTACACCATCGGCCACGCCACAACGCTCATAGTCCTTGTGTTCTTTCCACACAGTTCTCTTCCCCTCTGGCTCTGGTGGCCTCAGCTCTGCAGTTAAATTGCTAAGATTTGTTATTGGCTTGGCTTTATCTGCCCCTTTGTCTTGTTTCTCTATATTCCACGTATAAGTAACACCATCTGGTGTTTGCCTTTCTCCAGTTCCATCCATGTTGTCACAAAAGGTAAGATTTTATCTTTTTTCATAGCTGAGTAGTATTCTATTGTATGTATACACCACATCTTCCTATCCTTTCATCTGTCTTTGGGCAGTTAAGTTGTTTCCATAGCTTGTCTACTATAAGTGGTGCTGAAATGAACACGGGAGTGCATCTATCCCTTTGAATTAGCGTTTTTGCATTCTCTGGGTAGATATCTAGGAATGGAAGTGCTGGGTCATATGGATCATCTGTTTCTATATTTTGAGAAACCTCCATACTGCTTTCCATAGGGGCTGGACCAGCCTACCTGCCTACCAACAGTGTACAAGGGCTCCTTCTTCTCCACATCCTCACCAACACTTGTTGTTACTGGTCTTTCTGATATGGGCTATTCTCCCAACTGTGAGGTGGTAGCTCATTGTGGTTTTGATCTGAATCTCCCAATGATAAGTGATGGTGAACACTTTTTTGTGTGCCTTGGAGAAATTCTTCCTTGGAGAAATGCCTGTTTAGCTCTTCTGCTCATTTTTTGATTGGGTTATTTGTTTTCTTTTGTCTGGGTTGTATTAGTTCTTTGTAGATCTTGGATATCAGCCCCTTGTTGGATGAATGGTGTGGAAATATTTTCTCCCATTCAGTAAGGTGTCTTTTGTTTTAGTCACAATTTCTTTTGCTGTGCAGAAGCTTTTTAGTTTCAGGTAGTCCCATATTTACATTCTCTTTTGCTTTCATTACTGTTGGAGGCTAATCCACAAAGTCATGGCTGAAACCTATGTTCTGGAGTGCTTTGCCTTTTTTTCTCTTTTATGTATTTTATGGATTCAGGTCTTATACCCAAGTCTTTTATCCATTTGAGTTAATTTTTGTGTATGGTGTGAGATAGTTTTCTAGTTTCATTCTTTTGCATGTGACTGTCTAGTTTTCCCAACACCATTTATTGAAGAGAATTTTCTTTCTCCAGTGTATACTCTTAGCTCCTTTGTCATAGATTAAATGTCTGTATAAGTTTGGGTTTATTTCTGGGCTCTCAATGCTATCCCATTAGTCTTTTTTGGTTACAGTATCATACTTTTTTGATTATTATAGCTTTGTGGTATAGTTCAAAGTCTGGTAGTATGATGCCACCATTCTCCCACTTTTTTGTCAGGATTGCTTTGACTATTTGGGGTATTTTGTGGTCTCATGTGCATACGAATTTCAGTAATATTTGTTCTACATATTTGAAGAATGCCATTGAAACTCTGATAGGGATTGCATTGAATCTGTATATTACTTTGGATAGGATGGCCATTTTGACAATGTTAATTCTTCCAATACATGAGCAGGGACTAGCTTTCCATTTCTTTGCATCTTCTTCTATTTCCTTTAACAATATCTTATAGTTTTTATTGTCTGGGCCCTTCACCTCCTTTGTTAAGTTTACTCCTAGGTGTTTATTTCTTTTTGAAGCAGTTGTAAATGGGATTGTTTTCATGATTTCTTCCTCTTCTAGCTCATTGTTTGCATATAGAGAAGCAACTGATTTTTGTATATTGATTTTGTAACCTGTTGCTTTGCTGATTTATTATTTCAATTACTTTTTTAGTAGAGTCTTTAGGGTGTTTTATGTGTTTTATCATGTCATCTGCAAATAATGATAGCTTTACTTATCCTTCCCAATTTGGATTCCTTTTATATCCTTCTCTTGCCTAATTGCTTTAATAGTAGCGGTGAGAATGGACCACCTTTTCTTGTAGCAGATCTTAATGGAAAAGTTTTTCATTTTTCACCATTGATAATGATGTTTGATATGGGTTTGTCATACATGGTATTATGTTGAGGTATGTATGTTATTATGTTGAGGTATGTTCCATCTACCTCCAGCTTTTTGAGGGTTGTTTAAAAATCATATATGGATATTGAATCCTATCAAATGCTTTCTCAGCATCTATTGATATGGTCATATGAACTTTAGCTTTCCTTTTACTAATGTGATGAATTATGTTGATTGAATTTTGGATGTTGAACGACCCTTGTGTCCCTGGTATAAATCCCATTTGGTCATAGTGTATGGTTATTTTCATGCATTGTTGGATTCTGTTTGCTAAGGTTTTGCTGAGGATTTTTACATCTCTGTTCAGCAGGGAATTTGGTCTGTAGAATTTTTTTGTGTGGTGTAAAATGAGAGATTTTTTGACTGCTTCTTTGGGTGTATTACTTTAAAACCATAGTGGAATTGAGCTAAAATATTCTGTTTCTTTTCCATTTATATTTGGTCATTTAACTGTCTCACCTATGACATGATTAAGAGCCATGATCATTGGTCAATTAATAATTTTTTATACCTACCATGTACTCATCATCACTGGGGATAAGAAATACAAGGTATGATCCCTGCCATCAAATATCTCACAATCATTTAAAATAAATAAGCTATGCTTTTATTCAGACAAAATGATCAAGGTTCTGCTTAGGTTCTAAGAAAGTGGAATTGCTGCCTGAATTGTTTTTAGTTGTGTTTGTCTGACTTCTTTGTTTTGGCATTGGGTTGGTCCTGATGATAGAGGCAGCTAATGATTCAGTCCATCAATCTGTCAGTTTTTATTGAAAACCTGTTTACTCTGTGCTCAGCATGTGCTTCATGTATCTGGTTCTCTAACATAGCTTCTCACCTTCAGCACTATTGGCACTTGGGGTCAGATCACTTTTTGGCATAGAGGCTGTTCTGTGCCCTGAGAGATGTTAAGCAGCATCCCTGGGCTCTACTCACTAGATGCCAACAGCACCTCTTCCCAGTTATGACAACCAAAAATGTCTCCAGACTCTGCCAGAATCGCCCCCAGTTGGAAATCAGTATCCTAAACATATAGCTGCTGCTGCCTTCATTTTAGTTCACAAACCTTTTTGGATTCTTAATTGTGATAAGAACCCACAACTCTGGCTTATACCCCAGCTCTTGTATGCATAAATAAATAAATCTTTTTTTTTTTTTAAAGAACCCACAAGACACTTAGGAACGGGGCTGGAGTTCTCTATTTATTACTTTCTTGCACATGCAAAATACACAATTTCACTTGTAGGGCTTGAGAATAGCATGGAAGAAAGCATGAAGGTAGAAATGGTAAGCTTGGATGGTATCTATTGACAGGGCAAATGGTCAAGTGCAAAAATGACAATTCTGAAGAATGTGCTGGCAGTCCGAAGCGCCAAGTGATCTCAGAGCTTTGCAAAGTTCAAGAACTTCTAAGACCACCACTGTTTGGAATTTAGCCTTGAGTGATAGGGCCGGGATAGACAGAAAGTGCCCATATTGCATTTGATTATGAGTTTTTGATCAGGGTTTCACTTGGCATTTGTAGTTGGGTTTGATCAGAGAAAATCTTGTCCTAAAATAGGAGAAAGCTTGAGTAAGACAAGCATCATGCCGGTGGTTTCACCTTTGTTTATCCAGAACCTGCTTTGGTTCCAGGAAGGATTTCAGGTTGTTGCCCACCCCTGCATGTGTTCCCCACAGCACTGCTTCAGAATATCAGGCAGAGCAGAGAGGGGAGGGGGTGAATGTCACTATCATTGCTCAGAAGGTAACTTGAGAAGGCATCTCCTCCTCCAACTAACCTTCAAAAAGGACCTCCCCTAACCAGACAGTCCAGTGAAATTATGAATTAATTACACACTTGGCAGGGTTAGCATGAGAGCCTTGTCTGTCTTGCCTCTGGCCTTCTGTCTGCTCAGCTACCTCCTGGGTATGAGCCTTTGGCAGTGCTCAGATAGGGGCTGAGATACCTTGGCAGGCTGGAGTGGGCATCAAAGATACCAGGAAGGAGTCCAGCCCAGTCTGGCAATTCACTGGCTTTTACGCCTGTGTTCAAAATATTCCACTTCCCCATCTGTGAAATGGAGATAATCCTTCCTCACCTGGCAGGGCTGTTGGGAGGGTTAATTAGCTAATGTTCCTCGAGGGCTTTGAAGATGAAAAGGCTTGTGGAAGTGCGAGGAAATACTAAGGAAAGGCCACAAGTACCTGCTGGCAGTGCCCTGTTGTCCTCTTTCTGCTGTCAGTGGTTGTGTTTCATGGAGCAAAGTGCTGGCACCGCGGGCAGGACGATGCCCCGATCAGTCCAGAACAAAGACAGCGCCGCAAGATTTTATGCCTTGGGACTAATTTGACTTATCAGTTGGCATGACTTCTGAAGACCTTTACCTCACAATGTTTTAGTCATCAAATTCTGGTGGTTGTCCAAGGTGAGCTTGAGCCACTTGGGGTGGAGGGCGGAAGTGGGATTGGAAAAGGTCAAGCCAGGTGACCTTGAGTTGGGAATTCTTCAGATGCAGGTAGTTTCTGAAGTTATGAAAAGTGAGTAGACTGCCAGGGCGGGGAGATCCAAAGGAAGACACTTGGGGTGCTCTTCCTCACGTTTACAAACAGGAGTGAACTTCCATTGTGCCAGCAGCAGGCAACTCGGGCCTCCGGGCTGTCAGGCTTTCTGGTGATGTCTTTGATGAGGCAAACTTCTTCCTTGGCCCAGACGTCATAGTCAAATTCCACGTGGGTCTGCATGCCATGAGGACGGAGTGATGGGGCTCACTGACTGCAGCTGGTCGGGCGACCTTGCTCCCTGAGGGGCATGTGTGAGGGTGGAGCTTGTGTGAGCTATGTGGACACCCACATGCTGCTCTTGTGCTGGTGGCGTCTTACATCTTGCGACCCCTGCCCGGGCCCTGTCTATGCAGACTGTTGTTTGTGCTCATGCCTTTGTGCTCGAAAGAAGAAAATTAATAGTTCTAAGCGTACCCGATTGTTGGTCTACTTGTAATCTTAAGAATTCCACCTGACTCTTTTGAGAAGTTTCTCCGGCCATTGATTTTGAAGATTGGCTTACTTTATGGAGAATGGTCTTGTTCCTGAAATGCTGAGGCCACCCCAGTTTTGGTCAGTCAGGTTGCCCTGGGGGGTCCCTGGGATTTTGGCGTTTAAACAATGCTTAGAGTAAAGCCTTAAGGCAAAGTGTAGATCTTTCAGGAACTTATACCTGTTCACTGTATCAAGTGTGTGTGTGTGTGTGGGGGGGGTGAGACTAAAGACGAAGAGGCTATATATGGCTGGAGCTTCCTCCCAAGTCACCCTCTGGAACGGTTCATGCTTACGTCCTTGGGTGGGGCGGATCCTGCAGTCAAAGGGGCAGGGAGAAAGCAGGTCGTTCTCTTTAAATCATGTCTGTTTATGATCTGCCTGGTATTTCTGCTCTTCCATTTCTGAAAACCAGGCTCCTGATCCCTTCTCTTCAGAGGCCTCTTGGCAACCTTCTGAGGAATGGCAGCCTTCGTTCTGATCGGTGTCCGGTGAGTGTAGCTCAACTGTGACGCAGCTCCACCTGTCAAATTCACAGAAAAATGTTCCTTACATATTCCAGCTGTTTCATAAACATGCTCCCTGAGAGATATTTCCACTTGCTAGCTGTCAGGACATCGTGGAAGGATCACTCCAGACCATTGATGTCATCAGCCACTTTTGTTTATACACAGTTTTTTCACCATTAGCCAATCAATGTTTGGCAAGAGGAAAGCCTGGGCTAAGAACTTTCCCTTATGAGTGGCTGCCCTGACCTGAACCTCTTCTCAGCAAAAGGAAGTCGAGTAGGTATTTGGTTTTTCATGTTTCCCCCGCCTGCTGAAGAGACCTGAGGAGGGCTGTAGCCCAGCACGGCCTCTGACATCAGCACAGGTGGGGGACTTAGCTCCCACATCGCCTGTGGAAACTGATCCCATTGCTGCTGGGAAAGGTATGCTTGGTTGTCCAGAGTATCAAGATAGAAAACTCTCCCCCTCCCCACTGCTGCCTGGAATTATCAGAGAAGCAGGCAGAAAAACCAAGTAACTTCTTAAAATGTTGATTCTCTCTGGGGCCCAGGGACATTGAAACGAGAGGGTTCAGTGAGCGAGGGGGTGCTCACAACCCTGGGTGAAAGCTCATTCCAGCCTCCAACACGGGTGATTTGGACTTCTTAGAAATTCCACTGGTATCCTGGAGGAGTTTGTGGCAGCCCCAAGAGCTGATGGCTCATGTCTCCTCAACTTGGGTTCAGTGACATCGTGTTGGTGACTTGAAACATGACACGGCAGGAGTATTTACACCATAGCAATGGACAGATGCTGTAAGTCAGTGCTCGGCACTGCCCAAGCTGATCGTTTAGCCTCTACCGCTGCATCCAGGTAGTGGATCCTGACCCCTCACATTCCCTCTGCCTCACTATGGCTCCTTGCTAAGCTTGAAAGGATGAGACTCCCTTTCTGTGCTTTCACTGGGGGTGCCTGTTATATGTAGGCGGACTTCCCCTCATCCTTCATCTACTGCACTCGGCTGAGAGAGGTTGGTGGAGTGGGCTGTGTGGCAGAAGATCCCCAGGGTGTTGATTCTATTTCTTTCGCTAATAAGCTAGATGACAGGTCATTTTACCTCTCTAGCCCTCAGCTTCCTCTTCACTATAATAAAAGTAATTTGGATCATTAGATGATCGCTAAGTTTCCTTTTAGCTCTGACATTCTGTGATTCGATGAGTGCTTAGCTGCGGGGAAATGTCATGTCTTCTAAAGACTTGGGACCCTTCAAAGCACTCTCGTTTTTCTCTCAGGATCATGGGCTCCCAATAATTTCACTTCTGTCTAGACTTCTGCCTCCAGCATGAATGAATGGGACCCCTCCGGGCGGGAAGCATCATTAATTAGTTCCCTTTATCTGGGGGTGTCAAAGCACTTTTGAGGCAGCAGTCAGCGCTGTTCATGGTCATTCTGTGAGGCAGGCGGTGGGAGTGTGTCTGTTTTACAAGGGGTCCAGCACAGGGGTGAAACGAGGGTCTGGTCTAACTGGCTTATCTTTCTTGATCAGAAAAGCAGCTACTTCCTGGTCTTAAAGCACTTCCATCCTTGAGATTAATCTGCTGTATATAACCCCAGATTACTTGGCACGCTCAGCCTGCCCGAGCTGCTGACAGCGCTCTGTGTATTTTCCATCTCTCTGAAGTGGAAATAAAGCTGAATAGGTTTTTGCTAGTCCAGAAGATTTGGGGAAATGCATGTTTAAATAAAGCTTTCTCTTCAACATTCTTTAAAAGAAGAGTGGTGTGGGTTTGTGTTGGGGATTGAGGGTAGACTTAATGGAATGTAGAAGGGATCAAATCTACCTTTATGGGGTGCCTGGAAGGAGAAGGGGTGCTGATAAGGAGCTGGGACTGACCGCAGACTTGGGCAACTTGGTGATTTTGCTTAGAATCTTGTCAAGACATGTAGGCCCAGATTTCAGCACCCGTAGAAAAGTGTGTCCATGGGGTGAACCCTCTCTGCCTAAATGTGTACACCGACACGCGCCAACTCATGCCAACTGTTACTGTGAGTGTGTTTACGAGGCTATTTGCTCTTGAAGCAGGAAGCCTGCCACCTCGCCATCCCACTGGGCCGTTTGCATGCATAGTGGCAGCCAAGGTCCCCGCACCTGAGGGTTTGGGCCCCTGAGTCTGTCAGCAAAAGCGTGAGCTGCATGAAGGGCTGCAAGGGAAGTAAGTTCCTTGGGATTGAACTTCCGAGGAAAATTACAGTTCTGTTCTGCACAGACAGCAGAGGCTGACTGCCAACCTCTTAGCTTCTGACCACCAGCAGTGGCCCAAATCAGAGGTGCTCCTGCCGCACTTGCTGGAAGCTTCCTAAGTGTACGTTAAGAAATTAAGCACCCTCTTGTACATTTTATACTTGATACCTGGATTTTTATGATGTTGAATTTGTTGCAAAAATGTATTTCCCAGCACATTGTATAGTCTCATAACTCCAAGTGTGATTCATGGGCCAGAAGCATCAGCACCCCTGGGAGCTTGTTAGAAATGCAGAATCGCGAGTCCTTCCCCAGCCCCACTAAATCAGAATCAGCATTTTAATAAGATTCCCAGGTGATTTATGTGCACATTAAAGTCTGAGAAGCACTGATGTATATCATATACATGCCTTAAGTATATCTTCATCAAAACCTTTCAATTTGTGAAAAAAGGTCCGTTATATGACCTAATTGGAGAAGCCATTTCTTTCTGTCAGACCATTCAGCCCAACCAGACTTGATTTTAGTCGGTAAGAAGAATTGACTTTCTTCGTTGATTCAAGTGATTGTGTTAACATGTGTGCTTGGCCAATCTTCTCCCTCTGAGTTCTGATTCCAGGATGGATGGGGGACTGGCTGGCTCGATAAATATACAAGGCACAAAGCTGTGCTATGAATTTGTCACCCGAATAAAATATGGTGCCCTAGCCTTCAGTATTTCTTATTGCAGCTTTCTTCGCTTGGCTCTTGGGATTCTCCCTCTAAAGTGGTGCTGTCTTAAATTTTCTCTTTGTTTGGGTGCCAGGAGATTTTCACTTCTTGGGATGAGGCACCCCGGTAAGACTGAGGATCGGTGGGCAATATACCTTTCTTCAGTAAAGGGGGAGGGTAGACTCTGAAAGAGGGATACAGACCAGCAGGAAGCCCCAGCCCTGGTGGATTAGCTTTAGGGAGGTAAACATGTGGACGCTGAAGACCTGGAAATGGAGTCTGTTAAAGCTCTCCACGTGCCCGGGGACTACAGAAGGTCTTTGGGAACCTCAGTGTTGGGCGAGTCCTGGTTTAACAACGTTGAGTTGGTGAAGGAATTAATACCCTTTTGCCTTTGAATTCTCTCTCTCTCTCTTTCTCTCTATCTTCCTCTTTCCCCCCCACCCCACACACACTAAAAGAAATTGAGCCCCAGTTCACTACAACCAAAGCTTCTGTCTGTCCTCTCTTCTACACAGGGATTCCCATGTTAATTGAGTGGATCAAATATTTAACACCGACTGTGCATCGTGCACCAGGCGCTGTGTTGTGGGCGTGGGGGGTGGAGAGGTGACCGGTGTAGATTCCGGGAGGCAGGCACCATTAGAAACCAAGGTGCAGACAACTCGTGGGAATCATGTCATTTTCATCGGCTCCGAAGGAGGGAAGCAACTCTCAACATTAACCTCGCAGGTCCATGTCATTATTAGGGGGATGCTCCTAAAGAAGGGATAATGAATTCCGTTGAAGAAAAGACCCATCTGCTTGTGTGTGCGCATGTGTGTGTGCGCTTGCACGTGTGTGTGTGCGCACACACGTGCCTGCCCATACCTTAGAAATCAAAACATCACAGACCTGCACTGTTACCAAGTGCTTTAATGTTTAATTCTCTTTGATTTTGTCCACAGTCTCGTCAAGGGTTTCTGTGGGCACTTCCAAGGCACCCAAGTGGACTTGCTGGGAATCAACATGCAGTGAGACGTTCAGAGAAATTGGAGAAGGGGAACTTTATTGGTTTTAGGCCAGTCTTATATTTTAACTCTGTTTTCTGTCTGAGACGTACATGCGCAGGGTATTTTAACACTCATTAGGCATGGGTCCTGCCAGTCACAAGGTTGAAGATGAGAAAAATAAGCAAATGCTTGATTGGGGAGAAAGCAGAGCTGTTAGGTCCCCGCGACTCCACCCACACTGGGGCAACAGACAAACCCAGGATCAGAGAAGAAATGGCAAGAAATTCTATTGCTCTCCTTGAGCTGTGATCCAGGGCAAATTCTTGATTCTGGCCGTGGGGCTGGTTATTGCTGAGCTGCAGTGAGCACTAATAATGGTGAAATAGCACCCCCCCATTTTCCTACTTAAGATGAGATTGTTTTGGGTGTTTGTGGTGAGAATGTTCTTGGAGGTGCACAGCACTTCTCCCCATTACTAACCAGGACTCTTGCCCTCATCCCCGGCTCCGCTTCGGTTAACTTGACCAAAGATTGGGGAACTCATGGAACTCTCAGAGACTGTGCAGGTTGGGACATCACTGATGACCCAGAGACCAGAAGTGGCCATGCCAGGTCCCTCTGTCTTTCTTTGATTTTTCTTTGGTAATTAAAAATTTTTGAATCATTTCAAAGTTACCGAAAATTTGCAAGAATGATACAAAGAGCTCTCTCACCACAGTGGCATTGCCTTTTATAACATGGCCATTTTGAAGGTGCAGGCCAGTAGAATTTTTTAGTTTGAGTTTGCCTGTCATTTTCAGCACGATTAGATTTGGGTGAACCACATTCAGGTTATCCACATTTCCTTTCCTTTGACTTGGGGTTCTAAACACTTATTGAATAAAGAGCTGACTTTTCAAAACACTAAAGACATAACAGCGTCATTGACATACAAGTCACTCATTTAAAGCATATAGTTCAGTGGTTTTTAGTATATCCACATCACTACAATGGCTTGGAAAATCTTTGTCACCCCTCCAAAACCAACCCTGCATCCATGAACAGCCACTCCCCACTCTCTGCCCTCCCAGCCCCTGGCCCCCATGAATCTGTGTCTCTCTCTATAGATTTGCCTGTTCTGGACATTTCATATAAGTGGCCTGGCTTCTTTCACCGAGCATCACGCACGTGCAGCCTGCCTCAGTGCCTCATCCTTTTTATAGTTGAATAATATTCCATTGTACAGATGGCCGCCACTTGGGTACCCGTCCATCTGTTGTGTTCTTTCTGCTTTTTGGCCATTATGAGCAATGCTGCTGGGTCACACTATAGCCATTTATGTGTGAGTTTTTGTGTGAACATAGATTTTTTTTTCTTTTTGGTATGAGCTGTGAATGGAATTGCTGAATCCTATGGTAATTCCACATGAACTTTGAAAGAGCAGCTTGAGCATTTTTTTTTTTTTTTTGGTGGGACCCTCGCCTGGCGGCCGGGGATCGAACTGGAGCTGCAGAGGCTGCGGGCAGCCTCGCAACCCAGTGCTCAACCGCTGCGCCACCAGGGGAGGCCCCAGCTTGAGCATTTTTGACCTGTTGTGTGGAGAGGCTTGAAAGTAGGGAAGGGGGCGACTTGTTATAGGGAAGACGTTGGTGGATCCGGCAGTGCCGTTTTTAGGAGAACTGCATGCTCAACTACTTCAGCCTCTTGAGGCCTTGTTTTACAGAGACCGGCGGCCCCGCTGGGTCTGTGACCCTGGCCAGAACTAGAGAGTTTTGATTTTTAACCTCTCTTGAGGGGCGCCTATGAAACACGACCCCCTGGAGTGCTTGATGGACTGTCAGCCCCGTATCTGCAGGGGAACACAAACCAGCTGTTCAGCTCTGTTCGCTCCCATGTCATCTGGAACTGCCTGGCCTGGGCCTTTTTCTCCAAACAATGGCCCAAGTTACAGCTTTGCAGTTCCAGCCTTCTTTTAATTGGGTCCTCTGTTCTGTAGACTGTTATTTGCGTGGTGTCTGGGCCTTGACTGGAGGGCCATGCTTTCCCTAAACTGAGCAGTTTGGGATGATGTTTGCTAGAATTTATGATTCATCCAGTCTTTGAAGAATGGAGGTGTGGCGCGTGTGCATGTGTGCGTGCGTGTGTGTGTGTGTGTGTGTGTGTGTGTGTGTGTGTAGTGGTGGGGAGGGGTATGACACACTGGAGAAGTTACCTTTAAAACAGAATCAGAGCAAGCTGGGAAAACTTTTGCTTTCCCTGTAGGCCCCTGGCGCTGAGTAAGTACTTAGCCATACTTGCTGTGGCTGCTGTTGTCAGCCCAGGTTTCCTCCACTTACGACTATCCGCCCAGCTCGGTTCCAGCCTCTCTGAAGCTGCGCCTCAGTGAGTTTGCTCTCTGCCGTGGACTCTGTATCAGGCCTAGTACCTGGCAGATAATAGGTGCTCAGTATGTATTTGTTGAATGAATGAATACGTGAATGAATGAATGCATTGCACCCCTGGGCGCCATCCACGACTCGAGGCTCTGCTAGCACTCCATCTCCGCCTCCTTTTATGGAGTTTCCCACATTTAACCTTTATTGGAGTTAATTGTGCTTTAAATGTAACTCCCTTATCCAGATGGTCAGCCCTCGGAGAGGCCTGGATCAGTTGTTCTGGTATTTCCTGAGACCTTGCATGGAGGGCAATAAATATTTGGTAAATAATTAATCGCTTTTAGAAACGGTGGTCTTAAACCATTAAATTTCTGGGGGTTTTCACTGGATGGGAACAGAGACGTGTGCATACAATCCCATGGCAAGTAGCTTGCTTTCTTTGTTTCACCAAGGAAGTGATAAAGGTAAAAGTTGAAGAGGTAGGTGACAGTGAGAACCAGAGACTCGTAATAAATAAAAATGTGACTTCAGTTCAGAGGACAGGTTAATGGTAAAGTTTTATTGGAGTTTAAAAATTTCAAAAAATATACAGGTTTCATTTTGCTTTGAGCTCCTCCACATGTTGCGTTTGTTTCAAAAAAAAAAAAAAAAGCACAAAAAAACTCTCTGGTTCTGTCTGAAAAAGAATGGGTTCTTCGCATTGGGGGTTTTAAAGTGTCACTGGTTCGTGGCTGGGACTGCCGTGGTTGTCTAGCTGGGAGCCAAGTTGTCAGGTTGGGGCGTGGCTGGTTAGAAAGAAGGAGAAGGTCAGTCATCCAAAATGGAGTAGGGTTGGTTCACAGTAAAAGTTTGTTTTTCACTCACACCACAATCCAGCGTGATTGACAGGGGTGGGGGAGGGTTCTGGGTTTTGTACTCCACATGGTCATGCAGGGAACCAGACTCTTTCCATCTGTGGTTCCACCTTCCCTAGGGCCTTGGAGTCCTCCTCTGGGTCCCCAAATCCAGCCAGCAGTCAAGGAGGAGAGGGAGTAAGTGCAGGGGAATGTGAAAGCTGCTTGCTGGGAGATGTGGTCTAGCAGCGTGTCCAGAGGAAAGGCAGGTGGTTGGGAGAAAAACTAGTCAATCTCTGCCACAAAAACCAAACTGGAAACTTCATTTCTCAGTTGCTATAGGAGGGACACAGGGTATTTTACTGTGGTTTGGAAAATGCTTGATTTAAAAATTGCTACCAGTTGGTCTTAGGGGAAGGGACCAGGGCTGAATAACCTGAGAGCAATCACTGGTTCAGTTTTCTCTGAAGTACTTGCCCTGGGTCAGAAGGGCCTGGGGGCCGTGACGGCAGGCAATACCCTGTCCTCTCGGAGCTGGCATCTGTCAGAAGACAGGCAGTCAAAGGCACACATTCCAAACAACATGAGGGAAAAGTAGGGGTGCTACGAAGGACCTCGGCGACTCTGGGAGAACCAGAGGACTTTCCAGGAAAAAAGGGCATTCACGCTGAGACCTGAAAAGGCCCCCTGAAGGAAGCGGGGCCGTGGCATGGGTAAGCGTGTGTCAGGCAGAGGGAACAGCAGCTCAGGGGTTCTTCACCGTACCTGCACTTTGGAGCCACTTAGGGTCGGTTTGGACAATTAACTCAGAATCTTGTGGTGGGACAAGGTCCAAGCATTGGTTTTATTTTCTTTTTAAAAGAAGCTTCCAGGTGATTCTGATGTACAGTCAAGGTCAAGAATCACTCGAGTAGCCGTTTCAAAGAGAGGCGGGGAGGCAAAGAGCGCTGCCCAGTGTGGGGTGTGTCTGTTGGGGTGGGGCGGGGGTGGGGGGGTTGGACTGAAAGCTTTTCAGAGTGAAGTTGCTTCCTTCTCCCCTGAGGCCTGGGATTGGTGGGTAGCAGGGTAGAGGGGCAAAATGCTTACTTGAGTTGAAGCCACTTCTCATGGGCTCTTTCTTCAGTGGGTGGAGGGAGGGGTGGCTTCTCCCCTGAGCTTTCAGCCTGATGGGGCTTCCCCTGCATGGGATCCTCCTCCCACAGGGTTTGGGAGTCTCCAGCTTGTCTGTGGTGGTTTGGATGACGGTAGGATAAGAGCAGGAACGGAGTATATAAAACCTGCCTCTCCCTGATTTCTTAAGCAGGGAAGGGCCAAAGTACAGGCCCTGCTTGCGACTGACTGGAGTCTGTTGCCTGGGCCGGGCAGGGAGCAGCCTGGGAATTGTCAGCCAGCCGGCCTGTGGGCTCCTTTGGAGCGAAGCTGTTGGCATTGATCTGGCCAGCATGGGGTCCTGCTCATAATGGAGGTTTCACTGACTATTGTTTCTGGCCCCCTCTGGGATCTGTCCGTCTGTGCAGTCTTAAGGGGAATGCAGAGCCTCCTGGGCACCAGGCCTGCATGCTAAACAGTCTTGGTTTTGGTAGGCGTCGTGCCTACCCAGGCCACGCTGTTTTGCTCATGTGTTCAGAAGCCTCTGGAACATCTTTAGTAGCAAATACATACATGTTCATCCAAGAGGAGTTACCATCACATGAAAGACAGAGACCCACCGCAGACCTGCACACAGGGCACGCAGTCATGTACTCCACTTATACAATGGTGCTAGCTCCATCAGAAAATATCCTCTTATGGGCCTCCCTGGTGGCACAGGGGTTAAAGTGTCAGCACTATGAACCTTTTGGCAGCCACTTTGGCCTGAGTTCGATCCTCAGCCAGGGAGGTGACCCACATGGCGCAGCAGACCTCTCCTGTCTCCCCGCTGCTCCTCTCAAGAGTGTGTTTCAGTAGATCTGACTGTTCTGTTCCCCACTCTGTCTCTAGTGAGTCCTCTCACCCCCCGCACCTCTGGGCTACACCCCAGTTCTTATATGCATAAATAAATAAAAAGAAATCTTAAAAAAAAAAAGAAATAATCCTCTTACAATTCTCCTGGATGATCTACCGACAAGGTCAAAGCAGTGAAATTCAATGTGAACCACCAGCCTTCACCTGAATCCAAGTGGGATGGGACGGGGGAAGAATCCCCTGCAGCTGGAAAGTAGGCCCTGAATCCACGCACATCGTGAGGGCCATTGCTGATCCAAGACAAACTTCAGGCTTAGATTCTGGGGCCTCCTCTAGACTGTTCCCCACACGGAGTTGGCTCCCGGTGGTGGGCGGGGAAGAGAGGAGCAGGTGTGATGCCACAGGTCTGTTCTAGGCGCGCCTGCTCTCCATGGGACCCGGGGGGGGGGGATTGGGGCTAAAAGTGGAGAACTTTTATTCCATCAAATCCAAAAGGAAGAAGAAAAGTTGTCTCAACTTTTCTTTGGGGGAATTCTTGAGTTGTAAAAAATTCAGATATATGAAAAAAATAATGCTATAAGAGGCACCATCCAGATTCAGAAATAAACTGTTACAAATGAAATTGTAGTATAGATGCCTCAATCACACCGCATTTTCAGCCATACCATGACATTTGGCATTAATAGCTCCCAGGCATGTCTTTGTATTTTAATATATATGTATGCATTCCCAAGTGCGTTTTGTATTGTTATGCCTGATTTTAAATGTGTGTCCATTGTTTTGTACTGCATGTGTCTTTTGGCAACTTGCCTTTTTTTAACTCAACTTTATACATGGAGATTTATTCATACTGTTCCTTGTAGCTCTACTTCATTCATTTTTAATGCTATCTATAGTTCATTACATGAAAGTGCTTCCGTTTATTTATCTACTCTCCTGTTGATAGACACTGGGTTGTTTCTGGTTTTTCCCCTTCCAAACAACATTACAATGATTGTGTCATTTGTGTGCATGTGTGTGTAAGCTTTTTAGAGGGTGTGTTGTGACCCGTTCATGGGTTAATGAACACAAACCATTCGGTTGCAACCGGCATTGAAAAAAAATGAACTAGAACAGAATGCATTAGGAAAAAAATCAGCATATGTTGTCCATGGTAAGAAGACTTACTGTTTCATTAAACTTGTTTTCAATTACAAGGTTTACTTTGCCATCCAGTTACCTTGTAATTGATGCAAGCGATGAAATTAAACCTACTGGGTGGGTCATGGTCAACCTCAGGATGACTTGGCAAGGTGGAGGCTGTGTGGCATTGGCTTTGTGAGAGCTTGCCAAATTCCCCTTCTGCGTGTACCAGTTCACACTTCTCTGTGATTTTAAGTGGAAAAGTTCAAAAAAAAGGACTCCAAGGACAGATGGTAGCTAGAGAATGAGTAAGAAAAATGTAAAGCTGAAAATGTCCACCTTCCTCACTCTCGGGCGCCTCTTAACCCCAAGTAAACATTGCGGGTTTTCTTGACCTTGACAACTTGCTTTTAATCTTAAAAGAGAAAAAAGTTTAGAAGGAAATTCCTCATCTTCCTGTCTCTCTCGCCTCAGTTCAGGAAGGAGCAAACTAGAAGGAGGTAATAAATAAGCACCCCCTTCCTTTTTTGGAATCCATTAATAACAAGTCTGAGGAGAGCTGTGTCTGACCCTTGCTCTCCAGCTGCTGTGGGCAGTTTTTCAAAGTTGGACAAAGATTTCTCTGGATCAAAGTCAGTGGTGCCATTATTGTTTAGAAATGAAGCAGGGAGTTGGGGAGCCAAACTTTTGGTCCTCCCATAATTCATTTCTCTGAGGGCCTCTGTCCCATCACTTCCTGCTCTGGTTCTGAAACCCGAATACCAAACCCTCCTTGAACGGATCGCAGTGTGACTTGCATTCTCTTTTCCTGGAAATGTGTGTCCACTGAGCAAGGAGGGAAGGAGGGCTGGAGGTGTAAAGAAGGCAGGTGTGGAGGGGACAGGACCCCTGAGCCTGGGTCCTCCTCTGTGCCAGTCCCTATGCTCTGCACCTGCCCCGACCATCTCAGCTTATCCTTGCACATGCCTTTCTCTCGTGAGGAGGCTGCACCTCAGAGAACACAGGTGAGGTCCACAGGGCGCTCACCCCACGGCACACAGTCCTCAACTGTATGGAGCACTCTCCACACCAGGCGTCATGCTAAGCACCTGCCTTTCCATCCCAACGAGGCCGGTACCATAATTATCCTGACTTTACAGAAGAAGAAATTGAGACATCGAGAGGTTAAATAATTGGCCTGAAATTGCACAGCCAGTGAATGCAAAGCCCAGATGGGAACCCGTGAAGCCTGGCTTTAGTATTCAAGTATTTTATTTCTTTATGATGTCCTCTTTCTCAGTTGGGATTCAAATCTATAGGTGATGACATTAAGCCATCCGACGTGAACATATTTACTGATTTATACCCTGACAAGTCACCTAGTCTTTTGACACTAGTCTTTCTCCATCTGTTGCATGGGGATGATTGATGACTTGGCTGGCCTGCCCTCCCTCCCTTTGTTTTTTCCTTCCTCCTAGCATTTACCGAAAGGTCAGGGAGCTGGTCTCTGCCATGGGAACCTGGGACAAGCATGTACAACACACAGAAGGAGGGTGGTCATAAGGACAGTGACTGTATAGTTATGTGATGAAATGAGTGGATTTCATCAGTGACTCCCAGTTCACTGAAACCAGTGGATATCAAACTTGAGCATGCATCCAGATCCCCAGGATGACTCCCACCTCCCCTTTACCCCCAATTTTCTCATTGAGTAGATCTAGAACGAATCTGAGAATCTGCATTACTAACAGGCTCCTGCTCCTATTTCTGTTTTGACACCACTGACTTAAACAATAGGTAAGATTTTTTCTAAGTGCAGAAAAGAGAAATGAGCATAACCTCTGTGTTAATCTGAGTAGGCCAACTATCATAACATGTAGACACTGAAGTTTTCCTGACATAATATAGTACAGATTCATTATTTATGATACATTCGGTGTGGGTTTACTGGGGAGTGCTCAGGTCCATGCTGGCATTCAGGTATCCAGGTTCCTTCTGTCTGTGGCTCCGCTACTCCCTGAGTCCTTTGGGTCTTCCATGGGAGCACCGGGACATAGCCAGCACTTGAGGGAAGAGAGACTAGAGGATTGTGCAGAGGCTTTTGTGTGTCAGGCTGAAAAGAGAAACAAGTCAACTCTGCCCATGTGCTACTTGCCAGAACTCAGTTACATAGCTCTGCTGAACTGCAAGGGAGTCTGGGAAATATGTCCCAGTCATGTACCTGGGTGGAAAAGGAAGCAGAGAAAGAATGTATAGCAGTCTTCCACAGCCCATGTGAGGATCCACCATAACGAACTTGGTTTGACTGATGAAGAGCATTTGTGTTGAGAAAAGAAATGAGTGTTTCATGCTTTTCCAGGGAAATTTGCTACAGACAGTTCAGATCATTATTTAGTATCATTATAGCGTGGCTGTGGTGTGGGAAAAATAATCATCAGATTCAAGCCCAGAGGCTCTGCATTGATAACCTGTACAGCTGATTTTGTAGAGTGACGTAACTTCCCCCTGCCTGCTTTTTCTCTTCTATAAAAATTGGGATTAGCTCTATGAACATTGCTAGTCCAGTGCCTCACACATAAAAGCAAAGCAATTATGTCTGTGTTTTATGTCCTCAGATGGTCAGACGTAGTCAAGCTGCTATGGCACAGGGGCCCATTTCTGTGGACAGCTGTGGCAGTCAGCTTTTAAAGAATACCAACACGGTCCCCATCTCAGCAGCTGAGTGGCTGTTCCAAAGGGTGTAGAATCATACCTCAGTATTCTCTAGGGAATCAGGCTGTCCCCACAAGGCCCAAGGCCACAGCAAGATTTATTAAATACTTGGTTTCTGGAATCAACACCGCTACCCAGCCGGGGAACTTTGACCTTGTGCTCAGTTTCTTCATGTGAATAAAAGGGGTAATTATATCACCTCCCTCATTTGGTTGTTGTGACAATGGAATGAGATAAAGCTAAGGACTGTATTCAGAAGAATTTTCTAAAAATCCATGGATTTCCTGGTCCCCTGTGGTATTCCACAATTTCTCTCTCTTGGTGTCGTGGCTGAGACCTATATGGAGGTTCTCTGAGAATGTTACCCCTTAGTCTTTGGTGTTAGCGGGTCATCCTAGACCTGAGGGAACCCTGGTCTCTCCCCACAGCTCGGGCATCTGTCAGAGATTCTGAGGGAGGTGTAATTCTCCCAGCTCTGTCTCAAGGTCATGCCCCTGTGTTTAGTTAGTGGGTGGCTGAATGACCCCAGCTGCAGTGCTCGACGTCTCTTGGCTCCTTGATGGCAGGACCAACACCCCACAGGCCCCCTGCCCCCACCCCAATGCCAGCACCGAGCTCCTTCATTTCACCTCAGTGTTGCTTCCCTTAGGTCTGGACCTTTTAAAAGCCTTTCTCTCCCCCTTGTTCCAATGGTGCAATTGTGAATGATTGAAACCACATTTTTATATGTGTCAAAATCAGTTCAGCCCTTAGAAACAAGTCAAAATATAAATTGGATCATATACCCTAAGTGGATGCCGCCACCAAATCGTTTGTTAGACGTTCGGCTACATGGGATTAAGTGAGTGTTTACTCTTAAGCAGCTACATGTGGGTCCCATTAATGTGCACTCTGGTGTGGCTTGTGCCTAATATCTTGTCAGGCCGGGGCGTGCAGAAGGCCCTCGCCAAGCACCGGGCTTCGGGCCGCCGTTACTTCTGCAGCAGCCTCTAGTGACGCATGGGGGGTGGGTGCTGGGGGAGCTGACTGCCTTTCTCTGACTAGGTGTTCCAGAAGCACTTCCAGTGGCCTCTCTCGGGAGCAGAGGGGCACAAAAGGGCCTGTACATGTGTTCTAGTAGGCAGGGAGACCACTGGCCATCCCATGCTGTTGGCCGATTCGTGTGCTTCCGCCGAGGGAATCTTCCTCTTTGCACACTTGTGTGTCTGGCTTCTCCCGTGCTGTTGTCTGTAGTTGTAGATTGTTGTAGGGAAGGCTTTTGACTAAATATTGATCTTGGCCTCTTAGCATACTTAGAACTGGAGTGAAATTAATTTAGCAGCGGTTTTTAATTTTTTTCTTAAAATAGAAGTAAAAGACCTGTAAAGTGAATGGAACTTAAAAAGTAAAGACCAAAAAGCAAACGTTGTACAAAAGTGAACAATGATGTAAAATACATACAAATTTACAAAGAGTAAAGACCAACAAAGTAAAATAATAAAAATGATCCTTAAATTTATCACCTGAAGAGATTAATACTTTAGTGTCTATCCTTCGCTTTTTTTCTACCTGTTTTTTTAACAGAATGGAGCTGAAGTCTCCATATTGCTTTTCAAACTGACTCTTTTCATTTATAAGAACAAGATTATCTTTCTGGGGTCACAGTCGTCAGTGCCATCCCCTTCATGGTGACATCATTTTTCTCTGTAACAAATGAGGCTTAACACGTTTCAAACTTCATAGAGGGGAGGAGAGAGACACGGGATTTATGATCAGCCTTATGTAGCTCTTTTAGTGTCATAAAAATGCTATCAGTAAGTAATATTGCCAGCTCTTGAAGGAAAGCAGACTTTCATTTTGTCTTAATGGCGTATTTGACTGCCCCAGGCTTGTGGGCGCCATCTGGTGGGGGGTAGGGGGCTGGTGGGCACAGCTCGGAGGCGGGATGGCCCCCACATGTTTCTGAAAGGAAGGCCGATATTAAATATCTAATGTCCTGGTCTCTGTTTGTTTGTATGTTTGTTTTAGAAAGGCAAGAGCTAAAGAAGGATGATTTTTCATTTACTTACCTTTCCGTCGGGATTATGAATTTTCTCTTTTCTGCCTGCCGAACAGGCAAACTGGACACCCATGAATCTCTCATTTTCAAGGCACACCTTTTTAATTTTCTGGCATAACTCCATTCTGTTGACCAGCACCTATGGGCGTTGGTTCACTTTTCCTTTCTATCCAAAGGGATTAAATGGCCACCAGATCCCTAGCAGAGGGCCGTGGAGGCCGATGGACATGGTGGTTTTTACTGGGGATGCTATTAGTGTTTCTAAACCACAGAACTACTTTGGAGAACGTTAAACTACTTTGAGCCAATACTCTCATTAATGATGAGGAAAAGGAAATAAAATTTCATTGTCTTTATACACTTGCTATGGCTGGAGTCCAAGTAATTTTGGCAAATGTCAACATTTGCTGGCTTGCACTTTGAGAACAAATACACACAGTATTAGCAAGATTTTGAGTCAACAATAAAATTTGGACTTTGGACACACACTTAGAGGGGGAGAGAGAGAATGAGAGAGAATTTTCTAATCTTTTACTCTTTCAAATGACAAGAAGACACCGCTAGGTCTGAAATTCTTTGGCCGCCTTCCTTATGTGTGTTCTAAAGAGTGCACATATTCTTTAGAGGGGTCTTTCTTTATTTCATGTAGCACGTTACTGGCCTTTCTGGGGTTCCAGAGGTCTTTTAACTCCATCTCTGCCCCACCCCCCATATGTTGGGTTTTGAGTCTCTTCTGTCTGACTTTTGTGCAGTAAATACAACAGTGAGCTTTTATGCCATGGCAACCACCTAAGGCGAGGTGCTGGAGAGAAACATGTCACAGGATATAGTATTTATACTAGAAAGTGTTTTCAGGAGACATTTTCTTACTGTGATTCCAGCATCTCTGAAAAATGTCTTTGCTATCTAGAAAGAAATCTTCAGGATTGTTAGATGATTCCTTTCGAGGCAAGGACACCTTGATACTGCCCACTCCACTTGCCACTGTCTCTCCAGCCCTAGGGCTTTGGGACATTTCGTGGAAGTCATGGGATACCAGATGTGGACAGAATTTCTAAGATGATACTCCAGAATGCACTGATCTCATGTCTAGAGTGTGCTCCCATGAGAACGAGAATGATGAAACTCCTTTTCTTCTCCCCTGAATACCCACTGTGCTTGGAGGCCAGGGAGCTTGTCTTCCACCAGTATTTTATGGCCATTTGTGAATTCCAGCTCACACAAGGCTGCTTGGAATGAGTGAGCCCAGCATGCATGTAGGGAGTGAGACATTTGCATTCCCCAGACCTGCCTATGGCAATTACGTTCCTTATGAATGAGGTTCCTCTCCCTGTTTTACACTTCCTTTACTTTGATCTTTCACCCCTAGGTTTTAATGAGCAGGAGCTTTCTAGGAAGGTTAGAATTTTTGTCATATACTTCCTGAGAAGAGGGGAGTTGGCAGAGCACATGGGTATGCATGCATGTGCACGCGTGTGTGTACATAGGGGTGTGTGCACATACGTGTACACACATACTTGTTTATGGGCATGCACGCCCACATGTGTGTATGTATGCATGCTGCACATTTTTCTATATGGTGCCCTCCAGAGTCTCTGAAGGCAGTGAGGATATTGTCTAGGTATAACGGTGATAGCTAATCTTTATGAAGGGCTGCGTTTTCAAAGCACTGTTCTAGGCTCTTAATCCTTGCAACACCCGATGAAGTAGGTGCTGTTGCTGTCCCCATTTTTCAGAGGAGGCAATGAGCCATAGAGACTGCAGACACTTACCCGAGGTCACACAGCTAGGAATTGGCACAGCTACACTTCAGACCCAGACTGGGCTGTCTCCAGCTCAGCTTGTTTGCTAAACTGGGAAGGATGTCCCAGGGAAGAAAGACTTCCTCATCTTTCCCCAGATGAAGTTGAATCTTGGGGTGAGGCAGCCCGAGGCCCCGTACTCAGAGAGCAGTATCAGAAGTGGGTTTGAACATGGGGACCTGGACAGTGGGGCTCGCACAGTGGAGTCAGAGATACTGAGTGTGAGTGCAGCGTTCGTGTGGGGCTGTTCACAGACCTGCCATCCTGCCTGGTGCCCTTTTTGGGGGTGTTAGGTCCTGTCAATGAGACAGAGCTTGTGCCCTCAGTTACTTCCTATTGCTGATTCTTCTGCATCTCTGCTAGACATGCTTAAGTACACGCTCAAGGACTCAGGAAGGAGAAGGGAGGCACATCATTTATAAGTGAAGTTCACAACTGGGCCGAACTAAACTCTGGAGAGAGAGGTCAAAGAGCAGTTATTTGCGAAGGGGGACTCGTGGGATGGCCCAGGGTGTTAACCGGGCTGAGTCTACATGTCTAGATTCTTGGGTCTGCACACTTAAGATTTATGTACTTTACTGTATGTAAGTGATACCTCATTAAACAGTGCATACAAATGGAGGCATCTGTATTGACCCCCGCCAATATTGTAGAAGGTGTGCTGGGGATGCTGGGAAGGAAAATAGACGCAGGGCCTCGCTGGTGGTGCAAGGGGTTAAGGCGCAACCTATGAAGCTCTCCACAGCCACTGCAGCACAAGTTCGATCCCCAGCCAGGGAGCTACCCACATGGCGCAGCAGACCTCTCCTGTCTCGCCCGTTGCTCTCCTCAGCAGTGTACTTCAGTCAATCTGCCTGTTCTGTTCCCCACTCTGTCTCTGGTGAAACCTCTCACCCCCCTGTACCTTTGGCCTGTACCCCAGTTCTTGTATGCATAAGTAAATAAATCTTTTTTTTTAAAAAAAAGAAAAATAGGCACATCTGAGTGATGTTTCAAAGAAAAGTCTGCCGGGGTTAGAGATATGTAAAGATGGAGATTTTAATTTGTAAGAGTCAGATTGTTTTCCAGGAAGACATTTTTGCTTGTGCGCAGCAGATGTTAATTTTACTGCTCTTAATTTCTTCTTATTCTCATGATTCGTATTCTGGCTTCTGACACCCTTGACCACTTGTGTGTCTGGCCTGATTTCATTTGATTCTGACTCTGCCTTTTAAAACGGTTGCTGTTGCCACCTCTCCCAAAATTGGAACGGCTTGCAAATGTTTGAACAGAGAAACAAAGACAGAAAATGGGAGGTGTGGTCTGGCTTATTGTGAGAGGCTTTTCCTGCTTGGCTGTGGGGAATGGTATTTAGGCCAGCTTTGCCTTTCTAATTGGAACCCACATTGCAAACTTGAGGTCCCACCACCGTCCAGGGACCGTGGTCTGCTGGGCGCTGTGGGTCCAGATCCTCCCTTTTGTTGGTTGTCAGGGAGGAAGCAGAGTTGCCTAATCAGGTTGGATGACACTGGAAAGGAGGTAGCAAAATTCCCATCCTCTATCGGTTTTCTACTTCTCTGATGCTTTCTTCCTGCCCCCCTTTGAAGCTATGCTCGTATTACAAATTAACATCCTTGACAGCTGACTATATGCCTGCTGCAGTGCTAAACCTATTGCATGCATGAATTTATTTATTCCTCACCAGCTCTGGAAACCACTATTGTTGCTCTGTTATAGATGAAGTTAGACATGAGACATGAAGTCACTTGCCCAAGGTCACACAGCTGGTTAGTGACAGAGTCAGCATCTGAACCCAATCTGGTTCTGGTTCTGGCATCTGAGATCTTATTTCCTATCTAAATAACACAGACCCCGCCCTGCTACTGGGCCTGTGTTGTCCAATCCAGCAGCCACTGGCTCCCCATGGCCAGTGAGCATGTGCACTCTATCTCATTCGATATAACGTGTGACATAAGCCAAGTATAAAATCCATGCTAGGGTTCCAAGAGTTAGTCTGAAAAGAAGAAACTAGAACATACCACCACAAAGTTTTTATATTGATTACATATTGAAATTATACTATTTTAGCTATATTCGTTAAATAAAATATATTGTTAATCTCACCTGTTTCTTTTTACTTTTTTAAAAAATGTGGCTACTAGAAAATTTAACACACCATTTGTGGCTCACATTGTATTTCTGTCTCGGTTCTCATAGTGAGCTAAAACTTTTTTTGCATCCTGCTGCCATGGGATTTTGGAGTAACGTGCCACAGAGCAAATTCCTATCTTCTCACACCACCACCACCTTGCAGAATATGTACTGTTAAAATTTGTTTTATATATGAGGGAAAAGATCCAGACCTTTAATGAATGCTGTTATGTATCAGGTCCTTTCACGGAAAGGTTGCATTTAACCTTAGCTCTTCTATGAGATAAGAACCATTAGCCCCATTTTATAGACAGGGAAATTGAGACTTAGTCTAGCAACTCGTCTAAGTTTCTATTACTAATAAATGGTGAGGCCAGTTCTAATGACAGCTTCCTCCCAAATGATGCTCTGTGTTCTTTCAGTTATGACTTCCATCCTAATTGCCTCTGTCTTGCAATGTATCTTCATTCATATCCTCTATCAGAACACGAGAGAGACAGAGCCAGAGAGACAAAGAGAGAGAGACAGAGAGAGCATTTTTAAAGAAAATTTGACATTTTTAAAGAAAATATCAAGCCACATCATTGGCTGCTGACCAGCCAATGATTAGTCTGCCCTTGAAGCTGGTTGTCACCCTTGAGCTCATCAGCTATACTCTGAGGAGGGGCAGGGACATATGGTACCAAAAGTGACCACCAAAGTTATCCCACTACACATACAGCTGTGGACTGTTTATCCAAGGATGTGTCATAGCAGGCCTGATCACTGATCTAGAAAGTTCTTTTAACACCTATAGAAGCAATATGGTGGATAAGAAGTAAGGGTTGGAAAAATCCAGGAGTCTGTCTCTTTAATTATTCCGGGGCCAGTGTCTGAATCCCTTGCATTGAAACTGTCTTACCTGTGACTTCACCGTGATTGTAATGCAGGCCTCCAGAACGTCATCTCAGAATATTATTTCAATATTTAGAAACTGTCCCTCCGGCCTCCTCCACAACAGCTAGTGGCTGACATGCCCACTCTTTGGTAGAGATGTCTCGCCAGTTCCTCCTTCAGTCTTCTAGCTGGGCACCCCTTCTCTTGGACAAGGGTCAGCCCTAGCCTGGAATCCATAGCGCCCTCTTCCCCTAGATGGTCTGTGGATAGAATTCAAGAAGGACAGGAAAAAATGACGCCTTTAGTTTCCCTAACCTTAAGCTGAAATCTGACATTTCCTTAAATTCTGAATAAAGACACAAACCCCAGTGGCGTCAGCTCCCCCGTGACTCGGCGCTGGTGGAATCACAGGCATTTCTGCATCGCGTTCCGGTTCTTATTGAAAGCTCAAGACGGGCGCGCTACGACTTCCAGAGCATGGCAGTGTTAGGTAGCCAACCCCCGGGCTCCTGTCCTCTCCCGGGTTGGTAAACAAGCACATGTAGAGCTCCACAACCAATTTTCTGTTTGATAGTTGGGAAACTGCATTTTGGTGTCATTGACTTGCTTTATAATCCCATATATTTTATTTTAGGCATTTTGAATTCTGAGACGGGCCCATAAGCTTCACCAGCCTGCCACGGGGAGCACGGCGCAGCAAAGGGTAGGGACCCCTACTCAAGGGAGTTACCCTCTGATGCACGTACTCATGTGGGGGCCGCTGCTCACTTGGGGGTCTCTGACTCCCGGGAGCTGTTCCGATGTGTGTTCATCCGAAGGAGGGAATGCTTGACGCTGCAGTCCGCAGTGGTCCTGGGGAGAGTGGTTCAGATGGTCTGTGGCCAAGGGACAAAGCCACGCAGAGGAGTAGACAGGAAGCCAAAGAGGACAGTGGCAGGAGACCCCTGATTCCAGCCACCCCGCGGCGTGCGTGTGGACGTGCTCCACAGAGCGCCGGTCTTCTAGTCTGGCACGGAGCGGCTTCATGTGTTTCCTGCTAGGAGATCCGAGACCCGAAGTTGCTGCCTCACCTCCCTGCTTGAAAAGAATGCAGAGTGGACGCAGCCCACACTGGAGCCCCATTCAGCTCCTGCCCCCCCGGGAGACCTCATGCTAAATAATGAAGGGAAGTCCATTTGTTAATGCAGAAGAGTTTGGGCCACTGCGTGATAAAGCAAGGCCTCTGAGCCAATTTAGATAAACAGAGACGGCCAACAGTTGTCTGCAGACCTGGGACCTCAGGCGGGGCAGGGGAGAGGAGAGCCGAGCTGCAGTGTTTTAATCCAACCATCTTCACTCTGGGTCAGGGATGGAGACGCTGTGAAAACAAGAAGAAAAAGCTCCAGAGTGGAGAACCAGTTGCAGCTGGCAGAAGAAGCCGCCATTGAAACTGGTAATGCCGTTTTAATTAGGCTAAGGCGTGAATGAGAGTTACACTGAGAGCCTCTCCTTGCGGCCCTGCGTCGCTGGGAGAGAGAATGGGCTTCTTTTGTGTGCTTTGCCAAGCCCA
The DNA here is from genome assembly GCF_964194135.1 of Talpa europaea. Lineage (NCBI taxonomy): Eukaryota > Metazoa > Chordata > Mammalia > Eulipotyphla > Talpidae > Talpa > Talpa europaea. The sequence goes on from NC_140081.1 coordinate 7,914,092, forward strand.
CCAGCTGCCACCTCGCAGGAGAGTTACATCTGAGTCACTGGTTTCCAAAAGGGTGACAAGTAGCCTGTGTGTGGCTGAATGAGAGGGGCCGTCTTTTCCCGATCCTGCCAGCTTGAGCCTGGACGTGCGCCATCCCGGCAGTGACCCTGATTTGTAAGTGGGTTGGATGTTTCAAGAAGCTGTTGTGAGAGCGGATTGGGGGAGAATGGGGCGGTGGGGGTGGGGGGGAGAAAGCTGTAAGATGGGCCTGGGCTTTTGAGCTCCGAAGGCCTGCTTGCTTTGTTCCTCACTCCCAGCGTAACTGTCTATAAGCAGAAAGTATCCTGCCCTCCCGAGGGTGTCAGCTTTGGTGATGATAATAATGATGCTAAAGATAGTCGTAATGATGATGACGATAATGGTAATAAAAATGAGAGCGAGTGTTTTACAGCCATCTCTAAGTACCAGGTCCCATTCTTAGCGCGTTATGTCTCTGAACTCAGTTTTCATGCTGGCCCCTGTTTCAGGGAGGAGGAAAAGGCGCACGCAGAGGCCCATGGTCAGCAGAGCAGGAGTCGGGGCTCATGACTGTGGTATTCCAGCTGAACAGTCCTTAGCAAAACTCAGGCGGGCTTGGGACCGGAGTCTGAGAGCATCACCTGCCGAGGGGCCCGGGGCTCCTGGGAAGCCAGAGCCGCCTCTGGCAAGCTCGCTGTGGGCGCTGGCACAGGACATTCCAGGCCCAGCCCTGGTGCTTTTCCAGCGCCGTTGACTCCCAGACTTGGGACAAGGCAGGGAAGCGCACTACATGGAATGTCACTACCTGCAATTTAATGGGGGACGGCTTCCAGCCCTGTTTACTCACTCATTCATTTGAGGAACATTCCATTGGGCATCCCCTGTGTACCAGGCATTGTACAAGGTGTTAGAAGTAGAAAAACAAGACGAAACCTTCACCTGTGAAAAGCTCATGTATGGAGATAGAGGGTGTATGTGCATAATGTATGTGCATATAATGCACATGTATCCCACGTGCAGATAGGGTCGTGTGTACACTCCTGCGTGCACAGGTCTCACTTCAGCCCAGCCTCTCCTCTCCATTCCCCCCCTGGCTGGCTGGGTCTCTCCTCGGCCAGGACGCATCATGTCTTACATGTTACAGTTCTGTTTTGCATGTGTTGGAGTGTGCACGCGTCTTACTTCCAGTAACGGACGATGAGCTGCTTGAGGGGGGCTCCGCATATGATTTGCCTCTGTAGCCTCTAGGTCGGTGCGGCTGCAGTGTTGGTCTGTGGGCGGCATTAGCATCACCTGGGAGTTTGGTTGATATGCTGAGTCAGGGCCTTGGCCTCGGCCTTACCGAATTAGTAGCTCTGGGTGTAGGGCCCAGGGATTTGTGTGAGCCTTTCTCCAGGGGGTCCTGGCTTATGCTTATGACTGAGAAACCATGCGGACGTGGAACACAGACCCTGTCACATGTGGGTGCTCAATCGGTGACCTTGGAATGACGGTGGCGTCTTGAAAGAGAGTGGCAGGAATAGTCTTACTAGGTCTGGGCGTGGCTCTAGGTGTCCATCTTGCCAAGTCTGAGGAGACGGTGGGGAGATGGAGTCGTATGCCTTTCCCTCTCGAGAAACTTGGATGGAGGCGCCTGGGTGGCTGGGAAGGAACACTCCACAACAGCATGGATGTGGGAAATGGTGAGCAACGGAGCATGTGACCTGGTGGGAAGGTCATGGTGAAGGCCAGGAGACAGACAGGGTGGAGTGAGAATTCCACGGAGATGCTTGGGCAAGATGCTGAAGCCACAAGTTGACAAGAATTGTGTGCTGGGAACTCATGTCTGTTCCAGGGCCTTATTTCCAACGAAGCCTCCTGCTGCTGCGCCTGTGGCAGACCTTGCTGTGAATCGCTTTCCAATGGGGTCCTCCCCCCCGATTCCCTTTTCACTTTCTTGAGCACTCGTCTCCCTCCCCAGCAGCTTCCTATTTTCTGCGCAAGAGGCTATTGTTGCCCAGACTTTGATCAGGGTTAAAGCTGCCCTGTGGCATGACATTCGTCAAGGGCAGGGATGTGTGGGCTTCTGTGAGTAATCAGCAGCTGTTTTGGGAGTCATGGTTCTAGGGAACCTCCCTCCCTCAATAGTGTGATCGTTCCCTCCTCCCAACACCTCCCCCCCAAGACCTTGCATAAGAGCAGTTGGCTCAGTGTAATAAAATACAGCTTGGCATTATGAGCTACATAAACAAGAGGCATTTAATAAACTGTGTAGCATTTTGGCAGTGGGAGGGACAGTAGCAGCCAAGGAGACACATATGGCTGGCTTAGTGGCATCCTGGACTCATGGGAAGAAGATCCCTGGGTTTACAACCCCTGGGGTGAGGAGGTGGGGTGAGCAAGGGGTTAGAAAGACCAGGGCTGTGCAGCGTCCTTGGGAAGAGGATCATGCCCACGTTTTCCCAAGAAAAGTTACTCATTTTCATTGATAAATACACAGCACTCATCTGGGAGCCAGACACTATTCTCTCAACCCTGTGCATTGTCTTCAGCAGCTTCATTGTGCTGTCATTTCCGTACCATAAAGCTCACCTGTTTTGGGGGTGCCATTAAGTGATTTTTTTTTTCAGGAAGCCCACAAACTTGTGTTAACGTTCTCGCCATCTGATTGTACCCATTTACAGTCACAGTCCCCGGCCCCAGCAGCTACTAAGCTACTTTCTGTCTCTATGATTTTTGTTTTCTGGAAAATTCACATCAAAGAAATCATCTAATACGTGGTATCTTGTCACTGACTTCTTTCACTGAACATAGCGCTTGTGAAGTGTGTTCAGTGCTACAGATACAGTGCTTGGCATTCGTCACCTTGATGCACCCTCCTAACACCACCACGAGATAGCTGTTTATATTACCTGCATGTATAGATGGGGAAACTTGAGGTTCACTTAGTAATTTGGAGGGTAATGAGTCAAATCTAGGCGTTCTGGCCTTAGAGACTGTGTCTTGGACATTCTCGCTCTGCTGCCTCTCTGTGGGCACAAAATAATGCCTTCACTTCTGACTAGGAGAGGTTCTTTTATTAATTAATTAACATTTTTTCTTCCATTGGATTGATTTGCCAATCATTTTCATAACTATATAACTTCCAGACCACGTCTTCCTACTTCTGTACATGCACACGCTCCAGCGCCCGCACCCCCTCCGCAGCGCCAGCACCCCCTCTGCCCCTGCCCCATCTACCTTCTCCTCCCTCCCCACTCTGCTCCCCTCTGGAAGCCAGTATGTTTTTTACAGTCTAAGAGTTACTTTTGTTGTGTTGCCAGTTTGCTTTCATCGGTCATATTTGTATTCTGCAAGTGAGTAAGGTCGTCCAGTAACGCAATAGCCAAGGCATGGAACCAACCTAAATGCCCATTGACAGTAACTGGAGAAAAAAAACGGGGGCTACATATGTACTCCATGGAATACTGCTCGGTTATTTACAAAGACAAAGTAGTGCCTTTTGGGACAAAATGGATGGGCCTCGAGGTGATTCTATTAGGTGAAATTAGTCAGAAAGTTTCTCTTAGGACCAATGAGTTTTTAAAAATATGTGGCTTAGCTTTGTGCAATATGATATGATTTTCTTGAATGCCTAACTTGTGCCTGAAACTTTTGTAGGCATGGTGAGGGATTGAGACCAGTTCCCACTTTCAAAAAGTGTTTTGTTTTGTTTGGTCAGTAAGACACAGATGCACACGCTAGCATAGCTCCTGCAGGGCCGCCAGGACCATATGGGAGCGAAAACCAAAATGAAAACTCCAGGTAGAAGAAGCCAGGCTGGGGAGGTTGATGTCAATGAGAATAGACGAGAAGAGCTTTCCAGAAGAGATGGCGTTGAGCCACTTCTAGTCCCTTGGCCGAATGAGTCCCACGTTACGTGAGTGGAAGCTGGTAATTGTTTAGAGTCCGCCCCTTGTCTTAACGTCTCTTCCACCCACGAAGTTTTCTGCCTGTATGTTCCAACTTCTAGATCCCATCTGCGTGTCTCTGATTATAGCAAGAAGCCTTTCCTCGTAAGCTGTTTTTAACAGAAATGTCTTGACGGGGTTTTGCTCTCTTTAGAAAAACTGGTTAGCCAAGGCACAGGGTTTGGGGTGAATGTGTTTGAAATACCTTACAGCCTACAAGTCTTGGGCTGGTCACAGAGGCCTAGCAGACAAGGATTTGGGAGTAAGAATGGTACATGGAACTGTGTTTTGGACTCTAGAAGGTCTGGTTTAGGTAGCTGTGCTGTATACCAGACCACCCCAAAACTTAACAGCTTAAAACAATAACTGTTTACTTGCCTTGTGACTCTGTGGTGCACCTGGGCCGTTCTGCTCTGCACTGGCTCGGCTAACCTCTCTGGGGCACATGTGCACATCTGTGACTGGCCCACAAGGCTGCTTGGTTGTTGGCAGGATGTTGGCCAGGGTATGGCTGCTGGCTAGGGTGCCTTGGTTTCTCCCGGGTGATCTTATATCCTCCAGCAGGCAAGTTGGGCCCATTCACAAGGCCGACCCAGGGCTCCTGAGCACAAACCCCAGTTCCCAGGAGCTTTTCCAAGCCCCTGCTGCATTATGTTTGCTAATAACCCATTGGCCAAAGCTAGTCACATGACTGGCTTTCATTCAAGGAATGGGAAAACTGACTCCACTGCTTGACGGGTGGTCTGCAGTGTCACCTTACAAGGGTTCCAGTGCAGGGAGAAGAATCTGTGGCCCTATTATAATCATCCACAAAATCAGAGCATAGACTATAGAAGTAAGGTTAGCCCGTATCTATTAAATGCTTACAAGGTGTAGATACTGTTAGAAGTTTTATATATATTTATTTACATATATGTACATGTATATTACAGTCCCCTCAGCCTCATGTGTACATCTGTGGCCAGCAGGCAGTGAGCCTAGGTAGGAGCTCTGTCTCTATCTCTATCTTTACCTCTGTCTCTCTATATGTGTGTGCAGCTATGTTTAGTCACGTGGTTAGCATGCAGAAGCACATTGGGAGATCAGCTTCAGACAATGAAGGAAGAGGCACAAGAACTAGTTTGCCATGAAACACGGGGACTCGGAAGCATGAGGGTTTGTGGACTTGGTGTAGGGACAGACAGCCCCTACAAACCTTCTAGCTCTATCTTAATTCTTGGTCCAGTAATTGGTTTTTAGAGAGAAAAAAAAAGTTAGATTGTGTTCCTATGCTTTGTTGACCAGAGGGAGTTACAGTAATTGGGAACGATTGTCATAGCTAATGGTGCAGCTGATACTAACACCTCATGCTCCGAGACGCCAGATTAGAGAGATATTACTGAAACTGACATTCCAGGGTTGCAGAGGCCTCTTGGGGTCCCCGATTTTGTATGTTTTTGCCTCTTGGGTTTCTGCAGAGTTGATGTAATTGTACATGAAGAAGGGTAAGAGCTCTCAGGGATCAAGGAGGTAGCCTGGTGAGCACTTAAGATTTGTAAAACAGCAACTTTTTGACTGAAGAGGTGCTGGTTCCCCCAGGGAGGGTTTGCCCTTGGCCTGCGGGGTGGTTGGGGAGGAGAGTCGGTGCCTGCCAATGAGAAGCCACAGCCGGCAAGTCTGTCCTGGATTGAGAGCACCCTGAAATGAGTCAACATCCCCACAGCCCTCTTCCCCTCATGATGCAAAATCACCCCTATTTCGGAAGCACCCTTGAGTTCAGGTCACGGGAGGAAGAGGAAGACTTATGGGTGAGGGAAATCCGAATGTCTGGCCTTGTGCCAGCAGCCAGGTACGGGGAGCAGCTTGGGCTTCCACGTTTGGTTTGTGTCCCGGAAAAACGCCCCACCCTCTTGCTCCACGGACGCCTGTGTGACTCCACTGACTCCCTGACTTTAAAGGAGATCTCAGAAAAATACCAGGCGAAACGCACCCAGTGCTGCTGTTCAGCAGAGGCAGCCGCAGTGCGGCGCGAGTCTGTGGAGACTCGCCGTAGAGACAAGGAGGCGAGCGGGCACTAGGGGTCCGCCAGCCCCATGGGGATGCCACCTCGCCCACCAGGGCGCGCACGGACTGCTGCTCTGGCTGGCGCTGTTGGGCGCCGCCAGTGCGCTGCGAAGGGCCCTTCCTTCCTGGGGCGAAGACAGGAGCCCGGGGGCGAGCACATGCACCAGCGAGAGCCGGCGAGGGTGACGGCCAGAGAGGAGGCCGGGTTTCAGAGGTGTGGGGCCACCCCAAACCTGGACTGCGTGGGTGGCGGGGTGTACAGGTCAACCAGGACTCAGGCGCCCTCAGATGGACCCGGCGAGCACGCTGGTCACGCAGGGGGAATAAACCGTGCAATGGGCCGCTCGGCCCGTGAAAGTCTCTGTCGATGCCCCAAAGCACACAATATGGAAGGAATTAAAGTAGCACTTTGGAGGCCTCCAGGGAAATTTCTGAGTGTCGTACGTGGTCAGGACAGCAGCAGACGGCGCAAGAGGAAAGAGCTCTTTGTGCCCCTGACAGCGCGGGCCCTGGACAGCGGCGAGGTTGTTCATTGTTAATGTTTGTAGCGTGTTTGTGGACAGGAAGAAAAAATGAAATTCCCTTCGGCTAATTTCTCAGATTGCTGGAGTCGTCGATGGAGGGGCAAAAACAGGGCTGCCTCTGTCTGAGAAGAGTCTGCGTTTGGGGGTGCGGGGGAAGATGGACTGCGTACACGTCAGGAGCCGGGGCCTGCGCGAGTGTCTTCTTTCTCTAGAAACACACCATTTTTTGTGTTTGCTTTCACCGTGTCATACTTGTACGTGCAGCAATGTCTGTTTGTCTGCTTGCCCTACCCATTTCTAAACTTCTTCAGAGGGGCCTGGGGATGCTAGCTTCCCAGGGGGCATGTCCCTGCCAAGGCTGTTCTCTGCACTTTGCCGGGTAAGCTTCCCCAGCGCACCCACCTGCCCCTGGAGGCACAGCCTCTGTCCGGCCGGCCTTCCGCGTGCGGCTTCCCCCGTCCCTAATGGACTTCGCCTGTCTGGCATCAGCGGTGACACCGGGGGCATGAGCTGCAAAATGACACGCATCTGTATACCCCAGCCTCGACGTGCGTGCACACAGCACAGACAGGCATGCTGTGGGGCAGTTTTGCCCTCCTGCCGTGGTGGGCGTCATATTTGCCTTCTCCATCAAGAGAAAGCTGCCGTGGAGCGGGCGGATGGGTGAGCCTGGGGCGGGGGATGAGCATGCCGTCTGGAAGTGGTCGGAAAACAGATGCGGGAGGTCTGGAAAAATCCAATTTGTTATCCTCAGGTAGTTGAAGGAATGTTTTTGTATGAGGGCATTAGAAAGGATTTCAATGCTCAAGACAAGTTAGAATTAGATGATACAAAAACCACTTCCCAGGTAGGCTTGGTCTGTAATCAAAAGTCGAAGAATGATTTTTAATTTGTGGCTTATCAATCCATGGGAAGCTACGTCTGTGTATGAGTCTGGGTTTGAGTGGAAGGAATTGGCTAGAGTTGGAGTATTTTTTAGTGAAAAGAAAAATGTCTGAAAATAATCTTACTGTAGTCTTGTCAACTGTAAAATGGAGGGGAGGAACAGAAAGCTCTTTGCATCTGGGGGAAGAAGCCATTGCAAGGGGATCCGTTATCCAGCGCCAGGCCCCTCGCATCTGTCTTTCTTGTCACCTCCGAGGTGAGGGGTTTTCGAGGTAGTCCAGAAATGCAGACCTTCCTGTCCCGGTGTTGCACACAGCCAACTTTTGTGTTATTGACTAAACCTTTAGAAACTTACCTGGTGCGCTTGATCCCATGATGCGAGCAACTGTCTTCCGTCTGTGCAGGTTCCTTGCAGGGGCTTCTATTGGAGAAACCAGATTTGCGAACGGTCTTGTACAACCATGTCTGCCCTGTGGACCAGTCGCTGCCGTTCAAAGCCAGTGGCTCCACAGGGAACAGAAGCTTCCTTTTTACTGGCTCCTGTGTTCAGCAGCTAGTTTTGGGGCAGGAGTGCTTAGAAGGCCCTGCAACAATTTCAAACATGGGGAGATGAAGGGGCCGGTCCTGGCCTCCAGCTGCTCTCTGAATCCAGTGCTCTTCCTGCTTGTTTCTGGATTTCTCTTGCCCCTACAACACCGCAGAGCTCCCAAAGAACAAAGGAGCTCCTATTGGCGCTGCCTGTACTACTTCTGCAGAAAGGTGCATCTGATCCCCCCAAACTCTCGCTCTTTCCTGTTGGTGGCAAACGTAGCATCTCTTCTTGTGGTTTCATTTCAAACAAAACCAATGTACTCGTTTAGGTTCACTGTGGCTAGAGTCGGCATATGGGGTGCCTTCCTTTTCAGGGTGACATAGTGGGGGTGAAAGTCACGGAGGGGGGACATTAACTCTCTGGTGATTAAACTGGGATTTTTGTTGACTCTTCTTCCATATTGTAATTTTGCCAATTACAATTGAGCATGTTCCTGAAACCTGAATTTTCTCACTTAAGCTATTCCCCTACAGTTTCTTAAATGAGATTCATTAGCATTTCAGTAATTTTGAAATTGTCTCCTAATCCAATGATTGGCTAGCTTAGATTTTTTAAAGGAAAAGCAAACAAAAAAACCCAACAAAAACAAATGAGAAAACCACACAAGGAGTTTTTTCCTCACCATCAGATCTATGTGCAATATGAAGGTGAAACTGGAATAGAACACTGAAAAAAAAGGACATATGCAAATTATGGGAACCAAGGTTCAATGTAGTTAATTGACTTTTAAGAAAAATAGTAGAAAAGAGCATCAAAAAGTAAAAAAAAAAATAGTCATTTCAAAGCATGGGAAAGAACATGTTTGTGGATTCAACGCATTCATATGAATCAGATTATTAATGTTTTATTTCTCACCATGCTCTGCTCCACCAGGCATTTGGGAATGGCCTATTCCTGCTGTGTCATGAACATGTGAAAATGGACTCCTTAATTTGCCGTGATAGACAGGAGACAAAGCCAGGTGGTTTCTAGACACAGGACAGAATTCTCAGATTTCTCTCACCTTCCATACCCAGGGCTGGTTTTTCCTCTGTGCGGCTTGCCAGTGTTAAAACAAAAGGTAAGGAAAAAAGCCACTGTCCCATCCATCACAGTTTCAGTAAAATACTTAAAAACCTTTCTCTTCTAGCTGGAGGTGTGAGCCCTCGTCAGGTGCAGCTGTAAACAGGCCTGCGAGAAGGACGTAAGGCCGTGTCCCTTGCTGTGGGACTTGCCGCTCTGGTCACTCTCAGTTGGAAGGAATTGGGAGGGTGACATCCTCACTGTGGCCCCAAAACACACAGTCACCCACAAAAAGCTACTTATTGTCAGGGTTGACATCACCTAGAATGCTGATAAATGTTTCAGTGGAAGTGTAACATACACATAGAAAGGTATAGAACCTGCTGGATGGTTACAGCTCAACAGAGACCAAGACACTGAGCACTGCTTGCGCCACGGGAACCCTTCGCTGTGGTGGTGATGGCAGAGCGTCATCCACACGCTGCAGAGTGTCCATCACGTGGCCAAGCCACACTGCATGTAGCTATCCCGTGCACTGCCCACCAGCATTTGGGTGTTTTCTGGTTTAGGGCTGTTATGAATAGCGCTCCTACGAACATTCTCGTGTGTGACTTTCGGAGAACATGTCCTTGCATTTTTATTGGGTATCCAAGAGAGAAAATTCTGAATCATTCAAGAGGGACTATTTAACCAGAAATCTTGTTTTGTTCTCCACCCCCCAACCCCCCCAAAAAAATCCCTCTCCCTTCTTTATTCCCTTCTGAGTTCATGTCAGTTCACATCACACATAAGCCTAGGCGTGGTTGCCGCTGGAAACCTGCGAGCCGGGCCCCTAGGTCTTCCTGACCCTTGTTTCTTGCTCAGTGGGCAGAGGTCTCACGGACTGTTCTCCCCAACCCAGACCCACACACCCCTTGCTGTGCTCCAGGCCCGCGCCACCTGCCTGCATGTGTGTTTCAGGACCTGTGCGCCGGCTGTCCTCAGTGGAATTCTCTTTCCCACATGGGCTCGCAGCGGCTTTCTTGTGTCTGTTGGGGCTCTGCTCAGTCCCCCGGGTAGACCTCTCTGTATAAAACAACCTCCTTGCACCTTTGCTTCCTGATCTGCTCTGCCTTCCTTCAAGTTTCTTCTGCTGCCTGGCATGCGATAGACTGATTTGCTGTGTTTGTTTTGTATCAGTTGACAGAGCCAGGTAAGTTTCAGATGGGCTGGGGGTCTCGAGCATTCATTTCTCGGGCACATCCATGAATATCGAATGAATGAAGTTGGCTTTAAAATTCAGAAAATTGATACTCAATTTGGGCACTGGCACTAATAGTGGACGGAAAGCTTTTAGGTGCTGTATCCGCTCACATTTCCAATATTTATTGTTGCTCTCTCTTTTTTTCTTGATTGTTCTTACCAATGGTTTATCTTTTCATTAGACTTTTCAAAGCACCAACTTCTGCTTGGGTTGTGCCTTTTATTCCATGCCTTTCTTCTTGTTCAGCTCTGTATTTATTTACTTTGGTTTGTATATGTCTGCTTTATCTCTGCACATTTAAGACGGTTTGAGTGCTGAGACCACAGCCAACCACAGCCATGATGAGGCCTGCTGACTTGGTCAGACCTTCAAACCTCCGTGCCTGGGAGTCTGTGGTACCCCGTCTCCTCCAGCCTTCCCAATTTTGCATGAGCCACTGGGGTGGAAAAAAAAAGCAACCCTTAGATTTTTAAAAACAGAAGAGATTATCCCATTATCCTTTAAACCGAGCTATTTTTAAACATTTCAGTGGATAACGTGTTGGTTTCTAACCTATGAATATAATCACTGTTGTAGTATCATTTGTTAATTCCCTTCTAACAAATGTCTTCTATTGTTTGCAGTGTTGCTTATTTTATTTTACTGCTGTAATTAAAATCATAGGGAAATGAAGGTTACACTAGGATGAAAAAGTTCAAGCCCCATTTGGGGGCTCCATTCTCTGAGTTTAAGTGAAATATAACTATTTAGAATAACGAGGCAGAAAATCTATCCCTATAATTAGGAAATTAGCAGTCAGAATCAAACTGTAGGAATGCGCATCGCTAAGAGATGCTTTTTCAGGTGGAGAGATGAGCCGGTAGGAAAAACAGTCTCTGTGCACCAGGGAACCTCTGAGCATGGAACTTGAGGGATGGGGATGTGGGGTTGGGGAACAGGAAAGGGTAGACGGCAGCTTCATCTCTAATTAAAGCACTTAACCTCTAGGGTGAAATCTTCATCAGAGAACACTGAGTGGTTTCACTGTAAAACATCATCTGATGAACCTTGTCTTATAAAATGGGAAGTGGTCGTAAATTTCTGCAGGGATTCTTGTGTCTCATCCTGGCTTTGGTTTGCAATCTGATGGGCTTGGTTTTCTCAGGGACACTCCTGACACCATGTCCACTTGTGTTAGGATCAAGGTATTTGGTTGGTATGTGAAATGTGGTGAGGGAAAGCCCAAGGACGCTGTACCTTGGGGGAGTCTTCTCTGTCTTTAACGGGGATCATGGGTAGGAAGGAAAGACAAGGGGAGAGACACGAAGAACAAGAGCAGGAGTGCAAGCGACAGGCACATGTCATCTTAAAGATGGAAATTTCACCCAATCCAATTTTGTAGGGTCCCACCATGAAGGTCCACAGTGAGAGATGAGTTTATTCCTAACGTTTCTTCCAGCTGGAACCCCTTTGAGTATAATACACGAAGAACATTCTCTCTGCAAGAAAGGGCAACTTTAAACATACCTTGAGAGGTCAAAAGTCAGTGGTTATCCCCAGTGTCATCCAGCTGGGAGCACAGGAAGTTTCCTCTGCAAATCCTGTGTCCACAGGCATTTGGGCCCCATGTCAGAGACCCAGGATGGGCGTTTGGTAGAGTCTGGTGGGAGTTGGTCTGGATTCTCTGGAACCCAAGGACACTGGCACAGTGGGATGACGTGGCGCTGCTTGCAGTGCACTTTTATGGTGAGTCTGCCTGTGAGATCAAAGGCATGTTTTCTCTCACCAAATGCAGTTCAAGTTCCAGACTGCAGCGGTGGCAAGAAGAAAGGGTTCTATTCCACTGTTTCAAAGGTGTGGATGGAACAGAGACCGTGTACTGGGTACAAGTTTGAGCAAGGAAGATTCAAATTTTCCAATGATATGTGCAGAGTGAAAAGTTTCAACATAAACCCACATGATTTATTTACCACAGAATATCAAGCCAAACCAGGAATCGTGCATGTGCCAGTAAAATCTTGACAGATACCAGAAGAAAAATGAGAACCCAACTTACTAAGTGGTGGGAAAGAGTAAGTGGCGGTGGAGGAAATTCCTTTTAAAGAGCCTGATCAGAAATAAGTGTGATATTCTTGAACGGTGGTTCATTTATCCTGGAGGCTTTTTCTTTGACATATATGAAAAAGCCAAGCTCTGGGGTGGGAGGGGACACTTCTTCTCAGAGAAAGAGTGACCTGATTTTTTATTTTCAACTAAATAATCAGTTTATTGTTAACCCCGAATATCCAGTTGTCGAGACCTGCAATGAGATGCTGTCCAATATGGCAGCCAGTATCCATGGGTGGTTGTTGAACACTTGAAATGTGGCTGTGTGATTGAACAGCTGAATTTTAACTTTTATTTAATTTTAATTAATTTATAAATCTGATAACTTATTTATTTAATTGGAAAAGTTTTAGTATCTTTGGCACAACTGTGATACTGTGAATCTACTTTTCCATCCATGTATTTCATGAAATCTAAGTATAAATCAGGTTTTCTGGTGAAAATTTTGCCACCTAAATGGAGAGGTGATTTAGGTGTAAAAAACTTTCACACTTGATGTGAACAAAAGCCTGTAAAATATCTCATGAATCATCTTTTTCATTGATCACATGTTGAAATACTAGTTTAGACATGTTGGGTTAAATAAAATACACTCAGACTTAATTGCCCTGATTCTTTTTATTTTTTTTCCAGTGTGGCTACTGGAAAAGTAAAGCTACATATGTGGCTTGCATTCGGTTTCCATGGACACCCCATGTGCTGGTTAAGGCTGGCTTTGCCAAGGAAGATTGAAATGAATCGGGATCAGAGGAATATGGTGGACCCTCCAGCCTCCTTGGAGCTGACAGTTTTCCCTGCTGTGCCCTCTGTTCCCTGAATCCGACCACTAGGTGACTTATCTAAAGCAAACCTCTGTGTCCCGAGAAGCCTAGGGTTTGTGGAACCCTGGTGTGTTCTGTTTAAGCCTTCAGTTCAGTGACGAATCTAGCTGGTAAATGATTTCCGGACAGTGCGCTTCCTCCTCACGGCTGTCTGAGGTGAGGTTCCCTGCACAGACTCCAAGACAGAGACTGATGTACAGGAAGCTCACAGGGTGCCTGGGGCATCCACACAGGAGCAGGGAAAGGCAAGGAATGGTCAGGGGGAGGCGTGGAACTGCCACGCGGGACGATAGGGACCTCGAAGGTGAGGTGGTCCTTCAGCGTTGTCCTAAATTGACGTGAGGGCTCCAGGCTGTCGTCTTCTCTAGTCAATAGACCAGCCTTTCCGTACAGGTCTCCCCTAGTCCCTGCGGGAGGCTGCTCCCCATCACCGAAGGCAATTCCCAGAGCAGGACAGGGCTGTGAGCCCCAAGCAGCAGGGGGACTACCTCATCCTGAACGGGGTCTGGACCGCACACCCCAGCATCCACTATGGCGTGTTGATCTTGCGCTAACCATCAGCCCCTGGCCAGCCCCAGACATGCGGAGTGTTTCAAATGGCGTCCCTAAGACCTGGGGGACTCAAATACCTTCCTGTGCCTGAGAGTGAGGCGTCGAGTCTGTAACGTCTTGCGTTCCTTTCCTTTCTGCCACGGGCTGAGCTGTAATTTCTGGAACACAGAAAGATTAGGGGATTGGGAGAGGGAAGAGAAGCATGGAAAGGAAGGCAGGAGGATGAATCAGTGTGGCTCACAAGTCCCCGGATGTTATAGATACCGAGGACCATTTTCTTGTCTTCTAACTTTTGAATTGGGTTGGATTGAGGCCTGGCAGCCATTCAGAAATACGGGGCTGAAAGGGTGAGGAGGAAGCTGGTCTTGGGTGAGACACCCTGCCCAGATCAATGTAGAAAGAAGTCAAGACTCTCAGCTGAGACTAGTATTCCACTGGCTTCCGCCGCACGCAGGACGAATGTCACTCAGACAACAAGCTAAGAAAGGAGCAGCCCCCGGCCCCCGGCTCCTTCAGAGTGGCCTGTAGGTGCTGCAGCGGAATTAAGAACTTGCTAGCTGCTTGCTCGCCGAGAACGTGGCTCTGCCTTTCCCGTATATGTCCCCGCGCCCGTCCATCTGCTTGTGCTGTTTCCTGTCTTCTGTGTTGTCCTTTAGGCCAAGTTGCTATCTTGTTGCTACCAGTAAACGCCCATTAGTCAGATGTCCCATGGCAAGTGGTCATTGGACAGGAGCATTTTCCCATAAGCCTCTTCTGCTTCTCTGGCCACTTATCTGTAATGTGATAGCCTCGTGTGTCGTGTGTGTGTGCTCATGCCCTTTTGTTCACACGCACCTCTGAAAGCATGTGAGTGCAAAGTGGGTTAGCGCTGCCTCAGCTACTCATTTCCCTTCCTGCTCCCCCTCCGTCCCTTTCCTGGCTCCAGCCGCCTCGCTCGTAGCCTCTCATTTCACGCTGCTTCTGAGAGAGAAATCTCATTATTTCTGATTTAGGGGCTCCCGTGCCCTCCCCTGCTACATGTCATGCCCGTTGCCAGCTTGTTACAACATCACAAGAGAATTCGGAGCTCTGATTTATCCGCCAGAGGGAATGACTCTGGGGGGTGAGCGCAGGGGAGAGTGGGGGATGACGAAGGGAGGAAGGGTGGCCGGTGGCAGGGGAGGGCCGCGGGGTCTAGGGCACGGGTAGTTTCAGGAGGCTGGGATTGGTTGGGTTAGGCCTCATGACAAATAGGAACATTTTATCAGAAGTCTAAGGAAGGAGCACAACGGCCTTTGCTTGCTCAGTTTCCAGGCTGGTCTGGAGACCTGTCCCCGGGGCTCGGGGTCAGATGTTGAGGAGAGTGGCCGTGGCCTTTTCCACCCCCTTTTCTCTCCTGGAAAGTGCTTAGCGGCGGGCGATCAGAGTTTATCCCGTAGCACCAGTCCTCAGTCTACCTCGGCCCCACTCATGAGACGGAGGTTCAGCGCCTGGGCATCTTTTGTGGGCTCCACACGTGGGTTTGGCGCTTGTTAGTAGGGACTCAGAAAGTGCTTGCTCGGCGTGTGACCAGCCTGCTCTCCCAGCTGTCTTGGGTTTAGTTCCCCCAGAAACAGAGGCTGAGACAGTGATCCAAGTGGAGGCAGTTTATTTGGGGGATTCAGGAACACTAGTAGGTATTGAGGGTAGGGTGCAGGGAACAGGGAAGCCGGTAAAGGAGCGATATCAAGCTCAGTCCTGCAGAATCAGCCCACCCAGGGAGCAAGGGAGCTGGAGTAGTTATACGCTACCCTCCCAAGAGTCACTGGTCGGGGTTGCTCTGGGGGTGTCAGATCCCCGACATCTCTGGCCTTCCTCCCGCATGGGCGGAGTGGCCTCTTGCTGTGCTGGCTCAGGGCCACTGGCCACAGGCTCAGAGGTGCTGGCGCCTGGTTGGAAATCAACAGGAGCTCACCTGAAGGTCTGAGGCTACCTGGGCACTGATAGGGTGGGCTACAGTGGTGCAATCTCATTCATTCATTCACTCAAATATTTATTGAGCTACTTTTATGTTCCTGGCGCCGTCCTGAGTGTTGAGGATACAGGAATAAACAAAACCCAGAAATCTCTGCCCTCAGAGAGCTTCCAGTCTGGGAAGGAGACTAGACTGAGGACACCCGCATAAATGGAATACACAGATGATCTGGCTTGTCAGGTGGGAGTGACGCCATGAGAACAAATAGAGGTGAGGGATGACAGGGCGCCGCATCACATCGGCAACCGGGAAGAGCCGCATGGAGAAGGTGCCAAGTGAGTCTACCCTGGTGGGAATGAATCGTGGGTATCTGGGGGAAGAAGATCCCAAGCAGAGGAAATCCTGAACACAAAGGTCCTGAGGCAGGAGTGTGCGTCTGGCTTGCTCTAGGGGACTGGGGAGGCTGGAGGGTGCAGCAGAGCAGGTGGGACACGAAGCCCTGGAGGTGAACTCCGAGCCAGCAGAAGGAGGGCGAACAGTGCTGACCATACAGGCCCTGTGGGTGAGTGGAAGGCCTCTGCAGAGAAATGGGGAGCCTTGCGGGGCGCTTAGTAAAGAAGGGACATGTTCTGTGCTGAGAACATGCCGAGGCCAGGCAGGTGTCGAAGGAAGCAGATTTTCCAGGACCTTCCATTTTACTCCATAATAAATCAGTAAAAAATATGAGAGTGGGCACAGGCCTCTTGAGGTTTTGTGAGGAACTGGCACGCTGCATTTTCTGCTGCATTCTGCTGGCTAATACACACCATGAAGCAAGCCTTGATTCAAGGGAAGGAGAAATAGTCTCACCTCTTGATGGAAGGAGCTGCAAAGTCACTTTGCAAAGGGGTGTGGCTACAGGAAGGGAAATTAATTGTGGCCGTTTTGGTAACAACCTCAAATGGATCTTCTCTTATCCCTGTTCTTAATATATCCTTGGGCCGCCCTGCTTCATATTATAGAGTAGGGTGGAAGGTCTCGGGAGATGTGCCATGTCCATCTTCGACCCTGGGCAGGCACTGCCTATGCCAGTGACTCTGCACATGCCAGCTAGAGATGGGGGAACAAGTCAGAAAAGCTTTTCTACTTCACTGCTTTGCTCCGTTGAGCCTGAGGACCATGTTCTTTCCTTAGCTTCTTTTCTGTTATTACTGACTCGTCTAGTCCTCCACGTCCTTCTTGAGAACAAACATCCATCTCTTATGTCATAAGAGCACTTTGCCAGATCCTTAGTAACCTTGCTTTTTTGCCACTTTGCACTGAATCTCACAGTTGGCTCCTACTAGCTTGCAAGGGCTTTTCCAAACCAAAAATCAGGGCCCCTGACTCTAACATCTCAGCCCCCAAGTTAATTTCTATGCCAGCTGCTTAATATTCATTTCCTACCTGCTTTATCAAGGAATGGGCTTGGTCTTGGACCTGAAGCTCTTCTGTTCCTGTGGGTATCAGGGAGAGTGGTTTTCTGGATGTGGCATTGACGAAGTTCTGGAACTGTGTCCTTGAATTAGCATAATTGATGAGCATATTTCATAAAGTCAAGGTCTCTGCCTATTTTTTCTTCTCCCAGGTAAGCTCTAAATTCATGTGGCCATGGAATTCAGGTCAGTTTTTATAGGAGTCTCATGCCTCGGCCCTTCCCCTCTTTTTAAGCTAGGAGGGAAGGATCTTTAAGCATCTCTAGAGATTAACCAGATTTTTAAAATCTAGGCCAGCACTGTCCAATAGAACTCTATGCAGAGGTGGAAATCTTCCAAAGCTGTGCTGGCCAACATGGTAACTGCTGGCTGCTTATGGCTACTGAGCTACTGAGCTAGTAGTGCAAGTGAAGAAATGAATTTTTAAATTCGTTTTAATTTTATTTAAAATTTTAATTCATTTAAATTTAAATACCATATTAGACTGTGCTGCTTTGGATAATACTTTTTCATTTTTTTTCCTACACAAGTGCTCCTGTGGTAGAGAAAGAGAGTGAATACCTTAATGACTTGGGGTGCAGTTTTCCAAGTACAAAATTACTTTGAAGTCTTAGTTTAAAAATACATGTTCATTTTGTGCTCATAGTCTATGTGATTTTGACCTTTGTAATGCGTATACTCTACCATGGAGCAAAATGGATGGTCTCAGAAGATATACCCATGTCCTCCTTAGCACATGGCCATAGATACTCTTGTGGGTTTCTGAAGGCCAGTGGGGAAAGATGGAATGTGTGATGTCGACTCAACATTTAAGTTCACATGCTTCTTTTTAGTGCAGCCCAAGAGTGAAAACAAGTCATCCAACACCCATTCATTGAGAGGAATGACCCCCCAGCTGGTGTGACTTCTAACCTTCTTGCTGCGATGCAAAATTCCTGTTCCATGTAAAAGAAAATTCTCCCCCAGAAAGCTCTTCAAGTGCATTTAATGAATAAGGTGGTGTCCGTAACTTCCTGTGACATTTACTTTAATAAGCCATGGGAGTGATTTAGTGATCAGTGGGCACTGACATTTCAGGAGGAAAGGCAAACTTTGCTGCTTCTGACATGGCATTTTTTTCTTCTCCTCTTGACTCTGGCCTTGCAGCCATGGAAACTTTGTTTCCTGAGAGATACTGTGTCCTCTGGATTTTGGAAGTCACCTATTTTTTTCTGCCAGCATGTAGCTATAAACTAGTTTCTCCTTTTTGTGTCTAATGGCACAAGTATGTTATGTGTTGTGAGTAGAGTGTATTTCCCATGCTAGTTGATCTTTCTTGTACTGAAGGGTGTGTTGTGTGTGTAGTGTATGTACATGTGTACGCATATTGCTTTTGTTCCATCTTGTTTAGAAGATTTTAAAAGGAAAGGCAGATTAAAAATAGCATTGCTACATATATAACAATTATAACAGGACAATATATATTTTATATGTGCATAGCTGCCACCCAGATCATGTCTCCTTCTGGTCAATATACCCCACCCAGAGGTAACTATTCTGACTTTTGTCACCATGTATTAGTTTTGTCTGGTTTTGAACTTGATCTAAATGGAATCACACAAAATGTGTTTCTCAACATTATGTCCATGAGATTCATCCAAGTTGTTGAGGGAGTACTTCATTTTGAATCGCTGCATAGTATTTCAGGGTATGACTGTGCCACAACTGACTTATCTGTTTTCCCACGGATGGATGTTTGGGTTGGTTATTATGAACAAAGGTGCTGTGAAGTATTCTTGTACTTAGCTTTTGAAAGGTGTTTGCACTACTTTCTCCAGCACAGCATAGCACCCAGCACCCAAACATATTAGGAAAAAGCTCATCTTTTAATAGTCTTAGAATACCAAAAACTCACTAGGAGGCCTTGATGAATAACAAGTGATTAAGGATATTTGAGACCCAGCTGAGCAGCCGGATCTTGGCGCTGATAGCATTGTGTCTCTTGCTCAAAGCCAGCTGCTAGGATAGCAAATGCAGAGATGAGGCAGAGAAGACCAGGCATCCTCCATGGTTAATAAAGCTGTACACAGAGGTGACAGAGCCCATCCCACCGGGTAGCTCTCTGATCCCCTGTACAATACTAGACAAACGGGAGCTCATGGTTCTGAAGATTTATTCCTCAGAGTAACTATGAGGCTGGTCAGTCACACACCTCTGGCAGCTTTCCTAGCGCCCCTGGGAGGAGCATTATCTAGGTGTGTGCATTTGGGAACCTCCACTTTGTTTTATTTCCCTTCGATCTTATTAGTTATTTTTTATCCAATATAATTTTCTGTCAACTCTTTCAGAAGTGTTCAAGGATATCAAAAAGTAAGTGAATGTATACAAATTAAGTGAATGAGTGAATGCGATTTAAATACTTGGTAAGAGTTGTTGCTGTGACTAATGATAGCCCCCCCACACTTCTCTTCTCAGAGGGGACCCCAGTGACATTCACCTCCCCTCGAACTCATAAGAGGGTCCGAGATAAGCAAAGAGCTAACAGTCTTCGTCATCTTGATAGTAATGGAAACAGCAGCCACTGCCGTCTCTGGTGTGACAGGCATTTGACATGTTACAGGGCAAACACCAAGGATGTGAGATGAGTCACAGCCCCTTTCCCGCAGGTTTACTTGGGTGAGAGGAAAAGAGGAGGTGGGAAGCGGTGAGAGAGGGGGTGACAGATAAGATAAGAGAGAGGGGGTGACAGATAAGCACCCATATAGATGGGATATTAGATGGTCTTGCAGAGTTCGGGAGGATTGAGAAGAACCGAGAGCAAGGAAAGAAAGACCCCTCTGAGATGCTTCGGGGTGTTTGAGGCATGCAGAGAGACAGGTTTTGTTCTTTTGTGGGGTTTTGGGAGTATTGCTGTATTGAATTGGGAGTATTGCTGTTATGAATGGATGCCCTTTCAACATTTTGAGAAACACACACAGATTAGGGTTGGCTAGCTGGAGTTATTTTAGTGACTCTGGATTGGATTGGCGTAGTATCTGCGTGTCTGGCCTGACTGGGTGGTGAGGGCAGATGGCTGGTGGCCTGGAGGCACAGTGCTTCTGGAAAGACTTGCTTGGGATTCTGGGCTGGATTTGTTCATTTGCACATGAAGGATGGGCTCCCAGGGGAGCCACTTGGGGCCTCTAGGAATTAGCTACCCTTGGAGGGGCAGTCCCGTAGGTCATCTAGGCCTAAGCGCCAAAGCTCAGAGTAAAAACCGAGGCCTACAGAAGCCCACCCTGTCCTGAGTTAGCGGCAGTGGATGGAGTGGTTTCCAAATAAGTGGCCTGAGGTGTTCCCCTCAGGTGTTCCCCCCCACTGCCTCCTGTAGCTCGGATGGTGAGAATGTGTCACATCACACCTACTGGCAGTCACAGCTGTCTTCGTAAGAAGCATGATAGAAAGTAAAAGCTGAGATTTACGGCCAATTTCAACTGAGGTAACTGTACTCTGTCGGGTCCACAGAGGTGCCCAGGTTGCCCGCACACCACCGGCCGTGGCCCTCTGTGCATTAACTCAAACTTCAGGGGACACACATTTTACATTTCTAGAAGCCAAGCGAGCATTTAGAAGAAATAAACACTCACCGGTTATTTTTATGCCACCACGGACTCTGTTGCACTTAAGAAAAGAAATATGTCTTTCAGAGAGTTGTAAACACTCCACACACAAGCTCCATTATTTCATGGCTCACAGTGGAGGCCAAATGGGATAATCTGCAGACTAAACCCTTTCTTTATCCCCAGGGCCGAGGCAGAGGGCAGTAAGGCCGCGTGGGTGAAATGGCTCTGAGGTGCCCTCTGACTCTGAAATGCGCTGACCTGGACTTTCGCCAGTTAGCCCAGGTTGGATAATAGACTCTTAGATGGCCTGCATCGAAGGGATGATAAAATAGCGGCCCAGCTCTTGATCCCTGCTCCTGCCAGGTTCTAAACAGCATCAGCTGCTGGAGGAGTTTCCAGATAGACTGCTTTTCAATTCCCCGGAGCCTCAGAGAGGCAGTCAGCTGTTAAAGACCCACTTTAGCCCAAGGGGAGAGAGATGCAAGTTACTGCCTTTCCCATCCTAGGTGTGAGCTGGGTTTTATCCAGGAAAAAGATGGCAGTGCTTGGGATTCCGAATATTAGTGGCAGTTTGGAGGCTGTTGAGGTTTCTGTGGGGCTGAGAGGATCCTGGACATGGACGGCCTTCCTGCTGGGCAGACACATGGCTGGCTAAAGACTCTGGTGGATTCCAGCGGGGAACGTGGCATACAGGCCTCGTCCCCTGGCCGGGACGCATACATCGCCGGGCACGACTTGGCTTTCCAAGGATCAGCATATCAGGCAGTGGAAGATGGTTGAGCTGCAGGAATTAAATGCAAACGGTTCTGAAGCATATGTTGCCCCAGCACCTAGGGTGGCGTCTGCAGGTACTAGGTGCTTGGTGAATGGTGGTTGAGTGAATGAATAAAAGCTTCCTCATATATCCTACAGTGGAAAGACAAGTCCTCCTGTTGTTCCTCTTTTAGAATGAAAGTTGTCCTAAGATGGAATGGAGTGCATTTTAAGATTTAGCCTAAAACCCCCAAAGTGTCCATGCTGTGGAATTAGTGGAATCGTAAAAATAATGATAACACCAGCTCCCCGCCAGCCCTGGCTGTGTCACAAAGCCCGAGACTCCGTCGCCTACAACCACGAGTGACCGTTCCCAGGCTTGGGTCTGGCATAGAGCAGTAGCCACTGCTTCAGAGGGCATGTCTATGCGTTGGCTAATCTCATCTGGCCATGGCTCTAGTCCCCAAGTTTGCTCCTGGTCTGCTCCCTGTGGCTCTTGTTCACCTGGGACCAGGGGCTTTCAAGGGTGTATTTCATGGCCATGGCAGAGGCACAGGAAGGCAAGCCTCACAGCACAAGCTTATTTCAAACTTTAGTTCACACGGTAGTTTCCAGCTGCCCATTGGCCAAAGCAAGTCACATGGCTAAGATCCAAAACCATAAGTGAAGGCTACTTCACCCTTCGTGAGGGAGAGACATAACCACTGAACAATAATCCCAACCCTGCTAATGGCTACCACGCACTGACTGTTCCCCTGCACCAGGCAGCATTTCCTGTGACTAAATGCACTTGACTGTGATGGCCACCTCTGCGGTAGGTGCTCGTGTTATGTTGAAGCTCCGTTGTGCAGATCAGAAAGCAGAGGCACGGAATTACTGATGAACTTGCCAGAGGACACATCCCTACGGAGGCAGCTGAACCGGGACTCTCATCCCAGCGGTCCGTTCCCAGAACCTTCTCTCTTACCCAGCCCGGTCTTCCACCCCAAAGAGTCTGAACGGCTCTGGAGCCTCTTAAAGCATGCACACTAGCACACGTATCATCTTGTTTTGCCTTTGTGGGAGTTCCCTTTGCTGCGGATCAGGACGCTGAGGCTCTGCGAGCTTAGGGACTCACCCAAGTCACAGCTGGGAGGTGGCCGAGCCTCGCTCCAGCAGGGTTCCTGAATGAAGAGCGACGCTCCAGTGAAGTTGGTTTTTTTTTTTTTTCTTTATGATTCTGTCTTCAGTCCTTGGGAAGCTTCTGATTTACAGCCCCCACCCAATAGGGCAGCCTTTGACCGTATATCTGTATGTGTATATGTATGTATGTATGTATGCACGCACGCATGTATCTTCTGGCCAGGGATTTGCACCCTGCTTCCTGGCATGAGGTGGATGCCTTGGCAAGACAGCTGCACACTCGTTCTCACGGTCTGGTCTCCGAGTCCTTAGTTTCTCATGACATGGCATGTCCCTGAGTGTCCCCTTCCCACCCCCTCGTTTTCTTCCTGCGCTTGCCACAGCCCCGACTGTCCCGTGGTGTCTGATTACAGGCTCAGAAGGGGAGCGCAGCTCAGTGGCTGTAATTTTAGTCCTCGATGAAAGGCAGGGGAAGTGAAGGGGCTGCTCGGGCTGTGTTAACAGGTGTAGCCAAGCCGCAAGGCTCGGATTCCCAAAACCTGGGTGAAAGCACGCCCCTTAGGATGTCTGGAGAGTGTGGGGGCACGAGGCCCTTGATGGGAAGTCCGAATACATTTAGACTTATTTTAGAATTATAAATTTAAGACCGGACTCTGTAAATAACTCTGGGTATGAGTTACATTTTTATCCCCAAACCATGAAAAGATCCAAGGCCACTGGGTTGGGGGTGCACCAGGCAACCAGAAATCGACAAGCCTCAAATAAAGTGCAATTCAATGTCGCTGAACAGGAACTTGTGCTTGCTGCCCCTCTGCTGGGGGCCCTGTGCCAATATATACTCCCACCCTCGCAAGTGCTTTGAAAATAGTCTCAAGCCAGCAAAACCCCACTCTCTGCTGGCACCGCCCCAGTGCCTTCCTTCCCCAGCCCCTCCCTGTGTTCCCAGAATGAGAATGAGTCCCCTAGATAAAGCACAGAGGCTTTACCCATTGAGGAAGGGACTTCCCAGCCCTTCGCATCACCCAGACCGGAGCCTGCTTTGGTCATGGGCATCCTCGTGCTCATGGCCACGTTTTGGTGGAACTGTGAGTCAACAAGCTCTGGGCAGTCAGACAACTTAGGGCAATGCTTGCTTTTTAATTCACTTTTCCCTCTTCTAATCTGGAGGATTCTAAATAAGCGGACCATGCAGGCTGCAGAACTCAAGCTTTTCAATGATCCCAGGGAACAGCGATGGCCAAGGTGACTGCCCTTCGCCACTTCCCAGCACCCTCCGGTCTCGCTTTACACATCCATTACATGAAACGCTGTGTTTACCTGGGGCTTGTTCCAACAGAGCTTCTCAATCCCACTTCTACCTTGGTCTGGCTACGTATTTACATGGTAAACATTTCTAGCAAAGGAAGGGAAATATTCACACTTTAAAATATAAAAATTGCTCTTTAGAGATGAGTAGGTAGGGAAAGAGCAAACATTTTATATTTATAAAATGAATCATTTTATAAAAATGTTACCTGTAGACAAAAAACTTAATCACAATTATAGTGCTGATAGTTCAGGAAACTTGTTTAGGTACTTAGCCCCTTCCTGTGCACCATTTTACCCAAGCTTCTTAACCATCCAGCAAGGCAATGTTAGCTCCATTTTAAAAATGAGAAAACTGAGGCTTAGAAAGGTAATGAAAATGTCCAATGTTACCCCCCACTCCAGGCAGTGCTGCAGCAGGGTATGAACCTGTCCTGACTCAGAACCAAGTGCCTGTGGGCACAGGTGTCAGCCAATAGTAGCTAAGCTGGTTGTAAATCCATCAGTTCACAGCTGCCTCCGGGGTCTGTCCCACTGGCATTTAACCAGGAAAATGGAACCACTCTGATATTTCATGCAGAGAGAATTTAATACAGGGGACCGGTTACGCTGGCCATGGAAGAGCTGAGAAGCCAAATAGAGAATGGCGAGGCAACCCCAAGTTTAGCAATGGCAGGCAACTGCTATCACTCTTTTTTAAAATTTTTTTTTGCATACAAGAACTGGGGTGCAGGCCAGAGGTGTGGGAGCTGAGAGGATTCACCAGAGACAGAGTGGGGAGCAGAACAGGCAGATTGACTGAAATACCCTGCTAAGGGGAGCAGTGGGCGAGACAGGGGAGGTCTGCTGCACCGTGTGGGTAGCTCCCTGGCCGGGGATCAAACTCAGGCCATAGGAAGCTGCTATCACTCCTAAGCTGGAGGGACTGAGGGAAGTAGTGATGCTTCCAGAACTCCAAAGGCTGGAGACACCTTTCGAAGCCTGGAACAAGGGTTAGCCACCCGCTGGGAGTCGGAACCGCAGAGGAGACATGGCCATGGACTAAGCAAAAGGCGGCGATGCCCTAACTCCGCCTCTCCTCCGCTTCCCAGTGGGCTGCAGGGTGAGCCCTCATGGGGTGAGCCCTCGCGGGCTGCGCAGCAGGGCGGGGGAAGGTGAGCAGGGATGTGGGCGGCAGGTCTGGGCTAGCAGGGCATGTCTGCTCCGAAGTTCGTGCCCTCAAGTTTCCAGTTTCCAAGGGCTCCTCATGCCCTCCCCCTTCCTTAATGACACCCCTGTCCCGCTCACCTCCCTCCCTCTCTAATGGGCTGGGCAACAATCCCATTTTGACTGCCTTTCAAGACCAAAAAGAGGAGTTTCTCAGGAGTTTGCAAAGGTGAGAGAAAGTGGTTTGGCTTGGTCCGGTAGTGCGTAGGGGACCCAGACAGAAACTTCTGTTGCTTTTGGGACACAGGGACCAGAGCTCCAGTGACCTAACAAAGGGCTGAGTCAATGAGTATCTTGGCAAGCAGACGTCAGAAAGAATGCTGCCAAGTGCCCTGCCAGGAGAACTGGTTTGGCAACAAGCTGATAGGCCCAGCGGACTGGCTGCATCACCCATTCTTCTGGATCCTACTTCATCAGCCTGGTTCAAAGCCCCATTTCGGCCTTCGTGTGTTGTGAGATCCTCCCAGTGCGCTGGATGTTGCGGGATTGTGGCCTCCCTCTGTTCGCTGCCCCCCTCCACTCCCAGAGTTGCATTGTCCACGTATATTTCTCTCTTAAAGGTCAGCTTGTTTCATTCCATAAGCCTCGGAGTAGATAATTGGAGACATCTGACGCCCTTAAACCAAAAGGGAGGACCCGGGTGTAAGAAAAATCGTTTCTGTGTGCCCCGTAGCACAGTTTTGCAAACTCTCGCCGGTGAAAAGGGAAACTCCTGGTCATTTGGGTTCAGGACTGGGGAGAGATAAAAGGGAAACCCTACACCTCATTCAGGGCTGAGTGGGCACAATAGGTTCTCAGGAAAGAAACGCTGGCTGAATGGATGGGAACATGCAGAGTGGCCCGTACTCTTCAATTCCTTTGACAGGTGCCTTTTGTTTTCGATACACACGGCAGCATTTGATAGCGGGCAGCTCATGTCTTGGAGTTTTTCTGGGGACTGAATAAAGTCCAAATAACAGAATATCTCCAAGGTTTTGTTTGGTTTCGCTTCTTTTAAGGAGTTGTGACTGCCGCTGTCTGTGCTGTTGAGTTTATGATGAATTTGGGGCTTATGCTTATGTTGAGTCATTTTATCAGCTTCATCACTTTTATGTTCTGTAGCTTTAAATATTTATTATGCAAGCTTTCAAACAGAGAATGACATAACAGCCCTGTACCCACCATCCAGTTCTAGCAAAGCTAACATTTCTCCCAAGCTTGCTTTGTATTTATTTAAAGAAATAAAATGTTCCATTTAGGACTGAAAGCGCCTATGTTCCCCGTCTAATCTGGTTACTCCCCTCCCCTCCATGGTAACTGACTCCCAGTGGTAACTATTCTCCTCGTTTCTGTGTTTATCAGTCCTAGCCTAGATACATTTTAATATTACTACATATGTATATATTTGAAAACAGCATACATGTGTTTTCAAATTTGTGGGAGTCACATAGCGCGGTGTGTCATTCTGTAACTTGCTTTGTGACTTAAGCATCTTGAGGCACCGCGCTGCTGTCTTCATCCTTAGCCGCCTTCAGGGGCACTGCCGATGGGAGACCCTACGACTGATTTCTGCATTTTCCTATTGATGGGTATTTAGGGTTCCTCCGCTTACTTGTTCCTGCAGACAGTGCTGCCACAGACAGTCATGTCAGCTGTCCTCGTGGCACATGGTACATGGTGCATGGTGCATGGAGAAAGGTCTCGAGGCTGTGGATCTCAGCCTTTTCTATACATCAGAATTGCCAAGGGAACTTCCAAAGGTCCCAGTGCCAGGCTCCACCCAGCCCAATTAGAGCCGAATCACTGGGGTGGGAAGCAGGCACCCCAGTTGTTGTGAACATCCCCAGATAACCCCAGGGTGCAGCCAGCATCGGTACCATTGTTGTAGGGTATGTAGCAGAAATGAAGTTTCTGAATGCAAGGGCTTGTTCTTCGGCTCTTTAGATATTACCAGATTATTCTCCAAAGTCGTCATTCTAGGGGAGAGGCCTGTGGTAGAGTAAGAGATCTCTCATTTCTGAGCTGTCATCTTCTCCCCTGAACTTCACTGCTCTTGCCCCAGGTGATCTCCACGGAGGCAGAGAGTAAACCCTTTGATGGCCTCCTACGCCTGTCTCCACCCAGTTCACCCCTGACATCTTGCCTCGCCCCAAGGTTGCAGAGTAGAAACTGCTCTCATGTAACCTCAAGCTGGGGGCACATCATACGTCTTTTGCAATGTAAGTCAAGAGCTTCCTGCCATCCATTCTCCTTGGTCTAGTCTGCGGCTCTCCTCCGTGATGTCTGGGTTCGGGGGTGCCAAGCGAGAAATGACACAGGCCATGTCACTGTATTGTTGCTTAGCCCAAGGTCCAATGTGCTGGTCTCCTGAACAGCTAGAGAAACAAGATGCTCAGCCAGGCCTGGGCTTCCACGGTGGGCAGGTCAGATGATGGCGGAGAAACAGCCAAGAGGTCCTGGACGTGACCCCACTCAGACCGTAACAGCGTGGAGATGCCTTTTAGGCCCCACATGCCCCCTCTTTGGCTGCTGTCGGCAGTTGAGTGAGGCTTTGTAACCTGTTCATACACTAAAGGCTCTTTTGAACCTCCTCTCCCTGGGGCTGTGGTGATTTAGGAAGTCTAAAGGGTAAAAATTGATGAGGCTCTAGTTGTCCACTCTTAAATTAGCAACCTTAACCCTGACACAGTAAACCTCCCTCATAGTATGTGGGGACCAACAAATAATTCAGCCATGTCAAGCTCTGTGCCAGCAAGGGTAACAGAAAGCCGAGCGAGCCTGCAGAGGCAGCTGGCTCGGAGTCCAGGCATGAGGCTGTGCCGTCCGGACCCGCCCCAGCGCGGTCTCTGCGGCATCTTTGGTGGCGGCGACCCTCCTGGCTTCAGTATCCATAGGGACAACTCCGGGCTCCATGGCTGGCTAGAATAGTCCAGAAATCCTCCTGGCAAGTTGGCAATTCTTTCCTTGACCTGTCTGGGGAGGCTGGGCGAGGTGAGTGCTGGGAACTGGAGAAACTAACTCCCTGCCTCCTCTCTGTGCCCCCTGCAGAGAATCACCTGCCGTTTCCCTGCCCAGACTCACCTTCCCTCCACGTTGCTTCCAGCCCTCTCCCCTGATTGAGAGCCTGACCATGGCCCTGTTGGAAAGCGCGGCCCATCGCCGGTTGCCTTCCGTCCAGGGTCTCGCTGCCACAGAGTGGCTCTCTACAGGGTTTTATTCCACTGCTTACCTCTGCTTCTAACTCTGTGTCCTGGGCCATGCTCCCTGGAGGCAGAGCCTGAGACAGGGGTTCTGGTTCTTGTGCCTGGGATAGATTGAGGAGCTCTCCTTGTAAGGGTGTGAGGGAGGCGGGGGTTGCTGCGCTGCCCCGTGATTTCAGGTAGAGTCTAGCCTTGCTCTGATCCACAGAGGGAGGGCTGTGTGCAGGACGCCGATCAGTGGGTGGCTGGGAGCTGCTGGTGGGGTGGGGTGCCTCTGATCTCCCAGGCAAGGGGATTCTCATTAGCTGAGGGCAAACTCCTGAGAAAGGGGGCAGTTGTGAAGCCCTAGTGGCTACCATCACAGCAGCAGCAGGAGGGTGCACAAGGCTAGTCCAGGGGGCCCGGATGGGGCACCACCATCCGTACTGCCCTCTGGGATTCTCAGTGGACTGGCAACAGATGAGGATCCCCCTGGCTCACACATGCTGCTGTGCCAGGCTCTGGGAGGAGATGGCTCCATGTGGGTGGACAAATAACCAGCAAGATTTCCATGGAGATGGGTCGCTACGGGAGGACTATGTTTAATAAAGCATCTTTCTTCTAGCCGCAGGTCTGAGTACATCTTTGCCATTTTCATCCGAATCCCAGGCTTGAGTCTGTGACTTTCAGTGTGCCTGGAAGCTACTTTGCCTTTATTTTGAGAAGCAACCTGAGGCACATGTGTGAGGTGATAACCAGGATAATGAACCAGTGATGAAATCCATCCCCTAATAGATGGGAAAGGGAAGCCATTGCTTTTCCCAGTCTGCGCTCCCAGAGATGATTCACAGGCTGGGACTTTGAGTGCTGGAGAGCAAATAGCAGACCCAGGAACCTCGGATGCAATTGCTTCCTCAAGCCATAAACCTAGGAAGGCAGATGACCGAAGGCAACATTAGCTAGGCTGAGGCGAGGCTTTATTGTGCTGGGAGTCTTCCTCCACTCTGACTGCGTCTTATCGTTTGTTTGTCATCTGGAGGTTATGCACGCGGAGGAAGGGACCCATAGAATGCCTGGCTGGGGGCCCGCTGTCGCCCGTTGTCATGTCTGACCGTGCTTCCTCCTGGGGCGTCTGGTCAGAACTTTTCCTCTGAAGATGCAGCACTGGAAATAAGTAGCGAAGGCTGCGGCCTGTGTGTGCACAGCTGGGGACAGGAGTCTGTGAGCGTCACCCAGCGACTCAACCAGGAATTTATGTCTCCTCAGACACCTTTCGCTACTGCCAAGAGAGCACGACGAGGACTCGAGGGGCGTGGGAACGGTGTGTGGCATTGGGTGGCATCTTGGTACCATCACTGAGAGAGCTTCCTTAATTGCCCTGGACTCTATTATTCCACCTAAATGTGGGGAAAATAATACCTGTCTTCAGGGGTACTTTAGAGGATGACATGAGATAGTGTCATATAAATTGCTTGTCACGTTGCAAATCCTCCATAAATGCAGCGATTGTGGCCTCCTACGAAAGTTCTGTTGGGCCTCCCCAGTAGCGCAGGCGGTTGAGCGCAGTGCTGTGAAATTGTCCACAGCTTCTGCAGTGCTGGTTCGATCCCTGCCAGCCATGGAGATACCCACATGGCGAGCAGACCTCTCCTGTCGTACCCTCTGCTCCCCTCAGCAGTGTATTTCAGTCAGTCTGCCTGTTCTGTTCCCCACTCTGGCTCTGGTGAATCTTCTCACCCTCCTGCACATCTGGCCTGTACCCCGGTTCTTGTATGCATAAATCTTAAAAAAAAAAAAAGAAAGTTCTGTTGCATTCCTGGTTTGGGGGAGTGTAGACACTGACCAGGGCTAATAATAGCCTTTCTTGGGGAGACCAAGACAGGTATTGGGATATTTTGAGGATCTTACTTCCTTGAGACCCCAGTCAAGGCAGGCAAAGGAAAGGTCACGGGTGTCCCATGAAGACGTGTGGCAGGTGGCCATACGGCTCAGTGGTTTCGGGTAGTCCACCTCCGTGGACAGCGAGCTGCAGATTTTGGGTTCATGGACTGGGAGCACTGTTCTTGGTCAAATGCACGGCTCGGTCAGCATGCTCGGGAGCATGAGGCATCTCTGGAACACCTGGAGCACGTTCAAAGAAATGTGGGGTGACTTTGGTGCGAATAAGTCCACTCAAAGTCCTGGGGTGACTTTGGTGCAAATAAGGCCACTCTAAATCATTCGGTGGAGCGTTTGTTTACGTCAGTTCTGGTTTTGTCTGTTTCACCTCAGCGTTCTCTAGCTCAGGTCCATCTTTGAGACCCCGCGCTGAGTCAGGCTGGGGAAATGGCACTTATTCGTCTATTCTGGTTCCTCTCATCTTTCCCTTCTTGCATTGGTTACCCTCCCTTCCTCTTCACCGAATATTTGGAAGTTTCCTTCCAAAGCACAGGAGGGACTCGAGTCATAGAGCAGCTTTCCCGGATGTGATGGCTGAGGGGCAGGTGGAGGGCGAGGCCAGGAGACATGCCCCCTCCCTTCTTCCCTCTCCCTTCTGCCCCTGCTCCTTCTGGAGCTTTCTCCATGCTCCAGTTAGCAAATGTGCATTTCAGTCTTCAGGCAGAAAGTCCAGTGCCAGCAAGACGCAAATAATGCCAGTTGACTTCAGAACATTCTGCCTTTAGACTGCCCGACGCACATCCTGAAACAAATGAAAGGGGACTGGGCGCCCCAGTCCACTTTTTATCCTGACTTTTATCCCCTTAGCTGCCAGTCCCCACCCTGTCTTGGCGCTCCAACCATCCCACTTTGGCCTCTTCCCTCGCTCGTTCCCCCGCCGCCTCACACGTCCTCACCACAGCCCGGTGCTGACTGAATATCCTCTTAAGGCATGGGCTCATCTTTCGAGAACCTTAAGGCGAGCAAGAAAAAAAAAAAAAAACTCAATGTATCTCTCGCCTTCCAGGCCCATATATTTTAAAAATGACACAGCATGCGTTTCTGGAGGGAGAAATGCACTTGAATTCGTGGGGGCTGCTGTGGCTGGCGGGCGGGTGAACATGCCGGGAGTGGTGACTGCGGGAGGCTGGCCGAAGTGCTCTTCTCTTGGTCTCGCTTTTGGAAGGTACTGTTTCGTGGGAGTGGAACTGTGGCCGGAGAATGGCGCTGTCGTGGTGAGGAAGCCTCCATTTAGGACTCTGGGGTCCCAGGCACTTAATTTTTACTTAAAGAAACACTTATCTAGCATTTCAGCTTCGGCCAGCTACTGGCTTTCACCCTTACAAACCCAGCCCACTTAATCCTGGTCACAACCGTACGTAGCAGAGACTGCTGCTCACTTCATTTTTCACACAGGACGTGGGAGCCCGGAAGGTTGAGCAGCTCGCCCGAGGTCCTGCAGCCCATGGGGTTTGAACCTGGACATCCTGGCTCCCACCTTCTGACTCGGAGCTGCCACCCCTGCTCCCTTGTTTAGGACCACCAGGCATCGGGGGCTCTGTGTCCTTAGTCGCACCATAGGACAGCGGGGGGCAGGACTGTATTATTTTTCAGTTCTCGCCTAGCATTAATATGGTGGAGGAGAGTGATGGTTCTGGGGGGTGTCCTTTAGTGACCACACCTGATGTTTATCACTTTGGCCCTAGTCCAAATGCTGAGTGTTCTGTTGAGTACAACACGTCGCGGTGGAGTTTCCAGTTCCCAGGCCCATTCCCTGACCTCACCACTGAGGCGGAGAAACGCCTGGAATGGACTGGTCTCCCAGAGCACTTTCTCGGGCCCACCAGTCCAACACCAGGCTTGGAGGAGGGTTCCCAGGCCAGCGTTTGGGGAAAACTGCATAGCCTGCCCCGCCCCCTTGGAATTCACACTTGGACATGAGCTTGCTAGTGGAACCGTATGGGCCTTGCTTGAGAAACCTGTTCAACTTTGGTTAGTCAAGTGTTTACCATCCTTGTTTTACCGTGGGATCCACTTTGGGGGAGTGTTGTAGTAACGCCCCCTAAGCCAGAGTTCTGGCACCCTGGCCTCCACGTACTTAGTTGGTGCCCATGCCAGCTTTGCATCTGCAGGCACAGGAATTCGAGCTCTTTTGTGCTGCTGTGGCCCATCTGGGTATGTAGCTGGATACGTATTATGAACAAGAGTTTCTGTGAAAAGATTACAAATCTGCTACCTCTTGGGAGTCTCAGGTATTCTACGCTTCACCCTTGACCATCCTTGTGGTGAAAATCTTCCCTTCAATACAAACTGTGCATTACAGGTGTGAACCTGACCCTCGAGGCAGCTCTCCCCTCACCAGCCTCACCAGCCTCACCAGCCTCACCAGCCTCACCAGCCTCACCAGCCTCACCAGCCTCACCAGCTTGAGAATGGGTGTCTTCTCACCCTCTTCTTACATCACATTTTCTCCCTATTTCTTTTTGGGCTCTTTCCACATTTATTTTCCTGCACTTTCCACTCCTGATTTCCCTGGCCCCTTTGCTTTTCATGATTCCCAAGGAATGAGGATGTCCCTGGGGGGCGGGGGCTGGCAGCCAGCAGGCCAGCGTTTCCCAAACAGAGCCACGACCACCTCATCCGCGTCGTGGTGTTTCCACTTCTTTTTGCAGCACCCACTTGCCGAAAAGGCCTTTTTACTCCATTTGCTGGCTTGCTTTGATACTGTATAATTTGAATTTTTAAAAAAAAAAAATGTACAGAATAAAAACCAGCACAAACCCCTATCCACCCAACTGTAAAGAAAGGAATAGAAAAAAGTGACAGCCTTTCTCTCCCCTGATTCTGGTCCTCCCCAAAGATAAACACCAATAACAAGTTCATGTGTATCGTTCCAGAAAGGTTTTATTCAATTACCCGTGTGTGTGTTTGCATGAATATCTCTTTTTCTACCAATCTACCCATCTATTACTACTCACAATATCCATTCGCTTGCTTTTTAGTTACCTTAATAGCAAACCTTAGAAATCCTTCCAGTTTCAAATGAGCTATTCCTTCTTTTCATCGGATGCATAGTTTTTAAAAGCTCTATAATTTATTGAACCAGTCCCTACTGACCGGCATAGGTTTTACCATTTACTCCTGTCAACATTGCTGTATTGTGTATTCTTTTCCTTGTAATTTGGTTCACTTTTGCAAGTATATCTGGGGATTGTCAGTTCAAAGGATGGTACATTTTCTCTCGGGAGAGATACTGCTGCATTGCTCTCCCATTAGCTTACACTGTTTATGCTTCTCCCCTCTCTATGAGAGAGGCTTCTTTCTTCCAACCAGCAATAACATGGGGTATCACCAAGCTTTTAAGCTTTGTTCGTCTGAAATAGGTGATGCGATGTATATTTACATATTTAAGACGACAGCTGTCGTTTTCATTGTGATTTCTTTGATCAAACATCTTGGATGACATTCTCTCGTCTATTCTGCATGATGAGTAGTGATGTTGGGGTCCTGTTATTTCCTATACGAAGAGGCTGAGACTAAGAGAGGGAAAGTGACTTACCCTAGCTGAGCAGTGAGAACAGAGAATCAAAACCAGGTTTCCTGACTCAAGATTTAATTTGTTTTCACTAAATTGCATTGTCTCTCCAGCAAGGAGGAGGGGGGCGGAAACGTGTGGGTGTCTGTGTAGTGTGTGGTGCCGGGTCCTAGGAAGGGAAGATGGCTGAATGCAGGATATTTTCTCTCCTTCTTCTGACCATTCCTCCTCAGTGCCCTCCAAAATTCATACGTGAATCTTAGGGGCTTCCTGCTACATTATCCACTGTAATTGTCACACCCAGCATTTATTATTCATCTGACTCTCAACCAAATCATCATTTGGTGGATCCTGCTGAAATCAAATCAGGGAATATGGAATGAAGACTCCATGTGTGAACTTTAAGTTAAAGCCAGATAAGACCGCTGTCACCTTGCATCTCCTTAGCAGTCAGTTCTAGAAGCAGCATAAATGTGTCGTCTCTCCCATAGCTTACTCTCACACACATATTTGCCAGAAAGATGGGAATATTATGCACATTGCTTATTAAAGTCAGGTGTCTTTTTTTCCACTTGGGAGCACTGGGGAGACTTCAGGAAATTTTTAATCTCTACTTTCTTCTCGTCACCATTAGTAAGTCCTTGAGAGTGAGGGCAGCTACAAGAATTTCTGTCTTACTCATTCTTGACAAGATAGTGGATTAGGAACTGGCATCCAGTCTCACACGCCTTCCTGAACTTACTAAAGAGGCTGGATAGCTAGAAACTACATTTCCCAGACTCCCTTGAAGCTAGGTCCTACTTGGAAATGAGGTTTTATCAAGTAGTTGGAGCTGTGCCTTTTTGAATGTGCTGGGTGTTTTTCAGGCTCACCGGTTTGTAGAGAAAAAACCTGTGACTTACTTATCTTGCCCTGGATGCACTTCAGGCTGGGGAAAAATGCCAGTTGTGTTACATGTGATAGAGTATATTTTGAAAGGTCTACTTTCAAGATTTCTTATTATCTTTTATAGTTGTGATAGTTGGTGTATTTTTTTTCAGCCTGTATCTGGGTTTTTACAATCCCATTGTCCAATCTTAATTAGGCTTTTGGCTAAAACATACCCTCCCAAAAGAGCCAACAAACAAAAGTGGGTCAGAAAACTCTACCCTTTCATTTGTAAAAGGACATCTCAGGTGCCATATTTCATGGACTTCATAAGTGGATACTTAACTCATGGGTCATTAACAATCATGAAATGAGTGAAGGGGAGGTTTTATTGCTGTTTTGACATCTGGGGTATTTATGTGATGACATCTTTTCTATTGTGACTTGTATGCTCCTGTGAACTTGTCTGTCACACCCTTTCTGGCCTTCACTGGTGCTGGATTTTTGCTTTGAGCTGGATAAACACAAATACCTAAAACCACACCTCATCACACTGTAATGAAGATCAAAGTAAAAAAATGAAGAATGGCAAGACATCCCAGGTGTGTCTTTAAACCTCCGGAAAGTTTCGCCCCTGGGGATTCTCCATGCTCCTTACCCGAAAGAGCTTTCCCTTTTATTTTTTTTAATTGTTTTTTTAAATTGTGATGTCTTTATTTTTTTTTAAGATTTATTTATTTATACAAGAACTGGGGTACAGATCAGAGGCATGGGAGGGTGGGAGAATTCACCAGAGACAGAGCGGAGAGTGGAACAGGCAGATGTACCAAAGATGCTGCTGAGGGGAGCAGCAGGTGAGGCAGGAGAGGTCTGCCGTGCCATGTGGGTATCTCCCTAGCCGGCCGGAAATCGAACCTGTGCTGCAGAGGCTGGGGACAGTGTCATATCATGGCACTCAACCCGATGCACCACCGGGGAGGATTTATTTATTTATTTATTTATTTATTTATTTATTTATTTTTAGGTTGTAGCTTTCCCTTTTATTTTATTTTTATTTTTTTAAATAATAAATTTTATTTTTATATTCCCCCATACAATTGCAAACCCCCCATTCTGACCCCAATCCCTCCCCTCCTGCCCCCCACCCCCCAAAAAGTGTCTCTGGTTCATAGTTTTTTTTTTATTTTGATTTTCACTATCTTATAGTTATTCATTTTCCTGGTCCCTTATTTAAGTTTTCTAGATTCCTGCTATGAGTGAGACCATCCGGTATTTTTCTTTTTCTTTCTGGCTTATTTCGCTGAGCATGATCCCTTCCAGCGCCATCCATGTTGCTGCAAATTGCATGTGCTTATCTTTTTTGAATGCTGAGTAATATTCCATGGTATATATGTACCACATCTTCTTGATCCAGTCATCTATTTTTGGGCATTTGGGTGGTTTCCAAAGCTTAGCTATTGTAAACAGTGCTGCTATAAACATAGGGGTGCAGGTGCTCTTTGGAATGGATGTTTCTGTGTCCTTTGGGTAAATACCTAGGAGTGGAATTGCTGGATCATATGGAGTAGCTTTCCCTTTTAGAACGTAAAACACAGCTGCAGCTTCCTCTGCTGCAGACCAGGAGTTCTAGAATAGCTCTGGCCTGCTTTCACCTTGGTTTACCTGGGGTGCCTGGTCACTCTTCATATGGCAATTGCCCAAAACATAGACAAAACTACTAGAGTCTTTGGGTTCACTAGGTGAGGTTCATGTTTTTGAAGCACTGGATAGATTAGCTTTTTTATTAGGAGCCAAGAATGACATTCTGTCTTAATCTAGTTCATCTCTTACAGGGTGACTTTGCTAAGTTTTTCACCCCCTTTCTCTGAGAGATGGGGGTGGGAGCGATAAAGGTCAGCACATGCTGCATGTTTACTCTGTGCCAGGCATAGGGCTAAGTACTTTTACACACAGTCCTATTTCCTCCTCATTGTAAGCCTGAAGTTGGTATTATTATTATTATTATTATCATTATTATTACTGTTATTAGTATTGGAATAGCATTTTCTTTAAATTGAGGTGAAATTTACCTAAGTAAGCCATTTAAAAAAGAAATGATTTGGAGCCCTTTAGTGTATTCACAATGTGCAGCCGCCACCTCTGCTAGATCCAAATATTTTCATCAACTTTCAAAAGGAAACCTTACCTATTAAGCAGTCACTCCCCACTACCCTTTCTCCTTGCTCCAGCAACCACCAATGTGCTTTTTGCTTCGATGGATTTGCCTATTCTAGGTATTTCATAGAATTAGAATCATCCAATATTTGTCTTTTTGTGACTGGCTTCTTTTACTTACTCATGTCTTCAAAGCTCATCCATATCGTAGCAGGTATCAGTACTTCATTCCACTTTATGGCCCAGTGATATGCCACGGTAGGGTAGGCCACATTTTGTTGATGTGCTCACCCACTGATGCACCTTCGCGCTCTTTCCTCTCTTCGGCTACTGCGAATCTCTCTGTCGGAGCATGCATGTACGTGTGTTCATTTTAATACCGTTTTTTCATTTCTTTTGGGTATATGTGAGGTTGGTATCATTTTTATCCAGTGTTTTGTGTGGAAACTTGGGTACAGAGAGGTTAAGTATGCCAAAGAGGGTTGGAGATAGGATTTAAACCCAGAGCCTTCACACAACCACTGTGTTATGCTGCTTCCTGGACGCACACTACGTGTGACCTGGAATCCTCCCCAGAGAATGAAACGCTCACGACGTGTCCTTAGCACTAGCAGGGAAAGTCCAGTGGCCACGGATGGAGTTCCGGTGGAATCACTTTACACTCTCACTGTTCTCCAGCAAATAGTGTTGTGGGGAAGGTGTTCCTTCTTTAGAATATAGACAATAGTTATAATTCAGATAATAGTTATAATTAATTTGAATCCACATGGCATGTTACCTTTACAAAAGATTTTTACATAGGGTTTTTACATAGGGCTTCTAACAGCCATCAAAGGTGGGGAGCGCCAGTTACTTGCATCTCCATTTTACAGTGAAGAATCCGAGGCTCAGAGAGGTTAGGGAACTTGCTTGGGGTCGCACACCTTAAAGACAGGTGACTCAGGGCTTGTGCTCAACGTTCCGTGGTGTTTCTGCCGTGCCACGCTGCCTCTGCAATCAGCATTCAGACTTGGTTAGAACAGTTAGACAAACACAAGCCACACAAAAGGGAGTTATACAAACTGCCTTCTTTAAATCGAAAGTCAACTGTCAGCAGGACCCCTAACGCAAACACACGTCCCAGGCTAGCATGGTGTCTGCAGCAGCCGCCGAGGTGGCGCTTAAGCAGTGCAGTTATAAATAGAGTGGCGGAGCTGTTTAGATTTTCCCAAAGGAACCCGAGTGGCTGGTCTCTCCCTCTCCCCTTAGCCATGAGGGACGACTCTGTCCTTCTGATTCATACATTGTTCCATGTAAAAATAAACTCCAGCCTCATTACCCTGACATTTTATTTCTGGACATTTTTTTGATGTAGCCATAAGGCCTCGATGGCCAATTTAACTGATGACAAAGATTTATTTACTTATCAACCGTAGAGCAACGCTCTCCGTCGGGTTACTTCAGCCAGCTTCATAGATAAGGGGTCTGTTGAGCAGGCTCAGAAATGAGCCATGTCACGGGGTGATTCAAAGTCTGGGATTGAGGCTGAAGCACAAGAAACTGACCCTGGTCATAGATGGGCTGGTCGTCCACAGAGCTCGGGTGCTGGATGTCACTGGTGGTGAGGTGGATTGCCTTGGCCTTAAACTCGGGGAGATTAAATGTACAGCAGTTTCCTGAGGCTGAGTTATCTCTCGGATGAGAGGAGCTATTCTGGGGCCTGAAGTGACCTTGCATGTGGGTGGGCAGGATGTGACCTTGGACGGGAGGCCTGCGTGCCTAGCCCCTCGCTCTTCATAAGCCACTCGCTGCCCTTGAAGATTAAGGGAGAAGACAAATGGACACAGCTGCTCTGCCACCTCTTTGTCTTTTGAGGGTGGGTGGTGCAACTGGGGGGGGGGTGGAGGGGCTGAGCCCCTATTTAGGCCCCCACCACAGTGATTTCTAGTTCTTCTCTGGCCCTGGGGCTCAGTATGGGAACTTCTGCTGCGGTGGGTTGGGATCTGGCAGAACTGGTGGGTTTTCCCACCAAGCTTGCCATAGGAGACGGTCGCCTTTGGAGGGCGGCAGTGGGATGGAGGGCAGTTGTTCACCATAACGAAGCCTTCCAGGCTCTTCCTCTGGAGAATCTGATTCAGTAGATGTGGGGAGAGTCCCAGGAATAATCTGTATTTCGCCAAGCCTCAGCCTATCCCTAGGACTGGCACACTTGGGAAACACGATTTATAGCAAGACGCTCTGAAATGTGCGCTCCCACCCTCTTGTCTCCTCAGCAGTGTTTTTTCCTTTTTTGCGGTTGGGGCCGATGTGTAAAGGGAGATGACTCACATCCCTTGGGTCTTACCACTTCGGTGCGCGGCAGTGGGAGTTCCATCTGACAACAACGGCAGCTTCTTGCCTTCCTGGGGGCTCAACGGGCTGGAATGAACACCCCCAAGAACAGCCCTCAACCAGGGCCCAAGAGGAGTTGGTGTAGAAGTATCCCCTGTCCCTCGCCTCTCGGGCGGGAAATACGAGCTGGGTCTTGCACCGTTTTCCAGACCTCGCTGGTGGGCTTGAACTCCGGTCGCCGGGGGCCGTCACATGCGAGACAATGCACCGCTCCCCATGGCTGCTTTCCTGCCATCTCACGTCCCTGCTTCCTCACCAGCCTTCCCTTGCCTCTCAGGAAAACGACAGTCAGTTCCGCTGTAACATGACATGAGTTCCTAGAAAATCACCATGCTGTGCAAAATTATGTGATTAAAAACCACACAGCTTAGGGGATCAATGAGATTAGGGGCAAAGCATTTAAAAACTTAGTAGCACATACGAAAATAAGATGGAAACTTAATAAAAATGGTAGCACCGTTTTACACATCACATGGTTAAGGAATGCAGAGGTACAATAGCTGTTTCTCGTGACCTAGCCAAAGCCCTGAAGGTAGCTCGTGGGAGTGGGCGTCGGGAGGGGTGCACCCTGACTTACTGTGACAGGGTGGCAGGGGGGCTGTCAGAACCCGGATGGACAGTTGTAATGGCAGGTGTGGATGGTTGTGGCTCCTAAGGTGAACGGAAGTGTGTGGTCGACGTTTGGGTGTGTGTGTGTGTGTGTGTGTGTGTGTGTGTGTGTGTGCGTTTTGTGACACAGCTCCATTCCGCTGGGCACCCTGTTCCGTGTTCATCTACTGTTTCTTGCAGACAAAACAGCACATGAGCAAACGCGAGGTCTGAGTGATGTTCAGATTGTTCCCTGTTATCCCAGTCACGTTGGAACAAATTTGTGTTTTCAAGACAAATGTCAGGGCACAATTGCCCTACTTGCTCCGGCTCCTGCATGGCAGGACTTGCTCCTGAAGCTAAAGTAAGACACCTATTCACGACAACTTGGTGGTGGTTTCACTTTTTAATCGAACCTTTCTATTGTTGAACACAGCTTTGTGCACAATGCCCCTTTCCACCCAGATGAGTTCAACAGAGACTGTGACTGGATGTAGAAAGTGGCATCTCGAGCCAAAACGTCTCCCGCAGGAGATTCTGTGCCCCAAGCCACATGGTCTCCTCCACTCATTATTGTATAAACTCACTAGGGGACTGTGACCCTGTCTCATATGTCCTGAAAATCTGGTTTCCTACTAGCAATTACTTGGAACTGATTTAAACCTAAAATCAAATGCCAGATTATTATGAGCTGGAGCAGAATTCTGTAAGGGCTCAGCGCCTTCCTTTATTCGGGGGAAAAGAATAACATAGAACCTTGGTAGATATATTATTCACCTGCCTTCAGTGCTTCCCAGGAGGTAAAATTACAGCACGAGCTCAGCTCATTCTTAATTTCCCATGGTAGATTACAAATGGGTTCTTTTCTATTCTACAACTTCTTTAATCTCAATACCTGATTTCTCCCACGTGTAGCTCTACACAATCAAGCAACGTCTACACCACATGGCCCATTTGTTTAACTGGTTGTGCTTCGGTTTCAAGTTCATACTTTCTGCAGCTTTGATTTCTGACCTGGGCGTGCACCCAGGCTTCGAGATCAGTGTTTTTTAGAGTGTGGACTTCGGACCACCCACATCAGAATCCTTAGGGAGCTTGTTATAAGCACAGCCTCTTGGGCTCCACTCCAGACCTCCTGAATCAAAATATCTTGGGAGTAGGGTCAGGGATATGCTCTTTCTATGAGTTACTGGGGGATGTTTTTGTGCAGTTAAGGTTGAAGCGCAAATGTTTAAAGCAGTGAGCCTCAGCTGGGCCAGATGTAGAGCCAGGGGACATTTGGCAATGTCTGGACACATTTTTGGTTGTTACGACTTAAAGGGGTGTGCTACTGACTTCTAGAAGGTAGAGTCCGGGGATGCTGCTTCACATCCTGAATTCACAGGGAAGCTCTCACAACAAAGAGTGAGTGATCTGTCCCAAATGTCAACAGCGCTGAGTGAGGAAGCCTGCCTGGGATGCTTAGAGATTTCTTCAGTTGGCTGCATTTATAGGGCAATTTCCTGTGTCATTATTTTCCCTTGTTTCTTCACATCTGGGTGACTTAAAAGTGACAAAATTCTCTTTATACGTGGACATGTGTATGCGGCAAGTTCACACAGGTGGGATCGGGGTGGGGTGATAGCTGACTCCCTTTAAAGAAGCCTTCTCCAGCATCTGTCAGTTGGGCTGTAAATCAGGCCATTTCAAGTCATCCTAGAGATTCGGTGCCCTTGCAGAGTTAGAGCAAATAACACAACTTTGAAGATGCAGAAATGGGCTTTTCTGTCAGTGTGTGTCAATTCCTTGTCAACCACACTCAATTTTTATGACCTAATGGCTACATGATACAGTGAAAGCTAGCTTCTTCGTCACATAGGACAGTGCCCTGCCTGGCCTCCACGCTGCATTTGCTAGTGGCGCTTGCTAGCGGAAAGGTCTTGACGTGTCCTCTAAATCATCAGAGGAGGTTAGTGTTCAGTAGTTTTCAGCACTGGGAATATCCCATTGTGCCTTGAATTTTTGAAAACTGGTCATTCGCGTATAGCATAAATGGTAATTCAACATCCAGTTCTGAAATTCTGCATTCTAAGCCTATTATTCAGTGATAAGGTTTGCCCAGATAATGTGCGAGGAAGGATGTTTTGAATACTGATTAAAGATATTTTATATGTTCTGTTTCGTATTATGCTTTGTATATGCTTTAGCATGAATGGGGAACCTCTTTCATCTGCAGCCTGTTAAAGTCTGGAAAACCCTTTGGGATCTTTTAGAATTATTGAAATGACGACGTGATTTGTGTAATTATAATGCCTAACAGCTATTGAGCACTCACACCTGTCAGATGCTCTTCGAAGCATCACATAGTTGTTTTGCTCATTTAATTCTCACAACCACCACCAAAGTTTTTAAAAATATAAAAAGAAACAGGTGGGTGAAATTTATTTTGATAATTGATTTTGTTAACCCAACGTGTCTAAAATTTTGCACTTTTAACTTGTGATCACTATAAAATATTACAAATGAGCTATGTTACATCTTTCCTTTGTACAGTGTATATTTGATACTTGAGGCACGTCTCAATTTGGATAAACCATGTTTCAAGTTCAAAAGTCACATGTGACTAGCGGCCACTATATTGAACAGCACAACCTCAGCTGATACTTAGTGGGAACCTTTTAGTCTTCGAGAACTGAGTTTGAGTGACCTGGGGTACGACTTGGGCCTGGGTGATTCTCACACAGACTCTGGTGACCTCTGGTTGAAAGCACCCACTTCCAAGCCAGCTGAGGCCCTGATTTAGACTTCTCCATTTCTCAGTGGGGCTGCTTTTGGGCAGTGTGGGGTAAGTGAAAAAATATCAGGCTTTTCTGCCCTCCCACCATGATGGATCCTTGTGGTCCTGAATGCATGCCTGATGGCAGATACCGGGAGTAGGGTGTGGGCATGCGTAAGTGGGTACACCTGGGTAAGGCTGAGCTTATAAGGGCGGAGTGACGGGGACACCAGCAGAGGAGCAGAGAAGCAGAAAGAATGAAACAGCAGAGAAAAAGCCAGGAGAGAAGGCCGGAGAGCCCAGATAGAGTGAAGACTTGCTGGGGGCTCGGGAGGCCTGCCAGCCTCCTGGCCCCCCAGCACCCCTGCCTGCTGTGTACCTGGTAAATCCCAGTAAAAGCCTGAAAAGCCACTGAGGGCTCCAGGACTCCTTTACCTTGTCTGCTCGAATCACAAAAATCCCGCACTGTACCCTTCCTGCTGCTACACCCAGTTACTTCATTTCCCTGCCGCTTGGGGTTTCTTGCCCCTCTCTGTCTCGTGGACTTGCGTTGCGGCCATCAGATGGGAGCTCGAGAAAGCCCGAAGCACGGTGCCCAGTGCGAGTAACAGCCAACGGCGACTGCTGTCTTCTGTCACTGCCGTGACCCTGCCGCCAGCCGCAGGTTTCGGGCACCTGCACTAGTGCCTCCTGGACCCAGCAGCTGTCACAGGCGGCGGCGCAGGAGTGGGTCGTAAAAGCCACGCTGCGCTGCGAGACCTGATTGTGTTTCACAGTAGTCTCGGTTATGAGAATGAAAGCAGCTTTGGGCTTCCCCAAACTCCTGGGGGCCTCCCGGAAGAAAAGCACCCCTGGACCCCTGTGGGCGCTCACCCCTCAGTCTCGGTTTCTGGCCTGCAGTGCTTATTTGGGGAAGCTCTTAGGGTACACAGGAAAGGAAGGAAAAGCACCCATTTCGAAACGTGCCTGCCACTACTTTCCCACAGGTGTGAGCAAGCTGCTTGCGGGGTGAGGGGTGGGAGTGGGGACCTTACACAATAGTGAGGCTCAGCCTTAGGGGTGCCCACACGTGCACACCGACCCCCCCCCCATGTTCCTGTGTGTGTTTGGGTTTTGCTTGGAAGTAAATCACGAAGCACGGGAAGTGCTGGTTAGAGGCTGGGGTGACCAGCTTCTGAGAGCGCCACCCACTTGCTCCGTATGGATCATGTTTGTGTCTCACGATAACCTGCGAGGACCACAGTCCCGGGGGGCTTCCCTCAGGGGGCAGGGAGGGCCTCACTGAGATGCCTCCCATCTTCCTGGTTTCTTTCAAAACAAGCATGTAGGGGGCCTCCCTGGTGGCACAAGGGGTTAAGCACCGCACTATGAAGCAATCCGCAGCCTCTGCAGCACAATTTCAATCCCCAGCTGGCCAGGGAGAAACCACACGGCGCAGCAGACCTCTCCTGTCTCGCCCGCTGCTCCCCTCAGCAGTGTACTTCAGTCAGTCTGCCTGTTCTGTTCCCCACTGTCTCATCCCCCGCATCTCTGGCCTGTCCCCCAGCTCTTGTATGCATAAATAAATAAATCTTAAAAAAAAAAAACAAGCATGTAGGGCTGCTTGGCCTATTAATGCTTATTTGCCAAGTTCCTTGCCTTTTAGCCTGTCAATTCCGGAGATAAGCCCCTCCCCCTCCACCTTTGGTTGGTTGGGGTGGGGGGGGTTAATGATATAATGAGCAAATGTCAAGTCTTATATTTCTGTTTCCAGGAACTGTTTCCCAATCATTCCTAATTCTTTGCATATGACACACATATTGGAGTTAGTTCCGTTTGACATTTGTGAATTTATGGGAAATCGCATCTTTGTAGACATTTTAAACTTGGCTGTGCCACTGAATCTAACCTAGGGAAAATTTTGCAAGGGTACCCGAAGGGTTAGGGCCAGATGACCAATAAAATGCCATTTGTAGACATTCTGATTTCTGGGGGGCGGGGGTTGAGGAGAAAGGCATTTTTTCATTTTTGCCCCCCCCCCCCCCACACACAAGCATGGGAACTAGGAATGTCTCTGAGTGATTAAGATCTGAGCGTGGCGAAGGAAAGTGCAGACAGGGAGCGTGCCGACTGCCAAGCAGGCAGGCTCCGCGGGGATTTGGGGCTGGCTGGGAGGGGAACAGGGACGGCTCGCGTGTTCAGACAGGAGAGCTGGACCTGAGACATTTCAGC
The DNA here is from genome assembly GCF_964194135.1 of Talpa europaea. Taxonomy (NCBI): domain Eukaryota; kingdom Metazoa; phylum Chordata; class Mammalia; order Eulipotyphla; family Talpidae; genus Talpa; species Talpa europaea. The sequence goes on from NC_140081.1 coordinate 7,958,674, forward strand.
CCCTTTAGGAAGTGCTTCTAGAGCGGAGACCCTCCAGCTGGGCCGTCTCCGGGGCATCGTGTTTAAGGTCATTGTAGGGGACGAGAGTAAGGGGGCAGATGGAAGGAAATTAGTCATTTGTCGGTGGAATTTTCCTAAGAATGACTGGAAAGCAGAAACACATTTCCATCCATCCGAAGTAATGCTGTCATCAATGGAGCGAGATCTTGCAGGCATAACCCCTTTTTTGTAATTGCAAGTGTGACTTCAGAATCCGAAGAGGACTGCAAGTAGAGAAGGCTTTCTCTGCTTGTATTGGGGCGCATCCCCAGTTCTCCACACCCTGAGTTGGTGGGGAGATTCTAGAGGCTGGCTTCTGGAGGTGGAGTCAGTGGCGCCAGGAGCAGCAGCAGCAGCAGCATCAGGGAGTTCCTGGGAAAGGGAGCCTCTTGGCCCCACCCCAGCCGCTGCATGGGAATCTGCATTTCGACCAGAGAGGGAGGCTTGGTACACCAGCCTGGGAAACATTGCTCTCTGGATCTTAAAGAGCCACAGACACTTTCCTTGCTGGGTCCATTCTCTCTAACCTAGTCACGACACTGGCAGGGGCCCAGCACGCCCCTTCCCCAGCAGCATGGTGCCAAGGACCGGCTGTGGCTCCACCATCTCACATCCATCATAGAAACAAATGCTTTGCTCTAGAAAGTCTTTTTTTTTTTTCTTTTTGAATTGCGGTAGCATTGGTTTCCAGCACTGCACATGATTCAGGGAAATAAGTTCGCACCTCAGATGTATGTCACCAGACCATTCTCGCCACCAAAGCACCCATAGTCCTTTACCCTAGACCAATGGTCCTCTCCCCCATTTGTTCCCACCCCCACTTTCCCTCCCCATCTAATAGCCTCAAGTCTGCAGTCATGTTTCTAGGGTTTGTTTTGTTTCAGTTTTGTCTGTTCCTTTGTTTTGTTTCTCTATTTTCCACATGAGTGAAATCATCCGATACTTGTTTTTCTCCTTGACTTGTTTCACTTAGTATCATCCCTTCCAGTTCCATCCATGTTGTCACAAAAGGCAAGATCTCATCTTTTTTATAGCTGAGTAGTATTCCACCATGTGTCTACACTTCAGCTTCTTAGTCCACTGCTCTATGATTGGACACGGAAAGCAATATGGAGGTTTCTCAAAATATTAAATATAAGTCTACCATATGATCGAGCAATCTCTTTCCTAGGTATCGAGACAAAGAATGCAAAGACACTAAATTGAAGAGATACCCCTGTGTTCATTGCAGCACGATTTACGGCAGCCAAGCTATAGAAGCAACCTCAGTGCCCAGAAAGTACTGTTGGAGGGATGCCGGGGGCAGCGTGACAGGGGATCATTTGAGACTGTGCTCGTTGTCATGTATGACCCATGAGACTTTGAAGCATTAAACTGGGCCCTCCCATTTGTCTTGTTTTTGCCACTGAGGGAATCTCCAGTATGTTCTACCTCATTCCTCTGTCCACCATCCCCGTGACCTTGCCTGGTAAATATTTATCATGCCTGATACACTATATATTTTCAAAAATGCTTCTTTGGGAGTGAGGGTATTGTTGCTGGCCTCATTTTCTTCTTTTGTTCATTTCTTCATTCATTCATTTTGCAAAACCAGTTATTTTCATTTGCTAGTGCTTCATTCTAAATACCACACTGGCTGAGGTCAGAGCGGCATAGCTGAAGCAAAGTGGAAAATGAAGAAATGGCCTTCATCTCACTGAATGACCTTGGCAAATCAGGGTTTGGCTCCAATTCTCTGGATAATTGCCTCATTGCTGCGCTTTGGTTTGGCAGGGGAAGCAGCCCGCATGCTCGACCCATAACTGGGTTTCGTCAAAGCCAGGAGACCTCAGCCTCTGGTCCCCAGGGAGCTGTGGAGTGAGGCCCAAACTGGTAAGACAGAGACAGATGGGCCCTGGGTCACGGACATCTCCAGCTCCTCGGCCACTCAGGAGATGGACTCCACTGTTCTCATTGGCATTTTCAGGTCATCCTTCCCGAATTGCTGCTCACCCTGGCATCTGAGTTGCCTGGAGCAAGCTCTCACATTAGTGTGTGGATTCTGGCTTCAGAGAAATGCAATAGCTCCTCCAGCCACCAGACAGTCATGTTGGATGGGTGGGCCGGGGAGGGAAGCTGGCTTGGGAATGTTCCGGTCTCGGCAGTTACGGGATGGTTTGGCCTGCTGGGTGACATAGCCTCTGAAAGGAACCTATTTGGGGGTGGGAGTGGGGCCCTGCGCCAGGCCCACAATTTCCCCCTGTGGTGGCTCATACACATTTGCTCAAATAGTAGCCGGAAGCCTCTGAGAAGCAACCCAGAACCCTCTGAGGTCCTGGTCTCTGGGCAGGGCCTGGGTGGGGCAGCTCTTCTAAAGTTCCTGGTGCTGCCACCTGGAAAACCCGGACTGGATTTCCAGTCAGGATTGGCTCAGCACAAAGGCTGCCTGGTCTGTAGCAGGGAGCCTTTCTTTGTGAAGTGTTGGCTTTGGGCCCAGAAGGTTAACTTCCCACGGCTTTGGCTACTGCCCTGTGGGGAGCATCTTTCTTTCCTTTTCTTGAAATAATTCCCCTCAAAATTATGCCAGGACTACCACTCCATTCCCGGTCACTGCGATGAGGGAAATGATGTGGCTCTCTTGTGCCCTTTTCATCTGTGGATCTTTTTCTAGTCGCTTCTAGATGTCAGGTTTGTGCTGGAGTATGACTTTCGAGGATATCTCTGGGGCTGACTTATCCAAGGCTTATCCAAAGAACAGAATGGATGGGGAAGACTCAGTTGGTGGCTGACCTTTAAGTTCAGAAAGGTGATTCTGTCATCATCAGAGCATCCCTAGTCTGGCCAGTGTACTCACAGAGGTGGACTCTGGCAATCGGGTGATGGCAGAGTGGTCCAAAGCGCCTGATGGCTCTGCTGGGGCCAGGCAGGAGCTGGGCCTGCCCTCCCTCGAGCTGAGTTTTAGGTCCCAGCAGAACTGCAGCCTTGCCAGCCACGGTGGAGCTGGGAAAGAAACTCAGGTAGGGGCCCCGTCACGGGACTGGACAGATCCAGCAGCAAGAAGGAAATTTAGCAGCAGATGGCCCTCAACAGAGAACTGCTTCTCCTGCCAGGGCTGTCCTGCCAGGCCCCACCGTGCCCCAAGATGGCTGGACACAAGACAAGATCTAATTTGAGACACATCCCAATGCCCCAGATAGTCCAGCGGTGGAGGTAGTGATGGGGACAGTTACTCCATGAGCTCACCTCAGTGGGTCTTTCCAGAAAAGGTAGAAACCAGTCCAGATGGGGCAGCATCTAAAGTCCCGAGAGACCATCTGGGAAGGTGTGATTTCTGCCTGTCTCGAGGTTGCCTCCCCAGATGCCCCTGCGCCTCAGTGGAGGCCGGCCCGTCTTTCTCTCCCAAGGCTACTGCTAGCAAAGGATCTCTAGTCTCCAAGCACTGCAATGGAAAACCCAGCAAGGAAATGTTCAGAAAGAGTTGAACTGTGGCCTGGAGCAAGTTCAGTTTCTTGACTTAAGAGACACGCAGCATCCTGAGTGCCAGGGGCCTGTGGTCACAAAAGCTCCATCTCCCAAGAAGCCGAGTGGGGTCCCCACTGGGGTGTTCTGACCCATTATGAAGGTGGTGGGAAGGCAGGGTGCCCTTGGCTGGGGATGGACTGCCCCGCCTCTGGCAAGCCTCCACATTTGTGATAGCGTTTGCCTGTGTGACTTTTTATTCTGAAATAATCCAGACTTATAAGAAAGTTCCAGGACTAGGTCAAAGCAGTCCTGTATGCCTTTGTGTAGATTCACGGCTACGTTTGTTTTCTCTCTCTCCTTCTCTCTTTCACATAGGCTCACACTCACACACACATATTCAGGCATGTCTGCATCAGATTTTCAGAGCCATTTGTAAATGGTCTGTTGGCATCAAACTCCCTTTGCCCTTTTATTTCCTAAGGACAAGAATATAACTTATTCCCTTAGATCCTCTTCTCAAATTCAGAAAATTTAACACCGATTCAATACTTTTATTTAATCCATAATCCATGTTCCAGTAGAGTCCCAAATAATGATAGCGATTTCCGTGTGACTCACAACCTGGTCCTGGACCCTACAGTTGCATTCGCTTGTCCTGTCTCTTTCGTTTCCTTTCATCCAGGACAGTTTATGTCTTCTTTTGTCTCGGGTGACCTTGGCATTTTTGAAGAATGCCGGCCAGTTATTTTATAAAGGGTTCCTTACTTCCAGTTCTGTGCTGTTTCCTCATTTTTGAATTTTGCATCTTGGCCTGGAATACTATGTGAAGGTGGTAAGTGGCTTGTCTTTCTTGGGGGGCCAGCTCAGGAGGCACAGAGGTCCATTGGCCCTATATTGGTGATGCCAGCTTGACTCACGGGGTTGAGATGATCTCGGTGTAGTTTCTTTTCCCTTTGTAATGAGCAAGTATAATTTGTAGGAAGAAACTTCAACATTGCATAAATATCCCGTTCCCATTTAACCTCGGCACCTTGTGTTAGTGCTCAGTGATGATTCTTGAGAGCTGTCTCTTCTATAATTGTGAGCCCCAGTAGTCCTTGATGGGGTGGGAGGGCGCATGCCCGCTGCTGAGCCAGTAGCTGAGCTCATGGGAGGAAGGACCCTGGCACCCTCCACACACCCTGCTTGGTGGCTGTCGGAAAGCAGCGCCGGTCTTTTGGGGGTGTGTTGGCACATGGAGCAACTGATTTTGGAAGGACTTATTGTGTGCAGGTGACTTTTGAATAACCTTTTAAATGCTCCAAAGAAAAGGTAGAATTTCGGTCACACATCTTATGATTTATTTTTGTGACATCTGCTGGGAAAATTGCACCTGGATCTTCTCCATAGCACAGATCAACAGAAAGTTCATCACGATGATGATAATAAAATCCTTTCTCTCCATCTGAACCCCGATCCAGAGAAAGGGGGACAAAGGAGAGTGATCGCTTGAATTCGGAGGATGGTTGGACTGAAAAGAAAAAAACTAGCCTTTGGAAGCAGAAAAATTAAATGCAAAATAAATTTCCAGAATGTTTCAAAATGCTTATGTGGGAACTCTTTGGGTGGGGGTGGAGAGTTGAAGTAGTGAATGGCATTGCTTGGAATTTGTTTTTTTTTTTTTTAATGTGATTCGAATCAAATTCTTCATCCATTTCTAGCCAGTTTGTTTTGGTCTTGTTCTTGCAGCCATTTATAGGTTTTTGTGGAAAGGGTTTCATGGGGGAGCATGTAATTTTTTTTGTTTTTACTGGGGCTGGAATATTAAATTCTTGGTTTTGGTTTTTGTCATTTTAAAAAGAGTTCTGGATAGCCCATGGGGGGAAACTAAGGAATAGAGGGGTGTTTGGGAGGTATCTCAGTTCTTACATGTTGTTATAACACTGGTGGCTACAGTTTCCATTAGGGTAACTGTTTTCAGAACAGTAGTGAGGGCTGTCAGTGGACATGGAGGAAAAGCAGCTGTTTTCCATAAAACCTACAGATGTGCAAACGCTGGCTGTTCCTGTGGTCTGGCGCGGTCTTTCCCTAGGTGCGGTGCACACACCGAGGAGAGAGAAAAGGGAAGAGAGGAAGTTCGTGGTCCTCTCAGTTTCAGAAACACTGCCAGTCCTCAGTCACTCCTGGAGAATCACCAGGTAAAAGGGCACACTCCATCTCTGAATGGTACACCTGTACCAGGGACTGACCGGCCCAAACTTAGCGGCTGACAGCCACCACCACCTCATCTGTGGTTGGTCCGCGTGGCGGCTCCGGTGGGGGCCTGATCTGGCCATCTTGGCTGGGCCTCGGGCGTGTCCTCAGCCAGCTGGCTGGTTGGCTGGGAACTGGCTGAGCTCAGTTGGCCTCTTCTGAGGGGTTTCTCCTGCAGGGTTTGCTCAGCCTCCAGTAGGCTGGCCCGGGGCCTGTTAACCCTGTGACCATGGAAGTCAGCAAGGCCTGTAGAGAGCCAGGCTTCGAAGTCACGTGCTGATTGCGCCGCAGTGTGTGGGCCCGAGCAAGTCACAGAGTCAACGCTAGAGCACAGGATGCCGGAAATAGACTCCGTCTCTTGAAGGGAGCGCCTGCGGAAGTCGCCGGGTGCAAGGGCTGGAGACACCAGGAGGGGCAGGGTGGGGCCATGTTTGCCATCCATCACAGAGATCCGCTAAATTCATGACTGACTTATTTTTATCTGTGTTTCTGGGCTAGGGAGAATTTACAGGGGAAGAAGACAATTAGATACAGATCCTTTCTAATTGCAGAAGTTATTTTTAAAACTTTGGTTTGGATTTAAACAATTAATCCATGTAAATAAAGGGCTTTGAACTAGTAGGGAGTAAGTGCTCTCCAAGTGTTGAGGTGCTGTTATTATTCCCCTGAATGGGTAGGTCACCGGCGGGCGCAGCCGTCCCTAGCAATGAAGCCGAGGATGGGCTCAGGCCTCAGCGCCCGGCAGAGACTGGAGACTGGGGGTCACTGCGGAATCTAAAGTGCAGGGGAGACATTTTCTGTCAGAGGCTGAAGACTGGAAACTAAGTCCAGCTTTGGCTTTTGTGACCAGTTAACCCCGTTTGCTTGTCACTGATGCAGGGTGGGAGGAGCTGTGGGGACGGGTTTATTGTTAAACTGGAGTCTAATAAAGAGGGTACCCAGGTGTGAAGGTTTCTATTTTCTCAAGACTTTTTCTTTGTTTATTTAGTTAGCTTTTATTAAGTGTATTGGAGCTTGGAGGAACGCTGCAGTGTCCTTTGTTATATAATAAAGGCTGCACTTAACTTCCCAGGGACTGATTTGGCTCCTGAGTGATCACTGGAGGGAGGCCCCTGCCAGCTTCCCTGGGTTTGTCCCCTTCCAGGCTCCTGGAGGAAGCCCAAACCCTTGACCTTGGCCCCAGCTCCAGCTCAGGCCTCCCAGGGGCAGGAAAGCCCCTCTGTCCCCTGTCTATCTTTGCCTCTACTTCCCCTTTCACATTACTCCCTGTTCTCCAGGGCTCCCTCTCCCCTCCCTGCAAACCCCTCTGCAGTTCGTGTAAACAGATCCCACGCTGTTTGTATGTGTGTCTAGAAGAAAAATTCTCTGAGGATTAAAAGCAGACACAATAGAGGGAGTGCTCCCTTTTGCTTTAATCACTTTAGGCTCCTACGTGTTGACAGAAAGTTTTGCTAGCCTTCAAGTTTAAGGAAAGGAGCATTCAGGGTGCTCTGGGACTTTTTTACTGCCTTGAATTCTCAAACTTTGATAAGCTATCTGCTGCACCCCTGACACTCCCTGTTTAACAGGCTTCACTGCCCCTTTGGCCTGCTTATAAATGCACTGCTTTCTTCAAAAGGACCCATAATCACAGTCAGCTTGGGGGTGGGACGCTAACCACTAGTGTGATCTGCAAGTTGAAGTTGATTTTGAATTCTTGGCTGAGGCCTGTGAGCTGCTCCCTCCTCTCTGAGCTCCTGTTCTGAAGTCTCTGTCTCTGTTTTCCTTATTCTTCCCCCCACGCCCAAATTCACTGCTGCCTGGGGACTTGTTCTGGGCTTTTCTTTTGTGTTCTGGGGCTTTTGTCTAGGGCCCCTGGGTTCTCACATGGGGCAGAATTTGGCCCCAGCTTCCGGGATGGCTCTGCCCTCCTTCCTGGAGAGGACGGTCCCGGTGTTGTGTCTAAATATTGTTTACATCATCCCTGCCTTTGACTCACTAAGACCCAGAGAAGGAGAGAGTTTTTCCTTAAGGGAGCTACTGACCCTTGAATCCTTGAGCACATTTGAAGAACGGGGCCTCGTCAGCACTGAGAATTCTTTACGGAACTCACGGGCCTGGGTTGCTGTGGGTGGCAGCTGTGCCAGGTTTTGCCCATGGGAGAGCTTCATGGCAGCTAATCTTTGAGTCTTCTCTGAGGAACCAATTCTCTCTGGGAGTGCTGACTAACTCACCCCTTCTTCAAAGAGTCTGCTTGTGTGGCTTTAGAGTAGGATTGCTGGCTTAAAAAAAAAGAAAGAAAGAAAGAAAAAATAAATGAAACCGCCCACACTTCAAGGCAACCCCTAGGAATATATATTACACTGGAAATGCCCCATTTTTCAAATATTTGTAAATATATGGTCTCCTCAGAATGTTCCAGGTCTGTCATTTGGAAAAGTTAGTCAGCCCTGGGCCACCATCCTTTTTCACAAGCACAGTGCACCATAACAACCCCAGAGTGACAGATGAGTGATGCCAAGTGAATGGTGCCGGGTGGACTCGTGTGTCCCAGATAGGTGTCACACTTGACCTTGGGCTGGCCACACCTCCTTCACAAGCCCCACCTCCCCTGCCACCTGCCCGCGGGACTGTTGTCTGTAAGGTGGCCATGCCCAGGATCGCTCCTTTTGGCTCTTTCCTCTTCTTCCTCTCTCCTAGGATCATCTCCTCATGTGGAGCAACATCTGTGAGGGCGCTCTGGGCACCAGACAGTGTTCTGTGCTTGGCGAGGTGGCCGTGAACTGGTCATCAAGCATCTGCACTCCGGGGGCCGACATCCTAGTGGGGGACATAGACAATACAGAATAGACAAAATGCTCTAAAGACAAATGAAGCTGGGAAATAGGGGGGCAGAAGGGAGAGAGGTGACCTCTCAGAGGAGGTGGCATTTGAGCAGAGGCCTGGTGAGGCGGACAAAGCCGTCCTGTGGGGCTCTCCGGGCAGGAACATTCCAGCAGACAGGAGAGCAAGGGCAAAGGCCTTGAGGTGGAATCATACTTAGAGGTCCCCGGCACAGCAAGGAGACGGGTGGGGCAGGAGGGACGCCCACGGGGCAGGCCGCAGAATGTGGGAGAGAGGGGCAGGGTTGTGGCGGCGTCGGGAGCTTGGGTGTTGGTTCTGAGCGTGAGGCATTGGAGCGGGGCAGTGGCATTGGAGTGAGGACTGGCACGTCTGCTGTACCTCCTACGGGAGTGCCGGGGCACCACGTGACGCTGAACGTTGGGCAGCAAAAGCCACGCAGGGGCTAATTGGGAGTCACGGGAACAAAGCAAGAGAGAGAGAGACTTGCCCACCCACACGGCCTCCGGCGTCTCCACGCCCGGTGTGGTCCTTGGTCGTCGTGGGAGGTAGAGCCGCCGGTGCAGTGTGAGCGGTGGCCTTCAGTCCCGTCCATCTCCATCTTCAAAGTGTCTTCCTAGGGGCGCCTGAGGACGCCTGAGGGCACCCCAAGACGCTAATGAGGGCACGTAAACTAAAATTGTCTGCTTGGTCCTAGGGATGGGCCAGGACTGACTGAGGTCCCCCAAAGGCCTCTTAGGTCTCCCTCCCTGTTCTTCTCTCTCTCTGCTGCTTCACCTCCCCTGTGTCTCTCCCTTGCTTTGCCTTGACCCTCATCTGCTGCTCCTCTCAGGCCCACCGCCTGGGTCAAGGATGCTGCCTGGCCCGCCTGGCCCCGGGCGAACATTCTTCTGAGGCCACACTTGGACTAGCAGGTTATTTTTCATCTCTCCCTCCTCCCCCTCCCTCCCCGGCCCTCCCTCCCTTGCCCCTTCTGTCTCTGTCTCTGTCTCTCCTCTTTCTAAACACATCCGCGGGGAGATGGCACAGCTTGACTTTCTGAAGCCCATCAAGCCCCGAGGGCCGCCCCTCGAGCAGGATGCTCTGCAAGCCGAGATGCTGCTCGCAGCCCCGCATTCCCCCTTCCTGCTGCTGGGCGAGGTATTTAATGAGAAGACACTGTATTTTCTGGGGAAAACACTGTGAACAGAAGGTCTGATTTAGCTGGAAACGGATGCCTTTATGATGTGTCAGAGAGCTAAAAATTGCTGGTGAGATGTGGCTGTAGGCACAGAAGTGAAGCCCCGGGACGGACCACCTAGCGGACGCCGGACACAAGAGAACACGGAGGGGCTGGGACAGGGCGGAGGCAGATGCGGCGATGACTTGATTCCTGCTCGGGAGCGCCAGGCTTCGTTTGGCTGCAGTTTGGCGAGCCCTGCAATGCCTTTCGTGTCAGAGAGAGCTGATGCGCCGTTTTTCTACGGGAAAAAATCCTCCCTCTCTCCAGCCCCAGCGCAGACAAGCCGCATGAAACAGAAATGAGACCGAGCCGAGCCGCCCGGCGTCCACCCGACTCCCAACTCAAAGCCCTTGAATTATTTATTCAATTCTTGCTACTTTGCACATTTTCCCTAAGAAAGAAATCAGTCCACAGTAGCTCTTAAAAAGCACGAACGCGCATTCTCATCAGGATTCCATCGGTCCCCAGAGACAGCTTCTCGGTTTTGTTCTCATGAGGTTTCATGCTTGGGAAAGATGACAGCGAGGAGGCTGGAGGAAGGAGAGCCGCGCGCACCGCACCGAGCACCCCACGCATCTGCCTCACTCCTGCTGTTTGTTTCCCTCTGTGGCTGCTGTTTGTTTGTTTCTCTGTGGTGGCCCCGTCGACCTGCACTTCCAGACTTCCCAGATGTGCAGGCTGCCTTGTGGCTCTGGGCTCCGTCTAGCAGCCAGGGGGACTTTGTCCCCTTTGTTTCTGGGCCACAGAGAGGAAAACACTAAGATGCTTTTCCTGCCAGGGTTCCAGCTGACAAAGCTCTCCTCTTAAAGGAGCTAATGATTTAAAAATAGCCCGGGGAGAATGAGAAAGTGAGTTGCAGCCAACACGTCTAGTGCTTTCTGAGTTCGAGTCTCTCCTCTCCAGCTGGGGAGTCTAGCTGTGCTGAGTGGCTGCACTGGGCTGTCCCTGGAAAAAATTCGGCTCAGGAGCATGCCGTTTCTCGGGCTTCGGGACTGATGATCCCCTGGCTCCATGTTGAGTGCTTATTTGTCACCAGGGAGCAGGTTCCCTTAACCTTTCAACGCCCGCTGCTCAAAGTGTGCTCCCGGGACTGGTAGTCTGTCTCTTGGGAACCGGTTAGAAATGCAGAATCTTGGGCTCCACCCCTGACTAACTGAGCCAGGATCTGCTGTATAACATGATCCCAAGGGTGTTCATACATAGTTGACCCTTGAGCAACATGGGTTTGAACTGTGTGGGTTCATTTACATGCAGATTTTTTTTTTCTACCAGTGGGTTCCACATTCATGGATTCAACCAACCATGCCCGTCTGTTGCTTGAGCCTGAGGATGTGGGAACCCTCAAATACTGAGGACCGACTGGAAGTGATATGTGGATTTTTAAAATTAAATCTGCCAGTGTTTTAATGTTTATATGACTTTGGGGTTACATTTTTACTCTTCCATATGTGCACAGGCTTCACTTGCCTCCTGCAAGCCTCCTGTGCCAGCGCTCTCTCCCCTTCCTTCCTCCAGCCCCCTCTCTACCCACTGTTTCCTCTGCGAACCAGTGTAGCTTTTGCTAAGTCTAACATTTGTTTTTCCTGTATTTTGCCACTATATATTTTTTGTTATTTGTATTCACAGATAAATGAAACCATCCAATATCTGTCTTTACATAATCACTTGGAGGTCCATCCATTTCACCTCAGAAATCATCGTTTCGTCTTTTCAATAGCTGTGTGGTATTCCCTTGAGGATATATTCCGTAATTTCTTAATCTGTTCCTCTCTTGGTGGATGGTTCCATGACTTGGCAATGACGCACAGTGAGGCTATGAACACAGGCATAAATAAGTCTTTGTATTAAGAGTTTTCTTATTTTTTAGATAAATAACTAGCACGGGTATGGCTGGATCATACGGGATTTCCATTTTCTTAGGAAATCTCCACTGTTTTCCATAGAGGTTGTGCCAACTTGCTTTCTCACCAACAGTGGAAGAGAGTTCCTTTCCTTTCCTTTTTTTTTTAAGATTTATTTATTTATGCATACAAGAGCTGGGGTACACGCCAGAGATGCGGGGGGTGAGAGGATTCACCAGAGACAGAGTGGGCAACAGAACAGGCAGACTGACTGAAATATACTCCTGAGGGGAGCAGCGGGCGAGGCAGGAGAGGTCTGCTGCACCATGTGGGTAGCTACCTGGCCGGGGATTGAACTCATGCTGCAGAGGCTGCGGATTGCTTCATAGTGCAGTACTTAACCCCTTGCACCACCAGGGAGGCCCGAGAGTTCCTTTTCTTCTACATCCTTGGCAACATATGTTGTTTCCATTCTTTTTTATATGGAGCATTCTCATTGGGGTGAGGTGATACCTCTTTGTAATTTTCATTTGCATTTCCCTTATAATTAGTGATATTGAACATTTTTTTATGTGCCTGTCGGCCATCTGAATGTCTTCTTTAGAGAGATGTTCATTTAAGTGTCTTGCCCATTTTTTGATTGGGTTGTCTGATTTTTGTTATTGGATTGAATATTTTGGAAATTAGCTCCATTACAGATGGGTGATGTGCAAATATCTTCTTCCAGTCTGTAGCTCTGCTTTTTTGTTTCTGTGATGGTCTCTTTCAAGGTACAAAATTTTTTAGTTTGATGTCGTCCTACTTGTTTGTTTTTGCTTTTTGTTTTCCTGACTGTTGGGGTTGTGTCCCCAAGCATATCTTTGTGGTAGATGTCCTAGAGTGTCTCATCTGTGTGTTATTTTAAGTATTTTATGGTTTCAGAACTGTGATTCATTTTGAAGTGTTTTGTGAAGGCAGGCAAGTAAGTATATAGTTCCACTTTTTACATGAGACTGTCCATTTTTCCCAGCACCACTTGTTAAAGAGGTTCTCCTTTCTCCATTGCATGGTTATGGCTCCTTTGTCAAAGATTGACTGACCATATTTTTGTGGGTTCATCTCTGGGCTCTCTGTTTTAGTCCATTGGTTTGTGTTTCTGTTTCTGTTCCAGTACATACTGTTTTGATTACTGTTGTTGTGTAATATAGTTGGAAGTCAGGAAGCAGGATACCTCCATTTTTCTTCTTTTTGCCCATGATGGCTTTAGCTATTTGGGACCTTTTGTGGCTCCCATAAATTTTATAAGTGGATTTTTGACTCAAGTCTCAGTGACCTTTTCAAAATCTCCCCGCTATCACTTCTTCCCCTACACTGCCACCACTTTAGCCCTTCCAATGGCTCATAATTTGTTAATACCCACTACTACTCCTCCAGAGGGAAAGACAGAGAGATCTGTCCATTGACAGATGGGACACATCTTGTAGAAGACCCTGTGCAATCACCTTATGTGTTACAGAACCATCATCACCTTCACACTTGACTCTGAAGCCAGACCATCTGGGTTTGAATCCCATCTCTACCACTTAACTCCAGGCAAGTGATTTCAACTCTCTGTGCCTTGATGTCCTCACCTGTGAAATGGGGATCCCAGCTGCCAATCATAATCTACAGTCCTGAGCATGATGGAGACACCACTGCAGGTGGGCCCTGCATACTCCTCCATCTTCTTCCTTGCTGTCTTCACACTGGCCTACTGTCAGGTCCCCACAGGGCCTTTGCACAAGCTGAGATGCTTTCCCAACCCCTTCTCACCTGATTAGTGTGCCTCAGTGCCCTTCAGATTGCTCCTCCAGTTATCCCCAGGGGGCCCATCCCAACCTTTGTATAGATCTACCTGTTCACCCTCTTTGTGCTTTTTGCCTTTTGCAATTGTACTAAGTATGTTGGCTGAACCAATGTGTGTCTCTCTTTGTGCCTGGAACGTTCTTTGGAGCAGGGATCTGATTCATTTGTGTTGATCCTCGTGTCCTCAGGAGCTGGCATCTAGAATGCACTCAATAGATATTTGTTGGGGAAGCCAGTGAGAGCCTTTGCACACCATGCACAACTCACATGGACCGCCCACCTCACGTAGAGGGTGTGGGGAGCACAGGTCTCTCAAAATGATACTGGGAAACAAAAACCAGACTCCCTTCCAAACCTTTAACAATTGCTTTTTCAAAATTGTCTTAACCATAGAAGACTTTGGCTCTGAATGTCTCGATAATTGGTAGCATGAATCCACCCTCGAGGTCAGGAAGGCCTCTTTACTCTGGCTTTAATTAGGACAAAGCGGAAGCCATTTCTATGTAAATTAATCAATCCATCGACACACACTTCTTCAGCCCTGATTATAGACCGGGCACCAGGCTGGAGCCCTGGGAAACAGAGATGAATGATGCAGTCTCTGCCCTTCAGGGGACGGGAGGCAGATGGCAGGCCCCTGGAGAACTTAATAGCGATGAAGAATTCAGTAACAGAGTGGATGAAGGCATAGAAGTGAGCTTTAAGCTTAGCATCAGCATCAGCGCTCCCCCTCACCAGGGCTTTGGCAAGCTTGAGCTATCACTCTGAGACATCTACAAAATGTCTCTGGGAGGAGTGAGATCTTGGTCCTTCAGGGAAAATGCCAATGCTATGGGCAAGAGCCCTGACCAAGCCAGGGGCTGGGAGGCTAGGGCAAGCTACCCCCTCACCAGGGTCCCAATCCTGATCCTGCCATTCACTGCTGAGAAATTTGGGCATTTTTCTGAACTTCTCTGGGGCTCACTTTCCTCATCTGTGAAATGGGAGTAGTAATTTCTACCTCTAGAGCCGGGGGGAGGGCAAAAGGAAGCAAATGACATGTATGGCACATAGCAGTGTGCCCATCATGGAGAGATGCTGACCAGGCCTGCGGGGCAGTGCGTACCAGACACCATGTAGAATTTTCTATAATCAACAACAACCATCACCAAAGCAGCCTGTTAAGTTGCTGGCAGGTGTCTGTTCTGCCCACCACACAGGAGCGCTGGGGCATCAAACACATGCCAGTGGGTCAGAGCTCTTTGAAAAGTGAAGGTCACTAACGGTGGCTTTATGTGGTTGCTTCTCAAGTGTGTGAGTCTATGCGGTGAGCCAGTTTGTGACCCCAAGACCCTTATGTGCTCTTTAGCAACCTTTTCTTTTGTTTAACTAAAGTTGCTTGTTGCTTCTTTAAAATGATGATGAGTTTTAAAAAATATCTTTCAAGCCATCAGGCAGTCCATCACCCCGAAGCCCTGAGCGCCAAGTGCTGACTCCTACTGGGGAGATGGCAGCCTGAGCGTCTCGGCCTCAGCTCTGTGGACCTGGGTTTGCATCCTGACAGAGCCCCACAGCTTCTGGGACCCTGGCAGGCCCAGCCGGGGCCTAGGTCTTGGTGTCTCTGCACCGTGTGTATTCTGAGGGCTGTTTTGAAGGTTAAGTGACATAGATACCCCAAATTTCTTACCGTGTGCCTGTTAAATTGTTGGTTTCTCTTCTCTTCCTATTAATATGCACTTTCTCTCAGCAAAAGTCTTGGCAGCACTTCCCGGAATTAATTACAAAGCCAAATTAAGGGAGTCTGCAAGTGTGAGATTTTACTGTTTTCTCCTGTTGATGATGATCTCTCTCACCTACTGAGAGAAAGGCTTCTGCAGAGTCTGTAGTCTGAAAGGTCAGTGTGTGTGTGTGTGTGTGTGTGTGTGTGTGTGTGTGTGTGTCCCCACATCAGCACACATTTCCCAGGACACACACATGATGCCTAGACAGCTGATAGATCTTTGGAAGAAATAGGATTGAGAACTCAACTTGATTTCAGGAGCAGAAAATTATGTATTTGGATGACAGAACATTGGAGAAAGCCCGAAGGAGGTCACACGGGGGCCAGTGTGGCTGCTGGTGCCTTGGATTGGCTTCTGGGAAGTGACACCATGTGTTTCTTCCCTCAGGCCCGCGGGTACCTTTGTTCACCCTGCACACACCCTCAGAAACCAGTGTGGTTAGAGACCTTGGTGGCCTCTGGTGGGTTTTTGTGTTGCTGGAGCTCTCCTGTTTTGAAAGTTAGGACTGAGGCTGGGAAAGCAGCGACCACTTCAAAGAGAGACATAAAACGTGCAGCGAGGGCTCTCGCAGCCTCATAAACGCCAGCTCCCCAGGGCTGTGGCTTCATGAGGGACCTTGGGCCAAATCTGCTTTGGGGGTCCAACCTTTACTGGTATAAACTGTTCCAAACATAAAGGCAACTGTTTAAAAACCAATTTCCAGCAATTTCTACAACCCAGGTTGTTTGAATCATGAACTGAGTAAGTGACTAGACTCACTCTTCAGTTTAGGCCTTGGCATTGCTAACTGATGCCCCTACCAGGTCTGCGTGGCACGTCCATCCAGTGAATTCCTGGCATGTGTCTTCCCCCGACCAGCTGCAGTTCTCTGCCTGATGGTTTCCTCTCAGCCTGTGAGTAGGACGGGCCTGAATTGCCTGGGAATTCGTGTTCATGGGAGCAGCCTGCAGTCAAGGGGGGTGAAGCTGGAAGATCAGCACCCCGGCTTCCTCAGCCCTCGGGTGAGATGACCCTGGACTGTGTTTCATGCCTGCTAAATCCGCAGGGTATGTGTGGGCTCCCTTAGCTGTCCTGGGGACCACTTTTTAGTTGCCTTCACACCCCCAATAATTGCAGGGCAGCACCCATCCCTGTTTCAGAGCTGCTGCAGATCACTTCTGGAGTCCTTTCTAGTTCTGACATTCCACAGTCATTTACTGATCAAGACCCCCAGGTAGGGAGCGGGGCCCACCACAGCGTATTGCGTTGGATGACGGCTCTTAACTAGATTCTATGATATCAGAAACACCACCGATTTGCCTCCTTAAATCATTGAAGAGAACGTTTTTCTCTGTCCCTCTGCTGCTGAAACTCCTTTTCCTAGTTCCCTGTTGGTCACATTGGCTAGGGCTTCCCTGCCTTGGGGTTGGTGAAGGACATTAGGTGCTTGCCTTCGGACATGCCTTCGGACGTGCGTGCTCTGCAAGCACTGCCTCTTGCTCACGGCAGGCTCACCCCTGGGTAGTGATGCCTCTGGCTGTCTCCGCCTTGTCAGAGACTCGCGTGTACAATATGGAAGGAGAGAGGAGAGAAGTTCTGAAGGTTAGCTCTGTCGTAGGTGGAGTCCAATTTGTGATTTTTTTCCCCCCGAACATTCGTTGTTCTACTTCTCCTGTGATTTGGGGTCACCACCATATTCCTCTTTTGTTTCTTACCAAAGGGTTAGAGGAACCCAATGAATTGCTTCTTTTTCCTGAGGAAAAATCTAAAAATATGGAAATGTCAGTCTCATTACGCTACCCACCTAGACACTGGCTGACCTGTCGGGAATGCTCCAGAAATGTGTGGCCTGATCAGCAAGTGCCTCTTAGTCACTGCATGAAAACGTTGAGAACTTTTCTTTGCAAAGACATTTTTTTTTTCCATTCTGAGAAAGCATTAGGAGCCCGGCCCCCATGCTGCTTGGGTCTGTGGTGAGCTTAGTTTTCCCAGGAAGGCAGGATTAAGGGCCTTCTTACCCTGGGTTTTCTAAAGGTGATCGGATAGGAGAGGTGAATTGAAATATGAATCATAAAACTTATTGAAAGAGCAGCAAAGATTTGCCAGACAGGAAGTAAAGCAAAAGCTCTTACCACGTCCAAGCAAGACAAGGACCGATCCAGAAAAAGGAAAGGAAAAAACGGGGGCATTTTGCTCCTGTCTTTCAAGCAGGCATGTGACACAACCTTCAAGTGGAATTTTTGCTCAACCTTCTGCCCGTTTGGGTAGACTTTGGCATCAGCAAAACTCACCAGTGAGCTCTGTTGAACGTACCGTGAGCAATCTGGCGGGAGCTTGGTGTTTCTGTGGGGTTCCAGGCAGGATGAATGACGAAATGCCTGTGATGCCAGGGGGCAGATCTGCCTCCAGAAGAAGACAATTCTCTTTGCACAAGGAAGAGAAAAGGGAGTTAGTAAAGTGAGTAGGTTAAGTGAGTTAGAACTAAATTATGCAGTCGAAGAATTTCTGAAAAATAGGCTTTCTGCGTGTCCCAGGCGGAGGTCATCATAGGGCCCTGCGTGCTGCTGTGTGATGGGGTCAGCTTCTCACAAATCAGACCCGAGGAGGTTAATTTCTATAGAGGGACAAGGCTGAGCATCAAACAAGGAAGGTCACAAAATGGTTCAGCACAGTGTCTGCGTCCACCAGGAAATGTGGCGTCTGGGCTGGAGGTGACAGGGGACCGGAGTGGGTGGGGGGTTAGACAGGGGTCAGCAAAGTCAAAGGGTTTCAAAGAGGCAGGCGTGGGGACTGGCCTGCTCAGCGTCCTGGCCCGCCAGGCTGATGTCAGAGGGTTTATTTAGATTTGAGGGCCTTTGTTTGGGGGGATCGGAGTGATTCCTAAGAGACAATGCGTGGCTGGAGGCTGGAGGCCCGTGATGCCTGAATTGCATTTGGGCAGTTGCTGAGCAGATGGGGAGCAGAGGGGCAAACAAAGGGGTAGCTGTTCCCAGCACATCCACAGAGAGGGGACGGCGAGCCAGCCACCGCCGGCGGAGCGCGTCCTGCGTGGCCTGCCTGGGGAGGCCTCCACGCCCCCACGCTGTTGGAGACAAAGCGTGCCCCGGGCTTGTGGGACTTTGCCCACTTCACGGGAGGAGAGAGAGGCAGGGCGGGAAGGTCAGGTCCCTGGACGTCTCCTGCTGCTCAGATTGCGGGAGCTTCATGCCGCTTCCTCGCTTGTGGGCTGCTGAGGTTGCTGGATCCCTGGGATGGTGGTGCAGAAAGGGGCCGCGGTTCCCCCCGTCTGACGCCTTCCTTTTAGGGTGCAGGGGAAAGTCCTCTATAAAAGGCAGAGCAGAGGTCTTCTGTTGGCTTCCTCTGAAAGTAAACAGGAGCCGAGGGTAGCGGAGCCCCAGAAGCTGTGGATGGGGACTCCCGAGGCTGACTGCGAAGAGAAGAAAGGACAGAGGCGTGTCAGAGAGCAGGCTCCGTCGGAGGGAGGGGTCTGCGGGGCACTGAGGAGAACACACTTCACAGCTCCTCTGCCTGGGCCTGTGCAGCAGGTGGCTTTGGTATTTGACAAGGTGAGGGTCAGCCTTAGGGAGAGAGAAACTGATCAGACCCCAACTATTAAGCGTCTGGTTTGGGTGGTGGGGAGAAGGTGGGTGGAAGGGATGGAAGTGAATCGCTCTGGACCTAGCTTTAGAAACACAGTCAACTCTCCAGAGACCTTTGGAAAATTCATTTCACTGTCCCCAACCCTGTTAGGACAAAGCCGCAGGCATTTCCCAAGAGGCTTCGAAGACCTGACATCACCACAGTGGCAGGAGCTTCCAGTGAGGGACTGTCACTGCAGACCAGCACCTTAGCTTCAGTGGGGCGCTTGGGCCAACCCATGTCTCTCTCTCTCTCTCAATGCCCCAAGGGGGCACTGCTAAGGACCCCATTTCACAGATGAGGACATCGAGGCACAGAGAGGTCAGGGGGCTTGCCTGCAGTTGGGTGGCAGAGATGGGATTCAAACCCGATGGTCTGGCTCAGCGCCGAGTGTGAAGGTGCCAATGGTCCTGTCTCACACGGGTGATCGATCGCACAGGTTTTTCTACGAGGCATGTCCCACGTGTCAGTGGACAGATCTCTCGGTCTTGCCCTCTGGAGGGGAGTGGGCATCTGGCTTCCATCTTCCGCATACGGCCCCTGTGCAGGCAGCTTGGTAACTTGGCAGAGTTGGGCAGTGGCACAGCCGGGCGCGCCGGACAGCATGCTGGACAGAGAGGCTGTAGATGTGGTGATAAGGGTCTTTAATTCAAAGGCAACAGGTGTTTATAAGATGTGAGGAATGGCCGTAAAGAATGTGGGTCTTTCATCCTGGAGTAGTTCAGGTTCCCTCAGCACGCCAGCTTCGATGGTTTCCAGTGACCAGCCCTGAGGCTCAGCCTCCAAGAACTGTCCTTGGGCTGTTGAGCTTCCTTGCCCACAGGTTGGAGTAACACACACACACACACTCACACACTCCACCCCTTAGCCAGAGACTGCTGGGTCCAAGCGTCCAGCTCCCTTGCCACAAGCTGAGACCACTCAGGTGTAACTTCTGCTCCAGAGCCTCCAGGCCTTGGCGGAGCTGTGCCCAGCTACCTCCGTGCTCAGCTCTTCCCTCCTCTGTCCCAGTCCACTCCTCACCTGTCCCTCCCGGGTGCGTCTCTTTCATAGATCACGTGCACACGAATCCCTTCAGAGCCTGCTTTTTGTAGAATGTGATCTAGGAGGGTAAATCGGGGTCATGCCAACTCTGTCCAGTAGTGTACACTGCTGGTCTCGGGGGAACGGGCGAGGGCAGAAACCTTGAGAAGAGCCTGGGGAGGGCTTCGTCCTCTCCGCGTGGCCAGCCACCCTCCACCAGCTGTCTCTAAGGAGCTGACCATGAATTGGCCTCCGCCAGCCTGCTGCCAGCACCATCCTGCCAGGCTGCCAGGGCCTTTGGACGCCGCCTGCCGAGAGCCTGCCCGGGCTCGGTGTACTTGTGCGCCTGCTCCCCAGTTGTGAGAAGCAGTTTTTACATTTCCGCCACTTGCCTGAACTGCTGTGGCAAAGCAGCCCGCCGGGGAGCTTGGCACCACTGTCTGGCACCGATGCACATTCCTTCCTGAAACTAGCCTTGCCAGCAGGAACAGGGACGGTGCCAGGCATGCCAACGTGGCTGTGCCAGCCAGTCTCACTGCAGTGGCAGCCTGAGGATGCTTGAACCTGCCCGGTTGTCGTTATAATCCACGTTTAAGGCCCTCAAGGCAATTGCCTATTTCCTTCAGCTTCCTGTCTCCAAGTAGTTGTGGCTTCCGGGTCAGCCTCACAAACATCTATTATTCAGACTCCCGAATCCAGAGGACTTAGAGCAGCTGCAACAAGGTGATGCCCCAGGGAAATTTGCTTGAGAAAGTCCTGGACAGAGAGAGCACACGGTAGGGAGTGTAGTGCTTTTACGTCCAACAGGCCTAGCTAGAGTCAGGCTCAGGATTCATCACTTCCAGGCTGGGTCACCTTGTGACACGATAGTTGTAACCTTTGGTTTTCCTCTCTGTGAAATGGGTATAATTGGGATTGTGGGATTGTTAGGAGGAGTAAAGGAAATATCGAGTAATAACACATGTTTAGCACATAGTAAGCATTCAATTGATGCTGGGTTTCATTGTTATTTATATGTTATTATATTATTTTCATGAGTGCTGGACCCTCTAGGGACAGTGGTATACACCACTGCTTCTCAACTTTAAGTGTGCATAAGAACTATTAGGAGAGTTGTTTAAAATGCAGATTTCTACACACACACACACACACACACACACACACACACACACACACACACCCGCCAAGATTCTGATTCCACAGGCCTACATTTCCTACAGGCTTCTTAGAGCTGCTGATCTGCAGACAACACTCTGAGTGGCACTGGCACACACCATAGGGCAGCACTGTCCTCATCACCTCAGGGAAGATGCAGGGCCACTCACTGCACTCGGGCCCCAAGCACCACATAGGACCGTGCGACTCCCCTGACTGCAGCTCCTGCTCCATCCGCCCGCGGAATTAACGCTTGTGCGTCCTCGGCGTTGATAAGGCAGGAAGGCGGAAGCAAATGCCTAGGAAATCTGACATAACTGAGAGGTGCTTAGGGCTTGAAGTTGATCCCACGCCTGAACCCAGCCCTACTTAGAAGTCAGACCGCGTTCCCGTCACAGGGAAGGGTGGGGTCCCTTCCCCAGAGAGGCCCACGAGCTGAAGGAGGGAAATGTGCTTGTTGTCTGCTTCTCTGCACGGAGATCCTGCCGAGAGGAAAATCAGGGCCCTTCAGAAATACTCTCGGCAATTCGTGATTTTTTTTTTCTTTTGTAGTCATGAGACATGAAATCCAAATGTCAGCACTATCAAAATAAGGGCTCAATTGCCCTCGGTGTCCTGCCGGTCTCCCTCCCGCCTGCGCATGTTGGTGCTTTCGCTCAGAGTTCAGGATGTGGCTCCACCAGAGGCTCCTTCCTTCAAAAGGGCCTGCGTTCTGGGAGTGCCTGATTGAATCTCCCTGAGGCCAGAATGCAAGAGAGATGGAGCTATAGGGCTTCCAGAAATCATGGTTCCTTTTTTTTTTATTTTTTATGATTTTCTTCCACATTTTCCTAATTGCCCACAATGAGGACATGTCACTTTTCTAATCAGAAAAGCTAGCTACTGTTTTCTTTCAATCAAGATGGATTCTGTATGTCGCTGACAATAATAGCTCACGCTTCATAGGCCCTTTGTCTGTGCCGAGTGCTTCTTAGCCTCAAGTTATGAGATTCAAATCATTGTCCCCATTTTACAGATGAAGGACACAACAAAGTAGTCACTTTGTCAGGGTTGTCGGGCTAGGAAACAGGAGAACTAGGGTTCATCGGACATTTTCGACTCAATTTTTAAGCACGATGCTTTGTGTATAATCACCATCATGTAAAAAATGTAAACCAGGCAAAAATTCTGGAAGGAACTATATCAGCATTTTGACAGCAATTTGTCTGGATGATTTGGGGGTACAAGTATGTGTGTTCTTTTTCTTCCAGTCTGACTTTTGAATGATTTTCCCAATGACCACATACTACTTTTACAAGAAAATAGACCTTATTTATTAATTGAACAAAAAAATCACTTAGCTCAGTCTCTTTCCTCCAAGTTCAATGTCTAAAGCCATCTCCAGCAGATGATCATCTGTTGTTCTGTGAAGAGTCCAGGGAACACAAACTCTGCAGGAGCTAGTCAATTTCGTTAATCATTCTGTAGATTTACCTACATGAGGCCCCCGAAAAGTGGCTGACTCCATTATCTGGTTGGAAGGACTCCGTGTAATCATGTGCTCTCCTGCTGGGCAGGGGCCTGCCGACAGGAGGCTCTGCCCTTTGAGCTGCTCTCCAGTTGTTGCAGTGAGCTTCTGCTGATTGTCCTGGTTCCTGCTCAGCCACCGTCATGCCCCAGAGACTGCAGCGGAGACTTGGATGGCCAGGGCGAGAGGTCAAAGTCATGCCCTTGCCCTCTTTCTTGGCTAGGGGAGGCTAACCATGCAACACGCAACCTGCAGATCTAGGTAAATAAAATAGATACTCATTGGTGCTCAGCTAACAGTTCCATTTTATCATTTTCTATCTCCACGTTTGTCAGAAGGTTCTCCACATGAGACAGGGCCCTTCCACCTTGTTGCTCTGTCTCAAGTATTCTGTTGGATCCTCTAAATCTGACTGGGGGAGTCTCACCCATGGGAGATGTCTGTGGGCTGGGTCTGCCGTTGGCCAGCACTCAGTCACGTGGCTATCCTAACTGCGAGGGAGGCTGGGAAATGTAGTCCATCGGTTTTTCGACGAGGGAAACAAATCTTGAGAACACATACAGGTCTGGATCACAGGCACATTCATGTGTTGAGTGAACATATTTGGAGTGTCTGCCATGTGTCAGGCCCATAAACACCGTGTCCTGTGGCTGAAGACGTGAGGCAGTTTTGTCTTTGTCTTTCTCACTGGGGCCAAATTTGGAGGCTCCTAGTCCAGACTACACGGAGGTCATGGTACCAAACTTCTGACACTTTGGGAAGAGAGCACAGGTGTTGCTGCCCCTAGAAGCACCGTGGTTTCCGGATCGCTCGGGATTTAGCCAGGCAACAGCAGCCATGCTGGTGTTTTAAGAAGTTCCTGGTTAAAATATTAGAAGACTGAAAATGCAAAAAGAGAATCAGGGACAGCAAGAAGCAGTGGGCTCCCCCAGGGCTGGGGAAGCAGAGAGAAGAATTTATAGGTTATCAAAGTTAGAAGTTTGGGGGTGATGCTTTGCGAAACTGGGACTCAGGTCCCTGAGGAAGAAATGCTGCTTGGCTAGTGCTGGAGTAACAGAGAGTAAAACGAAGCTGGTTCTGGGATTCTCCCCCCGCTCCCCCCCCCAAAAAAAAAAGGAAAGAAAACTTAGATTCTGACGCTAGTGGAAACTGCTTTCATGAAGAACTGTTACTAAGGAGATGCTCATGGAAACCGAAAGCAGAGTCGCGAGTCTCTTCTTCCATCTTGCCAGCTTCCCTCTAGCGCCCCCTACTGGCAGAGGCCGACAGGGCGCTGGTGACAAAGCAGGACCTGAGGGCAGAGGCCCCTGCGTAGGAACAGCTTCGAGAAAGGGTGGGCTTTGCAACTGAGAGACAATAACTGGTACAGAGGCTTTTGTTTCATGGTCACACAGTTTATGTTTTGGTCACATGGTGCGACCACAGTGGCTTCTCAAAGGGTCACTCAGAGACATCCGTTCGTTGGGTCACTGAACACCAATTACTGAAGGAGAGGCACGTCTTCGGCAGTGGCACAGTGGATAAGGCAGTGCTTGCCCGCAGGGAGCTCGTAGCACACACCGGACACACCCCCGCGTGCATGCACGCGAGATAGATGAGGCCTAGAGAAGGAAGCACTGATGGATGTCTGGGCTTGGAAGCAGAGAGCTTTGTTCTCGCCTGCCTCTGTTGGAGGATCGTGGGGGAGATGATTTTAGCTCTTCTTGTTGGAGAAAAGAGAAGCGGAGGGGGAGAAAGTGGCATTTGGTCCTTCCTTGGCCTGGCGTGGAGCTCGGCCGTGTTTGGCTGCCTGGGTCTGCGGCCCCAGCCAGCAGCCCTCCTGGCCAGGGGGCAAACCCGCAGATGCTGACCTTGGCCGAACAGAATGAGAAAAGTAGAAAATAAATGAGTGCCGGCAGTGCCCACTGGACGTTCAGAGGCCTCTGCTGCCCTCCGGGGGTGTGCAGAGGGAGGAGTCAGCTCCTTTTATGTGTGTCCTGTGGGCATCTGCAGAGCCCTCGGGCTCGACCTTCTCTCAGACATTCGTGAAGGTGGTGCCTTTTCCGTGATGCTGACTGAGGGGAGAGAAAAGGCCCTGCAGGTATGAAGTGCAGATTTTCCCTCTAGTGGCGAGTTTTCCACATACCTCTCTCCTCATTTGGCATTTATCGAGCTCCTACTGTGTGCTGGAGGGACAGCGTGTGACAGACCCTGCGGGTTTGAATCAGTGGTCGGTGTGTACTGCTGAGGCTCACCCCACCCCTCTGATGTAGGAAAGCCACAAGTTATTCGGACACCCCCTTATTCACAAAGTGATTGTCTTGTTGCAGAGGCCTGCCATTCCTTTTAGAGCTGAGCGAAGCCATATACTGTCATTGGGCCTCCATGTTCTCATCTTTAAAACGGGGAGTGAGATTAGATCAGCTCAGCATCCAGCCACGCAGCAGGATCCAGAGCAAGCAGAGGGCTCACTCTGCACCCAGCAGTGGTTGTTTCTAGACTGACATTGTGGTGACTATTTCACTTCGCTTTTCCCAAAGGTCCTGATTTCATGCAATTTGATTCATTTCAATACACTCATACCCAATAACATTTCAAGTTACATCTCAATAATGTCCAAATATATAACCATATGTGATTTGATGCTTTCCTTTCCTTTTGGCCATTTCATCTGACTCAGAACACAGTGAGGTCAAGTGGGAGAGGTGGCCGCTGTGGGGCTGCTGCGCAGTGCATCTGTCAGCTTGTGACTCAGTGACTTTGTCTAGTGATGCTATGCGTGGATTGGGTGGATCTGGCCTGGGCTGGCCTGGCCAGGGATTGCAAACTTATGCTCACACACACACATGTGCACACAGGTCACGTTGTGCATGCTTGCACACACCACACATTTGCACATACATGCACACATGTGTACATGGTCTTCCAAATAATCTCAGAGGACTTACGGAAGGCCATCTTAGGGGGTCTGCAAATTGCCAAATAAAAACCAAGCTGTGGGGCCTCCCCGGTGGCGCAGCGGTTGAGCTCTGGGTTGCGAAGCTGCCCGCAGCCTCTGCGGCGCCGGTTCAATTCCCGGCTGCTCCCCGGCCTCTGGAGGAGGGTCCCACATGGCGCGCAGACCTGTCCTGCCGCCCACTGCTCCCCTCAGCAGTGTACTTCGGTCCCTCTGCCTGCTCTGCTCCCCGCTCTGACTCTGGTGAATTCTCTCACCCTCCCGTGCTTCTGACTGTACCTAGTGCTGGTATAAATAAATAAATAAATCTTAAAAAAATAAAAAAATAAAAACCAGGCTGTGGAGAGAGCAGAGGGGAGGGGGTGGCAGCAGGCCCCAGGCCTTCTCCCCGCCTAGGGTGATGGTTGAACCGAGATGCCGCCATGCTCTGCACTACATAATGATTCCCGAAGTACATTTTTTTGCATATTGTGCTCGTCCTATTTGTTTAAGGGCAGAGTTCACACGTCTGTTTCAATTAATTTTCCCATCTCTACGAGCATATTTAGGGGAAACTAATATTTATGCTAATAACAGAAGCTGGGGGGAGAGGCAGAAAGGAAACGGGGTAGGAGACCTATTTAAAGAGGGTTCAAGATGCATAGATGCGTCATTAAAAAAAAAAAAAGCCAGAGCGTGCATTAGCATCAGCAAAGCACCCCACTCCGGAGCCTGCTTTCCGTGAGGGTACTGGGGGTCGGGTAGGTACGTGGTGGCTGCGAATAACAGGCTCTTTGGGGAAATGGGTGAGTGAGTGGGTGAGTGAGTGATGCCCGCTGCCTGGGGGGCCTGCGCTTGCCTGTGCCCACCGCGGCCTCAGGTCTCCTGGCCCGGGCCCTCGGGGCCGCCAAAACGCGGGCTCATCCCACCCCGTGAAGAAGAATCACGGCTGTTGGCCACCCCTCCGAGGGCTTTCCTCTTGTTTGTGCCTGGAGCTCTTCAGCCCACGAGTGTCAGCTCCCATCCCACGCGCGGTGGCCCTGCAGCCCCTGGGCGGAAGACCCCGCGCGCCAGCAGAGCGCCTTCCCTTTGGGCCTGAGCAGGAGGGGCCGGGTGGAGCCGCTGCCACCGGCCCCTGTGGAAGTGGGCACCCTTCATTCTCTGAGCGGAAGCTCGGCATGATTTGCTCAGGGGTGGAAGGGCCGCCGGCGTCCGCGGCAGGGGACACGGCCGGGGGGTTGGGAGCCGGGCCGTAAGAGGGGTGGGGGGAGAAAGGGTGTACAAAGAACACGCGCGTTTGAATCGGGTGACGTCTTCCGTCTGGAGGAGGGGGCTTGAACAAGGTCCTTTGGGGCAGAAAGGGGTGTCTCTTGGAGACCAGGAGGGATTTGGGAGACAGATTGAATTCATTATTCCTGAAGGAGAACTCAGGTTCAAATGCAGGGCACTTGGGCTGCCAACCACAGGACTATGATTTTTGTTAAGAGAGTAAAAATAAATGTAAAAAGGTGATTTTTGGAGGCCTCAACCACCCAAAAACTCATAATTACTTTCTTTAGCTCTCTCGCCATCTTGCACGTACAGGTGCACACACACACACACACACACACACTAGCTGGCTCTGAGGCAGAAAGGAATTCACTTTTTAGGACACTGTGAGCGTGTTCCTGACCACGCACTCACCCTCCTTTGAAAACGTTTTAACCTCCCTTGGACTTGGCCTTCTTTCCCGTGAGACCAATGTTTTCTTGTTTGGGTGCTTGTCAACGTTCTGGTGAAAGATCAGACTGGCAGGTGTGGCAGATGCTGGGGTTGACCTCTAGCAATACTGTGGCATTGCAGCCTTGAGCAGTCAAGGGCAGGATGTGGCTCGGGACACCTGGCCTTTGCTGTCACGTAGCCACAGCGTGGGCATTGGACACCTGTGCCTGGAGTGCATCTGCTGGCCCCACCTTGGAGAGGTAGAGGTGGTCTGGTCAGCTGCCCTCGAGACTCTGCTCTGTGCCCCAGCCCCACTGAGCCCCGGAAGATCTGGAACTTAGCAGGGCGACAGCACTCGTGTTGCCATTATCTGGCCCCACGGGTGACTGCCACAGCCTCTTAATGGACCCCTTACTTCTGCCTTTGCCTGTTTCTATTCCATTCTGAACACAGCTGCTAGAAGGGTCATTTTAGACAGGTCCAGTCATGTCTATCTTCCCCTCAAAGTCATCCAAAGGCCGCCCGCCTCCGTCAGGGCAAGTGTCAAGGCCCTCACTTCCGGTGGCCTGCAGGCTCCACAGCGCCTCTCATCCTCTCGCCGCTCCAGCTGTGCTGGCCTCCTGGTGGCCCCCAGAACATAAGCAGCACAGCCCACCCAGGCGTCCTCTTTTGCTATTCCTCGACCTGAAACACTCTTCCATCAGGTATCTGCATGGCTTCCTTCCTCACCTCCCTCCAAATTTACCCTCACAGCGAGACCTAGCTCATCCTCTAGGCCCTCTGCATCCTGCTTAATTTTCCTCCATGGCATTTATCACTAGCTGACAAACCACATATTTTATGTCTGTGTTTTCTTACCTGCTTCCCCCACCAGAATGTAGGCTCGGGGAGTGGAGATTGTTGTCTCATTCAACACCCGGCCTTCGAGGCCCACCGGGTGCTTGGCCCACAGTGGGAACTCGACAATAAGTGCTTGCGGGAAGAACGAATGGACCCAGAGCAGAAAATGCTTTGCAGGTGACACCAAATTGTCACTCCAATCCTAAGCCTCCCTAGAGCTGCAGAATCCAGTTTCCCAGCCTCCTTGACCACTGCCTGCCGTGGGGCACATCTCACCGCTTTCTGCTCTAGTGTGATCCCTCCTCCTGGATTGTCCTGGACTGTCCTGGCTTTAGCACTGAGCATCTCACATCCTGGGAAACTCCTAAGTCTCCAGCCAGCCAGCCTAGTGTACTGGTCTTGGGTTCCACTCTCCCTCAGCCTCTGCTGAAGCAGAGCCTAGAATTGCAAGGCAGGAAGCCTAGAAAGCTCCCTTGCTGGGATCAGGAAAGAGCCATCGGAGATCTTTTCCTTGGGGTAGGGGATTGAACAAGGCCTGAGCCAGGACTCAGGAGAACAGGAACATGGCAGGGCCCTGCCCTCCTGGTGGGAGGTGTGGAGAGCTGGCAAGGAGACGGTTAAGAGCCCTGTGGGCTTTTTATGCAGGTGGTTCGGAGGTATCATTACTGGACTTAATAATACATTAACAGCCGTCATGAATGGGCTTTGGATTAAGAACCTGGTAACACAGCAGATTAACTCTTTCCTCACTCCTTTCTTCTACCCCTGCATGTTGCTTTCTTCCTTCTGCCAAGAAAACAGGAGAGAAATGCCCAAATCCCACACAGGAAGCACTTGTCATGAGTAGCATTGGTGACTCAGAGTTATTTTTTAGTCCTGCCAGCCAAGAGCAACAGAAATGAGCTAGAGTGATCTGATTTATGAGTGGAAAAAAAAACCCAACTTTTCCTGACCTCAAACCTCCTTCCCGCCCTCCCCCTTGTGCCTTCTACTCTCTTCCTGGTGCTCTGGGAAACGCGTGTGGTTACCTGGAGACCCTGTTTGCAGGGACAGAGTTAGGGGTTGTCTGATTTTTCAGGCTTCACACTCTTATTAACAAGCGTGAGCCAAGGGCCTACCAGAGTAGGAAAGAGGAGACAGGGCCCGGCCACCGAAACCTGGGTGTCTGGGAGCTACTTGGCAGCAGCACAGTACAGTGCGCTTGAACCTCTCTGTGCTTACCGTCTCTAGGATCGGGGGGGAGACACCTGAGAGCAGGTAGGATGTCTTTAAGCACTTTGACACAATCCTTCAGTTTGGCTGTTGGGTTTGTGAGCTCAGTGGCTTATGGGAACTTTATGTACCTCACTCACACAGGAGAGACCATGCTTCTCCAGGGCCTCCTCAGATCAGCTCATCACAGCCTAGTGTACGTTTGTCTCCTTAACCAGTTTGCTCTTGTGTGAGATGTGTTGAATTCAGGGAAGTGGTAGCTCCAGGGGTGTCGCTGTACAATTTTCTGGGCTGCCTCAGACCCTTCAGCCATGTGGAAAGACAGTGGCTGATACCAGTATACTTCCTCAGTCCAGGCTTCTGGGCCTGAGCTTCTCCATTGCCTGTTTTTCAGAACACCATGCAGAGATCTTGCCCCTGCTCCATGTTTCTAGTGACTGGCCAGAGCTGCAGAGGGACACGGGTAGCTCCCCGAGCCAGCCATGTTGAAGGTCTCTCCTTCTACAACTCTCGGGCTGTGAGTTGAAACAGAAGTCATTATGTAGAACTAGAAGCTATGGAGTGGTCGACCCAACAGCACCAGTCGCTGACTGGGATACAGTGCAAGTTGGGCCATCTGTTGTCTGGATCACGTGATTCTTCATTGTATTTGTCTCCAAGGTTTGAAGCCCAGCTGGAAGAGTTGTTTCTATTTGCACTACTGTAAGCAACAGTGCTTTTTAAAGCGTCGGCGGCCACGTTGACAACTGTGGTGACTGTTAAGCCTCTTCTAGTCAGAGACCCTTTCTGTCTGGAAAGTCATTGCATTGGCACTTGCAGGGACGGTGCAGGGACTGTTCAGGAAGTGGCAGGGGGCTGGTAGTGAATCGTTTGTCTGAGTTTATTTCCCATTCAGTAGTTCTTTCCTCCTTTCACTGGACCACAGTAATGGATTTGAGCTCCCGGGCTGTGGATCTCCATTGTGTATGGCTGACACCCTGAAACAAGACTGCTTACATGAGAGCCTGAGTAGAATCATCTAGAAAGCTGGTGGTACCCAGACTCCTGGGCCTTTTTCTCAGAGCTTTAGGTTCAATGGGTCTGAAAATATGAGTGGGGCCTAAGAAATGATATTTTTGACAAGCTCCCAGGTGACATCAGTGCTGCTGGTTTGAAGTTCACACTTTGAGTGGCAGTGGCCTGAAAGAGGTGCTAAGTGCTCTTCCCCTGCTGGCTGCCCCTTAGCACAGGTTGATATGTCAGGACAGGAACTCACTGTGATCGCCAGTTTTCCTTTGGAGCCTGACTCTTGATTCCCATTTCACCAACACGCATTTGTGTGTGTGTGTGTGTGTGTGTGTGTGTGTGTAAGATGTCATCTTGGAGTATGAAGCAGGACTTCTAGGTGCTCAAGGATGAGCCATTCTCTCTTCTATGCAGCCCCCTCCGGGAATTCTGCTGGCGCTGCAGTAGCAGGCGGCTCGCATCTGGAGTTACACCCTCCAAAGGTCTCCAGAGGAGCAGGAACAAACCGGAGGAGAAAATTACATTTGAAATAATTTATTTTCACGTGCAGGGGAGAAATCACATTTGGTCTAGATTCATGTAAAGAAAACAGAGATTAGATTTTAAAAAATGTGTTGCTGGCAAGAGAGGATAGTAGACGGGTTTGGATAAAATGCACATTCTGTTGAACCTGGCCTGCAGTCCCAGGCAGCACTTACGGGGGTTTAAGTTAGGTTGTAGAGGAGAGTCAAGTCTGCATTTTATTTGCATTTTTTTTCTTTTGAAGTACTTCCTAGGTGGGCACTGGAAGTGACAGAAGCATCTGGACTACAGGGACGGCTATGCCTAGTATTTCAAGCTTTCTGTGTCTGCTTCGTAGCAGGCTGAGTTAGAGGTCTCATTCAAGGAGAGAGAGGATATTCTTTTGGGATTTCTGGCCCCAGACTGAAGATAAATCCTGCAGAAGGCAGTGAGGGGAGGCTGGAGTCAGGGGCCCCCACATGGAGTGAAGTTCACACAGGCCATGCAAATGGCCACATCCCAAAGGCTCTCTGTCATCCTCAGCATGTAAAAGGGTCACTGTCAGGCTTAAACCCATCACGAAGAGGATTGAAGAAACTACCACAGTCACGCCTAATGTTAATTAGGTCCTCTTGTGTACCTGGCTGTAGACACGTCATCACATTAAAACCTCATTGAACTCCATACAGTAGGCACTATTATTATCTCCATTTTGGACATGAAGAACATAGAGACTGTCATTGCCCCAAAGCCACACCTCTGTCTACCTCAAACATGCAGGCCGGGAACAAGTTTCAATCATGATGACCAGCGCTAGCATTATCACCGAAAATAAAGGGTCATCATTGTGAATGTGAAAGTTGATGAGGTTGAAATGCATGAAAGAGGTGTTTTTGCAGATTAAAAAAGATTATAAGCTCATTGCCTGGAGAAAGGATAAATAAATTGTGATGTAATCAAACAATGGACTATGATACAAGAGTGAAAAATAAATGGCTTCAAGCTACAAGTCAATATAAATGTATATCTGTGTTTGTGCATGTATATGGTATTGAACAAAATACCTACTTGCATGTGAAATGTAATACAATTTATACAGAGGTGAATATACACAAACCATATTTGGTGGAAGGGTAGATGTAAGAGACTGGCATGCCAATCTTTGGAGTTGGGTCCCGAGACTGACCTGTTGCACTTATTTGGAGTGACTGGGCAGATTTCCACCTTGTCCGTGGTGGTAGTTTGTGGGTCACAAGGTGGCCAGCGGGAAGGAGAGCTCCAGGACTGGGTTTGCTGGACTCTCCTAGGCTTGAAAGGGCCATTTGTCCGTGCTGGACGTCCACTGAAGTCGATGAAATCTCCAAGTTTAGAATCAGGCCAAAGCTCCCCACAGATACTTTCTGGCCCTGGGAACCCCGCGGGTCCTCTCAGTCCTCCTCCCCCATCAGGTGGACCAGGTGACCTGCAGTCACCTGACAGGCTCCCCCTGATTCCAGGCTCGCACGGATATCCTCACTCGCTGGCTTTAACCCCGCACGCCGTTCAGCACTGTGTAGACATATAAACACACTTCAAACAGTCTCTTGGCGTGGAAACAGATTCCACCAGCCTCAGCATAAAGATTTGGGAGGGCTAAATACTCCTTTATTTTCTCTCTGCCGAGAACAAAGCTATTGTCTTTCAGGTGATCACATTTTGTAGCCATCCAAATTTAAGTTGTTCCTTAACCACTGAATTCAACTGAGAGTCACTGGCTGGTGTGGGCTGGGTCTGGCTGAAGGAGCTTTGGGGCGGCACAAGCAAAGAGGCCACACCATTCCACTCAGGGCCTCCGTGTGGCCTGTAAATGATGGTGGCCTTCAACATCCTGAGGACAGTCTCCCAGGTTGCTCACCTGAGGAGAATCTCACCCACCCCCAGGCCTGCCCCCCGGCCTCCTCAAGAACACCTCAGCTGGAGAGGGACATGAGGATAAGATGATGTCTTACGATGGGCACCAGGCCAGGTTTGATTTCAATGCCTGGCAAATAGTGGGCAGTCAATAAATATTTGCTGGGCTGAGCAGATTCCCTCCAGCTCATCTCATCCAACAGATACCCCTGTAGGACCAGCCTCAGCCGGGAGCAGAAAGGGTGGAAGTGGAGCAACACCAGTAATGTGGAGGCCAGCGAACGCTTCTGTTCTGCCTCAAGAGACCCAATCTGGAGCTGACGAGGTGGCCTTCACACTGGAGGGCCCTTCCTAATGACTTTTCAATTAATTGACTCAGTGCTGGTGGGTTCAGAAGCAGAGGCTGCCAACGACGAAAAGCGTTGAAGAGGAAGAGCTTTGTTGTCTCTGCATCCTGTCCGCGCTCGGATAGGTGTTTCTCAGGACCTTTGTATCTTAACTACAAAGCCTCACGGGGTCAATCAGTCCTGCAAGAGGAATTTGGACATTCTCTGGGATTGGTGGGTGATCAGAGGTTGAATGGAAAGCCAAGAAGGATGGTTTCTATGGGTGGCAAGTGTGACTGATGGGGGGAAGGGGGCGGAAGAGGAATGATGGGCCGAGGGGAGGGGTGGAGGGTGATGGTGGTTGTAGATGTGAGGCTCATTGTCAGGGCAGTGGTTTGCTTTCTCTGTGAAGTCTGGACGTGCATTTCCCGACAGGCTATGCTCTTCTGGAGTCAGTGTCTTCTTCCTGTTTGTTCTAGTCTAGGTATACTCTGGTACTCCCTGGCTATTTAGACACACACACTTCCGCATCTTACTCATGTAGAATTTAATCAGAAAATTCAGAGAAGTACAATGACATCACAGATATGTGATGAGTAGAATTTTAGAAGGAAACAGAACCCAAGAAATCAGTTGTGGTGTTTCCTGTTAAACATGAGGAGACAGAGACTTGGGCTTGACAAATGACGTTTTCTGCACCTAGACCAGGGTTCTTTACTTTAGCACTTGCAACACTTAGGGCCAGTTAATTCTTTGCTGTGGGGGACTGTCTTGAATGGATGTTTAGCAGCATCCCTGGCCTCTCCCCACTGGATGCCACTACCACCCTCTCCCCTCGCCCAGTTGTTACATTCAAAAGTCTCTCCAAACATTGCAAGTGTCCAGTGAGGGCAAATCGCCCCTGATTGAGAACCACAGGCTTCGTGGGTCCTAGAATGTAACACTTGCTGTGCTGCTCTGTACAATTTGGGGATTTCAAATGATGACTCATATGGTTTCAGAATCACGGACAAACATTTAAATGGAATGATTCCATACATGGTAGGCATGAAAGAACTAGCAGTATTTAAATGACCATCCGAGATAGTTATGCCATTGTCTAACAGCTCTAAGTCAGATATTTGTTTTTTTTCCAGCATGTGTTTGGTCAGAGCCTATGAAATTGCCTTTTTTTTTTTTTTTTGGTGGCTCAACTGGTCAAATATCAGCTGTGTTCTTATGGTGCAACGTAAACACACAGACTTTAAGAGATATATCCTGAACACCTTTCGAAACTCCCCATTCTTGAGTGTGGAAATGTTTGTTTAGGCTCATGATTCTTCTCAGCTCATTTCTAAGGCAAGCCCAGTGTTTTCCATGCAGAGCCTCCTACCACAAGCTAACCGTGTTACAAAATTCCCCTCAGGATTTCTCTCTCACCCTGTGGTAAATTAATATGGCCACACATTCTTTGTAGTGACTTCCATGAGGAGACGGAGTCTGTTCTCAATGCTGTTGATTCTGAACTGACTCTGTGACTTGTTTTGAGCAATAGAATGCGATGGAAGTGGTGTAGTTCAAGTTCCAGAGCCTAGACCTTGTAAAGGCCTTGCAGCTTCCACCCTGACCTTTTGGCCATTGTTCTGAGAAACCGGTGCAGCTCACTGGAGGATGAGTGAGCATGTGGAAGAGAGCCAAGGGCCCCTAACAGCCAATGCCACAACAGACATGTAAGCAGAGCACCCTAGACCTCCTAGTCGCTGACCAATCTAATCCAATGAGGGACACTGGGTGAAACTAGCAGAACTACCTAGTGGAGATACGTCATTGTGAGAAATAATGAATCATTGTTGTTTCAAGCCACTAAGTCATGGGCATTTCGTTATGCAGCAGTAGATGACTGATATACAACGATCGGCAGTTTCATAGACAATCTACTAGAGTGTGACTTCAAATAGGGGGTAGCAGAGCCATGCCCCTCTGGTCTGCCGTCTGGTTGGCTGGTACTACTCACCAGCCAAGTGTCTCTGGCCCTCCCTTCTGATGGACACCATTCAGTCACTTTCTTCTGGAAAACTGCCGAGTTCTGTATTTGGAAGTCATGAGAAAGGGTCAGAAACTTGTGTGTAAAAGTTATAAAGTCAAGTGTCTGTTGTACAGAGCAGTTACCTCCCAGGGCCCACATGTAGTGGATGCCTCTTTGCTTTACTCTTGCATAAACACCACGCAAATGTCACACATACACATACTTACACACACAAACACAGTTTACCCAGGCTTGGCTTAGTCACAACACATCCTAGGCATGGTTGTGTCACTGGAAGTATCTCGAGTCTCTGTTTCCCACTGTCACAGTGAGAAGGGGGTGTTTCAAACCTAGAATTTCCTTGCCAATGGTGGGTGGTAGTTGACTTTCTCTCTTAATGCTTTCATTGAGTAGCTCTACTGAGCTATAGCAGATGCCTTAGGAAGTGCTTTCTGTACTATCTGAGGCGATCTGCGGCTGGCGCCCATGACAGTGCTTTCCTCGTTCCTTCCTTAATGCTGCACATGCCACCCCACTGGGCGTTAATGATGGGAGAAGCGAAGTTCTGAAGTTCTGTCTTTCTCTTGCTCCTGGTGGCAGCTGTTGCATAGAGCACAGGATTTGGTCCCTGCTTGTTCCCCAATAAATTTGTTGATGTATGAATGAATGAATATGTAAATAAATGCATTTATGGAAGAAGGAGTTGGTGGAGATCTTGGAGTACGTTGCCTTCCAGCTCTTGTTCTCCTCGATGAGTTGAGGACACTGAGATTCTGTGACAATTAGCAGTTGTTTTTGTATTCCAGGACTCTATGCCTTTAAAAAGGCTCTGGATACACCTGCTTATCTGATCTGTCACAGCTGGTGATTATGGGAGAGGAAACATCAAGGATTCCTCCTGGGACTCACTGGGATACACTGTGAACACCCCTGACTTTGGGCTGGCCTCGTGCCATTGAGAGCAGGCTTCTGCCCACTGACTTGGCCCCGTGACTCACTGAGGGGCCGCCAGGCCCACCCGGGCACTGAGCAGACACCAGATGTACCTCTCAGAGTTATATTATTATTACTGTCCATCTGCCGGTCACATCAAGCCCCTTTCTGTGCTCCAGAATGTGAGAGCAGAGTGGCCTTTTCTGATATGAAGCTAATAATAGTTCTCATCTTGATTCTACTTAACACTGAACTGAAGATTTGGCCTCCAGGGTGAGGCTTATAGTTAATTCATTTACTTTAAAAATAATTACAGAAGCCATAAAAGAAATGTCCCAGTGCGGGCCAAGTGTGGTCTGATTCTCAGTGTCTCTCAGTAACTGGTTGTGTGCTGGGTGCCTGCAAGGCTGAGAATGTGGGGAATAGGCTGAAGCCCAGGCAGCAGAAGGCAAAGGGAGAGCGGAGCTTCTGTGCAGTTGCTCTGCTTGGGAGTAGCTCTGCGTGCCCCACGCCATCCCTTCATTTTCTGAGATGACCTAAATGACAAAGACAGTTGATTTCCTTCCTCCGAGCTTTGTCCCCCACGCAGACAAACAGGCTGCATCCCTGGCAGACAGCACTGGGGTTATGTGCTGTCTCGTCTCCTCAAGAGTGATGTATAGCTTCAAAGGAACAAGTAAATAAACCAGCAAAGTCCAGCCCTGCCCCTTGTCTAGGAGGAAATGGATGGGTCCCTGCTTCCATTCCTCCTGTTGCCCCTGGACACTGGGGCGAGAACAGCTGGGGGAGAAAATAAGCTGTTTCTAGGGGTGTGTGTGAGAGAGAGACAGAGACACACACAGAGAGGCAGAGAGACAGAGAGACAAACACAGAGAGACAGAGAGATGAGGAGGAGCGGGAGAGAAGAACAAAAGGAGAAAGGGAGAGAGAAAAAGAGGGACCTAGAAGGGAGGAGAAAGAGAACAAAGAAGAGGGAGGGAGCAGGAGGGAGGGCAAAGGAGGGAAGATGAGATGAGGAGAGAGTGCAAGGGACCAGTGTGCGAGAAGGCAGAAGGGTGATGCCAGGAGCCTTTTCAGCCCGCCACTAAAGCTATTGAAAGTGTCTTTCCAGACTCCCTCATTTGCCGTCCTTGTCCTTCCGGTAGGTCCCAGCTCTGAAATCTATGGAGAGGGGCCAGCCAGGGCCTCAGATCCTTTCTCCTCCAGAGCAGTAAAGCCGCAAAGGCTTCCCTGGGCCCTGCCCCTCCGCTGCTCTGCGACCTGGCTGCAAGGTCACGGCGACTGGCAGCCACCTCATGTGGGAGCCACGCGGAGAACAGTCCACGTCTCAACTCCTGTAGTCCCAGAGTGTCATCGGGGTGAGTTGTCCCATTTAAAGCAGCCCCAGAGAGGGCCTGCACCCCCCACCAACCCCGAGGCAGGCTGGATGGAATGTTTGTATGAGCACCGAGCGCCGGAGAGCCCATATGGTTTGCCATATGTGTTATCACTAATTAGGGGCAAAACTGAGTGAGATCATCGATATCAAGCATGTGGCGCATAGTAAGTGATCAGGAAATATTAGTTACTATTATCTGAAGTCGCAATAATAATAGGCAGCAGTTCATCTCACCATTGTCTATGTGCTGGACATGGTTCTTTCTTTTTGCTGTTCATTTTCTGCACGGTTGCACACAATTTTATTTATTTATTTATCTTTAATTATTTTTCCCCCACCAGCATTCCTTATATCTACCTGTTGCTCCTCCCTCCCTCCCCCTCGCTCTTAACCTCAGAGCCCTTGTGGTGTTTTGGGCTCTTTTCTAAGCAAAATTTAAAACAGCCCCATGGGGTTGGTGATGCTTCGCTCCCTTTTCACAGGGGGAACGGAGGCCCAGAGGTGGGGGTCTGTTTCACATGGCACCGGTCCATCATGAGAAGAGATGTGACAGCAAGGGCAGAAGACCAGTCCCTAACTTGTCTTGGCTGCTCTCGCTCTCCAGCACTGCCCCCCAAGACCCAGCACTGCCCCTCCTGCCTGCAGCTCAGCATCTGCTTCCTTTCTGGCCGCCCCGTGCCCCCGCAGCGGGCAGTGCATTCCACACACAGCCACCAACGTGGTCCTCCAGCTCACGGCCCACACCGTGCCGGCACCTCTCGAGCCTTCCTTCCCTTCCTGTCATGCTTAGAATGCAACCAAGCTCCTCACCGCGGCCCACGAGGCCCTGCAGCCTGGCCGGCTCGGCCCGCCTCTCCAGCTGCAGGCCGCCCACTCTGCCCAGGCCTCCCTGGCCTCGCTGGCCAGCCAGTGCCACTTTGAAACACGCGCACGTTCCTTCCTACCTGAGAGCTTTCACACGTGCTCTTTCCTCTGTCTGTCCGCCTTCGCTTCATCCTTCAGAACCCTGCTCAGGCGCAGTATCCCCTCCACCTCCAGTTTTCTGCCTCAGTTTTCTCTTTGTACCCTTCATTGGTCTTCTCTGATTGCGAGGTATTTTCATGTATTTTATTAGGTCCTTGCTTTCTCTCGCCCCCCGCCCCAAGTTCCATACGAGCAATAACCGTGTCTCTGTTATTCGCTGCCGTGGCCCCGCGCTCCGTCCGCACAGGGGCTGGCTGTGGCGGGCGTGGGCACGCCTTTGCTCACGCGAATGGCTGGTGCGTCTGGAATGTCTGGGCCGTGGACTTGGCGGCAGGGCAGCTTATGGCTGGGGACCACTTGCCTCGCTTCTCGGTAGCCAAGCCTTTGTCTGCTCTTCCCTGCCGCCGTGTGCCGCAGGCCTGCCTGTGGCCCGTCTCATTTCAGAGTTGTGCCTTCATGGGAATTTCAGCGCAGAGATGCCACAGATCTGTTGCGCAGCAAGAAAAATGGCCTGTGTTACGATTGGTTCTCTTTGCCTTGTGGAAGGATGTAGAAGGAAAGGTGGAAGGATATTAGACGTTCAGTAGCTCTCTTGTTGTCCAGAGTAGTCAGGAAATGCTAGTCCCCAAGCAGCGTTCATAGAGCAACTAATATGCAACTCAGCCACCACGAGCAGCTGGGCCTGAGACCCACGGCACAGTCAATCGTGTCGACGCTTACCCTGAGCGCCCCAGTGTGGCAGAATGGGAACCGATAAGCGAATTAATTGTTCCTTTTAGGCCCCGGCCTTGCACCGCTGGAAGCTGACTTCCCCTTGCTGTCACTAGAGGTGTTCCCTGTGCAGGGAAAGAGATGGAGAGCTTAGGGTCTTTTCCCACTTTCTACACCTACCTTGAAGTTTTCGCAGAAACACCGGCAAACCTCTCCTTTTTTCTTACCCCCCACCTTTGTCCTGGCCAAAGGGTGAACTATGGGAAGCTCTCCTGGGTGGTTCTAAACAGCTTTCCTTTGATTAAGCTGCCCTTCTCCCAAGGGCTACTTGTGTGGTTTCAATTACTTAAAAAACAAAACAAACAATCCTGGGTAAGAGAGTCTGTCTGAAAAAATAGGAGGTAACCGACAGGCTCGCCCCGTGTGACTGGAAAAGATGGGAAAAGCATAGGCTCCCAGCGCCAAAGAGGATAAATAAACGTGTCGCAAGTGCCATGCAGAAAACACGTCTGCACAGCGTCAGCAGCGAGGATAAACACAGGCCTGTTTCCCTGTCCCAAGGAGTGGTGATGAGGGGGCCAGGCGACTCCATGGACCCCATCCGGTCTGCGCAATTCACATCATCTTAAGGTTGAGGGATGGGCACTGTTCTAGCCTCGGTGCCTTCCCAGCATCTCTCATCAGAAGGAAATCTTCAAAGAAAACAAATAGTATATTCATTCTCCTCCGAGTTCACAGACAGGAGAACAAGAGAAGAGGTTATCTGGTGGGCCGTGATTGCCCAAGATTGGGGTTGTGGGCCCCACATTTTTTCATGGAGGTAAATATCCCGCCCAGCTATTGAGTGCTCTCACCGTTTCTTTGCTTACCCCTAACCGCACGCTTCCAGGGTCTGTCAGCTTCCCCAGTATCTCAGTAAGCAGGCTTTAAGTTTTTATAAACCATAACCAGAATTCGTGAAAGGTAAGTGCAGGTCCAGGGGATTGTGATGGGTGTTTAGGAATCTTTGTGGACCTAATCTGAGAGCAGGCTCACACACCAGGAAATGAAAGGAGTGAGGACGACCTGTGCAGAAGGTGGCGAGCTAGACCTCCAGTCTCCACGTTCCTAGGGTTACCGATAGTTCGCGACTTAAATTTTAAGGAGAATCATCTTCATTTTGATTAGGTCAAATACCTCTTATAATATGTGCCTAAATCAGAGACTGAAATGTGATGCTATCATAAAGCAGGCTTAGATTCAAGCATTTCTATGCTCTTAGTCATCTAAATTTCACATTTTAGTCTATGTGAATTAAATATAATTCCAGCTTCGATCTTACATACTGATAGAGAGTGGCCCAATATTTGCCAGCAAATCAGAATCATTCATATTTGACCTTGGAAGGTGTTCCTGGTTTATTAGCTGACATGCTCCAAGTTGGCTTCAAATACAAGAAATGGAGAAATGCAGGAACAGACACCAGTAGAGTTAGAAACCTGTCCACATTTTCATCCTTCTGTCTTCTTTCCTCCACTGTTTCTACTTCATTAAACTTCCATTTCCTTGTCTCTAATAAAGGGTGGAAGAGGAGAGTTAATTTGAGAGTTTCTAAGGACTCTTTCTAAATCACAATTCTGTGATTTAATGTGATTTAACATACATGCCCTGATAGAGCTTTCAGCTATTCAGTCACTGAACAAACTGATTTGACTGCCAGTTAGGTGTTACTATGCTACTCATGAAAGCTAAAAAGACAAATGAGATACCATTCTTATTCTAGAATGATAGAAAATGTGCCTGTTACGTATGCAGTCAGCACTTCATAAATGCCGATGAAGGGTATACACAGTTGAGGTGGTGAGAGCGCCACTGAATGACGCCCTGGGTGAGTCGTACACTCTACCCAATATTCACAATCTCATATTAAAAACTTGTTGCATTTCCCAGTTGTGGGAAGTGATCAGAGAAGTGTAGACACCCAATAACTGATGAAGGATGCTCTTGGACATGGAGGCTCAGAGAAATGACAGACCTCGTCAAGGAGACATGTGGGTAGAGGTGGAGCCTGACCTGGCATCCAGTCCTCCTGTATCCCGGAAATGGGTTAGCTGATCGTTAAAAAAGCAGGCTCAGCCCAACTGCCTGCACTCCAATTTGACTGCCACGTCCAAGGTGAGTGACCTTGGGCAAGTTATTTAACTTCTCTGTGTCTTAGTTTTCTCCTTTGAGAAATGGGGTTAGAAGGGTAGCAGATGGCACAGGACATGTGAATGGAGTGAGCTCCTACATGTCGAAATGCTCAGCGTGCCTATTGTTAATGGCCGCTAGCAACTAGAAACCAGGCTGGGATGCTTTCTGATAAGCAGCAGAAAACCAATTGGCATTTGGAAATAATCAAAATGGATATGATAGCCAGTTGATAGATCAGTCTCTCTGAGGTATTTCATGCTAAATTGTACCTCTGTCCAAAAAAGCAAAACCTGCTCACAATGCATGGCACTTGGCACATGGGAAGTGTTGACTGGGTGTGAGCTATTATCTCCCCGTGCTGCTTCCATTTCCTGCGGTGTTGGAGAAGGGGTTCGAAGTGCTTTGCGGGAGCCTAGAGATAATGCTCCCATCTCACCCCTGTTGTGTGTGTGTTTCAATGTGTGAGAGTGTGTGTGTGTGTGTGTGTATGTGTGCGCGCACTAGTGACCCATCCAATCATTCAGTACATGATCTCAGCCAAAAGTTCAGTTTCAGGAAATGAAATTCAGCTCTGTCAGCCTGGTGACATTCAAATTCCTTTTAAACATTTATTTCCATTTCTAGGCAAGAGACGTTTCCCCCGATCAGATTGTTTTGGCCAGGAAATCTTGCATTTTTAAAGCAAGTAAAGAGTGAAAAAAAGAATCCTCAGTACATGACACAATTTACAGTTAGCGTCTCAGGAATGTGTGTCATGTTTTAAACTTGAGTAGGTTGATGTTCTTCAAACATCCCAGTGCCTCGTATTTATAGAGTGCTTTATTTGAAAGTGTTAACAATGAATGAGAAAAAGCGGAACTTTCTGCAGGCATTTTTCCCTATTTTTTGTCTTGATGCTATTTTGATTTGGAAGCAGCCTCGTTTCTCCTGCCTTGTTCAAGCGCCACAGGATTCCATTCTCTCACTTGCTCTCTCTTTTTTCCCCTAAAGGAAACACTTCAATTGCTTTTATTGATGAGGAGAGGAAAAATCTAAACATCAGGCAAGCAGGCTAATGAGAGACAGGCTGACGTGACAAACTAACATAGAACAAAACCAATTACCCTTCTTCTGGTGGCTGTACCAGGTTCTGAAGGAAAAGGGGGAGAACCGGAGCCGACACTGTGGGGGCCCCAGCCTGACCCTAGGTGCACGCAGATGTCACCTGGAGCTGGCAGGCGATCTGCTGCATGCCCACAGCTCCTTCCCGCGGGCACTCACTGCAGCCTCTGTCTCAGGGCTTCCTCTGGCTGCAGGAACGTGCTGCCCACCCTCCCCCTCAAACAGTCACCCTCAACCTGATTGGGGGAGGTGTGGGGCAAGAGTACTGCCTTCCGCTTAGCAAGACAGTCCTGAGATGCCCGAAGTGACTTGCATTGGCTTCTTCCCCAGTCCCCCATCTCACATCTCCCCCACTCTCGCTAGGCTTTCTAGAATCACCTCCTGCACCCAAACCATCCCTTCAGGGGTTGCTTTCCGGGAGGGGGGGGGAAGCCCGAATTGGACACGATCATAAAATATTTACCCAATTACACTCCTTGTCCTGCTCCTCCATTCTCTCTGAATGCCAGAAAAATCTACGGGGTGTGTGTGTGTGTGTGTGTGTGTGTGTGTGTGAGTGTGTATGTATGCATGTATGGATACACACACACACACATGCGGACAGAAGAGGTTTGTGCCACACTGTAATCTGGATGTACTCTAATTCCTTTGGCGGCTCGTTTTCACTAGTTCATTTGACAGGCGTTTATTGAGCGCTGCTATGCGCCACCCGCTCTTCTGGAGCTGCCAACTCTGTCTTTGACCCAAGGCGGACAGAATCACACACACACACACACACACACACACACACACATACACACCCCACCCCACCCCACCCATCCCCCCCCCCCCCCCGTGACGGCAGGGGCAGACCATGCACTATGAAGGTGGTGACTGAATCGAGTTGATCCCAGGCGCTGCACTAAGGAAATCCAGCTAAGCAAGGAGCTCCGTCGTGGGAGGTGGAGGGGCGCTTGCCGGCTGCACATGAAACTCTGCTTGTCAGTTGTTCTTCTGTCTCCGCGGAGGGAGAGCATGGAGCTCCTTTCTGGGGTGGGCTGCCCTCGCCGAGTGCCCCCTCCTCCCTCCTCATCTTCCTAATCAGCCTCTGAGGAGAGGCTAATGCTAGTCATAGTCACTAAGGACGGGCCACACATGTCTGTCTTCTCTGCAGATGAGAAGCCTTTGCTCACATGGGCGTCTTGACTCCTACCCAGATCGTGGCTGACAGTAGCCAGCGCGAAGCAAACGTTCAGTGAACACAGCTTGCGTGTCAGGAACTACCTCTGCTTGAAGTCCAGGGAATTTAATGGCCAACCTTGTTGCAGCCGGGACCACTGGGGCCAGGAGGGCCTGGAGGAAATTGGAGAGTGTGCCTGGTTCGAATTCCCCAGTAATTAAAAATGAAGCTTAACCATTAGCCTCAAGAGCATGGGGTTGCTCTCTAGCACAGTGGAGAAATTTGAGTCTCACCTTCGCTGGCCTCCTGGGACCACGCAGACCCTAGCACGGGAACAAAGGGCCGGTCTCCACGGTGCAACCTCGGCTGTTACCAGGGAGACACGGCGCAGGGGGCGCTTTCAACATCCCTCCACACACGGCAGCGCCCGCGGTTCAGGACAGAGCTCGGGCTGCCGACGGCAACGCCTGCTCCTGCTCCTACTCCCGGAGAGGAGAGGAAGGGTCCAGGGAGACGGGATGAGGAGAGCCGCTGGGGGGGAGGATCGGGCGCCTGCACCCGAGGGGTGGCAGCAGAGCTGGGCGGGACACGGGGTGGAGAGGACAGGGGTCAAGGAAGCCAGTTAGAAGGACAGGCCACCGCCGCAGAGAACGTTCAGGGCCCGGGGCGCGCAGGCCGCGAAGCCACCCGAAGGAAGGGACACAGGGCGAAGCCGCACACGTCGGGCCTGTTGGAATTGGCTGAGAATTGCAGCAAAGTGAAGCGCGCGGTCTGTGGCTGCTTTAGCCTCTGCCCCGTGGCGAGTCCTGTGGAATGGCTTGGGGGAAGGCAGGCCGAGCGGGTCTTTAGAAGTAAGGGGTTAATTAGGAAATTGGGATTTCCTGCTCTCTCAGGTTGCCACCCCCCCACCCACCCTTAGTGACTTGAGACTGATGAAGACAAGATCCCCGGTGAACGTTTGCGATAAAACACTTTGTCAGGAAAACAAGCAAATAAATTTGACAGCTGCTTGATGTAGGACAGTCATTAAATTTTCAAGA
The DNA here is from genome assembly GCF_964194135.1 of Talpa europaea. Lineage (NCBI taxonomy): Eukaryota > Metazoa > Chordata > Mammalia > Eulipotyphla > Talpidae > Talpa > Talpa europaea. The sequence continues at coordinate 8,003,007 of NC_140081.1, forward strand.
ATGTAGGTCTTCTATTATTTAATGATGTTAATCTCCCTTCCAAAAACGAAAAAAAAAAAAAAAGGTTCCAGAAGTGCAGCGTGGGGAAGTCGTGCTGTTTGCTCTGCTGAAAGTTGCCAAGGGCCCCACCCCCGCCCCACTCCCTTTCTTTAGGGGCCTGCCCCAGGGAGGAACCTTTCAGCCCCTGTCAGGCCAGGCCTCAGGAATCCGTTGGGCTTTCAGGGACTGAAATTTAGCCCCCTCCCTTGCCTCATTTTCTCTTCCCTTCTCTGCTTTTTGGGCCATTTCACTGTTTCCCCCTCCCCCGTGGAAGGAACTCAAAGCAGCCATTTATTTTCCTTCCTGGAGTCTTTCTGAGAAGAAGATTTGGTATGAAGTGAAGTTGAAATGCTGATCAGAAAGAGATTTTAGACAATTCAGTGGCTTTCCTTGTGCACTGTGACTTAGGAGGGAAGCCTCAGAACGGAAGGAATTCTTTTCCAGGAGAGGCCGGACACCGTGCAGTTCAAGCGAAGGTGGTCCAGCAGCGCTCCTGCACGCCGCCCGAGCCCACAGTGACAGGAGATCTGAACTGGCGGAGGGTGAACAGCACTGACTGCTCTTCTGGCGGCTTTCAGCTTTACCTGCATGTGTGGGGAACTCACCCTGGCACAACCCTCCTGCATGGAGGCCTCCTCGGGGCACTGTCTGCTTCCTGCCATCCAGACAGGTGTAGCTGGAGGGCACAGCGAGGCCAAGTGCTCAGGGCTGACCCCTGCCTCCTTAAGTCACTCATTCCCTTCATGCCTCAGTTTCTTCTTCTGGAAAAGAAAGATAATAAGCCCAGGTCATAAAAACACATATGCACAGCAGACACGCACACCACACTTGTGACCGCTGCCAGGTTAGGAGGGGCTGTAGCTGTGAGTCTGAGAGAACCTGGTCAGGACAGGGTCCCGCTGATATCCAGGCTGAGCCTTGGCCCCCCTGGGGCCAAGTGCCCGGCTCCTGAGAAGGCGCTGGTCTTCTAATCAGGGTTTGGGGTTTCATCGCTTTGGGAAGCATCTGCATTTTTGTTTCACGGCCTTTAGAGGGGAACAGGTTGCCGGGTTGTTCCTGAATGCCCTATGCCGTGCTGCTCTTAATGTTCCCTCAGCTGGCATAGTCATGCGTGCTAGTCAACCACCATTTCTTGGGTACCTCCTCCAGAATTTTAGGAGCTGAAGCTGCAGTAGGGGGCAAATCAGGTAACATCCCTGAGCTCACAGAGCTTATGTTCTAGAGGAGAAAGGCAGAGACGCTGTGTGAGGCTATGGTGAGCACTGTGGGGAGGATGAGGCAAACCCAGCGCTCCACAAGGAATGACTCCAAGTCCACTGAGCTGGTAGCGATGGAACAGTTGAGGGTGCCAAGTCCCACCTGACTTCCAGGTGTTTCCCCAAAGCATCTTCTCCTCCTCCGCCCTAAATGAAGCCTCTTGTGTACCACAGAATGACCTGGGCCAGCTAATTCTGAAACAAACTCATTCAGCATTAGAATGTCCACCAAGCATGGCCGCTCAGACAAATTATTTCCTGAAGGGAATTATACAAGCGCATTTTGTGGTCCTAGAGCTGAACTGACAGTTGGGGGGGGGTGTTTCAGCACAGGTGGGACTCCAAAAGGAAGTGACGACAACTTGGTCGCCCCGCTGTCTGCACACTTCCTGGAGCATTTCTCTGGATGCTTTCCTTTGTAGGGTTGGACTGGGAATAATACCTTAGCGCTAGTGAGCATTCTCTGCTATTTGGCAAGTTTTCAGCTGGCTTTTATTGAGTTTTCAGGAGAGTATTCATGTAAAGGTCTATTTAGGCCATTTCCAAAATGGAGATCTCTGATCCAGTTATGCAGGCGGCGTGTCAAGGACTTGTCCCTTTCTCTCCTGGTTTCTGACAGAGTTGGACATTGGTGCAGAGGACGCCCTGATCAAAATGGATAAGTCAGTCATGGAGCTAGGTCGCTCTGTGCCTGTGTGAGAAGACGAGAAACTTGCCTTTTGAGGGGACAACGGGCAGGGGGGAGGTCTGGGCTGCCCGGTTTTCTAGATTCTCTGATTTGAAAATCAGGACTCAAAGGAAGTCTGTCCTTCCTGAGTAATTGCATCCGGACACTGTCGAACTTCCTCAGGTTTCGACTTTCACCCCAGTCAGGCTCCCAGGAGGGAGGACAAAGGAGAGGCCACCCCTCCTCTGGGAAGACAGGAAGTAAGGGTGCAGTGTGGGGCACCCAATCCAGCCCCCAGGCTGCTCCAGGGGGTCACTTCTCTGCTTCCTGGGCAGACGAGCCAGGTGTCCGGTTTCTCCTTTTCCTCTTGCCAGACGCCTTTGTGGGCCTCACCTTGGCCTTTGTGCACAGCGGCGTCTCTAAGGCAGTGCACGAAGTTCTGTTTGGCCAGAGGAGGTGGCACCGAAAGCAGAATTTAGGTTTGGTGGGAATTGGTGAACTTGATTGTAATATGAACAAACCTTATTAGGCCAGAGTCCACATTGTAGACTTTGGGGTGCTGATTCACCAAGAACCAGAAAACAAGGAACTCCAGGAGGGCTGAGAGAATGCTTCAGTGCTTCTAACGATAAAGCACTTTAAACTTCCTGGCACTGAAAGCCCCTGGTTTCAAATACCTCTTTGCAAGCAATGGCTGCCCTCGGAAGCCTTGGTGACCTGACTTCAAGAGGAAAAGCTATACTTCCTTTTATAATATTTTACATTTTATACTTGTCACCAAGAGAAGAACTTACATTTTTTTCATCTAGTCTGAATTAGCCTCATTTTGCATTTGGCTGCATCTTTTTAATTAAAAAGTAATATAGTTATTTGCTTGTGGCCAAAAAAATAAATAAAGATAGAACAGCAATAGATACACTTTGGAAAGGAGAACATAAACCTTTTCTAAACCATTCCCAGACTTAGCCACTTTTTATTGCTCTGGTGATGTGTGCTGGGGCAGGAGGCCTAACTTCTCAGTGCCTCAGTTTTCTCATCTGTAAAAGGGGGATGTTAGTACTTACCTCATGGGGATGCCATGAGGACTTAGTCCAACGTGTGATGTATATTCTGGTGAGACCAGTATTAGCTGCTGTTGTCAGTAGGATGTATTTTTTCTGTGTCTCATTGTTGACTTCGCATCTTTCCTAATTTCAGACCTTTGAGGTGATGGCCAAACCTCGGTGAGCCATTTTGGTCTACAGTGTTTTCACTCAGAATAGAGCCATGTGAGTGAAGACACTCTCCCCTCTATTTGGTTTTATCTCACGGGATCTAGTGGGGTTCAGTCTTCTTAATGGCTTCTCCGAAGTGCTAAGCTTTCCTGAGTTGAAATGGGCCTTTTGCGCTGAAGAAGAGGCTTGACAGATAAGGTTGTTCCTTCTTTTGCAAGTCTAAAAGAACAGCTCAGACTGACTTAGATGAAAAGAAGGAACTAAAATCTCAGACTACTCAAGCTAATGGGAAATTAATTGGAGTTTTAGTTTATTTTCCTTTTCTTTTATGAGGTAGAAAAGAACCTATTTTGTTTATTTTGCCAGTTTCAGTATGAACAACATAAGGAGTTTATCTGTGTGGTCATTTGTACGCTGAAAGCAGAAGTCATGAAGAGAATCTCCTCACTATCTGACAAAAGGGTAGACCAGAGTGGAGATGCTTGCTTTTTTTTCCAAAACCAAGGGTATTAGTTATCAGATAATGCAGAAAGTCTACGAAGAAGTTGGAGGACCCACCTTCTTGTTCTGATTGGGCCAGGACAGAACCAGGCCTTTGTGGCCTGGAACGAGTTCTTCCTGTGCGTGCTCCAGGTCTCTTATCCATAGGAAAACGAGACTAGAAAGCTCTGCCCTACAGAGTTCTTTGGGGGCCATCAGAGGCAGGACAGTGGGTCCTGTGATCTCTTGGCTGGGTGAGCATAGGCCCGTCTCTGCCTTTCTGTACTGGGGGTTTTCTTCTCCACCCTTGGAGCTCTGCGTGCCCAAACCAAGAACAGCTACAAGAGAAGCAGAAGACAAGTCGCCACCCACAGGGGCTTACCGCCAGAGAACCCGCAGCGTGCGTGTAACGACGGCCAGGACACCTCCAGAGGGAAAGGCTGAGCTTACAGCTACCACATGAGCACTTCCTGATGAGGGTAGAGGAGAGAAGATGAGGCAGGACCCCCCACAGAGTTGACAGGGTTGCAAGATCTCTTGTCAGGTGCTTTTTAGCACAGAACAAGTTCCCTGTTTTGGCCCCCATGCCCTGGTCATGCTTTACAAGCAACACAGCCATGCAGTGGGGGTTGGAGAGAGCCCTGATGTCACTGAGCCCCTGGTTAGGGGTCAAATCCGTGACATCCTGAGCTGTCAACCCGACCTGCCCAGGACCAGGGGAGCTAGGCCACTGCGAGCCATAGACCCAGGACTGTGGGCTGCAACACCAGGGGTGGCCGGGCCCTGGCTCCAGGGCCAAGAGGGCAGCATAGACGGGCATAAACCTCTTTGCTAGGCTGTGACTTTCCAGTTTATCCTGGCTCTGTCCCGAGCCCTTGGAGGAGATGGAAGGAAGTATTATTTTTCTCTTTAACTCCTTGGTGACTTGCCTCCTAGGTGACTTGGTCACCTAGTGTATTAATGAGTTCCGGGGGGAGGATATGCAGGGGGCAGGACCTGGAAGATTGGCTTTGCTAATACACAGGACAGTGCTGAGTTAGAAAGTTGCAGTTTCCAGGGATGGATACAAATACCTTGACATATATTCATTAAGTTACTGATTCATCGGCTGCAACTCTACATTAAAGTATGCACGCATTTTTCACAGAATAATGAAGATGAGCCACCTCTCACGTGCTTCTTTAACTTCTTCCTCAAAGCAACTGCCAAACTCTTAATTGTCCGATTAGTTGGAGTTGGAGTCAGTCGAACAGGCACCTCAGTGAGGTGTTGAACTGAGGGGTATGAAAGCCCTTATGGCAGGGCAGAGGCTCGGCTCCCCGCCTCAGGAGCTCTGCTGCCTGGGCGGTAGGGGCCAGGCCCCCAGGTCTAAGTCCAGCAAACAATCAGCTCCTGGTCACGTACTAAAAGTGCCTTTCGGGCTGAAGCCAACGGTCCACTAAATCTGCTTGGGAACTGATTTGTTAATTATTCTTTTCCTTTTGTGACATTTTTCAAGATAAACTTACTTGGGCCAGCCGCCTAGAAAACCTTTTAAAATGCTAATTGTGCAATTGTGCGAATAATGTAAAAATGAGTCATGTGGTGCACTCAGCACTTGACTAATTAACAAGCAGTAAATGAACCCTTGCCTAGCAAATTCTGTACTGGGCTGTGCAAATGACATAGAGGTTCTTGGAACCACACTTGGAAAGAGTTTGGTTTTAAGGAAAGAGGTCTTTATAGGAATGGGCCAGTTGGAAATCAAGAATTATTGGTTACCAAAACTGAACGTTGTTGGTAGATTGAACTGCACTAACATTTGTTGAGCCCGTGGTAGGCCTGAGGACCAGGGATGCAAAGATGAATTAGTTAGGAAGGGTGGCCCTGAAAGTTAATAATCTAGTGAGAGACAGAGGCATCTAATCAAAGATAGCAGTAGGATGCTTTGGACGGCAGGGCCAACTAATGGTGGCTTAAATGATTAAGATATTTAATCATCTTACAGAGTATAATGTCTGAAAGTAGATGGCGCTCGGGTTGTTTGAGTGGCTCGGACTACGTCATCCGCACCAGGCTCTGCCCATTTTTTTTTTTTTTTTGCTCTGTCATCCTCATTACATTGGCCTTGTCTCCTGGGGTTTGTTGCCTCAGTGTTGCAATGTGGTTGCCTGGCTCCCTGTGGCGTATTCTCAAATGGAGGCTTTCACAAGCAGTGAGCAAAGCAGGGGTGAGGAGCTCACGTCCACGCACGTGCTGTTCACCAAAACAAATCACATAGTCACGCCTAGTTGCAAGGGAGGTGACTGGAAAGCCAGTTTGGCTGAGCAGCTGCTTCCATTATCAGCTCCATCCCCATGATCCCTGTGGAAGGGATTAGCAAAAACTGTGGGGCACTGAGAGAGGTGTGCCACACGCTGCATAAGTGCTCATAACACAGTAATGCAGGTTGCGTGTGGAGTGTGGAGACCCCTAATTCTGCCTTGAAAGATGATGGGAGATGTTGTAGAGGACCCGACATTTTAGCTGAGTCACCAGGTAGCTGGGGGAGAGAAATCCAATCAGGAAAGCAGGTGGGTCAAAATCTAGAGGGATGAAAATGCTTGTCAGATTTGTGTGTATTTTCTTGCCCTATTTCCCCATCTTTTGGTCAAACCTCCAAACCTAGCAGGTCATTTAATGCTTTAGGATCTCAGAATCCTCATCAATAAAAATAAGACAGCTGGACTCTGTAATTGTGAAAAGGCCTCCAAGCTTTTTCTCATTCATTCCTTCTCTACCACCTAAGGTTTAAGTAGACATTCACAGTCAGTCTCACGGCATTTCTCGTGTGGATAGCGGAGTCCTTTAATCTCACCTCTTCTGTAAGAATACGTTCCAAAATTTCTCAGGGGGGCAATGCGGTAGTATCACATATAGGGCATGAGATTGGGAATCACAAATCTGAGCTTGAAGCCAAACTTTGTTATTTACTTTGTATGTGACCCGGCGAAGACACTGTAACATCTCTGCCTCAGTTTCCTCATCTGTAAAGTGGAGATAATGGTGGCGTCTCTCTTGCATGTTTCTTTAGAAGACTTAGTGATAGATCTATAGCACCGTGCTGGATTCTGAGTAAGTCCTCAATAATTCACAAAGAAATAAAAAATGCCCAACACGCAAAGTTTTAAATGTCCAATGAGAAATAACTTTGTGATGTGTTTGTGTGTAATCAAATGGGAAAGATTTTTTTTTTTTAAGTTAGTAAATCCCCAGTGTGGGTAAGAGTGTAATGAGACAGGCCCCTCTCAGGTGTGGCTCATGAGGATGTATGTGAGCTAATAATGACATTTTTGGGGGACAAAGTGGCCATTTGAATGTCTTTTTTAGGGTTCAAACCCTTTGACTCAACAATTCAAAATCTAGGAATTTATGTTAGGTAGATAATCAACGATGTGAACATAGGCTAGATTTAGTATAAAGTTGTTCACCTTCGTGTTATTTGAAATAAAAAGTATTGGCATCAACACAAATGGCCAACAATAGATAATTCACTAATGAATTAAGCTCCACTCACATATTTCAGTATTGCCCAGATACTAATAATCATGGTTTTGAAAGATATTTGTTGATGTGAGGGAAATGGTTGTGATATACTATTTATGTAAAAATGTCAGTCTATAAAGTGGTGTATACAACATGGTTCCACTTCTGTAAAAGGAGATGAATATCCTGCCTAAAGAAGTGTCTGGAAGGTAAAAGACCAAAATGTGAAAATTATTCTCTCTGGGTACTAGGATAACAAAGGGTTTTAATTTCCTTCTAGGCTGCTCTGAATTCTCTAAATTCTCTTGCACTGCACATGTAATGCTATGGGAAAAAATGCTTATAAAATTAAGAGAAAATATCAGATTAGAAAAACTACCCCCTCCCCAAATCAGAATACACCAGCTCCAACTATGTAGGAACACCTACCCAGCCCCAAAGAAAAAGATGGCGAGGAAATATGTCCAGACCTTATCAGCGATTTTCTCTAGACGGTGGAATGATGAATTTATTGCTCTTTGCTTCTTTATACTAGTTTGTGTTTTCCAGTTGAGCATATGTTATTTTTATGAGAAAGAAAGGAAAACTGCCACCAAATAAAACCTATCAAAAGCAGTTTTCTTGAGTACTGTATCACATGTAGTCATTAATGCTGGTACCCGCCAGTGACACACGTGAGTTGGGGGACCCTGACTTTTCCTACTGGGAAGTCACTTGACCGGTGTGGGGCCCTGATACCCAGGTTTATCCTCCCTGAATACTCCAAGACCCACGTTTTAAAGGCCAGAGTCACTGTTAATGGGACAGATGAGAACTTTGCCGGCAGAAGAAATCACAATAGAGCCTGTTCTGCAGGCTGCAGGGACTGAAGGGCCACCTGCTTTTTTTAAAACTTGTGCTAGCTGATCCAATAGGTGCCTCTGGCTGGAGGCTGGAGCTCTCTGGTGGCCAAGAGGTGTCAACGCAGCAATTTTTGCACTTGCAGAACCAAACTCAAGGTCTACTAGCCAAACCAGAATGTTCAGAAGCAGCTGCACACTTGCAGATTAAGTTTCAAGCCCTCATAGCGGGTAGGAAAACCTCTGACTCCACTCTCCCCACTGTGTTTGCTATGGAGTATTCCAGATCTGTCAGATAGAGTTGGTTCCCTCCCTGTCTTCACGCCCATGTCAGAGTCACTCACCACCGCTTGGTTTTGTGATAAATGTGCATTAAATTGAGCAAGATGTCCCAACTAAGGCGTGAGCCCTGATCATAGTGCCTGTCCCCCAAGTCCACGCTGTGCGAACTTGCCTTTGTTGGTTGATAGTCAAGCAGATCTTCATAGATCGTGGCATGTTACATCTGGAAGGAAACTTAGGGGGAAAAAGATGTAGCTCCAGTCAAGCGACCGGCAGAAATGACTCGTTACTGACTGACCCAGCCGCGGAACACAGTCCCCGCATGAGAATTCCGTCCAGGGACGCCATCATGTCCCTCAGTGGACTGCCCCGGTGGCCCTGGTGACAAAAACTAGGGCTTTAGACTAATTGTCCCCAGGTGATCTTGTGTTTCTCTGTGTTTGCATTACCCTCAGACTGTGCCGCTGAGATGGGGCGGCTGCTATTGTGAGTGTGTGTGTGTGTGTGTGTGTGTGTGTAACACTGCCATGCGGTCATGAGCCCGTGTAGGAAACTGTCACTCTATTTCTGTGTATCTCTATCGCTTCACTTGGACACATTTCATATGCTCGACCACGTTATAAATTCCTTGAAGGCGGCCTTTCTGTGTCTTTTGTATCCCCATGTAATACTCTAGGGGTATTGGGATCATTGACACAATTCATGTTACTTTCTTTGTAAGCCATGAATGAAAATAATGTCTGAATTACTCAGGTCCTTAGACTGAGGACTTTGTTTATAGCATATTGTTCTGTATTTAACTTTTTGTATGGCGCTGGTTTTTAGAGCGGTCTAAAGATTAGTGGAAACTTACCCCCTGGGTATTCTAGAATGTGCCAGTGAGAGGTAATTAAGGGGAGGAAAAGGAACAACTTGTACTCCCCCAGTGGCAAGCCCGTTATTTGGTTATATATTTATTTTTACTGGAGGAAAAGTGCTTTGAATTCTAGCCCATGCTTCCTCCATCTCTGAGATTGCTGGAGTAGCTTGGTGATGGCGCCTTCCAGCCTTGCTGAACAATTGGAAGTCTGAGGATAAGCCCGAAATGATCTCTGTAGTCAATTTAAATTTTTCATCAAATTAATTCATTTTGGTGAGATTTTTTATTATTATTTTTTTAATTTTCTTTTTTTTTAAGATTTATTTATTTATTTATACAAGCACTGGGTACAGTCAGAAGTGCAGGAGGGTGAGAGGATTCACCAGAGCCAGAGTGGGGAACAGAACAGGCAGATGATGAAGTACACTGCTGAGGGGAGCAGCGGGCGGCAGGAGAGGTCTGCGCGCCATGGGGGACCCTCACCGGTGGCCGGGGATTGAACCGGCGCTGCAGAGGCTGCTGGCAGCTTCGCAGTCCAGCGCTCAACCACTGCGCCACGGGGGAGGCCCTGGTGAGATTTTTTAAAAGATAGAAACACGTATAAGAAATGATCATTTAAAGTGAGCCTTGGGAAATGTGTCATGGTATCCAGCAGTTGACGAGAAGGCAGGAACCAGAGTAGTGAGGGGTTTAAAGCTAGAGGTACAGCTTTGATTTTTGACATCGTCAAGCTGGGAGGATGTGGGTAGGGGCATGAGTAGGGCAGAACGGTCATAAATGACCCTTGTTGTACATGTATGATGAGTATATGGACTTTCATTGTAAAGTCTCCTATGGGAGTAAGTTAGAAATTCTCCTTAAGACCCTAAGCTGCTGCTGCTGCTATTACTACTTCTAAAAAAAAAAAAATGGCTAAGATCATTCAGCAAGTGATAGAGAAAATCAAGGTACTTAATTCAAGACTGCTTATTAAAATGTCATAGCACAGAGGTTATAGTGAGGACAGACTTTGAAGTAGCCAAGGGTTCAAATCACGTCTCTCATTCCACTGATAAGCCTTGGCAAGTTACTGGCATCAGTTATAATGTGAGGTACAACACCCACCTCAAGACTTGTTGGGATCATGAGAAACTAATACATGTTAAGTGCCTGGAACTCTGCATGGTCTGGGTAGACTTTACTCCAAAGTAGTTCCTGCTTTTACGATTAATATTCTAAGGGGATCAAGACTGCCAATGGAGTCCAGTGGGCCCTCCAGGAGGAACATGTTTTGGACCTGCAATTCCTTCAGTCTTCAGGGAACAGGAGCTCGCAGGTCACACAGGGAGGACCAGTCCAGTAATCCCAGTTTCTTGTAACGTGATGATTTGGGAACCTCTTCCAGGCTGCAGCATGACTTGATGGGGTGAAGGTCCCATCAGATCCCAAGGGATACCTAGTGGTCCCGTTGTGCGGGAGTGTGAGAATCCTTCACACAAGAGCACTTCTAACATCAGTGAATTCTCAGTGTGGAACTGAGTCCCAAGTCTCCTACTTCCTCCTTTGTCCAGCCGTCCCTGGAGTCCCAGGGGAAGAAATTTGCAGCCTTTGTCAGCAAACAAGCTGTGAGCTTCCTACATGGAATTTGCATTTCATTTACATTGGCAGCCCCAGTACATGGTTCATAAGAAGAAATCAGTGTTTTTGATGATTGGATAGATGAATGGATGGATGGGGAGCGTGGGTAGAGAGCTAGATGGGTGGGTGGGTGACTGGGTGGGTTGAAGAATGGATGTTGGTGGGGAAGCGGACTTGAGGATGCCCTGTGTCTCTGCATGATAAGTTTTTCAGTTTCTTTTTTTATAATGCATTTGTCTTAAAGAAACTCCTACTAAGGAGAATCTACTGTAAACCAAATAGTCTACCACTGAGCAACTATTCTTACAAGGTAAGGGCATCAGTGAACACCTAGTTCTAGTATTTAATGGTTCATAAGAAGAAATCAGTGTTTTTGATGATTGGATGGATAGTGGATGGATCAGAGTGTGGGTAGAGAGCTAGATGGGTGGGTGGGCGACTGGGTGGGTTGAAGAATGGATGTTGTAATAAGGCCTACGCCAACGCTGTCTGATTTTGCCGATGAATGAATTCCATGCCCAGAAGGGTGAAGAACTTGCCAAAGGTGATGCACCATGGCAGTCCACGCTCTTTGCTGTACACCCTGCAAAATCCACCCTTACCGATATAGAAGTGAGGGGAAGACACACTCACTCAAATACACTTCTCAGAGGCAAAGGGTCACTAGTCAGAAGAAAGTCCGGGGGATGGGAGGGGGTTTGAGTGTTCTCATTTGGATATACTTCTAAGAGTGGGTGGCAGAGGGAGGGAAGTCCTAGGTCAGTGGTGGGAAGAAAGAGGTACAGGTCCATCTCACCCCCCTCTGAAGTGCAAGTACAACTCAGTCACTGGTGGAAGGAGAGAGATGGGTTACTCTATGTCCATTCTGCCCGGGATACCCCTGGCATCAAGCTACCCAACCTCTCCATAGGGGCAACCTTTGCCAACAAATTTTCAGGCAACCTGCAGGCAGTAGAGGCAGACCAAGTGTTTGGCTGCCCTGTCTTTGTTCAAGTTTAGCAATACAAGCAGTACAGGAGCAGAAGCAGACACTGGCTCTTGGGATGTGCTTCATGGAAGTCGTGCTCTCAGAAGGGGCTGGGGAGACAGGACAGGGCAAGGGGAAGAGATCTAAGCACACTGTGGTCTTAGCTAGAGCTTAAGCCTTAGCTTCAGCCTCATCTCACAGGAGCAGGAATCGCAGCACAGAATGCACCCCACCTGGAAACAAGGGGAACGGCCTTTTGTATCACCACATCAGTCAGTCATCAGCTAAGGGCTGCCCCTGGCAGACGGGCATAACCTGTCAGGCTAGGTAACTCGCACTGACCAAGGACAATTCTCCGGAGAAGGCGTCAGCAATGAGTTGCTGTTGGCAGCCAATACTCATGGCAGCTGGGGCCAGTTAAGGGGATCTGGGTGGGACATCGACAGTATCCACTACACCCACCAAGCTCCCGAACGTGTTCCTGCTGGATTTCTGCGGTGATTTTGGTCCCTGCTTTCCTGTCCAGAGATGGAATGACTTGTTGGGTGAAGACAGTCCACCTGGAATTTCATTCTTTGATCCTGGAGGAGAAGGGATGCCAAGGATCCTTCCCATCTGCCTGCCAGTCTAGAGACTCCCCACTCGCTCTTGGGTCCCTCTCTCACTCAGTTGATATTCCCTGCTCTTGGTGAAGCCTCGCCTAGGGCATCTCTCTTAGTGGCATCTCTCATGCCTTTGATGTAGACAGCCAGCAGTGTGGCACCTGGGTTATACCTTCTGTTCCCAAGTTTTATTTCTTCTCTTAGTTCGGATGTCCCCCTATTCCCACCAGACTCTGGTCCAACACTTCCTTCTCTGATCCTGTTAATACTTAACCTGAGGTCAAGGTTTCTGTAGGTGAACAACAATGATAAAGCAATCTCATTGACTTTGAGTGTGCAGGGAGTGGAACTGGTTATGTGTCTAATTTGAGACATGCCTGAGAGTGTGTCTTTACGGTCAAGACCGAAAGAAACTAACGGATGTGAACTTTTTTCCTCGCCTTTAGTCCTTCAGGATTAGTCATAAGATCCTGTTGAAATTATTCGATCCAGAAATAAGTGATTAACATTTAACTTTCTTAATGGGCGATTACTCAACAGCTATGCCAGTGGGTAAATATTTACCCATCATCTATTCCAAGGAGTGAATGTTAACTTGAGTCAAACTGTTACTTGTGTTGGTTCTTTAATAATAGAAAAGTACATTTTATGTAGTTCTAAGACTTCCAGTTTCCTGCCAAGTCAGAACTGACTGAAGGATGTTCAGAGCCCCGAGCTGGGCTTAAATTACAGATAATTTGCTCACCTACTCCCCCACTCAAAACAAAACAAAAAAAACCTACTAAAGATTGTTGTACTCGCCACTATTCATTGAAATCTGGCAGCCCCAAATCTCACAAAGTCAAATATAATAAATCAACTCAGTCTCTCCGTCTGTGGGTCTGTGTCAGCCTCTGTTTACCACAAGCTGCCTGTTTCTTGTCATTATGGATGCAAGTCGGGGCACAGGCAAAGCCAAGATGCTAAACGGTTTGTTCTTTGTAATGTGCTTGTAATTGTTCTGCCTTCAAATGGGACGGATGGCTGGGGAGACCTTGTCCAGCATGGAGGGAATTGGCAGCTTCCAATCTCTTTGCTTATTTGTCTACTCTGCAGCCAATGGGGCTGATTCAGATGATCCAAAGATGCCCACATGCGTGCACAGAGCATATGGCCTGCAGGCTCTGTGAAGGGAAGAATGGGCACCATTTCTGAGATTTTCAATTTACTTCCAACCAGTACATTTTAATCAACAGGCAGGAAACCAATTTAGAAGTTGAAACATGAACCAGGGTCAGAGGTTGAAGGTTAGGACATGGGACTTTGATGCTAATCCTCCAGGTGCGGCCTACCACGAAGAGAGGTCAAAGACGCCTGTCTGCGCAGGGAAGCGCTGTGAGAGGACCGGGGTGTCGGGGCTTGTGGAAAGAGGTCTGGGACTCTGGAACGTGGTGTATTAGTCAGGGGCGGCTAATTGCTGTACACTACCCAACTGTCAGGGCTTCACACAAATTAAGCTGTATTTCTTGCTTGTGTCACATTCCGAAGGGGAGGGGGGTGTGTTCTTGCATCCAGGGATCCAAATTGCTTCCACTGTATGGCTTCCCTGTTCCCTGGGACCCTCCATTTCTCCACCTCCTGAGTTACTTCATCCAGTCACCAGGTGAGGCAGAAAACGAGCATGGTAGAATATGTGGGAGGTTTCATGGGGCCACACATATTCTGACCAGAACTGACACATGACCCCACCAACAGGGGAGGCTGGGAAACCTGTGTCCCCGAGGTGTGAAGGGAAATGGTTTTGTGTAAAACTAGTCAGCCGACATGGTGTGACTTCAAGAATCCTAGACCATTCTTCTGAAAAAATTAAAAGGTGGGAGCCGGGAGGATGCTTTTCTGTAGCAAGTGTTTGGAAGAGAGCTGGAGAACGAGCCGAGGACGCGCACAGGCCAGAAACTGGTTAAAAGTTAGTGGGATACTCCAGGACAGTTGCCAAGTTTGAGCAGATTCACTTACACTCATAATGGGAGATAAAAATTGTTCTCATTCGGGTTTATTTTGTTCAGACACAGACTTTGGAGGGTGAGTTCAACTTACTGAAGCAAAGGCTTAGATGAGAGGGAGATGTGCTTTGATGGAGGAGCCGACTGTGCCAGGGAGAGGCCGCGCCGGTCAGCCCCGCTGTGGGCGCCTGAGCGGGGCGGGCTCTGGAGGTGGGCTGTGAAAGGAGACGCGCCTCAGGCTCCTCATTCACTGGGGATGTTCAGGTAAGAACAGACTCAGCTGAGAGAGGGTGTCAGAATGTGCAGAACACTCCTGCTCAATTCGCTCTCTTCTTTCTTTTCTGTGCCTGTCTGTGAATGCGGCCCTGTCCCAGTCAGCAATTTTTGAAGACTTGTGATGGAAGGGAAGATTCTGGCAGGGAGCTAGAGGAAAGGTCAGGGCCTAGAGCCTGCCCTGCCTAGCAGGTAGCGTCAGGGGCCTCCAGCCTGGCGTGGGGCCTGACTGGGATCGTGCGCTCCCTCCCCAGCAATTCCCACAGGCCCTCTGGGGCCGACTCTTTTGTGGCAGTTTCTGGCAGTCCCACATGTGGCTCGTTGTCAAGCCTCTGGACGGCTGCCCAGGAGCCTGTTGGAAGTCCAGACTCCCAGTCAAGAAGAACAGAATTAACTGGCCAAGTGCCAGGGTAATATTTTCCCTCATAATCAAGAACTCTGCTTAGGAAGTAAGTCCAACGCCCTTCTTATTTTCTTAACTCTTCTTCAATCTCCTTTAGAGTAATGATTAAAAAATATTTTTAAATACCTCCCTCCACCCCACAAACACTTTTATTTATTTCACAAGCACTTAGATGGTGTTTTCTCTGGGCCTACACTGTCCTAAGTGCTGTACAGACATTAACTCATTCGATCGCCCAAGAACCACATGATGTCTGTACTATTATTTCCACTTTCCAGATGAGGATGTAGAGGTAAGAAAGAATGGGGCCTTCCCAGTGGCACAGCAGGTTGAGCACAGCACTGTGAAGCTGTCTGCAGCCTCTTCAGCGTAGGTTCGATTCCCGGCTGGCCAGGGAGATTCCCACATGGTGCAGCAGACCTCTCCTGTCTCGCCCGCTGCTCCTCTCAGCAGTGCTGATCCCTGCTCTGTCTCTGGTGGATCCTTCCACCCTCCCACGCCTCTGACCTGTACCCCAGCTCTTGCATAAATAAATAAAAAAAATCTTTAAAAAAAAAGGCTTAATGGTTCACCCAGGGTCATGCAGCTTTTAGATGGTAAGCCTGGGCTTTGAATGCAGACACTCTAGTTTCAGAGTCTGTGTTCATAACTCCACGAGACTGACTCTTTATGTTCTTTCCACAATGGGAATAACATACAAAAAAATGCCCAGATCCTAGGTATATACCACCACGAATTTTCTCAAATGGAAACCCAAGTAACAAATGCCTCCCCACCCCGCAAACACAGAACACCACCAATCCCAGAGGAGCCCCTTTACTGCTACCCCAACTCCACTTCACTGCTACCCCAACTTTTTCCCTTGATGACTTGTACAGCATGGATTAGTTTGAACTGGTTTTTGCATTTCATGCAAATAGTCATTCAGTATACTTTCTTTTGCATTTGATTTCTTTCCCTCTGTATCACCCTTGTTGTGGAATATAGGTTAAATTTGTCTTCACTTTTCTATGGTATTTTGGTTTGTGAACATATCACAGTTGATTAGTCCAGTCTATTAATGATGGCCATTTGGCTAATATCCTGTTTGGGATGCTATGAATAGTATTGCTATGCAGACATCTTTGGGGGAGCACACAGACATATATCTGTTGGGTATATACTTGGAACTACAAGGTCATAGGGCATTCAAATATTCAGCGTTAGTAGATACTGCCAAATAGTTTTCCAAAGTAGATGGACCAATTTACCATTCCATCAGCAGTGTGTAAGAGTTCCACTTGCCCCACATTCATGGCAACACTTGAAATTGTCTTCTTTTTTTTAGCCATATGGTAGGTGGCATGTATCACATTTTTTAAAGAATAGTCTATCTTTAGAAGAGTTTTATATTTACAGAAAAACTGAGACAGTAGCTCCCATACACCCAGCACCCAGTTTCCCCTGTCTTTAATACCTTACATTAGTATGGTACTTTTGTTATAATTAATGAACCAATATTGATACATTATCATTTAAGTAATGCTTATTAAACAAGCACGAACGCACACACAGCTGAGCAATGAATAACAGTGTTAAGTGTTTTCCCCATTTGTCAAACTCAGGACTGCTAGGCAGCAGTTTCACAGTTAGGTTATTCCAATGGACTGGGGTCACTTGATGCCATCAGTGTGGTTCTTTGCTTGATAAAGGCAAACCTACCAGATGACGTGGGGAAGTCGTTATCTGCTATACACCTTCATGATCATCATTCTTAATCAGGGATTCTCCAAATACGGCCAAAGAATCACGTGGGGCTCCTTTTAAAATGCCAGTTCTTGGGCCTGTCCCTCACAAAGAATCAAAACCTCTGGGATGGAGGCCAAAAATGTGCCTTTTGAAGAAGAAATTTCAGGTGGATTTAATGTACCCCAAACCCTGATAACCTGTGTTCTAGATATCGAAAGTAAGTCCAATAAATAGTACCTTTAACATTGAAATCCAAGAGGTATATCATTTTTCGAGCTGGGCATCTGACACTAAGACTCTGGTTTGGTCCACATTGTGCTTATTTTCATAAAATACAGGCTCATGGCCAAGGGTCATCTGTCATTACTGGAGTGCTAAGGATGATGACGTTTGAGTTAGGTTTCCCAAGACCTTGGCTAAATAAGATTGCACTAGAAAGTATAAAGGATGCAGCTGGTCCCCAGAGCACAAGGAAGCAGAGACAGAAAGTTAGGGCTCATGGTCCCCTTAGAATTTCAAAAGGAACTTTAAGTGTCAGCAAGGGTGTGGAGGACAGCAGGAAGAGATCAGTGTGTAAAATATTCCAATGGCAAATTCCAGGAAAACAGCAGCCAGAGCTAAATGGGACAAGCAACAATACACATTAATGAAGATGTCTTGAATTTAGTGGCGTGTTTATTGAAATAGCCCTTCATCTCCTAAAACAGCACTGCGGTGCAGACCTCTGAATCCCTGCAGGAAACTCTACAAATTCCTGGGAGGGAATAGCAGCCCCAATCCTGACTTTAATAACAAAAGGCAATTATTTTTAGTATTTTCCACTAGATCTCAGCTGTCTGGTATTGTCAGACTCTATTCGTGGAGAGGTGGAATTTAGAGAGAGTGAAAGGAGAGAGGAGGAAAATGGCAGGAAGCGAAGAAGGGATAAAGGAGGGGGAGAGAAAGAAAAGAATGACAATACCAGTGGGAACTCACAGGCTTTTGCATGCTGTGGCACTTTATCTGGCATGATAGACACCAGAGCAAAGATACCAGTCATGTCATATAGAATGCCAAGATCAGGGCCTCCCTGGTGGCACAGGGGTTAAGCACCACGCTATGAGGCAATCCACTGCTGGCCAGGGAGCAACCCACATGGCGCAGCAGACCTCTCCTGACTCGCCTGCTGCTCCCCTCAGCAGTGGATTTCAGTCGGCCCGCCTGTTCTGCTTCCCACTTGTCTCTGGTGAATCCTCTCAACCCCCACACCTCTGGCCTGTACCCCAGTTCTTGTATGCATAAGTGGATAAATCTTTTTTAAAAAGAGAGAGAGAATGCCAAGATCAAACCTCCAGGAACAAACATAAAGGGACTCTCAAATAAACAATTTGTTGGACTGGTTTTGGGGTACAGAGAAGTATAAAGAAACTAGGTCAATGATAGATTCGGGTGGAAACACTTGGGAAAACTGCTCGTGTGGCAACTAATGAAGATGTGAAGCCCTGGGAGGTAGTGGCCTTGGAAGGGCTGGCGTTGACAGGTCATAGAGGAGAGGAAGTTATGAAATTAACTTTTTAAGCTGTCTGGAAAATCCAAACTTGTAGACTCAGCAGATCTGATGGGCTGATCGCTTGGTGAGGTAGAGAAATGGGAACCTTGTCTCCTGGCCAATTATGGTTTGAAAAACAATGGAAGAGGAACGTTGTCGAGTGGAGAGATGAGAGGACGCTACAGCACATTTGTCTTTCATGGAAAGGGTAGGGGCGAGAGCCGAAGCACAAATGCTTAGGATGGGCAGCTTACACATCTTACATCAAGATGACCGGATGGATGATGGAAACGAGCATTTGTCCTAAACATTAATTAATTATTGGATGAAGCAGGAGAACATTATGTCTGAAAGCATTTACAAAATGTTTCCATGGTGTCTTAGAAAATCTTACTTGAAAACTTCATCCAGGCTGGCCTGGATACAAGCAGTCTCTAGTGGATTGTTAAGTGACTTAAGGAGCACAGGCCCCCGATGATAATTTACAGAAACATTTTAGCCTGGGAGGAACACAACTGCTTGTTTTTTAAGGGTTTACTGTTAACTGGTACTTCAACTGACCTCACCCTCATATTCTGGGAAAAGAGCAACAAGCCAAAAGCTCTTTTTAGCACCGTGAGAGAGATCAACTTCTTTTACATAAAAGGAGATTTAAACTCAGAGGCCTGAAGTCACTGTCCAAAGTCACAGAGCTTATTTCAAAACCCAAATCAAGTTTCCAGTGGCTGGTATTTAACCTCAAGAGTTGCTTCCCATCAGTTCTCTGATAAATGGACTTGAAGGTGTAAAGGTGAAGGTCCCTGTCTGCCAGGAAGGAATCAGGGCCTGGACCAAAGTCCTGCTGAGGTGCTTAGAACTATTGTCTTCAAGAGAGCTAACACAGTTCTTCCTCCTAAGTAATGTGAGCCTTGATTCCCAAAGAACTGATTATACATACGCACACATGTGTGTACACACATGCGCGCACGCGCTTACACACACACACATACAATCTGACCTCGGTGAATCTCATGGCTCTCCTTCATGCCCTAAAGGAACGATCTGAGAACTCACTTTAGAGTCTTCGCAGGAAAGCATTCTGACCCCTTAGGATTGGTAAGACAGAGAAGAGATGGCGGGTCACAGCTTCTGCCACACACGCCTCCTGTCTTTGGTGGTAGATAAAGATGTCTCCCGTTATTCATGAGAAACTGGCCAGGTAGTCTACTGAGGTAGAAAGGGAGAGATTGCTCAGCTGGAGATAGTCGACTACACTCTAAGACATTAGACTCTGGAAGGTGCCAGAGGGCCCCAGCCAGCGCCACTCCACATCGCCGCAGATTGCAGAGGACCCTGAATGATGTCTGTAGCCTCGTGTGGAAAGCAACATGGAGGTGCTGCAAGGTCCCTGCTGCTTACTAAACAAGGCACCTTCTGCCTTCTCTCTCTGAGAACAGAGTTTAAAAAACAGTTCAAAGACAGAAGAGAATTCTTTACACTTCTTGAAGTGGGTTTTTTCTATGTGGGGGGGGTGTCCCTTAGAACACAAGGCCTCTTGGCAACCACCCAGCTACTGTTAACATGATAAACTTATTAAACTTTTCACTCCCTTCTTCTATACATTTGCTCACACACTTGCATTTCTTTTCTGAGTAAATGAGCAATAGCGATTTTAGGCTTGGGGGTTTCAATCAAGATAAATGATTTTCTTTCTTTCCGAAGAGCAGAACTCAAGAAATATGTCGGCCAGGTGCCAGGCCGGTCTCAGACAAAACACGCTGGCTTCATTTGGGGACACTGAATTGATACTTGTAACCATTTCAAACTTCTCTCCAAGATATTTCAGAGCCTGGAAAATAGAACAAAAGGAATTTGCATTCTTTTTTTTCTCTTTCCAGCGTCTACAGCTTCTCACAAATGTCTGCCAAACCTACTATATAGTTAGACATTTGTTCAGTCATTCACATTCCCATTATTAATGGTTCAAACAAAAGAACATAATAAAATATAGTTATAAGTGCTAAAAGATGTTTCTGTGACTTCACACTACAGCTCACCACCATCCTAATGTTACTGCTTCCATGGCCAAGTCATTAAGCCTCTTTAGTCCTAACTCTGGCACTCCAGCTAGAGTGGCAGTAAGAGAGGGGCACATATTTCAATAAACTGCTAGAACTTTCTTTGCCAAAGCCCCTGCCTCCCACGGTCCAAGAGGAAAAGAAGCTGGCTTGGTTTCAATGATATCTCAGAGAAGACTGTAGACTCCTTGAGGGCCATGAATTTGCCTCTTCTATGACCTATTATCATCACATCAGCCTCCTCTGGGTCCTTAAGAATGTCATTTAGACAAAATGTGTGTCCTGATAGTGAAATATTTTTAATATTTTTTTCTTAATAGACTTAAAACATATAAGTCAAGTAAACCACAGGTACAGATGTACGGTAAGATGTTTTACGTAGGGACAAATAGATGTTAATAAATACATCTGCAGACATAAGATATTTATATCAAGTGGGATAGTATTTAAATCCAGTTAAGGGTGCACTGCTTTAGTACAGTGTTCCCAAAGCATGTGGAACATATATACACACCCGTATCTGTGGTCAAGAGGGTTTGAGAAAACTGGATGAGTTATTAAAAGAACAGGTTTCCTTATTATGAATCTATCAGGGCCTTTAATATCCTGAAATACATTGTGACTCTAAAAGAGGGTCAAGCATGAAGTATTTGCCAGTTCACTTGACCACAGAGCTCTATTAACATATTTGGGTCTTGGATGCCATGAAACACATATCAAGAGATGCTATTTTGGAAAGCCACTTTCTGCAAGAGTGATCTTTATAGAGCAGGCAGGCCATGCCTCTAGCAATAAAGAATTCCTGCCATCTCTCAGTGGGAGGAAGCAGGGAAGGAATGGGGAGAGAAGGTGAGCGTGGATGTGAATAAACAAAAATCTTAAACTCCTTGAGACCGCAGAGTCCACGAGGACCCCTTGAGGTCGACTGCACCAGCATCTTGCATAGCGTTTGGTGGTTAATTGCTGGGTGAATGAATGAATGAACGCTTTCGCCAAGCTTGAGTTCAGCCAAGCACCAGCTGGTCCTGATTATCCTTCGTCTTAGGATCATAGAGGAATATAAAATGCATCCTGAGGATTTGGGGGCCCTCCCACTAGATAAATGAGCAAATTAAGTGAAGAAATACCAGAAGTGTCTCACCTTGGGTGTCCCAGAACTGTAGCCTGACCCCAATAAAATAGCCGGAGCAATGTGGGAGGGGTAGGAGGCGACCACTGCCTCCCTGTTTGACTTGGGAGAGGAAGGCATGTCTGCCTGCACATGGAGGGCAGCGCGTCCCCCAGCCCCAATGCTGATCTAGCGGGGAGTCGGTTCTCAGATGCAGGTCCTCACGCGTCAGTGGTCAGTTGCAGGGTCTCAAGCGCTGCCTTATTAATGACAGACATTTGGGAGCGAATTACTTTTAAATATAAATTAGGGTAGATTTAAGGCTATAGCCGTCTTCACCCCTCTGGTTCTGATATGCTTTCTGGAGTGAGAGAAAGCAGCTTGCTTTCCGGAAACTACATCTGTTTGCCATCTTAGACGTATCGTATGCATAGGATAGACCATGAGGGCGCTGTAGCAGACCGCAGGGAAATGCATCTGCCAAGTAAATGCTAAGCCAGGAAACGAAGGGAAGACCTTATCTGCAGGGCAGCGTGTCACCTCGTTTCCTAACGCTGTCCCTGGGGTATGAATCACAGTGCTCTCCCCATACCGGAAGTCCTAAAGGCCTCTTGCCCCAGGGCGCTCCCCAACAGGATTAGTCCCAACCCCAACCCTGGTCATTCATCCCCAAGGAAGGCCCATTCCTCTTAGGGTTCCTGATGGCCACCCTTTACCATCAGGCCCGGCTTGGGGGCCAGCATGTCTGCTTCACGCTGTGACTGTGTCCCACCAGCACGGCCTGGCAGGCCTCCTCCTGGGGAGGAGTTTGTCACTGAGGGTAAAGGGTTAACATAACCCTTTCGCCTTCTCTGTGGATATCTGTCCTTGTGTTAACTTTCCAGCTCCGTTGCCCTGGAAACCTGGTGAAGGTGGAATGTCAGCTGTGTTACCAGGCAATATTGCTTATAGTAAAAATGACCCAATTGTTAAATTGCTTCTGGTGCCGCAGGATTGTTTGTAAATGAATCTAAATACTTGGCAGGAAGCCAAGCGCTGGGCTCCACTGAGTGTGGGACTTGTAAGCACCGGCATGTCCCTTATGGGGCCCCTGGAAAATGTAGTTGCTTATGAGAGATATTAAGTCCTGTGGGGCAAGGGATCCACGCTGTACTTCCTGATGTTCGTCTTGTCCGTTTGCACCAGAGCTGCTCCTGGGAGGATGGGGGAGAGCACAGGTGAACCCATGGACAGCATCTAGGCTCCTGTAAGGAGCCCCTCAGGGTTACCTGCCATGGCCCTGCTGGTCAGGAGGCACTTCTGGCCCAGCTTCCTTCTCCATAGACTCACACCAGTATTGGCCTGTGGTGATCAGAATGTTCTATTGAAGTGACAGAGATCCTGCTAGACGGCAGAGCCATGAGGGTGCGCATGCCATCTGCACATGTGGGGGTTGATATGACGTGTTGTCTGTCATGTTTCAGAGGCCATGTTGCTTTCACCCCTCTAATCTCCATTTGTGGTGAGTTATTTCTGTCATTGGAAGACATGCAGAGCCCGTCTCCATTAATTTATCTTCCTTGAACAAAAGGGACCAGTCGGAGGGATGAAAAGAATTCCTACTCTCAGTTTTTCTAAAAGTATGTTTACTCTCAATGGGGTGGTTCATTATGCTTTTAAATATCTCAAGTACCTTGCACTCCCCAGGAGCCTCCTCACATACGTGCTTCAGATGGGGGGGGGGCATGGATTTTCAGTGTTTCATTCCATTTCATAGATTGGGCTGTGCCCTCTGCAGACTCATGGGCAACCAACAGTTCATACTGAGACTCCTTGTTCAGTGAGATGGGCTACTTGTTTTCCTGCTCCTGGTTCTCCTCCTCCTCATCTTTGTTACCATACACCACAGTGAACTCCAAGGCCCTCCACTGCCTGTCTTTGAGGTGATTCCATTCTGGGTGTGTCCTGATCAGAGTCTCCTATCCCACCCCCTCAGCCAAAGTTGAACTACTAATAAGGCTGCCCCACAGAACCTTCTGTGATGAAGGAAATATTCTATATCTGTGCTGTCAGCAGGGAAGCTACTACCTATGTGTGGCTCTTGAGGACTTGACTAGTGTGAATAAGGAACTGCATCGTAAATTTAATCATTTTAATTAATTAAATTTTAAATGTAAATAATCACATGTAAGTAGAAGCTTCCATTGGGTGGTACTCAGCCCTAGGGTTTTCCTGCTCTGAACATAGCACCAACGCCCCCATTCTCAACCTCATCTAGGTTATTCTAAGTTTCTAAATTTCACTGGGAAGAGTTTCAATAGGACCAGAGCTGCAACTTTCAGATATACACTGTGGGATTAAAACTTAAATCCATGAACATGGGCCACCAAACCCTATGTCCAGTTTTTCCCATCAGAGTTGGATTTCATCCCACTGCTACTTACTTTGAATACTTTGAACACTACTTACTTTGAACACATAGCTAAGTAAAAAAGAGACTACTTAAAAATCGTTTTTTTAAAAGAAAGCAACTAGAAGGTAAGAGAAAGGGTAGGAGGTGAACAAAAGAAAGGCTGATACTGTAGCATCCTACCAATCTTTGTTTCTAAATCTCAGCAGCCTTGAAAGAGAACATTAAGATATCTTTTACTCTCAGGCCTAGCTTCCCTGAGAGGGGGAGACATCAATGAAAGCCTGCTTTGTATGCCTATACTACGACTGAAGAGACAATGAAAAGACTTTTTTGGGTGTAAGTGTGTGTGTGTGTGTGTGTGTAAAAGCTTTGTCTGTACAAAGCAATCTCACAATTAGCTACTGTTCACCTTCTTGGCTCCAGTTTTTCTAAAAATAATTATGATAGTAACTTTTTTTTTTAACCTTGCTGTCTACATTCAGGGCAATTTCTTGGGTCCTAAAGGATTTAACAAACAGTACCCAAAGCCTCAGGTCCTAGCTGACCTAATCAGCGTGAAACTGGAGAGCGGTTTGGAAAGACTGAATCAGATCTGGAGCACCCTTCACTGAAACCCTGACCTTTGGGCTATGGCCAGGTTTGATCTGTAGTTGTGATGCGCCAGCCCAGCCAGGAATCCACTTGATTGGTCAGTGACTATGCCATACAGTTGTTAAATATTTTGATTATCACCCCTGAATGTCATGGCCCTGCCAAACCTGCAGGAAAGGAAATTATTTCAGTGAGAAAGTGCTGAGCCACCCCATTATTGATTTATTTAATATCAGATTGAGTTAGACAATGAGGGAGACAGATAGGTAAATGAGTAATTACCTTATGGAAATAGTTGAGCCAACACTAAAAGGGAAGTGTTTATAAAAAGCTGTGGGAGGCTGAAGGAGAAAGTCATTACTTTGACATGGGTGTGTTAGGAAAGTTTGAAGGAGAAAGTGATATTTGATCTGGGTCTTGAAGGATGAGTAGAAGTTCATTGGGGCACAGGGCATTCTAGGCAGAGGGTGCAGTAGGTATAAAGTCACAGGGTATGAAAGAGAGAGAGGAATTACACGTACCATGTGTTTGGATCACAGAGTTTTGGGGTTGGGGTGAAGAGTCCAATAGGAGATAAAGCGAGGGGATCTACATTGGTGTCGTATTTTGAAATCCTTTGAATGATAGTCCAGAAATAGACGTCATTATGTAAGAAGCAACAGGGAACCAACAAGGTTTGTTTCAGCGTGTTAGTGATGGTTGGGTTTCATTTGGAGGAATATGACATTTACAACTGTGTGACACAGTGGCCAGAAGAGAGAGATGTACCGGTGCAACTGTCAAGGAGGTCATAGTTCGTATGAGAGCTGTGGGAACCTTTGGCTGATGGCAGTAGCTGAGGTGATAGGAAGAAAGGAATGAATGGAGTTGAGCGCCATAGTGAGGTAGGACCCATAGCAGAAGACCGGGAGGAGTGGAGGGTGGTTCTGAGGATTGCAGCTCACCCACCAGATGGAAGTGGCCGTTCTTAACACGATGCAGCAGCCTTCGGTGGAAACAGGATGTTCAGCTTTGGATAGGAGATTTTGAGTGGCTTGTTCCAGAAGGTAGTTGAAAATCCATCAGCATGTTATTATTGCCCTGCAGTTTGCCATGACAGCTTCTCTCTTTTGAGTCTTTCTGAGTTGTTAATGATCTGTTATATTCGATTGACTTTCCTTATTCATTACGCAATCAAGGTTCTGCAGCAACTGCAGAGTTTCTACCCAAGAAGGACGTAGAGATGACTGTTGGGCTGGAAGGGGGCTTTTCTGGAAGCTGTATTGCATAGGAAGCACATTGATTTGAACTGAATTGCCTATTATAGTTTATAAAAATAGGGCAAGGAAAATAGCAAATATAAAATAAAATAAATTGTTACAGGAATGTTACCAAAACACAGTTCTTTACCTCCTACATGAGTGATGTTATCAGCTGCCCAGGGCGGATCAATACAAAATGAAGCAAAACAAACCTGAAAATGTTCGCATTTTGTTCTCATTTAAAGGGACACTTAAATGGGTTTATAGAGGCAGAATTTTTATTTGTTCATTTCTGGTGGCTTCTGGTGAGAGTCAAATGAGGATTTGGAGGGAATAGCAGCGCTCCGAGCCATCCTTTGGTGCCATTATGTCAGGCTGAACAATTTCTTCTCTGACGTCCAGATTTATCAACTTGTGGCTGCAAAGCTTCTTGAAGATCCTGTTTCAGAGATTTCGCTACTGGAGACTTGCTTGCTTCCACTGGGTTGGAGTCTACATCTATTGAACTGTTTCTCTCAGGAACCATTCACAGGATATAGCCAGAGGAATGTAACTTTGTCCCCTTTATTGAAGCTTTTATTCCCCCTGTTCTGGGCAGAGATAGCACTTGCCTCTGGAAAGGCTATCAGAGTCATTGTGTGTGGTGAGTTGAGATACCTCCGTGGGGCTGGGGTCTGCAAGCTCCACTCCGTGTAATCACATAGATCTGTAACCGCTCCTCGTGTATGAACCTCGGTGAAGTCTGCTAGAGATTACAGCAGATATGCCCGTTTAGAAACTTTTACTGGCTACTGTTTTGTTTCAGGATGGCTGGCGGAACCACAAATTGAGCTTAAGATGTATCTTGAAACCTTTCAGCCATGCCCCACGTTTGATCAGAATCAGTCCACTCCTTTGAAAGTTATCACGAAACAAATAGGGGAGATAAAAGCAAAATGCTGAGTGGCTGAGGTGAAACAGACCCCTTGTTTTTGGTTGGTTATTTGATCTCAAACCATATCCTGTCATTAGACGCATTGTCAGATTTAAGAACTAATTCCAGACTTCCATTTCTAGGAGGGAAACCAGTGAGCACAATAGAGGGGAGGGGGCACCCACATACTTCTTTGGATTCCTTCTCACTCTCTATTTTCCTTTTCTTGGTTCTAGAGACGCCTCTCCTGCCTTCGAGCCCAAGGCTGTGCCTGTGGCCAGGCACCTTTGGACCTAGATGGAGGGGCCCAATGTTTCTGGCGTCCATGGCTTTCGGTCCTCCCACTGCTGAAATCTAACCTGTCATCCCTGGTTTTAAAAAAAAAAAAAAAAAAAAAAAAGTTGAGGGGAAGAACTTCCAAGGGAAAGAAGCATTTTTTAGTTTTTCTTCTGACCTAACAGCAGCGTGCCTGGCTTTTTCATAATAAAGTTGGCCTGGCAGTGTGAGGTCCATTTACATCTTTATCCGATGGGGGTGTCGAGAAGACCCCAGGAGGAAAATCTCAACCTTCCGGTATTTTCAGCAAGCAAACAAGAGCCAAATTGTCCATGTCCAGGTAGTGAGAGGAAGAGATGAGAGTTGTTACGTTCAGAACTAGTGTTTTACCAGCAGAGAGCGCTTCTCTTTGTTTCTCTCTGGCTCTGTAGAGTCCATCTTCTTAGGAATGAAAGGCAGAGGGTTTCAAATCCAGACTATCCAACCATCAGGCAGGGAACCTTGCCAGATTTGTCTGTTGGCAGGGAGTTAGCCACAGCCAGAGAACTGTCAGGGAGGCAAAGGCTGTAAACCTTGGTTGCTGTTCGGATCCTGTGCATTTGAAGTAAAGTAGAATTTCACTTCCCGTGAAGCAGAAATGCATGACTGGTCAATGAGATCCCCTCTCTCCCCACCCCAGAATTTTATTATGAAAAATCTCAAACAGCCCAGTTTTCCCAAAGTAGCCAGCGTTGTCTGCTGGAACAAAGAGCAGAAATTCGAATCCGATGAATTGAGACACTAACTAACCTCACTTGCCCATGACTTTTAGATGCTATTTTCGTTGTTCCTCTTGGGGAATTAGACAAGCGTCGCCGCTGGGACGGCGTGTCAGAACAGTCCTTTCCTGCCTCTGCCCCCAGTTCTGCCCATCACCCCTCCATGCTCCCCTATTTCCAAAGCACTCTTGGTCCCCCCGTTCTTTGCTTCTCCATGTCCAACCAGGTCCTGAGGGGTCTCCCTGGGAAATATGTCCCCCAGCCTTTCCTAGTCCATGTGTTGCCATGGCCCTGCCGCCCCCAGATTTGGTATTTTTCTGTACCAGACCCCACGCAAAGCATTTTCTACACACGGTTGTCGCGTTGGCTCCTCACAGCAATCCTCGGAGGAAGGCAATTAGCGTCCCTATTTTGCAGATGGGCAAATCGACTTCAGCCGCCCGGTGTCCAGATTGCTGTGCTGGGCCGCGGCTCACCTTGGCAACGCCTCGGCGCTTCCCGCTCCCGGGCCCTTGTTTCCCAGGCTTTTCGTGCCTGCCTCTTCTCTCTGCCCTTGCAAATTCTGCTCGTTTTCCCAAGCCGGCCCTGATTGCCACAGCTGGAAGCGATCTTTGCTTAAATTATAGCTCTAACTGCCCGTGCCACTCCCCGGGTTACCCTCAAACACAACCTCGCAAGTCATTTTCCTCCCCCTGTGTGTCCTGGCTCCCCAACGCCACTGCACCCCAGCTGCCTGTGTCTCATCCAGAGGCCGAAGAGATGGGCTGGTTATTTTGCTGAAGTCACTCTGCTGCCGTGGGCTTTCCAGCCATCTCGGGGTGATGCTGCAGAACCGACACTGAACGCAGACGCGCGGGCGCGAAGGGCGTGAGCAGGCAGCTCCTCCCCGGCCCCTTGCCGCGGCTCGGGTGCTCCGGGCCGCCAGGGTCGAGATGGGGAGGGCCTCTTGTTTCCCCAGAAAAGTAATCACTCCTCCGGCTTTGGGTTATTCGGGAGCCTGGCTTCGTTTCCTTTGAGCCTTCCCCTCGTCCCCTTGTCATCTGTTCTGAACAAGGGCCCTTTCCTTCTCACGGCCCTGTGATGAAGGCGCATGACGAGCCCCCCATTTTAGGGTATGATAAGCCGAGCCCCTGAAGTTACCGCTAATGGCGGCGGGCAGTGGGGAGAAACGGTCCCTGGGGACTGATGTCAACCCAATGTCCTGTGTCCAGCACACATCCACCTCCACTGCCGGCTTCGTCACCCCCCCAGAGAAGCACCCTCCCCTCCCAGGGGGTCCATCCTGTCGGATCCTCTGAAGATGGACTTTTCAAGACATACGTGAAATTTACCGTGGAGGTGGAATAAATCCTGAAGAGCACGGTAAAGCTCCAGAAAATTGCACTTCGGACAGCGGGCCACTCGCCCATGGAGACCACTGGATCTGTTGAAGACATCCCCAAGCGAAGGATGAAGTATGCAGAGGCTGCAGATCCAGCCGCTCCTGAGACATGGAATTGCTCAATGGGTTTGTGGGTGATCCGCTCGTAAACCTTCATTTCACTCCACATGCGCTTTCTTTTGGGGGTGGGACCAGGAACATAGTGTTTGGTTTGTTCTTGTGAGATTAAAAGAGACGTCTGGTATCATTTAGTATCGATTGGGGGGGAGGCGCTGTTAGAATGTTCAGCCTTCTCCACCA
This sequence comes from Talpa europaea, assembly GCF_964194135.1. NCBI lineage: Eukaryota > Metazoa > Chordata > Mammalia > Eulipotyphla > Talpidae > Talpa > Talpa europaea. The sequence continues at coordinate 8,032,264 of NC_140081.1, forward strand.
GAAGGTCCGCATTGTTGAGAAGCGATACCGGGAGAGAGAGGGTGAGTGATAGCTGGAAGCAGTGGCCCTCACCTTTCAGAGGCACGGAGCTGTTGACAGAACAAATAATCACATCGAGAAGACTTTGAAGCTCCCCACATGGTCAGCAGACAGGGGCCACAAGGCTCAGCCATAAATGCTGGAATTAGTTCAGAGAGCAGAAGGAAGGACTTGCCTTTGCTTGAAGCCAAAACCAATCTGAAACCACAGTACCTCAGCCCCAGGGCTAGGCAGAAAGCTGGCTTTTGAAACCTGAGCTCCGGTTGCTGTGGGGGTGGGTGGTTGGGGGGATTGGTGTCTGTTCCACTTGTACAAGCAAACTCTGATAATTTTGACCCCGCAGAAATGACATAATCCTTTCATCCCAGCGGCTTCCATTTTCCAAGGGCACAGTTTTGACTTTCAGCTGATTATAGGTGTCTTGTCAGGGCCCGAGCGCCAACGCTCAGTATGTGTTTGTTTCATTTCCAGTGTTTCATGTATTGAGTGTCAACAGTCTCCACTCATGCTACCTCACGTTTGAAAATTAACTCAGGAAATCCCAAAATGAAGATTCCACCCCGCCTTGGCAATTTCCCATCTTCACTGTGTGAGATGGTAACAGTCAAGTACAACGTCAGGTGTACAGCGAGCCTGCGGGCCTGGGGTGTGTGTGTGTGTGGGGGGGTGTTCTGTTACCAGTGTTTCTTCCAGAATTTGCAGCGCTATTTTCTTACACATCACATCATGCTTCATCTGTTCTTCCTCCCATGTCCCCCAATCCTGCTTAAGGATGGCACTGCGCTGGTTGCTCAGCCCTCCTCTGTGCCTTTTGTATATGCCTCCTCCTTGCCATTTTTCTCTCCTCAACCCCCAGTGGAGAGAGGTCAAGCTCTTACCTTTTCTTGCTTCAAATACTGCTGAGGTCTCCACAAGCTTGTCATTCCTGTCTTCCGCGGTCCCCACTCCCTCCCCGATCCCAGCGGATTCCCTTGGTGTTCCTGGTTTCATCATCTGATCTCTTGGACCTTCCCAACTTCAGAAGCCCTGACAAGGACTCCTCTCCTTCTACCTGACACGTTCCCTGAACATGCTTTGCCCTGAGCCACATCCTCTCCTTGGCTCAGATCGCCCCTATTATCTGCCCTGTCTTCTCCCAGCTGCCAGCTGAGGAAATCCCACTGGTCTGTCACGGCTCATCAGCCTTGCCACCCCATGGAAAGCCCACCCCGATCTCCATGGCCAGAAGCCCCCACGCTTCATCCTGTGCTTCTGGGGCCCTTTATGGGGAGCTCGGTCTCAGCCTGTATTTTGCCCTGCCTAGTTAGTCACGTGCCTGGACACAACGAGACCGCAAGTCCCTTGAACCAAGAGAGGGTGTCTCAGTTGCCTCTAAGGGGAGCTCAAGAAATGAATTGAGTGAGTGAATGACCCCCCTGGGTTGGGGATGAAGAGAGGTTAGCATTCACCGTGCTAAGCACAGACGAAGAGGCTCATCTGTCCAAAGTCCTTCAAAGGACACGTCACATCAAGGGCACTGTCACTTCTGTCTCGGTCCCCAGTGACTAGAGACGCCCCATCTTCAGAAACCTTGGTACAAGATTTTCGGTTGCCATTTTTTTATATATGTTGTGGTAGTGGGAGAGGTGCGTGTGTGCATGTGTGGCAAGGACTTGGGAAGGCACGTAGGTGGCAACTGTGTGTGTGAGACTCTTCATTCTGGAGAAGCACCGCACCGTTAAATCCAGTGAGTCACACAAGTAATCTTACCTTCTCTAGTACTCCAATTTAAAAAGTAGTGTTATTATTTTTAATAATTTATTTAGCCCTACATGTTGAAACTGTTACCAATATTTAAAAGTTATTCATGAGAATGCAACCGATATTTAAAAGCTATTAATGAGAATGTTTCACATTCTCTCTCTCTCTCTCTCTTTTGCATTAAGTCCTCAAAATCTGGCATGTCTTGTACACTTACAGCACATCTTAATTCAAATGCTGGATTGTTAAAGAATGATCGGTGTCTAGAGTTCATAAAATGTACAGTTGAAAAAGTAGATTAACACATCCAAGTTCTTCCAGACATATTTAATATTTTCCCAATAACTGAATTCAGCAGCAGCTTTTAAATTGAAATTTTAACTAATTAAAATGAAATAAAAATGTTCAATTCCTTCCCTGGGTCACACCAGTCTCATTCCATATGCCAGAGAGCCACAGGGGGCTTGTGGCTCCCAGCTTAGGAATCACACCGATATTAAAGCTCATTTAGCACATTTCTCTACCCCCCCTAACTTAACTTTTAAAAAAGAAACAAGTGTGATTAGCCAGCCTTGCCACCAAATTATTCGTGAGACTGAGGCCTGCTGCTGACTTGCCAGGCCCGCTGCCTGAGAGGTGGGGTTCTGTTAACAAAGCCCCTGAAAAGCCACGGGTGGAATGACCGTGTAATTCCCGGGTCTGTCCACTGGACTGAACTGTGGATCGGGGTCTGTGTCTACACGGCAGCTGCTCCCCCTACCCCCCGATCTGTGCTTCCTTCTGCAGGCTCTGTCTACCCCAGCCCCAACAGCATGTGTGTCATCTGAAGCTAGGATGACAGTTTTAGATGCTCACGGCTTTTATCAGTTTAGAACATATTTGAAGTTTCAGAGCTTACCTGCTTTTAAAGGATCCAATATGTGGAAAACGTCTTTCTCATGCCAAACAGCATATTTTCCAAATCCAAAATAATTGAATATATTTTCCCCCTCTTTCAAGTCTCCTATTGAATGGCACCCCAGAGACCAATTTAAAGCTTGCAAAGTTTAGAGCAAAAATGTTCTGGAACAAATGAAAATGAGGTGTGTCACCTAGCCCAGTATCTGGCTGCCTGTGTTTCATGCAGAACCGTGAAAGTACTCAGCGTTGCTTATTTAGAACAGGAAGCTGGGGTTAGGAGTTGATTTCCCCAGAACTCGGTGAGGGTGTGGCATGGCCCCCTGGCTCACTCTCATGGGAGATTTGAGGCCTACGGGGAACCCGAAATGACTCCAGATCCTTAAGGATTTGGAAACAGGTGCAGCCTCTCTTTCCCTCCAGGAAGTGTGCTGCCCACAGTTGGATGCGTGGTTCAGCCGCAGTTCACTGAGCTCTTGGATGAAAATGGCAAATTTCTCCCCAAATGAGCTTATTATCTGCTGCTGTTGGGTGCAAGGCATCCTTCAGCGATGGCGGGAATTACAGCTTCCATCTGTTCCCTAATGTGAAAAATGTGTGCAAGGCCCTGTGCTACCAAGCTCCGTGAACTTTAGACGTTCAGATCTGCTGACACATTTGAGTCACAGCCCTCGGAGTGGCTTTTGTCGATTATTTCATTACATATCCAAATAACCATCCTGAGGGTGGTCTGGATTTGTGATCTGTGACAGTGTGGTGCTGACACGTTTCTTGCCCTTGGAACTATCTGTTTTTTGGCTTCGTTTAGGAGTTGATGATATATAAGCACTCAGTATATTTAATCATTATAACTTTTGAAGTTAGCACAGTGCCGCCAATATGAAGAATTCTTGGGCCCGGTTAAAGCCAAATCCACATCATTAATTCTTGGCTTCTTCCCAAAGTCTGCGGTCTCTCACCTTGCTCCACCATTGTGTTCAGGCAAATCAAATAATGCTTTGTGCTTAGAGAGCCACTCTCATGAGAAAATGGCAGGGCCCTCTGCAAACTTTTAGTTCTCTAAATACAAATAAATATCTTCAGAGAACCAGGCATATTTAGGAATGTTGGTTCTGCTTGGATTTTTCAATAGGTTAAGAAAGATGACGGCTCTCCACGCGTTCACTTGGGAATATGGACACGTGATGTGCAGATGTAAATTTGGCATCATATCTTTTCTGAACGCCCCCCCCCCCCCCCCAGAGTGAGTCCTTAGCTACAGAGTCAGCTATACTCTTGAGTATCTGGCCAAGCATTAGTCTCGTCTACTCATTTTATAGACTTGAACATTTGCAGCATTATATAGCTTGTGCGTTAGAGGGAAAAGCTTGTGCGTTAGAGGGAAAAGTTATTTTCATCAATTAATAACTGTCTCTGATTATCACCTGGAAGAGCAAATGCTTTGGCTAAGTAAGCAGGATTAACTCGCCAATTGAAAAATACAATTATTTAAGGCTTAGCGCTTGGTTGAGGTTGTTTGTGGTTGAGTGGATGCTTCTTTGGTTTACACAATACCATTGATCTGTTTTTACTCCAGTGGCCCATTCTGTACTTTATTTCACTGCTAGGTGTCCTTGTGGCAGAGAAAGTGCTAGGTGTTCACCCAACCCCATTTTCCTTTTTTTCCCAAACACACAGACTGTCTTCCCTTGTGGTGAAATGGAACTTCGTGACCATTGCGTTATGCTCAGTGCAATAGAAGTAGAAGTAAAGGAATCCTCTTTCAGTTTGGGCCTTAAAAATCTTCCTTTCTAATCTGTATCTCTCTTCCCTTACCTGTTAGCTAAATGCGGACAATGCACTGGATGACCCTAGGCCCCTTGCCGGGGGGTGGAGGGTGAGGGCACACGATAGAAAAGGGAGCCTGGTTACCTGAGTGACTGCATGGAGCAGAGCAGCTCAGCAGAACTGCCTTAGCCATGACATAAGCAAGAAATTGAATTCTGTTGTGTAAAGCCAGTGAGATCCGGGGTTGTGTTACACGAGTTAGCTTACCCTAACTAACATCCTTATAGATGTAGCAGAGAAGCAGTGCTCTCCTAAAACATTCTACAAATTTCAAGGGGGCAAGGAACACACAGAGCACATTGCTGGTGTTGAACAGTAGGTTGTGAAAATGCGTAACCGATGAGCCATGTGGCTCTTTGATCACCATGTCCAATTAAGCCACATGGTTACTGTGATTTTCTGGTTTGAGTCACCCTTTCATCTGGGGCAGATGCAACCATGGACAGTCTCGCATAGTGAAAACTGATTATTTCAATAAGCGGCTTCCCCAGGGAGGGAGAGAGGGTATAGAAATCCACATGAATTACTGAGGACTTCAGACTTTAGCTTTATTTTTTCTGAGAAGGCCCCCCTAACTCCCGGCCATGTTGGGTTGCTCACCTGCCACGCCTCCCACCCAGTGGTCCTGTCCCTGTAGGTGGCCATGTCCAGCTCTTGCTCTTGACTCCCTTCCCCTGCAGACCGTATGTTTGAGAGGGCTGGACCATTGCAGCATGGCTCACTGTTGTATCCCTGGCCCCCTGCCCAGTGCCTGGCACATACATGTTGTTAGCTGAATGAGTAAGAAAACGAGCACCCATGTGATCTTGGTTCCCAGGCATGAGCAGTCACCTTAGCATCATTCATGAGCTAACTCTCAGACCGCTGCAGTGAGGCAGGCTGGAGTGTTTTTTTCTGTTTAAAAACAGGAAACTTAAGGAGGTAAACTGATCTTAGCCTTATCAACAGTCAGAACCCAAATCAGTGTTACAAACAAGAGCAGGATCCATTTTTCAGGTTTCATTTTATTAGCCTCTGTTTTTAAAAGCTGGAGCTCAATTAATGGATGGTCAGAGTCCATCAGTGAAAACATTGGAGAGCAAAACCACATGTGCATCCAAAGATGTGTGATCCTGTACCCCTCAGCCATGCACGGTGTTGTAAACCAATGGTACCTCAATAATAAATAGCACAATTTAAAAAAATACATGTAGGAGCTAGAGACAGGTCACCTTATTTATGGCCTGGGCCAACTGACATTTTACTCTTGCGTTCATTCGTCTGCCGAACATTCATTGACACAGCCTGGTTCTAGGTGCTGGGGCACAGAGACCCACATTCAAGGAGGGTCCAGTCAGATGGGGAGCAGGTTGACAACAAACCAACAAGAACATGTCAGATGGAGGTAACATTCTGTGGGGGGACAAAAGACTCAAAAGGGTCAATGGATCGAATATGTCTGGGTGAGGAGGATTCTGCAGTCAGAAAGGCCGCTGGGGAGGCTGAAGCCTGAATGACTCAAAGGAGAGCTGGGGCGAGAATATTTCAGGGAGAGGACGTGGTTGTGTTTTCTCTGGCCCTGAGGTAAGAGTGTGGCCAGTCAAGGGAGAGAAAAGTGTCTGTGTGGCGGGGACACAGGGCATATTGGGGGAGGCGACAGTGGCGGCCTTTCCGGCGGAGAGTTGTTTACGGAGAGCCTTAGCTGTTTCCGGCCTCTAGATTGTACCCGGCGAGCAGTGGGGAGCCATGAGAATGATTTTAGGCAGAGGAGAGAAATGAGCTGCTGTGTGTCTTCGGAAGGACACTGGCTTCTCTGGCTTGCCCCAACCCAAGCTTGAAATGGATGTTGAGAGGCCCGATTAAGGCAGGTCAGAAAGCGTGAAAGGAGGCGGCTGGCGCCCGAGCTTCTGGGGAGGTGGGCCTTGCAGCACTTGGCAATGGAGCGGGTGAGGGGGCAGGAGGAGAGAGTGGCCATCGAAGGTATCTTGGGCTTCTGACTTCGGAAGCCAGATTAGGATACGATAAGCCACATCGTTATGATAATAGTTTTGATTTGTGGATTCTTTGGAGGGATTTCAGGGACCCCCAGGTTCGCTGAACAAAACTGGAGGGCCTCTGTTCTAGATCACCCTAGCCAGCTTTAGAATGGAAACCTCCCGTGGACAGGCTCTCCCACACTGGCCACTCAGTGTAGGTTCAAGCCACTATGGTTCGACTTGCTTCAAACCACTATGAGTTAGTTCACTAAATTCATATTTCCTCAATACTTTATCATCCTTACTTATAAAGCCTCAATTTCAAATGTTTTTTTTTAAGATTTATTTATTTATTTATACAAGCGCTGGGTACAGTCAGAAGCGCGGGAGGGTGAGAGAATTCACCGGAGCCAGAGCGGGGAGCAGAACAGGCAGAAGGACCGAAGTACACTGCTGAGGGGAGCAGCGGGCGGCAGGAGAGGTCTGCGCGCCATGTGGGACCCTCCTCTGGTGGCCGGGGAGCAGCCGGGGATGGAACCAGCTCTGCAGAGGCTGCGGGCAGCTTCGCAACCCAGCGCTCAACCGCTGCGCCACTGGGGAGGCCCCTCAATTTCAAATGTTTTGGTTTTGTTTATTCTTAGCCGGTAATGTCTACTAGAAATACAATGCAAGCCATTTCTGTAATTTAAAATTTTTCATCATCACTTAACAATGAAAAAAGTGAAATTAATTTTAATAATGTAGTTTATTTAACCTAATATTTATAAAATATTGTCATTTGCCATATAAAATCAACACAATATTAATCGTAAAATCAAATAATATAAAATCATACAAAATATTCATGACATATTTACATTATTATTTCATACTAAGTCTTTGCAAACCCAGTGTGTGTTTTCATTTGTAGCACATATCCATTCAGATGCCAAATTGTCACCAGAAATACTTGATCTGTATTTAGATTTTATAAAATTCAATAAAATTTGAAAAAGTAGATCCACATATTCAGGTCCTTCCAAACATACTTGAAAATTTTCCAATAATGAAATGCAATATCCATAATCAAGTTAATTAAAATGAGCAACTTTTTAAAAATCACTTCCTTGGCCACACTAACCATATTTCTAGTGCTCGCTAGCCGAGTATGCCCAGTGGTGGCCAAACTGCATGGGGCAGATCTAAACTTTACCCTCTGCTTCTCTTCTCCATCCCAATCTTTGTTTTTTCAGTGCATAGAAACCTGTTTAGGAAAACTTGTTATCATTATTTTTCTAGAAGCATGGCACCATATTGGGTTTCTTCCTAGGCTGGTAAGGATGCTTGATGGAAAGCTGAGTATGGAAGATGACTCGCAGCCACAATTAGCAATGGCAGGTTCCTTTGGCTTGGCTTCGAGTACTTTCTCATTGGATGTTTTCACCTGTAGAATAATCTCACGTTGTTTCTGATACAGATTTGAAATAGACTGCTGCTCCCAGCCAGCCCTCGAATGGACATCTCTCTGGTCCTGGCAAGAACTTAAATGAGATGATGCCACAAAGAACTTAGCCCAACCTGCTGTGTTTATTTGCACCAAGCACTGGAAAGTTTGCTATGTTCTTAGTGATGAACTCTGCATCATCAGAAAGCTAAGGCAGGTTCTCTTGCCTTCTGTCTTCCTGTCTCCGTTCATTAGTATGCTTTCCAAAATGGAAAGGGAAGCAATGAAATGAAATCTTAGGCCCAAACCTTCTTTACTCAGGGTAAAGAAGCAGCACAGGGGGTAGCATATTATAACTCAAAGGCAGCAAAAGTAATGTTAATTTTCAAAGGTGAGAACCAAAGAAAGTCTGCACAGGATCAGTGTTCTGTTTGTGAACTGCATCGTCTCCAACCCATTTCAAAATCAGGAGATTGCAAAGCTGCCCTTTTTTACACATTGGGGTATCTCTTACTTGTATTCCCCCAAAATACAAAGACTCGAATTCAAAGTCTAAACATTTGTCCCATTACTGCAAATGTTGTGGTCACTCAACACAAAATTCATTGTAAAATCAAATAATGTAAATGATTCTTGTCATTGTGTTGGCAAATGAGAAAATGACTTGTGTCCCCCTCATATCTTCTCCCCACGTTAACGGTTAAGCTCTTCGTCAACCTTAGCATTCTATCCTATCCATTTTCCTAATGTTGGACTTACTCAAGAATCCTGCATCTGAGTGCATGATGTCATTTCAAATAAATCTAAAAGGAACTGGAAAGCTTCTGGAATTTCCTCATCTGAGGCAGCCAAACTAAATAAACTTAGTTCACATCCATTGGGAGCTCAGTGAAAGCTAGCACCATTCTGGTTGAAATAATTTCATGCTAAATGACATGTATAGTCGGAGGTTTTGCTGGACTTTTTGTTGAACTGGTTACCCTAACTTTTCTTTCTCTACACCCATGGTGCAGAATATCAGAGGAGTCACGACGACATGGTACTGACTAAGCACAAAATGCCTTTCAATTAATACACATGCTCAACTCTTAGAGGCAGGGACTTACATAGCTAAGATAGTAGTTGTGCTGCCATCTCAAAGACATTCAGATTTGGGGGAAGTCAAGTTTTATCTTCACTCGCATCAAGCTGCGTGGGTGGGAGTTAAATCAGAATGTGAGAACCGTTAAGGACCTGGAGATTATTGAATGCTGTCTCTCTGTCTCTGAATAGTCTTGCTCTCAAGGCAAATCTACTGAAATACAGTGCTGAGGGGAGCAGCAGGCGAAACAGGAGAGGTCTGCTGCGCCACATGGGTCAGCTCCCTGGCTGGGGATCGAACTCAGGCTGTTGAGGTGGGCCTTTGCAGTGGTAGCCCTGAGACTTAACCCCTAGGCCACCAGGGAGGCCTGAATTCAAGCATTCTTAAATGAAGCGTCAGCTAGTACTAGAACAGCGGAACACCCAGTGGTTTCTCCTCCTTCCATGCCCAGATTCTCTTCTGGCTGATTCCTTCCTAAACCACACCAGGTTTATCCTTTTAGCATTAGGTCTGTAATTCCAATTTTTTTTTAATAGAGGCATTTTTTTAAATTTATTTATTTGTTTGTTTGTTTGTTTTGTTTTGTTTATACAAGTACTGGGTACAGTCAGAAGCGCGGGAGGGTGAGAGAATTCACCAGAGCGGGGAGCAGAGCAGGCAGAAGGACCGAAGTACACTGCTGAGGGGAGCAGCGGGCGGCAGGAGAGGTCTGCGCACCATGTGGGACCCTCCTCCGGTGGCCGGGGAGCAGCCGGGGATCGAACCTGCGCCGCAGAGGCTGCGGGCAGCTTCGCAACCCAGTGCTCTACCTCTGTGCCACTGGGGAGGCCCTATAATTCCAATTTAAATGCAGACACCCTAGGAAACGGTACCACTTAAACCTTTGTTGGGTGTTTTCACTTCGGTGTTTCTGAAGTGTCAAAGTCAGGTGAGGTGGCATGAAAGTTTTGCATCGGTAAGGCCAGGGGGTTGAAGAGAAGTTAGAGGGATCACCAGGGTGAGGGTTTCCAGTCTTGCTAGAGGGATCTGTTAGTGCTGTTCCCATTCCAGCCTGTGGGAATAGCAGTGGGGAGCCAGGCAAGGTGGGGAGGTTAGGGTCTGGTTTATAATGTCCTTGTGAGTGGAACCCCTTGTCCAGGCTCACGGGAGAACACTAGGTAAGGGATAGATGTGTGTCCCCACACGCGGGGACTTGCACTTGAATGCTCGTCCTGAAACACCCAGCACAAGCAAGTAACCCAGTTACTTCTGGAGAATAACTGTGTTTCAGTCCTGGTCTTGCCTCATTGTCTGTCGCTTGGGGTTGGGGCATGAGTGATGCGAGACATGGCGTCTGTGCTTCGTGAGGCAGGGTGACATGTCCCCTAGCCTCTGTGACTGGGGCGAGCCAGCATGGAGGTCAGGCCCCAGGCAGCACCACTCACTGCCTCCAATGCTGGAGGCAAGTTATTTAACCTCTTGAGCCCCAGCTTCCTGATCTGCAAAGTCGAGGTAACAGTATCTATCTCACAGAATTGTTCTGAGAATTAACTGAAATGTCACACACAAAACACTTAAAACAATGCCTGAATTACTTTCAGTGCAGATATTGAGCACATGGTAGGGGCTCAATAACTATTTGCTGAATGAATAGAATATTAATTTTATCATTATTATATCGGTACCATGAGGAAATTTCCACTGTATTGTGGCTTCCAGATTTAGTGGGGAGGAGAACCCCACTAAGAATCGCGACTTCTGTCCGTATGGTGGGGCCAGATTGCCCCTGCAGGCTCATCTGCAGATATTTCTCAGTGTATGAAGGAAAAGGAGAAACAACAAGTAAATGACTCAAAACAAAACAAATGATGAAATCTGGGACAACAGGGAGAGGGGGATTGACATCTTGCAATGGAATAAAGAAAGGCATTGCCAGAGTAGCTTCTGGAGAGACGGTTGAGCCAGATTGGGTCTTTCAGTTTTTCTAGCTCCAGACTTCGGTTGGAAGCATTGAGCTTCCTCTTGGATTTGCGTGAACCACAGAAGGCAAGCATTGTTCCCTTTTTCCACACTCCTCAGCCCTCATTCCTACCCTCCTTCCTTTCCTGGGTCTCTGCTCAGATATAAGAAAGCAAGATGGCGGCACTTCCTTGATAAGAACCAAGGAACTCTTGGGAGACTCTCTAGGGGGGTGGAGCGTTACATAAGCTACCAGCTGATCTAGTGAAAAGCTATTGACGTGCTGGGAATGGGGATGTGCTGTTGTTGATGTTCCCCATTTCTTGACCATGTGGTCAGGACTGCCGAAAGGGACCCTGGCCTTGGGCCTGGTGAGGATTGGAACAGCTGTGGGGTGAGGCAGCTCCAGCTAAGGCCTGCTGGGCCTTTAATTTTCCACACATGTGCACATATGTACAGGAATCCAGCAGACAAGCGGCAGGCAGGCTCGGGCAGCAGCCCATTGACAAGTAGCAGTAGTTTGGAATAAATCACAGTGGCCTGGGCTGCAAATTTCACTCCAGGGGACAAGGACTTAGGCAAACAAAGAGGAAAGGCTTTCACCCAACTTTTTCCTGAAATGCTGGAGGAATAAAACAGGTCAGTGGTGAATACGAAATTAGCTTTTGGCCACCCTCCAAAGTGATTTGACCTATTTAGGAGTCATTGAGAATAAGCCAAAGGAAGTTCAGTGGCCTGCGTCTTGATTTGTCAAGGGAAAAATGAGAGCGTCCAGGTCACCGGGCGGCTGGATTCCCTGAGTCACTTGTTATGAAGCATATGAGTGAGGATGGCTGAAACTCATCAGAGGAGTTCTGGGACCTTGACTTTGGGCCAACTCCTGGCACAATTTAGCATGCAGACCACCACGGCAGATGCGTCGGCAATCTGGCATGTCAGCTCACTGACATGTCAGGCCAATGAAAGAACCGTATCAGACTCTGAATTCCTTCCTACAGGTTCATTTCTTTTCCAGGACCCTTCTATACATGGTAATCTCAGGCTGAGTCAAAGAGCAAAGCCACAAAAATACTAAGGTCCACTCCACTATGGTCTAGCCGGGAAGAACTGGTTGGGGGTGCTGTGGGGCCCTACTTCAGCCTGCCTTACCTGCTGGCACACCCTCCTCTAGCTGCTGTGAATGTGGCCCCTAAAGGCCATGCTGCCCCTTCCCCAGAGACTTGCTGCCTGCCAAATGCTAGCCCTGCCCCCTCCTGCCTCGAGGTCCTGTCCTCCTTAGCTCCTGTGGGGGTGGGCTGAACCACACCTCCAGCTGAGGTCCTGTCCTGGCTGAGTCCCCTGGTTGCCACACCCTGCTGAGAGCACTCCCTCCAGATCCCCTGGAACCAGAACTCCCATTTTCGGCCTTGCTTCTGAGTAACCCGACCTCAGAGTGAGCCCAGAGAGGGAGGCATTTGAAAACAGCACCAAACCCGACTGCACTGTACATCAGAACCCTCTGGGCAGTGTGAAAAATACGGATTCCCAGTCTCCGCGTGCAGAGATTCTGATTCAGTGGATCGAGGGAGGCCGGAGATTGGGTTGTTTTCCCAAGTGGTTCCTCCATCGCTTGCATGCAGCCAGCCCTGTTAGTGCTGGGAACCCCTCCTTCCACCTCATCGTCTTTCTTTCCTTAGGTCTTTTAGGAAACATTTATTGATCAAGTTTGGGAAGAAACCACACAATCTGTTGAAGACACTAAGAGATTTAAGTAAAAAGATGCACAGTTCTTGGCAGATGGCCTGAAGTTCAGCCTACCATGCTGACTCACAGAACTTTCTAAGCAAGTTGTAGCTTTTTTTTTTTTTTTCCTCTGTGTGTGTCCTAATAATATAAAGGTGTGTCTGGTTGGTAAAACAGGATACTCTTTTGAGACACTGAATTGCCAGCGTTTCTAAAAAGGGACATTGGACCACACTTAGATTTTAATCAGTGCTTTCTACATTCCTTGCCCAGATGTGTTCACCTGCTCACCCCCCTTTCACTAACAGACCTAGGTTTTCCATATCATGGATCGTGTGGATGATTTGGTGATGAAATTCAGAGAGAAATATTTTGTTCTGTTCCGAAGGACACTGTGCTCAGAAGATTCACAAGTAGGTTCCATGAAAGACACAGTCCGAAGGAATTTTAAGCTAATTGATTAATTCAATAACTGAATGAAATGGTTCCGCTTCAATCAGAATAAGGGAACATTCTGGATTTTGTAATGATAATGATGATACTGGTGATAAGAATAACAACGAAACATGATTGCTAAGATTCGTTTGAGTGCTTACTGTGTGTGAGGCCCGGCACTAATTACTTGGTCTGCATTATCTAATCTGGTCCTGGCAACACACTTTGAAGTAAGTATATCTGTTGGAGAGTGATAAAGGCCTCAAAAAAACTGGAAGTTTATTACTCTCTTAAGTATAAGAAGTCCAGGGCGGGACGTGTGGAGACTCAGCAGCAGTGAGAGACCCAGACTCCTCCCCGCTCCGCCCCACCCTGAGGTGGTCACCCCCCTCTCCACGGTGCAAGATGGCGACACAGCACCTGTCGTCACATTGTTGGTCCAAGCGGGAAGACGTAAGGGGAGGACATCCTCCTCTCCGAAGAGAACTTTCTAGAAATGCCACACCACCCTCGCTTCTATCTCACTGGTCATAGGGCAGCTCCCGGCTCCAGGGAGACCTGGACATGGACCCAATTTTGAAAACTGAGATTTTAACAATTTGAAAGATAAGGTGATCATGGAAGGTTCGATAGGAGAATAATAGGTTCTGTCAGAGGCGATATTCGTATCCCCGTATTGCAGATAAGGAAAATGAGGCACTGAGAGACAGGGGGACTCAGCTCAGCTCACACAATCTGCAGGTGATTCGGCCACAGTAGGGCCCAAGCCTCTCGGACTCGAGCGGCCCTCTCTCAGCTATTCCCTCCTGCCCATGTTTGCTATTTTGTAAGAACCATTTTATTTCTTCAGAGGTGCCTTTATTCATTTTATGTTTTCTTCCTGCCATGCCTTTTTTACTCTCTTCTTTGCATAAATCCTAACTATACATGAAAGCTCAGTTCCAGTGCCCCAGAAAGCCCTTCCCTGCACAGCAGCTGCTTTTGTCAGTCAGGAACTATTTATTGAGCACATACTATGTACCAGGCACTATAATAGGCACTGGGACTTCATTGGTGATTAGAAACAAAGACCCCTGCTAACTTAATAGCTGTGTGATATTTGTCAGGTTGCTCCAGCTTTCTGGGTCTCAATTTCCTCATCTATAAAGTGGGAATAATAAAACATACTGCACAGGATGTTGTAAGGTTTTTAAAGGCTATTCTATAGAGGGTGCAGCCACCATGCGATTTTGGAAAAGGTGCCTGTCACTATTGTGGTTACGAACCTATCTGTTTTCTCCATTAGGCTGTAAGCTGCTGGCGGGGGAGGGAGGGTAGGAAGAATATTCAAGGCCTCCGCTATCACCCCAATATCTTACCAAAGTGGGGGCTTGGTAAATGTTTGCTGAGTGGATGGAAAGTGTGTCATTGGAGAGAGGGCTTCCCACTCACTTCTGCTGCCAGATTTAGGAAACTGAAACAGACTAAATCCCATAGGAAGGTGGTTTTTTTTTTTTTTTTTTTTTTTTTTTTTTTTTTTTTTGCCTAATTAAGCTGTGAGTTGTGGTGGGTGGTGTGCTAAAGAAAAACAAAACTGAATCATCTACTCCTCATACTCTCCTGGAGGGCCACAGAAAGAAACTATATTCCTTTCCTTTTAGGGATACTTTTGTTTTCCTCTTCCGCAGACTTAGTGTTCCAGCAAGTTCTGCTGACCCCTGTTTGTATTTTTTGTTTCCTAATTCTCTTCTCAGTCCTCTACTGCTTGCCTGGGTCTCTGCCAGGTATGGGAATAGTGCTGCTGGCTTAGTTCCCACGGAGGAAACTTCTGGAAGTCAAGAGCACTGTACATCTGGGGTTCCAGAGCTGTCGCAGGCTAGTCCCGCAGACAGCGCCACCCCAGGAGCGCTCCGCAGCTCTGTCAGCACAGGTCAGCTTCGTCCACCCCTGCTCGCTCCATCTGTCTTCTCAGCCCAGCCTTCCCCTCATTCCTTCTGCAAAGGTGAACGGCAGGCTCACAGGATGCGGAGCCTTCTTTCTTCCCTGACATCTGGTTTGATTCTGGGCAGCTAAATAGTGGCTTTGCCATGAACAACAAAAGCTAATTCACTGTGGTTTTTAAACACCAAGTGCAAATATTTTTCCTTTTCAGCTTGGGGTCAATGGAAAGGAAAAAACAGGGCTGAGAAGGAGATTAACCTTTTAAAAACGATTATGACTTCCCATAGAAAATAAAACAATGCATCGTTTCCTTCCATTCCTGAGAGTCTTTTTATGAGTGGTTATTGTTGGAGGCAAGAAGTCTGGGGACCCAGAGTTTTAAATACTGTTTTACCTTGGGCTTCTGCTCCAAAGCTCATCGTGACTACTTTCAGGAGCCCCCGGACCCCGGAAAAGCCCAGGCCACCTCTCCGCTCTCTCGCCTCTGTCTATCTTCCCTGGCTGAGTCCCCCCACCTTCTCTCCAGCTTTTTGATTTCCTCCCTGTAGCAGGGGCCCCACTCTGCTGATGGGAGAGGAAGGAGGCAGGGCCGCTGCGGCCAGCAGGCCCATGGGCGGCGGCCAGGCCCTGCTCCCGGCCGCGCAGCAGAGGCTTGGGAGGCCGCACACTCAGTCTGGGTGCTTCTCCCGGTTGCTGTGAGACTTTCTGTTGATTTGGGCGGCCCTGACGCAGCCTGGCACCTCCGCGTTCAGTTCCTCTTCAGAAATGCTGTCCCTGTGCTGGCTCCTCCTCCCCTGACCGAGTTACAGGCCCTCCCGATGCAGACAGCTGATGCCACCTGCAGAAACGTGGGGATGATCTGAGAAGAAAGCAAGTGCATCGGCCTTGCCGTGCTGATTTCCACGCACCCTGCGCATTGCACAGCAAACGCTTCTCGGCCTTGACCTTCGCCTCCCTTCCTTCCTTCTCTCCGTGCCCGCGTTTGCTCGTGGGCTCAGGTGCTGGGTCCAGGCGGGAGCTGGAGCACGTGCCGTCTGATGACATAAAGGTGTCAGAGCGAAGCCATGGCCGTCCCTAACCTCTCCCTTCTGGCCGAGAGGAAGCCCTGAATAGGCTCCAGGATGGCTGGTGTTTGTGAAAGGGCCACGGACTGTGGACTGTTGTTACTGGCACGGCCGGAGCCTGACATGTTGATACAGGTGGCGGACGTGTTGGGGGTAGGAGGAGATCAGAAATTGGTTTGCAACCTGCAACGAGCAAACTGCGGTGGTATCCCGCCCCCCCCCCCCACACCGATCTTTCAGTGTGTGTGCAAATATTTGCAGACTTGTTGAATAGCTCACCCTCACACCGACCTCACATTTCACAGCCAACTCAACCAACCCAGCCTGGCGAGAAGCGGGGTGGCGCCAGGGTGCAGCTATGGAGGGATGGGATGAGACGCATGCCTTCTCAAGGCCCCATGGCTGGTTGCGTGGGGGCTGGGCTGCTGTGGCCCCCTGGATCTTAGTCTTTTGGGGTGCCTGACTCTGGCAGCGTGCTAATGCTTTCCATAGCCACACAGCACTTGGCCAACAGGCAGGGCCTGAGATTCTGCATTTCTAACAAGCTCCCAGGGGGGCCGTGCTACTGTTGCGCTGGGGCTCTGGAGGCTGTAGAAAAGAACCGTGAATCCTATGCTCCTCAGGGCTGGGAAAGGAGAGTGCTAACCCCTCCTCTAGCGACAGGGTGTGTCCCGGGCTGCCCTGGAGTCCTGATTTGCCATTCAAGTGAACCCCAGAGGGATTAGCAGCTGGCCCCGCACTTGGGTGAGACCATCTCCCCCTCCAGGGGGGAGTCCCCGAAGCAGCACAGATGTTGTGTGAAAATCTGCCACCCTCCTTGCTGAAGGTTGCCCTCTCTCGCCCTCGAGCCCCCCTGCTCTGCTGCTGACTTAAGCAGATCAGCTTTCAGCTCTGGGGGACAGAGAGGGCTGTGGAAAAAAGAAAAGGCCTGTCCTGAAGAAGCAGAGCGGGAAGGGAATCCAAGCATGCCTCTCTCCTGCTGCGGGCCCAAGAATGCAGGTATTTGGGGTTCCCAGCATCTCCTGGCAAGACTGGGGGAGGGGGTGGGGAGCCCCGCCAGAGCAGCCGCCCTTCCTGCTCTGGGGGGAATAAGTGTGTTTCCTGGAGAAAGTGAGCCCTTTCACAGGAGCAGGCAGGAAGAGGGGAGGCCATGCCTGCTCTCAGGACTGGCCTTGACATTTGGGGTCGCGACTCCTAAGCTTTGGGGACTTGACTGGCCAAGTTTGCGATACTGTGATACTGTGCTCCTTCTGAGGGGAGGTGCCGCTCCACACAGAGACGGGCCTTTCTCCAGCCTCCTCTTCCACTCTGCGACTGCCTGTCTGTCCAGAGGGCCCAGAGGGTGGACCAAGTGTGTGTGTGTGGGGGGGGCGGGTTCTGGGCTAGGACTCCTGGGCTCTGGCCCGGATGCTGGAGAGAGGCTGCTGTAGACTCAGGCTGGCGCGTTGCACCTGCTCAGGCTGGCTCAGCCCACTGGCCCCCTTCTTTCTCTGGGTATCTTGGAATTCCTCGGTGGCCTGCCCTCATCTTGAGATGACCCCGAGTCATTTCCATCCTTGGCCTCTGCCCCCCCATCAGCCCTGAACTGCAGGCCCTCAGTCCCCAGCTCACTGATTTCTAGCTTGTATCCCAACTTTAATGGCCTTCGACCATTTGGAGTTTAGTCAAGTGTCTCCATCGCTTCGGTTCCTAAACCCTCCCTCAGGATACTCCTTTATCATGAAGTTTGGCCACACCCTGGAACCCTGTTAGAAAAGCGTGGAACTGTTTCGGCCTGTGGTGGGGCTAGTCCTTCCCTTTTAGCTCAGGCTCCTCAACTTCAGGGACAATGCCTTGTACACCCCCCCCCCCCCACACCACACACATACACTTCCCATCAGGCAGAGCAGGCAGTGGGGCAGGCTGGTCTCTTTGCCTCTCAACTCCATCTTCTTGCACTTCTGCCCCCATGTCTCTGTGGGGCTCACATGCCTCGAGGACCTCGCGTAGGCCTGGACACCAGCAATAGGGACGTATGAGGCCCAGCTCAGGAAGGGCTGTTCAGCCTCGCCGTCAGAGAAGGTGCCCTCTGAGCTGCTCATCTAGGGGTGGCCATGGGGAATTACTGGTTTGCGCCTGTACTGTAACCAAAGATCCCTGAGGAGAGGAAGGACCAGGCCTGTGGGCCAGACAACTTGGCTGGATGCTGTTGAAACTCTTACCATTTTCTTCAAGGCATGGTGGTATCTGAACGTGGGGGGTGGGGAAGTTGTTCAAATGCAAATCTCTGACATCCATATACTTAAGATGCATAATCATGGGCTGTGCATGCCAACACCTCTGGGGGTGGACCCAGGCTCAGTACATTTGTTTAAAAAGTTCCCCAGGTGGATTCCAGTGTGCAACCAGGGTTGAAGATGGCTGCATTCCCCTTCCCCTCTGACCCCCAGTTTCCTCCCAGGAAGCAGGAGAGATAATGAGGACCTAAGCTTGCACATGGCCATAGGATCTGTAGGGGACGAAGTACTGGGAGGGTGTGCCAAAGAGAAAAGGCCCACACAGGTGCTGCCAGAAGTCTCCAGGCTAAGCGCAAAGAGAAAGATGGTGAGAAGGCCTGTAGAACAGCTTGACCCAGTTTACTTTGTGGAGTCAAAGATCTCAGGCATGGTGGCAACACGTGGGCCAGGGAGGGTGGGGCACTACCAGGCAAAGGACTCGACCTTCCTGGACCTGCTGATGCGTGTGGTCATCTTCTGGCATTCCTCTCAGCAAGGTCAGGGCACTGCCACCGACTCTGGCCAGCCCGCAAGTGGGGAGACCAGTCCCTTCATCAAAGATGCCTCCAAGTTGGACTTGGCAGATACTGCATTCAGCACAATAAAAGCTGAGGGGAAAATGACTGCTTTTTGCCTCAACACAAATTTTATTACACCAGGTTTCATTATAAAAATGTTATAGTTTTGGGTGTGTGTTTATTATATCAACAATGTAGTTACTCTGATCTTCACCATCTTTCAAACCAGAGTCTCAAAGGGAGTTTTATTTACTAGATTTAAAGCCATGGAACAATTGTTTCATACAATTGCCTTTTAAGCATAGGAATAATTCAGGGAAAAATAAACTCTGCTTTCTCTCCTCCTCAGCCCCTGCTGAATCTCCAACCTGGAGGCAGGCACAGCCACGTGCCAACAATATTAGATCATGGAGCTGATAGGCTGTGTCTGGGTAGACTTAAAAGGGGTAGCGTAGCCTTCGGGAAAAGGGAAGTGTGGGACTCAAGCCCCAGACTGCTGCTGCAGCCAGACTACAAAGGTGTCTGGGTGTCTCGGGCAGGTATGAGAACCACTTAGACAGATCAGGCAAGTGCTTGGGACCCAGCTCTCACCAACCCAAAAGGAGGGGCCAGGAGGTCCAACAGCTATGATCACTATTTATGCCCAAATCTCTGGGCATTCATACTTTACAGAAGCAAAAGTTTTGTATCAGTACCTATGTCAGGTTCCTCAGTTTATTCCTGCAACCTCTACACTCAGGGATCAAAACGTAGGTCGCCACCATGTCACGGCAAAGCCTACTTGGTCCATTTTATTGCTGTTTTAGATTTTTAATGAATTTATCTGATATTGTAGTCATTTGAATGAGATTTTAAACTTTTTCCTACTTCTTGAATTGAATGCTCCGTTTGAGAAAAGTAAATATGAGAATTGAAAGCTATAAGTTGACCTCAGAGTACAGCTTTGGTGGGTTTCTATTCCTTTTACTACATGCGTTTACTGTTATGAGTTTCATCCTCTAGATGTTTAGGTTTTGGAGAGGCAGCATGTTGTGGGGAAAATGATCTTTGGTGTCTGCCAGATCTGAGTTTGAATTCTTACTCTGTCATTTATCGGTTGTGGACTTAGGGCAAGTTAAAGGATTGCAACTTCCTCATTTTCAAAATGGTGATGATAATATCTACCTTGTGTGTTGTTAAAAGAAGAAGTGAAGGATTGCAGGCAAAGGACTTAGCATCGTGCACCTAGAAGCTGCTCAAGCCATAGTAGCTGTGGATAATAACCATATTTAAAATATGCTTTTGGCATGGGCAAAAGCTTTGTGACTGGGAAGCTGTTCTTCATTTGCATGTCTTAGGCAGAGAGCCAGGACAGTGGGTGTCCTTTCTGGATCAGCCCACTTATCCTAATGTCCTCCAGAGGTACTGGCAGATGGGACATGAAAAACCAACAGTGTGCCTAGGAGAGGATTGCGCGTGCTGAGACAAGCCAAGAAAAAACTCAGCATAACACAAAACTCACAATTGAGAACTTCCTCCTAAGTTTCTTATTCTCTGTCTCTTGTGGAATGTTCCTCAGTAGAATATTTGAGCTGCTGTGCCCCAGACCTGGCCTCTTTCCCAGCTACTCAACTGGGCCACTTCCCATTCTGCAGGGCCTTGAAGGAGGCAAGCACTTGGGAGCTAAACTTTGCAGAACAGCATCTCTGTGCTGGGCACTGCACTGTGTTCTGGGATCCCACAAGGCTGAAACACAGTCCTGCCCTTGAGGCCTTCTGAGTCAGGAAGACACTGACCCATGAGTATCAAAACAGGGTCTTTGGACCCACCCACAGGAAGGAGGGGCCAACTCTCCGTCATGGGTGTCATGGCAGGCCCACCAAAGCTGATGAAGGAGTGGACTTTTGAACTGACTCTGTCAGGGTGAAAAGGTTGAGGTGTATCAAGTTTTGGGTGAACTTTGGTTTGTGAGTTTGTTTCTGGTTTTGTCTTATTTTTCAGAGCACAACAAAATAAATTCACTTGGATGATCTTCAAAATAAATAAATAAATAAATAAATAAACCACTGAAAACCAACCAAACAAAAAGCTTCTGGTCCCTAAAAACAAAGAAAACATCTTTTGTAGAACTGATCCTTTGCAGAAAATTAAAGCCTATTTTCTTTTGGCTGATTCTGCCTTCTGTGGCTCAGGAGTGGGGAGATGTGTGGGGAAGTAGAGGCCATGGTAAGATTAGAGGGGGAGAAGACGACGAGAAACCATAAGCAAATGTAATCTGTGCACACGCTCTGTATCCTGAACAGCCCCGCTGTATGTCCACTAAGGTGAAAGTTACTGGTCTGTCTTCAAGGTGGAATCTTCTATTCTTCTCTGAAGCCTGCCTGTTGGGTAGCACATTTCCCTCCCATCTGGGTGCCCTTTTGGGGGGCAGGAGTACCAAGAAGCTCCGCTCTTGTGAGGGATGCTGGCCTTGCATCTGACAATCATTCATTGACCTGAAATGTGGTGACAACTACTGGCTCCTGAAATAGCAGAAAGGGGATGCAGAAGGGAATTAATTTCAGCCATATCTGCTCCCCACTGAAGTCCGGCATGCAGGGGCCAAATGTCAGACTCCAATAAGGGGAAAGATGCAAATGTTTCCTCAGCTTTGAAGAACTGAGGGCTGCCAGGAATGTTATCTTTGCTCCTTACCTGCCCCCACTCTCCAATGGAGCCGAGAGGAAGCTTTGATTTATTCTTTCAGATAAAGTAAATCACTCTTCTCTCACTGCCTTGTCTTTGTGTTATGCTTGCCATGGATGGCATTTGGCCATTAACAACTAGGTTCCTTCTTCCATCTAAGTTTTTATCCCTGGAAACCTTCACCAGCAAGTTAGAGCTGAATGATTAGTTTTGAAATAAGGATGTGCTTGAGAACAGTCAACGAGCCCTTGGCTTAAATGGACCATAAATTACACATCCCAGTAATGCTGGTCCGTGGATCCTGCTTTGAAAGCCAGGATGATGACAGAGGCCATGAGTTTCTAGTACTTTCCACACCTACTTCTGAAAGCAAGCAAAATGGCTGCCTGGGAGAATTAAGATAATTGTGTGCTGAGTGCTCTTCCTTGGGAAGAAGTTGATTTGTAGCTTGTCCTGATTAGGCTATTAATTTTCCCCTTCGGCGCCTTGCCTCTAGGTATTTACTTGCTTTTTTTTTTTTTTTTTTTTTTTAGTTTTTTTTACACGAAAAACATCATGGGTAAGAAGAGGAGATTTTATTTTGAAGAACAATGATCACATTAACAAGGTGACAGCAGATAAGCTAAAAGTCACTCCATTTTCTGCCTGGGAAAAATGCTCTTTGCCGCCAAATCGCATTCTGCTTCTCTTTGTCTCCCCTCCCTTTATAGGAGGGTGGCAAGCCCCGCCACTGATGGACTCCGAAGAAATCACTGGGAGATAAGATACACTCTTGATTCATATAAGAAGGGAAGCTTTTGAGTTGAATGATAAAAAGTGACTTCCTTTCCTGTTTCCCAACATTCTTGTGCTTGGAGCCCTCTGGACGTCACTGACATTTCTCTGTCCTTGGTCCAGAGTATCAAGCAGAAAACAGCTATGAAATCTGAAATTTCGTAAAGGACAAAAACTCAATTTGTTGCAATTTAATAGCTGTCTGGGCCTGGATCTGATTCTGTAGTTACAGAATCTCCCTACATCCTGCCCTGTATTTGAGGTGAAATTGTGTGCTCGCCCCTGCCTTGAAAGTATCGTAGCTCACTCTTGAGACCCAACCCGTCGGCGCTCGGTGAAAGACCAGCCCGACCAAACCCGGGGGTGATGATGTCTCTAAGCGTGGCTATTTAAAAAGTCTTCAAAAAATGATTGGAGAAAAAAAGAGTGAATGTGGGGAGGGGAAGAAAGGAAACTTCCAGAAGGAAGTGAGATTTGAGCTAGGCTTTGATGCATTGGTAGGAATTTGTTATTCAAGGGAAACATTCTGGGGTTATACCTCTCTAAGCTTCTGTTTCTGCTGCAAAATCTCAGGCTTCTTGTGAAGAGGGAATGACAGAGTGAGAATAAAGCACATGGCACAGTGCTTGGCACGTGACAAGGACTGAATATATCTGTTTTCACCATCATCATCATCAGGGGGTGGTGTTGGATGTGTGTTAGCAAAACCTCCAGAATCCCTTAGAGGAAAATGATGCTGTCGGTCACGGATAATTAAAACTCCTTGCCCTCTCATCCCACTTTTTCTGAGGCTGACTCTCATCTTTCACATCTTGGCATACTTTCATTAATATCACCAGTTCACCTCTGGTAAAACCTGAAAGCAGACTCAACCAAATATCCAAAGATGTTTTTACCCCCACTCCATTTCCCAATGTAACAGCGTGTGCGCTGGTTGACAATTTCAGTAGTGGGTGGATATTTGAGTGAAGGTGTAAATATAAAACCAATTGCTTATGTTAGCATTTCTCTTGGGTCTTTGTTTTCAACAACTTATTTTAGCAACTTCAAAAAAAATATTCACTCAGGTTGTTTCTTTCTTCTACTCTGTTTCTCCTCTAGTGGTTCCATTCAGGTCGCAAAGGAAAGGTGTTTCTGAAAAGAAGCAATGAAACATTTCTTCTGAAGTTTGGGAGTTAAGATAAAGGCTAAATACTTTTGCATCATGCTGATCAATGTAGTGTCTTTGAGAGGTGTTAATTCTTTGACATTAGGGGCTGAAGTGATCTGGGGCCTGGTCATTGGAGAAAACCAGGATATTAATATTAAAAGTCACTTAATGCCCTTTTATTGTGTGCTCAGCAGGGCCAAGCTAATTGCTCCGGCTGATCCTCATCACAACCCTCTGATGCAGGCACAGTTATCATCCTCATCCTATAGAGGAGGAAAATGAGGCTAGAATAGTCACATAACTTTCCAAAAACTGCAGAGCCAGGAGTTGGACCCATGTTCGGTCTAGCCCCAGAACCATGCCTTTTACCATCAGGTTATACTGCCTGCAGGGGTTTGAAAATAATGATTCCAAACTAAAGTGGGGGTGTGGGGTAGTATTTTCAATGTTATCACACAGGCTAAAGGTTAAAAATGTGCAGTGGCCTAAGTTACAGCCCCTGCTTAGGTCATCCAAAGTAGAAGGAACTTAGTTTTCATTTGAAAAAACAAAAACTGAGTAAAAGAAATAGCCCCTTGCGAACGTGGCTGTTTGTGAGCTGAGAGTAGGGGACAGAAAGGTACAGAAGCAGTAGTGTCCTAGGTCTTGTGACAAAGAAGGGGGTGAGTAAGGCCTTTCACCTTCTCTTTCAGTTTCTGTAATGATGCTAGAATTTTTGGCTAATTAACTTGACTGTCTGTAACTGATATATTTATTACCTGGCATTGTTTATCAGTGACATATTGCTCAAATATTCACTTCCTAGGAGAGGGTTGTAAATGTCTGCTGGGATCATAAAAGGTGACTGATGAACAAGTGCTAGAGGTTGAGGCAGGTCAAGAAGTTACCATGCAGAATCTTCCCGACCATTGCTCGGATGTGTTTGGCACTTCAGCATGAAGAATGGTTAAAAAAAAAGAAAACCGTTAAATCCTCTAATTTCTGCACTTCAGCCTCCTGGTGAATGTGCTTGGCGGGATTATACTTTATGTCATTCAAAATTTCTGAGCAAACTAACAAATAGCAGATATGAGTTACAAAATCTATTTTTAAATGTCTCCCTTTCGCTCTTGGCCATCTTCATACCACCATCAGCTTTCCCAGATTTCCCAAGGCCATTTGCTCTGGCTTGTCACCAAACTGCCCTGGGTCAACAGCACCACCTGGCGACTGTGACAAAGAACTCTTATACTCAGCATCTGCCCCTGCCCTCCTATCTTACATTTGGGGTGATAATGTATGTGCCCCTGAAATTCCCTATGCCAGCAGGTATTTCGGCCATACAAAAATTGCTTGTATTTTCTCATCACACCTATGCTCCTGCTGCATTTCCTGACCTCTACATACTGTTCCCTCTTGAAGGCTTTCAGAACCTATTTCATCTGGCCTGCTCCTAGGCAGTTTGGAAGTTAGGCTTCAGCATCAACCTTTGGGGAAGCCTTTGCTGAAGCCACCCAGGGTGAGTTAGACATCCCCTTATCTACAGCCCACCTGCTGTGCGTGCCTGTGCTTTAGTGACGCTTCCAAGGGCAGAGGATGAAGCCCACTGCTAGTGGGATCTGACCAGTGGGTAGAGACAGGAAGGGGTATGGTCCGAAACAGCCTCCCAAAGGTCTTAAGATTTCCTTATAATCGTATGCAACGTCATAAACAGTGCTATGAATTTAGCACTATTCTCTACATCATTTAATATAAAATAATCTCCCCCTAAACAATTACTCGGGCTGTTACTCTGGGAACATCCCCCACATCTACCGTGTAGTTCCTGAATCCCCAGGCCACAACACAGTGTATTTGGGGCTATAGACAAGTCCTTTGAAATCTTGTGCAGTAAGTATAGTGTCTTTAAAGTCAGCCATTCTAGAGACTCCTTCAAAGCAGATACTAGGTCTTTCATCTCTGCTATAATATTGCCTAGTGGATTTTAGATTCTCAAAAATTATTGTTTTTTGAATGAGTGAATCTTTCAGGTGTCATTGGGCATAATAACGAACCAGTGTCATTAATCCTCAAAGAGAGATATTCCCATTGTAGAGCCAAAGGTCTCAACAGCCCACTGTTGTTTCTCTAGCTATTCTTGCACTTTAGCAGGCATTGGCGGTTAAGGTTAATTTTTAAGATCATCTTCTTGACTTATGTTTTCATTCATTCACTAATGTGACATCAACAGCGTGCTCCACTCTTCCCTTCCAAATGCAGATTTTCCCAGCAGTTCTGTGGAGAAAGCAGGCCTCGATGATCAGACCCAGAACTCTAACTGCCATTTGTAATGTCTTCTCCATGGGAAAATGTATCCTGAATTAAAAAGGAAAGTTTCTAAATGAACTTTGGAACATTCCAAGCCCGGAGACTGACTATGTTCAAGCACCACAGGCCTGGGTCCTGCAGCTTTGGTTTACTGGCCCCAGCACGAGGGGGCGGAAGTGAGCCTAAGGCCAGGACACAGAGTGATCTCCCAGGACCCCTGGGGTGGGGGTGGACAGGGAGGGCCTCAGAGGGGCCCTTCCCGCAAGTCTTTCCGGGTGGGTTCCACCCACAGCATCATCAGGCCCCCCAGAGAGAACTCACCTACATCCACTGAGATTTGCATGTCTATGTGACCCTGAAATTGTTCGCTGTCTCTGAGACAAATGGACTCTGGGATCTCTGTCACTAGAATCTCTTTTCCCTCTCCTTTAAAAAAATCAATCTAAAAAAATCTTAACTTTATTAAGAAATACGTATGAGTAAAGGAGAGCTTACATGCGTAGCAACTTTCTCCCACTTTCATTATTATGAAAGTTATCCATTTATTATGAAAATCTTCGGAAAAATCTCGCCACTTCTCCTTCCTTCTTTTAGAAATGAATGACTAAAACAAAGCCCTTCAGGAATAGGCCAGACCATTCCTAGGCCTTCCTCCACGCTGCACTCCAGGTGGCAGACGTGGAGAAAGGGCTTCTGACAGGAAGGTCGACTTCCCTGCTTGGCCCCTAAGCGCAGCCTCAGCTACACAGCAGGGCCCACCGGCCATTCCCACCTAGTCATTTCTCTTCTGTGCTTGGACTTGACCCCTCCTTAAATGAGGACACCTTCCTTCCCCATTGCCTAGTTGGGCACATAATACAATTTTTATGTCTCTTTGGATCTGGAAGTTTCGTTGCTGATCGTACTGGAAGGCAGCTAATGGAAGTCCCAGGCAAGAACCTGAATCCAGTGTCCCCGCAGTGTCCTTGGACTTGAGAAGCAAGTTCTGAGCCTGAAGTGGGAGAAACAGCAAATACTGATGTAGAGACAGGCTCTTTCAGAAATTCATGAAGTGTTTCGGTAAAATTTGCCACTTTCTGGAACATAATTAGTACATGTTTACCCACATGTAAAAATTTGTTTGGGGTACAGACCAGCATATTTTCTCAGGACTACAAAGGTTTCTTTCTGTCTCCTTTATGTGCTCCTTATACAACCTTGCCAGAGTCGACTAAAAGCGACCCTTTTTGATTACACACCCCTTTCCCAAGAAGTGAAATGAACTGAATGAATTCATCCTTGCAGCACTGTACATAACAAGCGCAAGGGGCGTAGACACAGGTGTAGATCCTGCTTAGGCCTTTTTTTGTGTTTGTGTAACTAGAGGGCACCGAGAGAAAGAAAAAAAAAAATGATTCAGCTTAAAGCGTCCCAGATTTACTAAGAAAGTAAGCAGACTACAAAAGCCCCAGCATCCACCTGCTCCGCTGGCTAGACAATCAAGTAATCTGTTACTTGCTAGCATTTTCTTCAAAAGAAATGACTTGTTGAAGTGGTAGGAACTCCCAAAGCTGGGCACTTTTTCCTATTAAATGAAGTTAGTGATTAATGCAGGGATCAAGAATGCGGGCGTTGATTTCACTGGGTTGCGACTGCAGCTCAGAGCCGAGGTTGAGAGCCGCTGCTCTAGTTTTACTTGTAAGCATTATTTTTTTCCCTTTTCTTACAGTTCAACTGGGCCCTAATTTAGTTTGCAATTGTCCCTTCCTTCCTTCTGAGAGTCTCCAGCTATAACTTTCCCTAGCGTGTGGGAAGGACATTTCTTTCCCCTTCTCCCGTCTGTCTCCTCAAGAAGGTAGCCACAACTGCCGCTGCTTGTTACCAGGCCCACGCCGCGTCCTAGCTGCTGTCGTTCTGGTTGCTCGCCATTACTCCTCTATCTCCCAGAGGGGTTTCTGGGGTTCTGCCTTGGCATTTGTCATCTTTAAACACATCGTCTCTCCTTCTCTTCCTTTATCCTCTGGTCGTTTCTTTCTTTCTTTTTTTCTTTTTAAAGATTTATTTTATTTTATTTATTTTATTTTATTTACTTATACATACATACTTATTTTATTTACTTATACATACAACAACTGGGGTATAGGCCAGAGGTGTGAGGGGGTGGTGGTGAGAGGATGCACCAGAGACAGAGTGGGGAACAGGACAGGCAGACTGACTGACTGAAATACACTGCTGAGGGGAGCAGTGGGCAAGACAGGAGAGGTCTGCTGCGCCATATGGGTCAGCTCCCTGGCCGGGGATCGAACTCAGGCCACTGTGGCTGGCGATAGCTTGATAGCGCTGATACTTAACCCTTACGTCACTAGGGAGGTCCATCTGATCGTTTCTTGAGGGTGCCTCTGGGCTACTCACCTTGGTGATCCTTTTCCCCAAATCACATGACCTAATATCAGCCTAACAGGCTCAGGATTGGAGTGGGTACGACAGACTTCTGGGACTATATTCCCAACTTGTTAGCAGGATGACCTTGGACAAGTTACTTAATGTCTCTAAGCAGCAATTTCCTTAACTGTAAACGCAGGAAGAATAATACCTAAGACCTATGCTGTTGTGAGGATTAAATGAGGTTATGCTGTTACTCTAGACACATAGTCAAGAGCCATTTGGTGCCAGTTTCCACCCCAGTCCCCTTCATTTTTTGAATTCATGTGTCGTGGGCATAGTGACTCTCTTCTTTCAGAGTCAAAACTGTCCAATCCCTTTCCCTGCCAGATACCACACAGCATTTCTTTGCCCACTTATTGCATGTCTTTGAGAGATGACTTTGATACAGCACTTTGCAACGTGGCACCTTGGCGGTGTTTGCAAACATAAGCTTGCAGTTAACAATTCCAAGACAATTCTTAGTGTTGGTGCTACAAATGAT
This sequence comes from Talpa europaea, assembly GCF_964194135.1. NCBI lineage: Eukaryota > Metazoa > Chordata > Mammalia > Eulipotyphla > Talpidae > Talpa > Talpa europaea. The sequence continues at coordinate 8,060,857 of NC_140081.1, forward strand.
TTTATATTTTTGAGTTGTGCATAGCTTGGTTTTTCTTTATGGTCTGTATCTACTGTGGCATTTTTGGAAACTTACCACCAGAAAAGCAGACTTTGAAATAATAGGAGTTGGGCAGCCACGGTTGGGAATTACATTCTCTCAGAAAGGATGTGTTTGTAGTGAATACGGTTTTGAAACGTATGTGGGAACTCTAAGTAGTGAGGTTGGTCTTTGGGGGATAGAAGGGGCCAGATTGGGCAAAACCTCTGCTTCTTTTCTGATGCATTCCATAGGGCTCCATTTTGGATAAATCATCATAATTCCCACCAAGACAGCACAGAATGATAATGGTTTTATTTATTATTTTATATGCTTTGCCAGTATATGCAAAACTTTATAGCTTGCTATAAATCGAGAGGGATTATCACAGCTGTTACTTATTTTAACAGGTCACAATACAGTAGTTTATGCCAGATGGTTTGGAGAATTTTGGGAGAGAAATTTTATTCAGGCAGTCATATAGACACTAGCTTGGGTAGTTGTGCCCTGAAATTAATTTACATTTGTTATGATATAAAATGTATATGAATAAACACATAGCTCCCTATGAATGAGTGAGCCATTTTATAGCAGTGATTTCTTCTGAAAGTTGTGGGGTCTCTTGTGAGTAGTGGTGGGGCAGCAGCAATATTGATGTGTTGCCACTAGGGTAGAAAAGGAGTAAGGTCCAGCTGCATCCATGGCTGTGCAAGGGACACCCAACGTGCTCAAGCGTTTACACTTAGGAGGCATAACTGAGCTTCTGTCATCACAGCCAAAGAGAATAAAGCATGGAAATCACCCCAGGTAGATGTCAGGAGGGGAGGTGGATGGTAGAGCGAGGAGCTGGTATTGGAATCCCCAAGGTCACCAACAAGGTCATTCTGGGGCAGATCTCAGAGTATTGGGATTGAAGATTGCCCTTGAAGACGCCGAAGTTTATGTGTAGCATGGCCAGTTCTGGATGATCAGCAGAAAAGGGAAAAAGAAAGAAGTGCTGGTGATCAGACATCGTTTCATAGAGCAGTAGACTTCCAGAATGAGAGACCTAGAGAGAACCTTCAGCTTTACCGATCAACTCCACCTTCCTTATTTTACAGATGAAGAAACAGACCAACAGGATCCTTTAAATATGGTCATCTTGGTCTTTCAATAAAATAGTAAAATCAGACTGTCAAGGTCTTTGGATCTGTTGGCCTCCTTCAATCTCCCTCTCCTTGTTCCACCTCCTGCTTCCTGCCTCATGCTCAGAAAGACCACATCCCCACCTATCAGAATCATCCAAAAACCAGATCTAAAGCACAGCTAGATTTTCTTGGCAAATTGCCCTGAGATGTAAAGGTAACAAACACATCGCCTCTCTTCATGGGAATAAAATTATTTAGCTTTTTTTGAGTCAATTCTTCCATGTTCTGTAAGATGGGAGTGAACTAAGATCTGTTGCTGTCAACGATAAAATTAAGCAGGAAGGATGAGTTGAAAACAGATTTGGGGCATGTAACAGGTATAATCTATGTGTAGAAAATCAGGAGGTGGCAGTATTTCAAAAGTTCAATAGCCCATGTGTGTCAGGGGACAGAGCCAGAGCCTGTGTTACGAATTCCCCTGAGATGACGAGGGAGAATTCATAGGCTAGAGAGTACTGAAATCTGCCTCCCCTCCCCCTCCCAACACTCACAAACACTCTTTTCAGAGATGCTGAGCTTCCCGATTCTTCAGCTCTCTGGAACACAGCACCAAGCCTGAAAATGAGCGAAAGGAGCTTCCTAAGGCTGAACACAGTTGTCAGCAAGCCCGTGCACTTAATCACTAAGGTGCTTGTTCAGACCATTAGTAACTCCCTTTTAATGGACAGATACGACCCAGCCATGGGTGTCTGTTTTCCTCAGCCCACTGTGGATTCCAGCTATGGGGAAGGAGCTAGAAGGAGGGTGCTGGAGGAATGACAGTGGAGAACTAAATATCAAGGAAAGAGCTTGGAAATCCAAAAAGGAGTCTTTGAAATGTGTTACCATAGAAACCAATAATAAGCCTTCTTAATAAAGACCCTAAGTAATCAGCAAAGCATTAAATTGTGTTTTGTATCATCTGATTAAAGAGATAGGAGAGTGAATTGTTCAAGGTAGGCTAATTCTGGTAATAAAACCCCAAGCATCTCAGTGGCTCATTTCTCCTATACACTGCTGTCTAATGCGGGTCAACACGGTCATTTGGGTACCCAGGCTCCTTCCATCTTGGGGTCTACCTCCCCCGCCACAGAGCTTGGGGGTCAGCCGGCAGGGAAGAGAAGGGAGTGTGTGCATGGGTAGGGGTTTTAGGGAGCAGGCCTGGAGGCACATCACTTGGCCCATGTCCCATTGACTACCACTGAGTTACGTGGCTGCGCCCACCTACAGGGGAGCTGGCTGTGGGGAAAGAGGGAGACGGCGTGGTGAACAGCTAACTAGTCTGTTTCGTCAAGGGAAAGTATAAAATAGGCTTTGCAACAAGGGGCTTCAGAAGATCGCTCTTGGCTGCATAAACTTGAGTTATATGGAAAATCGCCTATGTAGATTTCTACATTTCCTGGACTACTAGGTAAAGGAAATAGCGATGTTCTTGTACCACAATATAGATAAGAGGTTGGCAAACTATGGCCCAAGGGTCAAACCCCCACCCACTGGCTGTTTTTGTGAACAAAGTTTTATTGGAACATGGTCATAATCCATGCATGTGCACCTTACCTATGGCTTCGTTTGAGCAACAACTGCAGAGTGCAGTAGTTGCAACAGACACTGCACGGCCCCTCAAACCTCAGCTATTTACTATCTGGCCCTTTTTAGGACACGTGTGCTGGTCCCTGATCAAGATCATGACTGTCCTAAGGGAGGACATAGTTGCCATTGTTTTCTGCCTAAGACCCGGTACCCTTGGCTTTCAGTCAAAACGAGTGGGTTACCCAGCTGGACAGGAATGCAACCTCTGTCCTTACAATGTCAGCTCCGACGGAGCCCGGATGCTGCTCTATCCCCACCAGCACCCAAGCACCCAAGAGCTACTCCATAAGCGTTTCTGCTTGAACCGCGGAGCTCTAGGAAACATCAGATGCCCTAATGGCTGTACGGGGGTTAGGGGCCCTGGAAACACTATACCACGAGTGTATTCGCGCAGACCTTAAACACAGTCCGGAAGAACTACTTTCTTGGGGCTTTTATTGTGTGCCAAACACCATGATGGTGCTTTACATCTGTTCTTTTATTTACTCTTCCTGACAAGCCTATGAGCTAGAGATTCCTGTTCGCATCTTACAATTAAGCAAACCGAGGTGCAGAGAAGTTAAATCATTTCCCCAAGACCGCACTGCTAAGAGATGGAGGGGCAGGGATTCCAACGTGAACCTTTCTGGGGCCAAAGTCCAGGTTTTTTTCCCTCGCTCCATGGGGCTGGCTAGCTGGCTAGAGCCTTGTTGGGATGGAAGCATCTAGTCGTATGGTTTTCATCATCATTGCTAACGACAACCTCATTCGCGTTTAGATCAATGCCGAGGGGAAGAGATGGCCGTTGTCCCTGTGCAGGCCTCGTTGCCAAGGCTCTCTCCCCTGGAGAGCTGGCAGCGCCGTTCATCTCTTTGGGAGGCGTGGTTAGTGTCACGCCCGCCAGCTCCGGGGGATCTGGCCGGGGTCACTGTGGAAGGTGGCCATTTTGCCTGCCCAAACATAACCTCTCATTTCAAGGTCTGAGCAGTCTGAGTGCACACCTGGTGGAGCTTCCGGCGCCCCAAGGGAATCCACTGGGGAGCATGTTAAAACAGAGATGGCCCCGTCTTCCCCTCCGCCATCTGATGTAGCAAGTCTGACGGGCCTGAGAATGTACCTCTGGCCAGTGCCCAGGTGCTGCCGGCGCCGGCCCTTTGATGAGCAAGGCTAGGGACAGACGTCCCTTTTCCATGCAGAAGCTCCGGCTGGCCTTCCCAGCCACCAGAGCTGCCCATCAGTGTCCACTCCACCAAGCCTTCCAGAAGCTCGGGAGCCCAAGTCTGCCCGTGGCAGGCAGAACTGCTCCTACTGACCTCTCAGTGGATATCTGGCGCTCTTGGTCACGCTGCCTTCTTCATACCTGTTTGTCCCCAGGTTTCCTAGAGACGGGGCACCCTCGCTTGCTGGTCTCCTGCTGCTCTGACTCATCTCTCTCTCTCTCTCTCTCTCTCTCTCTCTCTCTCTCTCTCTCTCTCTCTCTCTCTCTCTCTCTCTCTCTCTCTCTCGTCTTCTCTTCTTTTGCCTACCCACCCCTTCAGCTTCTCATCTCACTGGGGGAGTGACCAGGCCCCCTCCTCACACGACCTCCTGTCCCAGCCACTCTGTCTTCTGGGGGGACTCGAGCCAGGTTCCCAACCTTGCTGGCGGCCTACAGCCCACCACGGAGACTGGCTGAGTGGGGCGGGAGGACACCAGCCAAGCCAGGCTCGCTGGGGTGTGATGTGGTCCTCCCTGGACCACAATCATCATTCATAGTAACGCCGGTGAGGAAATACTCTACCCGAGCTCGTGCAAACCCTGTGATTTCTTGTGACCTTGGCAAGTCAAGCGTTTCACCACAATTTGTGAATTATGGAGGAGTCAGGGGCCTCGTGGACACAGTACTGCCCACGCATGCAAATATGCCCAGGGCATCAACCTCCCTATTTGAAAATAGGTGGTCGGAAAACAGTCAAGTTTTCCCTAACTGGGTTTCCAAGGCATCGAGACAAATTACCAAAACCTGCCTCCCACCAGGCATCTGTGGGTAGTGTCATGCGCGGGGTTTTCCCTTGTTGCATTAGGGTCTATCCCTAAGCGTTGTGCTTGCAGTGACCCTAAATGGCTGGCTGGCTTGTGCATACGGCTGTTATATACCGAAGCCCCAGGCTCCAGCACCGGCACGCACGCCGGGGTTTGAAGCCCGGGTTCGAGCTCAGCGCTGGCTGGGTGCATCGCCCTTCCCCGGAGACGCGGAGGCTGCCGCGAAGCATTGTCTTTGAGTGTTTGCAGCCCGGGCAGGGCGAGTTGTGTGCAGGATGCCGGGTTTCGGCGTGCGGAGATGAGCGGGGGGAGGGGAGGCCAGGGTACGTTTCTCGGACCGCTCTATTCCTGTTACTCGCGGGCACTTGCTCCACGCCAGCGTCTGTCCTCCCTCTGGCCTGGGCTGGCGGGGCCGGCTCGCTCGGCGTCTCTGATTGCTCCGCTCTTGGTCACAGACCGGGGACAAGGGAGGTGAGCGGGGAGCCACGGGGCCGCGGTGCCGAGCCGCCGCGGTCGGTCCAGCCTGTTGGTGATGTGCCCAGCCCGCCGCCACTCCGGGCATGGGTAACGCGCGGCGCCGGCGGTCGCGCTCCCGGGGAAGGAAACGCACAGGTACCAGGAATCCGGAGCCGGGATCCCCCGCAGCCCCCGGCTCATCTGGGCGCCCCGGGCCCGCTTTGTGGCCGGCTCCCGCGCGCCGCCCGCCGAGTTTGGGGCTGGGGGCTGAGTCCTGCAGCTCACTGCGGCTGGCGGCAGGGGACGGATTATTTTTAGCAGGTTCCCTTTAGCCCAGTGGAGCCGGGAGATGTTCGCGGAGCCGGGCGGCTGTCTGCAGCGCGTTGGTGCAGCCGTGCCTGCGGCCCGGGAGGTTTGGCTGCCGCAGTCCCCTCCATTCACGGAGCTGTAAATCGAAGCTGTCCACACCGGCCAGGCGCTCGATCCCGGCGTGGCCCTGGGGCTACGTCCCGCCCAGGTCTCCGGGCACCTGATTTCCCAGTGGTCAATTAGGTGTCTCAGCCTGCAGCATTGAAGCAGTGGAGGGGCCAGTGCCCCCGCTTTGATGGAGCGCGCCGTGCGCAGAGACCTCCCCAGTCGACTCCCTCATCAGAAGGCAGCATCCATTCATAATTCTCTCTCTGCCTGTGGACCGAGTTAGGCTGGAGCTGGGCATGGACTCCCGCGAGCTCCCTTTTCGCCTCTGAAGGAGAAACTAAGATAAAAGGGGAAAAGGACGGTGGAATGCGCTCCTAACGCAGCCCGGCTCCGGCAAGCCCCCGAGAGGCCTCTCCTCGGCCAGGAAGGGGAGAAGCGGCAGATCCCGAGCCCAGCGCCCCAGCCAGCTGCTGCTTCGCTGCGGAGCCGGCACGCATGCCTACCTCACCTGACGGCCGCCTTCCCGGGGAGCCGGCGCGGGGCCCGGCGGCGCGCCCAGGGCGCACGGGCGGTAGGATTGCTGCACCCGCGGAACGAGGCGCGGGCGGGCTTCCCAGGGCCGAGCCCGAGCCTGAGCGGGCGCCGGGGGAGGCGAGCCTCGGCGCGGCGCCCCACCGCAACCCCCCGGGATGCTCCACGACTCGCAGCCCAGGCCACGCGGGTGTGTGAGCGATGGGACCGGCTGGGGGGAAGGGGGTGTGGGCCGGGGACGCGATTTTAAACTCGTTTTTCGCACCTCCGGGTGGGGGTGAACTTGGGGGGTGGAGGAGGCAAGCGCCGCAGCCCCGCGGCGCGCCGGCCTGAGAGGAAATCCCCCCGCCCCCCGCCGAGGCTGGGCGCCGGTCCCCGGCCCGGCGGCGCGAAGGTGAGCGGGTGGTCCAGGTGGACCGCGCCGCGCTCCGAGGGCCGAGGGGAGCCGCTCTGGCTTTCGGAGGGGCTTTATTTTTTTAAGCATATTGCAGCCGCAGCTTTGAAGTTTGCCGCCTCCTCCCCACCCCCATCCCGGGTTCTGGGGCGGGGCAGCACTTTCCACGCGGTTGCCCAGGCCCTCGCCGGCGGGGTGGCGGGGGCTGCAGGGGCCGCAGCGGCTGGCGGTGAGCTCCCTGCAGGGGGGCGCGGGGCCTCGAGGGCGTTGCGAGTGGGAGGACGCCCTGAGGCGCGGCCTTTGGGGAGCTCCCGGGGCGGGGAGGGGGTGAAGTCGGGGGTCCCGCGTGGCGCCCCAACCTGTTTTCCTGCCCTGCCACTTGGTGTTGGGTGACATTTTGCCTGTGCAGGGGTTCGCTGTCATGGAGCAGCAGACGGCGATGCTGTACAGGCAAATGGACTGTTGGATGAGCTGAGAGCTAGCGAGAGCTGGAGCTTTCCTTTTGTGGCAGGTTAACCCCATCGAGCCTGCTCCCTTGGCACGCCTGCCCACCTGGGTCACCATCGGTGGGCGTGCGTGGGGCCACCTGGCTGACTGGCCACGGTGGGCCGGGGGGACAGGGCTGGACTTGCCGGGGGCAGGCCAGGCCAGGCCAGGCGCGGGTGGGCAGAAGAGAGCCAAGCCCACCTGGCGACCCTCAGGGGACGGTGAAGCACCCGCCATGATGGTGCACCGGGCTTTGGCCACAGTGTGGGCTGCTCTTGAGTTTGGGGCCTCTTGCTTTATGAGGTCCTTATTTTGCAGTTTCGTGCCTCCTGGTCACCAGTTTGTTTTTCACAGCTGCTGGTGAGCAAGGCAAAGATAACAGCATCTAAAAATAGCCCTGCGGCTGGAGATGCAGCTTGGCTTGACCCCACTATTACAGGGATGGGGGGCTCCCTCTCCTCCCAGCTGTCTGAGGGTCAACCCAGCCTGGGCCCCCGCAGCCTGGGACCAGGTCCACACACCCTTCAGAGCAGTCCAGCCTCCGTCTTGGGGCCGGGCGGGGGTTCTAGGGTGCTGAGCTGCGTGAGCAGGGCAGTAGCTCCCTCATTCCTCCCTGAGGCCCAAGGCAACTGGACTGCAAGATTGGGGGATGGGAGCCCAGACAGAGACCCCCCTCCCCGCCCCCAGCCATGGGCATCTGCAGTTTCCTATTTCCTCTGAGGTCCACCCAGCCACATATATGGGGCTTCCTCCTCTGTGCTTCAGGGGCCAGCAGGCCACTCCCCCTGGAGGGGTTTGGGCCGGAATGACAGAGGGACCAAAGGGTCCAGGCTGACATTTAAGTCATGCCAGCTCCCTAGGGTGCAGACAGTAGCTGGGGTGCCACTCTTTTCTTTCCAGCTGGAATGCCCTGGACCGTTGAGTCAGAAACCTCTTCCTGGTCTTGAGAGGTGCCCAGTCCGTCTGGTGGGGAAGGCACCACGTGGAATTGGAGGCAGGAAGGGCCTGGAGAGTTGCCGTGATTGCAGAGGATGCTGGACAGCCTGGCTTTCTCCTCTGAGGCCTGGGTCACACCAGCCTGCGGGGCCTCCGCCATTATTTATTTTCAAAAGCCTCATTTCACCCACATTCATCTTTTCTTTGGTGGCCAAAGTGGCAGAGTCCAGCTTGAAGGAAGAAAGTCCCCTGTGTTCTTGGTTTAGTTAAATGATGGGGACTTTTGGGGGGGGGCTTAGCAAAAATTCATTGGTGGCTGCTGAAAACCCTTTAATGAATGCCTGTTTTCTCTACGGTGAAATAAACTGAAGAGCAGGGGAGTTTGGGAGGGAGGGTGTGACGCCCGCTACCTGTTCTGTAGTCTGGATAGAACCTACCAGGCGATTCTTTCCTCCCTTTCCAAAGTGAATTTTGATTGTAAAATTTTAACTTTGTTTTCTGTAGGTGGTAACTATAATCACTGGGGAAAGATTAAGATAGCTTGATTCGGGGGGGGTGGGTGGAGAAAGAGATCCAGGAAACACAAAGAACCTCTGAGAAAACCTTCCTTCCTCTAGCCCTGTAGCGGAGACTTGAATGGAGGTGCTGGTTGACCTTTCAACTGTCTCCCATCTTTGCGCTCCTTAGAAAAGAGGCAGGGTTACTGACAGCTCGCTGTCACCCAAAGGCCCGGGGCGGCAACCAGAGCGGGCTCTTTGGGCAGGTTGGAAGAGTAGCCAGGAAGATTTGATTCTGATTCCATAAACCATCATTGACTTGGCCCTGCCTGCAGCGAATAAGATGGGGCCAGAGGGTCCCTTATGTCTCTATCTCTAAATAAGATGTCTCTCTATATAAAGAAGAGGTCGGTGATTCCTGGCTCTGAAACAGAGAGGGGGGTTTTTTTCTTGAAGCTCAAGACCTGAATCAGCGAGTCATTGGATCCTTGACCTGACTGTACTGGTCGGGCAGGCTCAAGGCTGTAACAAATAAGCCCCCGATCTCAGGAGTTTTACACAGTGTAGTTTATTTCTTCTCACATACAGCTTCATCTACATTGTGTTGCTGACAAGGAACCTAGTCCTGCGCCCTCTGGAGCCTCTGCTACCCCTTTGGGTGTTAGAGTGCCTCCTGGGTTCCTCCGCAGCTAGCCAGCGGGGGTAGTAAGATGGAGGATTGTCCCGGAAGGAGCATTCCTCATCCTCACCCACTTCCCACTGGCCAGAACTCAATCAAATGGCCACATATCACCGCAAGGCAGGCTGGGAAGTGTAGCCTGTGCCATGGCGATAAGCTCCTGGCATGGACAAAGCTCCATTTTAGCTTTACGATCTGTGTTTGTCCGGACAAACACAGATCTTCATCTTAAAAATGGTGGTTCCACCTGCCCTTTGTCTCAGAGCTTGGGAAAGATCTAGAGACATAAGGAACGCTCTGGTGCAGCCTCTTTAGGCAAGGTCACTGTCATTGTCAATCACTTGCCTGATGTCACACAACTAGTTTATGTTAAGGCTGGAGTCAGAACCACTTATATAGGATATGGTTTGAAGAAGCGGATCTGTGGTCCCTGCACGGCCTGCCATTGTGTGTATTATCGCTAGAAACAGCCGTGCAGCTCATTGAAAATCCAAGTGAGATTTTCCCCCCCAATTCCTGCTGGAGATCCACTCTGAGCCCGGCTCCGTCCGGCCAGGCCCCATCCTGTGCCCCGCACACAGGTAACTCCGTTCTCACGCTCAGCCTGGGGGGGAGGAACCGTTATTACTCCCACTTTATAGATGCGGACGCCGAGGCCCGGGGAGGCGAAGGAACTTGCCCAAGGACTTTGGACTCATAAGTGACAGTCGAGGGTTCGATCCGTGGCAAACTGGCTCCAGAATCCAGCCCTGGGTTATCCTCTTGCACAACGCCCCCGATCTGGCAGACTCGGTCCAGCCTTGCCGGTGTGTCCAGCGGACACAGACCCTGATACTCAGGATTCCGCCTCCTGAGTCTCTTCTCTCAGTGAGTGACCTTGAAGTCCGTGACAAGGAGTCCCTTGTAAATTTGCTGAGGTGCGGATTCGAGCCCCAAGCACATGAAACGGATAGTCAGCACTGAGCTACTTAACTAGTGGGGGAGCCCGATCGCCAAGCCCCAGCGCCAAGCCCCAGCACCAACCGGCTAGCGGGGCTTTTTTTTTTTTTTTTTTTTTGCAGTAAAATTTTTGGTTCACTTATCACTGGGATGGCTGTAACTATTGGCAAGTAATAAAGATGCTTATTTCTTTGTGAAAAGCGGCTATCAAAGGTGGGTGGACTCCAGAGCTGGGTGGAAAGGCAGTGGACTTAGTGGGCTGGGCCAAGGCGAGCGCAGTGACTTGACTTCTGAGGTAATTGCCACTTGGGGCTGTCTATCTGTTGTGCAAGAAGCCACCCCAAAACTTACTGGCTTAAGAAACATCAGCCAATCCATTGGCTTAAGATCCCGTGTTCCCAGATGGCCTCCACCGGGCAGCTCAGCTCAGCTCACCAGCCGGCTTGTTTGTCACCGGGGGGCCAGGTTCTGCCGGGATGCCGGGCTGGCTGCCTTTCTGTCTCATTCTGTATAGTCTCGGGGCTTCTGTGTCTCTCAGCAGTCTCTCCACATGGTCTCTCCAGCAGGGCAACTGGACTTCTCGCGTAGTGACTTAGGGAACCCAAGAACACCGAGGCAGAAGCTTCCAGGCCTTTGCAAGCTGGGGCTGTATCTTGGTTTACCCACAGAATGAAGCCAGGGCACAGGCTCAACCCAGACTCCAGGGCAGGGAATCAACCAAGGGCACGAATACCAGGAGCTGTGGAAATGGACTTCCACAGCCGGGGAGCCGGGAGTTTCTGTATTGACAAATTCGAGGATTCCCAGAGGTCTCGGGAGAAACTGGCTGTACCTTACCCCATAGGTTAGTGAAATCCTTCCCTTCTACTCCGGTGAGTGGAGAGAGACTGTTATGTATGCTCGCTTCTTCCTCCCTCCCCAAACAAATGAACCGCTTCTGCCCAGGACAGCACCGAGCCGGTCCAGACGTGACTGCCCCAAAGGGGATGGGACCGAGTGTGAGATTTCGGCTCTCTTGCCCCGCCCATACTTGGTCTCAGCGGAATCAATTTTCCAGCAGATGCCAGCACCCACCCTCCCCCGTGAAGTAGCGGCTGCCTCTGAAAGGTCAGGAGCAAGCCGATTGGGCCAGGAGAAAAGACTGTGTCTGATCTCCACCTACTCCTCCAGGTGCCTCGCGCTCCAGGCGGCATCTCCTGCACCACAGGAGCCCCCGGCGGCCTCAGGAGATGCAGCCTCTCTCCTGCAGAAATGGGCCAGTGGGTTCAGTCCCTCAGGGTCCCATTTCAGACCATCGCCATGGTAGCCAGTGGGGTGCAGCGATGACTTTGACATGCCGCCCACACCCCGCTTTCCTCATCAGGACTCAAGTCCTCATGCCCCAAACATGTCTCCCTCCCAGCCCAGCACTTGTAGCTCATAACTCACCGCCAGGTCCCTCTTTGGGAATTGTCATTGGCTGAAGAAAGCCATCTCCCCCGAGGTCACACCGCTTCGCAGGTCACCAATGACTGGTCACCTTGCCTCAGTTCCGGACAATTCTGTGGGTCATCTCAGCTCCAGAGCTCCCCCACGGCACCAGCGGAGCCTTTGTTGTGACGGTGTCACAGCCCACCTTCTCTCTCTCTGCCAAGTCCTGCTTCATTCACCCATAGCCGTTGATGCAGAGTATTTCCTTCTCAGTTTCCCATACGCCGATGTCTATTTCAAAATCCACTTCCGGGGAACCTGGCCCAAGACTGGGGCTTGTACCCGGGCTACTTCCGGCTACAGGTTGGACCACTGCTGGCACACGTAAAAGCAGGACCCACAGCATGCTCCGTCCCTCCCAAACTCTTCCAGTTGGGAAGAGCTGACAAGTACTGAAGCAGCAACTTGAGAAAATGAGCAAACATAATGTGACAGAGTCCCAAGAAAATCTGATGCCTCAATGGTTTTTCCCTTCCTCATTCTACCCCTCGTAACTTCCCCCAAAGTTATTTTTTTGGGTGATTCATGACATTGATTATATGGTTAACAATTGTGCCTAAGCACTCTCCCACCTGATTATTTCTTCCTTTGGGCATGGCACTGGCAATCAAAATTTATCTTTCAAATTAAGGCTATAATTATATTTTGATAAAGATCTAGCAATTCAATGAGAATGAAATTTTGAGGGTTGCCAGGATACGGATGACTCTGGGTTATAGAGAAGGGTTTGCATGCAGAATATTAATAGGTGGTTCAGCACTCTTATCTAGACCTTTCCAATAGCGTGTGATAATGCAGGCCCATCAAGTACTGTTTCTCTGCTATAATTCTAGGAGGATAAAAGCGATGAAAGATATAAGCAGGGTTTTATGAATGAAAAGGTGATTCATCAGATGTCTTTTGGTTTATCTTACTAGAGTTAAGAAATAGAGTAATAATTATGTGGTGTTACCTCAAAATATAGGAGACAAAAGCTTTCTCTTATTTCTTTGCTTCCTCTTTCATTGTAAATAAAAGATGTCTTAGATATTGGTTTCTAGTTTTGTATTGGGAGATAGGGACCTGTGTTTGCAATGGTGTTGACTCCCAGGAAAATAGAAACAGGAGAAATGTGTTTGGTGTCATATTCTAATTTTTCTTTACCTTTCCTTTCCCTTTTACATTGTCTGATTGTTATTTATTCATGCATTCAACAAATATGGAGTCCCAAGTATTGTGTGGGTCCTGCTGAGAGATCTAAGAAAGCTTAAAATGGATAACCTTGTGTGAAAATGTTAAATAACAATACAACACAGAGGCACCCAGCATGTTTTGGGGGAGCAGGCAGGGATAATATATTTTCTAAATGGATTGTAGCTTCTATACAATTAAGTTCTGCACAGGTCTTAAGGGTTGAGTTCAATGAGCTCTGATGTATACATTTGTGTAACCACCTCCCAAAACAATAGATAGCACATTTCCATCACCCCAAATGCCTTTAGTACCCCTTTCCAGTCAAATTTCCACCCCCTTTGCCAATTATCTCTGTGAGAGGATAGTGATTGGATTTGCCTGTTCGAGAGCTTCATATAAATTGAATCATACCATATGATTTTTTAAATGCTTGATCTCTTTCATTCAGCATAATATTTTTGAAATCTATCCATGTGTTCACTCCTTTTTATTGCTGCACGGTGATCCATTGTAACAATATGCCACACTTTGCTTATCCATTTAGTTGGGCTGTTTGCAGTTTGGGGTTACTATGAATAAAGCTGCTAAGAATATTTTTGTGTGAGTTTTATTGTGGATTTACATTTTCATTTCTCTTGGGTAAATATCTAGGAGTGAAATTGCTTAGTCATAGGGTAAGTATATGCTTAGTTTTATAAGAAACTGCCAGAGATTCTTCCAAAATGGTTACACCATTTTACACTCCCACCAGCAATGTATCAGTTCTAATTGCTCCCATCCTTGTCAACCCTTGGTACATCAACAGTCTTTTCAGCAGATATGAAATGGTATCTCATTGTGGTTTTAATTTGAAATTCTCTAATGACAGATAATGTTGACTACATTATCATGTGCTTACTAGACATTCATATATCTTCTCTTGTGAAATTCTGGCTAAACTTTTTCCTCCTTTTTAATTGAGTTCTTTGTTTTTTTATTATTGATTTGTGGTAGCTCTTTATATACTCTCTTCTTCATCAGATTAATGGATTGCAAATATTTATTTCAGTCTGTGCCTTGCTAATTTTTTTTTAAATACTATTTTTTTAAGATTTATTTTTATTTATTTATACAAGCACTGGGTACAATCAGAAGCGCGGGAGGGTGAGAGAATTCACCAGAGTCAGAGCGGGAAGCAGAGCAGGCAGAAGGACCGAAGTACACTGCTGAGGGGAGCAGCGGGCGGCAGGAGAGGTCTGCGCGCCATGTGGGACCCTCCTCCGGTGGCCGGGGAGCAGCCTGGGATTGAACCAGTGCTGCAGAGGCTGCGGGCAGCTTCGCAACCCAGCGCTCAACTGCTGCGCCACCGGGGAGGCCCTTGCTAAATTAGTTTTCAATGGTGTTCTTCTGATGAGCAGAAATTTTAAATTTTTACAAAGTCCATTTCATAGGTATTTTCTTTTATGTCTACTCCCTTTTGAGTCCCGTTAGAGAAACATGCTTCCCTGAAGTTCATGAAGGTTTTCTCATGCATTTTCTTCTAGAGGTTTTATAATTTTTAAAAAAAATTTATTTATTTAATTATTTATACAAGCACTGGGTACAGTCAGAAAGCGCGGGAGGGTGAGAGAATTCACCAGAGCCAGAGCGGGGAACAGAACAGGAAGACCGACGAATTACACTGCTGAGGGGAGCAGCGGGAGTGACAGGAGAGGTCTGCGTGCCATGTGGGACCCTTACTGGTAGCTGGGGATCAAACCGGTTCTGCAGAGGCTGCGGGCAGCTTTGCAGCCCAGCGCTCAACCGCTGCGCCACCAGGGAGGCCCAAGGTTTTATAATTCTTGCTCTTATGTTTAGGTCTATGGTCTTTCTGTAATTGCATATGGAGTGAGGTAGAGGACAAAATCTGTTTTTCCCCCCACATGTGTATTCACTTGTTCCAGAACCATTAGAAAACAAACAAACAAACAAACCTTTCTTTTCCCCCATTGAATTGACTTAGCACTTTTTCTGAAAAAATCAATCAACTGATTGTGTGTGGGTCTGTTTCTATAGTCTTGGTTCTGCCCCATTGATCTGTGTATCTACTCTCTTGCCAAAATCACACTGTCTTGACCTTTGTAGATTTATAGATAGTACAACTTGAAGTCACGTAGTAGAAATCCTCCAAATTTGCTCTTCTCTTTCAAGATCTTTTTGGCTATCCTAGAACCTGTGCATTTTCATGTACATTTTAGAATTAGCTTGTCAGCTTCTTCATAAAAAAATGCTGAGATTTTGATCGGCCATTGATTTGAATCTATAAATGAATTTGGGGAGAATGGACATCTTTACAATGCTGTGTCTTCCAATCCTTGAATATGGTATAGCTTTTGGTCACACTATGTCTTCTGTAATTTCTGTTAACAATGTTTTGCAATTTTTAGTGTGGAGGACCTGAACATCCTTTGTTAGATTTATCCCCACGAATTTGATGCTATTGTGAATAGTATTATTTTTATGTAATCCCCTATTTTTTCATCACTAGGATATATAATAGATAAGAATACTGTTTGTTTTTAGATATTGACCTTATATCCAGTGAATTTAAAAATTCACTCTTTAGTTCTGTTTTTACACTATAGATTCATATTGTCTGCTAATAATAGTATTTACTACTTCCTTTCTTATCCTTATTACTTATTTTACTGATGAGAACAGATGTCTTGATTTCTTCCCAGTCATAGGGAAAAGCAGTTAATGTTTCACCATTCTATATGATGCTAGCCACATTTTCCCGTAGCCTCCATCCTGTTTTGTATTACGGTTATACAGGCTTCGTACAAGGAGTTGGGAAGCTTTCCTTCCTTCTCTATTTTCTGAAAGAATTTGTGTAAATTGGCATTATTTCTTCCTAAAAAGTTTTATGGAAATTCACTGGTGAAGCCATCTGGCTCTGGAATTTTCTTTGTGAGAAGAATTTTGATTAAGAATTTGATTTCATTAGCAGATCAAGGACTATTTGTATTTTCTATTTCTCCTGTGTCCTTTGCTAGATTTTTTTGAAGAAGTGTCTATTCCATTGAAGTTGTTGAATGTGTTAATACCGTAGACTGGAATTGGCGGAAAGACCAAAGGTATCACTTGAATTGGGACAGGCAGACAAGGAGGGTGCCCGGGGGAAGAGTCTCGTGAGAAGACAGGGGAGCAGGCGCTCCACTGGTGTGGGTTGTTGGGCATGGGTTAGGCCAGCCAGTTGGAGGAGAATCCCTCAGTAAAGGAGAAGAGGAAAATAAACGTTAGAAAGATAACTCACAACTGATCAATGCCAAATTGAGGAGCTTGGACCTGATGTAAGTAATGAAAACCCCCTGGATGATTTTCAAACAGGGGCATGATCTGTAGAAATGGTACTTCAGGAAGATTGCATTGGCATGATGGGCTGATGGAAAGGAGGGAGCAGCGGTAAATGTATTCTGTTAGAACCGGCCACAGTAGGCAGGGGTGAGCACTGCCTAGATGAAAGGGGTCTGGTAGAGAATGCAGCTGGGAAGAGCATTGTGCTGGAAGTTTTCTAAAGGTAAAGGCTCTGAATCTGCGCATGACATGATGTTATGCACCTAGTACACACTCATCATGCTGTTGTTATTGTCCCTGCTCCCCTACCCCTGTCCTCACCTAGACAGCCAGCTCCTCCACAGGGAATAAGCCAAGGTGTGTTCACGCTGGAGTACTAGTGACTAGCATGTACTAGCTACGTAAGTAATACTAAGTGAATGAGTGACACCTGTAAGTATGAGTGAGGGAATGAATGAATGAACAGGCAGAATAAAAGAAGCCTGTATTAATCAGGACAGGCTGTGCTATGCAATGATCACTCATAAACCAACAAAGCTCGGTAGTTTAGTGCAATAAAATTCCAATTTCTTTCTCACATAAACTCTGATGTGAGCCAGAACATGTCGCCCTTCAGCAACGGAGGGAAAGAGAGAAGCAGAGCTCACAGGAGGTTTTTGTGAGGACCCGGCCTAGAAGGGCCCACATCATTTCTGCCCACACCCCACTGGCCGGTCGCTGACAGTCTGTCATTAAGGCCCAATCTAATAACCATAGAAAGCTGGAAAATATAGCTGCGCTCTTGGGCATTTGGTGAGCACTAAGGACAATTAGAAAGGAGTGAAAGGGATCCCTCAAAATTATTTGCTATTGCTTCCAGCCTGGGAGAAACCTACGCTCCAGAGATGCTGAGGGATGCGTAAGGACCACACACCCGTTCAGCCACTGCGGCTTGGTCCCCCTGGCCTGCCTTTTGGGCCTAAATAGTTCGCACCTGGAGGCTCACTTATTGCTAGCTAATTTTTAGATGCCAGCTCCTCCAGAAAGAACTGTGGGCAGAACAAGGCGCTAATAGACTCCGCTGTCGGTTCCCCAGCAGCGCCAGCCAGAAGCACAAATGGAGAGAGGCGCGGTGTGGGTCAGGGCAGGAAGTTTTGATGATGAACCTCCCAGGAGGCAGCAAAGCAGTACTGCTTCGGAGGCATCCGCGCTAAGCTCATGCCAGCTGCCTAAAGAGAACTCCACGTCCTCTGTGATCTGGAGTCTCCTGTTCAGGATCAAAGTGGCTGCCTCTGTAGGGCCCGGAATGCATGGCGAGGGCGCCGCGGCCTCGGGAACCGCCGCCGGGAGTGGCCTGTGTGGCCAGAGGTGAGGGCGTGCCTTGTCCGCAGCAAGGGCCAGGGAGGAGACAGAAGGTTGCCTCCCTGGGCAGCTGCAGTTACTGTTTGGTTGTCAGCGCTGGTGTGACGTGCAGAGCCGATGGTCGTCATCAAGCAAATGGCTTGGAGCTTGGCACACAGTGGGTTCTCAGGAGAGGGTGTCGATGATGATGATGGTGGTGATGATGATGATGGTGGTGGTGATGGAGCAGGAGGGAAAGTCTGCCATCTTGAAACGATTGGGGGTGGGGGCACCAATGCAGGGAGTCCTCTGCTTTTCCCTGGAGGCTGCCTGCCTTAGAGGGGCCGTGGAGATTCTCCTGGCAACCCTGCACCGATTGGGGGTAGACGCATTTAAATAGAATGAAATTAAAAATGCAAATAAAATGGCAGAACTTTCAGAAAATGAGCCATCAGAGAAATGAGAAGTGAGTCAGTTGGAGGAACTAGGGAAAGAAAGGATTAGAGGAGATATTGTCACTAGGAAGAGACCCGTTCCAAAGCGCTTTCCTCGCTCCTTCTGGTCCTGCGCTCTGGCTTGGCTGTTCCTCAATCCTCACCCCTGACCCCCAGCCCAGGGGCCTTTGCTGTTGCTGTTCTCGCCGCCTGCATTTCTCACACCACAGTTTTCACTTTGCTCTCACCTTCACCGGATCGGGCACCTGCTCAGATCACCCCTGAGCCAAGGATGGCGGTGCACTTATTTGAGCAGGAACTCTGCAGCAAGTGGAAGTGAGACCGAGGGACCGAAGCCATCAACGCTGTGCGAGCGCACAGCCACCTCTCCGGGCTGAGCCAGTCCTGGCAGGACCTCTGTGAAGGGTGGGAGCGCGCTGGGGGTTAGCCTGAACTAGAGGAGGGCAGCTGTCATCTGTGACGGCCGCTCCCAGGGCATGGGTCCCCCCAATTCCAGAGAAGACATCACCCGCAGGCAGAGAAGACATCCCCTGCCTCTTAGGGGGTCACAGAAAGAAGCCTTTGGAATAGCTGGGTGATGTTTACGGGATGTTGGCAAGGGCGGGACTTACCTGCCACCCGACCCTCTCCCAGTAGTGGCCCTGGCACTCTGTTCCCTGAGCCCGCCTGCCTGCTTCCCTCTAGGGCCTGTGCCACCTGGCGTCATAGCTGCATGTTATTTGTCATCTGTCTCTCCACGAGACAGCGCGCTCCAGGGGGACGGTGACCTCATGAGTCTCTCGGTGCCTCAGGCAGGGAGAGCGATGAGTGGACGCTCAGTAATTATTTGTTGAATGAATATTCAAAGAAGGATGGAAATGTGGTGTTGATCTCACCGTTGGCCTCTGCCGTGAAAGTGGGGGCAGAACAGGGCAGACGTAGTTGCAGGACAAAGGTGAGCGTTCCCGGGACGGCCGTGGCAGGTGTCTGATTAATATCAGTTGAGCAAACACTGTCATTGTTTTGTTTTAATGGATAAAGAACGAAGACCAGACAACAGCTCCTCGTTTCAGTGTCTGAGTCTCATTTTTCCAGGTGCTCCAGGATTTTGTTCTCGTTATAGCCATAATGGCTATTACTTTGGCCCCGAATGCCAATTAGAAAATAACAGGAGTTTCTTTACTGACTGGAAAATGTCACACATCCAAAATGGCAGACTCGTCTTGGTCTGTGAGAGGACCTGGGTCTTTGCCAAGGTGGGGGACGGGGGAGAGAGAGGAAGTAACGGTGAAGGAGGAAGGACACTGGGGAAGCAGGAAGCGGAGGAAGGGCCTAATGATCTTTGAGTCCTCACTAGCAATTCCACTAGGATTCTCTTAATTTTGAGATGAGCCTTTTGAGTCTTGTCTGAGTAAATACTACCTACCCAAAGCCCCAAATCCATGCTCACCACTAAAAAGGTCCAGAGATTCCCACAGTTCAAACGCTGAACTGTCTGCTCCAGGCCAGAGGCTTGAGTTCACCCTAGGAGGAGGGGACTTCGGACATTTGTTATCCCCAAAAAGACAGTTGTTTGGGCAGCCCCCTGATCCTGCCTTCTATAGGTTTCCAGAAAACCCTACCACAAACAACACTGGCATTTCTGGAATGGCTTCCGCCAGTAGCCAATATCTAGAGAAGACCTGGGAGGGTGCAGCTTTGGTAAACTGACATGACGGAGGAAGAGATGGGATCTGGACACTGCCGCAAGGCTATTGTTCTAGAAAGAACAGCCCTTTACCCGGGTAAATAAAAGGCAAATAAATGTGGTGCTCACCAAAGCTATGGATTTCAAAGCCTTTAAAAGAAAGTCTAAAAAGAAGAATCAGAACATTGGCTGAAACTCATTCTTAAATGAGTTTCCCAAGCTGTGTTTAGGTCCTGGTTGTCTTCTCCCCAATATTTTCTCCTCCTCCCGTAACATCCTGAGCCTAATATCGAATTCCCTGCAGAAATGACACAAGGGGGTCCACACCGACCCACTGAAAGGGGGCTGCCCCATGTCCACACAGGGATGAGTCAATGCCTTCCACTGAATTCACTTGCAACTTTGGGGAGTCAGTTCAGAAGCCTGGCTTATGGGTTATGTGAAGGCGCTGAACTAATCAATGGCTCCCAAGCATTTCTGGAATGACCAGCTTAGCTGGCTGTTTTGGCAGTGTGTGAAATTCTATCAAAAAGGCCCCTTCCTGTGGTTAATCTTTTGTTAGAACAAGTGAGATGACCATGCATGTGACTTGGACTGTTGCTTGGGCCCAAAATAGTCTCTGGGCCGATGTCACTGACTCACACCAGCTGGTTGGCCGTTGTTGGCATTTGTGTTTCAACTGCACGGGGCTGACGCTATACACGAAAAACACCAATAAAAGAATGTCTTGACTCTTCAAGGCAATGGTACAGCCCATCCCTTTCCAGATCTTGCTCTTTGACCAAATTGGTCTGACCTTGGTGTCTCGGACCAGCAGCTCTGCATTGTGGCTCTCGCAGAAAGCTGACATCTGGAGCAGAGGGCCCTGGGATGGCCCTGAGGTGGTGAGAACCAGTGTGGGATTCAGTGACTTGGGGGTGTCAGGACAAAGCGTGATCTACCTGCAGCCTCCTGGAGATAGCTCTGAAGCAGTCAGTGAGGCACAGGAGAAGGACAAAGTCAGCACTTAGCTGGGCAGCAGAGTCCTGGGCACCCTCAGCTCTGTGGGTGCCCGGAGTGACACGTAATGCAGCCTGACTTCTGCACGGAAGTCACAGAAAAGCTTTTGTTAATGCCGACCGTCAAGAAGCAAGGGGGTGGCTTCAGAGATGTTTTCTGAAGAACAACTTTTGCAGATTATTTTCATGGCATGCCAGTGTATTCAGTCACCGTATTTATTTGTTCAGCAAGCATTTTTGTAGCACCTACTATGTGCTTGCCCCTGTACTTGGTGCTGCGATACAGAGACACTTGCTTCTGAAGAAGCATATAGCCTGGGGGGCGGTGGGAACAGGGAGCTATATGGGTATATGCGGAGTCGCGTTAACCCCGGCCCTGCCAACTTGGAAATTATCATCATTTGGGGAAGGATTGAGATAATGGGCGCATTTGATGGTTTGGAAAACGTGTCTTCTAAGCAAACTAAAAGAGACAAGATGAAAGCATTGCTCATTCCCTTACCTAAAAGGACAAATGACTTACGGAGCTGTAAAAGCATCCATTGACTTGGCACAGCGGCGAAAGCAGAAGCCCACTTTAATGAGCGGATATCAAAGCACCTGCCTAAGAAGGGCAAACCTCGGATTGCACTGCTGTGTTCTGAGAGGAGGGGCGGGTAGGATGCACAGGAAGGAAAGGGGAAATCAGAGTACAGAGGTAAACAGACAGACGTGGGGCACACGCACAACCATGCTAGGGTACCGTGACTCAGCAAATCAGAGGAATGCCAGCTGATGGAACAAATAACCCCCGATATCTCAGTGGCTGCATAAAGTTCAGGTTTATTCCTCAATTGCATAATATTCAGAATAGGGCTTTCTTTGTTGGTGGGTAGTTCCTCTCCCACCTGGAATTCGAGGATTTAGGTTCCTTCTAGACTATGGATCTACCATCTTTCATCTTGCCCTGTATGGCTTCCACGTTTTCAAGAACTTGAAGGAGAGTATGTGGGAGGTTTTCAGGGCGCTGCTACAAGTGGTTCACATTGCTTCTACTCCTATTCTACCGCTGGACGTCAACAGATGGCCCCGCCCAACTGCAAGGGAGGCTGGGAAATGGATCCAGCTGCATGCCCAAGAAGAAGAGGAAATGGCTTTGGTAAACAACTAAGCCAAATTGCTACTCTATGCTGGAGGAAGAGGTCACTCCACTAGAGGTCAGCTCCATGTGGACAAGGGCCCCCTCGAGCTCCCTTACTTTGGTATCTCCGATGCCTAGTTGAGAAGCTGGGCCTTCCTGGCCATTACGTCATTTCCTCTGTGCCATGCCTCCCCAATAATCTTGCTCCCTCTCTCTCACACCCCCCTGTCTCATTTTACTAGAGTAATTTTTACTACCTGATTTCACCCTCCCTTATCCATCAATTTACTTCCTGGGCTTCTTCCTTCCTGGATGTAAGCTCCATGAGGGAAAGGATTCTCTCTGTCAGGTCCGCGGCTATATCTCAGGATATAGGAGGTCGTTCATGATTCACTGTTCAATGAATGAATGGATGAGTGAACCAGGTGGGCCTAGGAGGGTCTTGAGTGGCTTCATGCAGGAGATCCAACTTGAGCTAGTAGTAAGTAGAATTTATCCAAAAGGAAAGAGATCAAAGAACAGAGATATAAAAGGAGACAGAGAAAGCCACAAGGTGTATAAATTGGACCATTTATGGAGTTGAGCCACATCCATTCAACCACGTAAACCATATACTTGAGCACCTGCAACATATGGGTCAGTGTTCTAGACTGTTGCTCAGCTGGCGGGTGTAAGACATACAAGCAAGCCCATCTCCGGTCCCCTGCCGTGAGCTGCAGTCTGCTCGCTCGGGGCCACCGCACAGCGTTGTGTACGTGGCACCTTGGGCTTGGCTCCTCATCTGGGCCACTGAGGGTTCTCCACTGAACCCCTTCAGTCTTCCTCGCAGGGATGACCGTGGCCTTCCTACGTGGACATCTGTTCCTGTGTGGGGCAGTGGTGTGGGGCGGAAGGTGGGCTAGAAAGGTAGAAAGTGGTGTGAGGCCTTGGAATCACATGTGCTTGCCTTCAGTCCCGGCGCTGGCATTTATAATGTTCGGGCCGCTGGCCAAGGTTCTTAATCTCTCTCTGCCTGCTTAGTAAATCGGAGATAATCAAATGTGCTTCCTGGAGTTACTGTGGAAACCAAATGAGATTGCCCATGTCAAGAGCCTAGCCCAGTGCCTGCTTCCTGCACATGCTTGCTAAGTCCCCGCCTCACACAGCTCCCGCTCCAGCTGTGGCAGACGCGCCCCGGGACCAGGTCTGCACTCACGACCGCCTCTCCCCAGCGGGCGCACGGGGGCAGCTCATATGAAATTGCCAATTTTCAATTTTTTTTAACCTCAAAATGGAAATGCCACCTGGCCCTCTTCCAGCCTTTCCCAACCTCCCTGCTAATCCTATCCATCAGCGCTCCCTTCACTCCAGTGCTGCCTCGGCCTTGCACCCCTTCCCCAACCAGTGAGCATCTCTTTTCACCCCGTGCCCTCGCAGGATGCGCACTTGAGCCCGCCTCGAATTATCATCCATCTGTCTCCTGTGGCTACCAGGTTATAAGCTCCCGAGGGCACGGGTGGCCTCCCTTTTTCTTCAAGCACCTCTGCACAGGACCTTGAACATACGAGGTGACATGTCCTGCGTTTCAGGCCCCAGGGAGATTAGTCAGAGACTCGGCAAGCTCGGAGGTCAGGAGGTGGAGGGGGCGCTGGCCAGGCTCGCAACCACGTCGGCCAGTGCCGGGGCGGAGGGCTTTGCTCTCCACCGCGACCCCTAGACCCTGTGCAGCCAGTGGGCTGCTGTCACGTCTTCCTCCCCTCTCTCACCTCTGCCTGCCTGCTTAGCAAGTCAACCAGAGAAGAGAAACATGACGGACATGCCTTGAGCCTGGCAGCAGGAGGTAGGGTGGGATTTCCTATTTTGAAAGATCACTGAGTTTCTGAACCTCAGTTGCTTAAATTTAAGAACGATAAATTTGAACCATATGAAGCTGACGACGTTCAACTATTTTAGCCTACCGAAAAATAGGACTGTCAAACGGTTCGGCCTAGTGTCTTGGTTTTAGGCTCATTCGCAGGTGACGTGGTCTGATCTGTGTGTGTGTGGCCCACCCAGCCTCCCCAGCGAGGCTACTCGGAGCTTCTGATGGGCCCACGGCCTTTGGTAGGTTCTGCTATTGCTTATGGCGTTTCCATCCTGGGCTCTGGATTCAAAAAAGGCGACTTCATTTCCCTTTTCCCTGCAGGTGCCAACACATGTGTTTGATCTCTGGGATAAATGCCAAGACCTCCGGGCTTGAGTTTTCAAGTCTTCTGGAGATCAAAGGCTCTCCTCACACCACATGGCCTTCTCTGTGCTCTTACTCAACAAAGCCAGCCCAGCTCCTCTGAGGAGAGGCAGCGGCAGAGTTCCCAAGAGAAAAGAGGAGAAGGGCAAGAACGCCTAGTTGTAACATGTGAGGCAGAGGAGTGTGACGGACAAGCAGGCTTGGATGTTTTTCTCAAATAAACTGTAAATTCAAAACACAGACTCTTTAGGTGAATTTTAATTATTCATGGACTAGTTCCACCCGAATGGGGCGTGAGGACTTCTCTCGGGTTTCTCGTGTTGTGGAGCCGAAGGAACATACGGGCCCTTAGCGGTCACTGCCTTCAGTACTGTCAGTCCTTTTGCGTGTCTTTTATTTTTTTATTTTTTTAAAGATTTTAATTTATATATTTGTACAAGCACTGGATACAGTCAGAAGTGCGCGAGGGTGAGAGAATTTACCAGAGCCAGAGCTGGGAGCAGAACAGGCAGACTGACAAAATACACTGTTGAGGGGAGCAGCGGGCGCGGCAGGAGAGGTCTGCGCGCCATGTGGGACCCTCGCCTGGTGGTCTGGGATCGAACCGGCGCTGCAGAGGCTGCGGGCAGCTTCGCAACCCAGTGCTCAACCGCTGTGCCACTGGGGAGGCCCTCGCGTGACTTTTAAACAAAACAACGTTTCCTATACATTTCTGATCGAAGATATATCCTAGAGACAAAAGAAAAACAAAAAGAAACCTTACACCGCATTCAGTAGTCTTAGTGTAGTCATTTTGAGACTATTCAAATAAGAAATTATTCCACTGTCATTAAGAATCATGATTTTCAGCCTAAGAGAAAAGAGATCAATTATAAAATCAAGGAAGTTAAATTAAAACCTGTAATCTTAGATTTGAATTGGAAATGGTGGTTTAAACTCCTGATTTATTTTCACCGTCTGAGATGTACATATTTTGTAGCTCTGTCTACTGGAAAAGGCCAGAGTCAGTGGCTACGTGGCCGTGACAAACACCCTGGTGTGCGGTGTGCATCTCAGCCCGTTGCCTCTGAGGGAAGCCAGGGCTTCCCCGAGACAGGGCCGCTGCCAGGTCTGCGGCAGCATACATGCCGGAAGAACCTGGGCCACCTTATGATGCCTGAAACCCCAACAAGGGTGGAAAAGGCCTCCAGAGGTCCAGTGGGTTGCTCAGCTCCACACAGGATGCAGGGCCCCCGGTGTGGGCAGAGTGGCCCTGAGGGAGGCAGTGTCTCCTCAGCCTGGCCTCCAGGCCGCGCCCTCCCAGCTGACATTCCAGCCAGCATCTCGAGCCCTCTGGCAGGGTTCTTCACTGCCACCCTCGGGGATTGGAACAACAAATCCATTTGAAGCTACTTTGGCCTTGGAGGACTTTTCAAATTAGCCAGCTGCACAGTCAAGATACCCCGGATTCCAAACACACGTGCTTGTGTGCTGGGAGGGTTACATGCCTAAAACCCCAAAACTATTGGTGTCCTGCCCTTATCAATTCAGGGCACAGGCACTGGTTGACATTTCCCAGGATCTGTGTTCTCGGCCTAAGGATTTTCTCTGGCGGGGGTGGGGGGGTGGGGATGGGGTGGGCTACTTTTCCAGAAGGAAAATATGGCTCTGGCGCCTCAGCAGCCTTCAACCAGGGCCTGGTAGGGAGTGGTAGATATTCCAGCTCCCTCGCCTCCAAGATGTGTGTTCAGCACGGGCTCCCAAGGGGATCTGACCCCACTTACCCACATCCACAACGTGCTCTGGAGCCACCCTTATTGACTTGCTTCCCTTCTCCTTCCCCACGCCCCCTACCGGTAGCTCCAGAGCATGTCCCCCTAAATGAACTAGACTTGTCCCTGAACCTTTGTCTCAACGCCTGTCCTGGGGGAACCCAACGCCTCTTTTCATTCTCAGAATCCGTCTTCCACAGGCAGACAGAGGGAAAGAACTGTCCATGGAGAGCAAACCTCCCTCGGTATCACTGCAGACTCAGCTAGACTCGGGCTAATTGAGTCACAAGAGAACACATCTTTTCTGAGGCCAGATTCAATATATTGTGTGTTAAGTATTCCCCACGTATGTAGCTCAGACGATGTCTTTTATAGAAAGCACAGAACTCATTATAAATATCTAGCTTTTGGGGTGGAAAGGTCCTTGGAAAAGAATGCTTTTGGTTTGCAGGCTCGGGTATTTATAGCTGCTTTGTTGGCCCAATAAAGGGCATCACTTCTCTCCTACCTACAAAGATACTAATTAGCAAGTAATAATTCTAAGTGAGTGCAGTGGAGGTGGCATGTGGGGCCTTTTTGTAAGTATTTTAAAATTTTCCATCCTTGCTGGTGATCTCTAAGTAAATTTTCAGAGACTAACCTCTTCGAGGAGAAGAGATGTATTAGCATAAATAATTGGATGTCACATGTTAATTCTTACTGCTTCACGAGTTCACGGAGCCAAGGACATCTGCCCAGGAGGACGAGGGCGGCTTTGCGCGCCGTGTAGGAAAACAGCCCCGCCGCCTCCCGCATCCAGGCACAGTGTGCTGTGTCTCCCGGATGGAAAGGTGACTTCACATGCTTTTTCCTGCCCTGGATGTCACGTGTGCCTGTGTTCACGGCATCGCATCAGTTACTTGGGCAGGAGTGAAGGGGCTTTTCACCCCGTATTAGTCTTTATGTGCTTCCTTCCTTTCCCTCCGCGGCTTGCAAGGAACCGAGATGACTGAGGACGACACTCGCTGGCGCAGCCGCGATAGGTTCTTTGCAAATAATGAAAACAGATTTGTGACATTCACCCTTTTCTGGACCTTGGAAGCATTTCTTAACTCTCCATTTGGTGCTCCTGAGATACAAGTTCCTACTTCTGATCAGGATCATTTTTTCTGTATTTTAACTTGTTTTCAAACTTAGAAAACTGCCGGCATTTCTGGACGGGGCGTGGGGCTGGTGAAGCAGGGTTTCTTGCGCTCTGACTCAAGCACAGGCACGCGTGGCCTGACAGCTGGCACAAGTGGGTCATGACTTGGTGATGGTTATTTTCGGTCCAGGTTGCTGGAAATCGAGCTCTTTACCGGCAACAGCACGATGACCCCTCTGGTGAAGCTGACAGGGAGGGGGTGATCTAGTTACTAGGTCGAGCTAGTTGAGATAGACTTTGTAGGTCAGAACAGGGGACCATCACTAATTTAATAGACTCAATCTAATACCTACCCCGGGCCTTGCTCTTTGAGTGCCACTCAGTACGAGGTCTGCTGACAGGCAGCAGGCGGCCTCCTGGGGAACTAACTTGTTTGCTCCCTGGGCCCAAGCGCGCCTGAATCCTAAAATAAAAATGGCTGGTTTCTTAGAGAACAGTTGAGGGTAGGTTTTGGGAGAAAGGCCAACCTAATAGATGGGATAGGCAGCAAGTGACGACTGAGAGAGATGAAGGGCCCAGAGGGCAGGCTGAACATCGGCGCGGGAGGAAGAGGCTGCAAGGGGGAAGCATGGACCCGGGCTCAGGAGGCCTGAGCTTTTGTTTTCGCCTTTTCTGAGAATCAGCTCTATGATCTTGGGTCAAATCCTTGCGCTTCGATTTCCTCCGCAGTACATGAGAGGGGCGGCCTAAACAGCTTTCAGCGTGTTGACAATACCCAGAGCGTGAACCGCATTTGCGCCTCACAAGGCAGTGTACACAGACACACACATGCACCCACAGGTGACAGAAACAATAGCTTCGCAAAACAATACTTACTACGTGCAGCGCGCCTTGGTATTTTCTGTTTGACTGTATTCTGTTTCATTGTTTTTAAAAATGCTAGTCTTGATCTGCTGAATGGATCTCACAATCCACTAATGGGTCATGCCCCGCGGTTTGAAAAAACACAGAATTCCGTAATTTCCAAGGTCCCTTCCAGCAACAGAATCCAATGACTCTGCTGGATGCCTAAAGGAATTTTCTTAAAACAATAGCTGAGCTGTGACAGATGGCTACGTGCTTACATTCTGGGGGAAATGCACGGTGTAGAACATGGCAATAGAATGACCTGAAGATAAACAAATAAATTACAAACCGCTTCTAAGGAGAATGGATAGTGTGGCGGCCTGACAGGGACTCAGAGAGCCAGCATGTCCAAGTCAGTAGGCTGAACTCGGCCCAATGCAACCAGCTTCAGATAGGGGGCAGCCCCCCCCCCCCCCCGTCAGAGAGGCCACAGGCTCCCTGACTGTGGGCAACCTTCCTTCCAGTTTCCAGAATGTAAGCCCCGCCGCCCCCACCCCGAGTGCTTTCTGTGGCCTCATCTTGTTTATACTTCACTCACCAAGAAGACAGGAAAATAAAGAGAAAAAGAAACTAGGAAGGCTCCAGACTTTGGTCTTTTTTGCACTTGGACCCCAGTCCCGGCCTCTTGGTCCAGAGAAGGGACGCATCTTTCACAAGCAGTGACACACAAGGACTTTGTCATTTCGTTGGCTGCTCAGACCACTCTCTGAAGGCTGTGTGCTCCCCGCTTGCTAGCAGAGGGTACAGAGGCCGACAGGGGTTGCTCACTCGTTCTAGATCTACTGCTGCTGGCTCAGTGCCCACCTTTCCATCCTGGCGCCCAGGGACTTCCCCCTGTGCCCTGCCACAGCTGGCCCACATGGTCTTTCCGGTGGGTGAGGCGACCTCTCTTGATGTTGGTGCCTCGTAGAGGTACATGCAGAGCGGGCGGGACTCCGAGCTGGACTCCAACCCTCACTGTAAACTTGACCCTGGGCCGAGCCATGATGCGCACAAGGACATGGAACTACGAGTCCAGCCCACGCTTCTCCGTCTTTGCACAGGAGGTGGACATTAAAGGGGCAATAGCAACCGCCATGATTCAGTGCTCCTCCTGGTGTGAAGTGAATTTGTTTTAGAAGGTGAGAGAAATATTTCGAGGGGGAAAGCCCGTTCTAGGTCCTTTTAGTGCATAAAGAAATACAGCAACGTGTTCTAGTCTGTGGGTGTGGGGCTCTTTCAGGGCGCTGCGACTTGTTGGGAAGCCTAGATGTTTCTGAAGCAGAGGGGTCCGAGGTGGATGCTTTGTCCGTGGTGAGGAACAAGTCTGAACTGCTGTGATTCAACAGAAAAGGAGGCCCATCGGGGCAGGCTGTGGAACCTGGCCCCTGAGGTGGGCAATGCCGCAGCTGTCGGGCCCCTGCTGCTCCTCCCTCGTGCCGCCAAGCAGAGTGTGCAAGGGAACGGTCGCCGCAGGAGCAAGGGCAGGTGGGAATGAGGGGTTTCACTGGGAGCAATCCCCTCCACTGCCCGCAACAGAGCAGAGAATTTGGGCAGCAGCCATAGAGGGCTTGAGTAGGGCTCCATTTGGCTGCTGAGGCTCGACTCGGCCTAGCAGGGCCCCGGGTGGCGTCGGCAGTCCTGACCAGTTCAGATGCGCGTTACTCTCTGGCTGCGCTCACTCCTTACTGCTTTCTGTCACAGGCCGGCAGACTGGATGGTCGGTGGAGGGGTGCGTTCCCAGAAGAAAGTTGTGTGATGGGCTGTCGAGGGTGGAAGGGCAGGAAGGACAGAGTTGGCAAGGCCTGTGTGGGGAGTCCATCCTAAGAGCATTTTTTTAGGCCCCTTCTCTCCCCTGAGGGATAGGAATTCCATTTCTAAATCACCTGGCACATTTTTTTCTGAAATTTTCACCACCCCTCACATTCAAACTTTTTTCAGCTGTCATAGTCCCGCTCTGGAGTTGTCGACAGCCCGGGACAAGGGAGAAGCAGCAGTATGGGGAGAGCATCAGCCTCAGGGGTGGACACTGGAGGTCGGAGAATCAGCCCTTTGCCCTCCTGCTCAGGGTCATAGAGCTTGAAGGCCCTGAGATGCTCAGGGGGCCGGGAGAGGTGATAGTAAGCAAGTACCAACCCCAGCAGGGCTGGGGGAGGCTGGGGCTGATGAGGCCTGGCTCCAGATTGTATCTGTCCCCAGTTTTTCCCCTTCCCAACAGTTCCTAAGCCGAAGCCTCCTCCAGCCCTAGAAATGGGCCTGGTTTTTCCAAGAGAGTAGCGGGGCCACTAGCTTTCCTACCTCCACGTCAGCTCATTTCAGACAAACCCAGTGACCATAACCAGGCTTTCAATACATCACTATGAATCAAGGTCTAGACAATTCCATTATCTCGAGAGTTTCACAGGGTAATGAACTAAGTTCAGTCTATAAAGACTTCGCTGCCAGTGGACCTGGCCGATGCTGGCATTTTCTTGCGGCGCTTTGGTGGTAGAGTCTATTCGCGGTGCCGTCTGTGTTCCTGGACAAGCCTTCCCTAGCAGGTCTTCCCGGCACTTTCTGAAAGACTCCCCCATGCCATGGCTGAATCAGAGAGCAGCGATGCTAACTCCTTTGTTTTGGTTTGGACGAGCACTAAATGCTCTGGATGTGGCCGACAGCCCGCTCCACGCGCCCCCCAATCGGCCTGAGTTTAGACAAACTTATGTCAATATTAGTTTGGGAAAGAACAGCAGCTTGGAAGCCAGAGATGGTTTCTAATCCCAGATCTTCCACTTAGCAGGTATGTGACCTTGGGAATTACTTACCTACTCTGAGCTTCCGTTTCCTTAGCTGCAGAATGGAAGCGGTGGGGGGGGGGGCGTGAGGATACCGTGCACATAATGCCGTGGGTTAGAGCTTCCTGCAGGAGCCCACAAGCTCGGACAGGAGCAGCGATAGAGGCACATAAGGAGACCAACCACCCTATTCCCCATTGTAAACTGTGCCAGCAGCTGCCCCTTCCTTGGGGAGCAGGGCTAGAGAGAGGAGGGACAAGCCCCAGGCCAGGCAAACAGTTAAAATAGTGGGGGAGTATTGGTTTTCTAGTACCTGGTAATAAACTACCGCGAATTTAGCTGCTTAAAACACCATTGATTATCTCGCAAGTTCCACAGGTCAGGAATCTGGGCACAGTTTAGCTTTTACGAAGGGCCTGACTGAATTCAGTTCTCCGAGGCTTGTAAGCCTGAGGTCCTCAGCATCTAGGACCACCCACCATATCCTGCCATATGGCTGCTTACCAGGCCACAGTGTGCTTCTCCAAGGCCAAAAAAAAAACCAGTGTCTCCCCTACTTTGTGTCTTTTTTGAAGGGCTCACCTGATTAGACCAGACCCACCTAGATCAGTCATCCCCCAATGTATTCAAAGTCAACGGAGTGGGGACCTTAAAATCCCCTTTGCCATGTCATGAGCCGAATTCACAGGTTTCCCCTCTACTCTAAGGGAAGGGGCTGTGCAGGCACGTGCCCCAGGGGGCAGGAACAGGGAGGACCTCCTGGAACTCTGCCTACCTCGAGGGGCCTCCCACCAGCGGAGGAGAGACGTCTCACTTCTTTCTGTGTCATTTATGAGAAAGAACATTACTGGGGGGACTAAACCTGCCATCTTGCATGGCCCAGCTTTGGTAATAGTGTTAAGCCAAGAGGCAAAAGGGGCCGGGTGAGCAGAGGCTGGGACCGCCCGGCAGTGGCCGCGGCACAGGAGCTTACGGATGCGTGGATTCAACTTTCGGTGAACTGTTGCTTAGGAAAAGGAATAGACTTTTTAAGGAAGTGAATGGATAGTTCGCCCTGGCAGAGCTCCATTAGTGCCCGTCTGTCTGCCTCCAGTGGACACATAGTACTAGTTAATGCTCTTAACCAAAGGACAAAACTGAAGGCAAAGGCATTCAAGAGTTTCCTTCCTTCTCTGTCTAAGAGGTAAACCCTGTTGCGGCAGCTAATGAGTGAACTGTTCTCCTGCTAATGTGTGGCAGAAATCCGTCGTAGCTTCTCAGCAGATAAAGGCTTTGGACGAGAAGAGGTGAGGACACTGGGCCCCGAGGCTTGTCCTGGTGAGAGCTGGTTCTTCCCAGGAACCACGACTTGGCTGCCTGAGCAGGAACTCAGGTGTCAGTCTTCACACCTGCGAGCCCACAGTCCTAGCAGTGGGCAGAACTCAGCCGCCCGGACACGCAGCGCTGGCAGGCCCCGTGGTGCCGTAAGAATGTGTGTAGAGCAGCAGCAAAGAAAGGGCACAAAAACAGGCTTGCAGAGAACTTGACTTAATTTAATATTTGATGAACGTCTTTGCTTTTCTTTTATGATATGTGAACTTAGCCTTGCGTTTGGGATTGCCTACTGCAGAGAGGTGGAGGTGGCGGAGTGAGCACGACCTTTCCGGGGTTCAGGGCCTTTGGCGTCGAGGCCTCGGGCCCTCTTGCGGGGACGTGGAACACTAAAGCAGGAGTCTGCCAGCTGCCCCAGGAAGAGGTCACGTCTCCCAGCCTGTCGCTTCCAGCTAGAATTGCGTCTAAACCATTTTCACCTGGAACCCGAGAACGGATGCGCCCCACGGCAGGGACCCTGGCGTGCTCTGTTCTGCGCCATCCCAGGGCCACGCGTCGTGCTGGGACGTAAGAGCTGCTGGAAAGTGAGGACGGGGCCGGGGGAAGTTATTATTTTCTGCCGTCTCTTCCCTTCGCTCGCATTACCCTCTCCCTTCACGCCGTGACTCCAGGGTGTCATCAGATAACATCTTGTGTTTCTCAAATTTGCCTGACCATAAAATAAATAATCTGGGGGGTACTTTTCAGATACATGGATTGCCAGGCCTCTTTGTCAGAAACCCTGCTTCAGGGAGTCTTGGTTGAAGCCCAGGAATCTGTGTTTTGGCAAGGCTTTTCTTTAGAGTAACACTGAGGTGAACGGTGGGAGCTTAGCTCTTCCCCACGGAAGACTGAAGAGTGAGGTCTCTCGACCTGGTCTCTGAGGGGCTATCAAGAGTTAACGCCCTGGGCTTCTCGTGAGTAATGCTGAGGGATTCAGAAACTCACGAGTCTCCTGGTCTACCACCAAGTCACCTGGGCCTCGCCCCGAATCCTGGTTCCCACCTTCCTGTCGGATGGGCACGAGAAAGGAGGGGCTCAGAAGCCCCTCTACTTCTGGGGCTGCCCTCTGACCTTCCTGCCTCTTCCTTCCACCAGGCAGGCTTTCTGTTCCATCCCTTCTCCAGCTGTCATGTGCATGTGAATTCGTGGCCACCTCTGTTGGATTTGGTAATGACCTCTGCCCTGTTGAGCTTGTCTTGACCACTGTCTCCAGGGAGATGCTGACTTTTAAGACAATCCTAGTCACAGAACCAGGGAATTCCTCCAAAGTCATGAAAGCCTCTGCCTTCAGCATACATAACACAGGAGAGAGGGAACAGGGCACTGGATCCACATATGGCCTCTGCACTTTCCTCCCCACGGCGTCCCACACCTCATCTGAGCCTCACAGGCAGGCAGGGCTGGGGGTCGCCATTCTTGAGGCTGGCTGGCCACGGGTGCTCAGGAGGCCCCCTGTGTGGTGGGCCGTTCCCTCCTGCTGGGAGCAGCTCTGTCCATCTGAATGTATCTTGTCCTCATGGGTGATCTCCATGCTAGGCTCAGTGTGTGTGGAGACGGTGTGGGTTACGTGCTGCATCAGGGGTGGGGGGTGCCGCTCCTTCCAGACCCCTTGGATGAGTTGCGAAGCACCGTGCCCCCCTCCTCGCCAGCCTTGGCTGTGGTTTCCCTCCCTTGACCTGTAATGCTTTCTTTAATGCTGGGTGACACTTCGGAAACTAAGCGATGCTTTGAAAGATGGCAGACAGTGCAGTTGGCGGGTGGAGAGCCGGATAAGGTAAAATAGTGAGGCCAGAGGTCACAGCAGACAGAAAGCAGAGCAAAGGGTGGGCCAAAGCTCAGGAGGGCATCTGGGAGCAAAGGTACCGAACTGTACTTCTGAGTCCCTTCGTCCCGACAACTGGTGCGGGGGCAGACTTTTCCATTTACTGTGGAGGTTTCCTTTCTTTTCCTGGAAGGTAGGACCCCCCCACCCCCCTCCGCCCCCAAGCATGGTGGGCCAGTGCTTGTCCAGACTGATGAGCATCTCTGAGAATGCGAAGTAAAGGTGTGGAGAGTAAATTAGCCAATCACAGCAGATGGTTGGTGTCCTGGGGTCTCTCATATCTTAGTTTGGGGGCAAAGGTTGCCCCCATCCTTATTGTGAGCGTCAAACCTTTCTCCAGCCTGGAGTGAATTCCAAGGAGAAGGCAGCAGTCTGGACCCTCTCTACCCGGGCTCCCCCCGACCCCCACCCTCCCAGAGTCTGCTGAACACACAAGTTAAGGCGGCGAGCTATAATGGTCTGTCCCCTCTCTGTCCTGCAGCCGTCTCCAACCTGGACGCCGAGAGCAAGCTGAGCGTGTACTACCGAGCGCCGTGGCACCAGCAGAGAAACATCTTCCTCCCGGCCACGAGGCCGCCCTGCGTGGAGGAGCTGCACCGCCACGCCCGGCAGAGCCTGCAAGCCCTGCGCAGAGGTGACTGATCCCCAGCTTGGGGGGCTTTTCAGGGAGAGAAGTCAGAGCTTGTCCCATCTAGAGCTTCTTGCCTCCTTTGTGATAGCCAGCACTTGGAAATGCCCTGAAGGGAGATTCAAGGGTGCTGGAAGCTGCCTAGACACACAAATGAAAACAGTGGTATGGTCTAAATGTAAGAATAAAAGGGAAATGATTTATAACAATAATAACAATATTTGCAATATGCAAAGGCCCCGGGACAACTACACTCACCGCAGTGAGATGTCTGCGCCTATCAAAAGTAGGTTTGCATTAAGTGCAGATGATCAGAAGCCATTCTGAACCAACAGCCTAGGGCAATGGAGAGGTCAGGGCAGGGGGACACTACCCCAAAACTGGTGCATTCTGCGTATAATAAACACAAGCGGAAAAAAACCCAAACTTGCAATTGTAATTAAAAGGGAATTCGGTTTGACTCAGAAATAGGTTCTAGGCTTTCTCCTTTATGAAAAATTCGGGTGGTATTTGTGGGATCTGGGGCACTGTTTCATGTTCAGAACTACCCGGTGCCTGGCAGGATGGCCGTCATCCTTGTCTCCCACCCAATCATCCAGAACCTTCCCCACAGGACTCTTCATTCCACAGGGGAGCCCAGAGGCTTGGAGAGATAAAATTGCTCACGGCAGGTCAGGTGCAGTGTGGGGACCCCGACTCCCACCCACACTCTCTTCCTCCTCCTACAGCCTGTGTCCTGGGGAAGCAAGTCAAAAAATATTTCACTTTTTAGTTCTCTCACAGTCACAGTCCTGAGAAAGCCAGGGATAGACATACAGGAGTCAACTTTTTTGACTCTGGCTACTTGTCAGTGCCTTCTAACCATTCTAATTAGGACAAGGAGACTAAGAACCCCCTAAATTAGGGAAGCAGAAGTAGGCATGCCAGCTTTTTTGGCCTTTCGATGCTTGCTGGGGAAACAGATGGTGACAGCAAGTGTCTCTGTTCTAAATTCCCACCCTCTTTTAGGGAATGGCATTTTGCAAAGGTATTAAAATTCAAATAAATATTTTAATGTCACTATCAAGATGGAGAAATAAAGTGACAAATGTTTTCAATTGATTTTCTTCCACGTGTGTGTGGCTTCTCCCTTTCCCCTGTCCCTAGTGTTCCTTTTTTTTTTTTTAAGGTTTATTTATTTATACAAGAACTGGGGCACAGGCCAGAGGCGTGGGAGGGTGAGAGGATTCACCAGAGACAGAGTGGGGAGCAGAACAGGCAGACTGACTGAAATACACTGCTGAGGGGAGCAGTGGGCGCGACAGGAGAGGTCTACCATGCCATGTGGGTATCTCCCTGGCCGGCCAAGAATCGAGCCCACACTGCAGAGGCTGCGGACAGCTTCACAGCACGGCGCTCAACCCACTGCGCCATCAGGGAGGGCCCCTAGTGTTCCTTTTAATGAAAGAGTTAACCTACTGACACCCTAGTGCGATGACTTCTAGAAATCCCTCCTGGGTCATCAGCAGCCCGTACTCTGCCATTTACAATACAGCCCGTACTGTGCCACTTACAATGAAGGGTGACCATGGGTATCCTCCAGTTTCTGGCATTCTTACTGTTCACTGTAATTTTGTAGTTGGCTAAAAAGTTCTTCTTTAACAAATTTCTAGTGCAAGCTGCCTTTCGGAAATCCCCCTTAACATTCCTGCCTTTCCTTTGCAGCTAGATCAGGCAGGAGTCCTGTAATGTCCTATGTCCCCTCCCCTCCAGCCACTCATAACCGTACATCCTGTCTAACCTCTTACGGACATGCCTTCCACCATTAATCCTATTAGTTTTTTAAAAATTTCCCAGTCTTTAGCGTGAATCTGACATATCGTAGGTCCTCACTGAATATTTGTGCAACTGAATCAAATTCTGCAGAAAATCAGTTGAGCATTGAGGCACAGAATGACTGTCCAGGAATCGATCCTTCTCATTAAATACTTTCTCTGATCCCATCATTAGACAACGTGAGTAACGTTAGTCCTTTACACTAATTATTTCTATCCCTTTATTATTATTAATAAGTCATCCCTGATTAGATCTTTCCAGATACAACCAGATAACATTAAGCCGCTCGTACACTATCACATTTCACTGCGTTGTCAGATTTGGACTTAATGGCAGAACTGAGAAACAGCAAGTGCCAATATCAATTTTTTCGGCACTTCCTCCTGGGGCTGAGGGAGGGATATGGGGCCTCCTGGGGTTTGGAAGGAAGACCGAGGAGCTGCGTCTTGCCCTCCACAGACTGGCTCGCTTTGTGGTTGTCTCAATAGCAAATCTTGGGTGTAGTAGTTTTAATAGCACTGCAGAGAACCATAAACAGGAATTATAGGCATCATAGAATTAAAAACATGCAGTGTAGAATTAAAATTAGAAAGTGGCTTTTTTTTTTTTAACCTTGCCCAAGAAACACAGTAGCTCAGCCGTGCACTCATCGGAATACCACTTGTGCCATCTGGTGGCCGGGACTCGTACTGACCCGTCAGAGGACGGCCTTGCTCAGCAAATGCCGCAGTGAGTGTCCCTGAGGGGTCTCTGTTTGGACAGCTGGAATACCCTGGCGCCCACCAGGAGGGAGTGGAAAATGAAGCACAGTCAAGGGAAGCTATGGTGATAGCAACCTTGTGCTCCTTCTACAGCTGAGGCCCTCAGGAGGGATCTGGGGAACTGAGATCAGAACCTGGAAACTGGTCTGTGCAACAGCGACCAATAAAATTTATTAAGGGCCAGGCATGGTGCTAAGCCTAGGATCCAGAGAGCAGTAAATCAGGTTGCTGGTCACAGGAGATTCCTGGTCTACTGAGAGAGACAGGCAAGGAACCAGGTCATTTCAACACAGTGATGGGCGCTCAGAGGAAAGACACTAATCATGCCATCATGGAGCTTCAGGGAGGGCTCCCCAGAGGAGGTAGCACCTTCATGGATTTCCAGTGAGTTAGAATCCGGTTCCTCTTTACTTCCTTTTTTTCCTAGCAATTCTTTAATGCGCAGAGCCAACAGTACCTTTAAGTTACACCAACATTTATGTTCATAAGGGAGAGGGGAATCACCAAGTGACTAGAGAGAGGTAGTTCTGTTTTATATTTCCTTTCCTTTCAAGTGTCAAGGCTGGGGCCTAAATTCCGTTGGTCTCAAGGTGTAGTAAGAGCAAGAGGCCTGTGGTTTCAGGCGCTAGTGGACAGATGTACTCCCACCCTACCCCTAAAAAACGATAGAACTACAGGCCATTGCTTTACCTGCCTACGCCTGGCCCAGGATGAATGAAAAAGATGTATTTAAGAAAGTGTATGGGCCTCCCTGGTGGCGCAAGGGGTTAAGACGCAACCTATGAAGCAATCCACAGCCTCTGCAGCACAAGTTCAATCCCCGGCCAGGGAGCAACCCAGATGGCGCAGCAGACCTCTCCTGTCTTGCCCGCTGCTCCCCTCAGCAGTATTGTGGTTAATCTGCCTGTTCTGCTCCCCACTCTGTCTCTGGTGAATCCTCTCACCCCCCACACCTCTGGCCTGTGCCCCAGCTCTTGTATGCATAAATAAAAATAAATCTTTAAAAAAAAAAGAAAGTGTAGGAGGGGAGTAATGGGAAATTGAGTTGATGTTTCCCTCCAAATCCCTCCCCACCTCCACCTTTTTAACCGCCAGCCCCTGCCTTCTACTCTTCCTTAGCAATTGCGGCCCCGAAACCTTTCTCCTTGTGTTGCCCATTTAGAAAAGCCCAGTGCTTGCAAAGAAAAATGAAGGTGGCTCTGGCGGTAGACACTTGAACAAGGAAGACATTTATCTCAAGAAGGCTACCTGATAAACGGGCTGCGAGGCTGTTTAGCAAAGACGACCTACATGGTGACGAGGGCTCTTCTCTGCTTCTGAACGGGAGTCAATATTTGCCCAAAGAATCCCAAACAAAGGACGACAAGGAGTCCTGCCGCATTGCTCTGTCACAGGCAAACTTGGGGGTTCAGGCAGGGAGGCCCAGACAGGCCACGCAGATGTGGATGGAAGTGGGAAACCTGGCTAGTAGAGGGGTGTCAGCCTGCAGCACTTCGAATCTGGAGAAAGTGAACAGGCCAGCATTAGGGCACAGTGGGGAACAAACAGGGCCTTGGAGAAGGGCCGGAGAGTGAGGGCACAGACAATGCAGCCTGGGAGCAAGACAGGGACCGGGAATGCCTTCTCATGCTGAGGACTAGCCTTCAAGGAAAGCACTCAATCTTTCAGCCTTTCAACAAACACTTACTGAGACCCACTATGTCACAGGTACGCCATGGTACTGGGTTTAAAAGCTGAATAAAATACTGTCTGTCCTCCAGGGGCTAGCTCCTAGTGAAAAAGGCAGACAGACAGAAAGATCATGACCTTTTCAACGCCCTGGGCATTCAGGGCCTTGGGGGAGAGGGTGCCAGCCTCACCCAAGAGGGTCAGGGCACTCACTTCTGTCTGCTGTCATGGTCACAATGTCACTGGTGGCATAGGAGCTGCCAAGCATTCTGTATTATCAATGTTCTAAGCATTCTATATTATCAATATTCTATATTTATCAATGTGATAAAATATTTGAACCAAGCACTATCAAATCCAGATAACCTGGCTCTAATGAGTGAAAAGGTGTGTCACGACCTTAGAGTGCCTGTAGGTCAAATAGTGGGCAGAAGTGGGCCGGAGCCCAGCACGTGCCTCTGCCAGCTTGGCAGCCACATGGGCTCCTGGAGTGTATTTAGGCATCTGCAGAGGAGAACAGGGACGGGGCCAACCTCGCAACGTTGCTGAGATGATAGCAAAGTGTCTTTGGCGTGTGGTAATTGCTCCATTAAATATTTGGCATCATGATTGTTATTGGCAATGTACTGAGTCATAGTGATTTTAAATAACAGATGGGCAGAGAACTTAAGAAATCTGCAGCACAAATGTGTGCCTTGGTTATGAGTGTGTCACCAGATTTCAGGCCCTGGGCATGAGTGTGGGCAGGATTTTGGCAAGAGGGGTGCCTTAGATGTGGCGGGCGTGGTGGGTAGGGTGAACTTTGGGCTCATTGAGACACCCAGAAAGCTAACTTAGCTTTTCCCAGAGGTGACTTTATTCCTAAATCAAGTAACTGTTGTCACTGGGATCCTTTTACTTTGTGGGAGCCCCAGATTTCAAAGCCCCCCGATTGTTGTGAATGGCAGGGCTGAGCTGGCTGCAATGGTGTGCTGGTTACAGACGCTGAAAAAAGAAAAAAATACAATAAAATGGAATAAATAACATCCCGGATATGTTCCACCTGCCAATTTCTGTGCTGTAAATACTCCCACCATGGTGACCAATGGCTTAAAAACTGGCTCGCAGAATTCATGAACACACAGCGAGCCTCGTGCCTGGGCCAGTGTGGCCACAGCAGCTGAGGGTGGCAGTGAGTGCCTGTCCCCAGAACTGCCTGGCCAGCTCTGGCGGGTCTGTGCCCACTGTCCAGCAGTGATGTCAGCTCACCTTTCACCTCTGTTCCAGATTTTCTTTTTCTTTTTCTTTTTTTTTTTTAAATATTTATTTATACAAGAGCTAGGGTACAGGCCAGATGTGCGGGAGGGTGAGAGGATTCACCGGAGCAGAGTAGGGAACAGAACAGGCAGACTGACGAAATACACTGCTGAGGGGAGCAGCGGGTGAGACAGGAGAGGTCTGCCGCGCCATGTGGGATTCTCGCTGGCTGGCCGGAATCGAACCAGCGCTGCAGAGGCTGCGGACAGCTTCACAGTGAGGCGCTCAACCGCTTGCACCACCAGGGAGGCCCTCTTTTTCTTTTTTTTGTTCAGTTGTTTGGAAAGGAGGCACATTGGGGAAAACTGCCTTTTGCAAACTCAGAGTGAGCCATCTAGTACAAAGACTATGAGCTGGGCCCGCTGAAATGTAGGTGTCCAATTTCATTTTAATATGATGTGAAAGTCATCTGGAAGCATCCTGAAAACCTTATTTGGTATATAAATGAGCTAGATTAGCAAAAACTCACTTTGCCCTCAAGCCTTTGCTCATCTTCCCAAGGAGGCGAGAGAAACTGAAAGTGCCAAGTGTGTTTCAGTATGATTGTTTTTCTGCCCCCAGAGCACCGGAGCCGGAGCGACCGCCGGGAGCAGAGAGCTGCTGCTCCCCTCTCCGTAGCAGCCCCTCCGCTGCCAGCCTACGGCCCAGCTCACAGCCAGCGGAGGCGCGAAGTTAAGGACCGCCACTTCTTAACGGTGAGCTGGGCGAGCGGGACTTGGAAGTTGCTGGAAACAGATCATGAGCATTTTACAACTGAATTTACCCCCTTTCGGCATCCGGAAAGGAATGCCTCTTTTTTGGAATAGAGTGGGACAACAGGCCTATTTCTTTCTTTTTAGTTAACTGATTGCACAATGCAATAAAGTAATAATAGTCAAGGACTCGAAATCAGGGGAAAGTGCTTCAAATCCCAGTTCTGCAAACAAGCTGAAAGATTTAGGGCAGGTGACCTTTTCTGTCCTCAGTTTCTTCATCTCTAATATGGGAATATTAATAGTACCCAGCTTATAGCATCTGCGGGTTAAATGAGATGAGGCATAGAAAGAGCTTGGCGCTGGGCCTGGCACAGACGTGCTGCACCCGCTGCTACATCACTAGCCAGGTGACCGCCGTCGCATCCTTGCCTCCGTGGGGCATGCTGGGAAAGAACTTGAATAAGTTGAAAAAGCTACCACTTGAAGACAAATCACCCCAGCATTTCATGCTCCCTTTCATCAAGGGAACTAGTTATTCAGGGGAACTAGTTACCACAGCGTTGTTATCACCACTGGTGACTTTAGCCCCGCCTGGGTGGCTGGGACCCACGTCCCCAAATATAGATCACAGATGACAAAGTTGAGCTGAGCTCAGGACCCCTGCAAACAACCCCTTCCCCAGGTGTATCTTCTGGAGTCTCCATGGGGACAAGTGCCTCTGAGCAGGGCATCCTTGAAGTGAGGGGCTGTGTACCCTGTGTCCAGACCAGCCCGCCTGGTCTAGATGGTGCACCCCTGCTCTCTTGTCATTCTGGTTTGAGGCCGAAAGTCTAAAGAAGTTACAACGGTGTGGACATAAATTGAGGCTTTTATCTGAAACTAAATTTGTGTGTGTAGCTAGCTGTAAGCCCTGCCCTGCACCCTTATGGCTTTTGCAATATGTAAAATAGGTACAAAATATTTGGGTCGCATGATGCCAAACATGGAGCTGACAACAGGCTTCCTTTCAGTGAATCTGCATGACAGGAGCTTTGGTGGAGAGTGAGCGAAGCATGTGCACATATGAAGGTGTGAAGATAATAGCGCTATGGCGACCACTGAAAAATTAATACAATTTGAGGAAAAATTTTCAAAAATCACAAATGATTCTGCATGATAGAACATTGGCAGCTCAAAAAGTAAAGGGTGGTGCACAAGATGTAGACATTTTCCTGTTTGTGGCTGGACAGGAAGCCTCACAAGTGTCTAGGAGTGCCAGGCCGCACTCGCTCCATTGCGGCCGTGCAGCCCAGGGATAAGGAAGGCAGGTAAGAGCCTCTTAGGGCTTTCTAGGTCTTTCTAGAGAGTAGTTACACATGCTGGTGATTTGTTACAAGAGCCCCCCCCACCCCCCACTCTACAAAAGTTCTTATTAAGCTCAAATCTGCTTGCTGAAGCATTTGCTTTTAATGAGGCATTTTCTGCATAAAAATGCTAAAAATATTTTCCCCTTCATTATAACATGTTTTGTGGCTCATTAAGTTGATTTTCTTGGGGGTTGGGGTGGGGAGGTGGGAGAGAAGAATGTTAAGCATTTACAGAGATGACATAAAAATATTACCCTGTGTCATAATCTGCATAATTGTTAATAATGTCTAAATACCAAAGTAAGACTATAGCAAAAGGCTTAAAATAATGAACAGCAATGAAGGTCCTTTATTTACCCAACAAACATCAACAAGAAAGATCATACTTAGGGACATGTTGGAAAATCTGTCCTTCGGGAGTGGTAATACTCAGTATGTCTAAGTCATTTGGAGGAAAATTTAACTGTTTCATTGTTCAACTGATTTTGGGTCGGCAAGCTCTTTAGAAAATTTCCCCTTCTAGTTACATTCCTCAGACCCAAGCTCTCTTAATTAAGCTTAGGAGAGCTGTGTATAGCTGTCAGCGAAAAGGCTGCGGATATAGGGACAGGAAATCTGCAGGAAGTTGCTGGATAGACACTTTCTTACACACCAACTCTCCTTCTTTCATTTAGTAGACTTGAGCTAAGCCATTATTTTCGTCCTTTGAAAAAGCATTTAGAATGAGATTCTGATAAACAATCTTCTATGACGGTGCAAACTATTATACCGTATTTTGGTCACTA
Source organism: Talpa europaea (assembly GCF_964194135.1). Lineage (NCBI taxonomy): Eukaryota > Metazoa > Chordata > Mammalia > Eulipotyphla > Talpidae > Talpa > Talpa europaea. The sequence continues at coordinate 8,103,392 of NC_140081.1, forward strand.
ATGGCATGGGCTGTGGAGCCACATGACCTAGGATTTGAATGCCAGCTCTACCACTTACTAGCCGTGTGACCCTGGGCAAGTTCATCATTTCAGTGGAGAAGAGTAGACAGCACCTCGTAAGTTTGGAACGAGGACTGACTGTGCCTGATGCATAATAAGCACTCCATATGTGTCACACGTCATCAGCGTCATAACCCAATCAAGTCTCTGAGGTGTCAGTCACAGAGTGACATAGTGATGAGATCATGGGTCCAAGTAGGTTCAAATACTAGCTTTTAATTTCTCAGTTGTATGATTTGGGGAAAGTTAATGTATCTTTCTGAGTTCCAGTTTCAGTATCTGTAAAATGGGGATAATCCCTTCAATGTCACAAGGTCGTTAAGAAGACGCAAGATAATGTTATGTAAATTTGATTCAAAGGTGGGCCCAGCATGGGACCTAATGTACATGAATAACTGAATCCAGATGTAATAAAAAAATAGATAGATAGATAAATAAATAAAGCGGTTACCATCAAATGACAAGTCTAGCACGTGCGCTCATCTATGCGGCTGGAGGAAGGATAAGTCGTTCCATCCTTTCGCAATATGCCAATATTTATCAAGAATCTAAGATCCATACCCTTTGGTTCAGCAGTTCTAAATGTAGCCATTCATCCCAAGGCCATAATGTGAGTGTATGCAAAAATTTACTCACTAGAATGTTCATCAAAGCAATGTTTACAATAGGAAAAATAATTACAAATACCTCAATGTCCAATGATAGGGACTTAGCAAATTTTAAGGACAGCTGGTGACAGTTCCAAAGTAGCCACACAGCTCCTACAAGAGGAAAGAGGGAGTGCTTAGTTCCTTAAAATTTGCTGTATCTCAGGAGTTCTCACAGGAAACTGGCCCTTCTGTTTAGCTTAAAACCCCATCAGCTGCAAATTCAAGGGCTGTCTCCTAATTAAAGCCCATCTTGGGAGTTCTCCCTCATCCACAGTGACACCAGGTGACTTCAGGGGACAGGGCCCTAAAAGATAATTAAATTCTATAACCAGACACTGTATATCCCTTCAGGAAATTTTGATTCTTTGAGACATGACACAACTGTGGACTTGGGCTAAAGAGAAGAGATCGGGACAAACTTCTCCAAATTGACATTTGTCACACAGCGGTTTTGCTTTTCTTAATTCCCTGGAGGAAATCCCACTGTAAACTGGTAAAGGACCTGAAGAGACGTTTGAACTTGGCTGGGAACCAAATGTCAAAAGTTTCTAGTAAAAGTGCTGTTCCCTAGGGTCACATGAAAAAGAAATTGCCGGGATCAACTTCCGTCCACATGACTAGATTCTTGGCTGCAAATGAACTTTTAAGTAGCAGGATACTGATTATTAGGGGGTTGGGAGGGAGGTAAAGAGAGAAAAGGGTTCCCTAGTCGGGTGTATATGTACTAAACAAGTAGATATCAAAACAAGGAGCCTTTGCGAGAGGAACAGGCCGCCTGCTCCCTGCAAACCAAAGCACGTGTCTCCACTCTTCTTTTTTTCAATTTATTTATTTTTATACAAGAGCTGGGGTATAGGCCAGAGGCATGGGAGGGTGAGAGAATTCACCAGAGACAGAGTGGGAAGCAGAACAGGCAGATCGACTGAAATACACTGCTGAGGGGAGCAGCGGGCAAGACAGAAGAGGTTTGCTGCGCCATGTGGGTAGCTCCCTGGCTGGCTGGCTGGGAAGACGATGGTCATACCAGAGGTCCCCACCTCCAATAGTTCCTCCAAAATGATCTAGAACAATAGTAAGGGGGAAATGAAACTATAACAAAAACATACCATCAGTATAATTTGAGGACAGAGAATGCCTAAACATCAAGTTAACTGTTAGGTAAAAAGAGAAAAAAATGGGCCTCCCCGGTGGCGCAGCGGTTGAGCGCTGGGTTGCGAAGCTGCCCGCGGCCTCTTAGGCTCCGGTTCAATCCCCGGCTGCTCCCCGGCCACTGGAGGAGGGTCCCACATGCCGCGCAGACCTCTCCGGCCGCCCGCTGCTCCCCTCAGCAGTGTCCTTCGGTCCTTCTGCCTGCTCTGCTCCCCGCTCTGGCTCTGGTGGATTCTCTCACCCTCCCGCGCTTCTGACTGTACCCAGTGCATGTATAAACAAAACAAACAAACAAATAAAATAAATAAAAACATGCCTCTATAAAAAAAAAAAGAGAGAAAAAAATGCCATCTTCATGTGTTCCCTCATGTTACAAGGCAAGAAAGGGTAGGCTGGAAAAAGACTGCCTAGAAGAGAAAAGCCATGGAGCCAGTTGATCTAAAACCATCATTAGAAAAACTAAGTGTGTTGTAAGTCTAAAGATACTAAAAAGTTGTTTAACTAGGCACAAACTACAGGAAAAGGACTTAAAGGTAGTAGGGATTTTCAGGACATACATTTTCAGGGAAGACAAAAGGCAAAAGGAAGAAATATGCCCTTTGGCTGCTGGGGGTATATTAGCCAACTCAGGCAAAATCCCATAGAATGGGGAGTTTAAACAATAGAAATGGATGCTGGCCACCTTAGTTCCCGGGGTGAGCATTCTTCCTGCATTGCTAATGGCTGACGGCTGCCTCTGCCCTGTGTCCTCACGGGGCCTTATGGCTTTATTTGCCCTATATTACCCCCTAAAGCCCTTTCTTCAATTACAGTCACATTGGGAGTCAGGACTTCAACATATGAATTTTAGGGGGACATAGCAGTGCACAGCAGGGGTAAAGGAAAAAAGAAACAAGGTATGTGTGGGGCACGGGGAGTTCCAGGACCCTACAAGACAAAAGAAAACCAAACATTTGGAACACAATTCCTGCCCCACCACCAAACACATACAAAATATTTGGACCTTGATATATGGACAGAAGACGGTGCATTGAACTCAGGAATTTTGTAAAACACAATAATTCCACCAAGATGAATTAGAAATAGATCTGCAAAACCACACTGAATGATTGCAAAAAAAAATGAATTAAAGACCATATAAAGCAAGGATTTTATGTGCCGTCGAACTGCCCTCCAAACACCAAGGCTGTAGAAAAGAGTTTTAAACTTTTAAGAACTAAGAGAATTAATCACCCATAAGCCTTTGTTGAGGAATCCACCAGAGGACCACCTTCATCCAACCAGGAGATGACTAGGAAAATGTCAGCAAGTGTCATCTTGATAAATGTAAATGTAAGACTAAAACCACAGAGGGGATGAGGCTGGAAGACGACGTACAGATCTTAAATGTCATGACAACAAAGAAATGATGCAATTAAAAATGGGAGAAGAGAAGGGTAAAAAAGAAAATAAAATAAGGTGATTGATTACTGTGTAGACAATAGATAGGTATAAAGGGTACCAATAGGAACTGATCAACCAGATAGTAAATAGTAACACAATAAAACAAGCACTCAGGCCATTAAAATGGTATATGTACAAAAATTACTAGAATAAACACAAATCTTCCTAAACACCAAAGTACCTAATTTTATGAAGTTAAAGAGCAAAGGCACATCTCATAAAAAAAAAGAAATATAAAAACAACAAAATACACATAATCATAAAATATATCACAGTTCAGTCACATCAATAAATGTGAGTGGGCTCGAGTTACCTGTGAGAAGGGAGAAAGCCTTCAATTTGGCTTGCCAAGTCAGCTCAGTAGACAGACACACCCTGAACAAAGTGGTTCAGAAAGACTCTGTAAGGAGATGGGCAGAGCTAGGGCAGGCAGGAAAGCAGTGGTTAGTGACCCTGACATCAGAAAAAGTAGCTCCGGGCCTCCCTGGTGGCGCAAGGGGTTAAGCACCACACTATAAGCAATCTGCAGCCTCTGCAGCATGAGTTCGATCCTCGGCCTGCCAGAGAGCAACCCACATGGCGCAGCAGACCTCTCCTGTCTCGCCCGCTGCTCCCCTCAGCAGTGTACTTGGTCAATCTGCCTGTTCTGTTCCCCACTCTGTCTCTGGTGAATCCTCTCACCCCCCACATCTCTGGCCTGTACCCCAGCTCTTGTATACATAAACAAATAAATAAATAAATAAATAAATCTTTTTAAAAAAAGAAGAAAGAAAGAAAGAAAAAGTAGACTCCTAAGCCCCAAAGCACTACATTTGACAAAGAAGGGCACTTTTAATGCGAAATGCCATAATTCACAAATAAAATTAAGTATTTGTGAACATGTAGGTACCAAACAGCACAGCCACTACCATTATGAAGCAGAAACTGCAGGGGAAACCAGTAGAAATACAAAGAAACACTAATAATGTACATGCCCCCTGAACAGGACAGATCCATTGGATAAAAAATAAGTCAGGGGGTAGAAGACACAGTATCATCAAGTGAACCCTACACTCTGACAATACAGAAGGCACCCTCTTCGAAAGCACCCATGGGACCTTCACAAAAATTGATTATAATTCATTAACAAAAATATAATTAAGTTCTATAAAAATATGTAAATATTACAAACAATACTTTCTGATGACAAGGAAATAAAATTAGAGATGACCAATAATAAAGAACCCAGAATACTCTTCCACCTGAAATTTTTAAAAACCTTCTGCCAAACAATTTTTAGATGCAAAGAATAATGCAAACTGAAATTACATCATTCTTAAAAATAATGATGATGAAATATTATACATTAGGCTCCAGGGAACACACTAAAGCAGCTATGAGAGCAAAATACATAGAACAAACTATAAAATGAAAATCAACTAAGTTTCAAAAATTCAGGAAAACAACAAAAGAAAGTGTAAGAAGAAAATGACAAGCTAACAGTATAAATTAATGAGGTAAAGAGTAAAAGAACAGTAGACATATTAATAAGTCAAAATCTTGCTTGTTTACAAAAACACTAGAATCATATTCACTAAAATCAGGGTCAGGGCAAGGACACTCACTGTTTTTGCTATTATTAAGTATTATACTAAAGGGATTAATGAATGCAATTAGACAAAATTAAGTAATTAGGGGCATAAGGATTGATAAAGAAGAAGTAAACCTGTATCTATTTGCGGATGATATAATACTATACCAGGAAAATCCTAGAGAGTCAATGATAAAACTAACTCAAACAATAAAAGAATTCAGTAAGGTATCAGGATATAAACACACAAAAATCAATACCATTTATTTACATTTGCAAATGATAGCTAATTAGAAGACCTACTGGCAGAGAAAAGTCCAATTATAGCAACAACAAAGAAGATTAAATACTTAGGAGTTAATTTACTAGCTATGTGCAAAACCTAGCTAAGAAAAACCTTAACGCACTCCTAAAGGACACGAAATTAGACTTTCTCAAAGTCTAATTCTGTTCTTGGATAGAATGATTCAATATTATAAACAAGTCAATTCTCTCTGTGTTAATTTATATATTTAACACAATCCCGAAGTACCAATAAGCTTTTCTTTTAATGGGGTCAGACCCACAGATACGAAATTTCATATGAAGAAACAAATATAAAGGAATACACGAACCAGTACCGTAGAATACAGTTCAGAAATCCACCTGAGTAGCCGTGTGAACAGTATATGGTGCCCTCCCAGATGCCTGAGGCGGGAGGTGGAGCTGGGTAGCCGCTTGACAAAAAAAGATAGGCCGTTGCCGTTTCTCCCCTGGGCAGGCAGTGGCGTTTGGTGGGAGACTTTGCTGTGAGGACCCTTGCGCGCTGTGAGGTGTTTAGCAGTGTCCACTCCCCACTAGACGCCAGGAGCATGCCTCTTACCAGTTATGACAACCCACAACGTCTCCAGATCCTGCCCCCTAAGGCCACAAGGTCGCCCCTGGTCGAGCACCATTTAATTGGATCCATACTCCACTCCATCCACAAGACTGAACTCCACATGGGCCGGGGACCTACACAGGGAAAAAAAAAGAAACCATTTGAAAATAGGATGGCTTTCTCTTGACCTCAGTCTGGGAAAAGGCCTTCTATTTCTAATTCAAACTACAAAGGCGATAAAGGAAAAGATGGATAAATTTGAACAGTAAATGGTTTTGCATGCCCAAGCACCATACATGAGGTCAAAAGATAACCAAAACTGGGAGAAAATAGGTGCCACCTATGCCACAGCAAGTACAAATGTCACAGATAGAGAAACCCCTCTCACGAATTGAAGGAGAAAGGAGAAAAAAAATGGTCAGAAAAGTGGACAGAGGAGACAGCTTGTCCCAAGACCGCCCACCTTTGACTGTGCACGTCTCTTCACAAACCTTTCCCTTTGTCAAGCAAACAGCCCGGGGGGGGGGGGGAAGCAACATAAAAATGTTCCTTAAACTTAAGCAAAATTGTTCAAATTCATTCATAATTAGAGAAATGCAAATACCACCAAGATGGCATTTAGATTGTAAATGGTATTTCCCGCTACATGGGCAACAATGAGACAACAGGAGGACGTTTTGCTGGTGAAATGGAGAGACAGAGGCGCTCATGCACTGCTGCGGGAGATACAAGCTTGGTACAAGCTATCTGGAGGGAAATTTTTGATATCTAGCAAAACTGCATCTACTTTTTTGCTCCAGCAATCCCACTAAACATACACCTCCAATAATACCAAAGGTTATTCTTTGCTGTATTGTCTACAATAACAAGATATTGGAGATAGCAAAGATGTCTATCCATAGATGGATGGATTCAAGAGGTATTTATCCATTTGTGATACTAGCCCCTTTTCTGTGCTACATGCAGTGATGCAATAGATTACAGGATATCCATCATCGAGTACTACTCAGCCATAAAAAAGTAAGATCTTTATGAACTAATTAGCAGTGCTTTCTAGGACATACTCTCAAGTATGTTTAGGGCAAAATCCCAAAGAGCATCATCTATATTTGCTTTCATGTTTCATCTTAGAAAGAAGGGTATATAAAAAAAATATCCACTCACTTGTATAAAAGAAGTAGTTCATTCTGCTATCACACAACATAGGTATCCCTGAAATCTCCACACTGTGCAAAACTACACAATAAAGATCAAATTTGGCATTAGGGGCGCAACATTCACCAATCTTCCATCACACATGCACATGCACACATACATGCACAATGATGGCAACTTAATAAAACAGTGGCGCCGTTGTGCACATGTTAAATGGTTAAAAAATACACAAATCATGCAATAAATCTGTCACTTTACCTAGAGAAAGGCCAGAAGTTTACTTGTAGAGTGCAGGAGGGGCTGTGAGCTACTGTGAAGGACTGGAAGGTCTGCAGTCTGGGGGAGGCCATAACAGCCGCAGGTGGGGGGGAGGCGCAGTTCCTAACCATGGGGCGAGCTGAGGAAGCTAGGAGGTGTTTGTGTCATGGGAGTTCTGCACAGTGCAGGCCAGGTGGGTGCAGTCTCTGCTCTTGCCTAGTTTCTCACTTGCATGAAATAGAGGATGAGCAAACTTGAAATTCACATGAAGCTCGAATTTTTCTCTAAAGTATTAGTCATGCTGGAGCAAGTAAGCTTTTTCGAAACAAACACTCCAACAACTGACTCCAACAAACTGACTGTCCAGGAAGCATAAACCAGAAGTTAACAAGTTAGTTTACAGGCAGGGGGTGGGTGGAATAAGATGGAAAAAATGGGGGATGGGAAGGAGGTGGTAGGGTTCAGAGGGAGTGACACTTCACTGGGCATATTTATTGTTTTGCTGGAACTCTTAGAACCAAGCTAATGTTTTTCATACAGCCCAATAAATAAATAACTGGAAATGGAACAAACAGTAATAAATAAACCTAACTCTATCACAAATGAACAGCATGAGCATTCTGGAGGAGGTAAAGAAAAAAAGAGCTCATCTAAGTAACTTTGGAAAGTCTTTTTCTTCTTTTCTGTTTTGAGCACAAGTATGTATTGATGGCTGACGAATACAGCTTTATGTACAACAAGGGCACCACGGTGGATGAAGTCAGTTTGCTATGCCCCCAGAAGGAGATGAACCCTGGACTTAGAACGTGAAATATACAAGTCGAAGAGCCTCTGAGATGCCAAAGAGATAGATGAGTAGCAGCTAGTCCCCCTTGGCACAGGTCTGCATTCCACCACCCCATCCCAAAGCCAGGATGATGCAGAATTCCTCATTCATTTATTTGTGAGCCATCCAGCCTGGCCACTCCGCCGCCCCTACTTCTTTCCCATCCCTTTGCAGGGGGCTCATTCGCTGTTCCCCTCTTAGAGTCGTGTGCACATCATCCTTCCCAAGCAAATGAACGAAATGAGGGAGGAGTCAGAGAAGTCAGCCCCAAGCAAGTAAGCGAACAAGCAGACATAGATGTTAGAATGGCAAGTCTGGTCCAGTGAGGTCTACACGAAGCTGACTTGGGCAGAGAAGCTGCTCTGGCTCACCCCAAAAATCTATACTGCCACCTCAGGTAATGCCACTGCTACCAAACCCCACATTTCTGGGGAATGAGCAGTGGCCTGCACAAGGTAGGAAGCCCACATACCAGGCACCTAATGCAACCATCCATGGGATGCTTTGAGCTTGTACTGGCTGCTGGCTGTGGGTTCCAGCATAGCCATATGTCAAGCACATAAGCGTGCAGGATGCTAAGGATGCCCTCTAGTTCTCTTGGGCAGGGCACGTTAGGCATGTCCCTAACACTCTTCTTCCTACCGGGAAATGTGGAGTGGAAAACACTCCAGGAGATGCAATTCCGAGGCGTCAGCCATGCAGCGGGGTGGGGGTATGGGAGGCATTTCAGGTGCCCATCTTCCATGGGCAGAAGGCCCGGGAGACTCACCAGGCATGCCATCAGAGCAGTCATCCTGGTGGTGACGGTGCCCCCAAGGAGCAGACCTGCAGGGCTCACAGGATGGTTTCTGCACAACGGACACTGCGTTGAGCAGAGTGGCCAGATAGCGCTGTGCGTGGAGTCAGGGCCAGAGGCCAAGTGACCTAGGCACGCCACCCCAAGACTTGGCTTCTCACCTTCTGCCTTTTAAGAAGAATATCTCCATCCAGCAGCCTGTAGATGACAGAGCAGGTCACCAAGAAATGGCACCATTCTCCTGAGAGACATGCTGGCTGCTCCAAATCTCCTGGGGGACACAGTCCTGGAAGCTCATTTAAGAGCAAAGTAACTGGAAAAACTACCAGAACATGGACCTTCTCACGTGTGAAATATATTTAACAAGCATAGCTTGGGGTGCCAGGTGGAACAGAGGGGGCTCTGTCTTCTGAGTGCAGCTTAGAAGCAGCAAGACTGGTAGTATGGAGCACACCTAGCTCAGATCTTATTTCTAAGAACCATTCTCTAAGAAAAGAAACCAGGTTCCTTGAAGAAATTATTTGTTCTAGGGAAAAATGAAAGGTACACCTGGAATATCTTCACACGCCAGGAAACAGGAAAATGCTAAAGAATCACGCGGGACTTGTCAAAAGGACTTGTCAAGTTGGCACAGGAGCCAACTTGCAGAAACTGCTGATGACCAAATCTGGGACACTGTGAACAATAAAATAAATAGTGATAGAAATGGATTATAATCCACAGAATAAAGTAAATATCCATCAGTTCATAATGATACAAATAAAGTGGGATAAGGGGGTAGCTCTTCCTGACAGAAGAATTCTAAGCAGTAAGTGTAGAAATATTGATGGAAATTTAAAAAGTCACCATTGGCTAAATACAACAGTAAGAATTTTGGCAGGCAATAATCATTAATGTATGCTAAAATGAATTGCACGAAATTATGCTGAGAAATAGGATGTTTGCGTATTTTCAGTTTCTTCCCACAAGGTATTTGTTGATTACAAAAACAAAAATAATAACTTCAGCAGCTGAAACCGGCAGATGCCATCTTAACCTGGAGCACCCCTGTACTCAGGCCTCCTGCTCTGATGTGTTGAGATGATACTTCCGTGGGATTTTTGCCAAAAATGTGTAACCTCGATCTAATCACAGAAAACATCAGACCCAAACCCCAATTGATGGGTAGTCTAGAGAATACCTCGTCAGTACTCTTCAAAAGTGTTGAGGTCATGAAAAACAGAGGTTGGAGGATTAGCGCAAACTGAAAGCAACTAAGGGGAGTTGATAACTAAGTGAACAGTGGGGTTCTGGATTGCATCCTCGACCAGAAACCAGATATTAGTGGGGAAATTGGCAAAATCTAAATACGGTTCATAGATAAGTTAACAGAATTTATCGACGTGAGTTTCCTGGTTTTATTTTTAATTTTTTTAATTTTTTTAAAGATTTATTTATTTATACAAGTACCGGGGTACAGGCCAGATGCGCGGGAGAGTGAGAGGATTCACCAGAGACAGAGCGGGGAACAGAACAGGAAGACTGATGAAATACACTGCTGAGGGGAGCAGCGGGCATGACAGGAGAGGTCTGCCGCATCAGTTTCCTGGTTTTAATAAATGTACTATGGCTATACATGATGCTAACATTAGGGAAACACTGGGTAAAGAGTATCTGGGGCTCTGCACTGTTTTTTCAACTTCTCTGTAAGTATATTATTTCAAAATAGAAAGGTAAAAACATATAAACACATTTACATTTAACCATGGGTATTTTAATGCCTGGACCGGGGCCTATACCCAGTGCCTGTCAAGGAAGGTTAAGTTCAACCAGGAGATGCTTGGTTGAGAATTTCTTTACTTTAAATGGCAAAATCTAGAAGACCAGAGAATCTGATCTAAGATGGTGAGAAGTCGCCATGGTATTTGACACTTTGGCTCCCAGCACACTTTCATGGCCTAGATTCCCAGTGCAGAGTGAGAAGTTGATTGATCATAGCAGTTCACCCTCACCCTCTGCTGGAGTGGAATGGCCAGCTCATCTGTTCTGGCCTATCAGGTCCCTTGGATCAGGCCCAGATCTGCAATTCCTGGAATATTCACCTGCTCTTTCCACCTGCGAGCCCAAAGCAGGCATTCCCAAGCATTCACAACACTATCCCACATCGTACACACAGCCACTGCCGATCCAAGTTGCCACTCGAATGGACACATCGCCTGTTGTTGCACTCAGTCTGAAGACAGGTCCATGGTGGCCCTGGAAGGCTAAGTCCCTGCTTACATGCTGAGGTCTGGACAGATAGGCAAGGAAGTCACCGTTTCCAGCAAGTGCTCCCATCTAGGGACAGAATGTTGAATGGACTCTGTGGTCTTGGATGAAGATGCTTGACGTGAGCTGCTGCCCTGGGGCAAAGTTCCTGAGGAGCACTGAGGCCTAAATCCTTATCATCAAGATTGTCAGTTAACTAATTCCAACATATTGTGCTCACAGTTATATTCTTTGCCAGGCTTGATAAAATTAACCAGGAAAGAATATCAGGGATTCTTTGTCATTCATGAGCTTGATAATGGTTTTCCGGCTTATCACACTGTGGCATCCAGGGATTTTAAAACAAAGACTGTCAAATTGTACTTTTCTTCTTAGCCAGGAAGTGCATTTGAAGGACAGAGGTCTTTCCAACAACCTTTTTGAGAAGTAAATGGAGGAAACTGACTCACCCTCAGACTTCCTTTGTCATAGTCCAGAGCTATAAACAATGCGTGTTTACTCTTGCATTTTCTATCAGGAAGAAAAAAAAATCAGTCTTAGGGGAAAACGGCTTCTGAGAAAAGCTAAACGAGCTTACAGAAGAATTAGGAGACTGAGAAAGGAGTTCTGAGTCAGGAGAGAGGATTAAAGACTAGCGCTGACAGGAAGGGTATTTCAATACTGTTTCACCTGCTGGGGTGAGCAGTGCCTGTTCTCACTGCCTCTCTCGTCCGCCCCCGCTTTTCTCTTACCCAGCCTCTGCTCTCCTTCCCTTTCTTCATGGGGCTACCTCAGAGATTTCCTTTTTTCTTTTTTAACGGTACTGTATGTATTTGTATTTTTATTGCAGTAGCAGAGCATTATAATAGTACATAAGTTTCAGGCATGCATTGCTGAGAATCAACATGTGTAGCTACTCCATTAAGTTCATCGCTAAAAGTCCAAATCTATTCTCATACGATTGGCCCGCTTTCCTGCCCTCCCTGCCCCTCCCTCCCTTCTCTTCTGGTGACCACTAATTGGTCTCACAGTCCAAAAGAATATTTTTGTTTTATTCAGTTCAGCAGCTTGTTTACTTTCTCCATATACCACATAGGACTGAAATCCTACAGTGTCTTTCTTTGACTTATTTCACTTAGCATGATCCCTGCTGCGTCCATCCGTGTTGTTGCAAATGGCAGGATTTCATCTTTTTGGATAGCTGGATAGCATTTGAGATTTTTGATTTTCGATTGGTATGCAGAAGTGGAACTCACAAACCCTGACCAAGTGTTTCCTTTTCTGTAAACGAATTTCACATGCCACAGTGCCCAGACGGGTCTTATTTCACTTTTATAAAGTATCTTCATCGTTTTGCAAGCTCTGTCAGTTATTCCATTGTTTCACGTCCTGTCTCAAAACAGTTTCCCTCTTGTCTCCAAATTAAATGTCTCTTGCTTTAGCCTAGGTGTTTCCCTAATCTCATCTAGCTTGCTCCTTTAAACCAATTAAGAAAAACTCAAACCTTGATATGAGAAGCTTTGACATACAAATTCTTGCCTAATCCTAAACCTTCCATTACCAGTACAGTCTGGTCCTGACTTAGCTTTCTGGATAGATTTCCCACCTAGTCTTTGCACAGACCCTAGACCTCAGCCAAAGCAAACCACGCTTGCTTTCTGGAAAATACCCTGTGCTCCCGAAACATAATCTGCACTCGCAATGCCCTCTCTCCCATGTGGCCTCTCGTTTATTGCTTCATTTTTAAAAGAACGGAGCACCTACTATTAGTATTAGTTGGACTCGGAGGACACCAAAGCAAGTGTGACATGACAGGAAGGGTCCGTGGCTAGGACAGGAAATGATGTGGGCGGGAATCTCATCCCTGATTGGAGCGTGGCGTTGAGTGGGTGGGCGCTAGAATTACACTTCCCGGAAAGGTAGAATTTGAGAACGCCAGGCACGTGGTAGAATTTGAATGTGAATGCTGGGAGGCAAAGAGTTACCCTGTGAGGAAACCACGAGTGCAGCACACAGAGGCGGGAGGAAATGGAACGCGTACAGATGCATCGAACTACTTTTGTTTGGCTCAGTGTCTCAATAGGCCAGATCTTGAAGGATCTTGAATGTCAGACAAAAAAAATCTCAATTTTTTTTTTCCATAGGCTCAGGAAATTACTGAAGGGTTTTGAGCTTGGAGATAACATCATCAGAAGACACTGGCCAGTGCATGTCTAGGATTCATTCCCTCCATTTCTAGAGGCTCCCTCTTGGATAGCGGAGCTGGGCTAGAGGACTCTGACATTAGTTTCAAATACAAGGTTGCAGGAGTAGTGGTGCCCATCACACTGCTTCTGGTCTTGGCAGGAGCCAGGTGGGTCTTGGCGCTGGTTGTTGCAAGTGTGGAGCTTTAATGGTAGCTGCTGTCCTGATACAGCATCTTTCTTGGAGCAAATGAGCACAGCACTTGGCATGTAGGATGATACAGCTATTGAGGCCCCTTTAATACTTTTTCCCTCCACATCCATTTTGAAGGGTCATGGGAAACAGTTTGCTTTTGAGACTATGTCAGCTCCCCTGCTCTGCCACAGCAGCGGGGAGCACTGTCATCTCCCCACCCCTCAGACCAGCACGCTGGTTCATATTTTCCTGGTTGGACGAGGACCCGAAGTAGCAAATATTTAGATGCCTCAGACACAGCAAGCCGAGGGGGGATGTCTGTACCACGTGCTTTACTAGGAAGCTCCAGACAGGAAAACCGAGACCATAGCAGTTACTTCAGCAGATAGAAATCAATATATGGAAGTTAGGGTGAGACCAACAAGGCAAAAGGGGAAGTGAGGTGATGCAGAGACTGGGCTGTGGAAAGCAGCTAGCCCTCTAGGACAGAGCCTGCCAGGGAGCGCCCAGTGAAGAAGACAGGTCGACAGCGTCCCAGCATCACAGGGTAGGTTTGGTGCTGAATAGGTTTGGCGCCGGGAGGCAGTAGCATAATAGCTAATGAACACATGAGCCAGTGAGCCCAGCTTAGTTGAAATATGGTGAGAAATAAAAAGTAAAAATTCCTTGCTGCCTATTTTAGTTTTGAATTCTTTCTTATTTAACTCCTCGCCTGACTGGGACAGTCAAGAAAACCACTAGTCTGTACACATCACCACAGAATAGCCTCATAATGCTGTTCTCTTGCATGCCTGAGACACTTTCAGTGTGCAGGGTGTAAGCAGACAGTGGAATGCTGGTCACAGCCAAGGGGAGCGAATTACCCACACACGCAGCCTGGGTGGCAAAGGCACTCTGCTCAATGAAAGAAGCCCATCCCCAAAGAGATGGTTCCCTTTATAGGACATTTTCAGAAAGACAAAATGATAGAGTTGGAGAACAGATGTGTGGTTTCCAGGGCCCAGGCCTGGGGGGCAGCGTGAGGAACTTTGGGGGTGATGGAAATGTTCTGAACCTTGATTGTGGTAGGGTTGGAGTCTGCGCATGCGAGAACATTCACAGAGCTGTCCCCAAAATGAAGAGTCCAAAACAAAAAAAGGGAACAAAGGAGAGGCAGGCTGCATGGCCTATGTGTACAGAGGTCTTTTTCTCCTTTTAAATTTGCTGTGGGAAGGTCAAGTATGATGTTACATAGTTTTTGCCACATCTGGCCTGAGTTATGAGTGAGGAGCGTCACTTGGGGTGAGAATGACGTGCACCTAGTGCCTCTGAGTCCCCAGCCCAGGACAAGGCAGGATGGTGCTGGGGAGGGAGGCATTCACCCAACTGGGGGCTGCTCTGACTCCCCCAGCCAGCTCCTTGGACTTGGATGAGAGTATTTGTGCTCTCCACAGTAGTTCAAAGCCGACTTCTTCCCAGCGCTTCAAAGCCCATTCATGCCATTGATTTGGTGCTAGCAACCTCTGAGGACTGAGAGCTGAGTGGTCCTTGGCAGTGGCCCGGCTCATTGGCAAAGCTGGTGATGGGATGAATGAGATTCTCGCTGGCACCGACATCACAGCGCTCAAGCCCGGTGGGCCTTGCTTTGTCTTCTTCCTGACCGTCTAGAGCAGCAGTAGGAAGTGTCCTCCCTCCCTCTTGTCCATTCATGTGGGGACTGCTTTGCACACACACCTCAGAAGGGAATTTTGTTGTGCACCGCACATTTCAACGGCTTCATTAATAGGATACGATTAAACAGAGTGTTCTTGAATTTCAAAATACATAAAACCATCTTGCATTCCATCATCCTAAGAATTTTCATCCGGTCCTAGCTGAGATCTTTAAAAGGAGATTCTTTGCCGGACACCCTCCCTTTCTCTCTCGGGGTGCAAGTTGCTCCATCGCCCCTGCCCAACAAGCTCTGCTCCCCAGGGACAGGACTCACCCCAGGACATCTCTCAGTCTATCAGCAGGAGGGACTGAGACATGAAGGAGCAGGAGCGTGTGCTCTTTGGCATCTGGCTTCTTTCACCCCACATGCTTTTCTGGGGTCAAGGCGGCATGTATTCATAGCGTGGGTTTTCTTTATTGCTGCATGGTATTCCATTGCATGACTACAGTGTTTCATAACGTGCTGATCCAGTCTGCTGTTGGTATATATTTGCATTGTTCCTTGTAGTGGGTTGTGGGCATTTTTTTTGGCTTTTATAAATAAAACTGCTATCAATATTTTTGTGCAGAACTTTTTGTGGGCATACTTTTCTTAAGCCCTGTGAACCTGAGAGGTAATTAAAGGGTCGACACACAGTTAAGTTTATTGGATACTGCAGTTTCCAAAGCAACTGATGAGAGTTCTAGTTGCTCCACATCTGTGCCCATTCTTGGTGATATTAATCTTTTAAATTTTAGCCCTGCTAGTATGTAGTAATATGTCATTGTGGTTTCCATTTGAATTTTCACTAGGAAATTCCATTAAGTGCCGTTGCACATGCCCAGGGGTCTTTGGTATGCTCTCTTTTGAGGAAGTGGTGGTGGCACCATCTGCCAGGGAAGAGGAGTAAAGGCACGATTTGGAAAAGCAGACTCATCAATGATAAGGCTGTTTTTCTCAGCCCTAAATACTTAAGCACTATGGTGTTTCCAATAGATATTAATGTATAAAGTGGTTAGCAGATGAACCCAGGAGGCACCTGTTCCTCTCTTCTAGCTTACAACTATCTTCCAGAATTCTCCTTCAGAGGTATATTGCTCTGGGTGTACACTAGGAGTTCTCCGCGTGCTAATGTGAGTGCATCTGTGTTTTGTTTTTTTTTTCCTGGCCTCCCTGGTGGCTGGGAGTGCAGTGTGAAGAGCTTGGGCCATCCGGGTGCTGCATTCAGAGCCTTTGGGGAGGCATGAAGCCCTGGCTACCCCAAGACAGTGGTGACAAAGGCTAAACCCGAAATGGGAAGAAAGGCTTAGGTCACAGACAGAATGGGATGTGCCAAAAACTCTTACTTCCTTTATCATCTTGTTCCTTTCCCATGGTTGTTTACATTGGTAAGGGCTGAAGCTAAGATAGAAGAAACAGGAAGTGCAGGATGAGTTTAAGATAATGTTATAAGACATATTTGGAAAATAAACACACAGTGCCAGCCAGTGGGAGACTTTGGGACAGTCTTGAGGAAATAAAAGTGCTATGGAATTGTAGCAGCAAGAGTGATATGTGAAGGAGGCATTGCCAGACTCCTTTAAGCCTTCCAGAAGGATCATCGCACCTCATATTTATGTATAACACATGCATACTCTCCAGCAAAGAAAAATGTGAGGCAGACAAGGTCCCTTCCATCTCACAGACAGGCTATAATAGGAGCAGAAATGCAGGGACTGGGTCTAAGGACAAGTAAGTACCGTGGTGGAATGAGAGTAATATTCCAGATCACGGGGAACCGGGTGTGGCTTGCAATGGACGTCTTTCCTCTAAGTTTTAATGCCTGTATTTGAATATACCAAGCCATCCATTCTCCAGTGAGGATTTCTCATGTTTTAGACAGGATGATAGTAATAAATCAGCTCTGAAAGTCGACTGCTATAAATGCCATGTGGTATTGGTTAGATCACAAGCCAAAGCCAATTTTTCAAAACATTTCCTGCTGGAATACCCACAACATTTTAACAGATGTCTTTTGGAAAGTTTTGCAGCAAAATAAGCCCCCATCAGCATATAAAATGAAACCTAAAAGAAGGTAAAATATGGAGTGGAAGGATTCTTTTTTTCTTTTGGCAGGAAGAGAAAAGTTGGGGGAAATCTTGAGATCTCTGCAGAAATGTTTGTTCATTGCCACAAAAGTGAAGAAATGAACTTTTGTCACACACACACCAGGGAAAGATTGGGGGTTGGAAAATATTCTTTCATTATTCACCAAATACGTTTCTTTGACTGATCTGCAGTCTAATGTCTGTTATTTCTTGTTCTGAACACTTGTCTTAAGTATCACCGTAGCTTTTGTTGAAGCTGTTTCATGGGAAGCTTTGGAAAAGATTCAGGGATAATTGATGGGGCCAGTAAGGCCAGAAATGGGACAAAATCATCCAAGAAGCATCTTTGTTAGGGACAAGCTGGACATGATGGGCGGTGGCTGATTCCAAAATGGTGCCTCTCAGAATCAGTGACAGAAGGGCCAGAGGGGAGCCTGGAAAAGAAAAGAGAAATTTCTTCTTCTTTGTTGGTTTTTTGGTTTTTTTTTTTTTGGCATTTTCTCCAACATTTGAAAGAATTTTGCAGTGAACTACTCATGAGGGAGAAATTATTTATCTGACAATTTGTTTCCGCTGAGGCCGATTCTGACCCTCATCACACATGATCTTGAATGAATAACTGATTGGCCTAGTTCCCCATACACTTGTTCTGGGGGAGTGCTGTTCCTGCATGGAGCGGAAACTCTCAAAGCAGGAAGCCTGTGAGTCTGTCTCTAGCATCTGTTGTTTTGAATACTTCTGGCTCATACTGGCTCCTCTCCTCCTTGCTTTGTTACCTTTCACTTTATGCTGGATGTTGTACTGATTTAGCGGGGATTTTTGTTTGCTTCTGCCAGGCACATGGAACATTACTGAGGCAGTAGTAATACAGTTAAGAACAAGAAGGGGTTCCTGCCCTTGCAAGTCTTATTCTGAATAAGCAATAGTATTCATTTCGTTCCCACAAACTTGATCGGCAGGCGGCTTTGCCTGACTTTTTGCACCTGCACCTTTCAGGAGTAGCATGCTCTGCCATGCAGATATCCTGAGGTAGCAGCTCTCTTGCAGGTTTATTTCATAGATAATTTGAGGGAAAAAAATTCTATGACTGGATCATTGTATTCGCCATATAAAAATCTAATCAGAAATAATCACAACAATTTTGCTTCCTTTGACCAAACACCCCAGAAAGGGGATGCTTTAAAACACTACCCGAAGGCAGTTACTAATTCGTGGCCCATTTGAATATTATAAGACAGTCCACAGACCCATCTGCGGGGACCTGAACACAGGGCACCAGCCTTGCAAATCCCAGCTCAAGGGCACTTTAGCTACCCCCCCCCCCCCCCCCCCCCCCGCCAAAAGTCGGAGCCACTTGTCTGAGAAGGGACCTTCAGTGGCGCCCTCCCATGGAGACCTTGATTTACTGCGCTCTGGGCATCCTTAGCCACTTCCCGGAGTTAACTTACTGTCTCTCTAACGGAATGGAGGAATGGAAAGTGTTTCCAAACAGAGGAGAAAGAAACACCACTCCTCAGCTCTCACTCCTGAAAAGCACAGGGGATTTCAGACTACCCAAATGAATATATTAATAGTCATACGTTGATGTGTTCTCTACCCTGCCATTTCCTGCGGTGTAATTATATAAAATATTCCACAAGCCACCACCACCAAGACCTTTGGTTTCTTGGAAAGAGGCACCTTTTCCATGTGGGTCGTGTTTCCAGGCTCCCTTTTCCCTGCCGCCCTGAGGTTTCTATTTTGCACGCCTTAATGTCTTACCAGAGAGCCAGGTTGGTGCCTGGAGCCAGCCACCTAGCCGCCGTCAAAATGGTCGCTTTCAGTGAGACGTCCACATCCATCCAAATCCTTTGTCTTAAATGAGACCTAGATCAAAGCTAATTGCATTGTAGCCTGGATTTCTTGGATTAAATTTTCTCTTATTCCTCAAGGAGCGTTGCGAAGCATTCGTTTCCTTTCTTTACAACGTGCTAGTTAATTGTGCTTTTGGTTTTTACCTGTACAGTCTGACCGAGGGTCGCTATTTTCACATTGGTGGAGTTAATTCAATGCAGTATCAGCCATGTCTGTTGCCAATGAAATGATGTATGTGTTTGTATGAATATGAAGAAGAAAAACTTAAATGGGCCTAAAAAGATGGCATTTGTTTTGCTTAAAAATTAATGAGCAACCTCTTATTTATAAAATTAAAAATATCAGGAACAGGCTGGGTAGGTGTTCCCTCCAAATTATAACTAAGAAAACTGCACTGTCAGGGTTGTTAGTAATAAAACTGGAATGGGCATGATATGAATTCAGGAAAGTTTACTTCAAAAACTGAAAAAAAATTTAATGAGCAACTCTGTTAGTTAAAACTTAGAAACTTAGAGAAGAATTAGATCTTGAACCCCCCCCCCGTCCATGCACGTCTATCATAGATTTAAGAATAACTAGGCCCAGCGTAGGTTGATACTGAGCCTCTGTTGGAATCGAGTGTTGCTTGTGGTTTCTTCTGTTTGCACAAAGATGCAAGTACCTTTAGATTTTCCATGTCTGCTTCCTCCTGAGGCCCCATGCACCACCCTTTGAGCACCAAGGGTCCCATTGCCGTGGTGGTGTCATCCAAGGGCACAAGAAATTGGTTGAGCTATTTAACAATGGGGGAGGCATTTTGCCAGTGCCATAGAAGACTGAAAAAAAGGGGAAATTTAAATAGGGTTCCTGACCTCTAGGAATTCGTCTCGAATAGATAAAAAAGATGCATCCGAGGATCATTCACATTACATTAAAGCAATGCGCTGTGGAAAGTGCTAGAACAGAGCCCCATTTGATTCCAATGCTGATGTGGTCTAAAAGAGTTTCAGTATCTGTCTTGGTAGAGAAGACAAGGGATTCTAGTTACCAGATTATATTCCACGTAGGGCTGGCGACATAATTTGTGGGGCCCAGTGCAAAATGAAAATGCAGGGCCCCTTATTGAAAAAAAAAAGAATTTCACGACAGCGACAGCATTAAATCAAGCACAGAGTCCTGAGCACGGGCCCCTTGTGACTATGGAGGTCCCGTGGCCATGAAGCCGACCCTCTCTTCAAATACACTCTGTGAATATGTGAAAGAGGCAAATTTCAAGCAGTCCAGAGGAGGGAGTTTTGCACAGGAAGTTTTCTTCCTTCAAGAAAGTCCTTCCTTTCTTACTTCAAGTAAGTTCACAGGAAACTAAAATCACTCTAAGGCAAACTAGCAAATGGGATGTAAAAGATAAAAAAGTTAAGATTAGCAGAGACAATTTCACAACTACAAGGTAAGTGTAATAATAGTAGCAACCGCGATAGTATGCATAGAGCTTATTAAGTTCCAGGATTCTTCTAAGTCTGTTATCTATATTTACTCATTTAATCCTCAAAACAGCCCTGGAGGCTAGATCCTATTATTTCCCCTATCTCTGGGCTGAGCTTAGAGGTTGAGAAATTGCCCTGGTCTCTAGCAAATACTTGGCAGAGCCAGAATTTGAACCCTTTAGTTCCAAAGTCCGTGCTCTCAACCACTGTTGATACTGCTCTGAAATAAAGATGCATTGGGGAGGCAGGGAGGGAGGGAGGGGGGAGGCAGGGAGGGAGGGAGGGGGAGGCAGGAAGGGGGGAGTTGTCGCAATAGATTCATTCTCTAATACCACAGCCTTGGCAGGTCGAAGCAGGGCATATTATGTGTTGTGTGCATGTTTTTACTTTTTTCTTTTTTTTTTCTGCATTTCATGTTCATAGTTTAACAGCACGCGTTCGCCCTCCCCCACTGAGTGTTGCCACATGACCCCATGGAGTAGAAAGGTACTGGTCCCGAAATGTGCCATCACAGCCCTGCCCCACTCTCTCCAGACTCTTTAACTTTCTTCTCTCTTCTAATTTTATGGCCAACTCTGATGCTTCTCACTAACTGGTTTTCTTTTCCACCCATTTAAAGCGCGGTGTTTTCCGATCTTGAATGAAGTAAAAGTCATTTACACAGCCAGCCGTACCCCTGGCTTTCCCCCCTCAAGTTGCAATGAAGGCTGTGCTTGAGACACCCTCCTGGACTTTGTAGTTCGGAGGAAAGAAATTCCAACTTGCCCTGTATTTCTCAGAACCCTAAAGCTTCAGCTTCTCAAATCAAAACAGGGAACGGGACAAAAGGATTCTCTGGCCGGTTGTCCCTGTCGCCACCAAATAAAAAGTGCTGTTGGCTGCTGCTTGGTCTGCAGTCAGGTCACTGGTCTGGCTTTGTGTCCAGCTGCATTGTTATTCAAGGAAAGGATCGCCTACAAAATGTGGCCCTGGTGGTGGGGTTGCTCTCCAGCTCTTGCTCCCTCTCCCTCTCTTTCTGTCTCTTTTTGCATGAACCAACTTTTTTTTCCTTTTTGGAAGTTACCTAGGAAACAAAGTCTTTTGTGCTCCAACTTTATTTGAGCTACTCGCTTCACTGGGAAACTGCACAAAAGCTGAAGAGAGAGAAGGTTGCAATGTTTTACTAAAATGTTCATAGTGAACACGTTTTTTTCCAAGGGGGGAATCATATTCTGTTGGGTGTGTTGGGGGGCTTTGCAGATACCGCTGACAAGGTAAGCAAATGCTGGGGGTTACTTTAAATTGGTACTTTAAATAAGGCTCTGGAATCTTCTCTTTAAGGGGACTTGAACACAGTTCATTTGACAATATGTGAAATCTTCCGAGTCAGCAGGGCATAATGCTTCCAAATGTGAGGATGAGAATTTCTTTAAAATGATTCTGATTTTAGAACAGAATGTTATTAAAATTGAACTGGAGTAAGAGGAAAATATTTATTTCACACCCATCTTTCTCCAAATTGTGTGAAGAAATAAAACTAGGGTCTATGGGGAAAACTGGGTCTTTTAATCATCTGCTTTAGAGACCCAACCCTGAAATCAGGATCGAGATGAAGTCTTTTTAATAATCTGGCCTAGGAGCTCAACACTGAACTAAAAGTTAGATAATATAAATATCTATTAAAGGTTTGAATGGAGAATTTTCAAATGTCATATATAAGTGAAGGCCTCTAACTACACAGTTGGAAGGGAAACCTCACATTGTGAAGCTGAAAAAATTAAAGTAGGACTGTTTTACTGTCCTGAATTTGAAAAAGAGACCCCCCCTCTTAGGTGGCGCCCCCACTGTAGCCCCAAGAACCGCATTTATATTTTCCTCTGTGGTTGGTGGGGGGAGATTCCTAGTCATCATTTGGCTTTTCCATGTGCACTGGGTGTTGATGAAATTGTGGCTTTAAAAATGTAATTCGCTAGCCCTGCAGTTCTGCAGTAAAAGTGACTCCTTGTGTTTGAATCCTGCCTGTCAGGTTAGATTGGCTTGCCCTTCAGGTGATATGTTCTGGAATGTCTCCTGACTCCAGGTTTTCTGAATCTTTTCATGGGCATCTAAATCATCATCTCCCCTTGACCCTAGTCAACCTGAGCTCTCTAGACTCAGCAGGAATTTGTGGCAAGATAGATGTCCAGAAAGCAGCTCTGCCTCTCACTGGGTTAAAGGCTCCTTTTTCTTCATTTTTAAGTTTGAGGATTTCTGGCTCTCTGTCTCTCCTTTTAATTCCATTTGACCTGAAAAGCATGTTTATTTAACCCCCTTTTCCCTTTTCTGTTGCTTAACTATTGCAATAACTTTTAATTAGTTGTGCTTCCTATTTCTAGGAATTCTCCTTTCACCTAAAAGCTTATTTCTGACCTCATTTTTCTTAACTAAACATGAGTCAGTTAATTAAACTGCGATGCTCAGATCTCGATGGCTGAGTCTGAATGTGCTTCCTTTACAGTCCCATCCCCCCGAGGACGAAGATACGGATGTCACGTTAGGGCAGAGGCCGAAAAACCCGGTACACAATATCCCCTCGACACTGGACAAGCAGACCAACTGGAACAAAGCGTTACCTCTGCCCACACCAGAGGAGAAGATGAAGCAAGATGCCCAAGTGATTTCTTCTTGCATTATCCCCATCAACGTGACTGGTACCATTCAGTTCTGTTCTTAGGGGTGGTCGGGTCAGCATATTCTGTGTAGTAAATATGTTCAAAGCCTGTGTTGCTGGGTGTCCCAGTTTCATTCTGTTTTGTAAACAGGTCATACCTTTTTCCATCAGAATACAATTCAGAGGATGTTCAATCTGCTTGTGTGAGGTTTTGAACATCAGAACATCAATTTGCATATGTGCTGCTAGGCTGCTTGTTATGTAAATGATGGACAGTTTCTTTTTTTTTTTTTAAAAAAGTCACCAAATAGTAATTTGGCCTTAGCTAACTGAAATAATGGAGAAAGCGGCAGTGATTAATCATAGGATGATGAGGTGTAGCACTGCCAGGAAGAAAACAAACCTCAGGTTTCTCAAACTGCAGGTAATGAACCTGTAGGTCAACTATAAAATTTGTCTTTATGTGTTCTTTGAGGAAGGCAGACTTGATTGAAAGATTATTTAAGCTTCTGCATTGATGCAGTATGTGGTTGCATACACGAAGGCTGAGTTTACTCTAAACCAGACAGATGGACCCCACTCGGCTTTCCTCCGCCTATGTGTTGAGAGGCTAGGTCACGTGTAAAGTCTGTCGGACTTTTCTTCAGAAGTTTATAGGTAGCAATTATAAATTCCCTAATTGGATCTGATATTCTTAGTGGTAAGTAAAATAATGAAAAATAGTCTAACGTTCAAAGGTGGAGGTTAAATGATTTATCCACTGGGCTTTCTTTAAACATCTCTCATAGTTATATTTTAACTACTATTTACTATTTTAACTACTATTTTTGTATATCAAAAATTTCAAAAAGGCCATCTCATGACTGATTTGCACCCTGGCGCCATGTGGCAGATTGCATGTTGCTCAGGATGCGTGGGAGACACGGCTATTATGAACCCCACTCTGATTTCTCTTGCCTAAAGTGGGAAGCAAATGTTGGGACATTTGCATCTGGGACAGATATTATTTCCTTCCTGAAAACAAAAACAAAAAAAAAAAATAAAGAAGAAGAAGAAGAAGGAGCTGTAGTTGATTGGCTGGTGGTGGGAGTAAAGGTTCCTGATGACCTATTGAACTTGTAGGTAAATTATTCTAAGGACGTGTACTTATCTGATCTCCATAATCTAAATGGGATGAATTAGGAGATCATTTTGGCACCCCCTTAAACTAACTTTCAGTTCTGGGAACATCTGATTGTTAGCAGCACCAGCTTTCTTCATGGCACTGTAAGTAAAATCTTGTTTTCCAATTTGGTTTTTTGATTATGGGTCTCACGGTTCAGGAAAAGGGAAAGAGGAAGGTCTTTCCTCTGCTTTCATGCAGGCAATCTCAAACGAACACGCAGGTTCTATGTGGATTCACGAGCTTTAATGAGAAAGTTGTGAGTCATGTAACACAAAATGCGTGTGCCTGTGTGCCATGTGTTGTATGCTTATTGCGATTAGAATGAAGGATTTTAATTTTGGTTGGAACTGAGAATGGAAAATTCCATTGGCACGGTTTTCCCGATAATATAATTATTCATCATATCTCACACAGACTTTTCAAAGTGAATTCTAGAGACTGTTGTTACTGGGATGCTAAGCAGACCTCAAACTGCTTCATTGTTTAGCTGAGCCAAGGCCTGACATGCCATCCTGCGCCTTGTTTAACAATCTGGATAAAGCATGAGGTGAACCGACTCCAAAGCACTTGTGGTATCAGGCTTTCTGTGCATGGCTCACTCTGAAAAACCCACGGTGTGTGCTGGAGCCGGACTGGCGTTTGAGTTCCTCCCCTCCGCCCGCAGGCTCTAGTTTGATAGGACAGCATGTTGTGTCAAAAAGGTGACTGTGGAGAGAGCAACTAACAAACATGACGATTCACCCTGTATTTATTAAAGCAAACAGACACACCTTGCACAGACTGGGAACTCCAGCATTATTAGCAGTTGGAACAGACGGTAGATCCGTGGAAGTGTGGAAGCGAGGAAGGCCTTGTACTTTTATTTTATAATGAGAAGACACCACTAAACTGAAAAGCATCCAATTTAGTCAGTAGGAGAAAGTAAACAAAGTTACATGGTGATTAAAAAAAATCTTTAGGCTGTTGTTTCCTCACAGCAAGTGTGTGTGTGTGTGTGTGTGTGTGTGTGTGTGTGTGTCTCTAGGGTTTGGGCATAGTGGGTGGAAGGGAAAGAACCCTCGCAAAGAGGCTTTTAATGCAGAAATGGGTCAGGATGTGTTAGCTGAACTAATTCAGGTTAACATCTTGGCTACGAAGCGACTACGCAATGACACCAGCTTCGGGAAACCCAGAAATAGACCAGTAAATAATGGCAACTGAAGGTTGCAAGTCCTTACGGAGCCATTTCTGTGGGCAATGCTTTGGTGTTATTTTCTCTCCTCTTTCTTTTGCTTTTCCTTCTTTACCGGCTACTTTTGGCAGTGCATGCTGCTGCGGGGAACTGCCCGGAGACGCGAAGGGTAAAGTGCTGCAGCCTGGTTTAAATAAGGGCTGAAGACAGGCTCCCTTATGTTTGTCCACAGGCTTAGCCCAAACTCTTCCTTTACATTTAGTCATAAATATCACTGTGTTCCACGCAAATCAAATTTGTTTGCCATTTCTAAAGGCTAATGAGACCTGTTTGTGGGTTGCAGGAGTTGGTTTTGACAGAGAGGCGAGTATACGCTGCTCTCTCGTTCATTCACAATCTGTACTACAGCGGAGACGAAAACTGAGGAGGAGGAAGACCATCTCGGGTATCCCCAGAAGAGTCCAACAAGAAATAGGTGTGGTATAAAAATACTAACGGTTAACATTCTGTTGGGGTGCAGATTTAACCAGCTTTCTTAAGAGGTCAGCACTGAGACGCGGAGAGGTTTTGACATGGTGTGTACTCGTGTCGTGTCCAGCAAAGCGGGTGGTCTTGCTTTTTAAATTTCTGCTCTGGACTGTGAAGGTTTGACGTCACAGATTTAGGCATCTACATTCGGGTCTTCTGGCTGACGTGTAATATTTTGCTAATTATTAAAAGTTTTAGTCACGTGGACATTATGAATAAAAAAGTAACAAGAGCCAATGAAAGATGCTTTTAGCAAAGTACATCTTTGTTTGAAATCTCCTTATTCAAGCATATTCAGTTATACCTTGAATATTGATAAGGTGATACCCTTGGTGACATTTGTAAAATTTTTGCTGTTCAGTGTGTTTAGGGTATCTCTTCTTATGTTATTAGTATTATCATAATCATTATCGTTATTATAGCATCTCTTCAAAACAAGAGTTTTATTTCTTATAATGAATTCTATGACTTTTATCATTATGTTTATAGTGCAAGATAATAATGAATAGTGGTCAAGAATATAAAATGTACATTAGTTAAAAAAATAGTAATCCCTTATTGGAGCAAAGTAATTTGATAGTAAAGAGAGTGAAATCTCTTTGTACACTTGCATACATACGCATTACATGGAGAGAGAGAGAGAGAGAGAGAGAGAGAGGGCGTCCCCCAAAACCTTTTGACTTTTTCCGAAGAAGGTCTGGTAGTCTGCTGATGTAAAAACATCTCACTCTGCTTTCCACGTGCCCTAGATTCTGATGAATCGCCAGTGGCCAGGGAGAGGAACGTGATCGTGCACACGAATCCAGACCCTTCCAACACTGTCAATAGGAGGTCTGGGACCAGGGACTCCGAGTGCCAAACGGAAGACATTCTGATTGCTGCCCCGTCCAGAAGGAGAATCAGAGCTCAGCGGGGTCAAAGCATCGCCGCTTCCCTTTCGCATTCAGCTGGGAACATTTCCGCACTGGCAGACAAAGGCGACACCATGTTTACTGCTGCCGTGAGCAGCCGCACGAGATCTCGGAGCCTTCCTCGGGAGGGCAACAGAGGTGGGGACGCTGAACCCCAAGTCGGTGCTAAACCCTCAGCATATGAAGAGGGGGAGCCTTTCGGGGGTGACCGAGAAAGAACCTCTAATGAGTGCAGTGAGGCCCCAAGCAGCCCGAGCGCGCAGGAGCATCAGTCCGCCATGGGCCTGGCCTGCTCCCAGCATCTGCACAGCCCCCAGCACAAGCTGAGTGAGAGAGGGCGGTCCCGGCTGTCCCGGATGACTGCTGACTCTGGCAGCTGCGACATCTCCTCCAACTCCGACACCTTTGGGAGCCCCATCCACTGCATCTCCACGGCTGGCGTCCTCCTCAGCAGCCACATGGACCAGAAGGACGACCACCAGTCATCCAGCGGCAACTGGAGTGGCAGCAGCTCCACGTGCCCGTCGCAGACCTCAGAGACCATCCCTCCCGCAGCTTCTCCTCCCCTCACGGGCTCTTCGCACTGTGACTCGGAGTTGTCCCTGAACACGGCCCCTCACGCAAACGAGGATGCCAGCGTCTTCGTGACAGAGCAGTACAGTGAGCACTTGGATAAAGCGAGAGGCCACCGGGCCAACTCCTTCACCTCCACTGTGGCCGACCTGCTGGACGATGCTAACAACAGCAACACCAGCGACAGCGAGTGGAATTATCTGCACCACCATCACGATGCCTCCTGCCGCCAGGATTTCAGTCCTGAGCGCCCCAAGGCCGACAGCCTGGGCTGCCCCAGCTTCACGAGCATGGCCACTTATGACAGCTTTCTGGAGAAGTCTCCGTCAGACAAAGCGGACACTAGCTCTCACTTTTCGGTGGACACGGAAGGATACTACACCTCCATGCACTTTGACTGTGGTCTCAAGGGCAGCAAGAGTTATGTCTGCCACTACGCAGCCCTGAGCCCAGAGAATGGCCAGGGGGTAGGGGTTCCTCCTCCTCTTCCAGACTGTACCTGGCAGGACTACTTAGACCACCGGAGGCAGGGGAGACCAAGCATTTCTTTCAGGAAACCAAAGGCAAAGCCAACCCCACCTAAGCGTAGCTCTTCGCTGAGGAAGTCCGATGGAAGCGCAGACATTTCTGAGAAGAAAGAACCAAAGATAATGAGCAGCCAGCTCCTGCCTCACACTTCCAGGGAAATGAAGCTGCCTCTTGATTTCTCCAACACGCCCTCTCGAATGGAAAATGCCAATCTTCCCGCCAAGCAGGAACCTTCTTGGCTGAACCAGAACGAACACGGGATGAAGGAACCTCAGCTGGACGCTTCAGATATTCCACCGTTTAAAGACGAAGGTGCTGAATCCCCTCACTATGCAGACCTCTGGCTTCTCAATGACTTAAAAACAAATGATCCTTACAGGTCTTTGTCGAATTCGAGCACGGCCACGGGTACCACAGTTATCGAGTGCATCAAGTCTCCGGAGAGCTCGGAGTCCCAAACATCCCAGTCAGAATCAAGAGCTACCACCCCCTCCCTCCCTTCTGTGGACAATGAGTTTAAACTTGCTTCGCCAGAAAAGCTGGCAGGCTTGGCGTCGCCGTCAAGCGGCTACTCCAGCCAGTCCGAAACGCCGACGTCCTCGTTCCCGACTGCCTTCTTCTCTGGGCCGTTGTCTCCTGGAGGCAGCAAAAGAAAACCAAAAGTCCCAGAAAGGAAGTCCTCCCTCCAGCAACCCTCTCTGAAAGATGGGACTCTCTCCCTGAGCAAGGATCTCGAGCTCCCAATTATACCTCCAACCCATCTTGACCTAAGTGCTCTTCACAACGTCTTGAATAAACCATTCCACCACCGCCACCCCCTGCATGTCTTCAGTCACAATAAGCAGAACCCCGCGGGAGAAACGCTGAGGTCCCACCCCCCGCCGTCCCTCGCAATTACCCCGACAGTCCTGAAATCTGTGAACCTTAGGTCCATCAGCAAGTCCGAAGAAGTAAAGCAAAAGGAATGCAACAGTACGGATCTCCCCTACTTAGAGGACCGAGCTCTCCCGATGGCGGCCCTGTGTCCGGGTAAGATCAGGCCGCACGCGGCCAAGAAATCCCTGTCGCGTCAGTACTCCACTGAAGAAACCATCCTGTCCTTTTTGGACTCCTCCGCCGTTGAGATGGGCCCAGAGAAACTGCAGTTAGAAAAAACCCGTGCTTTTGATGTGAGCAATCACTGCGAGCCAGAAGCGGTGCCCCTGGCTGGTAGCAACCTTCCAGATTCAAGTGTCACAAAAGACCAAATGCACGCGGAGAGCGCACCTGGGCCAGACAGCACGCCGAGCGCAAACTGTGACTTCCCCGCAGAAGGGTTTCAGAGGGTTTCTGCTGCCCGCCCCGGTGATCTGGATGGCAAATTGATGCCATGTGGAGCTGGTCTGGGTGGAGCCCGGGCGCAGGCCCAGCAGGCCCCCGGTGCAGGTCGGGAGGACGGTGCACACCCTGAGTCTGGGGATGCGCTCACACCTCAGCCGCACTTGCCAGCTGGAGCTGTGGACATAAGCGGTCAACTTAGGCATCCCTTTGGCGTGAGCCGCTACCATGACAAAGTGCCTGGGAACACCAGCCTTGAAGCAGAGCTGTCAGCTGCAAATTCAGGCCCTGACCCACGTTCTGAACAGGAAAATATTGCTTCAGGTATTTCAGCCAAAAGTGCCTCTGAGAACAGCGGAGCAGAGGACTCCCCTGGAAGCCTGGATGAGGCGTCATTGAAAGGTCAGTTGTGGACACCTTGTCTGTCAGGCCAGAAAGGTGACTGGCACTTCCTGGGGTTTTTCTTTCCCACATTCCCTGAGATCCCATACAGCCCTGGGAGCTGGTTCCCCTCCACTACTTCTCACTTACAAAACAGTTGAGATCAAACTTTTGTATTGCGGGCCCACGCTGTGACAGACAGCACCCTCAGTGTATAAATGGCAACTGGGGGGAGAGGGGTGGCGGGGAGGGGCCCAGTGGCTTAGGGCAAAGGACAACGGGTGAATGGGTGCTTTGGTGGTAGCTGTGTTGGCGTGACATACATCTGAGGGGATGTGAACCTATTCCCCTGAATCAGTGTTGTAAACCAGTGTAACTTCCCTAATGAATGAATGAAAGAATGAATGAATGAATAAAAATGGCAGTAAGGTAATTGTCATTTCTTTGTCTCCTGAGTCAGGGAAGCCCAGCAGGGTAATTTGCTGGGTAATTTCCTCCTAAAGATAATTTTATTCTTCATTTAAGAATCGTCACCAGATGGCTCTCTGACCTCACCGCTGAGTGAAGACTCTCAGGCGGAAGCGGAAGGTGGGTTCCAAACGAACCTCGTGTCTCCAAACAAACCTCGAACAACAGAGGATTTATTTGCGGTCATTCACAGGTGAGGAAACCAAAGCTCTTGCTTTTCACAGAGCTTCTCTTCAGATGCAAAGATGGGAAAGCCCCATGTACTTGTGATACATCCAGCAAAGACAGAAACAAAGGAAAGTTATTTTTCCAAGTCAAGTTAATAGGCTTATGTTCAAGTTGGGAGATTGGAGTCTCATTCCCGAGACTGTCATAAGAACTACGGAGGGAAAATGTCCTCTTGTCTCCAGGGAAGACATTCTGGAACAAGTTTTTGTTTGAAAACAATTTGTGATTAAGTAAAGTGAAAGCTCAAACTCTAGTGTCATGTCTAACTTCTGAATCATTTCTGGAACCTAAAAATATGCTTAACACTGTCATTCTACATGAGTAAAGACCAATGTGTGTTGACTCACTAAAACCAACAAAGCCCCAAGATGGAGGCAAGCAGGTGTTTAAATCTGCCCGTTTTCATAGCTCAGGAAGACTAATCACTGTTCCCCACCCCACTTCTTAAAATTTAAATTTCTTGAATAACACTGGCCCTCTCTAAAAGTCACGCTCCCTTGTTCACAGGTAAGGACTGTCTTGTGGGTGGGCCGTTCCTCTGCTCTCATCTGCCCCTGCCACCAAGGCCCAAATCTGCAAGATGGCACCTTACCCCCAGGACAGAGAACAGAGCAATGACTAGCTCTTGGCGAGCCAGCCCATCTCAGGCTGAGCTGTCCACTTGGGTCTTGCCTACTCCTCCAGGGACACAAAGGCCTTTCCGCACTCGGCCCTGGTGACATAGGGGGACTCCCATGAGACACAGCTGACATTATTTTCTACCCTGTGGATTTTGAGCTTAGTGACAGAGCATGTTGCCAATGAACTGAGTTATGCTGAAAATTCACTCTATGTATGCCTGTTTACTTATCAAAGGAAAACCTGTGATGACAGGTGCCAGGTGTCACAGACTTAGTAGTTTGGTAATCTTAGATTTGCATTTGTGTAGGACTGATGTATTTGCATTGCAGTGACAGGCTCGCTTTTATTTATTTATTTATTTATTTTTTGAGAGTTTACAGCTTTACTGCTCCAGAAGTGGTCTGTGTTTAGCGCCTCACAGAAAGTTGGCTCACTGACAAATACTCAGTTGATGTTCCAACAGCTATGGAAAATGGTACCTGCAGCCCCAAATGGATTGAATTGTTTTTAAAGTCATATAAGAGATGTTTCCATACAGAGGAATTTTTCAAAGTAGACAGAATAGTATAAAGTGTGTGTGTGCATGCACGTGCATGCGCGTGCACCCGTCACCCAAGCCTATCAGCCATCAACCTCTGGCTAATCCTGTCCCACCCACTCCTCCATCCTCTTTGCCCTTGGGGTAGTCATGGGAACACCAGACACCAGAGCATTACATCTGGATGGCACAGACAGATTTAAGAAGAGACAGCAGCAACCCTTCCCTTCGCCCATGCTAACAGGGAACCCGTGCCCACCTGTGGAATGTCCCACCGAGTCCTTCTGTGCAAACTCTAGCCTCCACATTAGTCATTATGTGAAATGATCCTTTCCAGAATCTAATCTGTGTCCACCGGCTACAGGAGGATTTCCCTGAGTGCTGCAAGAGTGATCCTCCCCTGCCCCAATGCCTAGTATCCACTCAGGGAGGGTGCTCGAAGTGCTGTTGATAGGAGGGATACATGAAGGTAACTGACCACTGTCGTTTTCATAAAAACTAGGTGGGCTGAGCTGTTTGCCTCCTCTTTCCTTTTTCTCTATAAGGTCCAAGAGGAAAGTACTTGGAAGAAAAGATTCTGGGGACATGTCTGTCCGAAGCAAATCCAGGGCTTCCCTGGGCAGTAGCAGTGGCGGCGCTGCTTCGGTCGCCTCATCCGGGGCCAGCGCGACCACCCCCAACAGCCAGCGGTCACCAGGCCTCATCTACCGAAATGCCAAAAAGTCCAACACATCCAACGAAGAGTTTAAGCTGTTACTCCTCAAGAAAGGCAGTCGCTCCGATTCCAGCTACCGCATGTCTGCCACAGAGATCCTCAAGAGTCCCATCCTGCCCAAGCCTCCCGGGGAGCTGATGGCCGAGTCCCCCCAGAGCCCGCAGGAGGCCCATCAGGGGGCCCCTGGGCCCGAGGCCCTGTCCCCACTCTCTCCCTGCCCCCCGAGAGTTAACGCAGAGGGCTTTTCCTCCAAGAACTTGGCCTCGGCCAGGGTGGGCCGATCCCGGGCCCCGCCCGCGGCCAGCAGCAGCCGCTACAGCGTGCGCTGCCGTCTGTACAACGCGCCCATGCAGGCCATCTCCGAGGGCGAGACGGAGAACTCCGACGGCAGCCCGCACGACGACCGCTCCTCCCAGAGCTCCACCTAGGCCCGGCCGCCACTGGGGGCGCGCGGCAGGGCGGCAAGCAGGACGGGGCCAGGTGCCCACCGCGGGCAGCGCCGCCGACCAACTGCAAACCATTGGACGGGCAAACAGGAGGTGGGCTGGGCGGGCCTGTTTATCTCCCGTGTGTTTAAGTAGCTGCGCTGTCTGTCATGGTTTTCTTTAGCTTAGTTTGGTTCACCCAAGCTCATTCCTTTTGATACTACAGAATTCAAAAAAGTCCGCTTTTCGTGAAACCTAGAAAAAGTTTTTCCAGAGCTGCCTATTCAGAAAACAAAGCCCTCACCGTCACGATTCTTAAGAAGATGAAATTACTCCGGAGGTTTGGTATTTTTTTACATTAAAATGAACTAAAGCAAAATTTAGAAGAAAGAACTACACACATGTAAATACCATATTTTTGATAAGAATGTGTAATTAGATTTATCACTGACGCGTGGACATGCGGCCAATTATCTCCCGCACACCAACTGTTTATAGAACACAAACAATAAAGTGTAATGATTGTATTCTGTGAATACCATTTTCATATCAAATACCATATTCAAATGTCCACCAATATGATTTCTGAGTGATAAACCTCAAATATGAATTTTAAACTGGTGAAATAAAGGAAATCTTGAGGTCCTATACTGAAATGCGATTCGTTTAAAGTAATGAATTCAGACCTAAGCATTTTTGTGACAAATTGCAGCACCAAACAAGCAAACAGTAACACGTGGCAGTGATTTGCCATGTGGTGATTTGGACAGAATGAAAAGCATGCTTCTGATTTTTTTAAATCGAGGAGAGAAATCATCATTCTCAACACAAAGCCCTGAACAACAGCATTTGACAGTGTCCTTCAGACTCTCATTTTTCAATGGATTGCTTTAAAGAGAATGAGTAGGGCAAACAGTAGTTAATTTTAGGTTATATTTTATATTAGGCTACTGGGGACATGAACAGTCATAATCTAATGACTATAATCTTTAAACTCCTTAAACAGTTAAGCAAGTAGCTCCAGGTTCTTTAACAAAAATAAAACATAAGCATGCCACAGAGCTGGTGATTTATCAGTGAGTACCTGCAGTGAGTTTTCAGTGAAGCTTTCTCTCTGTGCTGATGAGATTCATGCTACCTAAAAATGAACAGAAATGACACTGTGAACAATGTAGTTGGAAAATAGGTATGTGTATATGCATTATTTATATTCACTGTTCAACTGGGAATGGGAAGCGGCTCTGGTTCACAATGCTACGTATAACTGATGTCTGATTTGACCATATCTGCTTGATGGCAAAAGGGGAGGGGTGGTGGGTGGGAAAGGAAATGTCAGGGCAAGTGCTCTGATCAAATGAAGGCAGGGAAACAAGCTGAATTACTTGAAATTACTTGAATTTTCTTGTCTTAAAACTGAAAAAAAAAAACACGTAGTTACAAGTTGAAATCTGCAAATGGTTTTTACACTTCTGATTTGAACATGAACTGATACTAGTGTTTGAAATGATGTGTCAGAAATGTAAGCAGCTATGTACTTAGAATATGTTTTGAATGGGGAAAGGGAGAGAGAACTAAGAAGGGTTGTGGCCTTTAAAGAATAGAATGTGATTAGAATGGTAGAACACACCAGAGTTACCAAGAAATTGACAAGCGGCGTCTTTAAGCTTATGCAAGTGGGATTTGGGAATGTAGGATGTGTGGAGGGGGCTTGTGGTTTGGGTTTAACTCATGCAACATGGAGAAGGCCTGATCTAAGAAGATGCTGTCTTTCCATAGAAACACTTTCTAAGATGTTACAGATTAAGAATTACAGAATCTGATTGCTGTTGGTTTCTTGTTCGTTTGGAAAGAAAAAAAAATGTCTGGCTTCTATTTGTTTTCATTATCAAATTATGTTTTTTAATTTTTTGTCATTCTGTATGTAAAATGGGTGCTGGGGGTGGTGGGGTAGAGGAGGGAGTGTGTGTGTGTGTATGTGTGTGTGTATGTGTGTGTGTTTGTGCTGGGATAGATAAGCTACCTGGTAAAGGGTACATTTGAACATTTACAAAGTGTTACACTTTTTATTAAAAGAAAAATGTTTGGGGGTTTGAAAAACTGTACCATCATTTCTCATTGGAACCCACTCATTAAGAAAACCAGCGTGGTTTGACACTACATGGGAACATGAGTAACTTTTTCTCCTGCTTTGAAAAGTACACTTGGCAAAATTTTAAAGATAAAGTTTTTAGAGAAATGAGATAAGAAACAGTCATTTCCAGTCACAATAGGTGATCTTTTGTAATTTTCATAAAAGCAGTTCATTTGCAGTATGGCTTTTGTGTAGTTAGAGATTTTTTAAGCGTAAAGAAAGGTATGTGGGCTTTAAAAGTGATTCTAAATCTTGAATAGAAAACACATTGAATTGGCTTTAATAAAAATGTCACCTTTTTATTATTGACATCAATTTAAGTAATGGTACCATATATTTTAAAACACATATTGACTTGAACTGTGAGGCAATAAAATACCTTCTGTATGTAATGATCACAGAACTAACCCTTATAATATAGTTTCACTTATTTTATTTACTCTAAAAAAATCTATAGCAGAGTTTCTCTATTTTATATTTCATAGATTTAAATAATACCCAAATAAAGATAGTTTTTAAATTCACTACGGAAAAGAGCATTGAGTAACAAACTGAGTTAAAAAAATAAAAAGCAAGAAATTCCTTAATCTGGAATATTCTACATGACTTTATTACATTGCACGTAAGACCAAGATTTAGAGGGCTGTCTTCAACATCACTGCCATCTTGACGCAAGGTACACACATATTAGGTATTGTGAAGAGCATCAATCCAAACTTTTCTTCTGTTGTTTGCACTGATGCTAATTTTAAGTTCTTTTATGTTTATACAACATGTCTATGTTGTGGGGGGGGATTTTTTTTCCTTATTTTGTGTTTAGTTTTTGTTTTTGGCTAAGTAGAGGACATGGACTAGTCGAAGCAAACAAAACACACTGTTTGCTCTTGCCAAAGGTCAATGAGTGAGTATATTTGCTGCAGTGGCAGCAGACTTAGAGAACTAGATCATCACAAAGATTTCAAACTATGAAGAAGTGTAACTATTTTGGTACTAGAACCAGTTCATGCTGGCCGAAAAGACAATGGTTTATGGACTTGCATCCATTTTGTATTTTTGTAATATTTGTAAATACGAACTTTTTAAATTGTTGCAAAATGGTTTCTTTTGTAAGATGTTTTCAACGTTTACATTCAATCCAAGCCTTTGTATATTTTAGAGCTGTGCAACACTTTAAGTCTTGTATTTATTTTTAGTAAAAATGGTGACAGTTTTATCGTGAACCCCTCAAAAAAAAAAAGTGTACCAGAAAAGTTTGATTACCTAGAAAGTGTGTATAGAAACTGCAAATAAACGTGACTGCAAATAAACAACTGGTTTTGCTTCTTTGTTATGTAATTGCATCCTTGGGGTTCCACAAGGTGTTTTTCAGGGAACTGAACATAAAGGAGGGGAACTACTATGGCAAAACTGAGAGAATAAAGGGGCCTGCCTGGTGGCTCAAGTGGTTAAGTCTCAACACGGGAGGCTGTCCGCAGCCACTTCAGTTTGAGTTCGATCCCCGGCCAGGGAGATGACCCACGTGGCACAGCAGACCTCTCCTGTCTGGCCCGCTGCTCCCCTCAGCAGTGTCTTTGGGTCAGTCCGCCTGTTCTGTTCCCCACTGTCTCTGGTGAACCCTCTCACACCCCACACATCTGGCCTGTACCCCAGTACTTATATGAATAAATAAATCTTTTAAAAAAGTGAGAGTATAAGAATTTTTAAAAATTGTCTCTACAATGAGCTCTAATCCAGCTTTGTGTCTGAGAGGAGAAAAAAAAAAAACATTTCCAATGTACTTTCTTTGCAGCTCCTGTCTGGGTTAGGATTATGGCTTTGCTTTTGCTCATAAGTCTGCCTGCCTCCCCAGAGGGCAGCCTGATAGACGCATGAGAAGATGCCACTAAATATTGCCATGTCTCGTTTATAACACAGCGAGTGTATGTGCCAGACCCTGTTCTAAGGGCTTTGCTGGCCGCAGCTGACGAACCCCCCATGTTGTGCCCGTTTACAGATGGGAAACTGAAGCACAGAGCAACTACTGCTTGGAGCTGGGGTTCAAATGCAGCAAATCAGACACCAGGGGTCTGCACTGATTTTTAAAATAGCGTGTGCACCGTGCGGCTGTGCCAAACCTCGATTTTACTAAGGTCAGATCTCGGGCTCCGCCCCTCTTGCCCTTCAAATTTCAGCACTGACCGCACACCCAGAGTTCTACCCATGTTGGCGTCTTTGGCACGTTCTAGGCAGCGGCGCGGAATTCTGTTTTAAAAGGGTGTTCAGATCCCCTCGCCAGCACAGCGGGGAGGCCACGTGCTGACAGCCTCACCCGCCCCAAGCTCTTCCTCTAGGAGGTCGGCCAGGAGCGCGCCCGCGCTTCTGCGCAGCCGCAGAAACCTCTCCGCTTCGGCGGCTCCCGCCGGTCGCGCCGCGCGGGGCTCCAATCCCACCAGCCTCAGCGAACGGAAACTTGAGCGCCGGCGCCGGCGCTCGGAGGCGGGCCCCCGTCGCAGCTGCGGAGTGGGAGCGAAGCCCCGCCCCGCGGCTATCTCCCTAGCAACGGCCGGCTCTGCCGGGGCCGCCCAGTTGTGGCCGCTGATTGGTCAGCGGGGCCCTCGCGCCGCTCACCTGGCAACGGGCGCGCCGCTCGGAGCGGGCGGGCGGGGGCCCGGGTTCCGCGCTTCAGTGGGATTCGCGACAATCACGTCACGAGAACCCGCGCGATTTCCGGCTCGAGGGCCGTTTGCGAGCCGCGCGTGGCCCGAACCTTCTCTGCCATTACCGCGGAGGACGCTGCGGGGCGAGCGGGGCGCGCGTGCCTTCCGGAGGCTGGTGTGGCCGGCTGCGGCTCCAGAGGTTTGTCCAGGGGCGCTTTTTCCTCACGCTCGCACTTTCTTGCGTCGCGGCAGCGCTGGAAGCCGTCGAGGAATCTTTTGGCCTTAACGGCTCGAGCGTCCCGGGGCGAGGCGGTGGGGGAGGGGGGGTTGCGCTGGGGCTACCTGAAAATCCTGAAGAAAAATTTTCTTTGCGGAACGAGTGAGTCTATCTTCAAATGGAAACGCCGCGGCGGTGCATTGGTTCCCTCTACCTGACTCACCCCGAAATCCAGTTGTGCTAAGGTTTAAAACTGACTGAAAGTTGACGAGTCGTGTAACTTCTGCACGGTGTGTTAGAAAGCCGGGCGTGGGCTCGAGGCCGTTTCCAGCCTGCCCGCCGAGAGCGCGGGGCGGTGGGGTCGCGGGGGTGGCGGTGGGTGGGGGTTTTATTCCTCTGGAGCTTGATGGTTCGCGGTGATTCTCGATGGTTCGCGGCGGTTCTCCACGACTCACGCTGCTTCTGGACGGGTAGCCCAGGATAGGCGCGCCTCTCAGCTTTTGGCGTCTTAGCTTTTTTAAGACCTTGGTGCTAACTTTGTGAGACAAGTTTATCCTTTGTCTTTCTCGGTGGAGGCGGGTGTCGGCAAGGGGGGG
This sequence comes from Talpa europaea, assembly GCF_964194135.1. Classification (NCBI taxonomy): domain Eukaryota; kingdom Metazoa; phylum Chordata; class Mammalia; order Eulipotyphla; family Talpidae; genus Talpa; species Talpa europaea. The sequence continues at coordinate 8,141,617 of NC_140081.1, forward strand.
GGGGCGCAGGGGGCCGAGGAAGGACTAACATTCAGAGTTTTTAAAATGGAACGTCGAGTTTAAAGCCTTGAAAATGAACGGGTGGCATCACGAGAACAGTTTGAGATGGAAACCTTGATTTTGAACTTCGTTGGTAGCGGGGTTCCGTGGAAAACCCGACGGCGCAGCCTGGCTGATTTACTGTAGAGACGTGAAAGAGAAATAGGTTGAACCTGGCCCTTGCGAATTGCTTCCTTCCCTCCTTGCCTGGCTCGCCCTGAAATCGGATTGCTCTAAGGTTTAAAAGTGGCTTAAAGCTTACAAAAGCTGTAACTTTTCTACAGGGCGTATTCTAAGGCCGGCCGTGGGCTGGATTCCGCCTCCAGCCTGCCTGCCGAGAGCTGTGAAAGGGGGGGGGGCTGGGGGGGGCCGGGGGCGGGTCCTTATCCCGCAACTGGCGGACCTTGTAGTTTCTAAAGTTTGACGCGGACAGAACGGCTGTTTTTGAGACTTCTGGAAGGAATTTTAAAATGTTGTGGTTCACTGTAGTCATACAGTTTTGTTTCTTTTCGTTTTTAAAGGAAAGTTTGACGTGTTCTGTTTTAATCGGCCTCGTTTGTGTGTGTTCCTTGCAGTGGTTTTCCCGAGAAATAAATTGATGGCAAGTGATTCCTCTTGCCGTAAAAACCGTAAAAGAATTTTCAGATGACTTCTGGAAAATGTCTAAAAGGTGTCATACAAAAAACCAGATGGCTTCTTGTTCTGATGTTGTCAACAGTTCAGATTTTCTGTCGTAAAATGCAAATGAGCTTCATTTTAATTAAACTCATTTTGCGAGATTTTGAATGTAATGAACTATGTTATTTAATTTTTCACAATCTAGTCCTGGTTGCGCTTTAAGAAATTATTACAGAAATTTTAATTATTTACCTTGTGGGAAGAAGTGAAAAGAAACTAAACTTTATGCTGCACCTGCTCTGAATCAGACATGATACTGAGTGTTTAAATAACTGTGTCATTTGTTCTTGCACAGTCCTGTGAAGTAGATATTAATTCCCACTTTACAGGTTAACAAATTGAGACTAAAAGTAAAAGAGCAAAATTTACAATTTGGAGTCAAGAATTTCTTAAAGTCCTATTTTTTGCACTATGTCCTGGTACTTAAAATTTATTTAGAAGAAATGCTTGTTACATCTGCTGTGTACAGGTGCAATGTGAATGACAATTACCTGTTATGACCCTGAAAATTTGCTGCCCATGGGCTCCATGACTGGTATTGGGAGAATGTTGTGAATAGAACACCCAAATGATAAAATGATGGTAGCCAAAAGTGGGTGTCCTTGCTATGCCAGTCGTTGTTCTCAACACTTTACAAATAGTGATTCATTTAACCCTCATAACTCCATGACGTCAGTACTATTATCCCCATTTTACAGATTTTCCTAAAGTCCACAGAAGTTGCCCAAAGTCCTACTGTTAAGTTGAGGAGCTAGGACCCAAACCCAGGTGTTTGGCCCCAGGCCTAAGTCTTAATGCTGCTACTTGGTGTTGCTGCACATACAACTGGCCAGAGTGTGGCAATTGCCTTTAAAGCACCAATGTGTGAGTGTTGTGGCACTTGGGAGAAAGCAGTATCACTTTCAGGTGGGGTGACCTAGCCCTTTGTTTTGTGGATATGAAACTTAAAGTTGACTCGCTTCTCCTAGGCAGAGAAACAGCAGGAGATTGTGGGCAGAGGGCATGACAAGAGCAACAGGTCCGAAGAGTGCAAGATCAGTGTTCATTTGTAAATGTGCCAGGAAGTAAAAATGTCAGGCGTCTGGGAGTATCCTCAGTGCTGCTGCTGCTTTGTTTACCAGCAGCCATGTTTTGGCAGCACTGTAATTAATCCATTGCAGTTGCATTATTTGGTTATAAGAATATATGGCAATGGTTGGTAAATTGTCTATGGAAGACCAGAAAGTAAACATTTTAGGCTCAGAGCAGGGGAACAAGTGGTAAGAAGTGACTCTGAAGAGGTGGTGGAGTGGGTTCCTAACTGTGTGGCTGCCTTTGGGGCTCCTTGACAAAAGCATTTAGGAATGTTCTCTTGGTTTTTGTTTCCAGCACTTACTCCGTAGCCCCGCAGCTGTAAGGCATTCGCCTAACAATTTGGAGTTATGTTAGGCCACAGTAGGAGTTTGGATTTTATTTTGTATTGTTATGGAAGGGATTCAAGATGGTTTTAATAATGAAGAAAATAAAGCACATAGACTGGAGCCAGGCTGCGCTACTTACTAGCTTTGAGTCCTGGGTAAATTATTCAACCTTTTTGCCTTAATTTTCTCTAAAGGAGAGTGGTGATAATAATAGGCCCTGCCCAGTGGAGTTAGGGGTGGGGGCACTAGACCTATTAATACACATCAAGTGCTGAGAACATTGTCTGGCACAGAGTAAGCAGTAAAGTCTGTTCAATACTATCCTCAGTATCCCGTGTGTTCCAAATTTTCTATAGAGCATCTTTGGGATGTAATAGGATAAGAAATAGTATTGGGGCAGGGACGTTCTAACTCACTGTTCTCATGCTGTCAGAGTTCGAGCAGATGTGTGAGACTGCCCTGCCTTGTTCTCTGCGAGAGCAGCACTTTAGCTGGGGACTGGTTAAATAACTCACAGCTGACCTGAAGCATTGGCGTGACTGCCCTGTATGGACAGGTGTTGGTTGGGCTGGGTTTGGAAAGACTTCTCCACCATTGGTTGCTCCTCCTGCTTTTGAACTTTCACTCAGTTGAATCATACACTGGGTTCTTTTTTGTGTCTGGCTTTTACTCCATGTTAGGGTTCTCCTTGGCGGAACCGCAGTTGGTTTATTCTCATTGCTGTGTAGTCTTCCTTTGCATGGAAACACCACAGTTCAGTTAGTCATATGTTAGTCTTATGCTCAGAAAAGTTGAACATCGTCTCAAAAAACACAGTTTGAAGTTATGGTGTTTTTAGAACTTGAATTTTCCCGCAGTATGACCCTGTATATATCTCACTTGTGAGTTCATTGTGGCTCTCTGATTGCCCCGACTGTGGGTGCATGAAGGAATTAGCTCTCTCTTGAATTAGCTGGGTTCAGGACTAAGATGCCGATTTTTAAAATTTCTGTTGCAAGTTACAATATCATGATATTGCACTTGGTGTCTTTTCCTAGCTGCAGAGTTAAATGACTCAGAAGCATAACCGAGCTTACATAATTCTAGATGCTTTGCCTTATAGGTCACATGCATTTGTTTGGGTTTAGTATAAATCAGGGCAGTCATGATCTTAGAGCTGAAGTGACCGTAGCGATCATCCCCGCTGGTCTCACCTGGCAGGTGAGGAGGCTGTGTCTTCAGTGGTCTGTCCAGTGCACGCATGGGTGGCGGGGAGGCAAACTGCTGTGGACTCCCAGCTCGCATTTGGTGACCTGCTGTCCCCTAAGTAAAAAGCCCTTTGGGGCGCCTTGACAAAAGCAGTTAGGAATGTTCTCTTGTTTTTTTTGTCTCCAGCGCTTACTCTGCAGCCTCTCAGCTGTGAAGCATTCACTTGACAATTTGGGGTGAGTTTGATCTTGATTCTTGTTCCTGGGTATGGGCGATGTGGCCCTTCAATTTTTAAGGGTCTTTTCTAAATGACTGGCAGAAAATTTCTTGTTTTGTCATTCTCTAACCTCCCGCCAGGACTCCAATTCCAATGGAGTTGGCGTTCTGAGAACTTATTTGTGTTAACTTTATTGAGGTGGTGAGTGTGTGAAGTAACTCTGTGTGTGTTGTTTTTCAGGAGTAGAAGGTTCACCAGGTCTAGGTGACCAAGCAGTTTCACCAAAAAACCCTCCAGCGGGTTTAGAAATAATTAGGCCCAACTCAGAGGAAGTGGAGTTGCTTCTGTTGCACCAAAAAAGATGTCTAGCGGCTCCAGCGAAGTCGATGTGGTTTGTATTCACCTCAGACTCTCTTTGTTCTTTTCATAGTGCTGTGTTTCTTTTCTAAATTTAAATTCATACAGTGAAATCCGTAGCTCACAAGTGTATAGCTGATGGGTTCTGAGTGATGTGAACATTTGTGGAGAAGCTATTTTATGAACAAATACTACCCTTTATTTGGATAAGTACCTGTGAGTCGAATTGCTAGGTCTTAGGGTTAATGTAACTTTAACAACATTATGAGAATCAAACAGTTTTTTGAAGTGATTTGCTATTTTAAATTTCTATGATATGTTTCTTGAACCTTGAAATTGGATAAAAACAAATTACTTGACTATGTATAATTTGGCTTTATAGAAAACACATTTCTTTACTCACATATAGATGTGGATATTCATGCCACCTAACTGATAAAGGCAGTTCTTTTAAATTATATCAGCCCCATTGGTTTTCATTATTGGAGATAATGTTGACTGCCTGCCTACCAAGAGCATTTTTTCTGGCATAATTATGTGAACACACTTTGAAAATCATAAATCATTATACAAGGATAAGATGACATTTTTAATTACTACTAATCTATAGCCCAATCCATATTATTTTGCTTATCTCATCAGCACAAGGCTAATTCAGGTAGTTTCTATCATGTCTTTCAAAACAAAGACATACACAGTTTCTAAGCATGTTTATTTTAAAATTATTCCTGTAGTTCATAATTCATATTTAAAGAGTTGTTAAATGAAATGTAATGTTTGCTTACTGTCTATTTATACCCTGTCTTACCCTCCCCCCCCCCATGTTGTAAGTTGATTTAGAGATTATTAGATGCTTAAATGTTTCCCATTTTGTCCACAGCGTGGCACTGTTAGATTATTGAAAAATCAGAAGCCATGTTACCCTGTGCTCTGTGGTTAGAAATACTTGCTTTTAAAGCTATTCTGGTATGAGATTATGAGAAGACTAGTTTTTCTACCCTGAGGCACGTAAGAGGTTAAGTTCTATAGAAAATGATGTCTGAAGTATATTCAGGTTAATGAGAAAGCAGTTTTGCAAGTCCATCTTTTCCTGTCATAGGTAGCCAGTGGGCTAAGTTCCTTTGATGTCCCAGATAGGCTTTTGGAGCTCCTTGAAAATGAAATTAAACCCCTCAATTTTGCTGTTAGTTCTGTTTTTCCGTTTAATTTGTTAATAAATCTTCCTTAGATAAGGACACGAATACCTGCTTATGATGATGATAACTCTGTTCTTTATGCTTATGAACCAAATACTTCATATATCAATAATGTAAGTAATATTAGTTGTCATTTGACAAATACATTAACACTTAGTCATTTTAAAAGGAAAGATGTAAATTCTTCATCTATTGTAGAGCTCTTCTAAACTCATGCTAATGAAATACTAGTCTGTTCTACATTTGTGTGCTTTCTTTCATTATACAGTGTCCATTTAACCATTTTACTTTTTTCTTTTCATTATGATAGGAATTTTGACCAGTTTTTATTCATTACAAAACTCTAAACCTAGGCCCTTCAGATATAAGTACTAGCCTTTCTATTCTCATGTTAACCTGAATTTTTATTCTGTTTTGTCTCTGCTTTCTTGAAACCCTTTGAAAAATTGGTGAAAAATAGAAACAATTAAAATAGTTTTTTCCTAGTGCTTAATTTGATTCTTGTGAAAATAATCTGTTTAACTTTTGAAATGTTAGCAGGAAAAGCCTGTATCAGGAGTAGCCCACAGTGAAAGACACCAAAAAACAGTGCTGGACATCCTTTCTCATTGCCAGGTATGAAAGTTCTAGCTTGAATGTAGTTATTAAACAAATTCTCTTTATCTTACAAAGGGAAAGTATACAATTAATTGAAATTTTGCCATCTCAAATTATTTCTGATGATCACCCCATTGTGATAAGTTTTAGTAATTTCTAGTTTGAATAGCATATTCAGAAGAAAATTTTGAAATAGCAATGGTTAGATCTTACAGCTTTAAAAAAGCCCTTAAGTGATCAAATCTATGTATGTCTTTTTCATCTAGATTGCTCAATATTGAATATTAATTCCCTCTAAAAAAAAAAACTTAAAAAGAAAATGGCTGGTTTGAATAAAATTTAGTATAGGCCTAAATGCATAATAAGGTATCTCAATTGAAACAAAATGGCAGGCCACCACTAGTTTTTAAAGAGTATATTTTACATAATTTTGAATGAATGCATGAATGAATGAACAGGAAATGATTCTGGCCTCTTCCTGGAGTGTAGTTTTTACCCAAATGAAATTTCTGTGCATTTTATAGGTTTCATCAGTCACATACCTGATGGGATGTAAGGAACATGTACTCAGAGGCTTTGTGGGGTTAATTGTCAATTGTGTGCTTTTAAAATACTTTGAAGCCAAAGTCATATCTGTTTTATTTGGCTCAGTATTCTTTCCAGAGTGAACGCTTATTGCCTGTTAGTTCACCGTCATTCTATGAAAAGAGGCTATTTGACCTTTAGCACCTTCCTTTGCCCTGATAGCACCTTCCTTAATTAAAGTGACTGCATAAGCGGGAGGGCTCAGGAAACTGGCGCGTCTGCTCTCCAGAACGAGGGCTTCTCAGATGCTGTGTGGCGTGGAGCGGCCAAGTAGGAGCTTGGGGCTCCTCTTCTCAGCCACTGTTCTCTGTCACCACAAGCCAGGCATCATGTGGGAAACAGGAAATTTCTGATCACTCGAGAACTTTTTTTGTTTCTAGCTGTCAAAATGTGACTTATTGGTATGGTCGTGTTACTTTTCTTTTGAAATAGAAATGACTAATAGTTTATGTTATAATAGGTTATCTATGAAGCCATCCAAAACCTGGATAAGAAGTTTGATGTCATTCATGGAAAAGTTACAAGACTCCAACGTTTTCGTATGAAATCATTGTGGCAACATCGCGTAAGTGTTATAAAAATATTTTCACAACTATAATAAATAGCTGATTTCTAAAGATGCCAATCAGAAGTGAGAGAGCTCTAATGACTGTGAGATTAACAAGACTGATCTATACTTACGCAGCAGCAGACGGGAGACTAAAACTCTGTTGGTAGAATATTGAAGTTTAGTTTTAAGAAATGTACGACATGGGTATTTTTTATCTTTATCTTTGGAGCTCAGGTGCATTCCTGGTGACAGCAGAAAGTTGTATACTGTTTTGTAATCCAGGCAGACACTGACACTCTGTCTTATAGATTTCTAATTTATTTATGCATACAAGAGCTGAGGTACAGGCCAGAGATGTGGGGGGATGGTGAGAGGACTCCCAAGAGACAGAGTGGGAAACAGAACAGGCAGAAGGATTGAAATACACTGCTGAGGGGAGCAGTGGGCGAGTCAGGAGAGATCAGCCTCGCCATGTGAGTAGCTCCCTGGCCAGGGATTGAACTCGTGCTGCAGAGGCTGTGGATTGCTTCATAGTGCGGTGCTTAACCCTTGTGCCACCAGGGAGGCCCCCACTCTGTCTTTTAATTGGAGAGTTCGGTCAATTTACATTTAGAGTAATGATTGATACATGAAAGTCTGTTGCTGCCATTTTATCTTTATTTTTGTGGTCATATTTATGCCCTTGTTCAGTTCTTTGCATCTGCTCCCCTCTTTGCTTTAGATACGAGAGTTCCTTTCAACATTTCTTGGGGGGGGGGTCTAGTTTTTGCAAACTCCTTCATCTGTTGTCTGAGAAAGCCTTTCTTGGTCTTGAACTCTTAGAAGTGTCAGTACTACAAATTTTTGTGGCGGTCTCATGATGCTTGGGTGCCTGGTGTTCTCTTTTCATCATAAATTTGTATATTTGTTTCCTTCTCCACGTTCAAGAAGTTCTCCATGATTTCCTTCCGTAATTTCTCTGTTCCCTTCTCTCTCTCTTCCCCCTCTGCAGTGCCCGTTATTCTTACATTGCTTTTCCTTGTGTAGTTGAAAAGTTCTCGGAGTGTTTCTCCATTTCCCCCTTTCTTCTCTCTCTCTTTCCACCTGGTTTCTTTGTGCGTTCTGATCTTTAAGTCCACTGCTTTGTTCTTCCATGTGGTCCATTCTCCTTCCATCGCTTTCTCCAGTATTTTTAATCTTCTCTGTTGACTCTTACATCTTATGTCCCATTACATTCTTTTTTGATGCGTCTGTTTTGATCTTTTGTGTGTTAATTTTGTTTCTTGGGAAAGTCATTGGTTTTTCTGAGTTTTCTTCCATTTCTTTGAATTTCTTTATCATGGCAGTTTTGCACTCTGTGTGAAATATAGATGAATACATTTTTCACATCTTTACTTTTGGGCTCTGGAGATTTTTTTCCCTCATTCCATGGTATAGTAGCCTCTGTGGACTCATGTTGCTGTTTGTTGCGGTTTTCCATCTCCATGTTTTGTTGGGTTTTTTTTGTTTGTTTGTTTTTGTTTTGTTTTGTTTTGTTTTTGCTTTTAAGGACCCATTGGGATTTCTTCACTGGACATGGCTCCTCCCACATGCACTGGCCCAGGGTGGTCTTACCAGGGCCCATGCACAGCTGCTGCCACCTTGGGGTTTCTCTTATTTCCTTTTTTACTCACTGTTGGTTTATACTGGGTTTGTGTCATTTCAGAAACTTCTTGGATATGCATACAAAAATTATAGTTACCTGCTTTCTAAAAAGATCAAATTCCTGAAAATGAAGAAAAAGGATCCTCCAGCTGTGTTCTCCTACCCGGAAAGTTATAGCCCAACTATGCCAGTAGATAGTCAAATAGTTAATGATTCCCAGAGCAACACTATGGGAACACCTTTCCAGTCAGATGAGTCCCTCGATCAGGACCTAGATTCACCTCACCAGGATCATCTGATCCTCAGCCAGAGTCCGACAATTCCTCTCTTAACCTCACACTCATATCGGCCCTATTTCACACCTGATGAGTCAGTACCAGGCACCTCCGCAGGGCCCTGCTTTGAGAGCCCGGGGTCTCGCAGCATCATCAGTCTCTACTCACCTACTATTCAAGCTGCAGATGTCCCTGCGCCTGCTCTCACCCAAGCGGAGCCAGTTCTCGCACATAACTCTGAGACAGTGAGTTGCTCCGCTTTAGCTGACCCGCATGCAGCGTCATCTCTCTGCGTCCCGACCAACATCGGTGAGTGTGAACTGGCACCTACCACAATCTGTAATTCTCCACACCCTTGATGCAAGCTAGTGGAAGCTGATTCTTTCCTATTTTGAGGCTGGTTTTGGGTGCTATTTGTCATGATGACTAGTATTGTTGAATGTGTTTTATGTGGCAGGCACTGTGTTAATCAGCTGACAGGCCTCGTCTCCACTACTACAATGATCCCATTGTGAATTTTTTAATCTTCTATTTCTCTCCTGGTTGAAAACTCACAATGCTCCTAAGATAGCCAGAGCCCTCGTGGTAGGAAAGAAACAGTACCCTTTTGTCCTAATTAACACACAAAAAGATCAACTTTATGTTGACGTCCTTGGTCTTCCTAGCAAATTGCAAAGCCCACTTCTGGTATCACACTAACTTCATGGAGTCTCCACTCTATTGTGTAAGCAAATGAATACTTGTTCGGAATCAAAGACATTTCAGCATAACTTAATGAACAACACAGTTAAACTTTTTGAGGTTGCAACACTTTATTTCATGTCTCATTTATTTCTTTTTTAAACATATAAACCTTCAACCAAAATATATATTACTATACAATTAACCTTGAAAGAAGTATTCAATATAATGTTAAAGTCATTTTCGACCTAGCTAAACAAACAAACAAAAAAAACCTGTTTCCTTCAAAATTCTGATAAGGCTTGAGAGACAAGACTAAGTGGTGTTAAAAATGTCCACATTGAAAACATTGGTGAGACTCAGTTAAAGAAATAATTTGGTTCTCAAAGATAATGGCATTATTGAAATTCATTGATTAAAGTGAATTAATTCAAGTAACTGTAAAACCGTAAATTTGGAGAATTTCCATTCCAGCTGGCTAGTAAAATAAACCTACTGTAGATAGACCAAGAAAGAATTGAGAGAAATTGATAGAAATATTTAAAGAGTAATACATTAATTTAGATGCATCTAATTTAACCCAAATAGTAGATCTTTCCTGTATTTGTCTGGACCAAACGACCTCAGATTGCTCAATATGTTTTATGATCTTTGAAACTTTAAGTTAATTTCAAAAGCTACTTTTGTTATTTAGGTCAGATGGGGCTCTCTCTCTCTCTCTCTCTCTCTTTTTTTTTAAAGATTTATTTATTTATTTATACAAGCACTGGGTACAGTCAGGAGCACGGGAGGGTGAGAGAATTCACCAGAGCCAGAGCGGGGAACAGAGCAGGCAGACTGACGAAATATACTGCTGAGGGCAGCACTGGGCGTGGCAGGAGGGGTCTGTCGAGCCATGTGGGACCCTCCCCAGTGTCCAGGGATCGAACCGACGCTGCAGAGGCTGCGGGCAGCTTCGCAGCCCAGTGCTCAACCACTGCGCCACCAGGGGAGGCCCAAGATGGGGCTCTCTTGGGTAGCCATCCTTAGATCATTTTATTTAGGCTTTCACTGGATTTTACACTAGGAGCCCTGGGTCCTTGCCGGGATACTTAGCAGAAGGTTCCAGGAATGAGACCATCATTCCCTACCTAACATCTCTCCCTTTAGAATAATGGTCGGGTCAAGTTTGATTTGTCTTTATTCTCTCTGTCTCCTTGCCCCCCTCTGAAGCTACAAATTCATCAGAGGTAAATGACCTACAGCGCTTCCCTGAGGATCCGGCAACCTGGACAGTGGATGAAGTGATAAAGTTTCTGAAACATACTGATCATCAGACACTCGCCCCCGTCACTGACCTCTTCAGGGAACATGTAATGTATCTCTTGGTCCGGTCTTCCCGCTCTAATGCCTCTGAGTGACCTCTGTGCAGGCCCTTCAGTTGGATCGGTGTGGATCAATGTGGATGGAGGGGGGACCCGATCAACTGATTTTTCCATACAAGCTCCGATCTCTAACTCTGGAAAGTTAATGGCCATCTGAAATTCTTTCCTGCCACTCCTAGTTTGTACTCTTTGTCATAGTCGGGGGGTATTTTAGTCAACACAGTGTTTAAAATTAGATAGTTTGACTCTTAGAACATTTTAAGATATTAGGTTAAAAATTTCCTTTTTCTTGAATTTTGAAGTAAATTTGTAAATGATCATATGTTGCTTGACTGTACAAACTAATATTTTTAATCACTTTAATAAGGCAGATGCATAGTCAGAGAACATATATCTGGAATGAGCTGATCCTCTAATTGCTGTTACATATTCTTATAAGGAAATAACTCTTCTGATAAATATAAAAAGCGTTACTACTGTTACTTTTCCCTCTAGGACATTGATGGGAAGGCTCTGCTGCTACTCAATAGTGACATGATGATAAAGTACATGGGACTGAAGCTGGGGACAGCCGTGAAGTTGACCCACTACATTGAAAAGCTTAAAGATGAAAAATACTTTGACAATTAAAAAATGCAGATTTAGATTGGTCTTAATTCTGGAAAGACCAATGCCATCTTGGCATAAAGTCATTTTTCTGCTTGTAGGAGCTTTTGTGGTGTATTTTGTTCCTCTGAAAATATACAGCATCCAGAATGGCAGAATATGTTTATATTTCAGTTGACTTCTGTAATAATATCAACATTTAGTTGTTATTAGCATATTCAAATTGGTAGTTTATTCTTTAAATCTTTTTATTAATGTTATTGTATAGTTTACAAATATTCTTCATGTGGGAAACAGACAACACACCTTGAAGTTTATAGAAAGAACCAAATTAGCTAAATCCCAAAGAGCAAATGTCAGGGATAGACAAGGTCACTAATGAAATCCATGAGTTTTCCTTAGAGAACTTTTGAAGATTCAACTGTAGGTACCATCTCTTTCTAAATATTTTGTCTGTTACTGAAGTGTTTTGTTCATGTTCTACCAGTGTCCCAAAAGGGAATAGCCATATAAGTAATTTTCCTTACTACTTCCCTGGATGTTGTATTTGTTCACATTTCAAGAAAATAAGGGCAAGTCTAAGTGTGCCAGGAGGTGTTCTTACCAGCTCGTAATTACAAGCTAGATCAGTGGTCATTTTATACAGAGATATAGTACAAGGGTGGTTGGATGGAGTATGGTACCTATTATTTTAAAACATCTATATTTTGCCAAAGCTTGGACAGTTAACTAGGCATTCATTGCTCACATCTCTATGAAAATGCCTGTGTCCAAATTCTTAAAAGATGTTTTATTGTTGGTTTTTATTCCTCAATAAAACAGTAATGTGTTTTATTACTGTTTCATATTTATATTTTATTCTGTATCTGAAGTTTACACAAAAGTGAATCTATTATTTTTGAATTTAAAATGGCACTCTGCACTTCTATAGCGGTAAAGATGAACTCTGTCTATACATACATACATGTTTATCTGTATGTATACATAGTGAGAAGTTTTTATTCTGTAAAAAGTGCACATCATCTACCATCACTCTTACCTCGCAACTCGCCCTTCAGGGTTTCCTTGCAGGGACGGTCTCTGTCATGTGCAATGTTTATTATACTTAATTTGCTTTCTGAGCCATTTGTTCTGCTGAATGTTGGAAGGTGCATTAGTTCTGATTTCTCATTTTGGACTTTATTTTAAAAATTACAACTTTCAAGTGAAACATGTTCATAGTTAATTATTTTATTTATTATATTGTTGTTATGTTGTATGACATTTGGTAAAAAGTTTATAAGTTATGGGAATTGGTGCTAATTGTATTAGCCATTTGTCACAGATGCCAATAAAATGTTCACCAGGGGCAAGAATGTACATTTCATCTTTAGAAAACCAAGCGTACTTTATAAACAAATGCAACCAATTTCCTGGGCATAGGTGATTTAAAGAGTGGTTTCATCTGTGTTATTCCATTGGTGTTATAAGACAAGATTCTAATTTAAACTCGGCCTTCCTTCAAATTGTTTGTATGAAGATGCTGTGCCCAGCTGAACAGTTCTCAGGTTTTGTATTAATATTGTTTTACGGTTTTCAGATTTTAAAATATAATAAAGTTAAATAACTACAACAGTTAATGTCAAGCCTCAGATTTGATTTTACTTGCTTTCACTGCATTGCATTAATGTGAGTTTTGTTATAGTTGAAAAGGAAGCAGTGTCTAGTAAGTTTGTGGTTTTATATGTCCAAATGCTTGATTGAGCACTTGACCTCTACCTCTATCTGCAGGTAGATTCCTGGGAGCAAAAGGTTGATTGCTTGTAGGGATTTTAAATGAGGCTCCAGGGGTGCAGTAAGAAGTTAAACCATTGATCTTGATCTGCTCAGAACTTCAGAATTCACAATGTTACTGATGATGCCAGTGTGCTAGAAAATGCCAGGGCCCCCAGCTGTCTCACCCCCTCGAGTTCATATGTCAAGCTGCTTGGTATCCTGGCTGCTCTTACGTCGGGAGCCGGAAGCCATGGTGCCTCTCTGCTGTCAGCTCCCTAACTTACAGGGGGGACCGCCCGGCAAGGCTTGGGTGTAGCTGAATGGCCTTCATGCTCAGACCTCTCACCCCACCAGGGCCCCAGGAGCTTCTGCTCAGTGCTTTGGAGTCAGGAACTTCCCGCTGTTGCTTCGCAGCAACACTGGAGACGAGGCCCTGGCCGAGGTTTGGGGATGAGTCGTAACCGGCTGGGATGGGGTGTCGACCTGCTAAGGCTTCGGCGATTCAGCACCACTTGTTTTCCACTGTCTGCTCTGTAAACTTTTAGAGAATAGTCATGCCGGGTTAGCCCCCTGTGAGCGCTCAGGGTTTTCAACGGCTCTTCCTCCAGTGTTGCCTCTCAGTCCATCCTTGGCCTTCCATGGCCAGCAGAATCCTCCGACTCGAGCACTGAAGCGCTCTGGGCACAGGGAGCATTTACTTTCCTCTCTGTGACTTGCAGTCTTTGGAAAGTCTTCCAGCACGAGTTCCAAAGTAGGATTTCCCAGAGTTTAAAACTCGGGCCCCTCGATACATGTGGAAGAGCCAGGCCTTTCTGTAACACTAGAAGTGAAAAATTCAACGTCGTGACTAGCGGCAGTGTAATTGGCAGGAGCAGGGCTGCTTGTTCAAGCCACAGAGGGCTTTTACTTCCAGCTGAGTGAGTGAAGAAAGTCTGAATTTCTGGGGCTGTTTCTTCAGTGGGGTGCTAGGACTTGCCTGTATTTCTAAGTCCACAGAGGCTGATCCAGGGACTGTGGAGTAGGGGTGCAAACCAGGGCCTGCCTTTGGAACACATGGCGGAGCTGGCCTCCCCTAGCTCCCCACGCTTCCCCCATCTTGTCCAGCAGGTTGAGGACACGGCCTGGAAAGCAGCTCTCTCGTGAGCGCAGACTCAGGTCGAGCTTGCCCATTCTCCCTGCTCTGCTAGAGCAACTCTGGGGTTAGGGGATCACCTCTGATGTTAGGGGTGCTGTGGCCAGCGACCCTGAGGGCCATCCCCTGCAGGAGCTGAATGGAGTAGAATGTAAATGAAGAGGGTGCACAGCACCCCTAGAGGGCCCCCAGGGCACGTCACGCCCCCGCAGTTGGAGTCTGGCGGGCAGGGGTAGCTGCGGCGGCGGGAGGCGCCCCTTTCTCCCTGCCCCCGCGGGGCTTCTGGCCGCCTGCTCGCGCGCCAGGCTGTGGCCCCCACCTGCGGGGGAGGCGAGGACGGGAGGGGCGAGCCTGCGACCCACGCCGCGTGGGCTCCGGACCCCACCTCCGCCTGACACCCGGGGGCATCCCCCTGCGCTTTTCCCCCCCACTGCGCGGCACCCCCCGCCCGACCCCTGGGAAGCTCTGGGGGCAGGCTCGCGCGCTGGGGGTCTCCAGCTCCCCTGGGGTTGCCAGGCACGGGCAGGGCAAGGACAGGCATCGGCAGAGCGAGGCGGGGCCGCGCTTCCGCAGCTGAGCCCCGGCGGGCCAGTGTCCTGCGTCTGGGCCTCGCGTCCCCAGCCCGCCGCCCTCCTTCTCCGGCCCCGCACTGCCTCCCGGGCAGTCCCACCCCTCAGCGCCCTCCCCGGCTCGCCTTTTTCTGTCCGCACAAAGGTTCAGCTCCTGCGTTCAGCTCCTTACACTTTGCAGCCGCCGCCCCCTCCCCTTCTGCTGCCAAGGGAGCGTGAAAGGCCGGGCAGAGCCAGCCTCTCCCAGGCCTGGCCGGGGCAGTTTGCCATTCCCGAGGGGGAGGAGGCCCTCAGGATGTTCTGTCTGGAGCCTTCCCAGGGATGTCCTAAGGGGCCCACAGGCCAGCTTCCTGCAGTGGACCAAGGCCAGTCAGCAGGCGCCAGTCTCGGGGCGCGGAGCGGCAGGGCCTGTGGGCGCCCCCAGGCTGCCAGCAGAGGGCGCGCGGCTCCGCCCTCGGAGCGAGCGGGTACGGGGTGTTCTCCTCCCAGCGGGCTGCAGGAGAGGCGGTGAGGTTTTAATGCAAAGGCTCATCTTCCCGAGGTGGCCAGGTCAGCAGCTTTCACATCCAATGAAGAAGGGATCCATTTTCTACCCTCACCTCAAAAACCCTTTTCTGTAGTTATTTCAAATACTGTTGCCCCCAATGTATCTCCTAGCTGCGGTCCTGAAAGGTTGCTCACGGAGGAGACAGCCTTTAAAGGGCACTCAGGAAAGCTCTGTCACTGAAAAAAAGAAGCTGCAGTTATCTCTTGTAAAGCAAATTTGTTTTCTAAATCAAATAGAGACATGCCTGCTGCAAGACACCCGCTGTTCACAAGAAGGGTTTGTAAAAAGGGAGTTGGCTGCAGATAGCCCGGCCCCCAAGCTTGCAGGCATCCGGGGCCGGCCGCACACTCCCTACCTAGGGAATGACCGGCACCTGCAGGGCCGGTGACTGCCTCCCCCCTCACCCCCACACTGCAGGTGAGCCGAGACCCGCCTTGCCGCTCCAGGCGCTTGGCATGATGTCATCAGGCACCCAGAGGACGCAGGGAGTCGGGTTTCACAGACAGGGAGCCCTAGGAGGGAGGGCGAGGCCCGCAGCTCACCTTGATTTCCTGGTCAGCCTCACCTCTGAGGCACTTGCTCCCAGCCCTTGCCTCCTCTTCCGGCCCGCGGCTAAGGGACCCTTCCTGCTTGTAGGCCAGAAGGAAGAAAATGAGATCACGAGGACGTGCTTCAGCTACTAGTGATCTCGAGGCTGGGCATGAACCTGCGGCCTACCAACCTCTTGACCCAAGGGGAATCTGAAAAGATGCGGGCTGGAGCCCACGGCTTTGTGAAACCCGGAGCGTCCGTGCCCCCTGTGGGCCTTGCTCCCGATGGCTATTCAAAAAGGCTGAGCACTTGGTCCCTGGTGCCAGCAGTGTTGGCTCATGTGCTCGCAGGCGTTCCACTATCACTCCCGTTTCCCCGAGCAGGAGACGGGCAGAGAGAGCGGAAATGACTGGCTCAAAGTCACGCGGCGAGGCGGAGCTGTGAGGATTGAATCCAGACTCTCGAAAACCCATACTCCCTAACTTCTGCCCGGCGCCCCCAGGTGTGGTGACAAACTGCTCTTTCACACATGGAAACATCTTGATGAGGGGGAGGGGATCTTCCACATTTCAAGACAGAGGGATGCCTGGATCTAGGGAAGAATTTAACTTTTTTAAAGATTTATTTTATTTATTTATGCATACAAGAGCTGGGGTACAGGCCAGAGGTGCAGGGGAGAGGGAGTGAGAGGATTCACCAGAGACAGAGTAGGGAGCAGAACAGGCAGATCTACTGAAATCCACTGCCGAGGGGAGCAGCGGGCGAGAACAGGAGAGGTCTGCTGCGCCATGTGGGTAGCTCCCTGGCCGCGGATAAGCTTGATAGCCCTGAGACTTTAACCCCTGCGCCACTGGGGAGGCAAGGGGAGAATTTAAGGTTCATTCAGCCAATTGAAAGATTGAGCATATTCTCATTTCGTTTGAACCCAGTGGGGTACGGAAGATGATGAACTGGGGTGTGGGAGAAAATATTGAACCGCAATGAGTCTGTTCATTCTTTCAGAATTTGAATTTTTGCATACATTTCATAATCAGTGTATTTAGAGTCCATCCTCGTAAGTCATTAAAGGTCTACCACTCCGAGGCTGTTCCTGCTCAGACATTTTCACGCCATATCACTGATAAGATGTTGGCTGTTGGTCGCCTTGCCTTCTAAGTTTACATACAGCTATGAGAGTGGAAACCACTTTTGAATAATGTACCGTGTTTGGAATCACGCTGAGCAGATAATTGAGAGGAACCAAGCAGCACATCTTTTGTGCAAACTGAATTATAGATTCCAGATATTTCTGTTTGGTGTGTCTGGATTTCCAGTGCTGTGTCGGTCTGGTGAAGGGGGACTTATGCTGCCATTTTACTTTCCCTGTGAGTTTAGTTAGTCCACAAAAAAAGCAAAAAGGCAAAGGAGAGAGTGGAGAGAGAGAAGTTTCAATAAATTAGTTGAACTTGACTACTTTTTGCGATGACTTTAAGGGGCTCTATGGAGTTGTAGCTTCACGGTGGGTGCAAAGGAGAGATCTGAGGAGGAGACCAACAGGACAGGGGGTTCTGAGGCCATGTGTCAAGACAGTTCCTCTGGCGTCTGCCACAGATCAGCTTTGTCCAAGACCCAGAACAAGCCAGGAGCGGAAGGGCCGGACTGGTGGCCTGGGGCAGGGACCACACACAGCCAGGGCACGCTTATGCCAGGCCTTCCCTTGCAGTTCAGGCCCCTGCGGGGAGTCTCAGAGACACCTGGAGAGGACAGGAGCTGGGTGAGATCTTCCCGGAGCTGGCACTGGGCTGGGCGTCACTGGCTGGTGAAGATGCAGTAGGCCAGGCCGCGACAGGCTGACAGATCAGTGCGAGTTGTCTGCATAGGCCCTGCTGTTGCAGAAGCCAAGAAGGGCCCCCATTAGAAGAGCTTGACATAAAAGAACAAAAGGAAAAGAAGAGAGGTACCAGTGTGGGGTGGGCCCTGTGGCAGGAGATCCGGCCCAGGGGGCATCATGTCATTCCTGCCCAGGCCAGTCCCAATGCCCCTGACAAAGGCCTACTCAAGGAAAGGTTTCCTTTGCAGAGATGCTGGATGCATTTTGAAAAGATCCCCATTGAAAACAGTTGCAATAAAAGGTCTCTGAGCTTCAAGAATCAGTCTTCCATTATCTGGCTGCCCACAGCCTGCCCGGTGGTGCTCGCCAGTCGCACAAAGAAAACAGACTGTTCTATTGGCCCTCAAGTACCTCAGGAGCACCCATTCACTCACAGAAGATACTCTCTTCACAAAATGCCTTCTCCCTGCCTTAACGAGACACCCCCAAGGCTTCTGCCATGTCATGAAGACCTTGTTAGTGGGTATCCATTAGCACAGTACTTGAAATCATAAAGCCGCATTTAAAAAACATCACTTGTTAACAAGCACAACAGAAAGACCCCAGCCTGCTCGCCCAGCGGGAGCCTTGCCGCCAGGGAGACGCCTTTCGAGTGTCTCCACTGCCATCTGCCCCCTTGGGGACCAACACCTGCTGGCACCCTGGAAGCGGGGACTGAGCCTTTGTTTGGCGAGGAGCTTGGCCCTCTCTCTGGGTCCCCACCGCACTGACTGCCAGGACCCTGGTCCCCTCGTCTGAGCTCAGAGGTGGTAAACCCGCAGGCGCCCCCATGTCTCCTCTCCTCCCAGGACGAGGTAAGCAAGACAAAATAGTGGAAGGTGCATCGCTCTGGTGTTCAGAGTCCTGATGGGGACGGTGGGGGAGAGGGGTGATGCCTGAAGCTGCCGCCGCATCACCTCAGCCTCTCTCAGCCACACCTGTCCGAGGAAGGACAAGGCACCAGGCCTGAGCAGCTGCTGTGCTGTGCTGTTTTGTTATTTTATTTTATTTTTATATTTATATGTATTTTACATCATTGTTCATTTTCGTGCAGTGTTTGCTCTCTCCTCTCAGGTGTAGGCCCCGTGAAATCCCACCGCCAGTTCCCCCGGGCGCCATTGCTACGGTCCCTTGTGCTCGTCTGTCCCTGGTGCTGTTTTTGCGCCCTGATCGTCCCCTCAGGGTTTTGTTTGAATTAAGAGGCCTGCGGCCAAATACAGTTTAAACTCTGGTAGAGAACTATGAGGCAGGTCTGTCCGGAGCAAACACCCTGGAGAAAGGGGTTCCAGATTCCAAAAGGTGAGACCTGGGAGTGAGATTCCCAAGAAAGTTCTGACCTTATGGGAAAACCTGGGGCAGTGAGACGGCGGAGGCCCAAGGGAAGTGTGGACATGGGAACACAACAGTCCAGGAGGGTGAGGCCCACCAGAGAATGGAGCCAGAGTAACAGGGCCGTCCCTGAGCAAGGAGGGCGCGGAGTTACTCAGTTCTAGGCGGCTTCATGGGACCCACAGTCGGTTCTCAATTTCTATCTGGGGTTCTTTTATTATTTTCAAATGATAACAACTTTATTGAGATAATTCACATACCATACAATTCACCCATTGAAAGTGTACAAGCCAATGCTTTTGCTTTAGTATATTCACAGAGTTGGACAACCACCGTCACAATCAATTGTAGGACATTTTCATCACCTACCTGGAGTTCTTGATTCTACAAAGTAGATGGAGAAATTGGAGAAAGAGCAACAAAGTGACAGAAGGATAATAAAATAGGAGCTCAGAGAGTGTGAGGAGATGGGACTCTTTAAGGAGGCTGCAAAAAAAAAAAAAAATCTGGTGTTTAAATAAGGAACTACTAAAAGGAAGAGATTTGGCCTTTGTTTCCATTAAGGACAAACAAAAAACTGGGCTTGAGTAAAGTAAGGATTTAGGTAAGGCATGAAGGGAAAAAAAACACTTAACTTCCTGGCAATGTTTGTAAGTTCCAGGGTTCTGCTGCCCTTGGAAAGAAGACTGATGAATAGTCACCCCAAAGTGCTTCTGGTTTCATGCTGTTGGTAAGATGATGAGGCATCCCTTCAGCACTGGCTGAGCCCCGGCCTTTCTGAGATGGAGCAGTCCTGCCGGACCCTGTTTACTAGGGAGAAACTTCTAGAGAGCCCATTACGTGCTGGATGAAGGATGGCCCTTCCGATGAATGAATGGACATTCCACTATTATGATAGTTTCCTGGTCTGATCAGCCTTGCGGTAATAAACCAGAAAAATATGAGTAGGGCACCAGAGACCACAGCTACCGGGCTCTCCTCCTGATTGCTTTTTTGATTAAATTTATTCTTCAAAGGATTGTTGAGCTCTTGCTGTGGGCCAGGTGTAAGGCAGACCCTTGAGATAAAGCGGTGGTTCTCAACCAGGGGTGGCTTTGCCAACCAGGGGATTCCTGAAAATGTCTCCAGACAATTTTGTTGAAAAAATTGGGGCAGAGAGAGGGTGCTCCTGGCATCTCATGGGTAGAGAACAGAGATACTGCTGCACATCCTACAGCACCATGCAGTCCCTGCAACAGAGAAACAGCCAGTCCCAAGTGTCAATACAGCCGAGGTGGAGAAACCTTGAGATAAAGAAGACGCAGCCCCCGCTCTCCAAGAGTTTGGTCTGCTCAGTGTGGTATTTCTTACTATGGCTCAAAATGTGTCCCAGTGAAAATTTCTGCATTGATGAAGAATCTTCAAGCCTCTTATTAGACGCGATCATAAATAAACCCAAATTCCCAGTGCCATTCGGGACTGACATCATGGCACTATTCTTGCAAAGGGTTTATTAACATTCTTACTTATTGACTGGGTTCTCAAACCTTAGATTTAAAAATGACTTAGCAGAGTTTCCAGGTGACCTTTATTTATCTTTATTAGCAGAATGAGACTACATTTTTGAGTGTATGTGTAGAATAGTTGGATGAAAAATAACCTACAAGTTGGGTTACTATAGTAAACCTCAACATTTCATCTCCTGTAACTTGAACATGTTCAAAATCTTGCCAGGATACAGGTAAAATCTCACCTTGCTTAGCAATCCCCTGGTCTAATAATAGTTGCCCATGGATTATTTGCACTATTCTGGAACTACTTCTTTCAAGCCTTTAGATGTACTACTCACTATGAAATCAACCAATATGTTAATTAAAATAAAATATCAATTTATTAAAATGGCACCCTAAGGACCTCAAATATACCCTATTTTGTTTCTTTGATGTGGGAGGTCAGTTATTTGACCTGGTTGTTCTGGAAAATTGCCTTTTTTATTTAATGAGCAGTAAAGTCGGCCAGAATGACCTCCATCGCTTTTTTTTCCTGCTGTTAAAGTTTTCAGCTTAGCAGCTTTTGAATGTGGCTTTTAGAGACTTGGCATCCCCATTCTTGAGTTTGAAATCTCCCCTTTACAGTTGTACAAAGTACTCTGGGTGTTCCAATTAATGGAATGATCTTGAAAATAATTGAAAAAAAATCTGTCATTCAGACTCTACACTAATTCATACTGGTTTTTGTCCCCGATGGATCCAAATTCTTGTGGGTTCATTGGGCTTTAAACCCAATATTTTAGAATTATTGCAAAGTACACATTCTTGAGCTGTTGATGCTTCAAAACCTTTTACTTTCACAGAAAACTCTCTTGGGCTTCCATTTCCTCACTTTAAAAACAGAATCTAAATCCTTCCCTGCTGTTTTTATTAATTGTGTTATTGATGAAGATAATGACTATACTGACATATTTTCTCAGTAATTGGCCACCTTTCCTTCCTCCGTTCTTCCTTCCGTCTTCCTTCCTTCCTCCTTCCCTCCCTCCCTCCTTGCTTGGTGTTTTCATAATTGCAGATGTATTTTTTCAAGAATAAAGTGTGCAAGTTTTGCCTTTGAATCGAAACAAATCTTTGACTTCACTTTAGAAGTTTCTACTCACTGTCAAGGACTTCCTTGGTTAGGATAGTATCTACCCTTTAAATCTTTCTTTTTTTTTCCCTCTAGATCATCTAGTTTTCACTTTACCAAGAGCATCATTACCCTCAAATATGGGATCTTTGTAACTTGTTCCATTTTTTGTCATTTCTGTACTGACGCCAGCGGCAGCCATCTTGACAAGTCTGTGCAAATGTCAACACTCCTGGTGACTAATCAGATGTCTTCAAAGACTCTTGAAAGGCAGTTTTCTAAGTAGTTGACCCTGCAATTTTTTTTTTTTTTTTGAGAAGAGATGTGATGTTTAGTCATGAGAAAAAGCCTAGGGCTCCTGCATGGCTGAAGCCTGGAGATACAGGGGCGACCCATGTGAGGGGTGGGAGTGAGAGTGGCCACATGAGGCTGAATCCAGCTGAAAAATGAAGGGCCCGAGTTTGCCAGTGGCCCACTGTGTGAGCCCTGTGGGAATGACGTGCTGCAGGCCAGGAGCCATAGGCCCAGGCTGCCAGTTGTTCTTCAGGTGTGTGTGCGAAGGGCCGCGCACTTCTGCCTGGGGGAAGGGGGAGTACGGAAGGGAGCCGGCAGGACTTGTAGGCCCACGCTGGCTCTTCGACCTCTTCCTGATTCCTGGCCTGCGAGGAGCCATGTGGATTCTAGTTTCCACTGCCCTGGGTAGGTGGGGGTAGGAGGAGCACCTCGCTGCTGAGGTAACACAACCTGGCTCCCCATGCGACGGTCTGTATGCGGCCTCCACAGATCTCAAGGGCCAGGTCTCCCCATACTCCAGCTGGTCCCCACCACGCAGACTCTCACCAAGGGCCCCCAGTGATGAATGGCAAAGCCCACAGATGGGGGTGGCTGGGGAGATCTGTTCCAGGAACCCATCCCAGGGCCAGGGGATGGAACATGCTGGCTCAACACTCAGGGCTGACCACGGAGCCGACATTTCTCACCCAACCAGACCTGACATCTGAAGAGAAAAGGACATTCCTTGTTACAACACAGAGAAATGTGTGGCTGGAGATTCTTCATGTAATTACAAATGCCTTCCTCGCCATCTAGACGTTGCTCAGCTTTATGCGTCTGCTTCCGAGGGGCCTGTGGAGGCTTCTGTTCTACTGAGAAGCAGTAGGTCTTCTGGGTACATTTTGAAGACAGAAGACAGGGAGGCTGAAGCAATCACGGACATGCTGAGCAAAGGCAGCCGGGAACAGGAATGCTAGGCCCCAGGCCCATCTGCACGGATTGTACTGGAAACTAGAATGCGTGTGCTGTCCTCAGGAGACATGGCCAGAGGCCCATGGTGGGAGTCCATGTGGAAAAAGACCACGCTGGGTAGTTTGGTGCCATGGAAGCTGACTAGCGAGCCTGACAAGAAACAGCTATTTGCTTTTTTACCAATGTGCCACTCTTTGCAAAAGAAAGTACAACAGCACAGGACAAGAGCAGAAAAGAACATCCATTCTGGGCATCTAGTACAGGACCCAGTAAAACAGTAACCCTATACACGGAGGGCCTGGTAATAAAAGAAGTCTCGCGACTGCCTTCCACTTATTGGTGTTCCCAGTAACACCGATACACATCATTGCAAGAGGTGAAAGAAAGAGCTTTCCATTTAAAAATAAGCATGCCACAATCAGTCCGCCCCCCCCACCCCCGCACAGTTTCAGACTTAAGTGTGATGGGCCACCTGCTGCTCTGTCTGCAGTGTCCACTCAGGTTCTCACTTGTGTGGGTGGCTTTATGCTGTCCCAGGAGGGTGGCGCTGTTCTCTCCTTCCAGAGGCATCACTTCAATCCCTCAAGAAGTGGCTTCACCAGGGGTTCCTGGCCTCGGCAATATTGACGTCTGGGCTGGATCACCTGGATGGGGCTGTCCTGTCCATTGTGGGGTGTCTACTAGCATTGGGGGTCTCTACCCACCAGATGCCGGTAGCATCTCCTCCTCCAGCTGCAACAGCCAAAAGTCTCCTGGCTTTGCCAGATGTCCCCTGGGGGCCATGATCTCCCCCTAGTTGAGAACCACTGTGCTAGACTGACCAGGAGTGACTTTGTCTCTCTCCCCGCCCCGACCCCATTCCCAAATGGCTCTTCCCAGGGCCCGGGAACATGAGAGACTTGGAATCCTCTGGCCCTGAACTTGCCTCTGGTGCTGAGCAGCCTTCAGGGATATTTTTTGACTTACAAGACTTTCGATCACTCAGAATAATGCTCTGATGGCCTTTGAAAGGAAGGTCCTTTCAGGCTAAATTCTGGGCAGGAAGGAAGTATGTAAATTTTTCTGTTTAGTTTATGGGAGGTTCAGGCTCAGAATTCTATACACCCAAGGTCAGTGTAACCGGAAGGGCCTGGAGCACTTGAAACTTAGCTCCCCACCCCTCCTTCCCCACATTTTTAATAAATGTCTATACTGAGGTCTAGAGAGGGAAGTGACTTGCCCAGGCTCGTATCTGCTCCTCTGATGGAGACATAGGCCAATCTAATTCTTCTTTGCCCAACATGCCTGAAGAGTCTGAGTCTCCACACACAGGTACATGGCTAGAGCTTTACAAGCAACAGTTCTGGTCAGCCAGGCTAGTTAAGGAATGCAAGTTTTGTAAATGATGGAATACTGCAACCAATTAGTGCAAACAAACATTTATTGTGAAATATTCATCCTACCCTTTATTAGGTATTACATCATCAAAGCACTTTGTGGCAATGAAAATAGCTTTTTTACCCCTCTGATTCACCCACTATTCCATTAAAGCTGCAAAAAATGTGCAATCTGCTTGAAAAATAGGTTGCTCTTATTTACTCATTTGTGAAAAGTCAAAAATTAAAAAAGAAAATGATACTAGCTTACGGGGCCCCTAGAGCCGATCCGCCTTCCCGCTTCCCAACTACTCCCCCAAATAATTAACAAAGATAATTTGTTTTAAATGCCTTTTTATAAAACCAATGCACCTTTCCCCATATTATAATCATAAAAATGTTAAAAAGCCATTATTTACTTTCTTGGAAAAAAGGTGGCCAGCCGTTGTTTTTTGATTGGGAGCATGTGTATTTCCTGGGAGTTCACTTTCTTTAATTTTATGCTCCGGTTTTTGATGGGTTTCCTAAGGGGCTCTGTGTTTCCCATGGACTCTTCTCCTTGGCTGTTGATGTCATAGCCCTGAAGCACGGAGTCTTCTCTTTTGAAGGAGAAGTTTTTGGTGGACACCCCCGAGAGGCCTTTGATCTTGCCACAGAAAATGGTAGGCACAGCGTCTTCCACCGAGACGATCACCTTGGCCGCCTGGGACTCGCTCACCACCTCGACGTTGTTTTCGGCTTTGACCTCGCCGCCGGGCTGGCTGGGCGGCTTGAGCGGCTCGGGAGCCTTGCTGCTGCCCACGTGGCTGTCCATCATGGCCGGCGCCTCATGGGGCATGGCAAAGGGCATTTCCACGGCTCTGGGAAGTTTCTCCACCAGGGTGTGAGCTGGGGTGTCCACTGGCCCACTGCTGTCATGCAGTGTCTCGGGGGCGGGCTCAGATTTCCGGTGGGCTGCCAGGGACAGGTCCAGGGCTGCATCTTCCTGGCAGATCGGGGGACTAACTTCGCCAGTCTTGAGCCAGGGCATCGACTTCATGGAGAGATCCAGGGCCTCGTTCTCACTCCCCATCTTGATGACCGTGTGGCGGCTGAGCTGGAAGTACTCCCGTGGCTGCAGGATGTCGAAGGGCTTCAGTTCCTCTTTCTCCAGAGGGGTCTGGGTACCTTTAAAGGGGTGCAGGCCAAAGGAAGATGGTGGCTTGGGGAAGCTGGAGCTGAACTTGGATTCGGAGCTCTGAGGCACCGGGATGGGGATGGGGATGGGGACCGGCACGGGCAAGGGGACGATCACCGGGTAAGGTACCAAGAGAGTGGCCGGCGGCACCAGGGGGGACAAGGGGGCATTAAAAGGCTGGGGGGGTGCAGGGGCATATCCAGGAGGAGGCTGACAGGGTGGGGGGCCGAGAGCACCCTGCGAGGGAAACAAATTCTGGAGCACAGCTTCAAAGGGCAACGTGGCCTCCTGCGGCTGGCTGGGGATGCGCAGGTCCAGGAGCTGGGGCTGGGCCTCTGGGTCCTCAGCCCCCTGGAAGAGGTTGTTGTGGATGGCACTGGACGAGCATGGCGCCTCTTGCGGCAGGACCAGAGGGGAGTTGAGGTGCTGGAAGACGTGTTGCTCCAGCACCACGGGCAGCTGCACGGGCCCCTGCGTGGTCATGACGTAGGTGGCGTTGGTGTTAGGGGTGAGCTCGGGCGCGGAGCTTCCCTCCACCTGCATGTGAATGGGCATCACCACGGGGCTCTCCCCCAGGCACAGGGGCTGCAGCACGGTGGCCGCCACCTTCAGCGCCATGCCACTCTGGGACTCGGCCGGCGGGTTCAGAATGGACGGGGCCGGCACCGTCACCAGAGCCTTCTTTACCAGGTCAGTGGAGTTGATGTTCCAGGCCTCCGTGGTGATCAGCTGGGCCATGCCATTCTCCAGTCTGTTATTAGCCAAGGCAGGGGAGGAGTCGGTCATGTCCATGGCCAGGTTCTGGGACTGCAGATCATCCATCACTCGGCTCTGATGCCTCTGGGCCTGAGACACAGACACATAGTATTAGTCTCCTTAAGAGCTTCCTTACAATTGCTCCAAGAGCCCCCTCGGCATCTTTGAAAGGCTTCCACATTCCATAGTCTAGTGAACCAGGGAGCACCCCCATCTCTATGTGCCCCCCACGTCACAGGCACGTCTAGCCTACAGGAACACACCCACGCGATCAGCTGTGCGCGGGGAGCCCCGCTTTCACAGACGATTAAGTTATAAGCACAGACGATGTAGTGACTGAACGGCCAACTGAGGTTAAACAGTATTTTCAAGCTTAATTCTCAGCTTATATGTTTACCTTCAACAAACACCAACTTTGCTTCCACATTGCTATCTGGAAAAGTTATGCTACGCAGAGATTTGACTTGCTCCAATTCAAATAAGCAGCAAAGATTTACTTCCCTTTGAGAAAAAAAGAAAACCCAGTCACATTAGAATATTCCACGAAAATGGAAGGGGGCGTCCCAATCACAGGAAACAGTCAGTGCAGCCCTTGTAGCAGAGACTGGATGCGCGTGGCAGCAGCGCCTTCACGCGAGGTCGTTGGCGCCATCCTATGGCCTCTCTCCGACCAATGGCATCTGTCTCCTCGCATCATGAAAATCTACTCCGAGGAGCAAGAAGGCTGGAGAACGTGCGTGCGTGAGCGTTCCTGGGGCCAGCCTCAACTTTCCCGTCGGTCAGCTCATCTGTCTGGCCCGTGCCCGCTCCTCACTCCAGCTCTCCAGGATAGGGGTTGGTGGCGGGGAGGGAGCGGTGACGATCCCGGGGCTAGGGAAAAGCTACACTTTTTGGAAACAATCCTCAGAGGTGAGATAATCTTTCTGGAAGTCTGTGCCTCCTCGGGCCGCCTCCCGGGAGGCCAGTGGAGCCCAGCATGGGTGCTTCCTGGAGGAAGCAGGACGGCATCTACTATATGGCTCTCCATGGAAACGTGTCCATATTTAGCCCTGTTACCATGGAGAAGGCAGGCACCATGTCTAACTGGGAGATCTTTGCAGCCCTGGAGGCTGGTGGGGCTCAATAATAATTCAATAATCCTCAGGTTGGCTGGGCAGGCTTTGGGCAACTCAGATTCTTGATTTTGCCTGTCTGAGCTGTCTAGACCGAGGCCGGTAGTCTTCTCTTCACCTCCAAATTACCCACACAACCTCCAAAACAAGTGAGAGAGGCAGCCCAGCACACCATGGGAGGAGAAGTAAACAAATGAGGCCTCACTACAGGGAGGCAGCTTTAACAAATGAACAACTCTGTGATATTTCCAAGGCAATCGAAATGTGTCAACTGCAAAGAGCAATTTTCTCGGTGTTTCTCTGAAGGAGGAGGAGGAGCGCCGCCGCCGAGGGAGAGCTCCAGTCTGGCTGCCTCTCTCTGGGCGCAGCGCCTCCAAAAACCTCCAGGTGACCCAATGCTGGCCAATAATGCCCCTGGGACAGAGTGGGGAGACAGCCTGCCCCCAGGGAGGCGAGGGGGCTCGCCCCAGCTGAAGGGCCTGGCTTTTCCTAAGAGGAGTCCGTTCCTGATTCAGCCCAGAAAAACGCCACCCTCCAATACAAGCCTCACCCATTTGCTCATCCACCTGATTCGTTCGCTGAGTGCTACCACATACCAGCACTTGCTGGGGGCTAGAGACCCTGCTATGAGCAGGCCAGACAAGGTTCCTGCTGTCGTGGAGATGATAGTCTAGAGAGAAATACCAACATCAGTGGGAAGAAGTTTTGTTAGCCACTCTCTAGAAGGCCTGTGAAGATTCTGAGAACCTCAAGCCTCTTCCAGAAGGATCTACTTATAGTGTCCAGAACGCTCAGGAAGGGGGTGAGAGAGTCCAGAAGGGAGTCTGGGATGGGGCTGCTGAGGACAAAAACAATGGTTAGAGAGGGCACCTGAGGCACCCAGCTGAGGAGGCTTCTGATAGCCTGCAAGGCAGCCTGCTGGGAGAAGTCAAGACATGTTCTGTGCCACCTTTAGGATTATTGCGCAGTGAGGTGAGACTTTCTCCCAACTACTGCACCTGTCAGCCTTCCAGAAGTGGAGCGCGCTCTCGCTCTTTCTCCCCACCCAACGCTGCGCCCCCTCCTGGCTACGGGAGAGAAGACCAACTTCTCAATGCCTTCTACCCCTGCTCCTCGCATAAAAAACCCCTTCAGCTTAGGTACCATCTCTCATTGCTTCCTTCAAAACCTCATTTTGCCCCCTACCTGGCCCTGGTTCTAGCCCAGCTACTCTCCCAGAACCTTCGCATTCAGAGTGTGAGGAGGGGACCTCGCTAGGGGAGGCACTTCCCACAAGTCCCTGCTCCTTCCACAGATGGCAAGACCTAAAGCTCACTGAACATTTTCTACGCTCCAGGCCCTCTACTGAGAATGCTAAATACTTTCCATGTTTTGCCTCATTTGGTCCTCAGAGCAACCCTACGACAGGGTCCTATAATTATTCCCATTTTATTGCGAAGAAAAGTGATTCCACGGGAAGATTAGATAACTAGCTGAAGGGTACGCCACGGCTGGGATTAGAATTCAGGATCATGTTTAAAAAATGAGCAGGGGATTGGAAGAGACAGTTCACTGAAAAAAAAACCAGAGCTGGCCAATAGGCACATGAAAAGATGCCTATCGCCTCTCACTAGGGAAATCAAAACACGGAGGTAACGCTTTACAAAAGACAAGAAGCAATAGTTCTGGTGAGGATGCCCAGAGAAGGAAGCCCATGGGCACTGTGGGTGGGAAAGTAAACTGGTACAGTCATTATGGAAAACAGTATGGAGAATCCTCAAAAAGTTAAGAATAGAACCACCACATGATCCAGCCACTCTTCCACCTCTGGATATTTATCTGAAGAACTGAAAACACGAATTCAAAGAGCTATGCACCCCCATATTCAACACAGCAGTAGTCACAATTGCCAAGAGTTGAAAACAACTTAAGTGTCTATCACGGATGGATAGAGTTGTATATATGCACCACAGAATACTACTCAGCTATAAAAAAGATTAAATCCTGCCCTTTGCAGCATGGATGGAGGTAGAGGGTATGATGACGCGTGACATAAGTCAAGACAGAGAACATAAGTCAAGACAGAGAAAGACCCACACTACGAATCCATTCACATGGGAAGTAAAGAAACAAAACAAATGAATGAAGAAAACAAACAAAAAAAAACCTCTTAGTCTACAAGAACAAAATAGTGGTCACCAGAAGGGAAGGGGGAAATTAGATGGATAAATTGGGTATAAGAGGTCAACTGTATGATGATGGATGAAAACCAGATTTTTGGAGACAAACTTAATGCAGTATACACAGATGTTGATCTGTAAGTCTGTGCACCTAAAATTTATATAATGATATGAAGCAACAGCACTTCAATAAAAAAAGATGAAATGCTGCCATTTGCAACAAACAACATGGATGAACCTGGAGGGGATTATGCTGAGTGAAACAAGGCAGACTGTATGATTTCACTCATGTGTGAAATATAAAGAAACAAAGCAAACAAAAAATAAAACTCCTAAAGAGAACAGATGGGTGGTCACCAGAAGGGAAGAGGGCTGAGGCTGGGTGAAACAGATAAAGGCATCAATGGTACGGTGGTGGATGAAAACCCGGCTTTTGCTGGTGAGCCTGATGCCAATGATGATGCTGTGCACCTGAAATTTACATGCTCTCATAAACCAACGCCACCTCAATACGAATTAAAAAAAAATCGAAGGCGCAAATGGCTGCATGGGTTTCTGGAAAGGACCGGCTGCCATCTTGAAGAAGCCTGCAGGCTCATGCTCTTGCTGATGAACGGGAGGCCGTAGGGGCCGCTCTAGCCCAAAACAAAATGGTGTGGAGGGGTGTACGCCTCCTAGCTTCCACACCGGACGAGCTTGAGATGGACCTTGGATTTTATCTACCTCAAGCTCGTCCGGTGTGGAAGCTAGGAGGCATACACCCCTCCACACCATTTTGGTTTGGGCTAGAGCGGCCCCTACGGCCTCCCGTTCATCAGCAAGAGCATGAGCCTGCAGGCTTCTTCAAGATGGCAGCCGGTCCTTTCCAGAAACCCATTCAGCTGTTTGCGCCTTCTCTTTTCTCCTCCAGGGCCCACCTTGTCCCTCTAGCCAGGAAAGGTGCTAAAGGGTCACCAGACTTCCTGTCTTTGGGGAGTGCAGGCCAAAGGGCTACCTATGGTTCTTTTACTGGTGGCCACCTTTCAGCCCTCTTTCCGTGGCCCGCCTACCCCGCCGTGGCTTCTGGACACAGACATCGGGTGGGTGGGAGGGCACCTCAGAGCTCCTGCCGCACAGGGAGGCAGTCAGATCCTCTGTTGGGGCTTCCCGTCGCTGGGAACAGGGCCGGGACCAGATGGGATGCCAGACAGGCCGGATGCAACATCTCTGCGGCAAAGGGCCAAAATCTCACTTCCACCTCCTCCCACATGACAGCTCTGGCCTGTCTGACTACTTGAAGTGGGGATGGTGAGCAGCTGCAGCCCCTCCCCTCGGAGCTACTGGCCCCTGAGCTGAGGACTGAGTACCCGCTCCCCAGCAGGGGAATGCACGGGGTACCCTGCCTTCATCATGAGCTCCCCCAGAGAAGTTCGTCTCTCCATTCCCTCTACTCCTCCTGCCCTGTTGTTCACCCTGCCAGCAGGCACCTCACAGCTGGGGCAGCAGCTGTGGGGCCTGAGTGCACCCAGTGAGATTGCGTTTGCAGTCGCTGCTGCGGAGCCAGGCCTGGAAGCCCCAGTGAAGGCCGGAGAATAACAGCCAGCTCAGAAGAGGAGAGTTCAAAGGGCAGGTGCGTCCCCAAGGACCAGGGCAGGCTGAGAAGCCAGGAAATGAGTAGAGCGAAGGCAGGAACTGGCCTCCCTGTGACTAGTGTGGGTGGAGGCGCACTGAGGGGACCTTTGCAAATCGAGGGGGTCTCCCAGGAGCCAGCAACTCATGCTCAAGCCGAGGGGCGTGATTTCTTGATGTGACAATGAGTTTCAATGGGGCGGCCTGTCCATTGGCCGTGAACCTGCGCTGTTCTCACCGGGGGGCAGGGCCGGGGATCTGTAAAGGAAGCGGCCAAGCTGGAGCTCCCCGAGAACCTGGCCAGTGGCTGGGTCTCACCCCTCTGTAGCCCATGTGCCCCCTGGATGGAAACTCTGGGGGAAGCCTCAGGGCCCAGGGCAGGTGGGGAAGGACTCTCCGGGGCAGTAGATGGGCACTAGGACCTGTGGGGTCACAGAATAGTTATCTGAACCCCTGGTCTAACCCTCCTGCAGATCTAAATATACCTGAGGTGGGTTCTCCCTAAGGTCCAGCCCTCAGCCTGGAGCCTCCTGGGGCCTCTGCCTTCACCCAGCCAACTCCAGCTCATTTGTCACTTTGGTGGCTCCTCCTTTAAGATCTTCCCCCACCCTCGCTGAGCTCCCACAGGACCCCAACTTTCCCTGGTCTAGTCCTGACCACCCCCCACCCCCGGGGACTGTCCATTTTCTCTTTTCTCCAAGATGGAGGGACACTTTCACCTTCCTGTCTGTACCTGGGGCGCACATGAGCGCAAGAAATACCTCCTGAAGGAAAGAGTGCGTGAGTGAGTGTCTGGGCCTTGCAGAGCCCGATGTGCGGGTGTCCAGGCTCTCGTTGCAGGGCCACCGTTCACAGCCCCGCGGCGTGCCGGGGCTGGAGGGGTGTCAGAGCTCACCTCTAGCCTCCTGCTGACTTTTTTACAGAGAGTAAACTGTGATCCAGGAAAGCTGGCTAAAACTCAGCCAGGGCCAGTTCTTTAAGCGGTCACCATACTCTCCTTGTGGAAAGAGGAAAGGGCGGGCCCCACAGACGCCATGGAGGGCAACATGGCGGCTCCCACCTTCACTGGCCAGTGGGAAACTCTGATGAGCAGAGGATGCGGAAGGCCTTTGTGGACAGGGAAGAGGCCCACAGGGAGGAGGTGTAAATGACTTCATCTGGTGTCCCTGGGTTTCTCTGACACCCAGAAAAAGAAAGCCAAAGCGAAGATGCTTTTGTGAAGAAGCTGACCTGGCACCTACCTCCTAAGTGGTCGGTCACGGCCCTGCCCCTCAGTTGGCTCGCTGGGTACCCACAATTCAGGGCGTGATATACGCTAAGCATCTAAGTAACTGTAACTGGTGGAAAACTAGTTTTACTCTCCCTATTGGGTGTATTAATTCTCAATTACTTGGCCCAGTGATTAAATTTTTTGAGTGTTAAAACATCAGCACAGGGCCGCTTACTGACGCTGTGAACATAACTGCCACACGAAGTGGTCCCAGACTGGTTAGTATACAGAGACGACACAAGCTGGTTGCCTGCCTTCTGGCCGATTGCCTTTTCCATCCGGAGATCTACACAGCCCTCCGCAAGGAATGCCATCGCCCAGATTCGCTTCTGAAGTGAATTTTCCAATGTGTTCCTTCAGGTATTCAAACCGTGGTGGCCGTGCTGTTCATGATGGCGTCTCACCTTCGTGCCCGTGGGCAGGGCTGGCGGGGGCGGGGCTCTGCCAGAGAGGACAGAGGGCAGATCTCAGCTCTGCTATGGTATTGGTGAAAACGGAAGCGGTGGGCACATGTGAACGGGCCTTGGATGCCAGGGCACCCCGAGGGAAGCAGAGTCAGGCTGTCATTACGGCTCCATGAAACTTATTTATGTTCATTTTGTCACCCCGTCCTTTCTAGTCCCGTTTTTCTATTTGATGGTGTGTTTGGCAGAAGACATACATGATCTTAAAAGGTGTGTGTGTATAGGAGGGTGCTTCGTTGGTTCTTCTGATTGGAGCGCAAGAATGGCAAAGTTGCAACTCAGCAGCGTAGATGCTTTCGAGACCCCTGAGACTTCAAGGGTCCCCCTGCCTAACTGAGTCTTGGGGTCACAGGCCCAGCCCAGCTGCGCGCCCACTGTGCAGAGCAGGATGCTGAGCTTCTGGGGCTGAGGGGAGCTCAGAGGCCACAGTGCCCAGACCCTCATATCTCTGCTCCTTCAAAAGCACAGTCCATCTGTCGCTGTGGCCTCCGTGCCCCGGGTCTAAGGGGTCCCTCACAGTACCTCTAGCGTGACCAGCACTAAACACCAAAGCTCAGCGGGATGGTCTGATTCAACCATGGGATGGTCAAAAGAGTTGGATGGGCGAGGAGTTTGATACAACAGGAGCAATAAACCCCTTGACCCCGTGATATGTAAGAGAGACTGACAGAGAAGAGATGAGATTCAAGACACAACTGTGCGCGTGAGCTGTGCGTGGCTGTGGGAAAGTCATTTTCTATCCCTGGGACTCAGTTTCCCACTCTGTGGCATGGACTGCTGGTCTGCTCTTAACGGGTGGCGGAAGGTGACTGGACCTCCCAGAAGTGAGTGTTGTCTGCTGGGAAGGAGTGGAACCTGGTCTCTGGGGAACTGGCCAGGAAAGTGTGGGTGAATAAGCAGAATCAGGGAGGGAGAGAAGTAGGGTGGGAGTAGCAGGGTCTTTCTGGACCATTTCTATTAACCCCGAGAAGACTCCCCTCCCCAGTCTCTCAACTCCACGGCCCCAGGGATTGGAGGGGAGTGACCAAGAACGT
Source organism: Talpa europaea (assembly GCF_964194135.1). Classification (NCBI taxonomy): domain Eukaryota; kingdom Metazoa; phylum Chordata; class Mammalia; order Eulipotyphla; family Talpidae; genus Talpa; species Talpa europaea. Next base: position 8,175,463 of record NC_140081.1, read on the forward strand.
GAAGGAGAGGCTGGAGGACACCAGGCTGGCTCTCCCGGAGGCCTGGGCCTTCTTTAACCTGGTGAAGGCTGCAAACAGGGAGAAGGCTGGGGGACACCAGCGGCTTCAGTCCGAGCGTGGACTGTCTTCTGTGACTGAACTTTCCAGAGCAGGTTGGTGTCTGTGAGTTGAAGGCATCATAGCCCTGGTAAAGAACATATTACATGCCAAACGTGCCCACATTGTGGTCTCCGGAAGGGCTGAGGTAAGGAAACAGCTGATTCAAACACAATATTAACACAGCAAATCCAAAGGGTACAGGGACAACCTCACAGAAGTCAACAAACAGCTCACTGGCCTGGTTTCCTATTGTAGACCTTCACTGGGAGACACCAGAGCCCACAAGGAATCTGGGCGACACCAGGGGGGTCACTCTGCTTCCTCTTCCGTCCAGGTGGAGAGCATCGGGTGTCTCATTCCCAACCCCCGGTGACCTCTTGACTGCCTACACAAGGCCTGTGGTGGCCCAGGCATCTGGGGAGGCCTGGGTGGGAGGGTTGGAATCAGGAACCAGGGTCACGTTATTCATTGATGCTTTCAAAACCTAGCCGGGCATCTGCGTGTGCCAGCATGCCCTCCCTCTTCCTCCACCTTGGAACCTTTTCTCCGTGGGCTCCTTGCCTTCTCTTGGCTCAATTCCCAAAGTATTATCCAATCTATATTCCCTGGGGTTATCTGCTTGTAACAAGGCCCCTTGAAGGCCTGCATCTCCTGTGGAGGCAAAGAAATTGCTGTAAAGAAAGAACAGGTCCAGGTCCCCGACAGCAGTGGGAGAAGATGTTAATGCAAGGACCTCGCAAAGGCAGAGAACAAACACTTATTTTCCAGAAAGGGCTGTCCCAGGGGCTAAGAGGAAAGGGGCGTGCCTCATGTCTTGGTGAGCCTCTGTGGAGAGCGAGAGGCGCACCTCAGAATCACAGGAGAAAATCGAGAAGTTGCCATGAATGGCAAATGACATTCACATGGATATCGGGCTGAGAATCGGTGAGTCTGTCCTCATCTTCGGGGGGAAGCCACAGTCCCCCACCAGACACAGAGCCCCACACAGCCTGAGGTGCTGATGCTGGGGCAGCATCTCGTACAGAAACAGAGGTTATGTTTAGGTCTCGGGCCAGAGTCCATCATCTTAAAATGCTATGAATTGGCGGAGAATTTTCTGGCCCTAAGGAAACCTCTCAAACAAGGAGCAAAGGGGCAGGAGGAACCTGTCTCTAGAAGAGAAAATACTTCTAATTAGACCGAGATACAAAGGTTACATTTTTGTTCTGGGAAAAAGACTGTTTATAATCCTGTGTCATTAGCAGGACATTTTCCAGAGACCGGTGTGCCAGAAATAGACCCTCTGAGGGGTCACTGGAGGCAAGGGGTGCAGGCTTGTGAAGCACAAAGGACGAGTTCAGATTTTCCCTTTCTTCGAATTCAAATTAGCCCCTCACTGCCCAGGCACATGGAGGAGGGGCCAGGCTTTCCATGGGTACTGGACCCCGTGAGTGACAGCAGTACACACTGTGAACTTAGGCCTGGGTTGGGATTTCAGCCTTGCCGAACTTTGCCAGCTGTGTCACCTCGGGCATGTTCGTGTCATGCCTCAGTTTCCCTATGTGCAAAATAGGGACTCAAAAAAGACAAGGGGCGGTTGTAATGATTAAGGGAAATAATCTAGGTAAAGCATTTGGCACAGAGCCCGGCACATGCAGCCATCATCATCGTCATCATCACTGTTGCCAGGTCGTCATCATCATCTCCATCATCATCCTCGCAGTCATGGCCTTCAACATATCATCATGATCGATGTTCTCACATGGTCACCACGGTCATGGTCATCATCAGGCCCACTGCCATTATGACCCTCTGAGTGTCTTACACAAATGTTCCCCATGGGTCTGCACATTTGGTTCCTCAGTAAAAACTTAGCTTGTTCAAAGGCTCATTTAGCTGCTAGGAACGGAGAGCACATTTCCACAGAATTCATGTCACCTGATGGTGAGGTTTCCACAAAAACTCACCTCACTCCAACATAGATGGAGTACTGAACCTTTGCAGTGAAAACAGAAAACAAGAGTGTGACACTACTGGGAATGAAAGACAACAGGAAAACAAATAAGTACACAAATCTGATTTTTGGTTCAGGCTGAGAGGCTGGGAAAGTAGAGGTGGCTCAGTCTCAAAGATCGACCTCAAGAAGAGGGGTATATTGAATGTAGACTCATGAACAATTTGTGAAATTCCAAAGTTACCCCCAATTGGCTATGATTTCACTTCATTCAGAGTTTACAGTTCCTTCTCTTGACCTAAGTAGCCACGTAGCTCTCCTCTCCTGCTTGTTAGAGAGATTAGGGTCCTTTCCTCACAAGGAGAACTAAAACGAGAGTGGGGTGGTATAGGGTAAAGAAAATGTCAGGCTTTTCTGCCCTCCCGCCATCAGGATAGATGATGGATTCTTGAGGTCCCGAATGCATGCCTGATGGCGGGCACCTGGAGTGGGGTGTGGGCACATGTAGATGGGATTCACCTGGGCTAAGACTGTGCTTTTTTAAGGGCGGCGTCATGGGGTCGCCAGCAGAAGCCAAGAAGCCAAGAGAGAAGCAAGAGAAGCAGAAGCTGAGAGAAGGCCGGAGAGCCCAGATAAAGTGAAGACTTGCTGGGGGCTGGGAGGCCTGCCAGCCTCCCGGCCCCCCAGCACCCCTGCCTGCCGTGTACTGGGTAAATCCCAATAAAAGACCTGCAAAAACCCACTGAGGACTCTGACTCCTCCTTCACCCGGTCTGCATGGGATCCTAGAAAACCTGCACTGTGTCCTTCCTGACCCTACAGATAGAATGGCAGAGCAAGAGGGTAAAGACAAGAGAGGGAGAGAAACCAAAGGGATTTTCTGACATAAGTGAGCAAGATTTCAAGGAAAGGAGGAGAAGATTAAAAAGTACACGTAGGTTGGGCTCCCTGGTGGCACAAGGGATTAAGCATCAGCACTATGAAGCTATCGGCAGCCACTGCAGCACGAGTTCGATCCCCGGGCAGGGAGCTACCCACATGGCACAGCAGACCTCTCCTGTCCTGTGCCCTGCTCCTCTCAGCAGTGTATTTCAGTAGATCCGAATGTTCTGCTCTGGGAAATCCTCTCCCTCCCCCTGCCCCCTCCCCCTTGTTCTTGTACACATAAATAAATAAAAATAAATCTTAAAAAAAGTACACGTAGATGAAGTGAGAAAGAGGGTGCTCAGCTGGAAGAGATAAAACAAACTGAGGAAAGCTGTGGGAAGAATTACTAAATAAGGATTACTCAGTTGGCCACAAGGGGACGCTGTTGATCTATAACAGCTGGGTTGCCACATGGTGAGATGGAGGGAGAGGTGAGGACTGGCTGGAGTTTCTCAGCAAAAGGAGGAAGTGGGGCAACCAGGTGTCCACGAGCGCAAGAGGAAACAGGAAGGGGATCCAAATCTGGGGAAAGCTTCTGCCATTTTTTTTTAAACCACCAGGCAGGCACAATCACTTGTGACTCGGCTGTGCGGTCATTCCTAGGGAAAAAAGTAGATTTATTTTCTTTGGGCGTCTAAGCATCATCTTAGCCTACCCTGGTCCCCTCCTTGGCCAGTCAACATTGGGTTCCCCCAATGTTGAAATTAAGCTCTCCTGAAAGAAGCGGATAAACTCATTCTTACTGAGGTCTATGACCGATAGGTTCAAGAATTATGTTTCCTTTACTGGCATAATCAACACAATTCAGTCAGCAATAAAGTTATGGACAAAGAAGTAAAATTTCATTGAGGAATTTCAGATACCAACCATGGGGCGGGATTCTCCTAACTGTCTTAAAATCTCTCCATGTAAATAAGAGCCTACAACTGTGACCAGGTTTGCTGGTTCTATTAAAAGGCACTTGAGGTTCAAATAAGGGGGTGGGCATGACTCCTGCCACTACTGTTCACCCCACAGGAACCTTACGGGTCTAGTATAGCACTGTCTGGTACAGGGCCCGCTACTCAACGGTCTGCCTCTTGAAACTCTGATTTCTGTCTTACCGGGTGTCCAAGCACAAGTTCGAGAAAAGGCAGAGAAAAGAAGGAAGTCAATTTATGAAGTAAGTTACCACCATGGGCAACTGGGGCTCCAGTTGGGGTGTTTTTTCACCAACCCCATCTATTACAGGCTCAAGGCCGCTCCTGGATGGGGTTGCGCTGACTTCTTGGCCCCTCCAGTTAGCCTCTCAGCCGCCAGAGTGTGCTCTTGAGACCACAGTGGAAAAGTCCTCAGGGAGAGTCACAGGTGTTTGCAGGAAGCAACTTTGGGTGTAGGGGTGGAGGGAACGTGTGGGCAGGGTACCAGCCAGGTCACCCTGCCCGGGGGCTTCCCCAATGGGTGGCACTTTCTATGACCCCTAAGAAACACGGTTGGAACAGTCTCCAAGCCTCAGAGGAAGCTGCTCGCGAGAAGCGCGCCTGGAGATCTTGCACCAAGCCAGGCGCGCCAGGAGGCCGCAGGTGGCTCTCCCCCACAAGCAAAGTGGTCCGGAGATGGTCAGTTTGGCTAATGTGTTCTTTTGCAACCTATAATGGGGCCCTTGAGAAAGTTCTTTTCATCATATTTGTGCTGGCTGCAAGGCAAGATGTTCCAGGGCTGAGTCACAGAGGGAGTTTCTTCTGGTGATCTTGTGTTCCAACCCTGGGACCAAAAAAAAATAAATAAACAAATGCCACTTCACTTCATCCGCTGCGTACTGTCTAAAAATAATAATAGCAACCCCGACCCAGAAGTACAGAGACAGTGCAGGGAGAAGAGGGCGGAGAGTGCCTTCTTTCCAGAATGCTGTCTTGTCAGAAGCACCCCTCTGCCTGGAGGTGAATTCTCTCAAGAGCAGAACAATGCACTCTGCAGAATCTTTGCTGCTGTCTCTTGAAGTCCCCACTAATTCACTCTATTTATCTTAAGGCAAGTATGTGGTTGCATAAACAATACGAAGTTGGGGTGGCGAAGGAAGGAAAAGGCTGGTGTGTAACATCTGGCTGGTTGATAATGCAGATTAGAGGTGTTATTTCCTGTTTTCTTTTGGGGGAAGAGTTCTTCTGCAATGCACGTGCTTACACACACACGCCCACTGCCAGCACCAGCACCAGCACCACCAGCACCACCAGCACCACCAGGACCAGCACCACCACCAGCACCACCAGCACCACCAGCACCACCAGCACCAGCACCACCAGCACCACCAGCACCACCAGCACCAGCACCACCAGCACCACCAGCACCACCAGCATCACCTGCACCAGCACCAGCACCACCAGCACCAGCACCACCAGCACCACCACCGTGGGCAAGTAGGAGTGAGGCCACCTGTGGTCCCTCTAACCCTCGAGAGATCCTCAAGGCAGGATCCAAGCCGATTCCCCGTTGTCCTCACTGCCCCACCTGAGTTCTAGTCATCAAACCTTTGCCGCACGGGCAGGGTGTCAGCAGGGGAGATGGAGGGTGGGGGGGGGGGGCTTTGCAGCTGTGCAGCGGGAAGGGCCCCAGGAGAAAGGTTGCGGGCCTGACCGGGAGACTCCGGGCTGGAGGGTGAGGACAGGGGGGTTGTGGCCTTAGAGGGAGGCTCTGGCTCTTGCAGGGGGTGGTCCAGGGTGGCCCTCAGCAATGAACCCTGTGCCCCAAAGTACGGCCGACACAATTTTGATGTCTCCACTCTCACTGATGAACAGGAGGCCGTGGACTCAGTAGTGAAGCCATTAAGTTGGGGGGGAAAGATAAAATAGTTAATTTTAGGCCTTGGCTAGCACGAGCTCGCTCTTGCTCCCCCCCCCCCCCCCCCCGCAGGCAGGCACCACTCACAAGATGATAATAATAAACGATTTACTAAGCATTTACTTATTATGTGCCAGGCATCCTGCTAAGCATTTTACATTCATTTTCTGTCGGAGTTCCTCAGAAACTTAGCAACCCCTGCAGATCGTACCATCTTGGTGTGAATTGGTTTATTGGCTTTTTCCCTCCTGTAAACCCCCAGGGAATGGTTGTCTTGATGGGAGGGAGGGACAGAGCTTTCCAGAACGTGAACATTCAGTACAGGGAAGGCAGGTCTGGGAGAGAAAGAGAAGGCAAAGTCTCCTGGCACCAAGGATGGAGGCAGATGGGGTAGGGAGGGGCGGGAAAAGAGGCAGAAGACGAAAACGACTCCTGGCCTCCGCGCAGCGCAGGGCCTAGAATGCTTTGACCTGGTTCTGTACCTGGAGTGAGTCCAGCCCTGCACGCCGCCCCTCCACAGTCACACTGCAGCTAGCCTTCCCTGACCCTCGAAGGACACAGGAGCTGCCATGGCGTTTGTGACCCCCAGAGCTCTCTTCCTCACCTGCACGAATCCCGGTAAGGCCTTCCTCCCACTCTCCCAGGAACACATTTCATCTGTGGCTGCCCAGTTGCTGTTCGCCACCGCCACTTCCTCTTCTGCCTGGACTGCATTTTCCAGCCTCCCTGGCAGGCAGGTGAAGCCATGTTCCAGCCAAGAGAATGTGGTGGAAGTGATATGCACCGTTTCTAGGCCTGGCTCCTACCGACCTTCCATGCCCGATGCTCTCCTCTCTCTCCATGCCTCGGCTTAAGCGCAGGGACCTCTTGGGAACCACCTGCAGGAGCCGTGGAACCTGCGTGGAAGGGCCTGCATGCCTGAATCATGGCTTGGAGTGGGCCAGCTGCCACCAGGAACATCCATTTTGGGCTTCATGTGAAAGAGGAATAAACTGTTATTGTCTCAGGGCCGCGATACCCTTTCTACTTGTTTGTATCGGCAGCAGTCATTGCCTTAATGGATGAACACAGGGCTTCCTGGGACCCGCTCAGTACCCTAGAACATTCTGAAGCCCACTAGCTGAAAACCGGAATGGAGTAGCCTAAGTGTCCGGAGGCCAATTCTTAGCTTCCCTGTGCTAACCTGTCTGCTTTAAAAGCTAGGGACACCTCTGGGTGTGCTCCTGACTGGAATTGGCCTGTTAATGTGAGTCCCAGGTTATTCTTTACTTGGCTACTGTATAAGTATCCTCTGAAGAAGACCACCTCATTGGTATTCAAAGAGCTGGTAGGGTTGGGGGGTTGTGCGAGGAGCTGCCTGCAGGGAGCAGGAGGCAGACCTATCATTGGCCTTCCTCCTTGGCGCCCCCAGGCAGCCCTTGTCCATGTGAGTGGGTGTGGGTGTGGGAGGGAGAACAGCAGGGCCCTGGCACAACATAGCCAAACAGACCCAGGAAGCTGGCGTGCCTGGCATCTGGCCAGAGGAAATTGCTAGAACCACAAACCCCTTTTCTCTGTACCCTTTGGTGTTCTGCTGCTTTGCAGAACAGGGAGGCTTGGGCTTTCTGCCCTTTCTCCAGTCATACCCCAATCATTCTAGGAAAGGTCCCTGTGGGTACTGCTCTGGGCAAGTTCACTGGGGCTCAAGGGTCTGGGCCCAGCTTTCCGTTGCTGGCCTCTATGATGGATTTTTCTAGGCAAAGCCAGCCGGTTCGTCAACCTGACAGTGGGAAGAACACTAAAACTTGAGTGGCGGGTGAGGTGAGGCTTATTATATTCACATAGAGGTGGAGATGTACCCCCAAAGATGGGTAAATCAATTGAAAAAAGCCCCAGAAAATTCTCATCTAAGCAGATGCAAATAATAACATCACAAAAAACTTACCCTTGCAATCTTAGTTTCAACTGATTTGATTTCTTGTCATAAGGATTTGAATTGGATAGGAACAAATAACATTTTCAATAAATACTAAAACCAACAAATAAAAAAAAAGCTCTAGCCTTATGTTTAGCATAACTGCCCTTTCTAGGTTCTTCTCCAAGACACTGGTCTGTCTGAAGACTCTGGGTCACAGCCACGTTGGACTGAACCTGTCAGAAAGCTTTCCTCAGCACAGGAGCAAAGGAGGCAGAGATGCTCACACATTTCCTGGCCAGGGCTTAGACAAAGCCCTCGCCCAGGCAGCTAGCTTTGTCGTCAAGCACCCCTGGCCCCCAGGAGGAGTCAGCTCAAAGTTCTAAGCAGGAAGCCCTCGGTCCCAGGCTGCCATGGGAGGCCTGCTCACCTCTCCACATCCATCACGGCTCGAGGTTTGGCCAAAGAGCACTGGGGATTTTAGGAAGTTTCTCTTGGTAGTGAAATGGAGGGCTGGCTAATCAGCACGGCAACTAAGAAATGGTGATATTCAGCACACATGGATTAGCTAAAATATTTGAGAGGCAATTCCCACCCTCATGTGGATAGACTTGGAGAATCCAGAAGGCCTGTAGCCAGCTCCCCCAGGGGTGGTTCTATGCCTGGCAACTGGGCTTGGAGGACTTCCGGTTGCCTGTGCCAACAAGAAGGTGACCAAATTCTGATGCAGAAATGTCGTCCTATCTGTGTTGAGTAGAGCTTTGAACAGTTTGGGGTCACAGCAGCTGAAAGGACAGCCAGCTTGGTTTGCCTAAGACTGGCTTGGGAACGAGCCGGCACCTGCTGGCTGCGCGCATGTTGGATTCGCATTGTCTGTGTGCGTGTGGCACAATCACACAATCTTCCCCGCGACCGGCTGGGTGGCCTCACAGTGCCACCCCGAGCTCCCTGTGCAGGAGTTTCTCCCTTCCCCACTTTCGGTCTCTCGCCTGTCTCCTTCTCTCCCTGCCTGGCTGCTCTGGGGCTCAGGCCTCGGGCTTGCCCCATGGCACCTTCAGGCAGCCCTGGGGCTGAAAAGACTGCTTTAAGGACATGGGTGATGAGCAGAAACTTCCTGTCCATAAAACTGCAGTACTTTGCTTTCCCTCCCACAGAACATTTTTGGTGTGTGAACTGCCGTTAGCTGACATGTTGGAAGGTTCTTTTAAATGTCCTTTAAAATTAAAAACACAAAAAACAAAAGTAAGGGGTCATATCCATCCTTTGAATGACTAAAATAAAAAAGATTGTAACAAAAGTTGGCAAAGATATAGAGCAACTGGACATTAATATTATGCACTGCTGGTAAAATGATTTCGCCACTTTGGAGAACTTTCAGGTGGTTTCCAATGAAGTTAAACAATGGCTTCCCCTCTGGTTCAGCACTTCGACGCCTAGGTATCCTCCCAAAAGAAACGGAAACACACAGCCACACAAAAAGACTTGTATAAGATGTGCATAGAGGTTCTGGTCTAGAGAGCCACGGATTGGAAACAAACCAAGGTCATCAACTGGTGAGCAGATCAACACAGAGAGCAACACTCACAGGAGACTTGCTCACAGCGATGAAAAGCAGAGAACTCTCTCGACTTAGTGAGTTCCGAAAATGCCATGCGGTGTGAAAGAAGCCAGATACAAAAGTGTACCTGCCACATGAGATTTCAACAACACAAAACCCAAAAAACAAGCCAAAAAAAAATGCCTAGTGATAGAAATCAGAGAACAGCCGCTGGAAGGGGGGGGACCTTTCCTGAGGTGATGGGAGTGTTTTATCGCCTCTTTATAGCCACCTGTGGTGCTTATACAGGTGTGTGATTGTCAAAAAGGAACCATCTAACCTCTAAAGAATCATTTGATTTTATGTTAATTATCGCTTGATTTAGGAGACATTGAAAATATTATCAAACAACTGCAGAAAAGAACAAAGCACCAGCGAGGCTCTGTGAGTCTGCTTTGTGAACTGTGGTGGATTCTGAGCCTAGTGGAGGGAGGGGGGATGGAGCAGGGGTTGTGGGATGAAAGGACCCTCCCCCGGAGCACCTGCCGGGAACCCCTTCCCCTCAGTCAGCCCCCAAACAAACACTGAATGAACTAAGAGAGCAGAGGCTGCAAGGACAGCTGGCCCGAGAGAGTGGGGTAGCTCTCAGGCCGTGAGCCAAAACCACTTTCCAGGAAATGCCAATATTTTGTTTGGGAGAGGGGAGGGCCTGGTAAGGCAAGCCGAGCCAAAATGTGCTGGTCTTTGGACAGTATCTGTTGCCCAATGAGGGATCCTGTGGGAGAGGCTTTGAAGTGCTGCCCAAGAGATCCCCTTCGTGGGCCTCTGGGGTGGGGTGGCCAGAAAAGCCCCCACTGAGCCGAAGTTGGAGGTTACCTAAGGACAGAGGCCTCCTATTTGACAAGGTGGAGAGGAGTCTTGCATTTCCCGAGCTCACAGACCCTTCCGACACCCCCAATCACCATGTTCAGCCTCCTAACAGCCGAGGGAGGCGGCATCACGTACTGGCGCCGCCTGCTACAGGCCCTGGATCTGCCCCTTGAGAACCGCGTGGCCTTGGGAAAGCGCCTCAGCTCTCTGAATGAGTTTTCTTACCTGAGAATGGGGGGAACATGCCAACTACTGGCCAAGTAGAAATTCCTAGTGCCTAGTGAAAGTTCCCCCAGGCTCACATTTGGGCTTCAGGGGGCTTTCCAGGAGGCCTATGGCAGTCTCTCACCTGGTCTGGGACGCCCTCTAGCTGGACTGGCATTCCGTTTTTAATATTTGACCACATGTTCAGAAGATTTGTATAATCCTAATCTTTGGTTTGTGACCCAGTTCCACGCATGTGTGTCTCGCTTCTTTTTCTTTTGTTTTAAAAACTTTTATTTTTAATATTATAAGATTAAAAACAATTCATGAGGCCATCACCCAACTCAACAACACGCGAGTCTCCTTCTAGTCTGTTCCATTAGTTAGTTCCCTGCACTAGCACCACGTGTCTCATACTTTCCGCTGCTGCGAAGTGCTAAGAAGAAAGTAAGTCAGGGTAAGCGACACAGGGGAACTACCTCGGGGAGGGCCACCAGGGAAGATCTCTGTGATGTGGAGTCATTTGAATAAAGATCTGAAAAAGGAGCCACTCTGGCCGAGCAGCCTTCCTGTGCGCCTAGCCGTGTGTATGCGCACACGCAAGTGTAAAAGGGGTATGAGCAAGTTCTAGAATGGTAGGAAAGAAAAGCAAGGGATCAGATCACACATGGCCTTCCAAGTTTCACTTTACAAGGATGATGTAGGACCACCTATTGCACCCATAAAGAAACTGAGGCTCAGATAAGGTGACTTGCCCCGGATAGCCATCGAGTTACCGGCAAGATTATGGTTAGAGTTCAAACCCCCACTGTTCAAGGCCATGTGCGTCTTTCCTGACAACGGGCTGCTCCTCTGGACCAGCAAATGGTCTGAATTCCACAAAACGCCTCCAAGTGCCTTGCTGGTAATGAAGTGAGAAATAGTGTTTTGAGATGGTGCTCTCCCAAGCAAGCACTTCACCGCCACACAAGATTATAGAAGACTGAAGAGGGTTCTGACTTTTATTTTTTTAGTGACCTTAGCAGCATGTTAAATCCATGTGAATATTTCCAAACCCTTTTCTTTTCGTCGGTGATATCTATTCCTAAGAGGAAATCAAAGATACTCTAGTGATGTTCTTTGGAATTTGAGTTGGGTGCTATGATCATATAAACAGAAGCAACACTTTTTCTCAATAGCCTACAAATGACTGAGGAATACACAAGTAGTAGATTAATATTTTTACATATATTTTATTAAAAATTTCCCCCCACCACCACTTCTTCTACCTCTGATTCTTTCTCCCTCCTCCTTCCGTCTGGACCGCAGAAACCCCAGTTACCAATGTCTACTAAGTTTATAATTGTTTTGCTTTTTCAGTTCATCTGCTTTGCTTCCTCATGTTACTCACATATATGATAGTGTCCAGTATTTGCCTTTATCCTTCTGACTTAATTCACTTCATGTAACTCCTTTGAGCTCCTTCCATTTTGCTGTAAATGGCAGAACTTCATCCTTCCTCGTAGCTGAAGGGCAGCCCGCCGTGCGGCTCGACATCTTCCTGATCCCATCCCCTATCGGTGGGAGCTGAAGTTTTCTCCCTGTTCTCGCTATGTGATTAAGCTGCAATTATCATTGTGGCGCCTATTTATCATTTTTTGAGTGCATGATCTCATGTGTTTTGGATACTCATTTACATATATTTCAATGCCATTCCTGGAGTTCAATAAATGGCAAGAATTCTTATTTGCAATGATGTGGATGGAAATATTGAGGTCAGAATTTTTTTAAAGATTTATTTATTTGATTGTTTGTTTATTTATTCAAGTACTGGGTACAGTCAGAAGCGCGGAAGGGTGAGAGAATTCACCAGATCCAGAGTGGGGAACAGAACAGGCAGACTGATGAAATACGCTGCTGAGGGGAGCAGCAGGCGGCAGGAGAGGTCTGCGCGCCATGCGGGACCCTCCTCCGGTGGCCGGGTGCAGCCTGGGATCGAACCAACGCTGCAGAGGCTGTGGGCAGCTTCGCAACCCAGCGCTCAACCGCTGTGCAACCGGGGAGGCCCGAGGTCAGAATTTAAAGGCTCATCTACCCCCTTGCTTTTGCAACTCTGATTTCAGTGTGACATAAAGCCGGGAGAGAGAGCTGACTAAGTCATTTGTGTCCATCTGACCTGCATTCCCTTCTAAGCCTCAGGGCGAATGAATTTCTCAAATCTGTCTTCCTCTTTGACCGGCTAATCCCTTCCTTCCAGGAGATTCTGGCCCCTCTACTCTGGACTGGTCTGTGGCAACCAGCCCACGTGCTGTTTCTATCTTCCATTCCCACACTGGGCCCTGGGACAACTGCAGAAATTATGACTCAAGAGATCAGGGTTGCTGACTTCCGAGAGCCACAGCCTTCTCCCGAGAGAATACGCACAAGAGAGGGCTATGTGTTTTCAGAGACGAGTGCAGGCAGTTCTGATTCACGCCCAGGCTTTTATCCGCCTCCCATTTTCCTTGTGGGGACAATTCTGAGATGCAGATGTGAACGCTAACAGCCCAGGGCCTGCCATCTCCTGGCGCAGGTAAGAGCCGTCTGCTTTCAGTTACTTCAGCTGTGTCTGTGAAAGACCTAATAGCTCGGCCTAGTGGGAGCCAACAAAGTGACTCAGACTGGGCTGACGAGCCGCGGGTCACCTTCTTGCTCAGCAACCTTCCTGAGCCATCTCTACCACCGTGAAAGCCAGGGAACTCCACAGGTGCACTCACACACACACACCCCAGCTCTAATTTGAGGGAAAAAAACACACAGTGCCAAAGCCTAACCTGTGTAAGACAAACCTTCTGGCCTGCAGAGTAGAGCGCCAGAAAAAGTGCACAGAGAGGCCCACCTCAGCCACAGACCGGCTGTGGAAGCAAGGGCAAGTTCCTTAACCTCTCTGTGCCTCAGTGTTCTCATCTGCACAGTGGGGGTGACGACAGCACATATGCCGCTGGGGAGGAAAGGGAGTGAGTTCACACAGAAAACACTTAGAGCAGTTAGTTAACCTTAACAGGGGGTACCTCTTGCTGTTATAATAAAGACAGGGTGGGGCCTCCCCGGTGGCACAGAGGTTGAGCACTGGGTTGCGAAGCTGCCCGCAGCCTCTGCGGCGCAGGTTCGATCCCCGGCTGCTCCCCGGCCACCAGAGGAGGGTCCCACATGGCGCGCAGACCTCTCCTGCCGCCCGCTGCTCCCCTCAGCAGTGTACTTCGGTCCTTCTGCCTGCTCTGCTCCCCGCTCTGGCTCTGGTGAATCCTCTCACCCTCCTGCGCTTCTGACTGTACCCAGTGTATGTATGTATAAATCAATCAATATTTAAAAAAAAAATAAAGACAGGGTGCCAAAGGGGCCTCACTGTGGAACGCAAAATAAATGAGGTGAGGATTTCATTTTAAAATAGAAGTAAATGATAAATAAGAAGACTGAGAGGTGCTTTTCCTTCCCAGGAGCTTTAAGCCCAACATGGCGCTGGCCTCCTGGGGTCCACAGTGAGTGCATGTGTGGGAGAACAGTACCTGTGCTTAAGTCTGAAGAGTAAGGTCAAGAGCAGAGGCAGTAGGTGGAGACTACCTGGTGGAGGGTTTTCTCACTAGGTTAGACTAACTCCCCCCCTCAACTAGGGTTACACAAGGGACCCTCCTGGGTTAATTTGAAAGATCTGGAAAGCCAGGCCACGTGCACCCCAGACGAGTGAAATCAGAATCTCCCACAGTGGGCCCGGGCATCAGGGTTGGGTAGAGTTCCTTGGCAATTCCAGTGTGCATAGGGTGTGGACCCACCTCCAGGTCTGGAACTCTGGAACCCCCTCCTTCCAACACGGATGGCACGCAGACCCCAGTCACTGCTCAAGAGGCCCAGACACAGTCTCCGTTCTCTCCATGGAGAGAAAGAAAAACCCACCAAACCCCAACCAGGCAGGACTGGATATGTATTTGTTCTTATGACAAATAAGGGTCCCATAGTGCCTGGGATCCATTTTTGGTGTTGTTGAATCAGAAAGGGCATGGACGGATGGATGGATGGGTGGATGGATGGATGGGTGGATGGATGGCTACAACACCATAGCAAATGTCTGCTGATATGGGAGTAAAATTGCTTAAAATCTTTCTAGAGAGCAATTTAAAAACATTCATAGCCAATGACCCAGAAAATCTACTTCTTGAAATCGCCCCGAAGCAATGCAGGCCCTGGCTGGATTTTCTGTCAAGTGCCTGCAGTTCTGATTGAGGAGAGATCTGTGGGTGACAGAAATGGAGAAGTAGGCACTCCAGCGTGGCCTTCTCTTACAACCCAATTTCGTGGGGTGGGAGAAGGGCACCCTCCCAGGAGGCCAATTTTTTTTTTTTCCTTTCATCAGGGCTCGGGATTGTCACAGACGTTAGCTAATAACTCAGCTTTGACCCCAGAGTTCAGGGATGTAAACACAAAAGAGGTTCTTGTAGATAGTGGAGAGATTTCAGGAAAGTCTCAGCCACTTAAAAAAAAAAAATCACAGTAAGGCAGGATCCAATGCCACATTCTGAGCAGAGCAGCCCTCCAATACCCTCCCAGGGGGTAACTGCAGAGTGCACCCCCATCTGGTGAATGACATGGCCCCGTCATGCCAGCTGGTGAGAACACGAAAGGCATTTGGAGTTCTCATTCAACACCCCGAAAAGGGGTATTTAACTTGGAAGAGTTAAAAACATCCCCTTTCTGAAAATGCAAGGGTTTGGCCTTGGAATATAGCTTGAAGGACCTCTAGGTCAAGGGGAATTCGCTTGTCAAAACCAAGGCCTGCCCCTCAGCTGTCTCTGGGGAGGTGACGAGGTGCTCTCTCCACTGGCATGTGCCCCAGCGTCAGGATAAGGGGCTTTGCGTGGGGGGCTGGGATCAAGAGGAACACATTTTGCAACTGTGCCTTTAAAGAAGTCCAGCGCTGCCCTCTGGAGCTATTAAATGTGTTTGGATGTGTAGGGACTTCTTGGTACTTAAGAGAAAATAGAATCATCTTTAAATTGAAAAGCATTCCCTGGGTAAGACCACTTATGAGAGGTTTAGTCCAGAAAAAATATTATTCTTGTGTTACAAAATCAAAGCAGTGGAGGAAAAAAAAAAAATCAAAGGGAACAATCAGTCAGGAAAAATTTCGGGCTCCAAGATGCTGCAGGAGGCCACGGAGAGAGCACGGCGGAACAGACTTTTTCCCTACAGTCACTTTCAAGCAAGTGTAAGTTTCTTTGTGCAGTGCCCCTTTCAGCATTCATCTGAGGGATTTCCTACCAATCTCGGGCTTAAGGGTTCAGGCCAGGTTAAGCAGTGGGGAGGATTCGGGAGGGAGAGGCCTCGAAGGATGGCCACGAGGATGTGCGCCAGGAGGCCGGGGCTGCTGGGCTGCTCCCCTGCACGGTGCGGCCCCCACACAAAGGGCCTGTGTCGTCGTTGTCGTCCTGTCGTGGGCTGGACCGGCCACCCTGCCATGAGCTGGGAGCTGCGTGGGGCTCCCTGGGGACTGTCCCCAAACTGAAAAGTGACCGCCAGAGAGGTCGACGGCGGGCACGCGGTGAAGTGTTGGACATCAAGGGGGATGTCGGCGCCGCTGCCATCAGTGCGACCGCTACAGCAAGTCTCTTACTGAAGAGAGACTAAAACCAAGTGACTCCCTGCAAACTGACCAAAGCGGTGTTATTGACCCCTTCAAACGCAAAGGCTTGTTCCTTGGTGAGTCTGCCGCTGGGAAAACCAAAAGACCTGACTCGCAGCTGCTGCCCACTCCCCCCCCCCCCCCGCAATCGCTCTTGTTTGGGTTATGCTGACCTCCACGTGGCCACAGCTCCCAGGGTCTCAGCCTATCTTGCTCATCTCAGCGGTGCTCCACACAGATGACCATTCCTTCCTTCTCTTCAAACATAAATCAGATTGTTTCTACTCAGCTCCTTGAAACTCTCCAGTGGCTTTGCATTGTCCTTTAAACTAAAAGCCAAGACCCACAAAGCACTATCTGCCCTGCCCCACGTTTACCCTTTCCAGTCTCGTCCCATCACTTTCCTCTTCCATTAGAATACTTCTTTTTCTGGAAACTCACACGCTCTTGTCTACCTCAGGGCCTTTGCACTGGCGGTTTCCTCAGCTTGGAATGTCCTTTGCATAGCTGTTTCCTTCTCAGCCTTTAAGTCTCACATCAAGACAGCCTTCTCAGAGAAGATTCTAGGATCATCAGTGAACTTCACCTTCACTCCAGTTACTCTCTTTCATATGAACCTCTGTGTCTTTCCTAGCCTTGAGCACATTTGTAAATTACCTTTCCCCCCTTCGTTTACTGTTGATAGTCTCTCTCCTCCATCCCATGTGGAGTGTAGCTCCTCATGTTCATTGCAGTAGCCCCACCACCAGGAGCATGCTTGGTCCATAGCCAGCAGCCAGTGAATATTTATTTGGAGAAAGGGAGGTTGGAAGGGCAGGAGGGGAGGAGGAGAGGGAGGGAGTAAGACTGGGGGGTGGGGGGCGGAGAAGGGAAGGAGTGAAGGAATTTCAAATTCTCACAGGGGTGCCCCCGGGTTCTGAGGAATGGGTTCCGTTTCCATTCTTCGGAAAGGCAGAGCAGAAACAGCAGCTTGGCACTTCTGATGAGCAAGGGGTACTGCCTGGCAGCACGGGCCCGCCGTGGGTGCTGGGGTCTGGAGGACTTCCCCTCAGGCCCACACAAGAAGGTGGGGACTGGGCCGCGGGCTCTCTCCCACACCACCTCGTGCTGAGGAGGAGGGGTGAGTCTGTGACCCCTTGCGGGTCATGGAATCAGGGCTCAGCATTATGCCCAAGGTACTGCTGGCCCAGGGCCACACTCTAAGTATCTGGAAGGCAGGGGTGTGGCCCTGTTAAGCACCTAAGGAACTGGCTGATTGGCCAAGGTTCTTCATCCAGAAGATGATGTTTTGTTTACAAAACACAAAGTGCTTCTGACAGGCTGGCACACTTCCAGATGTTTACAAAGACTCCGGCAGCCTCACGAGGGAATAATGCTATTATCATCACTACTTTACAGAGGAGGAAACTGAGGCCTGTAAAGAGGAGGAGGCCTGCCCCTCGGTGACTGGAATGAGGGTCCCCAGCCATGTGGGGGCTGGAGGACGGCAGCCTGGGAAAGGGTGCACGGGACAGTGGGCACTTGCCCCTTAAGGGAACCCTGGGTGGTGACATCTCACACACTGCACTGTTGAGGGAAGGTGAGCAGGTGGGAAGTTTGGGGGTCCTGTTGGCGCCCCTCTGTGGCAGCAGCCCCTTCTTCCTTTCCAGTTTCTGTCACAGGTCTAGGCGGGGGCTCTCGGCCTGCTGAGAGTCTGTCCCTGCTGCCAAGGGACACTGGCAACATCTGGGAACATTTTCTGTTGTCACAACTCAGGGAAGGTGTTCCACTGGCACCTGGTGGGTGGAGGCCAAGGGGTGCTACCAGACGTCTTGCAATGCACAAGATAGTCCCCACCACAAAGAATAATCTGGCCCCAGATGTCAACACTGCTAAGGTGAGCCAGCCCAGAGACCACCTTCCAGAAAACGAGTGAACATGGTGGTCAGGCCAGCAAGGGAAGGTGCCTCTGGGCATCCCTGAGAAATGCCAGCCTGGCTCCTACTACACCTCTACAAAAGCTGAAGGGCAGAAGGAAAGAGCCCTGGTGTTTGCCTGCCTCTCTCCCCGGAGTCCTGGCACCACGGGCCGCCCCTCCTGCCGGGAAGCTCAAAGCAGCTGAGGGCCCTCTGGGAACAGCAAGGCCACTAATGCCCACTTTCTTTGGCAGCGTCTAAGGCCCCTGGCTTGGAATGTGGCATTCCTGGACCCTTTTCTCTCAATTCCTTCTAGAGAGAAAGGGAAGCCTCTGAATGAGTCAGAAACAAAGGGTCCCGCCCTCATGTCTCACACTTGCCTAACTTAAAAGGCTTGCGCGTCTCCGCCAAAGAGATGGCGGGGTGTCTGGGGAACTGCTCCCCTGGTCCCAGCTGGATCCGGGGCAGAACCCAAGAAAACTAGAAACGCTCTTTAACAGACAAATAAAAACAAGGAAACTGCAGGCCAGACAGGGCGGAGGAGGTGACGTGGGAAGCCCCGAGGGCCCCCTGTGGCAGTTGACGCTGCCCCTCAGTCGTGAAGCGGGTTCCACACATCCGCATCAGGATGCTGGGGGGGCCAGTCGGGTGCTGTGAAAGGGCTCACCCTGCTCAAGGATGGGGTGCTTTTGTATGCTCAGTCACCGATGTTCATCTTTTTGTTCTCTTGTCACCACTGATCCACACCCGTGGGACCCAGGAGCTTCCCTGTTTCTAGCCCACCAGCCCTGGGGCGGTCAGCTGCCCTGAGCACGCAGCAGAATGACAGGCGGAAGGAAACCTGGAGAAGACCAAGCCGTGATCTGAAGTCCTTGGAAGGAATCACACACTTGATTGGAGCTTAAAATTGGGCTTTCGGCGAATGCCTGGGGCATTTGCTGAGATGCTATGCCGTGGCCATCTATGTGGCAAAGACTGTCTGGGATGCTTCGGATAGGATCCTATCCAGCGAAATGGACCAGGTCAGACGTTCTCAAACTGAACTAACATCGACATCCCCAGGAGAGCAACCCAAGCACATGGTTTCTCTGCCTGAGCCCCAAGACGCTGACCCAGCTCATCCAGTGGGGTCCAGGAATGTGCAGGTCCCAAACCGCCCCTCCCCAGGTGATTCTAAGGTCAGCTGGATTGGATTTAGTAACCTCTGGACAAAGTTTTGTAAATTGTGTGGAGCAATTTACCAAGTGCCAGGCACTAACCCATGATCCTTAAATCACTTCCAAAATCCTTAACCAAGATGTTTCCCAAACACTGTTCAAAGCTGCATTTGCTTTTAAGTCTAAGAGAACATTTTTAGATATGAGATTTGTTTTCCCTCCAGCAAGATGCTCTACATCACTACTACCAATTAGGCAAGTTCATTTAAAAGCCTCGAATCCATACTTGTAAAATCCCCCCTTTGCTCATCCAACTTTATGTCTAAACAGTGCAGCTGACGGCTGTACAGTCCCATTTATGAATTCCACTCTTGTGAATGTATTTCCAAAGCTGTTTCAGAATTTCTTTGTCTGGGAGAGCCAGGACTGCTGGTTTTAATAAGAACATGGTTTAAACATAGTTATCCAGGTCACTGATATTTCATGGCTTCCCAGAACACAGACAGCACACAGCACCCAGCGTACCTTCCTCTAAAAACAAAGTCTGCCCCTACCCACCCCACCCTTTCCTCTCACCAGAGGACTCCCTCCCCATTCCCTTCTCCAAAATGGCCTACTAGAGAGAAAACTGAGGTTAGATCAAGCACAGAAGGAGTTGGTCGCCAGCTAGCACTCATCAATATCACAGAGTGATCCACCCCGCCGACCAGCAGGGACCCTCGCACCCCATAACTGCTCCATCTTTAGCTGAATGAATCCAATTACTGCCTGAACTGTGGCACCTCCATTTACGAAAACCCAAACAAGAATTCTCTGCACAACTGAGTCGTTCCATAACGTGCACATCTGAGAACATGTTCTATTACGTAATCAACAAAGTAAAAAGAACTTTATTTTTAGCTACTGAACTTCACAGGGCAGATCGGGGTCCTATTTAAACTTCTCTTTCATCCGTAACCTTCAAATGACACTCCCATGATTTGCTTTTCTCATCTGTATTTTTAAAAGACTCAAAGATAGCCTCGGGTATATTTAAAACAATATAAAACAACAAGAGAAATAAGCCAGATGGCAAAAAAATCATAAATCAGGACAAGCGTGCTGAACCAGCTACAGAGGAAGACATGGCCAGACCGTAGAGGGAAGAAGCACTTCGTTCCTCATGGCTAAGTCTCCATTATTGCTTCCTGGCGAAAAAAAAGCTGGGAGGTCACCTAGGGGAGGGCGGCAGCATCCCCCCTTAACCTGTCACCAGCTAGACTGGAAAGAGCTGCACGATAATTGGGAACCCCCACAGGGTCAGTATCCAGAGCAGGTGGGCGGTGTGGCTGTTTCCCAGATGACAGAAAAAGAAGATTCTGGAAGGATCTGTTTTAATTGCACAATGATGAAACTAGGGAAAGGAAGAACAATTAAAAACCTTAACCCAACCTATCTAGGCTGTTTCTAACACATGGGGAAAACTCGTCTAGAAAAATCCTCCATGCTAGCTTTCTGACAGACATCAACAAAAGGGCACAGTGTCACAGTGTATAGAAAGATGTCCTCTAAGCTGAGAAATATTAGAAAAGACTCTCAAATTCAAGACCCGTCCTGCTAACCTGGGTGAGACACGAGATGAAATTTTTGCACCTCGCCATGGTGATGAGGGCTGTAGTTTGCGGGGATTTGTTTTATTTTGTTGGATCTATGATGACTGGGTGGAAAGAAAAATATTCAGAGGTATACAAATCTATAGCTATCTGTGAAATGAATGGAGGAACAAATGGCCCTGACCTTTCAGATCTAACAACAGCTGCCATATATTTCTAATGCATTAACAAGTTTTGATTTTTTTTGCACCAACAATAGCTGGGCCTCTTAGGCAACAGCACATGTCCATTAGTTTTAGATACTTAGAAGGACATGCTGTTCCGTTGTAAAACAACACACAGGGAATCTGGCACCGACTTCTGCTCCTAGCGCCCTGTTTACGAACACGCTGCATTATTAATCCCAGCACATCATCCCTGTCCCCCAACACCGCAGTTGAGCTACATGACCTGAAAAGATGCAGGCTTGCCAGGGCCTGCTTGTCAGGGTGAACTCATGGGCACAGACGGTCGCAAGAGCTCCCGCTCACCATCCAACGGGCTGCTCCGCTCCACCCAATAGGTGCCCTCTGTGTGGAAGGAGGGGTGACTGTGAGACGGGGGATCTAAGGACACTGAGGATTACACCACAGGCCGAAATCTGTCCACTCCCTCATCACTCCCATCCCTACTTTTTTGTCTCAAGGTCATTTTGAATGCAACTGCTTTTCTGAGCAGATCTAGAACATGGAGGCTGTGCTCATGGGTACTGGATTGTCTTCTGGGCCTGCTTCCACAGTCTCTGGTATTTTCCCAATCAAAACACTCATTACCTTATAATCCCCATCAAAGCAAGCATTGGACTGCATTATAATCACTTCTTTAAACCCTATCCCCTTCCCCAGAGGGGGACTCTGGAAGGGGGGCAGGGGCCCCTGGTGCCTTGGTCATTATCACTCCACTTCCCACACTTGCAGGGTGCCTGCTCTGTAGCAGAAGGTCACTGCCCCGCTACGTGAGCGCACAGGTCTCCCTCTTCTATGGCGACCGACCTTCCTGGGCTGGGGCTTCCCCGGCCCTGGCGCTTTCAGGGCCCCCGCCTGAGGCAGTGCCAGGCAGCCTGGGGTGGGGAAAGGGCTCCCGGCTCCTTCTCTCTGCACCGCCAGATGCAGCGCGCAGACCCAGCCCTCCCGGGAGCCGCCACCAGCCACACCTGTCTGTGCGCTGCTGGCTGGCCCATTGGCTGGGGAGGGGCCGGCCTTTAAGATGGCAACTCTGTGTTCCCTGTTCATATCCCAGGGGAAACGCCTGCCCTAGCCTAGCACCCGGTCAGCTTCTTTTTGAGTTAATAATGGCCTCTTTATTCCCCAGATTCAGAAAATGGGAAGGTGTCAGTCAGCATGGTCAGGAAAGAGGCCCAAATTTAAGGTGTGTTCCCGAACTGTTCTAAAGGGGCACATGGTGCCAGAGCGAGGGCACCCTGGATAAACAGCCCCTTCAGCTCCACCCCAGGGCCTACTTCCCCATCTGTTTGCCAAGCTATCCTGGTGTGACTGGCCACAGGCCCCGCTCACGTCCTTTTCTTTGGTCTCAGGGTGAAAAGGAGGTGAGGCGAGGAAGCTGCCTCCGTGCCCCACGGTTCTGTGGGGGGTGGGGTAAAGGGCCATGGAGCTGCCTTGACTCTTAGGGGAGAGATAACCCCAGACACGCCTGTCATTCAGGAGCCAGCATGCAGGCCGACGTGATGGTCAGCGGATCTTGTCACCGGGTTAAAGCAAGTTCACTCACAGAACTAGCATTCCTGCTTATTTCTAGGATGCCCTTCTAGAAACTATCCAGAAAATGTCAGTTAAAACAGCAGGTGGGGGGGGAGGGCAAAACCCAAATGTCCTCCATGAAACGTAATGGCACACCCCGAGCAGCCGCAGAGAAGGAATTACCGCTCTGTGCACAGTGTGGTGACCGTCACAGGAGTGGGAGGAAGCAGACACTAAAGCACCTACTGTGCGACACACTTATGTCAGGCTCTAACACAGGCGACTGTTGTTAAAAGCTGGTAGAGATCCCGGTAGTGGTTACCTGAAGGACTGGAGGGGGTTGTAGGGATGGGGAAGTGGACCCGGGGAGGGAAGCAGTCGCTGTCTTGATTAGGACAGTGGCTATGCAAACGTCTATGCTGACACAGGCATCAAGCAGTCCTTTAAAGACAGGCGCACGCAGCGCAGGTTATAAAACCTCGGAAGTAAAACAAGACAACAAAAATACAAAAGCGACACTCCTTAAGCGTGATCCAGCAGCCGAGTCACTTAACCCCGGGGAAAAGGGTTTACCTCCTCTGCGAGTCCATTATTCTAGCTACCTGCTTTGGCTGTCAAATTAAATTAGATGAAACTGAGTGGAGTGGCCGTTCAATCTCATTTGTTAAATGTACGCTCGACAAAGGCAGTGCTGTCAATCTCAATGAAATTAAGGTTTCTCAAACGAAGGATCTGATTTTTCTTTCTTTTCCTTGTTTTTTTTTTTTTTTTAATAAAAGACAGCTTTCCGCATTTAGGACTCACGCTCGCTGTCTTTCCAGCAGCTATATCTCAGCCTATTAGTCAAGGGCAGGCACCCAGCCAGCTGGTTTGTTGGATTCCACTTCCCTGTACACGATCATTTCAAAGGTCATGTATACGTGAATTTACTACCTGCATGTTATTTAAGATGATTTTATGATATTATTTTATGTTGATTTATTCTTTCTCCTCCTCGAGGAAATTCTGGATTCTAAAGCAACCAATGGCGGGGTAGCTTTGGGTGACTAAGAGACATCAAAGAAATCACTGTTGTCATTTTTCAAATTAAACATGAACGCACGCAGGCAATATGCTTTAGTCGGACATGATGATGATCGCCGAGCTGGAAGAAAGATGCGGGTTAAGCAAAAATTGTTCATGCTAGAAAGTTAAAAAGGAGAGAGCCCCCAAGAGAAACCCCAGCGCACACCCTCTCGAAACAATTACTTGACAGAGGCAATGCACTCATGTGGTGGATTTGACAATGTCTAGGTCTTAATAATTTGACTCAATTTGCTTTCTTCCTGGGGGCAACCTAAAGGCTTAACTCTTTTATTGTAAGACTATGCAGTTTTCTTTTCTCTGGGTTCTGTGTGGCCCACAGCATTCCAATGCTGGGAAAATACAAGACGAGAATAAAAAACCCCAAAAGGAGAAAGGAGGAGGTTCTTAAGAAGGCGGGTGGGAGGATGATGGCCAGGCCAAGGCAGCTTATTAGGAGGCGAGTTGGGGGGGGGGCGGGGATTGGCCGGGATGGACGGGGATCTTGTGGGGCTCTTCCATAGATGGTTTAGGTCCTGTGAGGTGGTACAGGCAGCAGAGCGGTTAGGGAAAGGACAAGTGGTCACACCAAGGCACCTGGAGAGATTAGGCCTTGATCTAGGCAACAGTTGAGCGTCTCGTTCACTTTCCAACAGCACCTGGGCTCCAGGACACCACTTGGCAGGTGCTGGGCTTGGGGAGAATGATTCCCGCTGCTCAAAACAAGCAGTGAGTGATCGCGATTGTTCTGCTCGAATGTCACATGCAGGCACCTGTACGCTGCCATTCAGAAATCTATTAGCAGCAGAGTGAAGTCAGGAACTTCCCTGACCTACTTTTACCAGACAGAGGAGGTTTCTAATTCCACAATCAGTGAAACAGCAAAAAAAAAAAAAAAAAAAAAAAAAAACCTGATTCAAAAATGTACGTGGTGCCAGGCCAGAGGGAGCCAGACAAATAGCGCGGTGGGGAAGGTCACTAGAATGCGACTGAGACTTAGCTCGTGAGCTTCCAAACATGCTGGGCAGGGAGGAGGACCAGACAAAAGGGGGTCCCCAAGAGCCCCAAATGCACCCTCCTCTCCCCCCCATGAGTGACCCTTGTAGACAGTGTTTATCTGAGCCCTCTCATCTTGCCCCCCAACACCCCTCCTGCTCCAGCTGTGCCCTCAACATAGAAGCACTATCCTCTGCACCTGCTCTCTGGCACCCGCTCTCCTTAAATGCTGCAGGCCTCCTGTCATCCCCGCCCCACAGAGATGGGTCCCTGAGTTTATCCTTCCAGAACCCACAATTTCAACTCAAATCATTGAACGGTGTATCTAATTATCTCCCTCTGCCCCCAAGCCCTACCTTCCTACGCTGCGCCCTTTCTTAAGATACATGGAAAAATACTCCCCCAAGAAAGACCAGAAAGAAACTAGACAAACTGTTTTGTGAATTATGAATTTTCTCCTCCAAAGGATGCATCTAGAATTTTCTAAGAATGTTCATACCTATATTACGGCCACATATTGGAAAATCAAGATCAAAAGGAAAAATGCATTCAAGAGCTGTCTGCCGCTAACAAATTGAAACTATTTCTTTCATTTTATTGTTTTATATTTTATTTCTTTCATTTTATTTATATCATGGCAGAGATAGGATTTTTTGTCTCTTCTTTCCCCTCTGCATTTCATGACAAGTCATTTGCCTCAGGGATACAGAGGGACTTGGAATCCCCCTAAATGTCAATGTGCACTCCCTTTCCCCGCTCCCCCCCCCTCCAGATCCCCCTACCCACAGTGGGTGTCTTAAATGGTCCCATCTGCCCACCTCTCTGCAGCGTCACAGGCGTCCTGCACAGGATTGGGAGCGACATTGACAGGCAGCGGTGGGACAAAGGCTGTCTGCCTTCATTGCAGCTTGAAAATTAAATACTGCTTATTACTGCCTTCCCTGGGGGCAGCCACTGAGCTCACTCGTCACAACAAAGATACCTGGCAGGGGCGCGACACAGCTCCCAGAATAAGGATTGCAAAAGGTGCCATGGAACTTGGAAAAACCCTGGACAAAATTCATGTCGTGCCTGAGAGCCTTTTGTCTTGGGGACGAGCATGTTTCGTGTGGGGTCCCCCAAAGCAGACCCGAGACAAAGGCTCAGCTCAGGTACAGACTGTTACTGAGGTCTGGGGCAGGGGGCGGGGGGGGGGGGGTGGCGAGAGCTGGCAGGTAGCCTTTGAGGGGAGTGGGGAAGTGTGCAGGGGCCAGGCCAAGGTGTTCCAAGAAGCAGGTGCCTGCTCTGGGCAGCCTGGGCTCCGTCCCTCCAGGTGGCCCCTGGCGTTTCTATAGAGAGAAGCTCAAGGGCCTAGTGTCCTGTAGATGTGAAAAAAAAACGAAAATGACAAGTGTGCGGCGCAGCTCTGTTCCTTCCTCTCCTCACTCCCGTAACCCCTCCTGGGAGTCAGGCAACAAGCTGATTTTCCCGAGGTTAGCACTCCCTCAAAGTATGAAAGTGGTCTGCACCCAGCCTTAAGGGTCTCCCCATGGGGAGATCTTAGTGCTGGAACCCAAAGCCCACAGCACCCAATGGTCTTTCCAAAGACCTCAGTTTTCCCCCAAGGAGCAATGTGACCTTACAGGGGGCACCTGGCTTTGTAAACCTAGAAAGTCCACCCCGTCCCACTGTGACCCCCTCTTCTCTCCTCCCGAGGGGCGCAGGTATTGAGATCCTTGACAGCCGCGTGGAGTTGACCGCTGCGGTCCTTTCAGCGAACCTGCTGGAGTCAGCTGGGGGTTTTGTTGTTTGATTTTTTTGCAAACTCTATCTTTGTCAAATGCTATCACAGGCAACATTCAGACAGATCTACATATGGCCACCAAAAGACATGTTCAAGAATGTTCGTAGCAGCTTTATTTGCAATCGCTCCAAACTGGAAACCGCCCAGATGTCCGTCAGCAGGAGAAAGGGATAAACCAAGTGCGACACCGCCATGTGATAAGATGGTGCGGAGCAACGGGAAGCCGTGGACTGCAGCTACCTGCGGCAGGTGGACCGGGTGCAGCAGCATGGAGCTGCGTGAACACAGCCAGGCGCCAGGCCTGTGGCTGCCTGACCCCACTGACGTGACATTCCAGAGCAGACAGCATGACCTAAGGAGAGAGACTTGCAGGTGCTTTTGGGGGATACCAACTGGGATATGGCTCTGGGAGCTTGAAGGGGTGCTGGAAACGAACTCTTCTTGGATATTGGGGTGGTTGCATGGGTGCACACATGGTAGAGTTCTGTCAGCGCTTGGGGTGTGTGCACGCAAGCACTTGAGAGTGTGATACGCACCTCCATAAAAAGGTAAAATAGAATAGTGAGTAAGAATTCGATACAGTAAGACAGTTCTGGGGAACACCGCCTCCCACGCTGACTCTTCCAGGCAACGTGGCGATCAGCGGAGGGTGAGCGCCTCCATAGCCCCGACCGCCCAAGGGAGTAAAAGGGTGGGAGGTTGTCTTGGGTGAAGGTGGCATTTTTGCCACAGGAAATAGGAAAGACAGGAGGAAAAACTCCAGGTGAGTGACACGGAGCCTTTCGTAGGTCGCCCTGTCCAAACCTCCCCAGCCCCGTCCCCACACGCAGTCCGCGCATACCCCGTGCACACCCCGCACAGCGCACACACACACCCCACCGCCACGCCACACACCACGCTCCCCACGCGGCCACGCCACCTCAGAACACTGTACCCATCACGCATGCGCGACGCACCGCACAGACACGTCACCCTCACCCACACAACCATGTCGCACTGCACCGATACACACTCGTGCACGCATGCTCAGGGGAGGCAGCCCTCCTGCAGGTTCAGCTCTTTATGTTCCAGCACGATCTGGGTAATCATCTCCCTCCTCCTGCTGCCAACCGAGCCACTGTCATCATCATTATCATCATCACCATCGTTTCAGGAACATCCCTCGTGGACAGGGACGTCTCGGCGCACACACAGCTGTGCTCACAGACAAAGCATCTGCCTGGAGCCGCTGCTCGCCCTGAAAGCTGTCCAGGCACATCAGATTTCTGCCAGCGTCTGAGGAGTGAGTGTCCGGCGCTGAAGCGGCAGCCCAGGCAGGAACCACAGCATCACATGCGGTCTCACCTGCCTCCTCCCGTGCTGACCTGCTGGCCGCTACCCCGCCTCTGGAGGGATCCTGGCCTGAACTCTCACAGAACCTTCCCCGGGGCCCAGAGCAGCCCTGGCCTTGTAGACAATGCCGACCTTGTTGCCAGCAGACTGCAGAGAAAGCAGCCAACGGCCGCAGGTGCCACCTCCTCCAGGTTAATCTCCGTCACGGCTCGGAGCATACCTGCAACATTCTGAGATTCTAGAAAAACTTTCCTCCGCTATTCTTTCACTTGAAGAACTGACCCCCTGGTGTTCATTTCCGTATCTGTTGACTGTCTGGGCCTCCTGCTGCCAGAGGTGGAAGGCGTGGGCAAGAAAGGAACCAGCTGTTGGGCATTCACAACACCCTCTTAGCCATCGACCCCAGGGCCGTGCGCAGAGCGCCTTATCATAGTTCTCTGTGCTACAAACTCCGAACACCTACATGAACCAGGAGGGAACTGGTTAATTATCATAAATTCTTACACAGACTATTACCAGCTGTGGTCCGGGATGACACCGATTGGTGTGTCCTGACATAGAGGAAATTACTAAGGAGGGAAAGAAGGGAAGACGTCATGGTGGGGAAGAGAATATAGATCTTTCTATCCACAAAGCGAGTGTGTGGATGTGTGGCAAAACCTTAAAGAATAAAACTTCGCCTGTAGCCATTTTCTGCAAGGATGACACAGACGTTCCTTTGTTTCATAGGTCCATTATGTCATTATTGTTTTTTTATGTGTTCTTTTCTCTAATCAGAAATACAAGATGAAGGCCTCTCAGGTGGCACAAGAGGTTAAGTCTCAGCACTATGAAGCTATCAGGAGCCACTGCAGCACGAGTTCGATCCCCGGGCAGGGAGGTGACCCACATGGCACAGCAGACCTCTCCTGTCTCGCTCCTGCTCCCCTCAGCAGTGTATTTCAGTAGATCCACCTGTTCTGCTCCCCACTCTGTCTCTGGTGAATAGTCTCACTCCCCCTTGCCCCCAGCACCTCTGGCCTACATCCCAGCTCTTGTATTCATAAATAAATAAAATAAATCTTTTAAAAAAGAAATACAAGATGAAATACAAAAACTTTTTGCTAAGAGTCATTCACTAGCTACCCTCATGTTCTTTGTAAAATCTTGGGCTATAGATACTCGACCGCAGCTGGACATTGAAGCTAGGCAGACCTGGGTGAAAGTGTGGGTTGGGCACTTTCCACTGAGCCCTGGACAGTGGCCTTCACCATGCTTAGCCTGCCTTTCCAGCATCATTGACAACCTCAGAGAGTCTACCCAATGCCATCTTCTGTGCCAACCCTGGGGACCATCCTGGTGGAAAAATACTCACTCCCTTCCCACTTAGGAGTTGTATCTGGAGAAGCAAAGTGAGGTTAACTCTGCAGGGTCCATGAAAGCATTACTGTTGACGTAAATACTTCCTTTGAGATTGCCAGCCTTTGAAAACTGGCAGTTAATTTTTGAAAAACAACCAAGGAGTATGGCTTAGTTAAGGTAGGACTGGCTGCCTAGCAAGTCTCTCCATACTTGTATGGCTCACTAATGGAAGCTTATTTGTTGTGTTTCTACCAGTCTAGGAAGGGGGCTCCAGATCAGGTACTCTGCTCCAGGCAATGCTCCGTCCCAGGGACAGGAGACTCTGCCACCTCTCAAGGCTACCCTGGGAGTTTGCTCCATCCCAAACAGCCAGTAGAAGAGAAAAAAATCTTGGAGGAGACTCTGGAAAGCTTTTATGATTGGACCAAAGCTGCACACATATCATCTCTACTCACATCCTATTGGTCAGAACTCAATCACATGGCCACACATAAAACTGCAGGGAAGTCTGGGAAATGTAGTCCAGCTGGTGGCCTGGGAAGATGAACAAAAGAGATTTTGGAAACTAACCAGCAATTGCCATCACAGTGAATTAATTAGAGGAGGAAACACACCTCAGCAACTCTGTGTGTGTGTGTGTGTGTGTGTGTGTATTTGTGTCCAGTCTACAAAAAGCCAACATTCAAGGAAACCTTTGCCCTGGGAACTTCAGAAGTTCTTCTTTGCTGAACTTTCAGTTCTGGGGAAGAATTCTAAAGAGATATCTTTTTAAACCTTTTTTTTTTATTATCAAGGTTGTCCTGCCACCATCTGAGATATTACTAAAAAATAACACCAGCCCTCAGCTCTGACTTTCAGAAGATTTGAGATGCTGTCAAAAATAAATGCCAACTCATCAGATTCTGCAAGAAAGCGATGCCAGCACACATATAACTCACACTAAGAGCTGAAGATAAGAGCTTGGGAGCGCATGCTGTCATCCTCTCCAAAAGGATCGTATGTGCCAGTCAGCGAATCCTTGGACCTCATCGTGAGGATGAAGAGGAAATATAATTTTTCCCCGTAAGCTGGCACTTTGTAGACCCAATACTTAGGCATCTGTCTGTCAGAAGCTCACATAGAAAGCTAGAGGTTTAATTCTCCAGTTTGGTTCGCCTTTGCCATCCAGGAGATTGCAGAAAGCTCACATATGTGGACAGGGCAAGGCACACAGCATGATATGATTGATTTGTTTGTTCATACATTCATTCCTTCATTCACTCACTAACTATATATTGAGTGACCCCTCACTTACAACACTGTGGCTCCCAGTTGAGGGAGCCAAGAGGAAAGGCCCATTCACTCATGACCTGGTGGATCAGTTGTGAGGACACACAACATGACAAACCACGTGCTGCAAGGGAAGCACAGACTAGAAAGGCCACTGCATTCTTGGTGATTCGGGTTGGCCTGGCAGCACAAAGCAACTCATCAGAATGTCTCCTCTACCTGTTGGATGACAGTGATGGAAATGGGAACAGAAAGGCAGTGAATGGCTTTTTAGATTTGTTGTCACTGGAAAGAGAAAGGGAATAACCTGAATCGTTATTGACCTGGGACCCTTCCTGTGTACTGGGCATCAGGCACACTTGTTGTTTATCTTGCCAAGCAAGTATCACCATTGCCCATTTTACAGATGCCATCTCTGAGACACTGGCCCCACTATGTCACGATCTGCAGACCTGGAAATTTGGTGTCTTTCACTCCATAGACTGGGCACTTTTCACTGCCACCCCTCACAGCCTCCCCACATGGAAGGAAGGTCAGAGCAAGGAGGCCCCCAGACAGTGAGCACCCTGGGTCTAACTGGCCGGCTCGGGAGAGGCAGCCACAGATGGAGGAAGGTAGGTCTCAGGAGTCAGCACTCACCTCCTGGGCGTGATGAAGGTAAACTGTGGCCATTCGTTCATCCACGGACTCAACAAAGTGTATTTGACAACAGCGAGGTGCCTGGCACTGTTTTAGATGCCAGGGATTCAGGGTGAACAAATGAAGGGGGCAATGGAAAAGGGGGTGTACATATGCTAAAATTGAGAGGTAATAAAATAAAACCCTTTAATTCTTGATGTTGATAATCAGAGAAATGTCTGTTAACAGAATGAAAAAGTCAAATTAAGCACAGGAAGACTTGTGGGCCAGCCCTGGCATAGCCCTGGAGAAGACAAAGGGCATGTGGTCAGGAAAAAGACTCTTAAAAATGTGGCCCAAAGACATGGATAAAGGTCGTCTCCGGGTGACAAGATTACAAATGATATTTATTCTCTTCTTATCGGCTTTTTATATTTGCAAATGTTCTACAACATATTTATTACTTTCGCAATCACATAGAAACCACATTTACTAAAACATCAAAATAAAACTCCAAAGAACCATCCTTTCCTGGCCTTTAGGCAGCGAGTGCCAGGTCAGCCAGGCAGTCGATGCTGCAAGCGCTCAAGGATGGCCAATGCTAACTTATTTCAACACACTGCCTGATGATTCCAGAGCCCTCACAGGGGCAGCGGCAGGAGGAAATATGCACTCATCCCTGAGCTATCAGGGCCAGAGTCCTGAAGCTTCATTCTTCACGAGGGCGTTGTGCCATCTCTCAATTAAAGCAGGTTCATCTTTTTTTTTTTTTTTTTGAATAGTGCTGATGTGTAAAACCTTGTTTCCTTCCTTAGCACACTGGCCTATGGATTTTGTTTTTGTTTTTTTAAGATTTATTTTTTATTTATACAAGAACCGGGGTACAGGCCAGATGCACGGAAGGGTGAGAAGATTCACCAGAGACAGAGGGGAACAGAACAGGCAGACTGACTGAAATACACTGCTGAGGGGAGCAGCGGGCGAGACAGGAGAGGTCTGCTCTCCATGTGGGTTGCTCCAAGGCCGTCGGGGATCGAACCGGCGCTGCAGAGGCTGCGGACAGCTTCACAGTGCGGTGCTCAACCGCCTGCGCCACCAGGGAGGCCCGGATTTTGTTTTTAATTGATTGCCATGTGTCCCTACAAGGGACAGAGACGGGGTTCCTGGAGGTGGAAAGGAAACCGTGCCCGTGTGAGAAAGTGCTTTGGAAAATGTGTCAAGCATAGTGGAGCACACCTAAGACCTGTAGGAACAGGCCCGCGTTACTCACAGCGGCTTTCCCAGTGAGAGCGGAGGCTGAAATGTCATTCGTCCGGCCCTTCAACGGCGTGTGCGCCTGGACTCAGGGGCCAGGTCTAACTGCAAAGCCCAAGAATTGGCTTGATGTAGAGGATTGAATGCATGATCTTTTTATTAAAAATATGTCCATGTCTTGGAATAAATGAAAGGTTGCCACCACCCCCTCCCCCACCAAGTATCAAATCTAGAAATGAAAATACCCTCCCTCAAGCTAACTGGGTCTGTGAGGGGCTTAGGTTGTTAAGATTCTGTTTCCTGCTAGAAATATTGCTTCAGAAAAAGTAGAAGCAATGATAGAAGGACCACAGGAAACATCTGTGTATACAAACAGGCCAGCTCACTAGGCATAAAAATGCATTATGCATCACGAAGGTCTAAATATTTTTATTAACATAGTTTGCTAACTAAGAGCTGAGAAATGAGGTTCCCTAAGAGTCCGCCATCAAATGCATTCTTCAATATTTCATTTTATTCTTAGGAGAAAAGTAACTCTGAAATCTTATCTTAGAATTTAGCAATGAGTTTTCTATTAAAAGTTATTTCTTTTCCATCTCAGACTGAGCAAAGCTCTGGGCCAAGGGGTTAGGGAATTTGTTTCATAAAACTGACAGCTTGGCGAGCATTCAATCACTCGGCACTACACAGCCCAGGAGAACAAGTAAGCCCTTTTCTGATACGGCTCCAGACACATCACCGTGTATGTTCCATAGCTTTATTCCCCCATTCGTACTGTCTGCTTCCTGCAGCAAAAGCAAAAGTTTGTCTCCTGCAGCAAAAAAGAAAAGCGGGCAGACAGCGCATGGAAACCTACGAGGACGTGAAATTGATCAATCACACTCTCACTGGAAGTTGCAGAAAAACGAGCAGGTTGGATCTGCTGGTTTAGTGGTTGTGCCTCCCTTTCCAGAAGGACACTCAGTTTGGGGGATTCTCAGCCATTTTGTGGTCACGTCCTTAGTGCGCCCAGACATGCGTCTTTGCTAGATCCGACAGAGGCTTTAATGAGGCAGATAAGGCAAGCTCAGTGGCTGCCTTTGGCAGAGGTGGCACCAAGGGCAGGCTACTGGCTCGCAGCCTGGACATGGCTCTGGGCAGTTGAGACCAGCCTGCCCCAAACCCTGCACCAGCAGGGACCCAGCTCAGAGACTTCCTGTTTCACAGGCCTAACTCAGAGTAGCCAGAGAAAGGAAACCATTGCAAAACTTCTGCCCTGCCCCCTAAAAGAAAAAAAAATTACAAGGCCTTTTTTCTTTTTTGGTACTCACACACAAAGCCACGATTGAAAACTTCTTATGTGAGACACAACTCGTCCTCGCTGTCAGAAGACAGTGGTGATGTTGGTGAGGGGATCAAAGAGGGCCCCGGGGACTTCTGGGGGAGGGGTGTTCCCTGTCTCTGTCAGGGTGCTGCTAACTGGGGTGTGCTGTTTGCGACTGGTTCTCAAGCTGTACGCTGAATATTACGTGCACTTTTCTAGGCTAGGATTTGAGACAAAAATCCCAAAACATAATTCCATGATGGATAATTTAGGATTTCTCCCCTCTACATAGCTGAGTTTGAAAATCAAGCATTACCAAGAGAAGAATAAACCATCTCCACCCATTGCTTAAAAATCCAGGCCTATCTGAAGTGTATGTGTAATGGAAACCCTTTTAAAAATACTGATACTCTTAGTTAAGCTTTTACCCACCATGTCCTTTATGCACGGGGCAGAATATACTTGGGAAAGGCAATTTCTCTATAACTAATATCCACTTCTAAGGTGATTCAGAAGGGCACAAAGAAATGATAAAGCTCGTTTTCATACTGGGGCTCATTTTAGGACAGGATTTTGTGGAACCTCCTTCCAAAGACCCAAGTCTCTGTGCGGCCCTTTCTCGGCTGGGCCTGACCCGTTTAGCTGCTGCGATCAGGCGCATTCCGAGGGGTAAGGCCCTGGACACGGCCTTCATTTTCTCAGCCAAGTGACCAAAGGGAGCGCATCCTTACTTTCTGGCACTTCTGCCCCTACTTCGCCTTTCCCTTTTATTTCCCTGCACCAATTCCTTCTTGTTCCTGCTGCTGCGGCCTCGAAGATAGACTGCCAGGCTTCTCCCTGCCACTGGGATCACTGGGGTGGGATGAGAGTCACCTCTTCTGAGTCTCTGCATTTCGGAACGTGGCTGAAGTCTTGCCCCAGGTGAGTCCTTCAGGGGAAAAATTTGTTTCCTCAGCGTCCTACTCCAAGGGTTCCTCTCTCTGACCCTTTACAGCATGTTGTCAGCTTATTTTCTGAAGTCTATTTTGCAAAAGAAAATAGTTGGGTGGGGGCAGGGAAGGGAAGCTTTTTGAAGACAAAAAAAAGTCATTTGGTTTCAGAAGAGTCATGGATAAGGCAGGGTTATGGTGGCTTTGGAAATGAAGATCTGGATGGCCTATTACTACAAATGATGCTGCACTTCGCCGATCTTTACTAAAAAGGGGCTTTTCTAACCCGAATTTCAAGGGTGTAGGAATGTTCACTGCTTGTAAAGAAATGTTTTGCTCCCCTAAACCCCAGTTGGAAATATTCCTGTGTCCAATGAAAGTCTCACAAGTCCCAGATGGCAGCAGGACCAGAGAATTTGTTCCCTCGCCTAAAATTCACCCAAAACATAAGGAGCAGCCCTCCGCCGAGGGACTGCAAGGACTCGCACGGGCCAGCTTCCAGAAGGAGAACGCAGTTCCCAGACTCCTGTTTTATTTTTTAAATTTTTTAATTAAAATAGCGTAACGTTAGTTTCCAACACTGTTTATGTTTAAGGGGAACAGGTTCACATCCCCCCAGAAGTATGTTATCACACCGCGCCCTCCACCAAAACACCCATAATCCTCTGCTCCTATTTTGAAGAGAAGCATTTCATTTGGACCGAGAGAAGCAACCTGAAAGGGCCTGGCATATACACTTGCCTTTTCCATCCCCAAGCTCCTCTCTGCTCTGCGCTGGCATGGCTCATTGAGTGCCCGGCTGAGCTGAGTGTCCCCGGGTGGGGCGCTGGCAGCCCAGCTGTCCCCAACCCGAGAGATGACCAACTCGTCCTCCTTTGCCTGGACTTTTTAAAGCCGAAAGTCCCATGTCCCTGGAACCCCTTCTGTTCCTGGCAAACCAGGACAGTTGGTCACCCTAGTGACAGGCCACCAGCCAAACCCTCTCTGCCAGCTGGACAGGGTCACAGTCCCAGCGGCAGGATTACGCCGGCTCCCATTGTTTACAAATGCTGACAGATTTAAAGGCTAGGAATATGGAGAGTGGATTTAAAGCTGCTGGCCGAAAGGCGCTCCTAGCTGTGGACGTTCAGGTTCTATCTTTTCACCCTAGATCCTGCGCTAGATCCCGGGCCACTCATTGTTTTCATCGCAATCCCTTCACAATGGGGGCTCAGAGGATCCCCAGGACGTGTGCCAAGATTTTGCCACTACTCACCTAGGCCTGGGCTGCCCCGCCCCTGGCTGCAAAGAGAGGGCAGAACCTCCCTCCCCAGCCTCTCCCCCTCCTGAACTTGCTCCCCTTCTCAGGGCCTGAGACAGAAAGCCGGGTGTCGTCACCACCACGTGCTCTGTCTACCCGCCCTCAGCGGGTCCCAGCCAGCTCCTAGATGCCTCTAGAGCCAGGCCCTGGCCTCCCCACCCATGGCTGCTACTCTGCTTCAGTTCCAGGTCAGTCGCTGTCCCTGGATTACTGCCCCTTTGGTCTTCCTTCCCACAGTCTCCTCCGGCTTCTCTCCCCCCAGCCTTCCCAGTTCCTTCTTCACCAGGGAAAAGACCACGTGCACCCAACAGTAACGTCACACACCGTGACAGTGTGTCGCTGGCCTCCTTGATATTGCCCAGGGTAAAGTCCAAGTTCCTTATCAAGACCGACAAGACCCTTTAGGATCTGGGCCCTGCCCACCTTTTCTGCTCATGCCCCATAAGCTGCCCTTTTGCCACCTCAGTTTCCTTGCTGCCCAGGCAAATAGCAACTGTGAACATGACTGTGCCTTCAGGGGGAGCGCGGTGCGGTCAATTCCTGAGCAGGTGCTTCTGTTCTGTCCCTGGAGTGGGAGCTCGAGGAGGCTGGGGCTGCCGCTTCTCAGCTCCTGAGGTGTAAGGGTGGGCGAGGGAGAGGATGGGAGGGAGTGGGTGCCACTGGTGTGCTGGGAGCAGCTGGGCACTCTCCTGGGTGGATGGCATGAGCTAAGGGGGAGACGGAAGTACGCAAAGCACAGGAATTGGACATTTTGCCCCTGATTCCTGGGGACAGAAGCCCTGTAATAACAGGCATCAGGCCTGGAGTTCTTGCCTTTGGAGACTTGCTTTTGGAAACAGATGCGTGTGGGTAAATCCGTGTTTGCACTGTTTTACTGAACGCATCGTCAGCTTCTGAGCCCTAAATATGCCGCCAGCAGCCCAAGGGGGCCGGACCCTTAGGGATGGTGAGGAAAGCAAACTTCAGCAAGTACTGCCAGGCTCACGGGAACGGACGCTGGTGTGACACCAAGGTGCTCATACACACACACGCGCACGCACACACACATACACCCCCCCCCCATAATTCCTGCTCTCAAAAACATCAGGCAAAACATAGACAGAGAAAAAAGAAGCCTAAGTTTCTGTGGGAAAAAACTAATTTTTGCTCACTCACTGGGGAAAAAAATGATTCCACAGTTCTCTTTTATTTCACGAATATTCATAAGAAAACAACCTACCCAGCTGCTTTCTTGAATAACCTCGGCTACTTCTTTCACCTGTTTTTTGTTGTTTTTTTTTTAACAAAAAGAACATTCCCCGCACCGAGTGGAGTCAGCCAATAGGCAAGTGCCTTCTGCAGGGACCTCTCCAGCGCCCCTGTGTGTCGCTCAAACCCCTCCAGGCCTGCCCCTGCTCTGTGCCCTCTGAAGTGGACAAAGTGAGGATATCACAGACCCCACTCACTTCCCCGTTTTTCCTTTCCTGGCTAACTTTACGGCCACCATTTAATTGCAGAGAAGAGCAGATGGGATAACTGGGCCGCTCTGCCTGGGCTGGTCAGGTAGTCCCTACAGATCGGCCCCTTCCTCCATCCCTCCTAAGAAGGCTCGGATTGAAATGAATGTGTTCCAGAACAATTGCCAAGGGAGTGACCAAACCTAAACTGTGGCCCAAAGAAAGTTGGCACAGAGAGAGGCCCCGACAGACAGCAGCAGGAAGGAAGCTTCTCCCGGCTGACCTTACTCAGCGACCACTGCTCTCTACCCCCTGGGAGGGAGCAGCTGAACCCTTGCCGTGCCGCTTTAAGATGCAGGAATTAGTCCTTAAGCCCAGGCAGGTAATGTTCAACCAGAAGTCCCAGGACCAGCAGCACTGGCAACCTTATTAGAAATGCAAATTCTTGGGCTCAACTCCAGCCCAGCTGTGGGGGTGGGTCCCAGAGAGCTGTGTTGTAACTAGCCCCCCAGGTGAGTAGTGCTGAAGACCTCCGAGTGGGTCTGCAGACCTCTGAGAAAGGGAGGAGCTGCAGTGGACCTGGACTGAGGAAGAGAGATGCAAAGCTAGGGGGTGGGGGGCAGGAGAAGGGAGTAGAGCAGGGGTGGGGGGTGAGGGGGTGGGTAACGAAGGGCACAGTGAAACAAACATGTTCCAGAGCTGCGCTGTCCAATATGCTGGCCATTAGCCACATGGGGTGATTTACATTAAAAATTGCAAATAGACAATTACTGTGTGATCTCAGCTATATGTGGAATGAAAAAAAAGTGAACTCATGGCAACAGAATAGAACGGTGATCGCCAGAGGAAAAGGGGAGATTAAAAAGAGATAGTAGAACGGTGGTGGCCTCGGTGGTGGTGGCGGGGTTTGCTGGGGTGAGGTTGTCTAGTGGGCACAGAGATTCAGTTGGCAGGATGAAAAGAGGCCTGAAGGTGGGTGGCGGTGACGGCCACACAACAACGTGCATGGACCTAATAACACTGAGCTGTAGACTTCAAAACGGTTAAGAAAAGGTATTGGAAATCAAATTAATTAAAAATCAATAAAATTAAAAATAGAGGCCTCAGCTGCTCTAGTCACATTCGCAGGGTTCCATAACTACTTGAGGTCAGTGGCAACCCTATGGGGACAGTGGAGGACATGCCCGTCATTGCAGAAAGTTCTACTGAGCCAGGAGGCAGAGAATCCCAGTTCCACTTCCTATTAGCTGTGTGACTTTTGTAAGTTACTAAGTGAGTTACTCTCTGAGTCGCTGATTTGGCCTTTATGAAATGGAGCTCACAATACCCACCCACCTCCTAGGGTTACCATGAAGCTGGAAATAAAATACTATATGTAAATCACCTGGTACAACTGCTCACCTTATATAGATGTTAGGAAAAACCACTGCAATTATGATTTTGTTTTTGGAGATAACCGTTTAACAGAATGGAGAGTTTGCATTGGCTAGGATGGACTCTTTCCACTATATTCCAGTTGGACAGGACAAGCCATCAGTGCCACTTTAAAATAACACCTACATGCTGTCAGGCCAGAAAAGTTCGAACCCAGAAGCAGCATGTGAGAGACCTGTAATAAGGCCCCAATTTTTGAAGCCAGAGAACCTCATTCTGTGTGGGGCTTTCATTCTTTCTATTTTTTTTAAAGATTTATTTATTTATGCATACAAGAGCTGGGGTACAGGCGGGTGGTGAGAGGATTCACCAGAGACAGAGTGGGGAATAGAACAAGCAGACGGACCGAAGTACACTGCTGAGGGGAGCAGCGGGCGAGTCAGGAGAGGTCTGCTGTGCCATGTGGGCCAGCTCCCTGGCCGGGGATCATATGTGTGCGGCAGCGGCTGCCGACAGCCTCATAGGTTGCATCCCAACCCCTTGCACCACCAGGGAGGTCCCTCTTTTTCTTTCTTTTTATAACCACAAATGTCACAATCCCTTCCAGATTCCATTACAGTAGTTTAGGCTTCAGTTTCTTCAACTAGAAAAATGCCTGAGAGATGTCGTGACCTTCTTATAAACCTCTCCCCCTATTAGAAAACAAACAAAACCCAGTCCAGAGGAACCCGGAGACATCCTCCCAACTGAAAGCCAGTCATGAGGGGAGACTGCAGAGTGATATTCCACGCAATTACGTAATAGGGAGTCACTGAGTGTTTTTGAGCTGGTGCAGGTGATTGGAACAGCCGCTGGGCGAGCAAGGACAGGAATGGGGCAGCACAGCCAGGAGACTGGGACTACACTCTGCTAAACTGCTCCGAGGCCGCTGCTCGTGGTGGTCAGCAGGGCTGAGGAGACGAGGAGGCGGGGTGGAGCCCGGGGGGGGGGGGGGCGGGCCGCAGAGCTGACCTCCCCACCCAGCGAGAAAGGGCTGAGCTCCCAGCGTTGAGGTAGCCTCAGGTATTAGTGTCCAAGAGGCCAGTTTCCCCCTTCAGACTCCTCTGGAGAAGCAATTCCGTTCTCACGTGTGCTTTGGACAGTCGGCTGTGTGGGTGACTGGTCGGCGGGGCGGCCCTCAGACCAGCAGCCCCAGCACCCGCACTCTGGTTGGTGGGTGGTTTTTCAGGCTTAGGAATCATGACAGCGGTTTCCCCTTCCCGGTCCACTCGGGCCCTCTGGCAGGAGTCCAGACTGCCTACTTGCTAACGTTCTGCATGAGTAACCTTAAAAAAAAAAAAAAGGGAGGTTCGAACATGCATTGGACAACTTGACTGTCAGAAAACGGGGTTCAACTACGAATGCCACACACTAGCTCCCCCATTCCTCTCTCACACTCAGCGAAGTGGGACAGGCCATTCTAGAATAAGTGGAAAATGGAAACAGTTTAGCTGGAAAAACTAACTCTACATTTTCCCTTTCCTTCCATTTCAGCATGAGGGGGGCATTGTGCCTCACGCAGGCCAATTCTGTCCCTTGCAGTGGTCAGCAAGCCTGGTCTGTGGGGACTGTGGGTTTACGGAACAGAGCAAAATGGTTGCCTGTGTGGTTGGGGCTGCAGAATCAGCCTTGATGACCCCAAATCCAGCTGCCAGCTCCTTAGAGCAAAAACAAAGCCCGAGGTTTCTGGCGTGGGCGTGTCCACTCCGGGAAGGCAGGGCAGAATCAGTCTTCCAGCCTTCTTAAAATGCCAGTGAGAAGTCACAAAGGCTCCCAGGACAAATGGCCTCTTATTGATATTTTCACATTCAATAATTTCACATTTAGTCTAGCGGGTTAGTGATTTTTTTTTTCATAAAAGGAAATTGCAGGCAGAGCTAATTGCTCAATCTGAAATGTATCTGGACATTGTTTAGATGTTGGGAAGGAAATGATAAAGTCGCAGAGTACTAGCAGAGTGGAGGGCATTATTTTAGAAAAAAATACGTAAATTAATAGAAAATGTAGCCCCATATGGGTTTCAAAGCTTTGACACACCGAATGGCAAGAGCACCCTTATTTGGAGCTTTCCTTGTTCTCTGTATTTCTAAAATGCCAAAGGAAATTCACTGACACAGGCTTCAATCCATTGCCATTTATTGATTTGTTAGCCAATCAATGACCACTGCAATCTGAAAAAGCACACCACCAGTTTCGATGAACCTTTCCAAGTGAGGCCATGTT
The DNA here is from genome assembly GCF_964194135.1 of Talpa europaea. Lineage (NCBI taxonomy): Eukaryota > Metazoa > Chordata > Mammalia > Eulipotyphla > Talpidae > Talpa > Talpa europaea. The sequence continues at coordinate 8,216,014 of NC_140081.1, forward strand.
CAACTCAGCTTAATAAAGAGCAAAGCTTAATAAAGAGGAAGGACCATCTGGAAAACACTCTTCCGGAGTCGCGAAAGATAGTGGCAGCCTTTGCCCAACCTGCTATAAATAAGTGTCTCAGGAAAAAAAAAAAAAACACCCGATGTTCGAATCTGTTTCTACTTAATACAGCTGCAATAGAGTTTATTTAGCTTTCCCCTATAGCAGGAAGACTGTTTGCATTTTTATGACAAGGGTCTAAATGTTTTTCACAGCCATTTCCATTGCCATTATTTTGAGGAACAACATACCACACGGACCTGTCTGTTTGCTTCTGCAGCACACAGCGGTGCCCCTGTGGCCTCTGCACCACGAAACTGGCCTCCAAAACCCAGATTTATGATCCTGTTCCCTCTCCCAGTGTTGCAACTATCACCCAATTCCTGGCCTGCACGGGGCTGGCGACGGAGAATGACCCAGTATCAGGCACTGCAAATCAAGTCTGCATCCCCTGGCCCTGGAGCCCAGGGTGCCTGCCAGAGCCTTGCTTCCTCCTGTGGGACACAGGGAAGACGCTGACTGCTCTTCAAGGGAGGCCGGCACTCGCCAGCAAAGGTCTGTTGCTGGCTTGGCAAACCCTGACATGCTCGCTTTCCCTCTGTCCTCCCTGGCTCAGTCAACACAGCAGCCCCCATGCACAGGCCTCTCTGACCGCCGTCACACACTCTTTGGACAAGGCTGGTTTACCTTGCGGGACTGAAAAATGAAGCGGCCTCCACTGACATCGGCACCGCACAGCTGCCCAGGCCCTGCCCTTGAGACCCCCCAGATGGCCACGCCACCCCTAAAACTGGCAGGGCAGGGTTGACCCCGGGATGCTTTCCAGTGGGATGAGTGGTCCACCTCTCTGTTCTCCCTCTACCCTCCCCCCATCCCCAGCACCCATCCCTTCTCCATGATTTACCCCCAGGACCACCTCCCTATGGATGCATGACCCTTCTTGCTAGCTTTGCAAGGGACCATCAGAAAGAAGGCTGAGGGCTTTTCCAGCAACATTAAGACAGCACTATCAAGTTCTTGGCAGCCACTGCAGCATGAGGTCGATCCCTGGCCAGGGAGTTGACCCACAGGGCTCAGCAGACCTCTCCTGTCTCTCTCGCTGCTCCCCTCAGCAGTGTGTTTCAGTAGCTCTGTCTGTTCTGCTCCCCACTCTCTCTAGTGACTCCTCTCACCCCTCACACCTCTGGCCTGTACTCCAGTTCTTGTATGCATAAACAAATAAATCTTTAAAAAAAAAAAAAACAACATTTCATTGGTTGTTGTCGGCTGCAGGCATCACCAGGCTGGAGTAGCCGGAAGGAGGCCTGCGGACGTCCTCTTCCCTGAGCAGGGTGGCTGCAAGGAAACAAATGTGTATAAGAGGGGGAGACGGGGAGAGGTAGTGGGGACCCCCTGAGTTTGAATGTCCAATAATTTGGAAAAAATGCTCCAGCCACCACCGTTGACTTCCTCTCTCCACAGTGCCAGAAAACACAGAAATGAGGGGTGGATGAAAGGGCTGAGATGAGTCTCCCCCAAGTACGTGAAGGGCTAACCTAACTGGCTCGGGCTTCAGATGCTGCAGGAGAAATGACAGTGGGGAGGGACAAGGGTGAAGGGACACACCCAGTGGCTTGGAAGCGGTGCCTGGAATCAGGCGCTCTTTATGGAAAACCAGATAAGCCCTCAGCTATCACAGTGTGCCCCCACCCCATTACCTATGACTTACTCAGTAGCCTACCTTAACAAAACCCTCTGTGGCTACAGACTCTTCTTACACACTCCTCTGCCAACCATGGAATTCAATCCGGCACATGACCCACTTCTAACTGTTAATTAATCACCCCTATGAACTGTATATATTAAAGTCAGAGGGGGAAATCGTGTCTTTTACTATTTCACATTGAATTCTCCCCAAAGCACAAATGACTTATTACATCTTGGTCTAGACCAACGGTTCTCAACCAGGGGCAGTTTTGTTGCAGAGGATTTATTTGGCAAGGTCTAAAGACATTTTTGGTTGTCACAGCTAGGATGGCGGGCATCGTGGGCACAGGCCGGGGCTGCTGTTCAACAGCCTGTAGTACACAGGCCGCCCCCACCCAACAAAGAATGACCTGGCCCCGAATATAAATAGGGCAACACGAGAAACTGCTGCCGATAAAGCCAGATAAGCATGGCCTTTATTATTTATGTTTGGCAGTCATCAAAGAGGGGAGATCCCACTGGCTTCGAAATCTAAGGTTGTTTCACATGTGTCTATGTCAATTAAGGACATGTTTACTCCTTTCCAGATACATGAAAGAGCCTCTCAATCTGAAGCTAAGACCATTAGAGAAACACTGCGATGATGGTGGGGGTAGGTGCGGTGCATTTAAAATGCATATTTCATCAGTCTAAATGGATGGAAATTAATATCTCATAAAATAAAATGATTATCTGGTTATGTTCCATACAAAACCAAAATCAATACACGTTGTATCTTACTTAACCTGCAATTAAAGTTAAAAAATGCAAACAAGGAAGTGCCACTCTTTCCCAGCCCCTGCCAGCCGCGCGCCACTTCGGAGCAGGAGGCATCAGGAAACAAACAAGCAGACAAAACAGTTTTTTTCAAAGCAGATTTTTTCCAGAGCATACAAAGCTTCCTGAATCATTCCATTTGATTTACTGTCGATCCAATCATTCTTTAGTAGGCCCAACATGCAGCCCATTCTCCTGGTTATGCCTGCGTGGCTTTCCAAATGCCCTCGAAACCAGGATGATGAATCACATACTTTGGCTCCACGGTGCCAATTAATAGTGAGCAAAAAATTCTACAGACGCAACATAGGACTTTCTGCCTGCTTGGGAGGGGTGCAGCGGTGGGGGAGGGGAGGGAGTACCTCAGCCAATGGTTTCCCAAGGATTGTAAGAGCAGGTGTGGAGACTCTGAAACTCCCTTATTTCTAGGGCATTCTGTGAGACCTTGCAGTGCTCTCAGCTTGGGCACAGGCTTTGATGAGGAAAAATGTATGTCCCCAGAGTCAGCCTAGAGCTTCCAGGCTTAAGCCACGAAGGAAGGAATGGCTGACAGGGCCACCACGTTGACCCTTCCAGGCCACTGTCCCTTTCTCCGAATGATAAGGCACAAGTGGTCCTACACGCTAAGGCAAAAATAACAACACCGGCCAAAGACCGCCCCAACACACCCAGTCCTGGCTGCCAGCGAGGGCCGATTCCGCTGCTGAAAAAGAACAGTTGCTACAGTGCAGCTGGGGGAGCTTTTCCAGGGCCCTGGTAATACCCTGGCTGTTAATGAATTATTTTTCGCCAGAATGTCGGCTTCTTCCTGTGCTCCAGTAAACAGTCTGCTTCTGCCATGGGAAACAAAACCAGCTCCTTCCGAGGCGCTCAAGGAGGTCAGCCAAGGGTCCCCCGTGGGGGCAGCCCCCTTCAAGAGCCAGAGCCGCAGGCGCCTGACCTATAAATCACCGCAGCCCCAAGTTCACGGTCCCAGCCCTGCCGTGGGCTCGGGCCCTGCCCGGCGTCCAGGGGAGACCCCAGCGCCGCCCGCCATCCCTCCCCGCCTCCTGCGGCCCCCGGACCAGGGTTCCCCGTCGGCAGCACCTGGAGGGTGGACGTGGGCTTCCCTGCATTGACGGTCTCTCTCCCAGAAAACTGGACTTTCCTCGCGCTTGTTTCCAGCAAGCTGGCAGGACATGCCCACGCGCACCCCCCGCTTTCCGATCTCTTCTTTGACACGGGCTCCAGCCCCAGCGGCCCGCGCTCAGCGTTCGGGCGTCTGTTGGGGCCACTCTTTTCCAAGGGCAGTCACCTGGGCAGGCTAGTAGTAGAGCAGGTGTCAAGGAAATCGGCTGCGCGGGCGGGAGACGGCGCTCCGGTGGACAAGGGCGCTGCCCCGGGGTGGGGTGGGGGCGACAAAGGACTGAGCCATTTTGTTCAAGCCAGTGGTGCCCGCGCCCCACCCCCTTGCTCTCTCATCTCCAGTGCATTTCAGGAGTCCACATTCCCCACGGAACCTGGCTGAGCAAACACACTCATGGGTGGGCACCTTGGCTACAAAAATCTGAGTCATCTGATGCCAGGTTGCTGTGGCTACTGAGTCAGTCCCTGCCTCCCATGGAGGTCTCCTGGGGAGACCGGGGCCCCTCCAAACCCTCTAGAGGTGCTAAGGAAGCTGAAGGCAGAGGCTGGTGGGCAGTTTGCACTACGGTAGTGCCATCTCCGTAGAAGTATGCGTGCAGCGTTAACGTTTCTAGTAGACACATGAGTAGGTGTAAAAGAAATTGATGATATTAATTTTAACATTCTAGCTTATTTAACCCATTCATTCAAAATATTATCATTTCACCACATAATTGATATCAAAATTATTCATGAGCACTTTTGCTTTCTTTTGGGGGGCACTGCCTTTGAAATCCACGGCAAATGCTTTTCTTGCAGCACATCCTAATGTGGACCTGCCACCTTTCAAGTGCTCAATGGCCACGTGTGACCAGTGGCTACTGTAAGGAACAGTGCAGACACAGAACATTTTCATCATCATAGAAAGTTCGATGAGCCAGTGCTATGCTGAAAGAGCAAAAAGGCTATGAGAAGAGGTGTGACAGGTGAGAGCGGGTTGGGTGCCAGAGCTATGGGTGCTAGCAATGACAGCAGAGGTGGGAGCTGCAAGAATTGGAATGTTCCAGGGGCCCAGCCCTACCTCAAAGTGGAGCTTAAGGTGGGTTTTTGCTAAAGGCCCAGGGCCCAGGCCTACCCGCCCTGTAGCAGGGGGAAGGCCAGCGGGTATAATCACGTCTCAAGGCATCTGCTGGTTGAGCCGCCTCCATCTTAGCTCTCGTGATCTGTGTGAGGCAGGGGCTGGGACACAGGATCACCAAAGTCATATACGTTCTTTCAATAACAATTCTGGGATTGCAATCTAATTTGGTGAAGCAGATACAGAAACATGATCAAATTACATGCACTTGGGTCTGCGCGTGCTTGTGCGTTCGGTGGTGTGCTCTTGGCTGGAGCGAGAAGGCGGCCGTATGCGATACCCGGAAGGACGAGTGTGGCCACCCAGATCACCTCCTCACCAGCTGCCATGCGAACGCAGGAGAGCAGCAGATTCAAGAGGCTCATCAAAAATTGGGAGCCACAAAGGAGATGCCTTGAGCCTGGAAAGAATGAGATGCTGGGCGCCCACGCGATCCGGTGGGAGGGAGAAGCAGTAATCAGAGGCATTCTCCAAATCCAAAGACGAGCGCCACGAGCTCGACAGCAGGGATGACACCCTGATCCCCAAATCAGGCTTAATTCAGAATCTCATGCGGGCTTTTGTACAGGGGAGAGTGCAATTAGCCATCGCCCTCCCTCCTCGAGAGTCTCTTCTCTGAGGTCCCCTCATATTCTGATCAGGGAGGCGGCAGAGTCAGAAACACCTCATCTGTGAATTCAAACCCAGTGGCTCCAGAATTTCTAGTAGGTTTCAGGCTACCACCTGCTGGGGAAGGGGCTAAGGAACTTGCTTTCATGACGGATTTTCATAGCAAGAATGCACGTCATTTTTATTTGGAATTTATTTATTTGAGATGGTTGAGAGTGAGAAACGCCTTTCTACCTTTCCGACCATTTGGCCCACCTCCGGCTCGTTCCTTAACCTTGTCACAGCCTCAGTTTCCTCTTCCACAAGATGGGGAGCGCTACTGCCCGTGTCACATGGGCTCATACACCAGGAACTCCGAGTCCCCAACACACACTCACATCGCTGTCTTTGTCCCTGCTGTCTCCCTTTGACAGCGACTTACAGCAACCTCCCCACCACCAACCGCTTCATCAGTCCCCTGGACTCTCATTTATCAAGCAACAGTTGGGTGCTGGGGTTCCAAGATGAAAAGGCGCAGTCTTCTCACCTGAAATAGTTTGGGACTATTTGGAGACTGCCTACTTGACACATAACCATGAACCCTGGTGCAGGGCCGCCTTGCTGGTGGCCTTCCCCACCCCGCCCCCACTTAGCTGTGCTATTTGGTGAGTGGGTAGGGACTGAGGACCTGGTCTTTGGCAGAAATACCTGAGACGTGGGGGAGAGGTAGAGGGACATGTTGCCCCTTTAAATCACGACTACCAAAGTCTGGAATCAGACACTGGACTGGAAATTTTTGAGTCTCAGATCGCTTATCTGTAAAATAATGCCGAGATCACATCATGGCTCCCCACGTGTGAAGTGTCTGGCACACAGAGGGCAGCAGCAAATGTTAATTCCTTTCCTAATTTATTGCCCTCTACTGCCCTCCTCCCTAAAATCTCAGGCTGGGGCAGGAGCCAGAGAACACACACTTGCTAATTATTGGAGATTCACAGCACACAGCACGTGACAGCTCCCTGACAGAATCCTTCCTTTCTGGGTCAAATGGATTTGGGGAGGTCAGTCCCATCCAGTTTTCAGGTCATCAGAGCAAGAGCTGTGTCTACTGGTGCCGCAGCTCTCCCAGCAATACCTCAGCACACGCATCCCAGCCTTTTCTTCGAATCTCCCGCATTTCACAGACCTGTCTGGGTGGCTCTGCTTTCTGGCTCTAAGCCTTTGTATTTAGTTTACGGTTCCGGCCCAACTGCCGGCCACCAAGTCCTCACATTGGCAAGGGGCGTCACCTGGGAAGCTGTTTGTTCATGAGCTGGGCAGGTTTTCCTGGGCCAAACCTCACCATGGGCGGCGGAGGGTTTCTTTGCATAATAAAGGACCCCCTTGGGTGGCTGCATCCCGCAGGCTACTGCCAAAGCCACCAGCATCCCCGGTTAAAGTCTGATCTGGTTCAAGGTGCCCGAACTGCCTTGGGCACGCCGCTAGTGGGCATGTGTCGGGATGAGATGCAAGTGCCCACAGTCAGGGTACAGTGTGGGGGGTGGGTGGGTGACTCCTGTGGGCTTGCAAGGGGCAGAGAAGTTGAGATGCCACATGATTTGCTGCCTTCTAGCCCACTCTCCCTCTTTTGAAAGCGGCCGGCTCCCCACCTTCCCCTCAGAAGAAAACGCAAAGGACAAATGGGTGAGTGGGGCACAGCTGCAGGGAGCACCCCCTCAGCAGCCTCCCTACTGTCCCCCTGCCGCACCACCACCCGTCCTCAGTGACAAAGCAGGCACGCCAGATTTGCAAAGTTATCAGAAGTCTGTCCGTCGATCAACAAACGATCGCAAAGACTCAAAGGGAGGAAGCGAGATGTTGAGCAAAGGGTGGGAGAGAGTCCCTGGGGAAAGCACCGCACGCCCGCCCGATGCCTGCGCGCCTAAGAATTGTTTTCTCCCTGCTAGCTGCGGTTCTCTGTTCCGAAGAGAGGCTTCCAAGAACCCGCTAAATAAAGGGCTCAGAGCGGAGGATGAGAGATAATGCTAAACCAACAAAAACAAAGACCCAAATGAAACAGAGCGAGCCCTGAGAATCCGCGGTTATCAAAACTTTGTTTGGCCGTATCTATTTATCATCGCTGCACACCCGGGCTCTGCGGAATATCATTCTGTTGATGTCACTTATCCTCGGCAAAATATTTACACATCCTTAAAAACGCCCGCCGAGGGGGGCCGGGCCGGCGCGCTGCCGCCAGGCCCGGCGCGGCTCAAGCCCCGGGGCCGAGGCGGGGGCCCGACCGCGAGGCGGGGGGCTGGGCGGAGGGCGGCCCCGGCGGGGACAGGTGAGCGCGGCCCAGCGTTCCGGAAGGCGGCCACCGAGGCGCGGCGCGCGGCCCGGCCCCCCTCTCCCCTACCTGCGCCCGCCCGGGGCGGCCACATCCCCGACATGGTGTCCGCGCCCGCTCCCGCTGCTCCGGCCCCGGCCCTTCTCATTGATTAAGTTCTCGCACCATTGTTAACGCCGGGCGGCTGTGCCCTGCCAAGCTGGGCTGAACTCATGGGGCTTCCTGCTGCCACAAAAGGAATATTCATAAAAGTTTGGCAGGCGGCGAGGGCGGCCGACGGCGGGTCGGGTGCCCAGTGCCTCCCGCGGAGCACCCCGTCCCGCCGTGCCACCCGCTCCGCGGCCGCCCGCCGTGCCCCGGACCTGCCCCGCGCCCTCGGGGGAGGGAAGCACAAAGCAGCAGCTGTTTGGCAACATTTCTACCCCTCGCCGGCAACTGCGGCGGGATGCCATTTCCCCACCCAGGCGGCGCTTCCCGGGAACAATAGTCGGGCTTTACCCGGCGAAGCGGCGAGCGCGCAGAGCGCAGCCCCGAGCCCGGGAGGGCCGCCGCCGGGAGCCGCCACGGCTGCCTCCGCCGCAGAAGGCACCGCCGAAGCGCACGCGAAGCGCAGCGACGAGGCCGCTCGGTGCCTAACATGGCAGAACGCCTGCTCGGCGCGGCCGCCCGGGCTCCGGGCATCGGGGGGCACCCGGGCTCCCGCGGCGCCGCCGCACACTCACCCGGCTCCGGGAGGATGCGGGGCTGGCCGAGCGTCACAAAGAGCAGCCCGTTGCGCGCTGGCAGAACCCAACTTTCCACCCGGCTCGCCAGGGCCGCCAGATACGTCAACAGAATCCATCTTTCGAAGGGCCTGGAAGGCGCCGGCTTTTCCCGGCCCGGGCGGAGCGGCAGAGCCGCAGGCGGCCCCGTGCGGTGCCCCGGCGCGGAGGCCGCGGTGCGCCGCCCTCTGTGCCCAGTGCCAGCGCCGGGGGCGGCCCGAAACCCACTTCGGGGGCCCCCGCCCCGCCGGCCGGCGCCGCCTCCGCGGCCGTCTCCGGCCCCGCCGGCCAGCGCGCGGCGCCGGGAGCAGCCGCGGGTCCCCGGGACGCCGCGCGGGTGACGGCCTCGGCTCGCGTCCCCGCCCCCGCCCGGCCCTCCCCGCTGGCCCCGGCCTCCGGGCGCCGTCCGGCCCCCGGGAGCAGGCCCCTCCCCGGGCGCCGGGCCCCGCCAGGCGTGCCCAGCCCGGCGCGCCCCCCGCGTCCCGGTGGCAGGTCCGCGCGGGGAGGACGGGGTGGGGGAGGCCCGGCCCGCACGGGGGCGCCGCGGCCACTACCTCGCAGTCGCGGCCGCCGCCTCCAGGAAGCCGCGGGGTGGTCGCGGGTGCGGGAACCCTCCGGTCTGGCCTCGCCGCTGGCCTCCGGCCGCCTGAAGGGGGTGCGCAGCGCTGGGAGCCGCCGTCGCCGCTGTCACCGAGCTGCTGTCGCCGCCGCCGCCGCCGCCGGTTGTGCGTGAGCGTGTGTGCGCCTGTGTCCGGGCGAGTGTGTGTCTGCGTGCGGCGCCCGGCCTTTACTATATACACCAAGGGGTGGGAGGAGGCGGGGAAGGGGAGGGCTTGGGGGAGGTGGCGGAGAAGGGGGAGCAGAAGGGGGGCGAAAGGGTACCCGAGGAGGCGGTGGCGGAGGAGGGACAGGTGATCTCGCCCACGGGGAGGGCGTGGCTGTGGGCGGCGCGGGGTGGCAGGAAGAAGGGGCACCCGGGGCGGGGGTGGGGGGCCTAGCCCGGGGAGGGCCGGGGGAGCGGGGACCCTGCTGCTTCAAGGAGGCTGGGGCCCATGCCAGACCCCAGCATGGAGAGGAGAGACAGCAGAGCCCAACAGGGGGGAACTGGCAGGCCACTGGGAGCAGGAGCCTGGGGGAGGGCCGGGCGATCACCCTAAAATGCCAGTCGTGCTGCAGGTCGAAGATCCTTCTCACCAAGTGTGAGATTATAAAAGACAAAATTAGCCCCCGCGTGTAATCTAATTTCCACGTACTGGCCCAAGAGGTGATTCATTAATTAATCAAACATTTATTAATGTTTATTAGACATTGGGCTAAGAACCGGACTTCCAGAGACGATGACTATATGGCTGCTAACCCGTGAATAACAGGTATCACCACCACTATTGATCATTTTTAAAATAAAATAAAAAGCTAAAGCATATAAATGTTTTAAGAGAGCAAAGGAAGTGACTGCATTGGTTTAATTAATCCCTAAAGATGTAAAGATCTGTTTCTGCTAATCAAAACAGGATGAAGATATTTGAAAGCTAATGGCCGAGCAGAAATTATTTTAATCAGACCGGAGACAAGTTTGACTCTCTCTGTCCTTTGCAGTTCAAGCCTCCTTGAGTCCCAGCACTGTGCGTAACCATGGCTTTCCTCTTGTCGATTTTGGAGTGGCCACACAGAGTGTGAACCACATGGAGAGCAGCCTGGCAAGTTTATAATTAGTATGGGAACCTGAACTTGTGTGTGAAAGGTTCTATTCTAACCTTGTTGTGTTGCAAGCATAATGTGGTGGAAGCCATCAAAAACATGATGGTTTTTGTGGGCACTTTTGCCTTTGTGGACTTCTTCCACCATTAACAAACAAAAAAAAAAAAGTGTGTTACATTTTACAATTGCGTTGGTGTAAGGTGAATATGTTATTGTATATAAAGCAGTTTCTTCAACCTAAAGGATCATTTTTTTTTTCTGTCTGATTTCAAGAGAAATTAAAACATTTCCATGGAGGTGTGAACCTCTTTCTCTAAATCACACACACTATTGTAAACTCATGTTATCTCAAGAATAAAAAAGAAAGTATTCAAAAGAAAGCCCACAATTACATGGACTCCTTAAAAGTTCTATGGGCTCCAGGCACTGTACCTACTGTTTCGAAGGAAGATGTCAGCCCTGGTAATACCATTCCTAGATACTGAACCTCCTCTTTTGAAAAAAACAAGGGTTATATTAAAAGTACCCCATCGACTTACGGGCAGAAAGCCACAGAATGCGGGTTTAAGACTTGATAAAGCATATGAACAGAAGGTATCAATTCCTACTTGGTCCAATCAGGCTCTTGGGATTTTAAATCAGCTCTGAGTAATTAACGATGCCTGTGGAAATATTTGCCTGTGAATGTGTGTTCAGTCACTTCAGTAATCAGAAACTTCCTCTATGGATCTCATAACTGTTGTGAGTCCTTGCATCAGGTATGTGAGGGCTCAGTTGCCAGGACCTAGCCTGACTACAACTAAAGACACAGCTGGGCGATTATAATTGGGCAAGTTCATGGATGAAAGATCCATAAAGGTTCTGTGTGTGTTGAGGGGGTATGTTGTGTATAAGGCAGGGATTGATATTCTGGAAGGCAATTACTACCCTATTTCTTTTGCTGGACTCATCACAACCCTGGGTTAATGTTTGATCCTCGTTGGCAGTTGTGATTCATATTTGCTGCCCTTTGAGGTGCTTATGTTTTCAGGAATGACTATATTGATTCAGATTAATGCATAATAAACAGGCATCCTGGCCCCCATTTGCAAAGAAACATACAGGGGCACCCCTCTGCATTTTCATCGTGGCTGGTACAGAGAGAAGGGAAAACAGGCATCTGTTATGGAGAGGTCTGGATTGCTTGGAGGTGGGAGGAGAGAGGTTTGGGGACAGAAATAGAGCATTGATGTGGAAGAATTGTGTTCATACATTTAAAGGGGTGCCTACGAAAATGGAGGAAGGAAAGACATGCTCCGCTGGCAGAAAGATCAACCAAAAAAACCCCTCCGGCATGGCTCAGGGTGATTTTTGAGATCTGTAATCCTAATACTCGGTGATTTTAAATAGTGACTCAAGAAAAATTTCACCTCAGATTTGATTCTTTTACCTACATTCTGCTCCTGGAATACATCGCCTCATAATCTAGTTTTCACATCCTCACCAATGATTCATTCATTGGTTCAACAGACACCTATTAAGCACCTGCTGTTTGCCAGTCACTAAGCTCAGGACTGCGTTTAGAGGGATGGTGAGCATAAGCTTGCTGGCCCCAAGGAGCTCGCCAGACCAGCCTGTGTTCCTAGTACATCGCGACACTTGGGGGGGTCATGAGCAGTAACACCAGGGGCAGTAAACATTGGAGGAATGGCTCATCCCTGTACTGGGGAGGGGTCAGGAATGACACGGGGCAGGGCTATCAGAAAAGACTGTGCAGAGATGGTGAGCCTCGGAGATCAGCGCGCGCTTCTGAAGTAAGGGAACAGCACAGTAAGTGTAGGTAACAGGAGGCCCTAAAGCTGGGAGGCACAGCCCATTCTGGAAGTGGCACTATTTTATAAGGCTGAGGGCACGTGGGGGAACCTGGGGGCGGGGATCGATTGACATCCTTGGTCTGTCCTGTAAAGGAGCTTTTGTTTTTGGTAGTCAGTGGGGAGCCATCGAAGGACTTTAAATAAGAGGTGGGCAGGGAAGACTTGGGATGAGGAGTGACCACTGAAGTGGTGGGTGGGAGGGACCGATGGGCGGTAAGACTGGCGACGTGGAGAGCAGGTGACGGAGGTGGTGGCCACTAGCGGAGTCTGAGTCACAGTAGTGCCAGCAGAGTCAAAGAGCAGGAACTTGAGTCAGCTGGTACCCAGGGTGTGGAATCCACAGGACTTCACGCTGGAGGAAGCAGAAGGAGTCAGGGTGGCTGACCCCTGACTTTCAGAATGAAGTGACCAGGTGGGGGGTGTGGTCACTGGGAACAGATTTGGGGCTGGAGGTGATGAGTACCATAGGCGCCCCCGAAACAGCCTCAAAGACAGGAAAATGAAGGCAACGCTGATAGGAGAGTGGGGAAGGAGGGCAGGGCGGCAGCGATGAAGTTCTTGATTAAGGCCAGTGACCACAGTGGGGCTTAATCCTTGCAGGCATTGAATGGGATGCAAAACAGCCACTTGAGAGTTGCCCCACTCAAGGTGCGAGGAAACTGGCTGAGGGCTGCTCCGCACAGGCGGGGTTCCTTCTCAGGCGAGAAGCTGCTGGCAGCTGAATGTCTGCGGAGCACACCACCTGAGGGTGTGTTTGGAGCACCTTCAGCTTCAGCTAGGCGAACCCCTGCAGGGCATCTTGAATGGGAAGTGCCTGCGGAGTGGCACTGCCAGAAGTCTGGCGGGTGCTTGCAAGAGCAGATCTGGCATTCAAGGTCTAAGCTGAGCACCTAGACCTGGGAGTTGGGACCTGCATGTTAGCTGAGCCAGTGGGTAGTGACCTCTGCAGAAGACATATGTGACTAGTGTTGGTGACAGAGCCTGTCACCCGGGGTGTGCCAACCTGATTTGTTCCATCAGTGTGGAATATCAGTGTGGGTTTCTTGAGGAGTTCCTGGCAGCCCGGAAGTTACAGGTGCCAGCTCAGTGCTCATCGGTGTGACTATGTCCTTTGCTTTCAAGAAATCCTCCAGGGGTCTATAGTTAGCTGAAGTTGAATAATGTATTTCAAGCTCTTTAACAATGTTTTTTGGTGGTCGATAATATTTACTGGATGCTTGAATGACTGAATGCAGTGGACATGTGAGAACATACCCACAATATAAAGGGACAGACGTTGAAAAGAATGCAAGAGATAATAAGAGAACAGAGGGATGGCGCGACCCCAGGCTCCTGGAAGGAAATGAACGGATCTTTGGAGGAACAGGCCTGCAGGATAGTCACAGATAAAGGAAAGGTTTTGACTGTTTCAATAGAATGGAAACTTCTAGGGTGGTCGGCATGAGGGTTCCAGTGGCCTTCATCTGAAGATTTCTTATGAACTGTACTATGCCCTGATTTTACCCAATGGGCATAACGCAGTTCATATGAAAGTTTTAGTTAAGAATGCGTCAAGGGATCTGGGAGTTGGGCTTTCAGTCAGGCGATTGACAAGCACATCTGGAAGAGCTGTCACATCACAGTAGTAAGCTACGGGCTAGAACACAGCGTCCCCCCAAGTCCAGCAGTTGCTTATCTGGTCACCATCAGATCATTTGCTTTCAGAGGATTGGGAGCAATTGTCAAGAGGAAGAGGCAGGTCATGATAAGGGCTTTGCGGACGGCTGCTGTCCCGCGTTCCTCTTGCTGAACAGAACCCTGATGCAGGCCACGAATCCATCCCTCTCCTATGAACCCCCTCTCCTGTGAACATGGTACCTTACAATTTGATCCTAGCTTTAGGGTGAGGTCTGTTGAATTGGAAGCAAATTGCATCCCTCCCTCCTGTTATAGTTTCAACCAAATGGATGAACAGGTCTTTATTCTTCTGAGAGAGCAGAACTCCCGCTTCCAAAGGGAGTGAAGGTGATGTAACTGCACTTGCCAACCGGCTGCAAAGCCGTGCTGCCAGCGACCGTGTAATCAATCGTCTGAACTGGACGGCACTGACCGAGAAGGGGGTTGCTGTTACCGATCATGTCAGGACAAAAAGGCATTAGCTGGGCCTTCCCACAAAGCAGGCCGGAGGGTCCTATGATGCTAGGGGCCAGCCTGAAGGTAGCTGATGCTCAGGGCAGCAACAACAGAGAAAGAACCTGCAATTCTGACCATGACACTGAACTGCTCCCTCAACCACCCCCTCTGGGGCCACCTGAACTGACGCTGCCTGGTATGTCAGTTATGATGCAGCTTTAGAGGTTATGCTTCTCTGAGTCAAGCCTCTATTGTTTGTAACTGAAAGCATCCTCAGACATACATGCAGTTGCAGGATTATTGATGTTTCATTTTGTTTTCATCCCAGATAGGGCAAGCCATTCTGGAGTGAAAGATTTAACGAAAGCAAGACAGGAATTGATATATTTTAAAATTTTTTTTTCTCTTTCTTTTCCCTTCTGGAAGGAATTGATACTTTAATCTGACTTTAAAGACAAGTAAGGACGTGATTTAAATAGACTGCGGTTGCAGTCTGTGGTTCTGCTGGATTTGCAAGGCCACTGTGCACCGCCAGATTCCATCCCAGCAGCCTTAGGAGCACTCCCTTGCCTGACAGGCTCCTGGGCCGGCGGCAGGAGGGCTCATTTCTAGCGCCTGCTCTCTTGCGGCTCTGAGAGGCTTGGAACCAGGTATGCCCTGCCCCAGTCCTGGCCGCCCTCCGCCCTGTGTCCTGTCCTTCTGACTTGACCGTGGGCAGGGAAGGTTGCCCCACGGCTGCCGTCTCCCACAGAACCAACCTCAGTTCTCTGTATGTGGGCGGCCTGCAATGACTGTCGGGCCACTGCATGATTCTCCACCTCACACTTGTGCTCCAGTCCCTTCCTCCCGGGGGTGGGGTGTGCTCCTTACCTGCCACCAGCCCTATGGGCAGGTACGGCCCCCTTTCCTGTGGTGGACGGAGGATGGGCACAGAGTGAGTTTGGGGTTGGAGCCACGTGACTGTCCCCTGAGGCTGCCAGGGTTTGTCCAAGTCAAGGAGGCACCGGTACAGCCGAGTGATCAGCCAGGTGACAGCGGGGCCATCTACGTCGCTGAGAGAGGACCCGAAACACACGCTGCGGCTGGGAGACGCCTGGGGTCAGCAATAAGGCGGTGGGTTTTGGTTAAGTGGACAGTAGCCCCAGATTTGGCTGTGGAAGGTGAATTATCTTGCAGCACAGATGCCAATGGCAGCCCTGGCTCGAGTGTGGTCCAGGGACTGGCGCCCCGAGCACCAAGGACAGGAGAGGTCGGAGAGGCCGCTGCACGTTCACAGAGGAGCCAGATGATCTCTGGTGGGAAGAGAAACATCCAGCAAGTCACCCTGGAGGAAGGAGCACTGGAATTAGAAGAGTATCCAAACCCATCCTCAGAAATAACTGCTGAGATCCTTCAAGGCGGGAGGCGACAACCAGGAATGCCCCCTAAATACTCCCAATCGCCCAAAGCCACAGTCCCCTGCACCCGGCACGGTGACGAGGGCACGTTGCATCTCTGCAGTTGTCTCAAGAGAAGAGCTCCTGAGGATTGCTCGGCCATCACCCCCACAGGCCACTGGAAGCCATTAGTTCCCGTAGATACAACCGGATCTGACTGAGCTGGGGCGCGGCTTATAAACAAAGGAGAACGTGGCCATCAATTTCACAAACGGCTTATGCCACAAAATGCTTCACATGCTCCTATGACCTTCAGTGTGGGGCTGGCCCGTGAGGTTTGTCCCAATTCATGCAGTGCTGGTCTCGCCAGTGTAACTGACAAGGTTTCTGCTACTATAAATTCTAAGGAGTGAAAGGAGTTGCAAGGTCATCGGCTTTTGAACAGGACATCAATGCATAATACAAACGGGACTATGATCATTTCATGTTTCTTCAGCTGGAAGAATATCTCAAATTATAGAATTTTACAAATAGAATAATTTTGTGGGGAAAAACAGCAAGAGTAAAATCCGCCCCGTCCAGGGTGGTGAGCCCTTTATGTTGTCATTCTTCCTATTTGTGGCTTCTCTGCATCAGGACAACATCCAAGGACCCCCCGCCCTCGATCCCACCTTACTTCAGCCCCTCCCAGCTGACTTCCCCGATGCTGTGCTCCCCTCGGGTTAGCACTGCCCAGTTTCTAAGCCAGACCACCAGGTGTCAGGTCCAAGATCAAGCTGCTTCTCACACCTCAATGGCCCTCGTGGCCGAGGCATCGCTCAGCCACGGAGCCACGGGGCTCACCAGTGTCCTCTCCACGAGCCTCTTCCCACATGAGCCCCAGTAGAGGACGAAGGGGCTGCCTCTGCTTTTCTGCACAGCCCCCCTGCCCTCCCCTGCAGATGTGGCTCTGCCACAGAGCCAGCTCACCCAAGGGTGCTCTTGAGTCGCTGACGTTTCGCCGTCACTGCGGTCTGCACAGGCCAGAGCCAGTTTCTCACTCACTGACACCGGGTCTGAAAGGGCTCCCCCAAAGGAGAGGAGTGTTGCATGAACTGTACACCACCCTGGGTTGTCTCTTTCACTCCTTCTGTTAGATGGGGCCTCTTTAGACTTTTTTTTTTTTGAGGAATCAACATTTTGGTCACAAATAGAGGAAACTTTTTGAAAAATACATTACCATTTTAGAAAATATTCACTATTTATGTACAAATACTGTAGAACACATCTAGCTTATTCTTTGAAAGTGGTGTTTCATTATAATAGTCATTAAAAATTAAATATAAGTGTAAAAAGAAATGTATTCTCACTTGAACATAACCACTCTCGATGATCTGTAAATTTCCTTCAGGTTTTTCTCTTTACAGCATTTCCTCAACTGAAATAATATTACATATGACTCTAGTCCAGCTTTTGTCTCTTGAGATCTTGAACTAATACGCATTTCTCATAGCATCCCAATAACATTACATAATCACAATAAACATTGCCAATGGTTCGATAAACAATTTTATTAATTGGATTCATCACCATATACTTAGCTTCCCCTGCTGTTGGAAGTGTAGGCTTTTTCTGAACTCCACTGTTGTAAAGAACACTGCAATTAGTATCTTTGTGTATATCAATGCTTCCCATTAATAATTATTTCTCAGAATAAATACACAGCTGTAATATTTCTGGGGCAGACACAGACACATTTATATGTTGCCAAACTGCTGTAAAATAGAATATTCCACTTATAAGTCTGGATATGAGGTCTGGTAGAACTTGCAGGGCGAGCACTCAGCAACCTAGGCCAAAATATTTGTCTCTCTTTGTTTTAAACTCTCTCTGATTCCTAGGGGCGTGGGCCATTTTTATTTGCATTCTTTCTACTTATATCCCCCCCAGGGAATTGTCACTTTTCTGGCTTTTACGCACTTATTAGTAAAATCATAGTATTTGCATCTTATTAGAGTGAGAGTATATGTGTCCTTTAATGCAAAATAAATATATGTCATAATTGCAGCAGATGTATAACTCCTTTTTTGTTTCATGAGTTTAGGCTATTTTTTTATGCGGATACATTTTAATTTTTTTTTTTTTGTCTGTGCTCTACCCACTTTTTTTTTCCTCTTTTTTTTTTTTTTTCAAGATTTATCCATCTATTTATACAAGCACTGGGCACAGCCAGAAGCGCGGAAGGGCGAGAGAATCCACCAGAGTCAGAGCGGGGAGCAGAGCAGGCAGACTGACGAAATACACTGCTGAGGGGAGCAGCGGGCGGCAGGAGAGGTCTGTGCGCCATGCGGGACCCTCACCCGTGGCCGGGTGGCAGGGGACTGAACCGGCGCCGCAGAGGCTGCGGGCAGCCCTGCAGCCCAGTGCTCAACCACCACGCCACCAGGGGAGGCCCACATTTTAAATTTTTATCAAGTTAAATCTCTCCATGTTTTGTGATGCCTGCTATTTTGAAGGGGAAAAAAATGAGTCTTCCTTAAAGAATTCCATTTTTGTTCATTTAGAATGTTTTGGTATTTGTACGGAGACACTGATTTTTCCCCCCATGTAGCTGACCAATTGTCTCACAGCAAACAGTAAGCTGATATTTAATAGGTTCTGTTTCTGAGCTGTCAGTTCTGTCTTGTGGCTTTGACTCTATTTTTAATTGAGCTTCTTATTTTGGGATAATTATAGATTCACATGCAGCTGTAAGAAATAATACAGAGATTCCCATATACCCTTTGCCCAATTTCCCTCAGTGGTAACATCTTACAAAATTATAGACAACTTTGCAAGCAGAATATTGATATTGATAATACACTGATTTTATTCTGATGTCTCTAGTTTTACTTGTATTCGTGTGTGTGTGTGTGTGTGTGTGCATTTGTAGTTTATCAGATGTGCAGTTTTTTTTCCATCACTGAGGTCGAGGTCAGGGCACTTCACCACAAGGATCCCTCCATTGCCCTCTTTAACCCCACAGCCACCTTTCTTCTAACCTTCTGCGCCATCCCTAACCACTGCCATCACTACTCCATTTCAAAAATGGTATGTAAATGGCATCATACAGTATGTAACCTCTGCGGATTGATTTTTTTCACTCGACATCATGCCCTGCATTTTCATTCAAGTTAATGTGTGTCCCAATAGTTTATTCCTTTTCGTGGCTGAATACTAGTCCACGAGCCACCATGCTTGATTTAACTATTCACCCATTGGAGCACATCTAAGGGATTATCAGTTTGGGACTATTACAGATACAATGAACATTTGTCTATAGGTTTTCTGTGAACCTAATTTTTCCTTTCTCTAGCTTTTAAATACCCAAAAGTTACTGGGTTTTATGATAGTTGCATGTTTAGCTTTTAAAGATTTATTTATTTATTTATTTATTTATTTATTTATTTATACAAGCACTGGGTACAGTCAGAAGCGTGGGAGGGTGAGAGAATTCACCAGAGCCACAGTGGAGAGCAGAGCATTCAGACTGACAAAGTACACTGCTGAGGGGAGCAGCGGGCAGCAGAAGAGGTCTGCGCGCCATGACCCTCGCCGGAGGCTGGGGATAGAACCAGTGCTGCAGAGGCTGCGGGCAGCTTCACAACCCAGCGCTCAACTGCTGTGCCACCGGGGAGGCCCATGTTTAGTTTTTAAAGAAACTGCCAAATTGTTTATAGAGTGGCTGACACATTTTACATCCCCACCAGAAATGTATGAGTTAAGTAGTTTCCCACAGACTCACCATTACTTACTGTGGAACTATTTTTATTTTAACCATTCTAATAAGTGCGTAGTCTTAGTTCGTTGTGGTTTCAATTTGGATTTCCCTAGTGGTTAATGGTGTTGCTCATCTTTTCATGAGCTTATTTGCCATCTGGATATCCTCTTATGTTAAATATCTATTCATGTCTGTTGTCCATTTTCTAATTAGATTGTTTGGGGTTTTTTATTGTTAAATTTTGATAGTTGTTTATGTAGTGTAGATACTAATCTTCGTTACATATGTGCTTTGTAAATATTTTCTGTCCGTATCTAGTCTTTTCATCCTATTAATGTAGTCTTACACAGAGCAAAAGATTTATCTTTTTTGTTTTTGTTACTTATCAATGACTTGTTGCTTTAGCACCATTTGTAATATATGTGGAAATTAAGAAATTAGGAAATGTGACGCATCCAATTTTATTCTTACTTAAGACAGCTTTGACCATTTGGGCGCTTTTGTAGTTCTGTTTATCTATGAGACGCAAGAATGGTTCAGCATTTACAAATTAGTCAGTGTGATACACCACATTAACAGACTGAAGGATATAAACCATATGATCATTTCAGTAGATGCAGAAAATGCCTTTGACAAAATTCAACATCCTTTCATGATGAAAACTCACAACGAATTAGGTATAGAGTAAATATACCTCAATATGATAAACGCTATATGTGATACACCCACGGCTAGTATGTTACTCAATGGTGAAAAGATGAAGCTTTTTCTCTAAGATTAGGAACAAGATAAGGGTACCCAGTCTCATCAGTTCTATTCACCATAAGACTGGAAGTCCTTGTTAGAGAAATCAGGTGAGAAACATAAATAAAAATTACCCAATTCTGAAGGGAAGGAATTAAACTATTAATGTTTAAGGATGACATGACCTTACACAGAGAAAACTCCAAAGACTCCACTATAAAACTGTTAGAATAAGCAAATTCAGTGAGGTTGCAAGATACAAAATCCATTAAAAAAATCAGCTGCATTTCTACATGATAACAATGAACTAGCTGAAAAAGAAATTAAGAAACAATCCCAGGGCCTCCCTGGTGGTGCAAGGGGTTAAGCAGTGCACTATGAAGCAATCCGCAGCCTCTGCAGCACGAGTTCGATCCCCGGCCTGCCAGGGAGCAACCCACATGGTGAGGCAGACCTCTCTTGTCTCGCCTGCTGCTCCCCTCAACAGTGTATTTCAGTCCGTCTGCCTGTTCTGTTCCCCGCTTTGTCTCTGGTGAATCCTCTCACCCTCTGCACATCTGGCCTGTACCCCACTTCTTGTATCCATAAATAAATAATTCTTTAAAAAAAAAGAAAACAATCCCAGTTATAGTACCATCAAAAAGAATAAAATAGCTAGGAATACATTTAACCGTGAGAATGAAGACTCTGTACACTAAAAACGACAAGACACTGAGATTGAAATTGAACAAGACCCAAATAAATGGAAAGTTTTCATGTGTTCTTTGATCAGAAGAGGGAATAGTGTTAACATGCCCACATTACCCAACGTGTTCTGTAAATTTAATGCAATCCCTATGGAAATTCCAGTGGCATTTTTCACAGAAACAGAAAAAACAATCCTCAAATTCATATGGAACCACAGAACACCCTGTGCAGTTGTTCAGCACCCTTTGTTGAAGAGACAATCTTTAACTCTTTGTATGGCCTTTGATTCTTTGTCAAAGATTAGCATTAACACATTTTTGAATGGTGAACCAGCCGTGTATATCTGAAATAAACTCCACTTTGTCGTGGTGTGTACTTTTTAAACATTGTTGGATTAGATTGGCTAATATTTTATTGAGAACTTTTGCATATAAAATCACGAACAACATTGATATATATTTTTCATTTTTTGTACTCTTTATTTAGTTTTATATATGTGTTGCTGAAGCGGGCATTTGTTTAGTTTTAGTATCAGAGCAACATTTTCCTCAAAAAGTAAGTTGTGGGATTTTCCTCCTCTTCTATTCTCTGGAAAAGATTATGTATAATTGGTGTTAATTCTTCTTTAAATGTTTGGTAGACTTCTCCAGTGAAACAGTTTAGGCCTGGAGAATTTTATTTGGGGAAGTTTTAAAATTACAAATTCATTTACTCTAATGGTCACAGGATTATTCAGATGATTTCATTTGGTTGAGTTCTAGCAGTTTGTGGTTTTAAAGGAATTGGTTCAATTCTTCTAAGTTGCTACATTTATTAGTGTAAGTTGTTTATAGTATTCCCTTATTATCCTTTAGATGACTGCAAATCTATAGTGATAACCTCTTTAATTTCTGATATTGGTGACTTCTCTATTTTCATTTTTTTTTTTAGCTGTACTAGGACTTCAGCAATTTTATTTTTGGTGAATTATTAATACTAATTAATGCTAATTAGTATTAATTAGTATTTAATTAATTTTTACTATTATTTCTTTTATTTCGATTTAATTTATTTCTGCTTTTTATTATTTCTTTCCTTCTGCTTGCTTTGGGCTTATTTTTCCTTCTTGCCCTATTTTATTCAGGTAGGAACTTAGGTTATTGATTTAAAACCTTTCTTCTATTCCATTATGAATTTCCCTCTCAGTATTACTTTAGCTACACACACATATTTTAATAAGTTGTATTTTTCTTTTCATTTATTTCCATATTTTAAACATTATTTTGGAGCTGTCCTCCTTGACTCAAGAATTATTCAGGGGTATCTTGATTAATTCCACATGTTTAGAGATTTTGTTATTCATTTTTTGTTACTGATTATTAGTTTGATTCCATTATGATCATAGGACATGCTGTATATAATTTAGATTCTTTCAGATTTGTTGAAATTTGTCTTATGGTTCATGATATTGTCAAGATATTGGAGAATTACATGGATTTTTGAAATAAAAATTGTATTCTTCTCTTGTTGGGTGGAGGGTTTTATGTATGCCAATTAGGTAGTGTAAGTTCATCACATTGTTCAGAGGCTCTATATATTCTCTGATTTTTTGCTGCTAATTCTATCAGTTGCTGATAGGGAGATTTTGGAGTCTCTGACTATAATTGTGAAATTGGCTATTTCAACTTTTAGTTCTATTAGATTTTGTTTCAAACATTTTGAGATTCTGTTGTTTGGTGCATACACATTTAGAATCATTGTAATGAACTGATACATTGTTCCTTTTATCATTATGTAATGTCTTTCTCTGTCTCTGCTAATTTCCTTTTCTCTGTAGTCTGATTTATCTGATATTAACTTGTTTGTTATGTTTGGATAGCATATTTATTTCCATTCTATTACTTTCAATCTACTAAGATGTTGAATTTGAAGTGAGTTTTTTGTAAACTACATAAGCTGGGTGTGTGTGTGTGTGTGTGTGTGTTTTAACTCACTTGGCCAATCTATGCCTTTTTGTTAGTGTTAGAGACCATTTACATTTAAGACAACTACTGATATATTGAAGATTATACCTGCATTTTATTATTTGCTTTCTGATTGTTTCCTTTTTTTTCTTAAATTCCTGTGGATTGCTTGAACATATTTTTAGGAATTCACCCTGGATTACTTATAGTATTTATGTAGCTTTCTTAGTGGTTGCTCTGGGTACTACAATATTCATGTATGGTACATCACAGTCTACTGTGCCAACATTTTGCCTCTTCAAGTAATGTGTGAAATCTTGCTTCCATTTTGGTTTCCTTACTCTTATGGTTTTAAAACAACTTAGCATTGAGTATCATATGGTGTTATAACTTTTGTTTCAATCATAAATTTTAATTTATAAAGTTTTGAGAAGGATTGTCTATTCACACATATACCTACTTTTTCTGTTACTTAAAGAAGTAAATAATTATGATTAGGATAGAAATAAATGAAATAAAGACTAGAAAAAAACAATTAAAAAGATCAATGAAACTAGGGGCTTTAAAAAAAGATAAAATTGACAAACCATTAGCTAGACTAAGGAAATGAGAAGACTCAAGTAAATTATAAATGAAAGAGGAAACATTACAATGGATGCCACGGAAATAGAAAGGATCATAAGAGACTACTATGAAAAATTACATGGCAATAAGTTGGATAAACCAGAAGAAATGGAATCGTTCCTAGAAATGTATAACATACTAAGACTGAATTATGATGAAATAGAAAATTTGAATGGACTGATAGCAAAAAAATATAGAATCAATAATAATAATAATAACAACAATAATAATAAACAACTCTCAACAAAGTCCAGGACCTGATGGCTACACTGGTGAATTCTACCAAACATTTAAAAAGGAACTAATGCCAGTCCTTCGCAAATTCTTCCAGCATTACACTGATACCAATGCCAGACAAGCGCACTACAAGAAAAGAAAATCACAGACTAACATGCGTGATGAATACAGATGTCAAAATCCTCAACAAAATGCTAGCAAGCAAATTCAACAGCACATGAAAATATCATATACTATGGTAAAGTGGACTTCATCCCTGGGATTCAGGGTAGTGGAACATAATAAGCAAACCAACCAATGTGATATACCAGATTAACAAAATGAAAGATAAAAACTATATGATCATCTCAATAGATACAGAAAAAGCCTTTGACAGAATGCAATGTTTTTTCATGATGAAATCTCTCAACAAATTAGGTACAGAAAGAATGTACCTCAGTATGGTAAGGGTCATGTATGACCAGCTCCCAGGTGATAACATGATCAGGAACAGGACAGAAGTGTCTTGTCCCTTCATTCATCATAGTACTGGAAATCCTTGCTACAAAATTGGAGGTCTCCCTGATGGCGTAGGGGTTAAGCCTCAGCGCTATCACCGCTGCAGCCTGAGTTCTATCCCAGGCCAGGGAGCAACCCTCACGGCGCAGCAGACCTCTCCTGTCTCGCCTGCTTCTCCCCTCAGCAGTGTATTTCAGTCAGTCCGTCTGTTCTGCTCCCCACTCTGTCTCTGGTGAATCCTCTCACCCCCCACACCTCTGGCCTATACCCCGGTTGTTCTATTCAAAAATGAATAAAATATTAAAAAAATAAATAAATGCATCCAAATTTGAAAGGAAAGACTTGTCTCTGTGGATGATGCGATCCTATAAATAGAAAATACTAAAGACTCCTCAAACTGTTGGAACTAATAAACAAATTTAATAAAGTTATAAGATACAAAATCAACTTTCTCCCTTCTCAATGTTTCAGAATTCCTTCTTTTATACCTTTCTATTTGAACCTGCTTTAGCTAATATTTAAGAGTAGGTCTGGTAATGACAAACTCTCTTAGTTTTTCTTCATCTGCAAATGTCTCAATTCCCCGTAATACCTAAAAGATAATCTGGGTTGGCAGTTCTTTTTCAGAGTTTGAAAAATATTGTCCCATGTCCTTCTGTCCTCCCTGGTTGCTGGTGAGAAATTTGTTTTCACTTGAATTAGTATTTCCCCTTTGATAATGCATCATTTCTGTCTGACAGCTTTCAAGATGTTGTTTTTCCTTTAGTTCTCAGAAGTTTAATTATGATGTGCTGATATGACTTTCTTTGAATTGATACCAGTTGAAGTTTGCTTGTCTGTGTTTTCTTTCGCCATTATCTCTTTTAATATTCTTTCGGACCCCTTCTCTTTCTCCTCTTCTGTGACTCCAGTGATACGGGTGTCAGCTCTTCTGTCATTGTTTCACGAGTTCCTGAGAATCTGTTCATTTTTTTCCAATCTACTTTGTTTTTTCAGAATGGGTAAATTTTATCAATCTGTTCTTAAGTTCACTGATTTTTCTCTGTTGATATATTTACTCTACAACTGAATACATGGAGCTCATTAAAATATTTTTGGTATTTTTTTTTTTTTTAGTTAGGAGATTTCCACTTCATTCTTTTTTATAACTTGTATTTCTTTTGTGAGATTTTTCTACATTTTCATTCATGTCAGAGAATTTGTTGCTGCTTGTAAACTTTTTTTTAATGGCTACATTAAACTCCTTGTCAGATAATTCCAACATCTGATTCATCTGTGCTTTGGCATCAGATGACTGTCTTTTTTCATTCAATTACATTTTCCTGGCTCTTGACACGATGGGTGCTTTTCAGTTATATCCTGGACTTGTTCATTATTGTGCGATGAGACTCTAGGTCTTTTCTTTTACGTTAGCAGGCAGTCACCTGCGGAGGCGTAGATGCAGGCTCCCATCTCTTTTGTGGACTGTGGTTTCAATGATAACTTGGTTTTCTGAGCCTTTGCAGTATTTTTTTGCCACGCTTGGTTTATCTTGCTGTGGCTCCCACTGGTCCCTGAGAGTGCCAAAGGGACTGCCCTGGGCAGTCGTCTGATGTCTCCAGGTAGAAGAAGGGAGTTTCTGGTGCGTAGGGACAGAAAGTGTTTTCTGGGCCAGCCAGCTTGTGTGTGGCAGAATCTCTGTCGCAGGTGCCAACCCACCGCCTGTCGTCTCTTGGCAAGAGAGGGGAGTCTCCAGGCTGGCAAGGGAAGACAGCACTTCCTTTAGCTGCCTGTTTTTAGTGGGGCTCTTGACGCACCACCCTTGCCAGCGCTGCCTGGCTCACCTGGTATTGTCGGAGGTACTGTTGGCTCTGGTGGAGGAATGAGCTTAAATGTGCTGCCCTCTGTTGCTATGCCAAGCCTGGGTGGCCTTTTTCTGTTGGGTCGGGGAGAGAGTCCCTGCTGTTGTGTTGTTCCTCCAGTCCCAGGAGCCCCAAGCAGCTCTCCTTCCTCGTTCCATCTTCCAGAATGCTCTTTTCGTTGCCTCTTGAGTTCTTTCCAGGGCTTAGAGTTGCCCTTAGCAGGGGGGAGCAAGGAGAAATGCATCTAAGTGTCCAGAGCAAGATTTCTTTTAAGTTTTAATTAATTCTCTTTAAAACCGAAGAACAATTCAAGAACACCATCATTATGATTAGTATATGATTGATACTAAAAACAATTCTGGCATGGAAATAAAGGCCATTTTTAAAAAAATGGTTTGTTCCAGGTGTCAGATACACTCGCCACGCCACTGAGAGTGAGCAAAGTAAAAGGAGAGATTAGAAAGATTGTGAAGTGCAGCCTTGAAGCCGAGGGTGGAAAGAGCATTAAGAAGCTGAGAGAGGTTATTATTATATTTGTTTTATGATGGGATTAGAAACCAGAGGATCTGAAGCAGTAGGTTGCTTGCCCAAAACTCCTTTGGCATTTGGCTCAGGATGGCCACAGAAGGCAGGATTATGACATTCCAAGACCATGGTAACAGCATACTGTTTCCCAGGGTGCCACTTTCAAACTCCAAACACAACATTTGCTAGAAGATACACTGCAGTGGACAAATACCTTTCGCCTATCTGGCAAGTGAACAAAAAGTTTCAACAGAAACAAATGTTGACTGAATTTGACTAGTATGAAATGTCTGTTAATAATTGTCTCTTAATTATCTGGCTTGCAGGGGCTTCATTAATTTTCATGAATTCATTTCAAGCTAACAATTACGAATGGAATGCTTACTCTTTGAAGGAGAATATATGAAATTATTATTGGCATGGGATTCGTTTGTGAAACCATTTCTTGTCTTTAAGCTTCTGACTAGCATTTATTTATGACAATTGTTAAAATGTCACATTTTTTTCTGAGTTTCATTTGCTCGTGGTCACTTTCATGTAAGCTAAACTTTTACTCCCAACAGTATGGATAAGATTTCAGATAAAAGCTGACCATTTCCTGATTACATGTGTTTGAATCATTCATTAAATTTTTAAAGATTGACCCTGAAAAAGGATCCATAGGAATATATATCTCCTTATTATATATTCCCATTGTGCTCTGATATATGGATATCTGTACATATATGTATGTACATATATATGTGTGTGTGTATATATCTCACTATCATACTCATGGATGTGTACACATTTATACTGCCTATATAAACCTATATAAAATCATATGATTTCAGTTTTTTCCAAAGAGAAATTATTTTTTTAAAGCAACTTAAGTCAAGACTCCTCCATCCCATAGAAGTCCTCCAGGATAACAACCTACAGATTAAATCGAGCTGCAGATGCATAAGTATCCTAGATGAAATTTCGATCCTCACTACCCAATACAGAAAGTGTCTGTATCTTGGTGAGTGTGATTGGGCTGTGTTACTTGTTATACTGAATCACGGGAAACCACTCACTGGAAATAGATTAAGATATCTTTGGAAAATCTCTTAACATTTTTAAGACATTGAGATCCCATCTCACCTACTCCAAAATTTCCTCCAGCACATTAAATGACTTCCCAGCATCCTGAAAAAGAGCAGCAGGGTTCCCAAAGCGTCCATCTTGCAGTTAGCTGACATTTTTGCCTGCGCTACAGCTGGTATTGGGGTTTTAGCTTCCTCCTGCACGTCCTACAGCATTTGTGGTAAAAGTTATGATGCTTTGGTAATTTGAGACTTCACCTCACTGCTGAGTTATTAAATCATGACTCTATGAGGAGGCGAGATAGCAAGGATTTGGGTAGGAATGATCAGGTTTATAAATTACAGGTGCAAGAATTCATCCAATCGTATAAATTATTACTCAACTTGGAAGAATCTAAGGGTCAGGGCCACAAAACATCATTCATATAATGCACTAGAGATTCATCAAGAGGACTGATGTGCTTATTTCTAGGGCAGGTTCTCACATCTATAATTCTGCAACTCGGGGCAGCAGGAAGCAAGCCTGCCCTTGCAAACCTGGCTGGAAGCACTGGTATTCCTCTTCGCCTCTTCATTTGGTTTTTAATAACGTGTCGCCAATGGGTATTAACTTCAGCATATTAGCCTGTACCAAATATAGCCCTCATGCAAAGTGAACAGGAAAATTCCTCGTTATTTCATCCGGAATGCGGCCTGCTTTGCAGTGCCAAAGCAAAAATGAACATATGATTATTTGATGTTAAGTCATCATTTGCTGATTTGATACTAAAGGAACCCAAATTTTTATCGTAACCCAAATGTTTCGTGGAGGATATTGAGGTCAAATGACTACAAACTTTGTGGCTCTGTATTCTGTTTGCTTAGTCAGAGCCACTGGTGCTATTTTCTTAATATTGTGTCCCCCCAAATCCATATGCTGAAATCCTGACTCCTAAGGTCATGGTATTAGGAGGTGGGAGCTTTAAGAAATAAGTAGGTTGTGAGAGCAGAGCCTTAATGCCTGGGATTAGTGCCCTTTTAAGAACGGCCCCACAGTTCCTTGCTCCGCCACCGTGTGAGGACACAGAGAAAAGTCAACGCTCCACAAGCCCCTGGAAGTGGGCTTTCCCCAAACTCAATCATGGCAGCACCCTGCTTTTGGACTTCTCAGCCTCCAGCACTGATGAGAAACAAATGTGTGTTGTTTATAAGCTGCCCAGTATACGATATTTTTGTTATTGTCACCCAAGCACAAAGCTTTCTGGAAAAGCCCCCTCCCACTGAGTGTCCTGAAGGAAGCTCATGAGCCAGTGTGGCAGCTGCGGGCCCCACATACACTGTGATCAGCATTTCCTCTTCCCTGGCAATGGCTTCCCCTGGGCAGTGCCATCTACTCAAAAGCGCCATGAGGGTCTCCTGCGTGCTCTCCCCCTGGCCCTGGTGCTGGAGCAGAGTTCTGGCTACTGTTCTGTTTGGGGAGCACTCTAAAGAAGGTCTATCTTCTACAGTGTGTGACTCCTGAGCCCCAAAGCAAAACTGCTTGCCTTGGTCTCTCAAGAGTACCTCATAAAATGGCTCTTCCCATACTGATCGCAATGATGCTTTTCTCCACCGAGACTCGAAACCATTCTGTCAAACTAGGCAGGAACAAAAATCTTGCCTTCAACTCTGTTGTCTTCATTTCCAATTCCCCTACCCTTTTCTACCTGCAGACATCATGCATCTAAATACCTCTTCCTGCCTTCAGATGCAGAACTCAAGAAGGCCAAGACGCATGGACATCAATTCAGAGAAATACTGCCTACCCTACTGTTCCCCCCAGCCCCCAGGGGTTCTCGGTCAGATAGCGTGTTCTTTGTTGACCTCAACCTTCCACTTGACTTTGGCTGTTTAGACCTGGCCTTAGATCCCCTCGAACAGTGGTTTCCAAAACGGGGTGATCACATTCCAGAGACAAGTGAGATAGTACATCGTGGTGTAAGAAACAAATGTTAGCATGAATAGTAAGTGGATAGAGGGATAGAGTTTTCGGCTTGACTACCATTTACTACGTAGATTGGCATGCGTGCTCTCCCTCAGTCTGTTTGAGGTCACATGTCCCATGCATTTTTTGAGGTATCTTGGAGCAAGATTACATGTTCTACACTGGAACAGTTCACAATCATGCGATCTTTCCTCTCAACATGTTTCCAAGTGTCATGGTTTCCATGTTCCTGGTTAGGTGACATTACAAATGATGCTATCCAGTTTTAGTTAATAACGCTCTCAAAATTGGCAAGGAACTTAAAAAACCCTGCCAAGGAACCAGAGATCAAGATACTACCACTAACACCAGTTCACGAAAGTCCTCCTGTCCTTGGGGTAGCTCAGCCAGCTAGCCTGGGCCGACCAACAGTTGAGGACTGTATGCACACAGTAGGGACAAGGCTGTGGAGGGCTAGATGAGGGCGTCTCATCTTCTGTATAACAGGAGAGTGGGAGAAAAGAATATGAAGAAGATTTTGGAATTTATCTGGTCGGCAACTGGGAGTCTCTGGATGTGTGAGTAGTGAGTGACATGCCATGATGGAAACTTTATTTTAAGACTGTTTAATCTATTTCCAGTATTTTCCACAGCATGGAGGAGAGTGGGGAAGAGATGGACACAAAAAGGACACGTAGTGCTTGTGAACTTATTTAAGCTGTTTAAAAGTCTATTTATATACTGTTCCTTCCAAGCAGAGGTGAGGAAAACAGTGCTTCTGGAGGCGGGGAGGCGGGTATGGGGGCTAAATTTTGGTGAGATTCTTGGGCCAACATTCTACTTGGAAAAGAAGACAGGGGCAAACAACTGAAGTTGGAATTTTGGTCCATTATTCAAATTTTCCTAAAAAGTGACAGCATGGAAATCTTTAAGTCTGCTCGGAATCTGTGCCAATTTGATGGGAGAATCTGCAGATTTTCAAGCGGTAAGTCGATCTGTGGTGTCCTTCAACCCAGGAGTGAGGAATTTTCTGTTTATAGTCTTGACTCCAAAACAATCCAAATTCGCCCCACCCAGGACGTGCATCACTAAGGGGGAATTTTCAATGTTTAAAAGTGGTTTATAGTAAGATTGCGTTGACATTTTCTTCTTTCTTTCCCCATGTGAAGATAAATGCAATGCGTGTGACCCAGCTTCTGTGTCAGACAAGGGAAGTGTGGTCTGAGGCCAGACACGCCCGCCCTGACGCTCGGGCAGATTCCTGCAGGAAGCAAAATCAGTGTGAGACAACCTGAAAAGCATCTGTTGGGAGCTTTTGGAAAGGTAGACGGAAGAGGAAGAGAGACGGAGGGGGGATTTGGGAAAGAGATGGAGGTCTTTCGAGGAGGCACATCCCTAGCAAACACTGAGGTAGGCATCGGCGCGGCCCAGGGTAGTGGACCCAGCCTGAAGGTGGGGCCGATGGAAAATCCATCTGAGCATCTCAAAATGTCCCTGGGCCTTTGTTTTCTTTGACTCCACCTCGCTAGGCAATCTTCTGTGCTGTGACTTTTCTCCCTTGTCCTGCTTTTCTCCTTTTTCTTTAACCACCACCCAGCTCCCTATGGATTAAATAATAATTTAGTACAAGTTCAATTTTTTCAGCATATTTTGCAATAAAATCTTATTGCTTTTGTTCTCTATGGCCGGAGGGGTGGTGGCCTGGTATGACTGCCCCAATTTTAAAGGCAGGCAAAATAAGGATAATGGATCCAATGATATGCCAGGGATGAAACAGATGAGATTAGCATCTATTACTTTTTACGGAGGCAACCGAAATAAATACAAAAGTTGGATTGTAGCAATTACTCGAGAAAGCACTAGAAAACATCGTTCTTTGTGATTTCGTGTAATGAGTATGGTAACGGAGAAGATGCCTATGCTAGTTTTTAATTCAGTGGAGGTTTTAAACATATTTCTAATTCCTTTGCCATATCCCCAGTTTTCTCATGCATAAAATGGAGCTAATACAATAATTAGTATCTACCTTCCAGGGTGATTGTAAGGATTAAATGACTTAAAACATGTCAAGCACTTAGAACAGAACATAGCATCTAATAAGCACTCAATAAATTTATTATAATTATTAAAATAGCAACAATTTGTGTTAACATGACAACCCCAATATTTAAATCTTCTAAAAATGTATACGAGACAACGCTCAACACGAGGAAATCATTCTGGTGTGCCTGAGAACCTTTTTAGAATGAAAAAAATTAAGGGTGGGGATTGAGTGAATGAGTGATCCACCATCCTCCCAGAGCATTCTGGAAATTAAACCTTCTATGTTGGATTTATTGTATCAGAGCTGGCTGTGCCTATGGAAATAGAACCCCATGTTGCAGGTGCCACTCCTGCTCCTATCTACCTGGCCCCTGTTACAGCCAGAGTCATTTCCCAGACACCAAGAGGCCAAGAATGTGACCTGGCCCTGAGGTGGCATCAAGTTCATCTGTGACTGTTACAACAGTCAAGCCTGCTTGTCACGCCTGTGTCACCTCTGAAATAATAACTGCACAAATCCTCTCTCCCCTCTCATACTCTCAGCCAATCAGCGCTTTGCTCTGCTTTCACCTGTCTTGCTCTTCCTGTTCTTCCTAATCCTTTCCAGTGTCAGCTGGAACTCTGGTGCCCCTTCCACAGCCAGCAAGCCCATGCTCTCCCATCCCTCCATTATCTGTGTCTCCCTGGAAGTCCTACTTCCTAAAGCTCTCTTAAGCAGATGGTGTTTATTCTACTGGGTTTCGTGGAAATTATCATCATCTATCTGCTTTCCTTCCCAACAATTGTTCCGCCACCTTTATATAAAAACCTAGAAACTTCCACTGTCAGGAAAATGGAATAGATGTACCTTTCTCTGTTGCTCCCACTAAGTACTACTAAAAACCTTTATGTTAGATAGAAAACAAACATAAGAAAACTCTGAAAGGTGGTGAGAGGAGGGAGACTGACAGCGGGCCTCAGGAGCTGAGGAACAGGGTGGTGAATTCCCCGGCTTTCCTTTTTGCCTCCTGTATCCAGGACGTAGAGCGGAAGAAGCTAACCATTTGGACCACAAACAGGTGCAGAAAAAGAACCAAGATAAAAGCTGCTGTTTCAAGTAGAGTATCAAGGAAGGGACAGCCTAGCAAGACTGTATTTACCAAGCTTAGCAAGAAAATAACCACGGTCCTTCAGCTAAACACCACAGAAAGAACTACAGTCTAGACTTCCATCATGGCATGGCTTTAGCCAACCCTGCCCCCCCCAGGGCCGTGTCAGAAGTGACCACTCCCTGCTGGGTCATAACCCCCCACTTCCCACCCCCACCTGGCAGTAATGCAACCTTCCTGCCCCCACTTGTGGGGCATCAGCAGAGGCCTAGGAGAGAGTCAGGCTTTCACCACCACATAGTGGCTGTCGGACGACCACTTCAGATGTCTGTGAAGGCTGTGTGGGGAATTGGAACGCCCTTAGGATGACCAGACAGTTGAGGGGGAACTTGACCTCCTCCACCCACCTGGAAGGAATGTTTCTTTTCCTGCCAGAGCAGTGTCAAAGGAAGCCAGCCAAAACAGACAATTTAAGGTTTAAGCCAGAGTATCATAGCAGAAATGTCCAGACTGCAATAAAACATATCACTCATTATACAAAAAAACCAGGAAAATCTCAATTTGAATGGATAAATAAACAATAGATGCTAACACTGAGGTGGCAGAGATGTCAGAATTAGACTGAGGACGGATACTTAAATGCATCAATGCATCATCAAAAAGCTTCAATGACTAATTACAAATATGATTCAAAAAAATGAAAAAGTACAAGGGTTCGGCAAAGAAATAAAAAGTCTCAGGAAAGAAAGTGAAGCTATAAATATGAAACAAATGGAAACTGTAGAACTGAAAATACAGTAACCAAACTGAAAATCAATGGGTGGGTTTAATACCAGAATGGCTAGGTTGAAGGCTAGTAGCAGAGAACTTGGACAAAGAATAATAAAAATCACCCAGTCTGAACAACAGGAGAAAAATAGACTGGAGCATGAACAGAGTTCCAAGAAACTATGAAACTACTTTAAAAAAAATCTAAATCTGGGTCACTGAAGTCCCAGAAGAGGAGGAAGGATGGAGTTGAAAGACTGCTCCAAGAAATAATAAATGAAAACTCTACAAATTTGGTAAAACACATAAACCTACAGATTCCAGAAATTGAACAAACTCCAAACAGGATAAACCAAAAGAAATCCACACCAAGTCACATAAAAATAGTGAAACTTCTGAAAACGAAAGCCAAAAAAAAAAAAAAAAATCCCTTGAAAGTAGTATGAGAGAAATAACACATTACCTGTGGGGAGGAGGGGAGATAATTCAAATAACAGTAGGTTTCTCATCAGAAACCACGGAGTACGTTCCACCACGATGAATTCTAAATAGAAATCATCAACTATAAGATAACGGGAAAATCTATTTGTTGGAAATTAAACACACTTCTAAATAATCCATGTGTTAAAAAGAAAATCTCAAGGAATCTAAAAAAATACACTGAACTGGAAAACAGTGAAAACATATTATTAAAGTATGTGAAACCCAGCTGAATCTGAGAGGGAAATTTATAGCACTGAATGTTTACATTAGAAAGGTGGAAAAGTTTCAAATCAATAATATAAGCATCCATCTGAAGAACCTAGAAAAAGAAGAGCAAAATAAACCCAAAGTACACAGAAGAAAGGAAATAACAGGATCAAAAATCAATGAGACTGACAATGGAAAAATAATAGGGATAATCAGTGAAACAAAAAGCTGGTTTTTTTTTTTTAAATCAATAAAACTGACAAACCTCTAGCAAGACTGACAAATAAAAAAGAATGCAGACACAGATCACCAATATCAGGAATTAAACGAGCAATCACAGCCAATTCTGTAGACATAAAAAATATATATCTCAGGAAATACTATGAAAACTCTACACACATAAATAGGACAACTTTGATGAAATGGACCTAGTCCTTAAAAAATTCAAATTAATACAACCCACACAATAATAAATATATTGAATAATCCTATAAGTATTTAAAAATCTTATTTGTAATTTTCAAACTCCCCGAAAAGAAATCTCAAGGCCCAGATAGTTTCATTGGAGAATTTGACCAAATGTTTAAAGAAGAATTAGCACCAATTCTACACAATCTCTTGCAGAAAATAGAAGAAGGAACACTTCTCAATTCATTTTATTAAACTTGTATTATCCTGATATCAAACCAGAAAAAGCACCAAAAAAGAAAACTGTTTTACAGTATTTTAGTGAATATTCAACAATATACAAGAAGAATTATACACCGTGACCAAGTGGGGCTTATTCCAAGGATGCGAAACTGGTTCAAATTCAAAAATTGATGTAATCCACCATAATAACAGGCTAAAGAATAAAAATTACATGATTACATCAATTGATGCAGAAAAAGCATTGGACAAAAGTTAATATCCATTCATGATAAAAGAGAAATATCAGAACTAGGAAAGGGGCAACTTCCTCAACTTGATAAACAGCATCGACCAACAACAGCAAAAAAAAGACCACCATAGTTGACATTATATTAATGATGTAGTGACTGCTTTTCCCCTAAGATCAGTAAGACAGTAAAGATGTTTACTCTCACTATTCTTATGCAACATAGTAGCTGAAATTCTAGTCAGTGTGATAAGGGGGAAAAAAGAAATAAAAGGCATAGAGATTGGAAAGAAAAAAATGAAAGTATCCCTATTTGCAGATGACATGATTCTCTATGTAGAAAATCCAAGAAATCTGCAAAATAGTCCTAGATTGAATAAGTGAGTTCAGCAAAGGGGCAAGATGCTAGATGAACATATAAAAGTCAATCACATTTTTGTATAATAGCAATGAAAATATGAACACTGATATTAAAAATACAATACATGTACAATCTCTAAAATAAATTAACTCTAAATTGTGTATGGGACTTGTATGCTGAAAAGTATAAAACACTGATGAAAGATACCAAGTAAGATAAAGACATAAAGGAGACATACCATGTCCGTGTGCTGAAAAAAATCACCAGAGCAAAAATGTCAGTGCTTGCCAAACCGATAAGCAGATTTAATGCAATTCTTATCAAAAGCCCAGCAAGACGTTTTAAAATAGATGTGGACAAGATTATTATACAATATATATTAAAAAGTAAAGGAACTAGAATAACTAAAACAATTTGAGACGAGTAAAGTGAGAGGAACAGCTCTACCTAATATTAATGCCTAAAATAGCTGCTGTGTTCAGAATGCTATGGCTGGCAGAGAGATAGGCACACAGATCTGTGGAACAGAATCGGGAACCCAGAAATAGACCCACATAAATATGCCCAAGTGATTTTTGAGAAAGGAACAAAAGCAATTCAATAGAAGGAGAGTGTTTTCAACAAATGGTGCTACACCACAAATTTAAGTGCAAAATATAAAACTATCAATAAAACCTTTCGAAAAAAATTAGTGCATCTTTGTTAGAGCTAGGCAAGAAATTCTTAGACTTCACATCAAAAGCATGATCCATGAAAAGAAAAAGTGATAAATTGGACGTTATCGAAATAAAAAAAAACTTTTGCTCTGTGAAAACCCTGTAAGAAGATGCAGAGGCGAATTACAGACATTTACAGATTTGCACCAAAGGACCCTTTTGCCGACTATATAGAGAACTCTCAAAACTCAACAGGAAAAATCAACCAGTTGGATCAGGAAATGAGCAAAAGGCATACTCCAGAAAAGATTCAGGCAAAATAAGCACAAGAAAAGGTGTTCAACACCATAACCACCAGCAAAAGGCAAGTGTACACCACAGTGAAGTGCCACTGCACCTACCAGAATGGCTGAGATAAAAATAACACTGAAAGATGGCAAGGGAGCAGAGAAACCGGATAACGAGTAAGCCACCGGTGGGAATGTGAAATGGCACCGCTACTCCCGAAGAGTTTGGCAATTGTTTCTAAAAAATGAAACATGCAACCCTCATATGATTCCGCAATTGTACTACTGGGTATTTATCCCAGAAAAATGAAAACTAATGTTCTAACAAAAACCTGTATATGAATATCCTTACCTGCCTCATTCACAACACACTCAAAGTGCAAGCAGCCCAGAGGTCCTACCACGGGCGGATGGTTCCGTCAGCTATGGTAGTACTTGCAAGGGGCTATTGAGACACACAGAGAAAAATGTGATGACTCTCCAGGGAATCACGCTTGAGTGAAAAAAGTCTATCCCAAACGATCATAAGCTGTATGATCTCTCTCTCTCTCTCTCTCGCTCACACACACACACAAACACACTCACACACACATACACATACCCCATTTTTGAAACAACAAATGTTGAGAAATGGAAAACAGTAATAGTTGCCAGTGGTTAGAGATGGGGCGGGGGGGGGGTGGGTAAGAAAGGTGGGCGTGTTACAAAAGGCAGTAAAGGGATCTTTGTGGGGATGGAAATGTTCTGTATCTTGGCTGTTTCTATGTCAATACGCTGCTTGCGATATTGTACTGCAGTTTCGCAAGATGTTACCATTGGGAAAACACTGGACAGCTCAATTTCTACTGAGTGGGAATCTATAATTATCTTAAATAAAAAGTTTAGTGTAATGAAAACATAAAAAAAACAAGCTCTAGTTTGAATTGTTCTTTTGACTGTGCCACTCACAGCCTCTCTTCATCACCAGCTCCCGGATGGAAGGTGATGGGGACTTGATCTAGGGCGGAAGGGTGGAAATGCCGAGACGCGGAGGTTTCTGGGTAGAACCAAAAGGGTTTGCTGGTGGATCAAATGGCCAAATAAATGGAGGGATTCGAACACAACTCCAAATTTGTTCTGAACGATCTAACAGACTTCTTCTTATTATTTTTTAAGGATTCATTTATTTATTTATACAAGCACCGGGTACAGTCAGAAGTGCGGGAGGGTGAGAGAATCCACCAGAGCAGGGAACAGAACAGGCAGACTGATGATACACTGCTGAGGGGAGCAGCGGGCGTGGCAGGAGAGGTCTGCTGTGCCATGTGGGACCCTCGCCAGCAGCCGGGGATCGAACTGGTGCTGCAGAGGCTGCGGGCACCTTCACAGCCCAGCGCTCAACTGCTGCGCCACCGGGGAGGCCCATAATGGACTTATCATTGACTGAGCTGACAGAGGCATGAGATAGGAGCTTGAGATTCCAAGCAGACCTCCAATTTTATTTTATTTTTTTAAAGATTTATTTTTCATTTATACAAGAACTGGGGTACAGGCCAGAGTCGCTGGAGGGTGAGAGGATTCACCAGAGACAGAGCGGGGAGCAGAACAGGCAGATGGACTGAAAGCACTGCTGAGGGGAGCAGCGGGTGAGACAGGAGAGGTCTGCCTCACCATGTGGGGTTCTCCCTGGCCGGCAGGAATAGAACCGGCACTGCAGAGGCTGCAGACAGCTTCGCAGCGCTGCGGTCAACCTGCTGCGCCACCAGGGAGGCCCTAGACCTCTAATTTTAGATGCACAGCAAGCAGTTGGATACACGAGTCTGGAGTTAAGAAGAGATGCGCCATAGGGAGAATCCAAGTGGGGCAACCTCAGCACTTGGGCAGTGTTCCTGAGTGAGACCCAGTGCCCAGGCAATGAGTATAGGAGACAAGCAGGCTGGGTATGAACCCAGGACTCCAAAGCTCAGTGACCAGAGAAATGAGGAAAGAGCAGCAAAGACACCAAGAAACAAAGGCCAATGGGATAGAAGAGAGCCATGAGGAAGTGGGGTACTGGAAATCAAGGCTTAACTTTCTGACTGCCCCCCTTGACCTTTTTCATGGACACATGACCTCTGTTTTCATACTCGGCCCTTATCACCACCATATAGATTCAGATCCCCCCAAAATTATTCAGCACTGAGTTCTCCCTTGATGTTCCTACTCATGAAACCCAATGTTTGTTGGATGCTGCCGAGACAACACATAGGTACCCGTCCAAGTTATTCATTAATGCCTAGCAAATCACCCATAAGCTTAGTGGTTTCAAACAATAACAATAATTTATTATCTCTCACTGTTTCTATGGGTGAGGAACTTAGCATTGGCTTGGTTGGGCAGCTTTTGGCCAGAGATCTCTCAAATGGGTGCAGATGGCTGGGGTTGAAATCATCTAAAAGTTCACTCGTTCACATAGTCTGGCACCTGGACTGGGAAGACTCAAACCATTGGTCCAGGTACACCTCATCAATCTTGAAATTATACAATACACAATGCAATAGCAGGGTATGGCATTTTCAAGCATAAACAAAGTGGTATCCATCACCCTCCAACTCTCTTGGCTGGCACAGTTTAAGTACATTCCAGAACTTAGTGGTCTGGAACCAGAACCAGATGTTGGTTTCCCAAATACAGGACAGAATCTAACCAAACAGGACTGTATTATCCCAAGCAGTCTATCCTAGAATTCTACTGCACCACAGCCAAAACTGTTTCGCTTAATCCCTAAAATCACTGTATTCCCCGTATGATATATAATAAACAAGAAGCACCGTGTTGACAATCCCCACAAGCTTCTCTGTAAGCTCCGGAGAAGATTGCCATTGCCTGCGCCTCTGTGGAATGGGTTATCAGATGCTCCAATTCACCAAAACAGACATAGCAGTTTCTATACCTGCTGTTCCATCCTAATGTTTACTAATGCCCATTTTACTTATTCTCAAAAGGGCCCTGGTGAGTTGGGCCTAAATGCCCAAATGTGTCTCCCCCCTGCAATCAGATGTTCCAGCATTGCAACAGATTGATGTGTCAGCAAAAGGGTCTGAGAGAGCAAAGACCTGGTCTTCTCTGCGTGTGGGGCCAGATTACTTCTATTTCCACTTGCAGTTCAGACCACCGAGTGTTCCCATGAGGGGCCCGGGGGCTGCTGGGATGGTTGCATGAGCTCCTGCCTCAGTCGGGTGCACCTGTCTGTTGAAGCTTTCCCCCTCCCGGCAGAGGTGGACAAGGTTGGCTCAAGCAGCCTGCTAGCTGGAGAGACGCAAGTCCTTTCTAGCCAGCTGAGCTTCTCGAACACCAGGTAGCCACAGTGTCCCCAAAGGGGGCGGCGAATCACCCCAGGCACTGGGAAGCACCCAGGCAGCTCCCCCTCACTGACTACTGTTTCACACCTTATCTTGTTTCCTCCAACCACAAACGCCTCTCTCTCTCCCTCGCTCTCACCCGATGACCTCATTTCTTATTCCTCTGAAAAGGCGGGAGCAGAGAGAACTCCCTCAGGTCCCCACCGCGCTCACCAGCCTACCCGTGGCTGTACCTGTCACTATGGCCAAACTGCCAGTTCTCAACTAAGGCAGACCCCCCACTTGGCACACTGGTTGGATGCAGCTACACACATGGGGGGTGGGGGTGGGGCTTGTACAGAATGAAAATGCAGGGTTCCTTATCCCAAAGAATATTTTTTAATTTAAGAACGCAGCACACCACCAGCAGAGCAGGAACACAAGCACGGTGCCCCCAGAAGCCGGCGTCCCGCGTGCCTGCACAGGCCACATGTCCACGAAGCTGGCCTCTCCGGGGCCTTTCCTGGGGCTGGGCTGGGAGACAGGTCCCCACTCCCTCCAGAGAAAGGATGCCTATTCCTTGGGCGACCTTCTTGCAGGGAGAACCCCAGCAGCAATGTGAAGCTCTTTCCTGAGGTAACCCGAGGAGGCTCTGCGGAACAGGTATTGTCTTCCAGAGACGGGAGGACCTGGGAAGCCACTGCTGGGCAGCCAGCTGGGAGCCGTTTCCACCTAGGAGGTTGAAACACTGCCTGGTAATCAAAGTCGCAGAGTGAGGAGGGTGTTTCTTTGTCCTCAGCCCTGCGTACCTCGGGGCACCCAAGACCCCAAGGGCCAGCCAGCCCCCCTTATCTTCCGTCAGTTCTTTGGGGGCAGGTAACCCTGTGGTGCCATCTGAGGTTTCTTCTTTCTTGCTTCCCTGCTCCTGGAGGCTCCAGTTTCTCCTGGCAGCTCAGCAATTCCACTTCAGCTTCTTCCTCTCTGAGGGAAGCTTGTCCTCCATGGTCTAGAATTTACTAGAACTATAGCTGGGCAATCAGGATGTCTTGGACCCAGTGATAGCTCTCCTCCCTGTCATCACCAAGAGGCTTCCTTCTTGCTTGCAATC
The DNA here is from genome assembly GCF_964194135.1 of Talpa europaea. Classification (NCBI taxonomy): domain Eukaryota; kingdom Metazoa; phylum Chordata; class Mammalia; order Eulipotyphla; family Talpidae; genus Talpa; species Talpa europaea. The sequence goes on from NC_140081.1 coordinate 8,256,535, forward strand.
TGGTAACACCAGCCTGAGGGGCTCTGGGTCACAGCACCTTCTTTGAAAACCACTGTGCTGGCAGCTGGCACTGGTTCTGGTCTCCTGCCGCAAGGAAGCAGAAGACTGTTACTGCCCAAGCTGGTGAGTGGTGTCTCGCTTTTCATTTCCAGAGGATGCTCTTGAGTGTCTCATCCCCATACACTTGCCATTTCTCCTGAGAAAATATCTTCAGCTACTCTGGCTGCATTTCAAACTGGCTGACTCACATTGGCCAGCAGACCCCTCCTATATGGAGTTTCTCTTTTCATCCAGGTTCTTTGTGGTGCTCAGGATATCAGCGGCTGGGGTAAAGCAGGCCCTCCACAGCAGCATGTCTGACCAGGGCTCAAGGATGACTGGGGGGGGGGCAGCCACCAAGGTTAGCTCTGATCTGTAGCCCAGTGGGCAGGCCCTGGGGCTGAGAGGCTTCTGCTTCCTGGGCCAGGCTTCCACAGGGTGGGCCCTCTGTCCACCATGTTCTGGCACTCCTGCTGACCAGCACATGTGCCATGATGGAGAGCTGACAGGAAGAGAGTAAAAGAATGCGGTCAAGCTTTGCCCAGAAAGGTGGAGGTGGGCCTTGTGCTTCCTCACCGGGTTCCAGTGCCCAGGTCTCAAATGGAAGGAGTCCCTGCGGGCACAGTATGCTGGAAGGGGCCAGTAGCTCCCCTGTGCTGCTGGGAAGGGACAGGTAGCCTGTGCCGTGCTCCCGTAGGCTCTCAGCCTGCCTTCAGAGACCTCGGGGTGCCAGGATTTCTCCAAGGAAGCTGCCTACTGTCACCGCCACAGCCACAGCTTGCTCTTCCACTCTGGCTTTCTATAGCAGGAGGAACTCAGGGGGAGCCGTGGTTGAGTACACAGGGTTTCCCTGCCTGTGCGTACATAGGTCACTCTGGGTCATAGAAAAACACCACAGTTGCCACACAGGGAAGGCCTCTGTGTATGTAGGACTGGGGTTGTTTCTCCAAAATGCCGGGCCTCAGGCATCCCTGGCCACAGAAAAAGCACTGCTGTTGCTGGCTTGCTCTCTTCCATAGGTTTCCCAGGCCTGGCCACAGAACAGGCAGCCGGCCTCCATTTGGACATGGCTGGGCCCCTCAGGCTGCAGCGGGGGACTCAAGGACGAAGGGCATGCTCCCCATATCCAGGCTGCCTGTCGCTAAGGAAATGCGTGGCTGCAGACCCGCAGGAGGCACTGTGAACTACAGGAGGAGGGCAGAACCTTCAGAAACATGGCCGGTGCCTGGCTGTGCACCAGCAACAAGATGGTGGGCCCAGGGGCTGAAGCAGGAGCTGTCTCTCCAGCAGGGCAAGAGGGTGTCATTGCCTCCACCTCACCGTGTTCAGGATGGCCCAGGGCACCGGGTAGCGATCAGGGGTTCCCATAGGCACCTTTCTCCTTTCATCACACAGTAAACTTTTACTTCAGGCCGACATTTACATCACCCCATTAAAGTCTTACCATAATCCCCCAAGAAAACTGTTATCTCCATATAAGAACAGTGGAAACCAAGCTAAAGCACCCGTCACACAGCTGCCAAACAACAGAGCCAGGATTCAGGCCTCGGGCTGTTAACACACCCCAAAGTGAACTCCTGATCCTTGCCCCCTACCCAGGCTCCATGGCAGGCCTGTTGCTGGCGAGTCTCCAGCCCTTGGCTCCGTGCCCGGTACAGAGCTGACATTCAAACGCCGCATGGACTGTGGGGGGAGTCCAGGATCTAGTGCCCTGGGGGACCAGCCCTTGCCTTCTCTGGGTGTGTAGAGTGGGCTTGGGACCCAGCAGCTTCTCTGGGCCCTTCCAGTCTGGGGCTCTGTCCTCCCTGGGACATTCAAGACAAGACAGAACTGCCCCCCCAAAGGAAGGCTCTCTGGGGTTTGGGATCAGCCTCAGGCTTCTACTGGGAGGGGTGGGGTTTTGAAGCTCCTCCCGCTGCAGGCAAGGCAGAATTGGTTCCCTCTGAGCTGGGGGCAGAGCAGCTGGGCAAGAGCAGGAGGAAGGAGCAAGAACCATGCAGCACGCTCTTCAGACCACCGGAAAGGAAAGTGGATGCTGTGGGAGTAAGTGGGGCAGGCCATAGCCAAAGCCGTGAACCCCGGATTCCTGTGTAACTACCTGCTTGGACACACTTACTTCACCCGCTCTCGGCTCAGTTCCCTGGAAGCAGGGCTGTGCTGGAGCTGGTTGGCACTGTACCTGCTCACATCAGCTCACACCATTTATACCAGTTCACACTGGCTCGCGAGTGTTCAATTTTCAGGAATGATGTGAGCTGATCATTTCAAATCTAGCCATTATTAAAAAGTAAATGAACATACAATTACCTAAGTTATATTAAAAGTAAAAGCATGAAATACTCATGATTTAGTAATTGCTTTATTCCATTTTATGTTACCTGTGCTCCTGTCTTGTGTCTGAATGGCGGGAATACTACGTGATGTTGTGACGGCGCGTTTCCCTTCCGACTCCTCATCATGCTGCTAATTTGAAATCAGCCAGGCTGGGAGGATTTACACCATGGAAATTTACAAATGCTATACATCGGGCTTTTAATTTTTACTGAGAGTTGTTGTTCAACATTCACCATCTGCCACTGGATGGAAGGGTGGACAGGTAAGGCCATCTCGCCCATCCTTTCTTCTGACCACAGACATCTGGCTAGCATTCTCGCAGTAAGGCCCTGCCTGCTGAGTCGGCTTGCTTCTCGAAAAATCTGAGCCCTTATGTCTTTTTATAGGAAAGATTAAAAAAAAAATCTCCTGAGAGATTAATAGGTGACTAATAAAATTAACAATTGAGATAAAATTGATATTAAGATAAAGGCTGATCTCAAGACACTGCAGCGTTTCTGCTGGTTGGAAAATTTCAACGTGCTCCCCAGGTCAGTGGACAGACCTGAGTTCCCGTCCCTTCTTAGTCATCACGCAGGATGTGCCGCCTCAGCTCTCAGGGAGTGTCTTTAGGGCACAATGACCCGCAGAATCTGATGAAGTGCATATGTGCAAACATATGCATGGCATATGGCAGGTGTGGAATACAGCATTTGTTGGGGCCTGGTGCAAAGTGATAATGTGGGGTCCCTTGTTTAAAAATCAGGGGGAAAGATTCTCAAATACGAAGATTTTTTCTTTCTTCCTCAGTGTCTCTCGACTCTTCACGGGGCTCTTAACTGCTAGTGAGTGTCACATTAAGTAAAGAAAAAAAGGAAGGGTCAGGGCCCCCCTAGTGGCGCAGGGGTTAAAGTCTCAGCACTACCAGGCTATCACCAGCCACTGTGGCATGAGTTCCATCCCAGGCCAGGGAGCTGACCCACATGGCACAGCAGAACTCTGTCTCACCCGCTGCTCCCCTCAGCAGTGTATTTCAGTCAGTCTGCCTGTTCTGCTCCCCATTCTGTCTCCGGTGAATCCTCCCACATACACACACCCACACCTCTTGCCTGTACCCCTGTTCTTGTATGCATAAATAAATAAAAATAAATCCTTTAAAAAACTTTAAAAAAAAAAAGAAAGGATCAATTATAAGCATAAATTTCACCACTCGCTTGGACCCCATTTGGCTCCCCATGGGTGTGTCTCCCCAGTCCATGGCAGATAGACAAACCTCAGGGATGTTTCAAGCTGAGTGCTAGAACAGAGAGGCACCTGGATCGAAGCTGGGCCCCACCAAAGCGCAGCCTCTGGCAAGCTGCCTGGACCTGCCAGGGCAATGTCAACCCCTGGGCAAGGTGGGCACCACCACACCCCGCCCTGAAACTCCCTGGGTGGGCGCATCTGAGCCCTGTCACCCTAAACCCAGGCCCCACTAGGAGTGGAAGTTAACAGAAATTGGGTCTCTCTTCCCTCTGCCCCCATGACTACCACCCTGTTGCCATGCTGGGCAGAGGATGGGAGCTCATGAGGCAGAGACTGGGGAGGGGGGAGGCCAGGTGGGGCCTGGAGCCCCAGAAGGTTGGGGAGCAGGGGTCCAAGAACCTGTCGGGAGGGAGTAGGGCCAGCAGGACTGTGTGTGAGGCTCCGAGCTGCTGGCGTGGACACCTGCGTTCCACTGGACTTAACAGGCAAAACCATTAAGGACGTCAAGATGGTGACAACATAGGGGCGGGATGAATGCAGCACACACACGCGTTGATTCTCAGTGGCGCACAGCTGAGACATAGAACTTTCCAGTGCAATGTTCCACCAATAAAAACCTCAAAAGAAATAAATATTAGGGCCTCCCCGGTGGCGCAGTGGTTGAGCGCTGGGCTGCGAAGCTGCCTGCAGCCTCTGCAGCGCCTGTTCAATCCCCGGCCACCGGTGAGGGTCCCACACAGTGCACAGACCTCTCCTGCCGCCCGCTGCTCCCCTCAGCAGTGTACTTCAGTCCTTCTGCCTGCTCTGCTCCCAGCTCTGGCTCTGGTGAATTCTCTCACCCTCCCGCGCTTCTGACTGTACCCAGTGCTTGTATAAATAAATAAATAAATCTTAAAAAAAAAAGAAAAAAGAAATAAACATTAGCTGCTATTACTAAGACAAAAAAGAAGTGCACGGAGCTCAGCGCCTTTCAGAGCAGGAGGTCCTGAGCGCCTGCACAGGGCTCGGGGCCAGGACGCCAGTCCCACCCACTTACCTGCCTCCTCCAGGACGTACCCGGGAATTCTCACATCAATCCCCCCCCCCCCCCCCCCGACGCTGGAGAAAGCAGAACCAGCTCACAGGCAGGCTAGCATAACTTCAAACTTTAAAAACACATGTACCTCCCCTCCCTCAGCTCGGCATCCAATGCCACTTAGTCCCTACTTCACAAGTCTGCTTTACACCTAAACTCCTGCAAGGAGCCGTCTGTGCGCTCCATCTTGGCTCGCTCTCCTCTCTCCGGAGGCCACTGCAGGCGGGTCTGGCCCATCACGCCACTGAAACCGTCGGGGCGGCCGCGTCCTTCCCGTGGGCTCTCCGCTGACGCATCTCAGTCACAGCCAGGTCTGCCCAGCATCCTGCAAGGGCCTTTCCCGAGCTGTCTCTCCCTACTGTCAGAATTGAACTTGAAATTGTCTCTCCAGGACCTGCCCCACACAAGCGCTCTCTTCTTAGGGAAGAGCTTGCCCCCCACCCCACGGCGAAGACTCAAGGGAGGAACGAAACTCCTTCTCTTTAAAGAGCTGATTGACTTTTCTCTCCTTTTTACTCCCCATCCAAGGAAATGCCTGTACACACCGCATGCAAGCACGCAAGCACTCAAACTCTCGGGATCCAGAACGTTCTCGGGTTATTGCTGTAAGATGTTTATCGGGAGATAATAATTTGAGTTCCACATTTTTCTATTGCTATTGCATTTTCTACTTTAAACATACCTCCCCAAATGCAAATTAGCGCCAAGAGAGTGTTACTGTTAGTTATGAAACACCTGGCTTTTTGGATACTTAACTAGTGATCTTCTTGTCTTGCCACCAGTTAATGTATTTAAAAACTAGAAATATGTCTTCTTCCTCCTTAAGAGTTTTCTTTTTGAAATGTTCAACATCACTTGTCATCAGGCATATGCAAATCAAAACTACCATGAGATACCATCTCACACCAGTGAGAATGGCACATACTAAAAAAACTAGCAACAACAAATGCTGGCGAGGTTGTGGAGAAAAAGGAACTCTTCTGCACGGTTGGTGGGAGTGCAAACTGGTCCAACCACTATGGAGAGCTGTGTGGAGATTTCGGGACCTACTAAACATAGAGCTTCCATAGGATCCAGCAACTCCACTCCTAGGTATTTACCCAAAGGACACAGAAACATCAATTCCAAAGAGCACCTGCACCCCTATGTTTATAGCAGCACTGTTTACAATAGCTAAGCTTTGGAAACAGCCCAAATGCCCAATAATAGATGACTGGATCAAGAAGATGTGGTCCATATACACCATGGAATATTACTCAGCATTCAAAAAAGATAAACACATGCAATTTACAGCAACATGGATGGCGCTGGAAGGGATCATGCTCAGCGAAATAAGCCAGAAAGAAAAAGAAAAATACCGGATGGTCTCACTCATAGCAGGAATCTAGAAAACTTAAATAAGGGACCAGGAGAAAGAATAACTATAAGAAAGAAAAAATCAAAATCAACAAACAACTATGAGTCAGAGACACTCTATGGGGGGTGGGGGGCAGGGAAAGGAGGGATTGGGGTCAAAATAAGGGGGTTGTAATTGTATGGGGAATATAAAAATAAAATTTAAATTAAAAAAAAGAGTTTTCTTTTTGAGATCACATCATTTTGTTCTTAAGAAAGAAGCTGGTTAGGAAATTTGCTCCATCTATCAGCAGCTGATCACCCCGTCAGCAAATCCGGGGTAGGGGGTTGGGGGGAGCCCAATGGATTTGAAATCCGGGGAGCATCAGCCACATGTAGTGCCTAGCATCTCTGCTCACACTACACTTCCACGTAGAAAAAAAGAAGAAAAGACTATGTCGTTTTTTTTATACTTGACCTAATCTCCTCATGCTTAGTACCAAAGCAAGTTCAACTTTTAATGAATCATGTCTTTGCCTTCTCGGTTTTAAGTAGGAAGGAATTTTATTATTCATTAAATTGCATCTTTTTTTAAAACTGAAGTAGCATTGGTTTATGACACTGTATATGATTTAGGGGTGTAGGATCACACTTCTTCAGATGTATGTTATCATACCACATCTACCGCCAAAGCACCCATCATGCTTCACCAGAGTCCACTGGCCTTTGGCCTTCGCTTTTCTGTCTCCCCTCCCTCTCTGCTAACTTTAGTTCTTCATTCTGACTTCTAGAATTTGTTTTGGTTTAGCTTTGTCTGCCCCTGTTTTTGCTCTTTCTTTTTTTCTACATTTTAAAAGGACAGATTTATTAGGAAAAGGAGAAATAAAAAAGAGAGGCACCTGCACAGGCACAGCAGGCAGCAGAGTGGCGACTGCTGCTTTGCAAGGGAAGAGGTTTGTGAAAAGAATGATGTTTTGGTTCTTTATATCCCACATATGCGTGACATCATCCACTATTTTTTTCTCTCCTTCTGACTGCTTTCACTTAGCATAATTCCTCCATTCCACCCATGTTTCCATAACTGTCAAGATTTCATCATTTTTAGTGGCTGAGTAGTATTCCACTGTTTAAATAAACCACATCTTTCTTGTCCATTCATTTGTCCTTGGGCTCTTAGGTTGTTTTCATAACTTGGTTCCTGTAAATAATGCTGCAATGAACATGGGAGTACATATGTCCTTTTGGATTGAATTTTTTTTTTTTTGTACTCTGGATAGATACTAAGGAGTGGAATTGCTGGATCTTATGGTAGATCTGTTTTTAGTATTTGGAGAAGTCTACACATATTTCCTTAGGGATTGGGACCAGTCTACATTCCCACCAGTAGTGTAAGATGGTTCCCTTTTCTCCATTCCTTTGTGCCAACACTTGTTTCTGGTCTTTTTGATATGGACCATTCTCATAAGTGTGAGGTGGTATCTCACTGTGGTTTTGATTTGCATTTCCCTGATGATCAGTGATGAGCTTTTTTTCATGTGCCTGTTGGTCATCTGCATTTCCTTTCCTCTTTTTTTAAAAAAAAATATTTATTTTTTATTTATGCATACAAGAACTGGGATATAGGCCAGAGGTGCGGGGGGTGAGAGGATTCACCAGAGACAGAGTGGGGGCCAGAAGACGTGCATTTGTTATAGAGCAACCCCGATATTAAAACGGGTTCCTGGCTGTGGGTCCTCACCCGCGCGCTTTAAAGGGACTTATGAATACTCTACTACACACACACACACACACACACACACAAAAGGTTAATAAAAGGTTTATTTACAAGAGAAAAGGAAATAAGGAAAATGTACAATTCAGGGGAAAAATAGGGAAATAAAGTCTTTCATGCGTCCTACCCGATCCGCCGACCTGGAAACCCAAAGTCACTCTCAGAGCTGGCTGGACCCTGCGAGCTGGCGGAGAGCCAAAATGGGGGAACCCCCCAAAGCCCACGTGTCTGCCTTTTATATCCACCTGGCTGCTTAACCCCACCCTCAGGTCCCAGCCACCTTCCTTTGGTGATGATGGGATTTGGAGTTCCCAGTGTCTTTGACTTTGACCTAGGGTGGGGGTGGAGTCCACAAAGCCTATATGGAATTAGCTTTGGGACATCCTTTTCCCCCTAACAGATTGACTGAAATACACTGCTGAGAGGAGCAGCAGGTGAGACAGGAGAGGTCTGCTGAGCCATGTGGGTAGCTCCCTGGCCAGCCGGGGATCAAACTCATGCTGCAGAAGCTACAGATAGCTTCACAGTGCTGTCCTTATCTCTTGCGCCACAAGGGAGGCCCTGAATTTCCTTTTTTGAAGTGCCTATCTAGCTCCTCTGCCCATTCTCTGATTGGGTTGTTTATTCTTTCTGCTGAATTGTATGACCGTAGATTTTGGATATGAGTTCCTTGTCAAACATGTGGTGTGCAATTATTTTCTCCCATTCTGTATGGTGTCTTTTTGTTTTGGTAATAGTTTCTTTTGCTGTGCAGAAGCCTTCCAGTCTGATGTAGCCCCATTTGCTTTTGTTCTGTTTCTCTTGCCTCTGCAGCTGACTCCCCAAAGACATCCCTGAAGCCAACTAGTTCAGGGGAGGTCTGGAGGGCCACAGGCACACTGCTTATGATCCCCAGGTAGGTCAGCCTGGTTCAAAGCCATAGGACTTGGTGGACATGAAGTCTCCCAACTTCTTAAAATAGAGTTTTATTGACCAAATGGGACTTACATAGATGATGTCAGGGTCCCACCTAAGTCTAGCACAGGGTTTGCCGACTTTGGCAAAACTTAGTATTTTGGGCGGTGTCATTTTTGTCCTGGGGGCTGTACTTGCATTGCAGGATGCTCAGCAGCAGCCCTGGTCTCTCCACATTAGATGCTAGCAGCATTTGCCCCCTAATTGTGACAAAAATGTCCCTAGTCATTACCGAGTGCTCTTTGGGGGGGGGACAAAATCACCCTCATTTAAGAACCAATGTTCTCAAATATCAGTGGACATCAGACCCTTGCCGGGAGCTTTTGCAAGATGCATCTTCCAGGCCTGACCGCAGGGGCTTGCTTGGAAGAGCTGGAGAGGGTCTTGCCCTCACATTCAATGCAAATGAATTTTAATCTGATAAAATGAATTTACAAAGACTCTCCCAGGACTGGCTGTGGTGGTTCTCAGCTCTGCCCCCACATGCCTGGGGGTCTTTTGGAAATGTTTGAGGGTTATTCTGATCATCAGAGACAACGTGGCATCTAGTGGTTGGGCAGAGAGGCAGAGGGATCCGCCTACCAGGTCTGTTGCCTGCAGCAACAGACGTGTCCCTCCCGAGATGCCATTTGAACTGCTATTGAGAAACCACAAGAAGCACCAGCGATTTGAGAGCTGTTTACAAGGCCCTCATGAAAATCCTGTCTGCAAGATAGCTGTGAATCTAGAGATTAATGGGTTCACTTATGATATAAACTTCCAGAGGGCTTGGTTTGCCCACAGATTTCTGAAAGTTACTCCATGAATAGAGGTTGATGCAAAATTCCCTTAGAAGCGGTTTTTGACGTTCAAGGACAGTCCAGGTCTTGTGGGGCCCGAAGCTTTATAGAATTGGGTGTGAGTGGCTGGGGGTGAGCTCTTTTAAAAAGCATAAACATAGCAAATACAACATCAGCTACAAGTGTGATGATTTAGAATGAGAACGAAACTTGTCACAAATTGAAAATTTCCAAAAAAGATTAATATCTCGGACAAAAAAATAAAAATTACATATTTGTATTAATTAGCTTCCTGTAATATCTATATAATAGCTCTTTTCCTTTTTCCTGTGGCTTGATACTCATTAATCACATCTCCACGTGACAATAACATTGCAACATCATCTTCTACAGAAAGAATTCGGCCTGACCTCCATTATGGGCCATTGAAATCTCTTTTTATTCTTGATAGCTGGGATGCCTATCAGACATGCTTTCAAACACACGTTCCTAAATATCGCTACCAGTGTGTGCACACAAGCACACAAATGCTGCTTCTTCCAATTAATTCAATTAGATTTCTTCCAATTAATAAAAGGAGATTTATCACATGCTTATAATTGTAAATGCTGCATTTACGAAGAGTATTAATTTCCTAGAGCTACTGTAACAAATTAGCACAAACTGGATGGGTTAAAACAACAGAAATTTATTCTCTGAACGTTCTGGGAAGACCAGAAGTCGAAGATGTGGGTGTCACTAGGGTTGTGCTCCCTCCAAAGGTTTTAGGGGAGAATCTTTCCTTGCTCTTCTAGTTCCTGGTGGCGTCTGGCACAGCACAGCTCCGATCTTCGCCTCCATCATCACATGGCTTCTCCTCCCGGCCTCTGGTTCCCTGTCCTGTTATAAGGACACCAGTCATTGGCCTGAGGGTCCACTTTAATCTAGTATGATCTCATCTTATTTAATTACATGTGCAAGGACGCTATTTCTAAATAAGGTCAGCATTCTGAGCTTCCACGTGAATTTTGGGGACACTCTTCAACCCAGGACAAAGCACCTCCCTGATGGAAGAGAACTTCCACAAATGACTACGCGTCAATGAGTACTGAATCCTCCACCTGCATCTGTTGGTAGAAAGGATTTTCCCCAACATTAAGCTATATATTTCTCGAACTCTCTTCTTCTTCCACTACCAACATATTTCTGGTACCGTTATAGGACAGGGAGAGGGGCAGCCCAAACCCCGCAAACCTGCCTATTCTAAATGGGTTCTGCCATCCGCCGCATCAACACAAAACATAGGAGACTTTAAGGGGAAGGAACTTTAATAAAACTAGGAAACAATACAGGAAAGGCAAAGAGTCTAGTTTCTAAATGAAGCACCCAAAGTTACCCATCCCCTCGTGGGTAAAAGTCCATCCATATGGGATCAGCCCAGAGCAAGGCCCCAAAGCCTGCCACAAGTCTAAAGCATCTTCCAGTGGGGACCCACAGCAAAGGGTCAGAAACAACCAGACAAGCCTGGAAGGAAAAGAGCAAAATCAACATGAAGATAAAAGCTGCCATTGTCACCTCCCCACGGGTCTCACCCACATCTGTGTCACCTAGTCCACGACCAAAAGACAAGCGCAGTTTCTTCACGTGTCTCTAGGCTCCATGCGCCTCCTCCAGGTCTCCTGGCTCCATCCTGCTTCCTTCCTTCCTCAGTCTCTTCTGCAGCTTCTCCTCTCCCTGCTCAGCTCCACCCTCCCTTGGGTGGGGCAGGGAACCTCCCCCTTTCCTGGGGACCACCCTGTTACAGTACCAGGTGCTGTAAGTCTGGCTGATGACTCAGTGTGGCTGGAGGCATTTTGTGGCCTGAGTCTTCATGCCACAGTGTTGCTAGTGCTGACACAGCATGTAGCAGCACTGTTGCAGGGCCACTCTTAGAGAGAGATGGCGGCAGTGAATTAACTGCATCTCCAGTCACTGTGAACCACATAAATACCCCACTAAGAGTCCCTTCTCAGATTCCCTTCAGCCTGACCGCTAAGACGACCTTGGCTACTTCAGCATCACCAGAAATAGGTTCTGGGGAAACAGAACTTGAGACATAGGACTTCGCCAATGGTGGTGAGCACATCTCATTCTTGCAAATTTTGGGGAAACACAACACGTGGAAGATATGCCGGCACTTTTCCAGGGGCCTGGAAGGGGTCTGTGCAGGTGAGGGATCTAGAAGCGGAAGTTTTGCTAACTCAACGCTGGTTCACCTCTTTGATAAGACTTTGATAAGACTGTTAAACCAGGGAGGAGCCATTGACTGCATTTCAGAGCAGTGGATTTCAGCAAAGGAGTGAGTCAAGGTCTTTATCATTTCTTATAAACAAATGGTTATACCATTCCCGTAGAGGCCTCCGGACGGCCCTCCTCTCACCCTTCTCTCCTGTCTAGGGGCTTGATGGTAAACCCGAGACAGCCTCAGGAGGTCCGTGTTGTGGAAGGCAGAGCCTCTACGTGCCAGTGGCCTCAGATGACCACACGGAACAGATTCCATGGTCACAACCCAGTGGCTGGAGCAAGAAGAAAACTACTGTGTTAATTCACTGAGATCTGAGGGTTTATTTGTTATGTCAGCGAGCCTTGTGCTAACCACACAGTCATCTCAGTGAGACCTCTCCAGACCACCGTATTTAAAATTGCAGCTACTTCCCTTCTGTCTCTCCATTCCCGCTGCCTATTTTCCACTCCTGTTTAGATTTTCTCCATAGATTCATCATCTTCTGACATGCTGTATACTTACTGGCATATCTGCTCATTGTCTACTTCCCCCATAGAATTTAGGCTTCCTGAAGATAAGAAACGTATCCATTGTGTCTGCTGCTGTCTCCAGCATCTAGAACAGCACTATCCAACAGAACTTTGTGTGACAAGGGGAATATTCTACATCTGTGCTACTAGCCACAGGTAACTGTTGAACACTTGAAATGTTGCTATTGTGACTGAAAAACTGACTTTTAGTTAATTTACATTTAAATAAGCACATATGACAGATGGCTATCATATGGGCAATGAAGATCTAGAACAATGGTTCTGTTTGACCATCCAATAAACATTCATTGAATGTAAGAATCAATGAATGGATACACAGGTTTTGGCTGAGTTTCTGCTATGGGCCACACACAAATAGGACATTCCTTATTCATGGTACAGCGGCCAGGGGCTAAGTTGGGTGACTCACTGAGGACTGCTTTTGCTATTGTAATAGCATTGTTCTATGAGCAGCCAAATCAATATTTGAGAAACAAATCCAGACTTTCACTTCTCTGTGAGTTTAAGTTAGACAAGATCCATTTCTAATTATTTTTTATTTTTTTATTCATTTTTTAAGATTTATTTATTTATGCATACAAGAGCTGGGGTACAGGCCAGAGGTGTGGGGGGTGAGAGGATCCACCAGAGACAGAGCGGGGAACAGAACAGGCAGACTGACTGAAATACACTGCTGAGGGGAGCAGCGGGCGAGACAGGAGAGGTCTGCTGTGCCATGTGGGTTGCTCCCTGGCTGGCCGGGGATCGAACTCGTGCTGCAGAGGCTGCGGATTGCTTCATAGTGCGGTGCTTAACCCCTTTCACCACCAGGGAGGCCCCAAGATCCATTTCTAGAGCACATCATATTCAATCTGGATGGGGAAATTCCTTCACCACCATTTTCAAAGCCAAGGTAATAGCAGCGAAGAAAGTGACAGCACTTTTAGTAGTGTAATTTCAGGACAGTTAGCAAGGCTTCATCTTCCCAAAGCATCCTTCTTTCTCTTGTCTCCGTAGGTTTGAGCTCGACCCTCAGAAGGTGATACTTCTATCATGCTAGAGATGGTATCTGGTCTCCAAAGCCATTTTCTGCTCTCCTCAGGCACAGTCTGACTGCATTGCCCAGCTTCTTTTGCAGTTAGGTTCCTTTGCAAGTTATTTATGGTTTATTTTTCTCTCTGGTTTCTTCTGAGATTTTCTCCTTGACTTGAGTGTTCTGCAGTTTTGCCACATTTATTTGCTGTGGATTTATTTTAGTTTATCTTGTTTGGAAAATGGTATGTTTTGTTTGATCTAAAAACTCCTATCTTTTTTCAGTCCTAGAAAACTTTCAGCCATTATCCATTGGAATATTGTTTCTCCCCATTTCTCTTTAATTTTGTATTCTTCTGCTTTGGTTGAACATGTTAGAACTTCCTCTAAATCTCTTTCATAGTTTCTCTCTCTCCATTCATATTCTCTCTCTCTCTTTCTCTCTCTCTCTCTCTCTCTCTCTCTCTCTCTCTCTCTCTCTCTCTCTCACACACACACACACACACACACACACACACTCTGTGCCACATCACTCTGGATAATTTCCTCACCTATACTAGCTTACTAATTTTCTCTTCTCTCCAGACTGCAGTTTAGTTTGTCCACTCATTTGCATGGCTCTATTTTTCAATACTTATTCAAATCTTTCTGTCCTTTTATTCATATTATTTTGGGCTTTCATTTTGGTTTCTCTTATGTTCTCAGCCATTTAAAATATACTTATTTATTATAGTGTCTTTAAGTTTATTCTATTATATCCAATTTGGGTGTTGATTTGCTTGTCTTCTGAGCTTCCTAACTGTCCCTCCAATGGAAGCGTTATTCTATACATTCTCAATCTTTTATTGTGAATTTCTCTTCAGTGAGTTGTTTTTTGCCCTGGTGTCCTGTGAGTCACCAGTAGTGAAAACGCACCCGCGGGTGGTTTTGCATTCTGCCAATGCACGTGGGATTTCTGGGGGTTTCAAAGTTTCTAGATCAGTTTTGTGTTGGTTGTTTGGCTTGGGATTCCTGTGCCATGCAAGTACTGTGTGTTTGAATTCTACCTTGAGTAGGGGACAGTCTTGGGTTTTTCATTGTGTGCAAATGACTTCTTTCCACACAAGGGCCCAGCCTCCTCATAACTTCCCTAGCAGCCTTTCCAGTCCCTTTTTCAGAACCTGGATGGGAGAGTTATCTGCGACGCCAGTTCCTCTGCATCCCAAGACCAGAAGTCTCATTTCCTGTACCACATTGGTATCAGAACCCCAGTTTACAGCCCACGGTGAGTGAGAGCGCCAGGGTCCTGAGGGTGCTGTGTGGCCTTACTGCTCCGACTCATTCATTTTTTCCTGCCTGGCACTTGGGGGTTCCCCTTTTATCCTTTTCTGAGTTCATCTAGGTATTTAAATTCTGGGCATTTATTTCTCAGCATTTCTATGTGTCAATAATAGAAGAGAGGTCTTACTCATGAGCTTGGTCTGTCTTATTGCTGCAAGCAGTCTGCTGTTAACTCTTATTAGGATGTTTCAGAAAAACTCTCCAATCTCTCTTTTCTTTGATTTACTTAACAACATTCCAGTGATGGGGGTAGGGAGGATGATCTATGTGACATTCTTAATATAGGCTGAATACCCCATCATGCAAACAAATCACGGAGACACATAATTTATGCAAAATTAGTCCCAAAATGACATGATATACTTGTGCATGCTTTTGATGATATACAATGTAAATGTCAGACAGTAGCTTGAAAATTAGGGTCAGAATACAGTGACCTTTGCATTCTGCCAAAAATGTCCTTGGGATAAATTGCATTTTTATTGCATTATACTACATTACATCACTGTGATTATATGAGATTCCTGTTGGAATTTTGAATGTGTCCTTTATCATTTAAAACATGCATGCATATTATATATGGCAATTTGAGTGTTCTATAGCTAAAATTCATTGTATAAAAATGAAATTGAAAAATGTGATAATTCAATAATGCACAGAAATATGTCACAAAATAATAGTTAGACTATAAAAGAAATTATATGGTTTCTAAGAGTGAATATCTAAAGCAAATCAGATCATCACATTGGGCCATGGACAAAGAACCACTTTTGTTTACTACATCAATAGTCCAAGAGAAAGACTGAAAGAAGAAATTCTCCCCCCAAATATTTTTTTGATAGCTTTTAAATTCCTAGCAGGCAATTTCAGTCATATATAGAAACCATGGCGTGAAACTACTCATAGCTTTTGCAAGCAATAATTAAGGTGTAACAGAAGGTTGTTTGTTTCTTGTCAGATGGTTCTGAAAAAATGGTAAAAAAAGGGTCCTTTGGTTTTTATCAGCACCCTTGAGAAAAATGTTGCTAAGAAAGAAAGACAGGGAGAAAAAAATGCTGGAATTCTTATAACACAAACAAGACACACAAGCCATTTTCCTAACTTCACACTGTTCAGGAGAGTGATAAAACACCAATTTGCACAAGATGGTCTGTCTTGCAAATATGGAACACTTCCCATTCAAAGAGGGATCCGGGGCATTCTGGGTAAGCCAGCCAAAACCAGGAGCAGCAGCATGTAAATTAAAATAGCAACCTTCCCCATCCTGAGTATTCATCCGTGCCCCTGACACACTGCAGAAAAGATGCCAGACTTTCCACTGACATAAATCTCACGTCTGTAGCCTGCTGCGAGATCTCTGAAAAGCACCACTTTCGGCATGCAGGGTTCCTTTGTTGGTGACATGCCATTGAGAGGAGGAAATGACATACCATTTGGTGTCCTCTGGGCAGGTCTGTGAACAGACTTGTGCTGTGTCCCTGCACCGCTTTCGCAAGATGCTCAAGGTCTGCATGAGCTGTGCTGCAACATGCAAGTGGCATGTAAACAAACCTGTGTTGATTTCCAGGAAAACGCAATTACCATTTTAGAAGAACCATCCCATTTGTCTCAGCCCCAATGATTTGCAAAGACAAATTGTAGCTTGTCATTGGGACTCTTGGGACAGTGGGCTGGCCCCCAGGAGTGTGGAGGTAGCCACTACTTCAGAGGAGGTCTGGGTTACGGTAGCTGACGCTGTCAGAGTTTGGCCCGTGTCCCCTCGTCCTTACCGCGCCACTGCATCCCAGCCTGACCTCCACTTGCCAGAATCTGCATTTCTTTGCCTTTTCTGGCCTCTGAAATCTGCATTGCCCTCCCCTGTGGCAGATCAGTAGTGGACGATGAAAGCCAGTTGCCCACGGTGATAATTCCCTTGAGAGCACTCTCTACTGGCTGCATTCCCTGCCCTGTCTTCCTTTCCTCCTGCCCTCTGGCGATTCCTGGGACCAACCTGCACACCAACTACTAGTCCCTGTTTCTCAGTAGATCTTCTGAGGAACCCTCACTAAGACAATTATCACCTCCCAGAGGTCCTGGTAAATGAGGCTTCTGACAGGCTTCAGGATGTCAGGGCTCGGTTGAGGGGGGCTTACAGCAGACACTGTATCAGCTGAGCACGTGTCTTCCACTTCACATTTCATTGGTTTTACATACCAGGTCCCATCCACTACCTAGTCTGGCTTCCTTCTTCACGGCTCGGATCAGCCTCGCTGCAAGGTCCCGAGCCTTCGAGCTTACCACAAGTTCTCTGGTGCCTAAAATGTCCACAGGCTGCCCTCCTGGGATGGTGAAGTCACCAATCGCCAGCGCAGCAAGCGATCAACCTTCTTAAGGGACAGCCTGGAGGGAGGAAACAACTGTTTGGAAGCAAAGTTTTGAGTTGAGGTGAGGCTGAATGGAATTCAGGTGGAATTCTGGAATTTAAAACAGCAATTCAAATAATCAGACTCCTTTGTTTGAAAGTGACAGTCACTCTGGTCGCCTTGGGTCTGGTGGATTCAAAAACCTCTGTGAAAATAGTCATCTTCACTATCAATTTCACAGACATTTATTGAGCACTTGGTATGTGGGAGACGCTCTTCTAAGTGTTTTACAGGTACTGACTTACCTGATCTCCGCAAACGCCGAGAGGTGAGCAACTATCATCCCCGTCTCAAGGGTGGAGGAACTGAGAGACTAAACGAAGGTGCTCTTACCCTTAAACCTAGAAAAAACTGCAATGGTGCTACAGGCGGCCTTGGGGGAGCCGCTATGGCCTCAAGGGGCCCCTTCACTGACTGCTCATGGCTTTGCAGCCACCTCCTCCAGGTTCTTCCATGTCTAGGACGAGGGCAAACGTCTGTGATTGTTCTTGCCAACCAACTGCCTCATTTTCTAGCTTGCTCATCTCTTCATTTCTGCCCACGCAACGTGTGTTGCTGGCCATGGCCCCTTGGGACGCTGGTGCCGAGACATAGCTCTCCCCTCCTGCTCTCACCCACCGGCCCGACTCGGTAACACATCCAAGCTCCTCGGATGACGGGATTGTTCTAGCCAGTCTCCATACCGGGAGACCTTTACTCCAGGCTGCTTCTTGCTTTCTAGTTGCCTAAGATCTGTGGTCTGGCAGGCATGTGCCCATCTCTGCCCAATCTGGAGTGGTCTGGAGAGGAGGCCCCCTGGCAGTGGCGTGATGACCTCTAGGTAGGAAACTACCTGTCCGCAGGAACCATTCAGAGGGGCCTGCAAGGAGCAGCTGGTGGCCAGAGGCATGACACGCCTGACCCTGAGGGAGGGTTCTGCCAAGTGTCACCTTGCTTTCTCTTTCTCTTGGCATGGCATCTATGGGAACCAGGGATTCTAGAAAAGTCTGCTTTGAAGCAGGCAGTTACTTTCCCCCCATCCCCGAGGCACTGAGTACAGAGGAAGATCTTGGGGCCATGCCCAGCAAAGGATGTCTAAATCACGTGCCTGTTTCAGGGTGGGAATTGGATGTTGAAAGCTACGTCAGGCTGCTCACTTGACACGGGGTGGATGTGGTGACAGGCTTTCTTTCTATTATTTTTTCAGGCTTTCTTTTTTGACTTTGCAAACTTTTAAAATTGAAGAATAACACACATAAAGACAGAGTGCACAACCATAAGTGCACAGCTTGAAAAGTTTCAAAGCATTGCCATGTGTGTAACTTTCAGCAGACTATGGTCTCTGACAGGAGGCTTTCTTGAGGGCCTAGAAGTGTCGATGCCATTGTGTGGTTCCAAAGGAGGATCGCAGGAGTCACTTTTGAAACAACTGGGCAAGTGACTTTTGCATAAGCTCCAGAGGGTTCAAGTGTCACACACAAGGCCTCATAGTAAGAGAGCGGCTGGCTTGTTTTGTTTTGTTTTGTTCTAGACATCAGGCACTTTTTCTGTTGCTTAGCTAAGCGCCTGTGATACCACCCACCCCTCAATTGATTTGCACTATACACCTCATTAACTTTTCTTATTTCGTGCTCACTTTGTGGTCAAACGGTCGAGGAGCAGGATCTCTGTGCCAGCGCATGGAGAGAGGGCTCACCGCTCATTTCGGGAGCCAGTGACAGGCGGGGCACACGCAGCACGTGGCAGCAGCGTGCTGTCGGTGTTCTGGTCTTGCTTCTCCGCCTTTCCCATGGCCATTCGCGTTTGCAGGAATTACCCCTCGCGCCACCCAAGGGTCTCATGATAGAGCTGACTGCGGGCCACGGGACCAGCCATCCCCTCCAGGCTGCACGGCTGCCGGGCCAGGGAGTCAATTTCCCAGACCCTCAGGGATGGCTGTGTGACTGCTGGTTACCAGAGGAATTCGAGTAGAAACACACTTCTCACTTGTGGGCCGTGGTGATGAGGCACCAAGTGTGCCTCCTGCAGGGCTTCTCCCCCATCCACTCACGCTGAGGGCCGAGAGCATGATGGCAAAGTTTGGGCCCCTGAGGGAGCCTTGGAAGGTCAGCAGCTGAGCAAGAGCCTGGCCACTGGACTTGACATTAGTGAGAAAGAAGTGGCTGGTGGGTTGATGAGCTGGGATTCTAGTGTGAGCATGATGGTACAGTTTTAGCAGGGATGACTGAGGGGATCTTAATCTTTTCAAAGGCTATTTTGTAAAATCATCTCTCTTTTTTCCAGCTATCAAAGGCTTCAGCAGCCAGAACCCCTTACTTATGTGGGAAAGGCAATTCCTAGACATTATAGGCGGAAAGATCAGGAACTGATCTTTTTCATAAATAAGAAAACATTTGCTAGCATCATGCACTTATCAAGATTGTTTTTAGGAACCCCCAAAGCACTGGGGAAAGATAAGTCCCCAAAGAGCAAGGCAAGCCCTGATTTCACTAGCTGAACCCCATGGCACCCACTTCCTTGTTTGCTAAAAGGTTGAATCATCACCTGTATCTGTGATACGGTTTTGATCAACAGAAATGCAAATTTCTCTTTTGAAAAGCTTGTCGATGAAGAAAGGGACACATGCAGTTTGCAGCAACATGGATGGCGCTGGAAGGGATCATGCTCAGCAAAATAAGCCAGAAAGAAAGAGAAAAATACCGGATGGTCTCACTCATAGCAGGAATCTAGAAAACCTAAATAAGGGACCAGGAAAAAGACTAATCAATACAAAGTAAAAATCAAAATCAACAAGCAACTATAAACCAGAGACACACTACGGGGCGGGGGGAGAGAGGAAGGACTAGGGTCAAAATAAGGGGGGGTGCAATTGTATGGGGAATATAGCCAAAATGAAAATGCAGACATTGTGCAAAAATGAAAAATGATGTAAGAATTATAGAAAATATTAAAAAAAAGAAAAAAAGAAGAAGAAAGTGACCTTTATCGATAGTGTTCTCTGACCCATGGCAACAAGACACACTTTTCTAAAACGGAAACTTTCAGAGAAAAAAAAAAGAAGGAATACAGAAAATATGACAATGGAGCACCCTTGGTGGTGGAGAAAGTAAATAATAAGCCACACCGAGGGTTCTTTTCTTGAGATTTCCCTCTCACGCAGCCACAGGGAGGGCACTAAGAGAGTGAGATTAGGCGCCGAGGCCCAGAGCCTGTCCACTGCAGACAGACCAAGCGACCTTTGGCAAGTTACTTAATTTCTCTATGCCTCAGTAGCTCCTCTTGAAGGGGACACCACCAGACATGTCCTCTCAGTGTTGTGAGGATTCCATTATTTAATACAGGTTAAAAAGAGGAACTGGCCCCAGGAAGCCAGCTATCATGACAACAATGCTTCGAGCCCTGATTTGTCTGTGGTACATCTGGATTTGTGTAATAATATGAATAGAAAACCAAGGAGTTGCCTCCCTGGGTCAGATGTGAGGACTTTTCTGTTTCTCCTAAGAAAACCAAAGGCTGGGAAGCGGGGAGGGCTGGGCTTCTCTTTTGACATTAACGCGAGGCTGAATCAGTACTATGCATGTTGAAGAAATTTATCAACGTGCACTGAGAATTTCAAACATTTTTTTAAAAGATTTATTTTATTTTATTTATTTATTTTTTATTTATTCATACAAGCACTGGGTACAGTCAGAAGCGCGGGAGGGTGAGAGAATTCACCAGAGCCAGAGGGGGGAGCAGAGCAGGCAGAAGGACCGAAGTACACTGCTGAGGGGAGCAGCGGGCGGCAGGAGAGGTCTGTCGCGCCATGCGGGACCCTCCTCTGGTGGCCGGGGAGCAGCCGGGGATCGAACTGGCGCTGCAGAGGCTGCGGGCAGCTTCGCAACCCAGCGCTCAACCGCTGCGCCACCGGGGAGGCCCTCAAACATTTTTTTTTAACTAAACCTCAACTTCTGGGAATGACTTTGAATATATTTTAATGTCCTTTACTTGTTCTCAACACACAAAAGGCTCTGAGGTACCAAGGTGTCATTTGGGGTGATTTATAATAGCTGGAAAGGACTGCTCGGGTTCCAACAGGACACAGTGAAAAAAAAAAAGAAAAAGGCAAATCCTGTTGATGAAACGTCCACAGGGAAGTGGCGATGAGGAAAACTGCAGTGACATGCCCTGCGCTTAGGCTGCACAGCGAGGAGGGAAAGAGCGGTGCTCAGAATCACACCTACGATGCGAATACGACGACGCACTAGCCAGGGCGTGTACTAGAAAAGAGGCTAAGAACAGGCCCCAGACGGAGTGGGATCTTGGCACCTGGGGGCCAGGCTGTAGGGCCTGAATCAAGTTTCAAGTTTCAAGAGGCACAGCAAAGGCTGTGCCTATGTCCCTAGGATGGATGGTGGCGAAGGAGACCTAGTAAAGTGTCAAGCTCAAGCCTGCAGAGCAGGTCAGCTTCTCAATGTCTAGACTGAAGTGAGGGGCTGTGCAGGGAAGAGAAGGGTCCTGAGAGAGAGTCGCTAGCTGCTGTAGGGGCAAAGGCAGAGTCTGGCTGGTTTAAAGGGCCAGTGAGAAAGCAGATCGGAAGGGAATAACCCTAAGTACCTGCAAACACCATGTTTAGGCGATAGATTCACCTTTTCATGCACTTTCCCGGTTTGCATCCTTTTCCAGTTTTCATTGTTAGATACATATTACTTTTCTGATGGAAATAAAGGTATAAGAGCCTATGATAGTCATGTGTAGCTAATACCTCTGTACATGTACACTGGGATTGAACAATTAAGTAAATGGATGGCAGATGGTGGGAGGCAGGTTTCTTACTGTTGGAGTGGAAATTTACAAATCGGCAAGGGGAGGAGGCTAGAACGATCCATGTGGTAATGGGCTAGTTGGAGACATCGGTATTAAGGAACTCATGTTTAGCTTAATATAGAAACAGATGGATATATCTAAAAATATTTATAGATGTGTATCTATGCATGGGTTAATATACACACATGGGTTAATATACACACATGGGTTAATATACACACATGGGTTAATATACACAACAGTTATTTGCACTGTCAGCTGGGTGGGTCTTAAGGCAATGCCACTCCAGGAACAGTGAACAATCTTAAGTGTCCAGACCTTGGTTTCTAACACCATTCTTCAATAAAAGAAATCAGCACTCCTTGGAGAAATGATGGAGTCTAAGACTGGGACATTGACCCAAGCTGGAACAATCTGATCCACAAAATATATCAAATAGTACTGAATTATAACCCAAAGTATAAAATAAATATCCCCGAGCCCCTACTGACAGAGATCACTGATTGGCTATATTAATAAGTGGAGGAGAAGAGACAAGTCTCCTGTGCAGAAGAATTCCCAGTAGTGATGTACAGGCTCTTCCCAAAGCAGGTGGAGCTGCACATGGCGGCTTCCATGTAATGAAGATAGTACAGAAAGGGGCGGGAGGAGACTCACTAGAGTGGAGAGACCTGGCAAACGCTCCCTCGACTGGGTGATCAAGGTCAACATCGCCAATCATCAGCCACGTTGACAGTAGGAGCCCTTGATACAATGTGGTGAAAGTGGCGATTCTGTGATCTTCCTTCCCAAACCCATAATGTCAGCGCAATCATGAGAAAAACATCAGACAATTCCTGATGGGATATCCTACAAGACACTCAACCAGTACTTCTCAACACTGTCAGGGTCATCGAAATTAGGAAAGTCCAAGAAACCATCACAGCCACAAGGAGCCTCAGGAGAGAAAACAATGAAATGTAATGTGGTCTGATAGCCAAAAAAAGGCATTGAGTAAAGACTGTGGATGGACTTCAGTGAATAACATATGGATATGGTTTATAAATGGTAACATGTACTGAGCGAATGTGAGGTGTCAATAATAGGGGATGCTGTGTGCAGGACAGGAGGTAGGTATATGGATAATCTTTGTATCATCTGCTCAACTTTTCTGTAAATCTAAAACTATGCAAAAAAAATAGAGTCCATTCTTATTATTCGGGGTAGTTATGTTCTATCAAGTTGCTGCTGACACTTGAGTTGGTGACTATTAAGCTTGTTACTCCTGTGAGCCTCTGGCCAGAGCATTTTTGACTAAGTCCCTGACCTGCCGTGTCCTGCCAGCTCATCTCAGCTGGATCAGCCACACGTGAAGTATCAGTGGCACATGTGGCTGAACCACTACCACATCATATTGCTCGGGTGTAGGTCAAATGAATACATAGATAAATAGATGAACGGATAAATTTTAGAATGTTAGACAAATTAAAAACAGAGATCAGTAGCGGGTTATATAGAGAAATGAACATAACTCTGTGTTGTGTGTATTTCGGTTGAAAGACACCAATTATTCATCAACATTGAACTCACTGAGTTCCTTAATACCGATGTCTCCAATTAGCCCATTGCTGCATTGATCCTTCTAGCCTCCTCCCCTTGCTGATTTGTAAATTTCCACTACAACAGCTCTCCAAGTCGTGCCTGAAGGAAGCTTAGCCTACACCCACATTTTCTCCACAAGGCACCACCCCGCCTTCTGGAGCTTAGGAACATGGACAGCGGTGTGTTTGGGGCCATTTTAAACAGCAAAGTGACTCACAAAAGACACAAAAATGTGAAAAATGTGGTGCTAAACAGCCTGGCGCTCCACAGGCCACGGAAAGGAAGCTCGTTCCCGGCGGGAGAGCTGCTACCAGAGGCAGCCTATTGCCTGGGTCTACTCCAGAGGCATGTGCAGGATTGGGGGACTCGAATGTTCCACCTTGGCATGAGCCTGCTTCATGAATGACCATGAAAGTCTTGTGTGGTGAGCATGATTTGGGGTTACCTACTCCTCCCAGTGGCAGGTGCATTTGCAAACATGGAGTCTGTGAATAATTAGGATCAACTGTATATTAATTGTGAAAAGGCTGTGAATATGTTCTCCAAGAGCCTGGATTCTCTGTGTAACCCTTATGGCTCTCTCCTTCTTAATTGTTCAGTCTAGAATTTATGTGTTCATCTATTTGTTCATCTAGCAGTGCCTGTGCTATGCAATATGGTCCCTTTGAGCCACATGCAGCTTACTGACACCTCACACGTGGCCTAATGGAGACTGAGCAATCAGAATATGGACTATCTCAAGGATCATTTTTTATATGGACCCTATATCGATATCATAACATCCAAATACAATTGGTTATATAAAATATACTGAAATTAATATCACCTGCTTCTTTTTACATGGCTACTAGAAAATCTAAAATTACACACATGATTTTCATTTTATTTCTATTGGATTCTGTCAACCTATAGCATATGTCCATCATAACATTTGTAGCGTGGGGAAGGACAGAGGGCTGGAGAATCATTAGAACCTTAGAGGCAACATTTCACTCCTTGCTTTTAGGATGCTCAGGCTCAGGCAGCTCAAGGGCCTTTCTGCCATCACACAGCCAGCCATGGCCTCTAGTCCGATCTCTTTCCTCTTGTCTCTCCTGTATGTCCCCACCCGCCCATAACTTAAACCAGTTGGCCTACATAATCCTTTAAATGAAAATTAAGAGAGACCGTTTCATAAAATCTTGCTAGATTTCTATAAGTGGGACTGCCAGATGTAGCAAATAAAAACACAAGATGCCCCGTTAGATTTGCATTTCAGAAAAACAAGGAATAACATGTAGGTATAGTGTGTCCCAAATATTTCATGGGACATACTTACACCAAAAAAAATCATTCCTTGTTAATCTGAAGTCCAAATATAGCTGAGCATCCTGTGTTTTTGGTATAAGCATATCCTGTGCAATATTTGGGCATATACTATACCCAAAATGTATTTGTTGTTCATCTGAAACGTGAACTTAACTGGTACACAGTGACTGTCAGTTAATACTGCCTTGTGGCTAATCTGGAAATCCTATTGGAATGGAAAGAGCTTTTTCGCAGATTTCTCCCAGGCACTTAGGCACTTAGCTTTCTGTGTTCCTCTAAGGAAGAGACTAACTTTGTGAGTCATTCAGTGGCTCCATAATAAACAAGGGAATCTCCAGACTTGCCTTCCCATCTGCAGGCTGTCTCGGCTGTCAGTGCTATCTTTCCAAACAGCCAACTTACCCAGGAATCAAGCTGCGGAGCTCAACTGTCCCTCCCAGCCTTTATAATCAATTTGAGTTCGGCAAGATGCCAGCTTTTAAAAAAATGCACAGGAAAAATACTCTTGTAACTATGGCAATAAGAGGGAAGGAAAAACCCAAGGAAACAGCTTTCCTTTCCTTTTCTTTTTTTTTTTTAAAGATTTATTTATTTATGCATACAGGAACTGGGGTACAGGCCAGAAGTGTGGGGGGTGAGAGGATTCTCCAGAGACAGAGTGGGGAGCAGAACAGGCAGACTGACTGAAATACACTGCTGAGGGGAGCAGCGGGCGAGGCAGGAGAGGTCTGCAGTGCCATGTGGGTAGCTCCCTGGCTGGGCTGGAACTCGTGCTGCAGTGGCTGCGGACTGCTTCAAAGGCCATGTCCCAACCCCTTGCGCCGCCAGGGAAGCCAGCTTTCCTTTCCTTTTACAGAAGCGCTTCTAAGTGTAACATGGGGCGATCAGGACAGACATGCCGGCTGCCTCCTGGACATATATACATACGTATCAGAGGGGGGCAAGGCAAAAGATAACTGGATTTTGCATTTTATGATTCTGCTTTCCTCCACTACTATTATTTTGTAGCATACTAAGTGGGGGTGATGGAAGTGGTGGATCCAAGGTATGGGCCAAAGTGGGTACAAGGAATAAGAGGTTCATTGCCTTAGAGAATTTAAAACACTAAAAAAGGGACACATTTTATTATTCCAAGTGCTGGTAAATCCTAAACAATGTTGATGATGAAATACTCCTCTCTCTGTAACTCACTCCCACCTACTGAGCCCTGGACTGTTCTGATTTAAAGCAAGATTATTAAGCATTTTTAAAAACACCCTGCTTTGTGGAGCACTGCTTTTTTGTTGCTTTGGCAGGGAGCTGGGGGTGGCCTGCAGAAAGTGGAAAGGACAAGAGTTCGATGGGGACGCTTAAGCAATCAAAACAGCAAGCGGTAAGAGCTGCGGTGGACTGAGATGTCCCAGTCCTGCACACACCGGGCTCTCTCTCGAGGTTTCCAAGGACAAGAGGCGATGTTATAATAAGGACAGCACTGGAAGAGGAGTGAGGATCCCTGTTCAAGGTGTGAAGCTACACTTGCATCACTATGTGACTGAGGACCAAAGGCATGTCCTCTCTCAGCCTCAGTGTCTTCAAACCCTGTCACGTCGATGCTTGACCACCCCCTACCCCTCTGCTTTACCTGCTTGCCTTGTGCAGTCAAGAGATAAAACTTATAGAAAATGATTTGTGAACTGAAAGGTGCTTGGGCAGATGTAAATCGCTGTGTTCGTTTCATGAGAAAGCAAAAATAACAGCAACTCGAACAAGATAGAAGATCTAGTTCTGTGTCAGGTAAATGCTCAGGCGCATAGGCAGTTGATGGAACTACAGTGACTTTGTTCCCCAAGGTCATCTAATGACCCAGGTTCTTTCTCTCTCATCGCTCCATTATCCCAATGAGTATCTTTTTTAAAAAAAAGGATTTTATTTATTTATGCATACAAGAGCTGGGGTGCAGGCCAGAGGTGCGGGGGGGGGTGGGTTAGAGGATTCACCAGAGACAGAGTGGGGAACAGAACAGGCGGATCTACTGAAATACACTGCTGAGGGGAGCAGCGGGCGAGACAGGAGAGGTCTGCTGCGCCATGTGGGTCAGCTCCCTGGCTGGGGATCGAACTCATGCTGCACTGGCTGGCCATAGCTTGACAGCGCTGACTTTAACCCCAGAGCCACCAGGGAGGCCCCCCAACCGGTATGTTATCTTCAACACTGAAAATGAAGCATCACCCAACACAGCCTCATTCTTACACACAAGGGGGAGGGGCGGGACTAGTAAGAGGAGGCTGAGCGGATTCCTCGAAGGGCGTGACTGAGAAGGTCCACCGGTCACTTGTGATCCCTTCTCACTGGTCACAACTGAGTCACGTGGTCTCACACTGCTGGCAGGCAGGCGGAGAAATGCGGTCTGGTGGGCAGCCATGTATCCAGTGAGAACCTGAAGGTTGCATTGCCGAAGGCGGAGCGCGGATATGCTATAATATGCAGTTCAGCAACAGTCACTGTCATTGTATTTCAAGCTACCGGATGGGGGTTGTGTGTTGCTGTATTGCTCTGAGGAATGAGACAAGGTGACGTGTTCCATCTCTCCCCTGTGGCTGTTGACTTTTACATCCACATCAATATAAATTTTCCTGGTTTAAATGGGGAGTGAATTCTTGGGGTAGATTTCAAAGGTAGATCTGAGATCTGTGTGGGATGGTTCCCCCCGGAGACCTCATCAGTATGAATTTGGAACATCTTATAAACAGCCCCTCTTGGAGACCCAACCCTAATCCCAGAAGCAGCATGGACTTGAGACCACCTTGCTGTCATGCTGACCTTACCCAGTGAGCTCAGGCTGGGAAAGTGGTACATCATCTGGTCAGTGCCTATCATCCTCGAGGCCCTGCGTCACTGCCTCCATAATTAAACGCAGACCATTAGCTACAATGCGCTGCACCCACATCAGTTACGCCAGTTTGGATGACAGCCACAGAGTCCTCCGTTCCTGTGTTTTGCCACTCTGGAAATAATCCCAGTCGGATCATCCAGGTATAGCTGGAGCCGCCTTGGCTTTCATCAGATGTCAAATTAGCCAGGCTGCTCTGCCATGATGGGACAGAAGCTTTGTTCTTCCACACGCGGATTAAAAGGTAATTTAGCCTCTTCCGAAGGTGATCCAGCCGATCCCCAGCAGTATTGACACTGCGGTAATGAGCAATTGCTCTCCAGAGTGATACATTAGCCCTCGGGGACTGCACGCAAACCCCTCTCCACCAGCCCATCCCGAAAGAGTAGTTTCATCTCCCTCTGCCCTCGCTGCGTCCGAAACCCTGGAGCTGCGCAGATTAAAATGCACATCTGCAGCCTCGTTGGCAGTGCAAGCTGCTCAGCCTCAGCCAACAGGGCTCCTGGAATGCGCGAGGCCAAGTGGACTGTAGTTCACAGAGCTAGAGCTGCTTAATCCACCTTATTTTTTATATAACTATCTGCTCAGAGTTTGTATAATGTTGCATAATTTTTCCTGTAGATGGGTGTCAGGATACTTTGCTCATTAGCGAACAGAAACCCATAGCTAGGGCAGACCTGAACTTCTGTCAAAAATTGCTCCACGGAGGTAAGAGGCGACTTCCTTTTTGAAGACACCCCGGTTTTCCACGAAAAAAGAGAGAACTAAGGCAAGAGGTCTCAGAAGGTGGGAAGAGCTTTGGCGTTTGTTTAATCTAATGCTTTCTTTTTCGATAGGGGGAAACTGAGGCTCGGGGCCATATCTTAGCCACAGCTGCAGGAAGAGGACCCGCAGGACGGATTAGAACCATTTCCCTGACCACGAGGTCTCTGTCCTTGCCGTCCTCTGCCCACCTCTGCACCAGCTGACATACCACCTGGAGATCGTCACTCCACTGCTCGCTTTTAACCCCGGGTGAAGGAAGCGCTGTCCCTCCTTGAGAATATGCGGGCTGCCCCTGACACAGCAGCCCCGCGCCGCAGCCCACGAACTCAGGTGAGCAAGAAACGCCTTGTCTCTTCGCTTCCTGTAAGCTACAGCCCCATGCGGCCAAGCTGGAAATTCAGTCACAGGCATTCGTGGATCCTCTCCCCCGTTTTCTGGGTGCGCCAAGCATCTGCAGCTCAGCTAGTGCTGAGACATCAGGGTCACCCTTGGGGCCTCAGGGGAGTCCAGAAGTGCCATCGAGAGGTCACAGGCGCAGGCCATAGGGTCCCCTCAGCTCCCCAGCCTCCGCTGGTTGCAGGCTGTGCAGGGGGCTGGGGGAGTCACGGCCGCCTGGGAGCCTCGGTGTGGCCGGCCCTCGCGCCAGCTCTGGTTGTCTGACATCAACCTCCCTCCTCTCCTAGGCCCACCAGAATGAAAACCGTAGGCCCCGTGACTCCCCGGGTCCTCCGACTGACCGCTCCTGTTCCAAGCCTACGCTTTTGAGTTTTCGGGAAATCCTTGTTTTCCTCTCGCCTCCCACTCTAGGCCGCCATTACAACCCCTTGGAGGAACGGAGGCCTTTGCAGACAAAAGGCAGCACGGGGAATGCTTTGTGGTACCTTCTCTTTGCTTAACCTCACACCTTTACCTTGGCTCAAAAGAATGGGGGGAGGAAGGGGGAAATGCAGGGAGGGGAAATGTAAACTACTTCTCCAGAACCAGGAGTACAGGGTGAGGGAAAGTTCCGTGGGGAGAGGAGCAACCCGCATCCTAGGTCCGTTTCCGGGGTGGGGGGAGAGGAATGACGCGGAGGGAAATCTGAGAAGAGCATGAAGATCGTGGAGTCATTTCTGCACAATGAGGACGTCCCTTGAGCGGCCTCAAAATGCAGCAGTGACTGCGCCAGCCCGGTAGCCTTGCTCCGCACGCCACTGCCCCGTGCCTGTTTGCCACCCGCGGGTGGGCACCACCTCTCTCCGGAACAACCCAGGGGAGGTCCTGCCGGCAGTTTGTCCCGTCAGGGGCCAACTGTCACTCTCTTCGACCTTCTCCTCCTCCCAGATCGCCCTCCTCTGGGGGAGGCTTGGCGACTCTGCATCTCACTGCCTCACCCTCTGGTTCTCTGGCGATGTCCCTTCCGTTCCTCACTGGCTTTGCCTCCTCGCCTCCATTGCCACCCACCCGGGGCCTTCTTCACACGCCGGGTCTGGGCACCTTCTCTTCCACCTGTTTGCTCTTCCTCCCTGACTCATCTGCCCCGACAACTGCATTGTCTTTAAGTCAGATCTTTAACCTCATTCCATTTCTTGAATTCTAGACCCAGAATCTCAGCGGCCTTTTGGTTGTTCCCACGGGACGCGCCACCAGCATCTCTAAGTCGCCGTGCTCAGAATCAACTCGGCATTGCTCCCCTTCTCTTTTGTGACTTCCTCGCTCCATGAAGGCATCTCCATTCTCCCGATCTTTACATCCATCTCTGCCTCCTCCTCGCCACTGTCCTTCCGCCCACTCCTGGTGGGCTCTACACGGATGTTACCTCCTCAGATGTGCTGTTCCAGGCATTGCGTCACATACGGAACAGATCGTGGCTATCCCCTGGCCCCGTCTGTACATGGCGCTTCCATGAATGCCGCGGAGCATCGGATTAGCCATGGCTGTCATGTAACACTACTTTATAGTACCATATAGGCTCCAAGGTGGGCACACCCAACACCAACGTCCAGCCACCCTTCCCCACCAGCTGACCAGCCTCAGACCTCTTCCCTCTCCTCCGCCCTTCCCCTCTGGTGCCCACCTCTCTGCTGTCAGCTCTCAAGGTTTGTTTTTGTTCTCTTTGTATTCCACAAAGGAGAGATAGCACAGGGTATCTGTCTTTCTCTTTCTGACTTCTCACTTAGCATAATCCCCTCAAGGTCTGTGCTTGTGGCAAATGGCAAGGTTTCATCTTTTTTATGGTCAAGTAATATTGGTCATGTACGCATCTGGACCCACGCAGCCGCTGCAGGCACTTGGGTGGTTTCCAGATCTTGGGTATTGAGAATAGTGCTGCAATGAAGACAGGGCTGCGTGTGGCCTTTCAAATTAGTGTGTTCATGTTCTTTGGGTAAATAACCACGGTATCATTAGAGCCTTCCAGAACTTCTTCTACACAAACATGCATGTTTATATAAGAGGGAGCATCCTGTTTTGGAACTTTTGGTCTCATGTTATGAACACTTTCTATGCCATTAAGTGTCCTTTTGTACAGAAATTCCCAAGTTTTAACTGTGCATCGGGGTCAGCTGAGCGCGGTGACCGGAGTCGGTGGAGAGTGGCTTCATGGGAAGGGGCAGCGGCTCCGTGCCCTTTCGCCACAGCTCGCCCTGTGCATCTCTTAATCTGCTGGTTGCTGAGTCATATATGGCCTTTTAAAATAAACCAGTAATCTACATTTAAAAAATGCTATCTGATGATACTTGTTCAAAATATATTTCCTTACCTCCTCCCCCAGAGACTCATTCAATATTCTGAGGAAGGCCGGGGAGCCTAGGTTGAACCAGCACTCCAGATAATTCTAATGCATGAGCTTTTCCGATCCCAGCTTGAGAAACATTGTTGGCACAGCACAATTTTCAAGGGTTGCCTTATTTTCTTTTCTTTATGTTTAACATAATTTAGTTGCCAATCCCCACGGACATATGCTTAGGCTGCTCTCCAGCTTTTAAATCTCGTGATTAGTTCTGCATTGACTGTTTTCCCAGGCACTCTCTTTACCATCCCTTCCACCCACCCACACATACACTTTTACTTTAGGATAAATTCCTAGAAGTAGAATTTCTGGATCCAAAGAATATGCATAATTGTAAATGATATATATGGTAATATATGCAATTGCATTATTTATTATACAATTACATATAAATATATATTAATAGGATAACTAGAACATGTAATTAATATGTTAACATATTACATAATTAATGTATACATGCTTAAGTTGGGCTTCATTTGAACATTTGCACAAGAGTTGTATTGATCCATGTTAATATCACCTGGTTATAGTTCACCCATTGCTTTAAGGTTCATTGTATTTTTGAACCTTTACTCTCTAGGAATAGTGTCTGCTTTTCTAATTTCCCACATGTCTGACATGTGGCTCCTAAACCTTCATCATGGATGAGAAACAGTGCATACGGCAAGACTGAGAAATATCTTTCTGCTCTACCAGAAACCTCTATTACTCAGCACTCTCATTGCTTCCTCAAACATTAATAACTTACTTCAGTAGTGAGTGGCTTATGACTCTCCAGCTCATGCTGCTGGTTGTAGAGACAGCACTGACCACAAGTTCCCTGAAGCTCACATCTACCGCCATCTACCTCATGGCTCTGATCTGCCAATCTGAGGAGCAAAGCTGGTGCACTGGTTCTCCACCTTCACGTCAGTGCTATTTAACACGCATTCATCGAGCTGCAGGGACATACGATGTAAGGCAGGTGCTCAGTTCGTGTCTGAGGCTGGACAGGGGGCCCTGCTCTTCCCGGCTGGGCTTGCCATGCACATGTGGGTCAGCTCACCAGGGCTGAGCTTGGCCAGGTGGCCCTGCTTTGCCTGCCTCTTCTTCTCCCTCTAGGATCAGCAGGTTAGCCAGCAGAGAATCTTCTGGCAGAGGCTCAAGAGATCAAGGAGGAAGTCCAGAAGGCCTCTGAAGGCCTAGAATCAGAATGGGATGTGGGTGCCTCTACCTCATTCTATTGGTTTACACATACCCACAGTCAAACCTGAGGTCAAGCATAGGGGAAATATTCTCTTGTCCTTTCGTGGGGGAGACACACATGGTATGGATATAGAGGGGTGGATGACGTGCTCCCCATGTTCAGTGAGCCTCATTTGATCATGTTTGGAACCCCCAGGCAAGGGCTTCATGTTCAGCACATTCTTTTCTAGATTCTGAAAAGCAACTGCTTTGTCCCAGGATCTGGCAAGCTCTGATTAACCTCTCAGTCCTGGGTTTGTCGAAGCTACTTTATCACCCTCCTGAAAAGCAGAATAACAATTCCCCGTTTTCAGACTCTGATCCTGGTCTGTAGGTCAGTGGTTTCATTGGTAAGCTCTCGGTCCTTTTAAGGTTTTAAGATTCCATTTTATTGGCCCCAATGGTTCATTCTTACAAACACTCACTTATTTTATCAATGTTGCCTCTACCTTATTCATTCCTAAGAGGTCTGACCTTGACAGAAAAAGCAGTGAAACAGGCAACAGAGATATTTACTTCTTGGAACATTTCTAGTAGGAACTGCCCACTTGGCCTATACTGAACTTTCGAGCATCTCAGAAAAAGGTCGAGGGGCTTCCCCGGTGGTGCAGCGGTTGAGCGCTGGGTTGCGAAGCTGCCCACAGCCTCTGCAGCACTGGTTCGATCCCCAGCTGCTCCCCGGCCACTGGAGGAGGGTCCCACATGGCGCGCAGACCTCTCCTGCCGCCCGCTGCTCCCCTCAGCAGTGTACTTCGGTCCTTCTGCCTGCTCTGCTCCCCGCTCTGGCTCTGGTGAATTCTCTCACCCTCCCACGCTTCTGACTGTACCCGGTGCTTGTATAAATAAATAAATTAATTTTAAAAAAAAAGAAAAGAAAAAGGTCGAAGGGTGCTCTGGCAGAAACAACATCTTTGTTACCCACCTAATCACAAATCGTCATCCCCCGTAACCAGTCATTTATATGTGGCTACAGTTGATGCCAATGGCGATGCCAACCTCAGGGATGGCCCAGAGCTGACCCTGGACTGGAGGCTCCCCACGTATCACACGCTAACTTGAAACAGTCTTTTAAGACCAAATCATTTTGGTCATATTTGATGTTGCTGTTACTGCGGGTGTTGAGAAAACATAATTCTTAAGCAGTGTCCATGCTATCCCTGGGTCAGGGAGTTTCAGCTTCATGGCATTGGGAAGGAAAAGCAAGTCTTTCTGGTCTTCAAGGACAGATGCTGCCATCTCTGGTCTGTACGTCTTCAGGGACGTAAAGACCGTCTGGGCTTAGCATGACCTGGGCAGTAAGCGATCTGAAAGATTCGAGATGTGAAATATAGTCACTAACTCTTATTTCCCGCCAGCCATTGACAATTTTCATCACGACTTCCCGGGTCCTTGTGTGAATAAGGAAAAGTCCCTCTTCCTGGCGGCTGTTCCCCATGAGAAGGAAGGGCTTGGGTTTCAGTCCCCCGAGGCTCCCTCTTCCAAGTGTCCTTGCAAGGGACTCAGCCTGCGCCATCCCGAGAAGGCGGAGCAGTGGCAGGCGGCCCCTCTTCGGAGAAGAAACAGCCTGGAGTGGGAACAGAAAGAAGATGCAGGGCCCTCGTGCCAAGGAAGAGGCTGGAAGGTGAGAAAGGGAGAAGCAGGAGGGTGCAGGTGCCCCGGCAGTTAATAGCAGAGCAACGGCACGGACCTCCGCCATCAGCCACTCCTGACTACCGCTCCGCGCTCCGCCGGCTCCTCCCTGGGCGCGAAGGGCTCTGAAAGGTGAACGCCACCATTAACTGCCTCTGTGCAAGCGGGAAAGGCCGAGGCACAGAGAAGCTAAGCAACGTGCTCCACATCACAAAGCGATGAAATCACAACGGGCACTCTGAGGCGAGGGCTTTGGGCAGTGCGCGTACTTCGGGTGGCCAACCCGTCTGCTTTTCCCGAGACTTCACCAGCTCCTGCAGTGTAAGCCCCACGTCCAGGGCAGACCTCTTTCCTGAGCAGACCCGGACGGCTGGTGACACTGCCCGCCGGAGAGCCAAGAGCCACCGTGTGTTTGTTACTGCTTCCCCCGCACGCACAAGGGGGCATCGTAACCATCACTGTGCGCTCCTCATTTGTCGGGCGCCCATCAGAGGTGGGCTCGCTGCCCAGGAACCTCGCAGCCAGGATGGGGCAGGGTGGCAGGAAAGCAAGAAAGTGTCCATGCCCCCCTCAGAAGGAGTAACGTGTGTTTAAATGTCCTGAGACCCACAAAGCACTGACTGTGTGCCAAGCATTATAACGAGCACGCCGCCTTTTCTCATCTAAGCCTCACACACCCCCCGGCGTCCATCCCCCACTGTCAGGAAATGAGGCAAAGGAAGTTAAGTACCTTGCCCATCACACAGCTGGCCAGTGGCCCGCGGTGGAACTTGCGCCCAAGCAGTGCTTCGGAATGGCCCATAGCAAAAAAACCACACACCAATGCTGGTGAGGGTGTGGCGAGAAGGGAGCCCTCCTTCACGGCTCAGGGGAACGCAGACGCGTCCGGGAGCTGTGGAAGGAAGCGTGGAGATTTTTCACAAGACTAAAATGGATCTACCACACCATCCAGCAATTCCACTCCTAGGAATCTGTCCAAAGGGCACAAAACCACTAATTCGAAAGGAAACCTGCACCCCGATGTTTATGGCAGCACTATTTACAATAGCCAAGCTATGGAAACAACCTAAATGCCCCAGAACAGATGACTGGATCAAGAAGATGTGGTCTCTATATACACCATGGAATATTATTCAGCAATCAAAAAAGATACACTCGTGCCATTGGCAGCAACATGGATGGAGCTGGAAGGGATTATTCTAAGCAAAGTGAACCAGAAGGAGAAAGAGAAATACCAGATAGTTTCACCTACATGTGGACTCTAGAGAAACCAAATGAAGACACACCGGAAGACTGACCCTTGAAAAGAGAGTGGAGATCTGAGCCACGCGGGAGGGGCGCAGGCGGGAGAAGAGGGAGACGGGGAGGAGAGTGCTGGGGAGGGCGGGGGCGGGCAGGGGCCCCTTTGGGGGTGGCAATACTGTGGGGACTGCACCTGAGGGGAGAAATCCTATATTGTGAAAAATGTTTAAAAAAATGTTAAAAAATAATAGTCTGTGCCACGTAAGTGCTTTGGTGGACAAAGTACAAGGAGTTTTATGCATGTAGAAGGATTTAAATCAGAATGGGAGACAGAGAGCAGAGAAGGACAGGACGTGAGTTTTATGGCATAATGAGGAGGTGCGAAGGGGTGCATGGTAAGAGGCCATAGCAGGTGCAAAGATGCAGAGACAGGAAAACGTGCTCACGAACTTGGGAGGCCCCCAAATGATTCCCTTTTCCTTAGGCAGCAGCTGCATGGAGAGAGAGCCAGGAGATAAGCCTAAAGAGGGAGAAAGGAGCCAGGATTTGAGCCAGAAAATGCTGCAGCATCTTTGATGTATTTTAAGCAGAGGTGCAATAGAATCTGAATTTCAATTTGGAAGGAGCTTGATAGTTGTGTGCGGGGTAGCTGGCATCAGGAAGAGGAGAGCTGTGGTCCAAGAAAAAGGAAATTGGACTCGAAGTAAGCAGTGGGGGACAGTGATGAGATCATATGTGACATCTGAGATATTTGTGAGTCAAAACCTGTGGGGCTCAGTAACTGCTTGAATATGGTAGATGATATAAAAGGAGTCAAGGAAAATTCTTTTGTTTCATTCAACAGATATTTAATGAACATTTACTATGTGTTCTTCCAGGTGCTGGAGATACAATGAATAAACAAGCAAAGTACTGTCCTCTTAGAGTTTATGTGCTGGTGGAAAATATTAACAAGTAAATGTAAATTTATAGTGTGACTTGGGTTGCCATAGTTAGCAAAAGCACGTTGGGGTACATCTGTGTAGGGTTGTTAATTGCAAATTCTTACTATCAGGCTGTTGCTTACGAGACAAGCCTTGGTCACAGATAATGGGCTTGGGAGTCATCAGCATATGGGCAGTTGCAAGTGACAAAAAACTAATAAGGGAATTCTTAGTCCTCACTGGCTGAGGACACCAAAAAGCCTGGGCACAGCTGGATCCAGGGGTTAAATGACAGCACTGGATTTCTGTCTCTCTTAATCTCTTGGGCTCCCTTGGACATGATGGCCCTGGGCAGGTGAAAGTCACCAACTCACATCTACCCCTTCCCCCACTCAGCGGAGATTTGCTTTTGCTTTTGTTTTTATTTCGTTTTGTTTTCTAGTCGCTTCAGTGGAAAAATCTCAGTGAAGACTACCATGGGTTCATTGGCAGTTACATGCCCATTCTTAAACCAAGGCCTTTCCTTGGCGGTCTGTGCCTGGGTCATGAAAGCAAACCTATGGCATTGAGTGGGAGAAGGTCAGCGCCACGAAGACCCACAAGCGTGTTTCTCCAGAAAGGAGAAATCCTGGTGCTGGAAGGTGGGAAAAGATACTGGGCAAGCAGAGGCCACAATGCTTTCTACAGGCGGAAATGGTGGCCTTGGGTGATGTCACCTTGGAGGACAGAATGGGGAGAGGCCAGAGACTATGTGAACTCCTGCGGAGCACGGCATCTGGGACCTGGATAGAAAAAGACACTGCTGCAAAAGAAACAGAGCGGGAGTGGCCAGAGCAGCAGGAAGATGTTCTGGTCAATGGTGTCCCAGAATCCAACTCAGCAGGTTTCAGAATGGACTGAGCCCACAGTCACAGAGGCAGAGCCAGGGAAACGAGGACAGGAGGACATGTGTCCCAATGCCCCGATCACAAAAGGTCAGGGGGTAAAGCGAGGCAGCGCCCTCGGAGGATGGAAGGTGCAGTTAAGGAGAAACTGGTCCAAAGCAGACCCGCTGATGGGGGAGGGGATCTGGAAAGCTCGCTAAGCCAAATGGCTCTAATATTTCAGCCTCTCAAACTGAGAAGAGCAGCCAGAGGCTCAGGAGAAGCCAGGGGATTTATGCAAAAAAAATTATGGAGGGGTTTAAGCTAAAATATTAAAACTTCAAGAGATTTGTATGCAAGGAAAGCCTTTGCAACTGCAAGCCCCGGGTTCCCTGCTGGGAACATTCCTTCCCGCCTGGCGAGGGGTCTTTGGGTGGAAAGACCCAAAGTGTGACTGTTGTTTGAGCACTTGCTTGCCACTCTATGGGCCAAGGAGTCAAGGATGTTTTAGGAGCGACGCACTTAGAAATATAATAACAGCAATAACAGATGCGGCGGCGAGGGCTTGCACTTATGAAGCACAAGTAACATGGACGGCTCAGGGGCTGGACCTCAGCCATGGGCAGGCTGCTCCCTTCTAGCCTAAGATGAGGGGGCAGGTGCACGCAGGGGTTAAGTGACTTCCCCAAGGTCACCAGGCCCTGGGCTTAGACCCAGGAAGTCTGGCCTTGGAACCAGTGTCTCTAACACCGCACTGACTGGCTCCGTGCTCAGCAACCTGGTTTCCTTACTGACCGGCATGCTGCTCAGACCACGGGCTCTGATGCTGGTTCAGAAAAGGTCCATCTTTGTGCAATGGTCTGGGAATTCCCACACAGGGTAGAGTTGGGGAAGCCCGGCCTGGCAGTTGTGTCCCCCCCACACCAGCCCACTGACGGGCGACACGACAGACATGCCACAGAGCCCGGAAGCCCTACTTCCCAGGCAGACTTGCGCCGAAACCTTGGGCCCATGGGAATCTGTAAGTCACTGCATGATGTTTATCTGAACCCTACAATTACCTTTTTGTTTGTGGACTTGCACATTTAATTTTTATTGATTTTAATTCAGCTCCCAAATGAAAGAATAATTTCAGAGGTGCTCTATACAATAGCTGGTTTTATAAAGAATTTCAT
This sequence comes from Talpa europaea, assembly GCF_964194135.1. Lineage (NCBI taxonomy): Eukaryota > Metazoa > Chordata > Mammalia > Eulipotyphla > Talpidae > Talpa > Talpa europaea. The sequence goes on from NC_140081.1 coordinate 8,294,709, forward strand.
TTTTCCCCTCCAATTATGTTTATTGAGGTAAAGCTGGTTGACATCAATGCCTTTGTTTTAGGGGTTATAGGTTCAAATCTCTACAAATGTATGTTTTCACACCGTGCTTACCACCTAAACCACAATAATCCCCCCTCATCCCTCACAAGCATCTCATGGCCTAGGGCCACCATTGCACAACGTGAATCTGTTTTCCTCGCCCGGACGTGTATAAACTACTTTGTACTTTATTTCTGAGCCTACACAAAGGTAGGCCACGCAGTGCTGAACCCCCACAGCCTTGTCCTCCAGCAACAGCCATTTACTCACTGCCCATCTCCACTTCCTTCCCTCTCCCTGTATCAATTTCAAGTAAAAAGCCAGACTCCATATCATTTCATCTATAAATACTCCAGGACATATCCCTAAAAGAAAAAAAAAATTAATAGGGCCACAATGCCATGATCACAGCCCCTTAATATCAGCAAACAGGCCGTCCAAACTCCTATTTCTATAAATTATTTTAAACGATTCTGTTTAAGATATTTATTTTAAGTAATTTTGCTTGTTCTATAATTCCATACTCCTTCCTTACGACACGACGAACTTATTGCTTTTGTTATTGATGATGAGTTTAAGTGTTTCATTATGAAAATTTCCAAACCCACAAATGTAGGGAGAATAGTACAATGAGCTCCACCACACCCACCCTCCAGCTGCAACAAGTTTCTCTATTGGGCCCATCTTGCTTCATCTTCATACCCCCTGCTCACTGGCCATTTATAAGCAATCTCCAGACAACATTTCCGGTCACTGGGCATTTCCTGTCACCAGGCACACATTCTTAGCTTGGTTGGAGGCAAGAAAATAGAGAGGTGTGCTCTGGTAGGCATTTATATATTTATTTCACCTCTAAATTCTCGGAAAAGGATTAGATTAAATGCAATCTTTTTAGCAAATCAGATAAAGTACCACTTGGTGTTTTTGCTGCTGCTTTTTTTCCCTTTGTTTCTTTCTAGCAATGTTTAAAACAAAACCAAATTCTAAACAAATGGCACTAATAGTCTATGACATGAATGCCAAACAGAATATTTGTGTCACACACGCTGTCAGCTGTGCCCAGATCTTAAAGTACATGTTTTTCCAAGACTAATTGAATAAAAGCTGAAATGAAAAATTTTAAGCCTAATTATAATTTTGAAAAAAATATGTAACAAGACACCATCAACTGGCTTAGATACGAAATAGGAACTGAATGATGATGACACTCCATCAGCAAAGCCCCTGGGTTCCTCTCACCCTCCTTCTAGGTTTTGAAATCCACTGCTTTCCAAACAACTCTTGGGGGAACTATTGAGAATTGTGCGTCTCCTCGCCTGGGAAGCAGAAGAAAGAGTTCAGGCTTTTGGGGTCACGTAAGGACATGATTTGTTGAGATTTACTATATCATTTATTTTGTCTTGTGGAGAATCACCATAAAATCCACAGTAACACCCACAGCAACTGTGAAATCATAGTGTGTCGCCATATTGTTAGTTCTGCAGTTGCCATCACAAACAAATGACAAATGACAGCCATGTTGGCTTGTATACCATTAAAATCCCAGGGGGGTAATGAAAACTTGTCATAGGTTAGGTCAAGAAAATAGCAAGAGAAGAGCTGTCAAGCATTTTCGATGCCAGCAACAGAAAAACTGGGCAAACGAAAAGTGTTTGGTTAGGATTATAAATTAGTTTAATACTTTTACAAAAGGTTTGGCAATACATACCTATTAAAGCTAAATATGCATGTACCCTTTGATCCAGCAATTCCATTTTATGGCGCTAGAGGTCAGAAATGTGCTTACCCTAGGGTACTCACTGAGGGGGGCAGGAGAGAACCTTCTGGGACCCTGGAAAGGTTCTATATTTTTGGTGGTGGAGGTCACATGGGAATATACTCACAGGTAAACATTCCTTGAACTGTACACACCACATTTGTGTACTCTCCTGTAAACTATACCTTATAAAAGAATTGGTACAAGTTCTGCATAAAGAGGCTTGCAAGGTGCGGGCAATCTAAGATGACTTCTGTCTTTGGATTAAGACGGCGCTGTGTTCACCAGGAATTCATTATGTTATAGGGCAACCCAAAGGGAAGTGGGGCGGACTGCGTGTGAGTCCTCACCCTCCTGCCTTAAAAAAAAAACAAACCCTCAGAACAAGACCCAAGGGCAGGCACACATAGATATGTTCATAAAAGGTTTGTTTACAAGGTAAATGAAAAGAGGGACAACACAGAGAGTGAGAGAGATGGATTAATTGTTCAATGCGTCCTACCTGTAACGCTGTCTGAGCTGGGACTCCGGGTGCACTGAGATGGGTCTCCGGGTGCACGCTGAACGCAAGCCAAAACCTAGTCCCCTCCAGGCCCACATGTGTTCCCTTTTAGTCTGAGGATGGCTGCTTAACTCCACCCTTAGTTCCCAGCAATCCCTGCTTCAAGAAGTCAATAGTCATGGCAGTTTCATGGCATGCTGGGAGTTGTAGTCCTAGGTGCCTGAGCTCACCTGGGCTTAGAGTGAGGGTGGAGTCTGTAAAACATCAGTGGGTGGAGTTCATTCAGGACATACATTTCCCCAACAATTTTGGTTTCCCAATTAGAGAATCCCCTACCAAAAGGTAAGGGTTTGGATGTAGCCCCTACTTCCTCCTAAGACCCCAGGTCTCATTCTTCCCTTTCTCTGAGAAACTGGGTCCCACTGAGATAAAGACCACCTTTCCTGAAGGGTGTTGCTATATTTATGGGCACTGATACTTTATCCTGAGATATCCATTTCTGGCACTTTTTGACTGTTCAAAGGGCCTTTCTTTGACCAATTGATTCAAACAGTTAACGGCCAGGCTGCTTTTAAATCACCCTTTCTTGGCAAAGCCAAAATGGCCATGTCTTATCTCAAATTATCTTTTTATTAGCCAGTCATTTACATGTCTATATAAATTTGGGGTATATTTTCACAACTCCGATGTGTATGCTTCACCCACCTTCCACCAAAGCTTCAGTGACCCATTCTCTTCCTTCCATATCCCCTCCCCCTTCTCCCCTTCCCTCTAGTAGCCAATATTTTTCACAGCCTAAGAATTATTTTTGCTGTGCTTTGCCAATTTGTTTTATTTCATTATTTATGGTCCACAAATAAGCGAAACCATCCAGTATCTGTCTTCCACTTTTTGACTTATTTCACTTAGCATAATCACCTCAAGATCCATTTTGTCCCAAAAGGCATTATTTCATCTTTTAAAATAGGTGGGGAGTATTCCACAATTTCTTTAGCCACTCATCTGTCCTGGGCACTTAAGTGGGTTCTGTGACTCGGCAAGGGTGGATGGAGCAGAAATGAAATAGCAGTACATAGAGCCTTCTGTATTAGAGGGTTCATAGTCTTTGGGTACATACCCAGCAGAGGTATTACTGGATCACATGGGATTTCCATTTTTATTTATTTTTATTTTTTTAAGATTTATTTATTTTATTTATGCATACAAGAACTGGGGTACAGGCCAGATGCATGGGAGGGTGAGAGGATTCACCAGAGACAGAGTGGGGAGCAGAACAGGCAGACTGACTGAAATACACTGCTGAGGGGAGCAGCGGGCAGGTCAGGAAAGGTCTGCCGTGCCATGTGGGCATCTCCCCGACTGGCTGGGATCAAACCTGCACTGCAGAGGCTACACAGCTTCACAACTGCCTGGGCACCAGGAAGGCCCACCATTTTTATTTTTTTAAGTTATCTCCAGACTGTTTTCTATAGAGGCTTCACCAACTTGCATTCCCACCAACAGTGGATGAGAGTTCCTTTTCTCCCGCATCCTCGCCAACATTGGTTGTATCCATTCTTTTTGATATGGGCCATTCTCATAGGGGTGAGGTATTATCTCATTGTGGATTTGATTTGCATTTTCCTTATAATAAGTGATGCTAAATATTTTTTCATGTGCCCGTGAGCCATCTGAATGTCTTCTTTGAAGAAGTGTCTATTTAAAGCTTTGGCCCATTTTTTGATTGAACTGTTTGTTTTTATGTTAAGTGAGCACTTTATATACTTTAGAGATTAACCCCTTGTCAGATGTCTCATTGTCTTTTAAGTATTTTGTGGTTTCAGATCTTATATCTAAATCTTTAATCCATTTTGAATTCATTTTTGTGTGTGAAGTTAAGTATGGATCTAATTTTAATTTTTTTTTTTTACATAAGACTATCCATGTTTCTCAACACCATTTGTTAAAGAGGTTTTCCTTTCTCCATTGAATGGTTGTGGCTCCTTTGTCAAAGATTAACTGTCCATATTTGTGTGGGTTTATTTCTGGGCTCTCTATTCTTTTCCACTGGTTTGTGTTACTGTTTTTAATTACTACTGTTGCATAGTAGAGTTTGAAGTCAGGGAGTATGATACCTCCATTTTTCTTCTTTTCTCTTAGGATTGCTTTGGCTATTCGGGGTCCTTTGTGGTTCCACATAAATCTTGTTATTGTTCCGTTTCCTTGAAAAAAGTCATTGGAATTTTGATGGGTATTGATTGAACCTACAAATTATCTTAGGTAATATGGCCATTTTAGTAAATGTTTATTCTTCCAATCCATGAACACGGGATATCTTTCCATTTCTTTGTGTCTTCTTTTATTTCCTTTAACAGCGCTGTTGTTCTCTTCACTTCCTTCATTAAGTTTACTCCCAGGTATTTCATTCTTTTTGGTGCTTTTGTAAATGGCATTGTCTTTTAAATTTCTCTTTCTTCTAATTCATTCTTTGTATCTGGTGTCTGCCACATTACTATATTCCTTTATTATTTCTAGTAGTTTTTTAATACTCTTTTGAATTTTTGATATATACTATCATGTTATCTGCAAATAGCGATTGTTTGACTTCTTTTCCAGTTTGCATTCCTTGTCTGTCTTTGTCTTGCCTGACTGCTCCAGCTAGGACTTCCAATACTATATTGAATAGTAGTGGTGATAGTGGACATCCTTGTCTTGTCCCTGATCTTAGGAGAAATGGTCTCAGGTTTTCACCATTGAATATGATACTGGCTGTGGGTTTGTAGTATATGGTCTTTATTATGCTGGGATAAGTTCTGTTTATTCCCATTTCACTGAGAGGTGTTTTGCTGTTGTTGTTGTTTTTAGTCATGAATGGGTGTTGAATCTTTTTGAATGCTTTTTTGGCATCTATTGAAATGATCATGTGATTTTTATCTTCCTTTTTCTTGATCTGGTGAATGACATTGATTGATATGCATGTGTTGAACCAACCCTGCATCCCTGGATTAAACATCTACATATGCACACATGTAACCACCAGTTAGGTTCCTACGTTGATGTGCTACCAGCGGAACAGAATAACTCTCCCGGTGCTTATGCCTGGTTGCCTGGTGAACACTGTTTGCCCAAGTATGAGCATTGCTTGCACTAGTTCTTCTGTGGTCAAAATTTTATTTTGTAAAGGGATGGGGTGCTGGTGGGCACAGCAGTATCTTCATCAAGAGACAAGTCCTCTTAAATTGCCAGCCTGATGTAAGAGCATCAGGTTGTCAGTGGATGTGGTTTCTAGTTTGTAGTGAGAAATGACAGTGGAAAGAAAACAAAACCCCAAAGTCTGAAGAGCACAAACAAGCAAGAGATCAAAATATGTAAGTCCAAGTGCATTGTCTAGGCTTTGTGTTTGTTTATATGCAGGCTTAGGGAATGTGATAGCATTAATGTAGGAATATGGCTATGATTTAGAAGGAATCGATGCTAAATTGAGAAACAAAATGATGTTACATGTACCAAAGCTGAACACTATTTTATTATTCATGACTTGCTATCTCAACCTTATGGCATCTTTTAAATATGAAAAAATCTGTGAGGATATAATGAATTAAAGCTGTGGAAGTTTTTTAGAGACCAAAAATGCTCCATATTTCAAGGCATTACATCCTCTGGATATTTTTATTTGATTTTAATTCAAGGGTCAAATTTTTATGGTTGGGTAAACAGTCGAGAAAGATTCCATCAGCAGCTTTTGAATTATTATAATAGGAGGAAACATAGTATACCTTTGCTATTTAAAAGATTTTTTTTTAAAGATCAGAACATGTGTTCCAGTTCATGGTATCAAACACAGAGCAAAATGGCTCTAATTGGGAACATACTTGGGCAAACAACTGGATTAAAATGACTGGGAGTTATAAAATGTCTGCAATGTCTATTTCAGGCATGAGTAGGGGAATGGCACTAATTTCTGGAGTGTGCACATAATGATTAAATTAGCCCACAGAGATGAAAAGTGTATCGGTGCGTACGCTGGACAAGAAATGCCGGAGGAATAAGGAATGAGCCAATCATTCTTTAGTGGGTGGCAATCATCACGAGAAAGACCTCCATGGATTGTTCTACCCGGCCATCCCATGACTACTTAGCGTGCTCATTTTTCTAGGATCACATTGCCTTCTCTGGAGCATCCACTGGACTAAAGCAAATCCTATCTGCAGCTCCATTCCTTAGCCAGTTATTCTTTTTTTTTTTTTTTAAAGGACTTGGACTTTGTTATTATTTTTTTAATTTTATTTTTGTATTTCCCATACAATTACAACCCCCTTATTTTGACCCCAATCCCTCCTTTCCCTGCCCCCTGTTTAGACCCTTTTAACAGAGTCCCTACAGATGGACCAGGCTTATACAGGTTTAATGGAAAATGCCAACTAACCTTTGACTTTTGACTTAATCTCTGACCCAGTGGACACTAACATTTATGTATTCTCCTCTGCCTCAAATTGTTTTTGGAATAAGTTGATGGACCATAAAAATCAAGATGTGTAAGAAGACACATCCACATATGTGTTCATCTAATCTCCATGCGCACGTGCACACACACACACACACACACACACACACTTCTGTTTTGCTGCTCTTTCTCTTGGATTCTTACTCCCAGGCCCAACAAGCAAGATGAGGGCATCCTTTCCTCCTTTTCTCTCTCTCTCTTTTGTTTTGGCCTATCTGGATGTGTGTATGTGCTGGGAGAATATTCTAGAATAAGATAAAGCAGTCTGAGTGGCAGCAAGCTTAGTGGGTAGCTACTGGAATAAAGGGACTGTCACTGCTGGAGGGGACCCTGTCCACATGCCCTGTGCATTAACCTCTCCATTATATGCTGGCAGTGTCCTACTTCAAGCAATTTCTGCAACTTTCTACCTGAGGTTTTCTCTCGGCTGGAGAATGGAGTAACCTAGAGGGGTCATGGAATAAGCACCCCATGAGAGCAGCCCTCACTCCATATTGGATAGACTGAGATATAAATACACCAGGCTCTTCACCCCTTTGTTGGGTACAACGCCAAGGCATGCTCTTCCCCACTTCCCAGAGTTCCCCAGTGGGGCTGAACCACAGTTGCCTTTAGAAGCAATATGCTCCTTAATGTGCTCTTTCTTTCTCTGCTCCCCCACTGGCGCCTCAGATCACCTCCCAAATAAACTTCTTGCCCTTAATCCTCACCTCAGGGTTTGTGTCTGTGGGATGCAACCTAGGCCAGATGGGGTTGGAATCATATCTGGAATCAAAGAGGTGAATCTGAACCTTACTTCTATCATTTGCTCTCTGTGACCATAGGTGAATGACTTTATCTCTCTGCGCCTTGGTTTCTCCATCTATAAAATAGAGATAATCTCATCCTTTGGTTGGGTACAACTCCAAGGCATGCTAACTAACAACTCCAAGGCTTTGCTAACGAACAGTGTTGTCGGGAGGTGCAAATTAGATCATGTATGTGGAAGAAAACAAAATTGTAAAGAACCATGGCCCACAGGAAAATTGCAACAATAATGCATAGTGTCCATGTACTTTTCATGGCTTCTCCCAGTGGTAACATCGAATATGACAGTAGAAGGATATCAAATCCAGGAAATTGATGTTGGTACAGTGATATTAACTAGACTACTGACCTTATTCAGTTATGGACTTGCCAACCTGCCATCCTATTTCCTCTCAGACCTGCGTCTCCACTCTCCTCATCCCCAGTGATCTTTGAGGAGTCTGAACTAGCAGCTTGCATCTCTAACTCTTGGTTTCTACACTGGAGCAAGTTCTGACTTAAGACCTTCCACCACTGTCCTAACCACACTTCAAACTGTCCGACAAAATTCTCCTCCTTCTAATTTAAACCCTTCTGCTGCTGCCTCTTGACCAACAACAGGTACACTCTACAGACAAAATGTCAAGGTCTTGGATCCAGCTAAGCAACTTCCTAAAATGGTGAAAGCAGCAGTTCCTAAAAGAGCTGTTTTCAATGATGAATTGACTAACAATATTTTCATTAGGAGTTTAATTCATTTTCCTTAGTTGCTTTAGAAGTCTTAGATAAATGCCTCCTTGTTTAGTTGATTCATATCCTTCTTAATTTTTCACATTGTCTCTTTCTTTAGTACCCCTGGGACTTCACCTTTGGCGCACAGAGTAAAAATGGGGGAGACCTTTTCTCCATCAATCCTGCAATGAAGACAAGGGTCGCCGGGTCATGCACAGCAGCACCCCAGGAACCTCCTATTCTCTCTTTGAACACAGCCATTGCTCCTGCTCGAGCAGATAATTTATCTCCTCCCTCGCTGACTTCTTGGTTAAAGGTTAACAAAAATGACACCCGCCTCAAGTTCAAGCCCTTGGAATGCACGCACCCCTGCTGTCCACAAAGTCTTTCAGACCCAGAAAACGAAGCAGGGCCAAGTCTCAGGCGCCGCTGCCATTTCTCTTTCTGACCATCCTTATCTTAAAAGGACACACATTTCTAGGGACCCAAGCTTGTTCCTCGTGCAGTAACACAGGATCCGCTTTCCAAGGACTGAAGGGGTGCCTCTCATGCTTCTTTCTTTCCTCCCAAGTTCTCTCTCGGGTTCTCGCTCTCCTTCATGGAGTCAAGGCGTCTGCTCTACAGTTGTTATTCCAAAACCGCATCTCATTCCCAGCCTCTCTGGAGAAATCTGATCCCATGCGCGAGTGCCTGCAAGCCCCGCCTCGCTGTGGGAAGGCCATTCTCATCGCTGCCTGCACTCGCACCTGCAGCTGGACTCCTTAAGAAGCTCCTGGAAATGCCTGGCTCCTGTCTGTCATTCCCGCCGCACAGTCACCACCCACAGCAGTGCTGCAAGATCCGCGTATCCAGGAAATGGGTCTCAGTGATGAGCTTTGGACAAACCTGACTGTGTTAGAGAAACAGCGCAGGTCAGCGCACAGGAACGGCAGCCGGGCCTCGCTCATGCAACCCCGTGGAACACTCAGGCCCTCCGTGCTGGCTTCCAGGTCACTGCGTTTTGTTCCAGTGATTCTCCTTGACCAAAACTGCCCTCCCAACTGGTTTCCACCGGCAAAATTCCACCTAGCTTCAAGGGTCTGGACACCCCTCCCTTGCTGCTGTCACTGTGGGCACTGCTGTTGTCCCCCATGGCAGCGCTTGCTGACTTTCCCTAGCTCTTTTCTTCCTCCTTGCTCTCAGGGACAGAGATGATATCTTCTACTTCTCCATAACCCCCGTAGCACCCAGGAGTCTGCCTCCTCCAGAGAAGTGGCTCCGTATGTTCCTCAGGTTGGGCTGATGTCTACGAGTGCGCTGATCCCAGCAAAAAGAAGGAAAACGCAGTGAGACCAACCCTCAGTGAGCAGCTGAGAAGCGCTGCCGCCTCCTCTAGCGGCCTAGTCTGGCGGAAGTGCGGTCTTCCAGGCCTCTCTGTAGACCTGGATTCCAAAGTCATTTTTTTCCTCTAATTTCACTGACAACTTGTTGGTCTGCAGCCTGATTAGTCTCCAATTCAATCCTTATCACCCTTTCTTGGTGCCCTGGCCTCAGGCTCACTCCTTCAGGCGACCCTGAGTGTCACTCTCAACATTCTCTTCCTCACCACCGTCACCACCACAGCCAGGTCCAAGCAGGATATAGAGGTCACACCGGTGATTCAGATGAAGAAACCTCCATGAAGAAACAACCCACTGAGGTGTGGGCTGGGTTAGCAGAACAATGCGGGATTGGGGGGCACCCAGGGACAGCGAGAGCTGGAGGAGGCAGAACAAAGGGAGAGAAGTAGCACACAAACAACTTCTGTTGCAACCAAAAGCCTGAAGCATCCTGCTTCCTGCTCGCTCAGCCCCACTTCTCTGTCCTGCCCTTGATCCTCAGAAGCACCGTGTCTGGCAAGTTTCCCTAAGCCTCTCCCACCCTCCTTCAGAATGGACGCAACCATCACCAGTCCTGGACTCAACCTTTCCAGAGGTGAGTCATGTATATGAAGAGATGGACACTTTTTTGGCCTTTCACTGATTTCTTCCCTTTATTTTATAGAAGGAAAAGTTGATCGTGAAAGCCAAAGAACAGGTATTCTCGATATCATGGCCGCCCAATGCAGCCTGAGCTGACAGCTGGGTGAAGATGATGAGAATGTTGATTAATGACTGCATTTTGGGCAGTTTTCGTCCCCTAACGGTTTCTTACCATTGTCCTTACTGTCTACCTTAGCTGGTCAAGTCACCACTTTCTGGAATAATGAAGCTGGGATGAATCCTCTCTGCGGTGGGCCATCAGTACCTCCGTGAACCGACTGCACCAGCCTTCTTGTGTTCGTCCCATGGTCTCGCCTCAGCTCGGTCCTTCCAGGGCGCACGTGCAGGGCATCTAATAATGGATTGCCAGCCAGCCTCTGGCTATTATGTAAATAGGAATCCTCCTAGCATCCCTCATACATGCCCCTTTGGGAATCTCTCTAATTAATTTACTTAAATTTAAAACACACACACACACTCTTATTCATGGTGCTAGGTAGTCTTAACACTATTCTATTTTGGGGGTGTGGCTCTACTTTTAAGGATTAGGGAGCACATGATTTTATGACCCCAGTTGCTTAAGTGCTCAATCTCATTAGGCAACTAAAATCATCACCATTCCCAGCCTCTTGCATGGGGCTGTTTCCCCTGCCAATATTTATGCATTTTAGGCTATTTTATTAGGTGCATAGAATTTTAGAATTCTGAGGAATTGAATTCTTTATCATGATCCAGTGACCCCTTCTAGACACACTGATACTTTTTATTTTAAAGTCCATATTCCCAGTGCAACTTTCTTTTGGTTAGTAATTGCCTGTTATGTCTTTTTTTAAAATCCTATTACATTCTGACTTTCTATATAATTGTGCAATAAGTACAGCTCTTGTGGTGGACAGATAGTTACACTTTAAAAATTGCTACCTGACAGTTTGTTTCCTAATTGTCACTTGCATATTTGTTGGGTAATAGTAATGATTATATTTGGATTTGTTTTGCCATCTTATTTTATATTGTCCTGTTTTTTTCTGTGATTCTTTTACATTCCCTTTTCTTGCCATTTTTTGGATTGTTTGTAGCCTATTGTCTGCGGGTGCATTTGTGGCCTTACTTCACTATTCCTTTTGTTTGTTTGACTTTTGTAGACCCTAATTTTTTATTTATTACTCGGAATTCTAATCATGTAGATTGGACTTACAAATTCAAAACATAAGCATTTTAATATTCACACAGATCGGGGATTGGCAAACAATGATTCAGTGATCAAATCTGCCCACTACCAGTCTTTGTAAATAAAGTTTTATTGGAACACAGCCATGTTCTTTCATTTGCATACCAGTGAAGGCAGCTTCCACACAACAGTAGCAGAGATGCATAGTCATGACAGACACTGTGAGGTCTGTAAAACTTAGAATAGTTATTAGCTTCCCCTTTTCAGAAAAAGTTTGCCAACTCCTGTTCTCTAATGTTACTCTGAAGGATCTTGGGGGATTTGAACTCTGATCTCCCTTTTCATGAACCGTGTGCAATAGTTGTCTAGTATTTTCTTCTTGTCATTTTTCTAAACTCCATAAATTTGACATTAGTTTTCTCCCTCAAATTATTTGCTCACATCTGTATACATTTTTCTGTATTTGCTAATATGTGTGTGTATGAGTTTATCCCTCGTTTTATCTTTTTATATCTCAGATCATCCTTCTCATGTCATTTTCTTTCATTTTCAGATGTTCTTTTAGTGAAGATCTTTTGGTAGTAAACTTCTATTTTGTGTATCTGTAAATACAAACACAAATAAGTAAAATAACTTAATTTTACTCTCCTTCCTGAAGTGTTTTCTGGATACACAATTTAAGCTGTAAGTTATTTTCTCTCAACAAGTGGAAAAGGTTATTCCACTGTCTTCTGATTTCCATTCTTGGTGAAGGCAAATGTTAGTCTAATTCTCATTCCTTTGAAGATGACCCATCTTTTTTCTCTGGCCCCTTTTAAAATTTCTTGTCAGCTGGTGTTCTACTTGAATTATGATGTGTTTAAGCATGAATTTCCTCTTTAAAAAAATATTCTGCTTGGTATATGTTGTGATTCCTGGATCTGTGTTAGTATGTTTTTCATCAGTCTTGGAAGATTCATGCCATTATCTCTTCAAATCTCTCTCTCTCTCTCTATCTCTCTCTCTCTCTGTCTCTCTCCCCTTTCCTCCCCTGCCTCTCTACTCCCCCTTATTCTGAAACTCCCGTTAGATTTATGTTTGGCCTAATCATTCTAGCCTCCAATCTCTTCCCATCTCTTATATTTTCCCTCGCCTTCATCTCTGGGCTACATTCTGGGTAATTTCTAACCTTCTCTTCCGCTGGATTTAATCTAATGTCGCACCAGTCCACTTGGGTTTGAGGTTTCAATAGTTGTGTTTTTATGTATAGAAGTTCCAGTTAATAAAATCTGTCATTTCTGCTAGCTTATTGTTGCCAGCTCATCTGTGTGATTGCATCTATTATTTCTTTAAACATTTCATATGTAGTTATTCTGTATTCTGCAACTAACAATCCCTGTATCTTCAGTCATTTCAGTCATCATGGAGATCTGAATCTATTATATATTGTTTATGTTGCCTCTGGCTCACGGTGGCCTGCCTTAGCATATTTTGAATTTATTGCTTGATTTTAATCTGTAGAAATCCTCTAGGTCTAAATTAGAGCTCTATTCCAAAGAGCATTTGCTTCAGCATAAAATCAGAGATACCTCTGATTTAAAACCACTTCAGCCACTGTGAGAGTCTTGCTTAGTAACGGTCCCAAGCCCAGTGTCCCGCTCAATGCTGGCAGCCTCAGTATTCCTGCTGGCACTGCTATTAGCATCTACACACAGGGTGCCCCCACCCCCTTAGCACACACATATCTATTGCTTGCTGTTGAAGGTTTCCTGCTCTGGTCCAGACTTGGGTTCCTTTTTATTTGGGGGGGTTGATGTTGTGGAAGCCTTTGGCAAATATGCCAACCACTTGCAAGACCAGAAATGCCTTGCAGAGGATTTAGCTCCAGGATGTAGCTGCTTTTCAGTGGGAAGTTCCCTCAGTGCATTAGAATATTCCTTCCACCCTGACACACACACAGACACACAGACACACCCAGCACCACCAACATATTGTTGGAAAGAGAAGATTCACTCTTAACTTTTCAAACATACTGTTTTAGAGGGAAATCTAGTCAAAAGGCCGTTATTTGTTGTTTCATTTACTTACCAAATCTAAAATGACTTAACTTATGTGGCCGCTATTTGATCTTCCCTAATACTGAGAATGGCTGTGGGCCTCGAGATGCTTGCTTCTGTTGTACAAAGCTGATATTTCAGTAAACGATGCCTCAAGATGGTTCTTGGACCACATGTTTGTTTGTCTTTGGAAGCTGGCACTGACTAGCTGGGCCACTTGCCTTAATCTCATATACACGTGGAAACTGTGGCCGTTCACTGCAGCAGGAAGACTATTTTGCCCACAGAGCTCGTTGCTTATTTGCCAAATGCTTTCCTTCTGACCTTCCTTGTGAGTCATTTCTCAGCACTCAGCTAGAAAAATCAGGTAGTATGGGTCTCTTCTTGGTTCACTTCCATGGTTCCCACCGTGGAGCTTTGTGAGACGTGACCCAGATCCTCCAAGCTTCCACACCTTTCTCCTCTATGTTTACTGAATAAGTGGGTCAACTAAAATGGAAAACTAGCTGCTACATTCACCCCGTTCCCAATACCACTTCTTTCTGAATTAGGCATCAGCAAAAGGGAGCTGATGTGGCAAACATAGCAGTACCAGTATATGGAATTGGTTTTTCCCTTGAACCCCACTAGGGCTCAAAGAGAAAAACGTGGCCCCCAGAATTGGTGCTGTGGACAAGAGCCCCTTTGCAAGGTTCCTTCCCGTGTTGAGCAAACTATTCCTTGTATTGCAAGGTCCCCAAAGAAACAGAGAGCAGGCCACCGCAGAAAGTGCGGGAAGCCTTTTAGAGAGTGGCCTTGGGCAACTATAGATCTGAGGCTTAAAGCAGAGGAGGGGAGGAAAAGGGATCAAACCAGGGGTGGGAAGACACAAGGGACCATGGTAATGGTTCACAGGTGAAGTGGTGGGGGGATGTTTATGGGGACTACACCTGAGGGGAGAAATCAAATACTGTACAAAATGAAAACAGCGGGCTCCCCAGTGGTGCAGCGGTTGAGCGCTGGGCTGCGAAGCTGCCCGCAGCCTCTGCAGCGCCGGTTCGATCCCCGGCCGCCGGGAGAGGGTCCCACATGGCGCGCAGACCTCTCCTGCCGCGCCCGCTGATCCCCTCAGCAGTGTACTTCATCGGTCTGCCTGTTCTGCTCTCCACTCTGGCTCTGGTGAATTCTCTCACCCTCCCGTGCTTCTGACTGTACCCAGTGCTTGTATAAATAAATAAATAAATCTTTTTTTTAAAAAAAAAATGAAAACAGCAATGTAAAAAAAATTAAAAATTAATAAAAGGTAAAAAAAAAAAGTGGCCTTGGGAAAAAGTGGGGCAGGTTGGGTGGGAAAAATACAGGAGGCATTTCAAACACAAGCCTACAAAGGAAAGAGGAGAAATTCACATTGATTGAACTCCTGGTTTGGACCTGGCACTTTCTTTTTTGAAGAAATTATGAAAAAAATATAGAAAATAACAGAGACTCAGAAGAATAACACCCATTTACCCATCGACTAGATTTAACAAGTAACATTTTGTCATATTTCTTTCGTCTATTGTTGTATTTAGATATTAATATTCAGAATCATAGAAGTAATAATATTTCACCCTTAAAAACTTTATCACATCCTATATAATCACAATGCCATTATCACACCTAACACAATTAACAATAATTCCCTAATATTATCTAACACTCATTCTATATTAAAATTTCCTCTAATTACCTCCCAAATGTCTCTGGTAGCTGTTTGATCAAAGCAGGGGCCGATCAAGGAGCACTCATTGCATTTGGTCATTGTATCTAGGACTCCATTAACCCAGACAGTCCTGGTAATTTTCCTATCATATTTTTTTTTTATCTTCATAACAATTCTAAGAGGCAGTTATCATTATTTCCATTGTACAAATGCAAAAATTGAAGCGAGGGAAGTAGATAGCCCAAGATCACACTGTCAGTGTGTTGAGTACATTTCCTGCATTTTTAGCTGCTAGGCAGGCAAGCCTTCCTATCTTGTGCGAATTATATTGCTCCTTGGTGGAGGCCAATCTTGGTGGCCCAGAGGTGGCTCATAAACTAGTTTGACAGATTGGATGCCTTGGTCCAGGACTTTGACTCTAGACCAGCACTGTCCAATGAAGTTTTCGGCAATGATGGCGTTGTTCTACATCCGCACTGTCCAATAGGAGACCCCGTGGAGTGGCTACCTTACTGGGCAGTACAGTTCTAGAAAGAATAATTCCAAGCTACAGGGACATGTGAGAAATTACACCTAGTGTCAGTGGCAGCATTTAGAGTCTTGTAGCGCTGAGGGTGGGTTGACAGCAGTGTTCCACATAGAACACTTGCCCATTTTCAGAGCCGGACCTTCTCAGCCTGCCAAATATCTGAGCCACCCAATAACCAGCTAGGAAATTACTCTTTCACTTAAGTTTTCCAGAGTCAGTTTCTGCTGTTTTAAGTAAAATCCCCTTGCTAGACACTGCTAGTTGTCACCTAGCTTTTGTGTGTGTGTTAGAAACAGACTCTCTATTGCTAGATGGGTACAAATTACACTTGGTTGTGCTGATATAACTAAGTTCTGATTGATGAACTATAGGTGAAACTGTGGTATGAAAATTCTGGAGCATATCTTTAAATAAAGTACTTTCTTTCTCTCTTCCTCTTTCTAGCAGGCTGGAACATGGATGTGATGGGCAGAACTCAAGGAGCCATATTAGACTATGAAGCAGAAACCAAGTTGTAAGAAAGGCAGAACATCCAAACAGAAGGAGACTGTGACCCTAGGGATTCTAAAGTCGCAACGACAGACTAGATTGCTTGCATTTATATGAAAAACTTCTATCTTGTTTATGTCACAGTATTCTGAGCTGAACCTAAGCCCACTGCTACTTTTCAGCTGAACCTAATCTTACCTGATAAAAAATCTAGACACATGTGGCTGGTAGGTCTAAATGTGAACCCACATCTGGAATGAAAAGAAGGGGAATAAGGTAAGTTTTTCTTCTCTAAGAATATTCTCCAGACACTGACTTTTATGTTCCCATGGGCAGACCCTATAGTTGTAAGACTTATCCAACATCTTGTCTGGACACAGTGCTATTGATTCCATCAAGTGGGACTCTGTCATTGACCTTGATCATTAGAGAACTCCGCTCTGACAGGGAACCTTGGAATTCCCTGACCAAATGGCCCAAACCAGCTTTTAGAACCTTCATGGACTTCTTCCCTGTGCCCGTCTTCCAAAGGTCAAATTATGCAACATGATATGCGAGAGGTAAGGCCAGTGGGTAGGTTTTTGCAGGGAGGTATAAACAGAATTTTGGTGGACACTCCAAGCCATTGGTTCCATGTGCCCATAGGATCCTTATAATGAGAGGTGAAGCCAAAGAGGGAAGTGATGGGTGGGTGGGATAGTCTGGTGACGCAGGCTTACTCTCCCCAAATCATAATGATCCAGTATGGAATTTTAAATTCAAGGTCTTTGAGGTCTTACAAACGTGTATTTGTCAAGGGAGGAGAAGAGACACATTTCAATTAACTTTTAAGTATTTAGATATATATATGGGATTCACTTGTACTCTGGTTCCCGATTTACAGATATTAAGGGTGAGCATGGGCAAAAGCTTCAATACTACTACCTACTCTGAAGTAGCAAATGCAGCACACACTCTCATGGCCTTCCTGCTGGGTTGTTTTCCTCTCACTATTATTTTCTCACTATTATTTTCTTGTTCTTTCCTTAAATTTCTCCTCTGGTGGTGATAAATCATTTGCAGGCAGGGAGCTGGCTTTCTTTGTCTCTCATAGCTCCATGGGCCTTTAGCACAAAGTGCTCTGGATATGGACTGGTTCCATGTCCAGTAAGTCTTAACCCTGAATATGCATCAGAATCATGAGGGAATCCAGACTTCTAGCCCCACCCTAGTTTGAGTTCTGGAATCTGGGCAGAGGTTGAGGAATCTGTATTTTTTTTTTTTTTAAGCTCTGCAGCTGGTTCTGAAGCACAGCTGTGGCTGATACTTCAATGACCAACTGACTCACTCCTGACTAGAGACCAAAATCCTCAGCATTAGAAGAACAAGGCTGAAGACATGAGAATGGGGTGAAATAGGCCTCTCGACCCACCCTCCCTCCAAGCACCAGGCCCTCCATCTGCATCTCATTTCAACTGGCCTCTGGGCTTGGGTGGCCAAATGAGCACTTCCAGGGCTCAAAGCTGAATTATGGATTTCAAAATCAGGGTAGTAGCTTTGGATCGCAAATGTGTAGCCATACCTCCTTACATTTTTTTATTGAGGATATGCTAACCTCCCAGCACAGTAATAGGCATCCAGTGGATTTGTTTATCTGACAAACATATCTTGAGTTCAAGAACATTGCATTGGGTCTGGGAAAACATTAGGACCACTGGGATTTTGTATTCCATTTCCTTCAAAGAAGTGGCCTAAGTGTTTACTTTTATATAACTGCAGACAAATAAATGCATTTAGGAGCCAATTAGTAGACTTTAAAAATCCAATCATTTCATAGAAATACCTGTCCACGTCTCCTATTTTATCTTTCTTGGACATTTTATCCAGGACTTCTGAGACTCACATTTTTGATATTCCATTATTTAAATTACTGCCAGGTATAATAATGTGCAGTCACAACCTACTTGAAGCGCTTAATGGATCATTCACTCGATGTTGTCTCAAGATAAAGGTAAGTTCTTTTAAAAACCCGAAAACACATAGCAAAGCTGAAACCAAACAAACATTAAGATAACACAAAACAGGAAAATTTCAGAGCTGGGGGCCAGATGTCCTGAAGAATTTTTCTAAGGAAAAATCTTTTAGATGAACTGTCTCCATTGGTTTGCTGCCCAGCATTTTTTCATTGGAGCTGCTATTGCACAAGATTGCAACAATAGCTTGATCTTTGTCTTGATCTCAGTTATTTTTGGCCCCAATAGGTTAGGATTATTTTCAATAACTGCTGGAAACAGCTCTGTCAAGTCCCTTCTTTGTTTCATGCCACAGATCTTGACTGACTATGAAGGCATAGTACAATGCCTTCATTAGGGACTATAACAGGCTCAACCAGGAATCCTCCGGGAGCCACAATAGAAAGACACCCGGGCTATTTAGAAGGCTGAAAGAAGAACAACTATCTACCAACGGGTCAATTAAACATGCTCTTCCTCTTTTGCTGGAACACACGAGTGACTGGGCCTCGCCATTTGGGGTCTGCTTCCTGCAATAGCTTCATTGACCCCCAAAAAGCACCAAGCAGGAGTTGCTGGGGCTTGCCTCCAGGTCATTGGACTTGACGCTTCATTGAAGCCAAGCTCGGAGCTGAGCACCACTGCTAGGTTCCCTTGAAGGAAAATGTTAAATTGAAACCAACCCCGTTGCCAGTGTTTCTCAGAATAAAAGAAGCCTGCTAAGTGAGACAATTGCAAAGTATCATCTCCACCACTCTGCTTTTTGCCAGAATACTCTATTAACTTAGCAACGTTCAGAGCCTTGTCAGGATTCCATATTACAGTCCACAGACTTAATTGGGACCATACAGAGAGAATGGCAAGCAGGGGCTAAGTTTCCCAGGGGCTTGGGATTGTTGAAAAGAGTCACACAGTATGGACTGTGATTGAGGGGGCCCTGCAGGGGGACACAGGGGACTCAAAAGCAAGATCTCCTGCTGTCTAGAGTATTTTGGTCTGCTTGATATTTCCTTATGCTACAATTTTTTAAGATTTACAATCTTAAGTCACAAAAGGATCTTTAAGATGATCCTGTTGTTTTGTTTTGTTTTTAATGAAGTACCTGAGGCCCTGAAAGCAACAGCAACTAGCTGCAAGCCTCAAGGTCACACAACTAGGCTGCCTCTGACTCATGCTCATTTGCTCTTGCTCAGTTACTGGATTCGTCTTAGTAGCTAATGGCATATGCTGAAAAGGTTTGAGTGAATGAGGGTTAACTACTCCACTGCAACCTCAGAAGAAGGTGAAGAGTAAAGCAATTCTTAAACCATATTTTATCATCTCGTTTGAAAGGTTCACTTGAAACTAGACACAATAACGACATAGCCTGGTGGGATTGTGTTAGCTTTCTGATCAGCGTCGGGCAGTAAGAAATCCTCCTCAACCAATGATTGAGAAGGACTCTCTTGGGGTTCAAGTGTTGGGCACCATCCCGAAGAGTACAAGCTACAGTGTCACTGGCTTCTTATACCTGGTCCATGTATGAGGAGGGAGAAACTGCTGAAATGCATGAGCGGGTCCACGTATCTTGAATTCATGTGATTTCATCCATGAGTGATTATTTCAGCGTTCATCATGCTAACTAACAAGTCATTAATTTCACTAATAAAACCTCCTTCTGACATTTTCTGTGCTCATTAGCAAAACCCAGGTGATCTAGGTAGCAGAAATGGGTATAGTCACAGACACTGGAAGGGGTCCAGCTCCTTAGAATGCCCACAGACTACCTTGGGGTGTGCATGCGTGAGTCACAGGCAGGCTATTGCTTACCCTGAAGTTGACACATGTTCTGTCACTCTATCATTGCTGAGGGATTTTAAAGTCAATTTCAGGCATCCTAATAAACAGTTTAGTGGTGAAGTAAGAACTTGAACCTGGGTCTTCTGATTTGTGTTCCAAAATCATTTTGCCAAAAGACCACCTGCCTCTTTGTAAATTGAAAACAAACAAGCAAAGAAACGTCAGAATGTTTGTTAAACTTGTGCTAGAAAAGATGTCAAGATACCAAATCAGACACGCCCACGATATTGGGATTCTCTGCAGCTGGTACTGAGGTATGCAGACTGGGTGCCTGACGCTTTCCCCAAAGGGTGTGTCTCAGAGATGTCTGAGAACCCCCTCCTCAGCATCCCATGCAGCCATCAGCAGAAGTTCAGGGCGACCTGTTAGCATCACGGCACAGCAGCTGGTGGGAAAAATCTGTCTTGCCCACAAGGTGACTTTGCCCACAAGTTCGTCTGAGTGGGACTGTTGGGTATGGCGAGATGGATCCATAAGAGACACTTAATAAATATTTGTCAGGTTTAATTGGGCTGAAAACCCTGCCCTGCTGTTTCTGGGGAGCCTGGCGGGATTTTGAAAAATGCCTGTGGGGCACTGATTTAGGCTTAGACCTGTTTGTTGGGAATCCTTCTCTAAGACTTTGTAGGCACCTGTGATTCTAGCCCTCGCCTGCATGTTAGCTGGCCGAGCAGGTTGTCAACGTTCTCGAAGTTTAGTTCCATGCTGGAGCAATTAGATTAGAACCTGTGTGTGTTTGTGGTGGTGGTGGGGGGGGGGGTCCAGACCTTTGTATTTTTTGAGAGATTCTCAGAGAGTTTGAGTGTGTGGGCAGGATTGAGAGCTGACTGCCTAAGCCAGTGCTTCTGAAACTGTGATGTATGAGCCACCCGCAGACCTCATCAGAATGCAAGTTCTGATTCAGCGGGTCTGGGCGCCCTTCTACCAGCCTGGCAGGTGACGATGGCCCCGATGCACTGTGGCCCACGCTCTGAGCAGCAAGGGTCTGATCTTCCTCCAAAAGGTTTAGAGAGCAAAACCTGAAATTGGTCAAAATAATCCAGCTCAACCCCATAAATTATCCTTCTGGAGAAGGTGAGGAAAACAGCTTCAGTGGGAATATAAAGCACGTCAAATGATTAAGTACCTAAACAGTTTGTAAAAACTGCCCTTGTGCAGCCTGTTTGCCGAATCACAATAGCACGGCTCTAGTTCCAAAGGCTAAGCACCGAATGTCGAATGTCGCAAAATAAGAGCCACCCCCACTCCCTGCTTATCATGCCTTTCGTATTTACTGATTGTCTTGGATCTCACCGCCTCTGTAGTTAGCCTGCAAGAGCGAGATGCCGTTTGTCTTCTTTTCACGCCTCGACGTTAAGTCCATTCATTGCAGGATCCAGGGAGGGCGTGGAGGAAGCAGCGTCACAGCAGCCATGGGGTCTGCAAACAGCATAAGCGGCTAGGAA
The DNA here is from genome assembly GCF_964194135.1 of Talpa europaea. Lineage (NCBI taxonomy): Eukaryota > Metazoa > Chordata > Mammalia > Eulipotyphla > Talpidae > Talpa > Talpa europaea. The sequence continues at coordinate 8,316,185 of NC_140081.1, forward strand.
GGAAAGGGTGATCTTTACATGTAAACAAAGGAGCAGGCGGGGGCTCTCTGCGTGGCCTTTTCTCGACACCTGCATAAGCAGATAGTGACTGACATCAGCCACAGCAGCTTGGATCTGAAGGATGAGCCAGAGCATTTTGCAAACTCAGACCAGAAAGCCGAAGCTGCTACCCACAGAGTCCAAGGTGCTCGCATGAATTATGTTATCAGCTGCACAGCAGGGCTGCAGAAAGCACTAACTATGAACAATATATAAATTACAGGGGTCGTTCAATGAGCAGATCAAGTGCAATTAAAATGCAAAAGAATTTTTACCTGGCTCAGAAAAAAAATTTTTTTGTGGCACAGGGTGCCTCAAACTGTCCAGTAGAGCAGAGATGGGGGAGGGGAAGAGTTGGAAGAGGGGTACCTGATTACTGGACTCAAAAAGGCTAACATGCAATTTGTGTTCTTTTTATGTTGATTAAATGCATTGACTGCAGCTTGTACCACTTAGATACGCAGCGGGGAGTCAAAAGCTTGGGTATCAGTCAACCCCAGCCAGCAGCCAAAGCACGGGGCCAAATCTGTTATTGTGTCTTAGATGAGACACTTAATCTAATCTAATGGGAGCAAACCCCCCTGGACAAATAAAAGGGCATTACCAGCAGCAAAGGTAGCCATAATGTTAAGAAAAAGCACCAAATATTTTTTGTGATAACATAATTAATGGCTTTTCCAGCCTCCTGTTTGGTCCTTAAAAATCCTGCCTTCAGCTCGCAGTGCTTGTGTGACTGCCAGATGGGGAGTCTCAGGGTGCAGATAACAGGAGGCAGCAGGAAGCTGTGGTGTGCAAGTCCTAGGAATACCACAGCCAGGAAAAGGTGAATGTTCTCCCCAGAGCCATATCTCTACCCCTAAGTGGCGTGAACACATCACAGGTTTTGATGAACTCACTCCAAACCACAGTGAGACAAGGGGTGGGAAGAAAGAAGAGGTAAACTCGGGCTTGGGGCTCCGGGGACAGGCGCTTGTGGATATTTAGGCTCGGATGACACTGGAGATGAGGCTCACAGAATAGCCCAGCGAAATGTAGACAAGTGGAGTTAATCGTGGAGGACACCAATCCACCCTTCCTTCATTCATGAAGGGTTTGTGTTCATTTGGGAGCCTGCTTCCAGAAGAAGGACACCCTTTCTGGAAGTAACACTGCTAGAATGTATTCCCTTCAATCCCAAATCACTACACAAATAACCCTTTAGTCAGGTGCTTCTTAGACTTCAGAGTGCAAATGAATCCCCTGAGAATTTTGTTGAAAAGCAGATTCTGATTCAGTTTGCCTGAGGTGGGACCTGCTAGGTCTCCTGCTAGCGAGGTGATGCCAACGCCTCTAGTCTATGGGCTACCTTTGAATAAAGTATCTTTGGCTAGCTGACCAAACCCTGGCCTTGTCTGCCTGGCTGATGATGAGGCTAAGAAGACCAGAACACCTAGCTGTGTTCCCACACGGCCCATTCTCCTGTTTGATTCTAACCTTGACCCTGCTCAGTCCCCTCACACATGGCGTACGGCCACCACCCTAAATGACATGCATGTAGCCATTTTGCCAAACGTACCAGTTGTCTTTTGCTGTGTAACAGATCATCCTAAAACTTGGTGGCCTAAAACAATAAACATTTATTATTTCCCCAAACTTCTGTGCAGCAGGAATTCAAGAGCAGCTTGACCAGAGGATTCTGGCTTGGGATCTTCCCTAAGCACACAGTTAAGTGTGCAGGCCGGACTGGGGCTAGCCAGCCTTCTCCCAAGGTAGCAAATGGGTGTCGCTGTTGGTGACAGGCCTCAGACCCTTTATATGTGGTCTCCTCCCGGGGTGACCTGACAGTCTTCACGGCATGATGAGCACTTCTCCCAAAGCACGTGACCTAAGACGCCAAGGCAGATGTCCCAACGCTCTTCGTGATTTACCTTCAGAAGTCACACAGCAGATACTTCTGCCATATTGTATTCGTCACAAAGACCAGCCATGAGTTCGTTGTGGGAGGAGACTACACACGGGTGTGAAGACCAAAAGGCAAGGGTCGCTGTAGGCCATCTTGGAGACTGGCAACCACACCAGATAAACCAAAGTTGACTTCTCTCTCTGCAAGACACGTTGACTGAGGCTGACAGCTGCTGCAAGCTCAGACCACACTCAAGTGCTCAGTACTCCTGCGGACAGGGTTCTACTTGCTGAGACTGGGTCGTATTTGCTTCCAGACCTGTTCATGTCAACTGTTCCCATTGTCATTGTTATTAAATTCAAATCATTCATACAACATGTGAATTGATGAACTATGACTGCAAAAAGGAGTTGTTTCTATGGGAACAAAGTTGGAAATTTTGGAAAACATTTAATAGTACCAGGTAGCTGAAAATGCAACCTGTGTTAGGCGTGTACAAACAATAGTAAGAGACTGATAACTCGTTTTAAAAATAGGGAGGATGATGCACGGACCTTCCTTGACAAGTGCCTTGAATTCTTGTTCTCCTAATAAGATGTTAAACATGGGAAGAGAGGTGGTGTATCTTAGGTATGGCTCACACTGGAAGGAAAGCCCGTATTGCCCATCAGCAGATTTATATTCAAAGAAGATGATGTGGCTCTATGCCGAAAGCGTAGTGAACGAATGTCCATTTATGTGTCATACGTTAAATAGAATGTTTACAGTTTGTGTGTGCCAATCTTTAAAATGATTCTTTGCTTTCATTATTCTTTTTCAATTAAACAATCAAATTTTGATTTTGATAGGTGGGGATGAAAGCATTCATTATAGAAGGAAAATTGCTTCTGGGACTGGCACTTTTGTTTAAAAGTAGGGGGAAGGAAGGCTAGAACTACAGAGGAGGGGAGTCCACTAACTGGTTCTAAAGTGTTCTAAGACTAGTAGACAATTTATTGACAACCTCATTTACTGGCTGCCAACAAACTGCAGCCACAGTGGCCCTATTGTCACGTGCCTGGAGCGTTGTCATTTCTTTTGGTGGCTTCTTTTCCCTCTCAAGGCAGGTCTTGACATTTATTTTAACCTGATTTTTGCTTACCTGCAGTGGTTAGGAAGAAATGCAGCTTGCTGAGCACCAGAAGTTCATTTTCCTTCTTCCTTGATGTGGAGTAGTTGTTAGCAAATGGATTTCCAGCTAGGGGCTACATTCTCCATCCCCATTTTTACCCAGATGGGGCCCTGTAACCAGTTTTCACAGACTAAATACGACCGGAATTACTGTGCTCTTCCCAGCAGGCACTGTGAGAAAAATGTGCCTCATCTGTGATCTTTCTCCTTCTGCTGACTGAATGCACAGTAGAGCTACAAGGTGGAAGGTTCCTGACTCACTCGCTTGCTGACTAGAAACATCTTTTGGAGACTATTAGTGGCAAGACTTCTAGCTTCAGAGACTTGTGTGTTACAGAGGCTGACTCTTGCAGGGGCTGTTTCCCTTTCGTTATCCTGTTCCTCTTCTTCTCACCCTCTCTTCTGTTCCCTCAGGATAATTCTTCTTGGGTTTGACCTGTAGCGCTTTAACCTGAGGGGTCTGTACAATTGTAAAATATTGTCTATAGGTGCATTTTTCTGGGAGAGGGACCACAGCTTTTGAGGGCTTCTCATAGGCACGTGGGAACCCCACACATTGTTATAAAGGGCTGCTTAAGAGCCTCACCTTCAATGTCTTACTCTTGTTTTTTAAGTTTTATTTATTTATTTATACAAAAACTGGGGTACAGGCCAGATGCACGGGAGGATGAGAGGATTCACCAAAGACAGAGCGGGGAACAGAACAGACAGACTGATGAAACACACTGCTGAGGGGAGCAGCGGGCGAGACAGGAGAGGTCTGCTGCACCATGTGGGATTCTTGCCGGCCGGCCGGGATCGAACCAGTGATGCAGAGGCTGCAGACAGCGTCACAGCGCTGCGCTCAACCGCGTGCGCCACCAGAGGAGGCCCCAATGTCTTACCCTTAATATAATTCACAACCTTACCTCAATTTATGATTTAGAAATCGGAATATTTATGAGCAATCCATAGATGTAGGTTAAAGTGAAAGCCAAGTAAAGAGTACAGGTCGAATTCGGGTGCAAACAGGGAGGCCTTTGTTGGGGTGAAGAGAATCCTGCACCGAGGAATCTGCTTACTGGCCGCCCTCCTCCTGTGGCGGCGCTACTGCCTCAGCATGTTTCTTCGTGACCTCGAAGAGCTACCATGTTCCTTTCCAACAACCTAATTTGTAGCCGAGGACTAAGGAGATGCTGCTTTTGCATATTCTGAGATGTAATTCTTCTCTGGCTCAACCCAGATTTCCAGAGAAGCTTATGTCCAGTAACACTGTTAATGCCAGGGTAGTAAAAAAAAAAAAAATAAAATGGCCTGAAGGGTGCCGTGAAGGGCTGTCCCAAGCACTGAAAATGACTGTGTGGAACTGAAGGTCCCCTGAGAGTGGGTGACTCACATGAAGAGCTCATCTTCAGAGGCCAGGAGTGACCCAAGTCCCAAGGCAGGGGTTGACAGAACGTCCCAGCGTGCTTGGTGACATTGAATACAGCAGATGTGAATATATTGCCTTCAGGTAGAAATGTTCATCTGACTGAGGTCAGGGGGCTAAATCTCTCAGGAGCTCCTCCCACCCCAGTTTTAGATGAGGGGCTGCTGATATCTTCGCGCTGAGGCCTGGAATCACCAGGAGGGTCTTCACTCACCTCTAGCAACGGATCCTGGGTGTTCCCGGCACAACCACCAGGTCTGTTAATCAGGCCATGTACACAAGGGCCCCTTCATGGCACTGCCTGGGCTTGCTCATGCCATAGCAGCCTCAGGTTTTCACACTTCTCTCATGGCACCTCAAGGCTCCAAGTGTGAGTGTTCCAGAAAGCAAGGAAGAAGCCGTGTTGCCATTCATATTTTAATGTTATCGATTCCTTCCGCTTCATTCTATTGGTTACATGTGAGCATTGAGGGGAGAGGACATTCCAGGGAAGGGATCTGGCCCCCACCTCCAGATAGGAGGAATATTACAACCAAAACTGTATTTTCATTCTTCTACGGCACAGGAAGTAGGTCTTGGGTGCCTCTGAATCCTTACCCTCTAACATGGGATGTGGAAGATTAGTGACTTGAAGATAAAGCATGAATAAGTGAGTGCAGGAAGGAAAATGCATCCCATTGAAGTGTGTCTCCTTCTGGAGTATAGATATTTAATCTTCGCCACCTATTTTTTTTTTTTTTGCTTGCATCGCATTTGTTTTGTATTTCAGCAATAAAATATTGGGTTGTCAAAAAAGTCATGATGCAATTTTGCTTGAAAAACATAGAAAAAATACTTCATGACTTTTCTAACAACCCAATAAATCATAGTTCATGAATGACCTACAGAGTGGAAAAGAGGTCAATGGCATATAACAATTTTGTTTTTAAGGTGCATTTATGGTCATTAATTCTTCCTCAACCCATTATGGTCTCCTGTTTGGGAATTTGTTCCATGGTTTCCAACAGGATGGTTTAGAAATCAGGTTCGACCAGAACAGATCGAACATTTCACGGTGAAGTCTATGCTGACTTCCCCAATCTGCTGCCTGTTCTGTGTGTTCTGTGTATATTCCTAGTTGAGTTCTAGCCTTTCCCCTCCTTCCCCTCCTGACTCCTCCCTCTTCTGCTTCTCCTCTCATCTTACCCCTGCTCCACCTAGAATGCTCCTCTGCCCCTCCCCCTTCTTTGTTGCTCCCTCACTCCCTAGTCTGATCCCTCCTCCTCAGGTCTTCCCTTTCCCTTCCTCTGCTCTTCCTCACTCCCGGCCCCACCCCAATGCCACCACCTCTAGCTTGGGGATGTGGGGGTGGAAGTATCTCTCGGATTGTCAGCAGAGTCAAGGAATGGTAGCCAAGGCACTCCACCCCCAACCAGAAGAGAATGCCCAGACTGGGTTAGGGCCATGGACTTCTGGAATGATCTTCCTCACTGGTCTGGCAAATGACATTTCATCACTTTTATCAAGTCATGACGTCACATGAAAGATTTAAAGTTCCTTTGGCTGCAAAGTCGCATGAAAAGCCCGGTCTCATGGAAGCACAACAGAAAATAATTCTTTAAGAAGAAAAACCATGACAATGGGAATTTGTCATTCCCAAATTAGCATTTGGAAAATACTAGTCACACAAACATACGCCAGCAGAGACCTCAGAGTGCATCTTGCCCAGCTCCTCATTTAACAAACAGGGAGCTAAGAGCCAAAGAGGAAGAGTTAGAACAACTCACATTTGCTGGGTGCTGACTCTGCCCCAGGCACTTTATTACTTTATTCCAGTTGTGCAACAACCAGATGAATTGGAAGCATTAATCACATTTCCAGGATAAAAGGCAGAAACTCAAAGAGTGTCAGTAACTCCTACAAGGTCACACAGCTGGAAAATGCTGGAATTGAGATTTGAACCCAGGACCCCAGACCAGTCCAAAACTGTACCCTTTACCATTAGGTTAAACTGTGTCTCTAAGTGACCTTGTATGGTCTCCACGTGCAGGGCCACACCTATCAATAGCTAACAGACTCCTTTCAGAAAGGTCAAATGGGTCGTCCATCCCTGGAATTCCACAAGTGAAGCTGCAGTTCAAGTGAATTGTCAAGTCAGACTTTCTTAAACTGAATTCTAGTAGAAGCGACTCAGAGCAGGGATCCTCAGAGTCTTTGAACACGGTTCTTTGTAGCAACAGTGACGAGCTTAAAGTGAGGAAGATGTGCGTCAAGTGAGCTCAGCAGTGTGGGTAATGATTTTGACTCAGCCTTGAAGCCAGTTTCTCAAGATTCAACAGCTTAACTTAACCTCTTTGTGCCTCAGTTTCCTCATCTGTGAAATGGGAGAGAGTAATAGTTACCCGCCTGCTAGGGCAGATGTGAAGAGCAAATAAGATTAATAAGCATAAGGTTCTCAGAACAGTGTCTGGCACATAGATAGCTCTTCATAAGAATTTGCTCTGTTATTACTCAACGCTGCCTCTCCGGGGCCTAACACAGTCCTTAGTGCATGGAAGGTGTTCAATAACAATTTGTTGAGTAAATAAAAAGAAATATATTAGTAGTTCTAATGGTAATCATCTGTTCTTCATCCTCTCCAAACAAAAAACAAGAAAAAAATTAATTTCTCCTTGATTTTACCTTATAGTTTTTCCATATGTCAAAGCCTGATTCCTCAGTGATTGAAACCACTTTTCCTTGGCAAAGCCTGAAGGAGCCTGAGGACCAGCTGTTTTCCACTTTAATCCTTTCTGAGGCCCATTTTACCAAGGAAGTGACATCTTAAAGATGTGGAAGACCACAGCCTCAGGGCCCTTTCAGTTATAACTGTCAAAAACCCAACTCAATCTGGAAGAAGCCAAAAGCTGATTTATAGACTCAACTAAAAACTACAAGTATGACTTCAGGCATGGCTAGATCCAGGGGTTCAAATGAGGTCTTCAGCACTTGGTCTTGTTTGATCTCGAGCTCTGCTTTCTCTAGTGATGGTTCTATTCTCTTATAAGTCTCCCCTGAGATAGCAAGATAGCTGCCAGCAATTTCAGATTTATATCCCCACAGCTACACAACTAGGGAAATAAAACACTTATTTTTATGATCATGTTAGCCAAAGTCCCAGTTTTAGCACTGATTGGACCAGCGTGGGCCATATGTTTATCCCTGAGCTAATCACTGTGGCTCTAGGAATGGGAGCGTCATACGTGTGTCCTCCACCTCAATTTCAAGGGGTCGAGTGGGCCCAAGACAAGTCCAAGCGGGGCTAGGACTGGGCTGCTACTCCCAATAGAAGAAAAGGTGGACCGGCAGGCATAGGTGACAAACTCCCACTACAACCAGATATAAAATAAGGCATCTAGCAAGTTGATAGCACCTCCCTTAAAGGCTAGTAGATATGCAATCCCCTTCCTACCTACAGTGCGTTCTTGTATCACACGCCCCCAAGTCTCCTTCTGGCTCTAAGGCAGTGATTTTCAAAACTTCTCACCTCTTTTTCCAGTGAAAAGAGAAAATTTATAGTGGGAAGTAGTCTCCACATGAACTGAAACAAACATATTTACTTTGTGCTACCTGCAACGCACTCTGATAGCTTTTGTTCTGTTGTATAGTATTTGAATTTATTCCACTTATTCTATTCTATTCTATTTTCTCCTGTTATTTTTATCAGTCAGAGCAATGCTTTCTAGTTGCTGAAACAAATAGCCCCCAGATCTTAGTGGCTAAACAAAGTAGGAGTTGATTTCTTGTTTATGTCCTAACCTAGTACAGATCAGACATCTCTACTTAAAGGCTCCTCCCCCTTGAGGGGCCAGGATCTTTCCACATTATGGTGCACAGGATCATGGCAGAGAGAGGAGAGAGAGAAATGGAGAGAGAGGCATTCAGGATTTTGTATTAGAGTCTTCACTGGCTTATATCACTTTGCCGACACTCCATGACCAGAGCCACCTCACCTGGCCCCATCTTGACTCTAAAGGCCATGGGGAAACCTAGGGTGAGCATTCGGCAAGAGGAAATGGGAGTGGGTGTCTCGGCCATCTGTGCCATACTGAGCTATTCTTCTTTGTTAAGAACAAGGGAGTGCTGGGCCTCCCCGGTGGCGCAGCGGTTGAGCGCTGGGTTGCGAAGCTGCCTGCGGCCTCTGCCACGCCAGTTCGATCCCCAGCTGCTCCTCGGCCACCGGGTGAGGGTCCAACATGGCACATAGACCTCTCCTGCCGCCCGCTGCTCCCCTCAGCCGTGTGCTTCGGTCCTTCTGCCTGTTCTGCTCCCCGCTCTGTCTCTGGTGAATTCTCTCACCCACCTGCGTTTCTGACTGTACCCAGTGCTTGTATAAACAAATAAATAAATAATACATGCCTCTTTAAAAATAAATATATAAATATTTTAAAAATATATATTTTTAAAAAAAAAGAACAAGGGAGTGCTGGCTCTCATCCATTCCATGAAGTTTGGGAGCCCAATGGCTGCAATGCTTCACTTGGAAAACTCTGGCCCTATCAGCCTGCTTTGATTTTTCCTCTTTATAGACTAAGCCTTTCTTTGCTTCTACCTTTCCATTCTCCTCCGTCATGACACCTGACCTCTTTTTCTCCGGGGCGGCACCCTGACCACCTTCCCAGCCACCTTCCTGTCCGCCACTCAATCTGTCCTCTACCTTGAAGCCTAAACCTCTGGAAGCAGGGCCTGGCTGCAGTGGCTGCTGTCCCTTGCCTCCTGCTGTCCTTCTCCATCTCTCTCATCTTGTCTGTCTACTTTCTGACCCTGCCCGGCCTGGGGGCCTGTGGTGAGCAGGCTTTATTTCCATTTTCTGTCCTGAGATAGTAAATGAGACTAGATTCTGTGGGGGCAGCTAATGGCCTCTCCAACTCCGGGGCTGTGCCCTGGGCTGGCTCCAGCGTCTGCCTAGGTCAGGACTGAAGTAATTGAGCCAGCCAGGCATGTAATAAGAGAGCTCTCTCTCCCCCTGCTGCTCTAGCGAGTGGCTATGGAATCTGATTCTAGCAGCATCTTTAGCTCCACAATAGGCCTCAGGGCTTATTATCTAAAGAGCTAGCTGTTAGTACAGTAGCAAATCTGTCACCAAAGGAAGGAGCTGTCCCTTTAAAACTATGCAAGGGTGAGGTTGGGGGAGGGACGGGGTGGATGCCAGGATCTTGGTGGTCACCAGGTAAGAGGTCTTCTGGTTCTAGAAGAATTGCAGGTTTAATGTTGCTCATGCTGATAAGCACTTCACTTATTCCTTACATGGCACACACCATGTCCTAGACACTCTTCTGGGTGCTTTACAATGGGGATTCAGTTCAGTCTTACAGAAAGTCTACAGATGAGGAAAGGGAGGCTCAGAGAGGTTAAGGGCCTTCCCACGACCACACAGCTTTATAAGAGAGAGTAGAGCCAGGACTTAAACTTAGGCAGCCCGACTCTGACCCTTGCCTTCCCAACCATTACACTGTTCCCATGAGAGTTTTTATTTATATGCCATATTTATATGCTGTGTACAGCTTTTTGAAATGCTCTCACATCCTTTTCTGTCCCTCACATGAACCCTGACGACTAGATAGTGTGATGAGAAGGAGCCGCCTAGGTTACCATCGAGAAAATTGATACCGCTTTGAAGCCAATTTGAAGCAGCTTCCCAGGGCCAGTTGACATGATTTCAAGAATTTTTGCAAACCCCTCATAAGCTGTGGTCATTACTTAAAATAAAATTGTAGAAATTTACAATGAAATACTTTATATTCAAGCAAAGGTAGTAAATACTCAAACTCATCACCTCCTAATCCTTTTACCACATTTGATTCTTCCCCGGTGCGTGACGGTGTCTGCTGCTCCCGCACATCTGCACAGGGGAACTCACACACGGCGGCGCTACGGAGCGACCCTTCCCAACTCTGCCTGCAGTGACGTGGCCCTGGTGGCTGGAGTCGGCCACAGACGCTCTTAACGTGGGAAATCAGCAAGTTTTGTGGCGGCCCCTGCCCAGCCCCTCTCTGCAAGAGAGCCGGGGGGCCCACATTCCCAGCGTGCCCCTCTTCCCAGGGGTCTGACCCCTTGCTCCAGCTGCCTCACCTGTCTGCTGTGACTTGTTTTCCTGTTCTGCTCAATATTGTATCTACAAGGCCTCTCAAATCCTCCTGGCGATCCTCGCGCAGTCTCCTGAGTCTCTGCCCTCTCTTCTTGATTCCTATTTCCCAGAAGGGCTTTCCAGAACAGCCTACAGCTGCCCTCACTTGGCCTCTGTCAGCTGACATCCAGCCAGCCCCACGGCCCTCACTCCTACCAGGGCCAAGTTCTGCCCTTTTTTTTTTTTTTTGCAACTTCATGCACAAAGACCCACCCACCTTCCTTTTTTCCCTGCAGACTCAGGAGGGAGCGAGTGAGGCCCCAGAATGTTCCTGCTCCAGACTTCTCTCCCACGGTCTGACCTAGCCGGGTGGGCAGGGGGATGGTCCGCTCTCTGTGTGTGTTCCCTGGGAGCCAGTGGCAGATCAAAGAATGGTCCTTCCCTAGTCTTAATGCACAACACCCCTAACCATGCCAAGAGCTTTGAATCATGCCAAATGCTCTTGCTTGGCAGCCCGGGCCCTGACTTATGGGCGTCCACGGCGGGCAGGGATGCTAGTGAGCCATCTGACGCCTAATAAGCACAGAATATACGTTCATCCTCATTCTCTCTGAAGCACAGTTAGATTTTTTCTTTTTAATTAAGGATCCCCCTTCATTTGCTAGTTTCTTTACAGTCTCATGGACTGGTGGGAATTTTAGAACATTATCAAAATATGTGACTATATGGAGGGCTCATTATACGCCAGGCACTGTCCTAATTGCTGGAATAATCCAAAGAGGTAGACACTTTTATCGCCTCCATTTGAAAGGTGAGGAATTGCAACACAGCGACGTTAAGTAACTTGCTCACGATCACACAGCTCGTAAGCATGAAGCCAGGTCTCGAACCCAAGTGTCTGTCTTCAAAGTCTGTGTTCTTAATGGCTGCACTGAAGGGATTTGCGATCTGGCTCGTTTTCTCTCTGGGCTTTGACTGTTCGGTTTTTACCAACTTAATTTTATTGTCATTATCTGTCTGCAAGTTTGTCTACATCCCTCCTATTCTTCACATTGAACCCCTTGAGGACAGGAATCACGCCTTATTTGCATTTTGTCCAGGGTACAAGGCAGTCGAGGATGTGCGAAATCTACGCCAAACCTTGGTTGAAATGAATCGTCCTCCTGCTTTTGAGATGAGGAAACTCACCACTTTCAACGGAAGCTGAGGGACCTCATGGAGAAGAAGGGTGGCCAGGTGTGCCTCCAGGCCATGGCCCGAGTCTGGCCCTCGTTCTGCCTGGCATCACAGCCCTTGTGAGCTTGAGGGAGGCGGTGGGTTAGGGCAGGTTGGCTCTGCCCACTATACTGGAGCACTGCTGCGTGGCTTCTCCCGGAGACAGTGTCCCAGACCGACCCCCGGGGGAGCAAAAAAAGACAAATGGTCATGCTGGTGACTCACTGCGGGTGCAGGTGGGCATAACGGGGTCAGGTGGCCAACGTCCAGGCCCACCTGACAAGGCACAGGAGGGAAAGTCGCCCGGGCCGCTGAGGGCTTAACCCAATCCAGAGACTTCTTTACTTTTTATGTGCATCCCGAACATTCTGACCCCAATCCTGTCAAGGAAAAAGCAGAAAGATCCTAAAGCAGGCATCCACCATCCTCCCCACTTTGTCAGAGTTCTAACGCGAGCGGTGTTGACTTGAATCTCATCCGCTTGTCTTGGGTTTCAATGCGCTGTCATCACCCTGACCTGTGGGTACAGAGAAAAAAATCCTCCTATTTAACCTAAATGCAAATAGCCAGAAAAAGGAAAGGAGGGTCAGATGCTGAGTTATTTTATAAGGCATAAACAAATGACAAGTAAAGATGATAATACTGGGGATTAGAAGAAATTCAATTAACCTCCCTCGATATCACCTGCTCTGCGTAATTCATAGGGACCTACAATGAAGTGTCGATCGTGTCACTAAGGTCCTGGCAGAGCTTGAAGTACCTTTGACAGATCAAAGCAAAAATAAAACATTATTCCATTTAGGTGCAGGGTTATGGATAACTTGGCATTATAGTGCTTGGGAAATGATTAACTCCATGTGGTATCGATGGTGACGATCCATTTTCTGGCATAATGAATGAGGCATTCCTCCATTGTTCTGCAGCTTGGCTTCACTCTGCGTGTATAGATCAATGGCAACTTAAAAAAAAAAATACCTTTAGGTTTCACACACCAAAAATAAAAACACACCTCAGAGGAGGGAACTCAAGCCTGGAAGCTGATTTATTCGTATCACCCCGAGTAACCTATTTCCTACCTGAGACAGGGAAACCACATCAAGGGGGGAGTGGTTTTTACTTCTGTGAACTGGGAGGGAAATTGCTGCCTTTCAAGCTGGGAGCCCAGAAACCTTTGCTAAGAAGTGTGCCTTTTTTATCTAACACTTTCTTCTTCTGCAAAGCCCGTGTTCTAAGGAATAATTCTTCCAACAAAGACTCGCCCATCAGGCATCTGAATCATGATTAGTTAATCTGTGAAAATGAGAAATAACCTCTAAGTGGCTGATATACTTTAACAGCAAGAGATAATCACAGCCTCTAATTTTCTGAAACTCCTGATTGTCTTGTGACTGTGGGATTTTTAAACTGCAGAAACACCAATAGAAATGGGATAAAAAGATAGACAAGTCGGCTACGTGATATCTTGATTACATTGCTTCCGCGCGTGTCCCTCTCTTAGGTTTGTTTTGTTTTGTTTGTTTGTTTTTAACGAGGAGCTGTCTCTGAGAGCGCTCATCTGTCTTTTACTGTCACGGCATTTCCTTATAATGCGCTGAACGATCTCCATGGCATTTAAAAGTGAAATATTTGCTTCCAAAATAAAAAAGATAGGCAATAAAATGTTGCTGTAAACAAGCCTTCATGGCTTTATTTTTCATAGATAAATACATAATAAGTTCAAAGTAGAATTGAATTCCTAAAGCAATACTCCACTAATCTGTATTCGGAGGTCTCAAGCGTATTATCTGTAATTTACAACCAATTTAAATGGCATTAACAGTCTTCCCCTTCTGGGAATTTAAATTTGCATCCTACCATTGAATTAAACAGTGATTGCATATTTTCTATAGGGGACGAAATGCTCTTTGATGCTTGTTTTGAATAATGAAGCATCTATTCATGCACAGGGTGCAATGTGCTTCTTTGTCCTCGATGTAATTGAAGCAAAATGTGAATTAAAGGGATTTTCCCCCTTACCCACAGGTTTGTTGATTGGTGTCTATTTTCATCAGTTCAAAATTAAGAAAACAAGTCATCTCTCACTGCACTGGAAAGCCATTTACCCAAAAAGGCCCTAAATGGAGGGGGGTCAAGTTTTGTCTTATTTGATCTTTTCAGAGATGGAACAGGATGTCAAAAAACATTGCAGATTAACCTTTGGGGGAGTGATATTGTGGAAAAATTTGCAATTCTTAAGACCCAAATAGGAAAACTCTAAGGAGAGGACAAGGGAGAAATAAGAAAAGAAATAACCTTCCTCTCCCATGCCAAACTGTACTGAGGTTGGAAGGGTGACCTCTTGTGAATCATGGGGTCTGAAACCTTAGAAATCCAGGGATGGCAAATTCATGCCGGGCACCACTGGTTCCCCATAGTGAGCCAGTCAGATATCAGAAATCAATAATAACAGCCCTTTTTGCCACTGAGCAAAGCCAGAGCCTCATCATCAAGTGCTCTGAGCAGCCGATGACAGTGGATATGAATTGACACTACAAGTGAAACCTATTGACCATTTCAGTTCATCCACCTATATCATTTAATAGATGGTTCTAGAAAGATGAGGTGACCCTTCCAAGGTCTGAGAGCAGGCCATCAGCAGAGCCAGAACTAGGAACTCACTACCACTGGTTGCCCAATAAGGCCCTTTCCACCTGAGCTTGCTGTGGGAAGCCTTAGGGCCCCCCATAGGGCACCTGGTAGGCAGAAAGAAGCTCAATCATTATTTTTTAACTGAATGAATGAATAAGAGAGATACACATTGTTATACCTTCATTGTTATAGAAAAGAAGCTGCTTCTTTGAAAAAACAAGAACCCAGTTGGACAAAATACAACCCAGTTGTATTCTGATAATGTCCAAATAAAACCATGGTATCTCTTTGCCAAAACCTCTCTAAAGAGATGAGAAAGATCACACACATTAATAATCTCAACAACAGCAAAGCACTTAAAATATATTGTCTTCAAAGACATTAAGGTCCTTTAAAAATATTTATTGAAAGACAACTGATACCAATGGCAAATCTTCATCCGGCAGACATGAATTTGAAATAATATATGTTATACTTACATGAAATATTTTCTGATTTAAAAAAGTCCTAGAAATAATATATTGCTGGATTTGAAATAATATATTGAAAATTGAATAATTGGGACTTTACAAGAATTGAAACGGGACTTTCCGTTTATTGGTATTCTAGTATATTTCCCTTAAGGAAGTAAAACACTAAGTGTTCCTGACACTTGACTAGAGAGTATCAAAGTTCCTTGATATTAAATGTCAGCTCTTTTGCTTCACAATAAGACCCATCTCCAGGATTTACAATGACGGAAAATATAGAAGCTCAATTATCCCACATTCTTAGCATATGTGTATCCCAGTGGTTCAGTCAGGGACAACTTTACGTGCACATGTGCACATGTATACACACACACACACACACACACACACACACACCTGGGGCCATTTCTGGAGCCATCATTGACCATCACAACTGGGGGTGGGGGTAGGGTGTGCTACTGACACCAATGGCAGAGGACCCGTCTCCTGCCTGGCCGGGTAGAGTCCCCCAGCTCCCAGATCTCCCAGAACCCTGCTCAAGGGGAGAGCCTGGCATGTGTAACCCCACTCCCGCCCCCCATCCCATGGCTGTTGGGGTCGGTTCAGCCTTATGTTGAATTTAGAATGTATTCATCGGTGGCTCATAGAGCACTTAGCAATGGCTGCGAGAGTGTCTTATTTGTCTCTCTAATTTGTCATGATATCCAGTTGCCTTATGCTTGGGGGAAACATAGCTACTGATGTCCCTCTTGTGTACGTTCTCTCAGAGCCAAGCTAAAGATTAGCTCAGGTGGCTGAATTCTGGGATTTTCAAGAGGAAAGAGAAGGTTTTCACGGCTCGCTGGGGTCTCAGATACGCCCCGTTCATACATTGGGGCGTGGCTCGTGGGTCTGACAAAGGCAGACAGAGCATCAAGACTAGAATCTTTTGGTTTTTAAAGTTTGCATCCCTTGTTGTTGTCCTCTACTAATTCTGCTAACTTCTTGGTGATTCCGGAGCAGACCAAGGCATTGCTGATATTCTCGGCTTCTCAACTTTTCAATAGTTCCACTTTTCAATTTCAATAATAGAAAATATTATTTTCACTAATATCTATTGGAAGATACAGAGGAGAGTGTGTCCTATGTACCCCAGAACCCTAGAACCCGGCGGGTTCCATGTTTGCTCGGCACAGAACAGGTGTTTTATAAATAAGTGAAGGGAGTACTTTGGAAACATCTTCGGAAGCCGAACACTGATCTTGGGGTGACTCTCCAAGGTGTGCGCCAAGGAGTAGCGGGTGCAGAGGACGAATACAAAATGGTCCCTAGCAACTTTATTACTGATAGCCCCGAAATCTGAAGGACTCGCCTGCCCACCAGTAGAATGGCTGAATAAACAGTGCTCTGGTGGTGCAATGTTACAGTGTAGTAGAAAGAAGATGCCACTGCTGCTAAACCTCAGCACAGTGCTGGTAGTAGGGAATGCTGGGGTTTAATGGTGACAATAATAATAATGAAGAGCGTTTGCTGTGTGCCGGGGCTTTTATGGGGTTTGCACAAACCGATTCATGTCATCCTCAGATAGACCCTACGGGGTCGTTCCTATTTCTATTTCCACTTTACATAATGAGATGCAGAAAGACAAAGCAAAATTTTGTTGAGATCATCTAAAATAAAGGTCCATTCTGACTTCTTTTCTTTTTCTTTATGTATGTATTTTTCTTGTAATTTTTAAAAAATCGAGGTCACATTGATTTACAACACTGCCTGTGATTTAGAGGCATAGGTTTAGACCACCTCTGGCGTATGTTACCCACCACCAAAGCCCTAACAATCTCCTACCATGCCACCCCCCATTTGTTCTCACCCCATCCTCCCCTTCCAGCAGCCTCAATTCTTGCCAAACTATTCAGGGGAAATGAAAAGCAAGGGTCTGCCTTGTATCTAGTATGGACATATCTTTTCTCCCCCGTGCTTTTATGCTTTGTTCTAGACCTTTCCATCTTGCACCTTTTGGCCAATGTTATTTTTCAAAAGCCATGCAGATGCCGCCCCTGTGACTGAGGGCCGCCACTTGAACGGCGCCTGGAGCAGAGGCTCAAGGAGGCGTTTGGCCTTCGTTTGGCCCTGGCCGCCAGCTGCAGAGCTGCCTCGGGACTCCTGGAGGGCAGCCAGTCGATAAAAAGCTGAAGTTTTGAGGCAGGCCACGGGGAGCACAGAACCGCAGCTTCCCCGCCAGTCAGATAATGAAGGCCCCTCCCCTTGGGGGACCAGACTGACAGAGGGGTGATGGAAAGGGCTGCTCCTCCCACCAGGCAGTGTCAAGATTTCCACAGTTAATACGTGTCCTCGCTTTACGGTGGTCCGTGCAAACATCCCTCAGGCTGTCATGTGCTTTGTGCCACCCGAGTGCTTATCCTGTTTGGGGTGATGGTGTTGAGGAAATTGGAGTTGGGGGGAGTCACCCGTGCAGTGAGCACTGGGGTCATATCTCAATTTTTCACATCAAAAGCTTCTGCAGATGATTTTGGACTTAAAAAAATTTCTCCATTAGGAAAGGAAATAAATAGCAATGGTGCAGGAATACTCACAACCTCGCACCCCACACCTGTCACACTGGAAAGCAGCTGCCATTGGTAATTACAAATTCGTGCACGCGCGCATGTGTATGTATGAGAGAGAGAGAGAGACAACATGAACACAGAGAGTCGCGATGACATCCTCACCACAAGTTTATTTATGGTTTGTTCAAGGTTTATCCCCTACCCCCAGCCCTGCATCCCCGATAGCCGTTCTGAGAGGGCAGAGACAGTGCTATTAAACCCCCTGTCTGCAGCTCATCTCGCTCTCAGCGCAGCTGGTGCCTTCCCTCGGCAGAGCGGGCCCCAGCAGATGTCGTTCCTTTGGGGAGCCGGGATTTCTGGCTGAGGTGATGGACAGTGTGGGCCTCGCTTTCCTGGGGGCTATTCTGGGCACTGGTTGACAGTAGCTCAAAAACTCAGCAGGTTCGATGCCTTTAGCTGGATTTCACTGGTTGTCTTCACTAGGGTCCAGATGAATAAATTGACCAAAACAATTTTTAAAGAGCCAGTTTGGGAGCAGAATGTGGGATCTTAGTCACGGAATTCTCTGGATACTGACCAAAGGTCATCTTTTTAAAGAAAAGCTTCTAGGACTTTTTTAAATCAGAAAATATTTCATGTAAGTATGAATTATATTTTATTGTCTTTTTAAATTAATGGAAAGCCATTCTAAAACTTGTAAAATAGAGAAACAAAAAGAAGACATTAAAATAGCGTGCAAAGAATCAAAAGTTGGCCTATAAAAGTCCATTTTCCCCATGTTTATGTGTATGCTTTTATAATTTTTTAAAAATAGCATGCTAATTCATTTACTAGTTTGCGACCTGCTTTTCCCCTACTTGGATATCTCTTCAGGTTAATAAATGTGTTCGATGCTATTACTTAATATGGTTGTCTAGTATTCCATTGTGTGATGTGCTAGAAGTGATTTCACCATCCCTTTTATGGACATGTTTCTGAAACTGGTTGATTTCAGTTTTCCACTGTCATAAATACAACTGTGATGAATAATCCTGTGGGCAAATCTTTGTTTACATTCATGCATGTTCTCCTGCAGAAATTTGCAAGAATTGTGATTGATGGGGCAAAGAGCACGTTTAAGGCTTTTGTTTTGTATTGCCAAATTGCCTCCAGAAAAGCAGCACCGGCCCATTCATTCACCAGGAGTGTATGAGAGTAGCCTACGCCCCAGACACAGTGGGATTTGTTTAAACCACATTGCAAAAGCCTGTGATTAACTTCCTTTCTATTGTTTTTCCGTCTCATCCCAGAATGTCCTCAGCTTCTCTCTGTTCTCTACCCATTGATCTGGCATGCTCCGAAATTCAAGAGTGAGGGTAGAACCCCAAGCAGAACCCATTAAGGGAACTGGTTTTGGCAGACTCTCAAGGAATTTCAGTTTCATGCTGGAGCAAGTCGACACAAAGAGCTACCCATTTATTCTGTGCAAGAGGATATTTACATTACATTTTATAACAGTCATAAACGAAAATGGCATTAATCTGCCAAGTTGTTGTTTTTAAAAGAGAAAAAGGGAGGAGGTGGTTGACCTACCAGAGAAAGGCCCATGTCTGCCAGAGCTTTGCTGGGAGTATGATTTTAAATAGCAGGGCAAAGGTGATGAAACTGGCTCAACATCTCCGTCTCCATGGCAACAGCATCTCTGCTCTGAGGCTCTGACACAGCAGCAGGGACCAAAATACACTCCATGCACACAATTACTCTGCAAGTTAGGAGTTTCTTTTTATCCCTTATAAATGCACAATTTAAAAATATGAGCAAGGATAGAGAAAGAGCAAATCATGCACTACTGGAGGAGAGTCTTTAAAATGACTAAGCGAAGAAAATGCATATCCAAAGGGCTTGAAGAATGCAGCCCACACTTACTATGTGCAGAGAGGTCAAAAATCTTTCTCGTGTGTGAGTAGAAAAAACATCGATGCATGTATAGATGTGTGTGCATTAGCTTCAAAATGTCCTTTCCCTAAATTTTTAATACAGGTCAATCTTGCTTTCAGTATACCCTCTTAGCTCAGGTTATGATTTAATCAATTAAAGCAGCCACCCACTTTACATAGCCAGAAGCTCCTCTGTGCTAAACCCAACAAAACTTCAAAGAACTGCATTGGTCTTGAGTTGTGAAGGGCATAAGCGGCCCCTTTAAGAGCAATTAAAACCTACAAGTGGTCACTAATGCATCCTTGAATCCTGTTGAGGTCTACCTTTCTATTTATTTTTAAAAGAACTTGAAAAGAAGGAAATGCAAAATTGCGATTCTAAACCTTTGGGTTCTTTCTGAGCTGGCATCTCTGCTAGCGGGTGAGTAATGTTCAAGAAACCTGCAGTGATGATATAACTATTAAAGCTACTTAACATTTGTTTCTCGGAGAATGTGCCTCAATAAATGTCGAGCAAATAGATGAATGAATGAGAACTACCAAGGGAACATGGAATAGACGTGATAGATTCCTTATACGTGTAATTCCATTGAACACGCCAAGACCGTCTAGTTCAGTGGGCCCCAACCAGGCATGATTTTGCCTCCCAGGAGACATCTGGCAGTATCTGGAGACATTTTCATTTGTCACAACTGGGGCAGGGGCCTACTGGCATCTAGTGAATGGAGGCCAGGAATGCTGCTCAGCATCCTACAGTGCACAGGACAACCCCCCTGGAAAAAAGTGATCTGGCCCCAATGTCAGTAGTGCCGATGTTGAGAAACGCTGCTCCGGTGTGATTGTCCCCGTAGCTGCTTTTGGTTCCGAGGGTGCTGTGAGTAGATTAAATGGCTTTAGGTTCTGTGCTCTATATAAAGGCAAAATTCTCCATGAAGTATTAGTGTTTCCTTCATTGTTTTTACTATCACATGACCTCCACCCACTCACTTTGAACACGATGCACTCTATTTTAAATAAACACTACAGAAAAAAAATTCAATAAACAAAAAAACAAGAGATGAAGCATTCAGAATAAAAGCACCGGATTCATTTCTTCAAAGAGAGAATGTGCAAAGCAGCTGATGCAGAGGAATGCTTGGTAAACATGAGCTATTGTTACTTTTCCCTACATTTTTTAACATGAAAAGCCACAGATGCAAAATAATGTATGGTGTGTTTATTGCTGAAATAACAATAAAGCTATTTAAGAAAAGCACCTTTGAAACCTCTGTGTGTCTCCTCCCCGAGAGTATTCTATCCCTCACCCAGAAAAACATTATGCTACTTTTGCTAATCACTTTCTTAATAGAGATGTAGCTACATAAATGAGTTGGCTTCCCTTGTTCTTGAACTTGACGTGGAATTATACTGTACATATATTTCTGTGAATTGCTTACTTCACTCCATAGTATGCTTTTTATGTTTCTCCATGTTCATATCTATAGATGTAGTTTATCCATTTTCACAGTTGTATAGTATTTTACTGTATAGTTCACAATTTATCCTGGTTTTTCAGATTTTGCCTATTGTAAATAAGACGGCTACTGACATTGCTATATATCTCTCCTGGGGCACAAATGAGCAGACTGAAGGTTTCTGCGTGTGAACCTTACTAGATAATGCCAGATTCTTTCCTGAAGTTTTATTGCAGCAATTTGCACTCTTATTAATAGTGTACAGGATCGGTACTGCTCCAAGATGTGGAAATAGTCAACAGTTATGGTCGCTTTTAAACTTTTTTACTTTGGTGGGCATGAAATGGTATCTCATTGTGGTGCTCATAATTAATTGATTGACTGATTAATTATTAATGAAGCTGAGCCACTTTACAATTGTTGATGGGTTGCATGTGTTTCCTTTGCTGTAAAATATTTGTTAATGCCTTTCACATAATTTTCCTCTGGGTTGATGAATAGGTAGACTTCTAAGGTGACCTCCTCTTGAATATGGACAGAACCTAGTGATGTGCTTTGAACAAATGGAATCTGGAAAAATTGATTTGATATCACTTCTGAAATTAAGTTGCAAAGGACTCTGACTTGTGTCTGGCTGGCATGCTCTCTTGCTGATGCCCCCTCCTGCCCTTCTGCTCACTCCCCACTTGAAGCTGGCTACTACAAGTGAGAGGTTCTAAGGGAAGCCTGTGTGCCAAGGGACTGAGGGAGGCCTCCTGCCAACAGCTCCCCAGGAGCTGGGGCCTCAGTCCAACTTCTCATGAGGAACTGAATCCAGCCAGCAGCCACATGAGTGTGAGCTGAGGAGTGATCCTTTCCAGTCAGTCTTTGAGATCACTACAACCCGTGGGAAGCCCCGAAGCAGAGGATCCTGTGAAGTTCTATCCAGATTTGTGACCTACAGAAAGGGTGAGATCATAAATGGGTGTTGTTTTAAACTTCTAGCTATCGGACTCATTTGTTCCATGGCCATAGTAAGCACATACAAGTCCCTCTCTTTGTGCTTGTATGTGCGTACAATAGATAACATATACGTATGATATAGTCTTGGATAAGGCTTATTTGTTAATTATCTGTGTAGCAAATATCTTCATTCAAATTGTTACTATTTTTTTTCACTCTTTCTATGGTGACTCTGAATATAAAGTAGTTCCAAGGTTAAGGTAACCAAATAGAGCAATCTTTTTCTATGAAGTTTGATCGTTTTGTGTTTTATTTAAGAGCTCATTCCCAACCCCAGGGCAGTCTTCTCTCATGCTTTCTTCTAAAAGTTTTAAAGTTTTGTCTTGCATGTTTAAGTTGTCAATCCATTTGGAATGGGAATTTGCCAATAATAAGTTAGAGGTTCTTGTCAATGGTGTATCGTGTAATAGAGATTCGTTTCCATTCTTTCCCCTTATTAACAGTCAGTTTTCCCAGTACCGTATATTGAAGAGTTCATTTGTTTCTTCTCAATTTGCAATTATATCTGTCATGTATTGAGTTATCACATAGGTGAGTCTGTGGTCTCTTTTCTATTGTATTGTCCAGCTCTTGTCAAGAGTCCGCTGTCTTCTCTATAGTTATACACTAAGTTATGATATTTGGGGAGTCAATTTCTACCACTTGCTTTCTCTCCTTTAGGAATATCTGGGCTATCCTCAAGCATTAACCTTCCTATATATTTTAGAAACAGCATGCCAAAGAACAAGCTTATTGGAAATCCACTGCACTGTAGATCAATTTGCGGGGAGTAGATTATAGTGTTGAATCTTCTTACCTGTGAACATAGTATATTCAGACTTGACCTATTTATATCCTCTTTAACACCTCTCAATACATTTTATAATTTAGTCCATAGCATTCTTATATTTATTTATAAGATTTATTCCTAGATACCTTGTATACTTTTGTTACCATTATAAGTGGTATCTTTTAAAAAATTATTTTCCTGATGTGTAAAAATGTTTACATATAAAAATATAATTGACATGTTGAAAAATTGTTTGGCAGTATCTACTAAAGCCCAATTACCTGTCTATGACACAGAATTACCATGTAGACATATATTCACAAGTGAAATGTATAAATTTATATAGCAGCTTTATCCACAAAAGCCCAAAACTGGATGAAATTAAACATCCATTAACAGTAAAACAGAGTAATAATTTGTAATATAAGCATACTATATAGCAACAAAAATGAACTAATTACAAAAAAAAATAAAATGAAAATATAGTTGACTTTTGTGTATGGGTGGAAGTTCCCAAATCATAGTTACACTCAAGAAAAAAATGAATAGATTTTTGCCTTATGTTCCAGGAATAGATTTCAGGCATTAAATGAAACAAAACTGTAACTCAATTATAATCATGTTCAAATACTATTTCTTACACTTCTACCCCACAGTTAATTCAGTTATTTTTCATTCATTAATATAAGTAATCAAAATGTATGATTAAAACTAATCATTGTTTTCTGGATTTCTTCGTATTTATCTAATGAACTTTCTGGTTGCTGCCTTCGTATCTACTTTGGTCCAATCAAATCCCTCACCATTGTGGGCATTTATGATTATTTCATAGCTACTCCAGATAATATTTCCAGAAATTTTTTGCCTTATTATTTCATTTTTCCCTTTTTCATCAGCTGTTAACAATTTCAAGATTTCATCACATTCTCTGTCAACTCTACTTCGTTAGGGGATTGTTGATTTTTATTAATAAATACAAGGAACTGTATCAGGAAAATCCTTATGTATATGTCACAACGGAAAGGGGAGGTTTAAACTACCCAGCTAACTTCTTTTGTTCTCAACACATCTTAACACGTAGAGAAAAATTGAAGAAACATGGGCGCTCCTTGCATGGTGCCCTTCAACTTTTTCATTACTTACGGAGCGACTTCAAGGTTTATCTTCAAGTAAAACTCTTGAGAAATGTTCATCTCTTTCTTCCAAGGCGGAACGATAGTGAAGACGTGTCTTTTAGGTCTTGCCCCGCTGCAGGCGAGGCTGGGGCACGCTCAGCTAGGGCACGGGGTTTCTAAAGAGGCTGGTGGAGCTGGAGTTGGAGTTGGGTGTTTTCACCTAGGAGAAGTAAAGGCAGTGGAATGTGGAATGAAGAAAGTTAAAAGCCAGGGGACTTCTGAGGTCCAAGAAGCTGAGAAAGTAGCCCCAGAGGCCACTAAAACCGGGGCGGGGAGAGGGCCTGCTTGGCTCAAAAACTGGGCAACAAAACTAGAGGTGATGGTGAAGGGAGCAAGGCCCAGGTCTCTGTGAGGTGGAATAAGATAAGGCGACTTCTGATAGGTCACATAATTGACTCAGAGCTCCTCTTAAGTAGTTCGGACATGGCCCAAGCAGCACGGGCTCAGCCGGATTAAGTCTCGAGTCACTGTCCTGAGTGCAGGTTTCTGGGACTTCAGCCTGCAGGGATCCCTGTGGGGGTCTGAGAAAGGCCGAAACCTGCTTAGCTTTCCCCTCGCCATCTGCAGCACGGAGGGTGTGTCGTCTTGGCTGGAGAGGAGGCGCTCTGGCCTACCGGGAAGGGCCTGCACTCTGCAGTCTGGCTCCTTGGGTTCAAACTGTAGGAATTTGGGAGGGTGGCAGACTCGCCTTGAAAATGGAGCCCCATTTTCTTCATCTTGTAATCATGCAAGCCTCACAGCAGACCGGCGAGGGCTTGAACCGTCCTGGGGAAAACATCTAGCCCAGTGTCCAATCCATGGCAGACATTTAACTAATCTTCGGTGCCTTGCCCTGCTCCTGTGAGTCTGGCCGGGGAGGGAGGGCTCGGGCGGACCATCCCTGTCACTGGCACAGAGGACTGAGAAGTTATTGAAATCTGTGGCAAGATAAAAGATGTATTTAGAGCAGTGATGGATTAGCTATGACAATAATAGCCTGCATCTGGGAATTAAGCCCCAAACGATGGGAAAAAAGAGAGAACTTGGGCTAAGTTTTTAAAAGACAAGCTGACTAAGGAGGAAAGATACATTTTTTCACCCTCTCCCCACCCCCTGCCCCCGGAGCAAGCTCTTTTCCTCCAGGACTTAGACATGGAGGGAAAGCTTAGGCGCTTTGAAATAAAGGCAGGAACTCTCCCTGCTCCTTTTCTTAAACCAACTCTAATAGCTGGGCTTTGTCCGAGAAACGTCGTGAACTGTAATTGTAATTTCAAGACTCACTATACCAAGAGCCCTTGAAAACCACTAATGGAGAGAAATTTGGGTCTTTTTGTACATCCTGCTATTTTCTTTCAGATCATTAAAGCTCCTCGTAGGAATGGCAAACAGTTGTTTTGATTCTGGTTGCAATGGCTCCGGACCAAGGCTAGAAAGCTCTCCTCTGTATGCAGCCTGGCGAGAACTGCTCAGTCGTATGAGAAAGGAATTTCTCCTCAACGAGCTCTTTAAGCCGCCCATGCTGGACCTGATTAATTCAGAGAGCAGAGTCCAGGAAAATGCTTTTCATTCCAGTTAAGCTCTTTCTGGCGCTCTCTCTTTTCCTTCCTCAACTCGAGGAGTCTGAAGACGCACTTTCTAAAGCATCCTAGTCTCTCTTAGACAGGCGAGGAAAGCTCGCGCCCGCAAAAGGAATACAAAAATCATTCTTTCTAGATGGCTTTCAACTCAAGGGATTTGTGTCTTTCAAGTGTCTTCCGAAGGTGAAGACAATTGTGATTTCTGTGGCTCTGGGAACAAAATGGGGCAGACAGCTGGTGGTGGTGGGAAATTGGAATAACGGTGACCACAAAAACCAAGAACCATGTCTGGGGCAACACGCATTTGCAGTCTGTCCATATCTCCTCAACTAATCTCCACCTTGCTCACTCATTTTGAGTAATAATGTGTCCGTGGTGCTGAGCAAAGCAGGTTGATTCCATCTATTCTGCTCTCTGTGTGCCTCTGTGGGGAGGGCAGGACTGTAAAATGATGGTGGGGATAGTAAATTTTTGTTATTTATTGGCAGGGCTTCTATGCCCTTTGCTAAAAGCTCTCGTTGGGAGAAGCCGGCAGCAAGGTGGAAAGTATTTCTTTAGCATAGTTGTCATTTTTCAGTGAATGGAATGTGGTTAAAGAGGTCATAAATGCTGCCTCTATCTCTTCACAGACTAGTATCTTCACGTGCCAATATTTCATATTGAAGTGAAAATCAATTAATTCTTGAAAATTTCCTGTTTTCGAGTGAGTGACTGAAATGGGGCTACCTTTCAGGGTTGTATCGATGGTAGTCGCTGCAATCTTTAGGGGCTCATTTAAAAATTAGCACCCCAGGATCCCAAGAGGCAGCACGTGCTTCCCGAATTATTGAGGGCTGGTTTCATATCTGACTGTAAAAATACCAATCGGCCTCTTTTACCCTGTGTCTGCTCAGAGAGCAGCTGCTTATGACATAAAAAAATATCACAGCTGGCTGGTTTACAGCATCCACTATAAATACAGGGGTATTTTATTCATCTGAAGAAAACCATTAATTGCATCAAGACAAGTTAAAAGAAAAAGCAGTTTAGATTTTAGGGAGTGTCATAAAACACGGACCAGGTGGGGACTTGATCACTGCACTGCCTTTCTGGGAGAAGCTCCTCTCCCTCTCCAGTCTCCCCCCACCCCCAACATCTGGGGTCCCCAGAGTCGCTCCTTCCCTGAAGAATTCATCTTCTCCAATAGATGTCAGGGCTAGTGGGGAAAGGCAGAGCCACTGATTGCTGTCTCTGGAAGAATTGCAATCATGGAAATTTCTATACACTCTCATTGCTGAAAAGCACCTGAAATATTATCTGATACAAATGCCCTTCACGTTGGGAAGCGCCATGTCAAAATTCCCCAGCCGAGGTAAGCGGTCAATTTTAGTGTCAGGAAAGCCACTGTATTAAGAGGCAAGCCGTGCATTTCAGGACATGAGCCCATTTGTGTGTGAGGCTAAACTTTGATTGCCTGGAACTTTACTGCATTGGCTCTAGTTGTGGTTTCTCCAGCCCCACCTATTTAATAAGTTATGTCTATGCATCTATAGACCGCCCCATTCCACAGAGGATTTGAGACAGCTTAGAAAAAATAAAATGCACACAGTATCCACAAAGAAAACTTAAAAGTTGAGAGAATCAGGTGAAGAGAAGATGAGAATTAGGAACTCATACCCCAGGAGTCCAGTTCAAACCAGCAGTGGCTGCCACGGGGTCTTGGCGAGCTGTTGTACTGGCCTCCAGTAGGACTTTGTTAACAATCGAGCAAAGAGACGCTGGAATACAGATCCAGGAGAGCAGGGCAGGGGTCTGCTTCGTTTCCTGCTGCGTCTCTACCACCTGCATTAGTGCCTAGAGCCAAGGTGCTTATTCAGTATGGCTTGAATGAAGGTTGCATAAAAGAGGAGCATGCATTCAGCTGCAAGATTCAGAGTGTCGGTGAGATCAAAAATAATGAAATGTTCAGAAGAAGCAATTCCTAGAAATAAGATGAGAAAAAGTTCCCCTGAGTCTTCAACTAGGAACAGAACGTAATGTAGCGGATGATGTCCTTGACAATTTCCCTACAATGGGTCAAAGAAGGAACTGCCTCCCCTGTTTTGTATAATGAGGCTCAGTGTAGGCAGGAAGGATAAAGCTGAAGTGGTGTTAGAAAAAGGGAACTTTGCAAGAGGACAAATAATGAAATACAACTATATCTTTAAAAATTTTGGCTCCAAGCTTTTCCAGGTACATGTGTATATCCCCAGGGGCTTGTGTCTCTGTGGGAGACAGATTAAATATGGCATATCAACCTGGATGATGAATTTATTGGAAGTGGAGTTGGGGAAAGAGAGACCAGTGAAAGACTAGTCCAGAATTTAAACCCTTGCTACTCAAAGTATGCATAGGCCAGCAGCTTTGGCATCCTGGTGGGGGGCAGGGGGTACTTGTTAGAAATTCAGAATCTAAGCCTCTCCCTCAGGCCCTCTGAGCTAGAATGTACATTTTAATAAGCTCCCCAGGTGATTCACACACAGTACTAAGTTTAAGAAGTGCCTCTTTAATCCATTATTTTTCTATTCTGAGAGATATGGATCACTTACAGAACAAAATATAAAATTTGCATCACTTTCAAAGACAAAACTTCCTTGAAATTTCTTACAACTGAGTGGCAGTTTGGGGAGACACCTCTGGATGGGTGGAGAGGCTGTGAAATTTCCAGTTCTTCTGTCCTTAAAGATGGAAGAGTTCGAGGGGCCTCCCCGGTGGCGCAGCGGTTGAGCGCTGGGTTGTGAAGCTGCCTGCGGCCTCTGCGGCGCCGGTTCGATCCCCGGCTGCTCCCCGGCCACCGGAGGAGGATCCCACATGGTGCGCAGACCTCTCCTGCCACCCGCTGCTCCCCTCAGCAGTGTACTTCAGTCCCTCTGCCTGCTCTGCTCCCCACTCTGGCTCTGGTGAATTCTCTCACCCTCCCGCGCTTCTGACTGTACCCAGTGCATGGTGCATGTATAAACAAAACAAACAAACAAATAAAATAAATAAATAAAAACATGCCTCTATAAAAAAAAAAAAAAAAAAGATGGAAGAGTTCGAGAAGCATTGTTCTGATTTGCTCAGAAAGAAAATCTAAGCTCTTCAAGTAAAGACAGCCTTGATCCTCCCCACTCAGGTTGGTTTTTGTTTTTAAATTGACTGTAACCCCTTCTCTGTCTTTAATTGTTGTTCATATCAGAGGCCCACTTTCTGGAAAACAAAAAGTCCCAATTTGTAGCATTTGACAATGACCATGGGTGTAAATTACCCCTTGTTTCAAACTGCCAAAGGTTTAATAACCAACTCACAAAATTCCTGAATACTTAGCAATTTCTAGCAAGTGAGTACCGGCTGGTTCCAGCACACCTTGGTTCTAGATCTTTCCCGTGCTGTCTGTCTCAGACCCACTGCAGTTTGTCAGCCTACCATCATCTGAGTACAATAACCCAGACAGAGTCTGGCAGGTACCAAGCACAATGGAATTAGCCTTTCATTAGGCTATAATTAATGCAGTCCAAGAACACATTTGATACTTGGCAACCATGCACACTTTTGGCTCATGATGAGTTATAATAAGTTAAAGCTCCTGAGACTCCCCCTCGACTGCCACTATACCAGTGTTGACCCATGTCTCTTTTGTACCATTTTTATATAGTTTGATTTGAAAACAAAAAATACATGCATTTATAGGCATCCTTATTTCCTTTCTCCTTAGTTCATTCTTGTTGAGAACCCTCTGGCTTCTGAGTATGCCATTGGGCATGGAATCTATTTGTCTCTGCTGTGCATCTTCTACATTTGCTAAGCTTTCCTCTTAAGTATTTATTAGAGTGTGTAGTAAAAAGTAGAGTAGGACCGGGTTAACTGGAAGGCCCTTATGGCAGTATTGAAGCTCTAACACAAAGTTCACATTCAAGGCCAGACATGAATTCACATACACATTCTATCATCCAGACCATACTCGTTGCTTCTCATCCACAAATATATCAT
Source organism: Talpa europaea (assembly GCF_964194135.1). Lineage (NCBI taxonomy): Eukaryota > Metazoa > Chordata > Mammalia > Eulipotyphla > Talpidae > Talpa > Talpa europaea. The sequence continues at coordinate 8,345,487 of NC_140081.1, forward strand.
GTCAGCCCTGTTTAAACAGCTCGTTGAGATCCAGCTACACTGTGACTAAGGTGTTCTTCTTACTGGCAATCTTAGTAACACTATCCCCAAAACAGGGGAAGGGGTGTTGAGTTTGGTTTTAGAAGGATTTCTTAATCATCACCACTTTTCATTTTAAGTGCTTCCAAATCAACTGTTTCATAATGCATTTATGATGTTCCCAAGGACAAATGCCCAGCCCAATGCCATAATGCTCTGGTGCTTCGCTCATGACCGGATGGTCTCGCCAGTGCAGGGAGCCAGGGAAACTGAGAGGGTCTGGTCCTGGGAAGTAGACTCAGTCGCCGAGAGGAGCAGGCCCTTTGAGGGGCTGAGAGGGAATGGAACTGGCAAGTCATTAGAGCCAAGGTGGCAGACAGAGACCTTTGAAGACTGGGGCATCGGGGTTTCTGTGTGTACGTTGCCAGCGGGCATCCAAAATAGACCCCAATACCTAAATGAAGGATGGCTAATGCAGAGAAGGGTCCAGGTCCCAGAACTGGGACATGGGTGAGGGCGGGGCTGGCAGCCAATAGGAGGGTGGACCACCAAAGCACTGAACTGGGTCTTTTGTTTGTTTGTTTTACTAAAGTCATCTCTTGCCCCAGCGCCTGGCTTGGCCTGAACTTTTGACTGGATGTCAGATGGTTTCTGGCCATGGGAAGAAGGAGGATGAAAGTGCAGGGAACTAGGCAGACACTGAAATCTTGAATCTGTGAGAAGCATGGTCAACGCTAATCCAAGGAAGGCTCCAGAGTTAGTCTCCATTGAGAAAATCCTGGCTCCACCACCTTCTGGCAGTATATCTTAGGCAGATTAAATAACTTCTCTGGGGCCTCCCTGGTAGCACAAGGGGTTAAGCACATCACTGTGAAGCTATCCGCAGCTTCTGCAACACCAGCTCGATCCCTGGCCGGGGAGCTGCCCACATAGCACAGCAGACCTCTCCTGACTCGGCCACTGCTCCCCTCAGCAGTGTATTTCACTCAGTCTGCCTGTTCTGCTCCCCACTCTGTCTCTGGTGAATCCTCTCACCCCCCACACCTCTGGCCTGTACCCCAGCTCTTGTATGCATAAATAAATCTTAAAAAAAATTTAAAAATAACTTCTCTGTCTCGGATTCCTCATCTGAAATGGTAAGATCGTGCCAGTTGCCACCTCAGAAAGCTGCAGTGAGGCAGTCACGAGTCAACATAGGTAAAGTGCCCAGAAGCAGTGCCTGGCACCGAGGAAGCACCACGTCCGGGTTTGCTGCTGGTGTCATCTGTCTTCTCCAGTTGGAAAGTCTGGATGTGTGCCAGACCTCTAGCGTTTCTTCCCTTCTCCATTATTTTCCTGGTAACCAATAGCAGTTCTATTATCTCATCTGCATGTTCTTTTAATGACCCCAAATTTAATTTGCCCAGGCTGAGATTTTTAACTCATTTATAGCAGATAGGGGCTTTTAAAAATACTGTTTAATCTCTCTTCACTTCCTCCTTAGCCAGGGGAGGGTTCTGTAGGAAAGCGCTGCTGAAGTCTTACATAAGAAGCTCTCTTTGCTCCTCTCGCTCCTGGTGTAAGCTTGTTTTTCTTGGTGAAAGTGTAGAGGCAAAATAAAATTGAGATTTCGGGGAGGTTGATTTCAGGTCAAAAAACCTCCTGAAACAGGGGCGGTGGCCTGCAGAGATAATTAGAAGATCTGGTTTTGCATCTCGCTTTCTGACACTGCAGTTTGACTGTGGCTAGTAGCTTAAGGCCTCTGGTTCCCGAGTGCTGATGTGTCAGAGGGAAATCTCCCCTGTGTGTGCTCTGTCCACTATGGGAGCCGCTCCCCAGCTGGACCACTGACCGCATGCAATGCGCAGGTCTCAATGGAGATGCGCTATGAGGGTGTGATGCCACATTCTAAAGCCCTTTCACTAAAAAGAATATTTAATATCTCATTATTATTTTTATATGATCTCATGTTGAAATGAGAATAACTTGGCTATATTGAATTAGATTAAATATGTTATTATAATTAAATTCACCTGTTTCTGTTTCCTTTTTTTGATGTGGCTACTGGAGATTTTAAATTACACATTTTAAATTACACATGTGGCTTGCATTACCCTCTCATCAGACAGCACTGCTCTCCGCTTCTTCTCTCCCCCAACCATATATTATTCAATAATATCGGGATCGCTTGTCTTGCATTGTGGTGTTGTCCAAAGTCCGAGATGACAGCTGATGGGCTGAGACATGGTAGCACAGTTTCTAGCGCATTCTTGGCTGATTTCTATCCTCTTCGCTAGCCTCGGTTGGTTAAGAATGGCCCAGTTCCTCAAGGTGAATTACCATCCACAACGTAGTAAAATCACCGCTACCTTTTGCATTGCAAAGAAATGTCAGCTGTTCGTTCCTGTAATTCATTCCTTCTCCAACTTTCAAAAGAATACAGCCAAAGCCTTTACAACTGAAATTCCCAGTGAAGAATTACTCAAAATACTTGAAAAAAAAATCTTACGGTTATATCCTGACTTTCATTCTGGACCACCTATGTGAGGATGTAAAATATAAACTTTGATTTCAGAAGCTTGAAAGTATTGCAATAGTCCTAAAAACAGACAAACTATGTTTGCTGACACCTAAGGAACACCCTTAGTTCCCATTTGAGATAATCTTACTGGTCCAAGATCAATTTGTAGGCAAGAAGAGTGGTTAGATTTCTTTGCAAAGAAATTTTTGCAAAAACCAGTGAGGAAATTTGGTGAGGAGCTCAGTAACATCAAACAAACTAAACAATGAGAGTGAGAATAAAAGAGAGAAAAAAGACAAGCACAAGTGAGTGTGTGTGTGTGTGAGTGTGTGTGTGTGTGAGTGTGTGTGTATGAGAGAGAGATTTTCAAATAAAATTTTATTTTAGAAATAAAATCTTCAAATTAGACTTTGAAAGTCCTCAAAATAATAGAGACTGTCACAAACCTGAATTCTCAGGGGATTAATCCAATGTCTATCATTTATAATCCCAAAGCAGTAACATGTTAAAACAAATCCCATAGTCAACTACATGCCTTATATCACAGGACCTGAGGCTTTGGGTTTATTATTGACACAACGGATATAAAATCAAGACACTTTACTTTCTGACTCTTAAGAGAATAAATGCTTTTCCCTTCATTTACTTTAAGCCTATTACTAAAATTTGTTAGAGCCAAGCCATGAGAAACAAAGTAGAACTGAATTACAAAGAAATAACATTTCCAAGAAGAGAGAAATGGAACACACACACACACACACACACACACCACTTTTCTTTAAAAAAATAAAAACCTAGGCATTAAAAATATTCCGCAATGAACCTATAAGTTTCTATTAAATCACCATCTTGACAACCAAAATTTATGCATCTAAATGTGTAACAGACATTACATACTATTTTGGAATATTTTCACCCCTGTAGCTATGAATGATGAGTGAGCAGGGAGAAATAATGCCACGGCAGCCTGTAATATATAGGTTTGGGTCATAAAACAAAATATCAAAACAATTTCTTGGTTTCCCCAAATAGAAGGCATTTTGTTTTTGCTTCTGGGTTGGGGATGAAAGTTAAAATGGAGACAGGAATAGTAATACAAAGCCAGGCCCTGAAGACTGACTGTTTTGACTTGAAAATGTTGCCTGGAGCAATTTAAGATCTTGCACATAAAAGAAAATGGTTACAATCTTTTAATTGACATAGGCTTAGCTAAGGTTGTCTTGCTTTCTGGGATTGGGATTCAATAAAGCCTTCCTGAGGAGCTGCAATCCTCTGAACATTAGCCATGTAAAATGTCAACCCAGCCCTCCAACTCGCTGGGCTCAACGCACAGAGGTTCCATTTGCTGGAGGTCAGAGGACACCTATCAGATCGGCAGGGGCCTGGGTAAAAAGCATTCTGGGCCCTGTTTATCCTTTGAGAACTGTTTGCCTTGCATTATTTGCATGGGTGGCTATCTTTGTCATAAAACCCATTTTGTTTGCTTTCTGGAATCACTACATCACCAACGACAAATATTACAAAGCATTTTATGTGAGCAGAATATTGTCCTAGGAGCTGGGGCTGTAAAGAGGAAAGAGACACAAGCTCAGCTTTCAAGAAACTTATACTGTAGATGGGGAGAGAATCATCTGAGGGCCAAAAATATATCAATAGTAATATACGCGTGGTGGGAGGCCAGACTTGTGTCTCAGTGGGATTCTTGTGTGCCCGGGCATGACTGCCAACGGTTGGGTGGGCTCACCGGAAGCCTATTTGCATGAGTATTGAACAGCTGCTTTAAAAAAATCCCTCCCTAACAAGGCAGAAAAAGACCAGGAATAACATGCTTTTACTAGTAAGAAAGCAGAAGGGAATAGAGTGTTCTGAGTAAATTCCAACAGCTATACTGTCTCTCACCCAGCCCTAAGGAAACATCACTTGGATTCGAGGAAGAAAGAAAGCTATAAGTAAACATTTACTTTCACTGAAACTCTCTAGAACGGAAGCGAAGGCTCATGCTTTGAGACCCTTGCACCGGAGTATAACAAATGGGGATGGTGGCAGTCATTTCTTCCCTGTTTTCTGAGCATAGAAATTGATATACACTTCACCCTGGTGTTTGGGTGAGCATGGTGACTAATTCTGGCATATGGATGGACATATGGAAGTGGGTACAAAGTGTGAAGATCCATGATTCTCATGTTAACACCCACCAGAAAGCAACGACCGCAGACGAGAGGCTGAACAACTGAGGAGACAAAATGACATGGTGAGTTGATGTCATCAGCCGCCACAGAATTCGCATAATGGAAACAACAGGGTGCCCATGGTGGCAGAGATGGAGGTCCCACTTGAACCCAACAGAAATCTATACAGCGGTTCCCCGCCCCTTCTTCATGGGGTACGTGTTCCCAGACGCCTAGTGCATGACTGAAACTTCAGATACTACCAAGCCCTATAAATCGCTACTGGGTTATATCTACACACACACACACACACACACACACACACACACACACACATGCACGCACCTATGATAAAATTTAAAGTGTAAATTAGGCACAGTAAGATATTAACAACAGTAAATGTCAAAAAAAAAGAACAATTATAACAATATACAGTAATAAAAGTTAAATGAATGTGTTCTCTCACTCTCTCCACGGCTGAATGTTCTCAGAGAGCAGTTGGCAGGGAGAGCTGAAACCATGCAAAGAGAAACCATGGTTACGGGGGAGGGTGCCGTGCTGCCACCTCAGGAGGTCCAACCTGTTAGCACCATTGACCAATGCTGAGGCTCCCTGTGCTTTTCCTTGAGGAGAGGGAGGACGGTTTGGTTGCAACTGACTTCACTGGGTCCTTTTTATGCTGAAAAATCCAGCAGTTCATTCTCAGAGAAATAGATACTTATTTGAGGTATGGGTTTGCCCTTCCTACCTGCTGAGCCTCAGCCAGCCCCACCATGCAGCGGCTTCCACAGCGCTAGAGAACATTCCACCTGGCCATGACTCTTCATTTCACAGCATAGGCGGAGGGAGTGTGGCCACGATCATGGGGCCCACTGGTTGCCCTACACACTTTACCACTCAGAATGCAAATGGCCGTCACAGAGCAACGGAAGTGCTCGCGAAAGGTACAGCGTGAGGGCCAGCTAGGGGGCAAGACTCTGCGAGGATGGAGCCTCATCATCCAGGATTCAGCTCACACTGAATCAGAGAACTTTATATCCTTTGAAATTTATTGAGGCCCTTTCTATGGTAAGTATATGGCACATGATCCTTGCACACTTGAGAGAGAATGTGTGTTACGTCATTGTGGATGACTGCCTCCTCTTTTGAACCTCTGTCCACGTTTTGTTATAGTTTTGCATCTTTCCTCTCCTTAGACTTCAGCCTCAGCGCCATCTCCAGCACTGAGGGCGCTGAGAGCTTCTCATCCACATGCACATGAGTGGCACGAAATTTGGGCGATTGGTGCCATTTCTCTAGTTATTAGGAGGCAATTAGGGGCAGCTGCTCTGCGCCAGAGAGACTTACCTTAGCGTGCAGACCTAGAAGTGGAACAGTGCCATGAGAAATGACTACGAATCTCTATAATCTTGATTGAAGGGACTTGGGAGGGAGGGGGTAACGCAGACATAATTCTGGGGAGTCAAGGATTTTCTCTCCATGGTTGACACACAGATTCACTTCTCCCTCTAGGTTCAGGGAGCAGTTAGTCCCGAGTCTCAGTGGGTCTCTCTTCCAAAGGGAAACTTAGAAAAGAAAGGTTAATGAGACAAGCTAAAGCCCCCGTCGCTGCAGTTAGACGTGGAGTTGCCTTTGGTATTTGTTATCTTCCCCTTCCAATGTCCTTTCTCGACTCCCTCATTATCAGATGCCATCTCTGGTGGTCTCATTGGGTTGATGTGACCCAAGCCCTCATTGCAGAGGCTAAGCCCCAGTCACTATTCCCTTTTCAGGCTAAGGTTGATGCACATGTCAATTCACAATCCGTCAGGCCAGTAAAGCTGTCACCTGGGCTCCATGTTTCTTGCTTTCCTTCTTCATTATAAAATATCTATTGAGCGCCTGCTGGATAATGGGCCTGATGCTGGGATCAAGGGCCACAGAGATCAATAGGATGTGTTCCTACCCTCAAGCAAATAACACTCCAGTGGAGGAAGAAAACCGTGTAAACCAGTAAATGCGAATTGGTGTCCCCACTGCTGGAGGAACGTCTATGTGGGGTGCAATGGGGATAGAAAGGCTGGAGGTGCCGGGTCTTGTGGTCCTGGAAAAAAAGGGTTTCATGAGAAGTCAATTCTTGGGCTCCATCTTGGAAAGGCAGTGAGTAGAATGTTACCGGGTGTGAAGAAGGTATTTTCTCAGCTATGCCTTCACCACCCACCCAGGGCTCCACCAATTCCTACTTGAAACCCCAATGAAGTAGGCCTAAAATCAGAAGCAACCATTCACCCTTTCTTCCTTGCTTTTCTTCAATGGTGTCCTGAAATATGTGAGTCAAAAAGACACTCCGATAGAGAAAAGAAATGAGAACTAGGCAAGCAGGCACAAATCATCAACAGCTTGATAAGAGCAAGGCAAGGAAAGGAAGTCAGGATTTCCCTGTTATGTAAGGGAAGCAAATATTTTTAGGTCAACTCATCAAGAGTGAAGAAAGTTGTACTAGGTTATGTTACTCTGAACCTTAGCCGTGAAAGAGAATCATCTGGAGTTTTTAAAAGGACCAATCCCTAGGATACACCCCCAAACAATTAAATCAGTATCTTTTTCTTTCTTTTTTTTAATTTAAATATTTTATTTTATATAATTCTTTTATATAATCTTTTTTCATTTTTGCACAATGTATGCATTTTCATTTTGATTATATTCCCCATACAATTGCACCCCCCCCACTTATTTTAACTCTAGTCCTTCCTTTCCCCGCCCCTCCCTCCGCCCCCACCCCAGTGTGTCTCTGGTTTATAGTTGTTTGTTGATTTTGATTTTTACTTTGTATTGATTAGTCTTTTTCCTGGTCTCTTGTTTAGGTTTTCTAAATTCCTGCTATGAGTGAGACCATCCGGTAGTTTTCTTTTTCTTTCTGGCTTATTTCGCTGAGCATGATCCCTTCCAGCTCCATCCATGTTGCTGCAAATTGCATGTGTTTATCTTTTTTGATTGCTGAGTAATATTCCATGGTGTATATGTACCACATCTTCTTGATCCAGTCATCTATTTTTGGGCATTTGGGTTGTTTCCAAAGCTTAGCTATTGTAAATAGTGCTGCTATAAACATAGGGGTGCAGGTGTTCTTTGGAATTAGTGTTTCTGTGTCCTTTGGGTAAATACCTAGGAGTGGAATTGCTGGATCCTATGGAAGCTCTATGTTTAGTAGATCCAGAAATCTCCACACAGCTCTCCATAGTGGTTGGACCAGTTTGCACTCCCACCAGCAGTGCAGGAAAGTTCCTTTTTCTCCACAACCTCGCCAACATTTGTTGTTGCTAGTTTTTTTAATATGTGCCATTCTCACTGGTGTGAGATGGTATCTCATGGTAGTTTTGATTTGCATTTCCCTGATTACAAGTGACGCTGAACATTTTTTCATATGCCTGTTGGCCATTTGCATTTCTTCTTCAGAGAAGTTTCTTTTTAGCTCTGCTGCCCATTTTTTGACTGGATTATTTTCTTTGTTTTTGTTGAGTCTCATCAGCTCTTTGTAGATTTTTGTGATCAGTCCTTTATCGTTAGTGTTGTGTGCAAAAATTTTCTCCCAGTTGGTGGGGTTTCTCTTTGTTTTAGTTATTGTCTCTTTTGCTGTGCAGAAGCTCTTTAATTTGATGTAGTCCCAGCTGTTTATCTTTGCCTTCGCTATCACTGCTTTGGGTGATGTGTCTGTAAAGATGTCTTTGATGTGCATATCACGTAGTGTTTCGCCTATATTTTCTTCTATGTATTTTATGGTTTCAGGTCTTATGTCTAGTTCTTCAATCCATTTTGAGTTGGTTTTTGTGCATGGTGTGAGGTAGTGGTCAAGCTTCATTCTTTTGCATGTAGCAACCCAGTTTTCCCAGCACCATTTATTGAACAAACTTTCTTTGCTCCAGTGCATATTCTTTGCTCCTTTGTCAAAGATTAGTTGACCATAAATATGTGGGTTTATTTCTGGATTTTCTATTTGATTCCATTGGTCTGTGTGTCTGTTCTTGTTCCAATACAATGCAGTTTTGATGATTATGGCTTTGTAGTATAGTTTGAAGTCTGGGAATGTGATGCCTCCATTCCCTTCTTTTTTTTTCAGGAGAGCTTTGGCTATTCAGGGTTTTTGGTGATTCCATATGAATTTCATCAATAATTGTTCTATTTCTTTGAAGAATGTCATTCAAATTTTTATTGGAATAGCATTGAATCTGTATATTGCTTTCGGTAGGATGGCCATTTTGATGATGTTAATTCTTCCAATCCATGAGCAGGGGATGTCTTCCATTTCTTTGTGTCTTCTTCTATTTCTTTTAACAGTGTTTTATAGTTTTCTTTGTATAGGTCCTTTACCTCTTTTGTTAGATTTATTCCCAAGTATTTGATTTTTTTTGTTTTGATAATAAAAGATATGGTTCTTTTAATTTCTTCTTCTTCAGATTTATTGTTTGTGTATAGGAAGGCTACTGTAAAGCAGTATCTTTAGGAGCAGGACACAGGCATGTGTGTTTTTAAAGCTCCCCCATGACAGAGTCCAAGCTGGAAACCAGTGCCCAATGACAGAGGTCATCAAATTTCGTCTGTAAATGGGCAGAGAGAGTAAATATTTGGTGCTTTGCAAGCCATACAATCTGTCCTGAGCATTTGCTCTGCCGAGGTAGCTGGAAAGCAGGCACAGGCGATATGTAAATGAATGGGTGTGGCTGTGTGTCAGTAAAATTTGATTTATGGAGACTGAAATTTGAATATCATGTAGAGCCTAGGTGTCTTTCCCTTTTTTTTCTCCAACCAGTTAAAACATAAAAACTATGCTGAGCTTACTGGCCATACAAGACAGGAGGTGAGCAGATTTGACCCGGCAGCCTCTTTGGCTGTTTGCCGCCATAGGCAGCCTGAGCTACCAGACCAAAGAAAGCAAAAATGGAAAGCTTCCATGGCCTCCTTGGTGAAATGTCAACTTGAGAGTAAAGCACATTCCCAGGACCTGAGCATTTTTATCTTCATCCAGAATTTTCTCTGTAGAAATGCAAGCTAGATACTAGGTATGTTTTGCTAGAATTCTATCTCAGTGCTTTTTAAAAACAGAGAAAGTGGACAAGATATACAAAAACAAGCTTTCAAAACATGGTCCCATAATCCTAATTAATATCCACCTTCAAATTGCCAATATCGCAACCTGCTTCGCAATTTCATCAAACTGGCAGAAACAATTGGATGGGGTTGGAAAGCGATGACTTGCCAAATGTCACTTGAGCCAGCAGGGGCTGGAAACAGGCCTGCTGACGGGGCTCCAGCATGGTAAAGGCACACGCAGCTCCAACCAACCTGCTCTCAACCAAGTAATTACCTTCTCCTGGGGAGGGAGGGTGGGATGAGAAGATGGAGAGGAGGGAAGAGCAAGGCAGAGCCAGAGAGGAGAGAGCTGCCCAGGAAATAAATTCCGACAAGATAAAAGAGAAGATGGGTGTGGGGAGAATCACTAAAATTCCATCTGGGAAAATCATTTAGGAGATGGGAAAGGAAAGTGAAGGGCTGGCAGGTGAACAAGCCTGGCTTTTAAAGGCTTAATAATAGGGATGTTTGGTAACCAATGAGGTTAATGTACAAGTGACATAAACCAGCAGGGGGGGCTTGCAGGGGACCAGCAGCGCACGCTAATTGAAGGACATTTAATACAGAATAATGGCAGAAAGATGGGGCTGCAGCCGAATCCACTTCCCTTCATTCACAAAGGACGAGCTAGCAGAATGAGCTTGGCACTGTCGTTTGAGAGAAGCAGCAGTATTGATTTAAAAAATCTCTCTTGAACGTGGGAACCAGTGGAGGGAAGGAAGCAAGAAAGGAAGGAAGGAAATGAGGACGGGAGGGAGGGCGGAAAAGCTAGGAGGACGGAAGTCCACCAATGAAGTTAATCAAAGACCCTGCGGTGCTGATTTCAGGGCTGGGAAACTATTATCCGCCATTCATTAGAAGATGCCCTCTCAAGCAGTTGACAGTGAGGTCGGTTTCTCAAACTTTGATGTGCAAACAAATCACCCCGGGGGCTCTTTAAAAGGCAGGTTTTGACTCAGCAGGGCTGGGAAGGCCCCTGGATTCAGCCTTTCTAGAAAACTTCAAGTTGTGATACCTCCAGTGTGAGGCTCAAGCTTTGAGCCAGGCCCTGGCCTAGGCTGCTTCAGTGCGGAACCAGGGCCACCTCTGGCGACTGTGCGCTTGAAACGTGGCCAATCCCAGTTAAGTCGTATTGTAGATTCCAAAGACTTAGTAAAGAAAGAATCTAAACTACAGCATCAATAATTCTTATATTGATCACATGTCAAAATGGTACTGATGGAGGCTTAGTGTAAAAAATTTGGGGGTGGAGGCTTTACAAGACCAGAAACTGGAGGTGAGGGTAGAAATGATGAGTGTCGTCATTAAACCATCTATCAAAATGAAAACTCCTTAGGCGCCCACTGCTATAGAAAGTGTCCAAGGAGCAGACCAGAGGTGGGGCGTGGAGATGGAGGGCCGTGATGGGGAATCACCAGTCCTGACAAATCACTTCAAAGTGATTGATTCAACAACAGATAACAACTCCACAGAGGAATGAAGCCCTCCCCAAAAGAAGAACAGCAGATCTGAACAATTTCTCCCTGGCCCATAGCAGCTCCCCCACCTGCCTGCACCTATGCAGGCATTTTGGTTTTTGTTTTTCACAAATCTTTTCCCTTTGCAAAGCAGCCGCAGCATCAGTATTAGCTGAGAAAGATTGAGTTAAACAGAATTTATTATTACAATTCATTTCACCCTTTTCACTTTTTAAAATGTGGCTTCGGGCCTCCCCTGGTGGCGCAGTGGTTGAGTGCTGGGCTGCTAAGCTGCCTGCAGCCTCTGCAGCGCAGGTTCGATCCCCGGCCGCCGGGCGAGGGTCCCACAGGGCGTGCAGACCTCTCCTGCCACCCGCTGCTCCCCTCAGCAGTGTACTTTGGTCCTTCTGCCTGTTCTGTTCCCCGCTCTGGCTCTGGTGGATTCTCTCACCCTTACGCGATTCTGACTGTGCTCAGTGCTTGTATAAATAAAGTAAATAAAGTAAATAAATAAATAAATAAAATGTGGCTTTGAGAAAATGTAAGATTACATGTGTAGCTCAGGTTCTGTTTCCATTAGGCGGCCCAGCCCCAGGCTTTTCCTCCTCACACGCCCCTCTGTTTAAGTTATAAGAACTGTTCTGAGTAGTTTGGTTAACCAGCCAGCGATGGACAGCACAGCCTCTCTCCTTTTTCCCCTTTCCTTCTCCCCTTCCCTGGTCCTGCTCTCCCAGTTCCCACCAGGAAGATATAAGGGCTTCTCAGCCACTTTCAGGAAAGGCACCAATCAGCCCAGGCCCGCTCGCCTCACTCACCCCTCACACAAACACTGACTTCAGCAAAGCCCTGGCTCGTTCATCAACCCAGCACTGGCAAAGAGAAGACACAGATGCTATGCTCAAGTTTACAGCCTAGACGAGCAGAAGGAGAAGTAAATAAAGACACTGGTTGCAGCGTGTAAGGCGCTGCGAGGGGGGTGCGGGCCAGGGCGCAGCAGACGTGATCTAAGGCAGTTCCGTTGGCCAGAGCTGTCTCTGCTGGATGTCAGCCCGGCGACCTCAGGCGAGCGTCTCACCCAATACGTGCATCTGTCTAATGGGAATGGTAATAGCGCCGGCGTGAAAGTTAAATGGGCTCCCGTGTATGAAGTACTTAGGTCGGTGTTTGACACGTCGTAAGCTCCACATGCATGTTAGCTGAGTAAATTGACTTGATTGGCTATTGTCCATCTGCTGATGAATTTTCCAGGCATAAATAGTCTAATTATGATCCCATCCCATTCCAATGACCTTCTGAAATTCAGTATTAAGATACCACAAATGGCCCAAATGGAGAGTTTGTAGTTGGTGCATGCAATTGAATACCATACAGCAATGAAAAAAAGAACTAAATTGCTGCTCTTCGTGGCATCATGGATGAGTCTTGCAGACCTGACATTGACCAATAGAAGCCAGATGCAAAAAAGTATATGCTTTAAAAAAAAAAAAAAGTATGTGCTGTGTGGTTCCGTTCAAGTAAGTTTCAAGAATATGTAAAACTAATCTATGGTGAAAGATTATATTTACTTTGGGGATGTCAGCATGACCAGGGGCTAGAGATACACACCTCAGCCTGAGTGGTGACATGGGTGTGTTCCCTCTGTTGAAATTCATCAAGCTGTTTGTACACTTGAGACTTTTACACTTTACATTATGTACATTATTCTACAATTTCAGTGAGAGAAAGAAAGGGAAGCTGCGGCAGAGTTCTCTCCAGAGTTTCAGTTGGAAAATCCATCCATGAACCTCTGGACATAAACATGTCAAAACTTCACAGTGAAGGTCAATCGAACACTTTTATAAACTTATGAGACTCACTTTGCTTCTGCTCCAATTCTTTTGATCTCTGACCCAGAATGAAGTCCATCCTGGAGGAGGAGAAATGAGTGATCGAGGTGAGATTAGAGAAAAGGAAGAAAATCAGAGGAGAGTAGTGACTCGGAATTGCCCCGGGGCCCTAGGCGCCCCCCCAAAGTGTGTGCCAAGCAGTCTGCCATGCTCGGAGGGTAAAGGGAAGGACGCTGACCAAATGTTCCACTTCAGACCTCCTTGCCAAACTGCGCTCTCTTCTTCCCTAAGATTTTGCTAAACACTTTCATATCTTAGAGCTCCATCTGCAGGGTTTCTTTAGCTCCCCGTGAGACTAGAGCTAAGTTTTGCAAATTCTTTCTTCACTGCATTTTTAAGAAGCACTGAGAGTCTTGCAAGAGAATGGAGCTGGCTCCACTCACAGTGTCTTCCATTTAGTCAAATAGACAGACTTTAAGCAGACCACCTCAAAGAAGATCCAAAGGGCATGGCAGAAGGACCCAGAACCCAGAACCAAGAACAGTCTTGCTCACAGCTGTGGAAAGACTGTCTAATGCCCAAGTGACAAATGTGCAGAGAAAGAAGTATTCATGACTATTTTAACTTTGTCCCATAACCAATTTATTAATTATAATTTGTTCCCTTAGCATTCACATGCTACCAATAACACAAAGAAAGATAATTTTCTAAATTTCATGGCAATTCAACTAAGCACTAATCTTTTATTTTAAATATCCCCCTGCTTTGTGACTAACATGGCAAGGATAAAAGAAAACCTAAGATGAAAAGCTGGGAGACATGATCACAGCCCAGACACTGCCTCGCTGTCAGACCTCACTGCCCGTTACTTTGATTGTAAGCTGGACAGGAAGGCGAACAGAGGGTTCTGCACTTCGTGACATTTAAGCTCTCCCTCAGGTTTAACCATTAAGTTTAAGATCCATAAATCCCCTCACCAGCACCTACAAGTCTTGTCTGAGGGCTGTCCCTAGCCAGGGAAGCCACATTTGTCTGTGTGGCACAGAGATGCCAGGGCATTAATACCTGGAACTGGAGTATAAATACCCCAGTTGTCTCTCACCCCGGTAGCAGCAAGCATGTGCTTTATACTCTCACCAGAATTGCTCCGTGACATCAACACCAGTCCACCCGTGTGGACATGTCCTTGGTAAGGATCCCTTTGCCTGTCCCATGCCACGTCCCCATGGCCCTGTCAGTGTTTCCTTCATCGGCTAAAGGAACCACTGGGGCCGAGGCTAGAGTCAGGCGTGAGTATCACCTATTGCCTCAGAGCGCTAGAGTCCTCGAAGACCAACTGCAGCTGTGGCCTGTGTGGTATAGTCAGTCACCAGCCTGGCGGCAGTAAGATTGGGTTCCCACATGCTTCTATAGGAGTGGTCCGCAAGCCCTGAGAGAAAGGTCTAGATGTTTGCCTGACCCCAAATTGCTGTGTGCAGTGTAGTGATTTACTAAGACGTTTAGGAAAATAAAAACTGCAAAATTGTAAGGAGAAAAAAAGACCAGAATCCCTGTCTTGACAGCTCTTTCTGGGTGATCTTAAACTGAGGCAAAACCTCACGGGCCACTGTGGCATTGTAACTGTGCAATCCCCACCGAAAGGAGGGATCCCGGCTCCCTGCCCTGTTCGTTGGCGGGTGGCGCTGAGCATCCAGGAGAAGCTCAACAGGACCGCGAGAGGAGACTGAAGGAAGGCTGGGGAAGGAGAAGGCCGGGAGAGGTGGCGCACGGAGCAGGGACAGGTGAAGCAGCCGTGCTGGCTTCTCGGCCTTGTGCTTGTGCCAGGAACTTGGGGGACGTGGAAGGAGACACTTGAAAGAGACACAGATGTGGGTGAGGGACCCGTGGGGAGGCTGGCAGCGGCAGCCTTTACTCTTGACTTGTATTTTGATTTTGCTCTTTTCCTCTCAGCTTTGCCTGGCCTCTTCTGCCCCCTTCCTGTGGGCCCCCACCAGAAGGGGCTTCAGACTTGTGGCAAGCTTTCAGGCCTCAGTGACCCTGCTTTGAGCCAGTCCTGTTTGGCTGGGTAAATGTGCATGTTTATTTTATTTTTTTATTATTTAAATTTTATTTTTATATTCCCCTTGCAATTACAACCCCCTGATTTTGACCCCAATTCCTTCTTTCCCCGCCCCCACCCCCCATAGAGTGTCTCTGGTTCATAGTTGTTTGTTGATGTTGATATTTTCTTTCTTATAGTTATTCTTTTTCCTGGTCCCTTATTTGAGTTTTCTAGATTCCTGCTATGAAAAATGTGGGTGTTTAATTGGAAACTATTTTAACTATATTCGCTCTCTTCTCCTCTGTCTGTTGCACACGTATTGTATTCAAGTTCTTTGCTATTGAAGGTTTTATGCACTGAGTATATTTTGTCTTTATGTGGCGGATGGCAGAAGCCATTTAGAGCACATGGGTTTGGGGGTCTCGGGGAGTCCTTCATTCTGCCCTCTAAAGGTATGGGTTTCTTGAATGCACAAAAAAAGAATGCTTCCCTCCGCAGACAAGACTTTCAAGGAGTTTCATAGATAACGTGACTAGGGGAAGGGTTATTGCCTCCAGACCCAAAGCCAAGGGTTACCTAGCCTTGGCTAGCTCTTCTCTCTTCACCAGAGTGGGATCCTCTTCAGACACTTGCACTGCTAAGAATGCATAAGAATTAGCAGAAGTTTGCAAAACTTGTGCCATCTGACTAAATGCAGTCTGGTCTCTGGGAGACACACTAAATTTAATGTATACTTCATTGAGGAAGATAATGAAACAAACATTATTCAAAGATTCAAACTAAGCCAATGGTTAAGAGCTCATCCCTCCAATTTGTTGGGAGATATTTTCAAATTTGCTGTTCAAATAGTTTTTACGATTGGCTAAAT
Organism: Talpa europaea; assembly: GCF_964194135.1. Taxonomy (NCBI): domain Eukaryota; kingdom Metazoa; phylum Chordata; class Mammalia; order Eulipotyphla; family Talpidae; genus Talpa; species Talpa europaea. The sequence continues at coordinate 8,361,471 of NC_140081.1, forward strand.
CCTATACCTTCTTCAGCAGGAGGCTTGTTGTTAATCCAGAGAAAACAAGTCGTTGGGTCCCTTTCACCTCAAAGAAGGTCTTCCCGTCACCTCTGCTCCTGGCCTCCTCTTGCAGTGTGTGGGGCTGTTGTCCAGGCACCGGGTGCCAGACGCTGTTGAGAGATGCCCAGCGTTCATTCCACCCTTTTCCATCACAGTCCACAGAGGCTGGAAAGGCAGACCCCTTTTCAAGTCTCCCCTAGAAGAGGGCAGCCACTTTCCTAACTCTGACCAATGAAGCCAATGGGAAATTCTTCTGGAAACTTAAGCAAAAAGAGAAGCATGTGGAGAGAACTCACTGCCCACCCCTTCCTCTGCAGCTGTTTTGGGTGGGGACAGAGTGGCAACGTGTGACCAGGAGGAGAGACTCTGCTAGAAGGCTGATAATGGCCAAGAGGGAGAGTGGAAACTTGGGTCACTGGGATACCACTGAGCTGCCCAATGAATTCCAAGAACAACCACCTCCTTCGTTAAATAAATAACTACCCCTCTGCTGCAAGCGACTGTTCACGAGATTTTTCTTGCTGCCAAAATTATTCCCAACAGATATGGTAGATTTTTAAAGTAAAATTTTTAATTGAAATGGAACATAAAAATTATGCAGAAGATATACTTCGAATAGGAACATTCAACAGGAAGACACTTAATATAAAGATGAGACATGACGCCACTGGCATGACACAAGACAATCTAAAAATTCCCATATCAGTTCTGCCACCATAATTATGATTATAGTTGGCAAAAGATTTGCTAGTCAGTCATCAAAACTTTCTCCTCTTTTTCCTGGGCATGCAGCTAGACTGCATTTTAAGCCTCTCTTACAGTTAAATGTGGCCGTGTGATTGAGTTCTATTGGACAGAAAGAATGTGAGCGAGCTTATGTGCACACTTCTGGGTCCAGTCCATAACAATCTCCCCACACGATCTTCCTTTCCTATCTGTCAGCTGGATGTCAATGTCTAGAGTGATCTCCTAAGTCACATGTCGAAGATGACAGAATTACAAGATGGAAGGACCTGGTTCTTTGAATTACCACTTGGAACAGAGCCACGAAGCACCAGGAACACCCATTGGTGATGGTGGTGGGGGGAAGTTATGCATAAATTTTAAGTACATAGCTTGAAGAATTTTCACAGATATTTTTTGTTTTTAGAATTTCACTCCCCAAACTTTCGGAATGAGCATAGTGGTTAAGAGCAGAGAATCTGGAGCCAGATTGTTGGGTCCCAAACTTATATCTGCCACCCGCTAACTAGATGACCCTAGACAAATTATTTAACCTTTCTGTGCCTCGAATTTCTCACAGGTACAATTGTAATGCATGCATGAAACTATATGTTTGTGATAGGGTTTTTGTAAGGATTACATGCGTGAATTTTAACAATGCATGTGTCTAGCACATAGTATGTGCTAATAAGCATTTTTCAGATATAAATAATATTAAGCAGGGCATATCTCAGGAAAGTAGAGCATGAAAGAGATAGGAAAGAGAGAGAGTAGGTAAGTTTGAGTCTTGCCCCTCACCTCACTTGGGAGCTAAAATGCCTAATAAACTAATAAATGCTAAAATTATATCTTTTTTATAGCTGAGAAGTACGTCTTTTGAATCCACTCATCCGTAGTTGGACATTTAGGTTGTTTCCATAGCTTGGCTATTGTGAATAGTGCTGCAGCGAGCATAGGCGTGCATGTAGCCCTTCTAACTAGAGTTTTTGTATATTTTGGATAAATACCAAGGAGTGAAAGTGCGGGGTCATATGGTATATTTATTTTTAATATGTTGAGGAGCCTCCATATTGTTTTCCATAAGGGCTGGACCCGTCTACATTTGAGACACGTGGATAGACCTGGAGGGGATAACGTAAAGAAAATAAGTCAGGAGAAAGCAAATACTGGATGATTTCACTCATAAGTGGAATATAGAGAAACAAAACAAAGGAACAGACAAAACTAAACAAAAAAAAATCCTAAGATAACTAATGGCAGAATTGAGGGTACCTGAGGGGGACAGTGGGAGTGGGGATCAAGGTGGGGAAGGGGCTCAAAGGGCTATGGTGGAGGATTATTGGTGTTTAGGTGATGAGTGTGGTGCAGTGATGCACATCTGGTAAGCTGTGAACCTATTCCCCTAAATCATATACAGTGCTGTAAACCAATGCTGCCTCAATAATTATCATAATAAGAAAGTAAAAATCAAAATCAACAAGCAACTATAAACCAAAGACACACTGCGGAGGGGTGGGGGGAGGAGGGAGTAGGATCAAAACAAGGGGGGTGGGAATTGTATGGGAATATAACCAAGATGAAAATGCATACATTGTGCAAAAATGAAAAATGATGGGCCTCCCCGGTGGCGCAGCGGTTGAGCGCTGGGTTGCGAAGCTGCCCGCGGCCTCTGCAGCACTGGTTCGATCCCCGGCTGCTCCCCGGCCACCGGAGGAGGGTCCCACATGGCGTGCAGACCTCTCCTGCCGCCCGCTGCTCCCCTCAGCAGTGTACTTCGGTCCTTCTGCCTGCTCTGCTCCCCGCTCTGGCTCTGGTGAATTCTCTCACCCTCCCGCGCTTCTGACTGTACCCAGTGCTTGTATAAATAATAAATAAATAAATTTATAAAAAAAAAGATTTAAAAAGAAAAAAATGAAAAATGATGTAAAAATATGTAAAGTAAAAGAGACTGAAAAAATAAAACAACTAAAAAATTATAAATAATAATAATAAAACTAGTTACCGCCTAGAGCTGTAAAATGGAACTATAGTTCTCTAGAACATGGGTGAGGCTTTAAAACCTTCTGTCCTGCTATTCTTCACTGGGATCCAATGGTGTGCTTCTGGAAATCCGCCAGCCCTGAGGTAGCATGGGAAGTAAGCACAAATCAGGTATTTGTGTGTTTGAGGATTAGACCCAGAGTTTTCATCAGACTCTCTGAGGGACCCACAATCCACAAAAGGCTAAAACTAACTCGCTCCACTCCCCACCCTCCTTCCTCACTGTGGCTCAGAGAGAAGCCATCTAGTACTTCAACTGAATTGTCACTTTTAACTTTATTTCCATCTCCCTAGAAGAAAAATAAGGTCAAAGAAAATGTGTCTCTACTGCAAAATCCTAGAATTTTCCAATTGAAGGAGCTCAGTAGCTTTATAAATAGAATCCTGCTGCATTTACACATGAGGAATCCAAGTTACATCGAGGTTACTATGACCTACTTGGCATCCTGGAGGAAACAGAGCAGTGGCTGACCAGTTGTCTTGGCTCAGGGTCAGATTTTCCTCCAAGTAATACTTTGGTGGCCAAAAACCCCACTAGCTCTTTTCATGGGCTGGCTGTGGCCGTGGTTGTTAAATGCTCCATATTGGAGCCCATTAAGTGTGGTTGCCAAGGACAGCCAGGACCAGGGAGCTTCAGACATTCTCCTCCATTCCTTGCTACGAGCTCCGGCGTGACCCTAGTTAGCCACACCTCTCCTGCGTGCTGCGGAGTAACAATGGGGAAATAAAGCAGAGACTTTTCCAGCAAATCATCTATCATCTTTATGGGAAGCTGCTTCACCATTTTCTTTCTGCTTCTTCCTCTCCCTCTCTAAAGCTTTAAGAACATCTTTCCGAATGCCCTGTGTGTCTCCAAATCACCAGGACAAGAGGCACAGCTATTGCCAACACGAAGATAGGAAACCGTAGTTCTATATAATCTGTACAAATGAACAGTTTCTAAATACAGATTGCACTTTCAAGGGCGGGGGCGGCCGGTGACACTGAGGTTAAACCCAAGTCAGTGTATTTACCCAGGAGGATTAGGTCGGGTCTGGTATCAGGTTCTGATTAAACAAGGCTTTTTGTTTTCCTGTAAGTGTGGAGGCAAAGTCACACGGCCGGGCCCACAGCTCTAAGACTCGGCGGCCACTGGAATGACTTTCTCATTCTGAGTGGCTTTTGATTAATGTCGTACCTGAATTCTCGGTAGGTCTGGACCACTTTATTTCTGTGGGAAGGCGGCGGGGGGGGGGGTGGGGGGTGGGGGGGGGGACAAGCAGAGAAGAGGAATAGGCCTCTACAGCTGGGGCCACGTTCGCCTGGCTGCAATTTAAGACTCAAAGGTCACTGAGACGTCTCATGAAATGTAATGCAACCAAAAGTGTATTTTGCCCAGCAGTGATTGACAATCATATTTTTATTGCCAGAGGAGGGAGGTTTGAACTGTGGTTTCTGATTGTATGACATAAATAAAAATAACCGCTCTAATTATGGTCTTCATTGGCTATGTCTTTTTTATTTTTTGGTGGTATCATTTTTCTCCCCAAAGCCTCATCCCGCCCCTACCCCTTTTCCTCTTAAAAGGACAGAGCACACAGCTTGCTTTCTCGCCCAGCCCCAGACTAACAGCAACGCCTTTGCTTTGATAAAACGCTGGGCCAATGTGAAGGCGGAGGACGCACCCCAAATGATGAACAGCCAAGAGCGCGCTCCCAGGGAGACCTTTCAGGAGGCCCTGACTAATTTCTCTTCATGGCACAGAAAGCTGAGTGGGTGACCTTTCTGCCTGAGCCAGGAGAACACACAACGTGGCTGAATTGAAAGTGGGTCACTCTCGGGCGAGCAGGCCAGGGCAAGGACGCTTGGCACCGAGGAAGGAGCTGTCTGCTCCCCGCTTCTGGCTCCTGCTCCCGCTGCCCTCTCACCAGCAGCTCCATCCACCTGCCTGCTGGCATTTGTGGGCAGGGCTAGATCCTGCCTAGGCCTTGGCACGTGGAAAGAGAGGGGCCAGGGAGAAAAGGGTGAGGAAATCAGATGAAGCCAAAGGGCCTTAGATTTTTCTCTAGGATACAGAATCACGTATTTTGGAACTTCCCTAAAAAGTAGCATAGGTAGTGAGATCCAGGACCCCACCCTTTCCCCTCCTCCACGTTGGCCAGGGAGGCCAATCTAGGCTACTTCCAAGTAAATAGCTGCCTGAATTTGGATGACTTTTTATAGAGGCAGATTATTATAGTAAAGGCAGTTGAAACTCCACATTTGTTAATTAAATGAATGAATCACTGAAACTTACTCCAACAGCAGACTAACCTGATTCCCAGGGAGTCTGCCGGCTTTCTCACAATGTGGGCCGATGAAATCGTCAGCCCTGCAGGCCCAGAATGGAGCCTGTGGGGCCTGAGCGCCTCGAGCTCGCAGAGGACGGGGCGGGCAGCAGCTCGCCTCTCACAGGCGATCCAGGGCGCCTTCTCGCCCTGCCCATTTCCCCTTTGGGGATGCTCCTTTCTCAGGCCCCAACACCCGCGAGCAGCCTTGAAAAATCCTCCCAAGCAGCTCACCGAAGTCTCCTTGCATTTCCCTTCAATATTGCTCCCGCCTGTCCACCCTGAGTCCACAAGACTATGGGTCCCTCTCCCCACTCTAAAGGATTCTTCTTCCCTCCCAGCCTGTTCCAGAGCCAAAATGGGGGGTCTCGGGATCCCTGAGCCTATTTCTTCTCCTCCTGTTGCCAGCAGCCCTGGTGCACCAAGAGGTGTGGGAGCGTTCATGCTGCATCAGCTGTGCCCTCAGAAAGTGCAGATGCAAGTTCAGGGGGGCCAGGAGATGAACACCCCAACATGAGTGTGGCAAGCACATCCAGGCCTCCGCATTGAGCCACTCCTTCGGGAAGCTTCCACACAGGTGCAGAACAAAAGCTTTCTTCCCCTACCTCTCCATCAAGTGCACAATAGAAGTTGTGACCAAAATGTGGCCTCTGATCATGGCCACTAGCCATCCCCACAGGCCCGGCTTTCAGCTCCAAAAGGCAACGCAGGAACAAAAGACATTTTTCTTTCTATTTTTAACGCAGTGTATATTAGCCATAAATTAACACTCCCCTCCCAGCACCTTTTAAGCACCAGCAGGGGACAATTCTTTTTACTATATTGTCTTCCAAAGAGCAGCCAATGATCGGCTGTCACAGAAGGCAGCCCCGTGAACCGGCCCGCACCACCCGCTCTGCCTGCGCTGGAGCTGCAGGCTGGCGGGGAAACCAGGAGTCAGCGGCCGTGGCCCTGGCGTCTGGTGTGATCTGGGGTGATGGGGTGGTATCCTGCGCCCACCCTTGTTTAAAAAGAGGGAGGAGGTGAGATCCCTGCAAAGGATGGGGACCGGCCTGGGAAAACTGCCACCTTTGTCTCAGCATTTAGAAGGAGAGCGAAAGAATTAGGACGAAGACATCCAGAAAAACCTGAATTAACTCTTCATTTGCCACATCTCTTGGCAGAAGTCTGCGCCCAGCTCTCTCATTTCCTGCCTCTCACATCCGTTTTGGAGACTGACAATCAAAATGAAAACTTTCCAATCTTTGTCTCATGAGGCCAAGCCCCCAGACCATTTCTTAAAAGACCATTTATTGACATGTTAGCCTCTACTTAGGCTGTTGTTGGTAGAGATGAGAGTGTTCTCTCTAAATATTTTCATTTGAAAGCCACTAGAGTAATGAGAAATCCAAATATTTTCATTTCAAAAAGCCACTAGAGTAATGGGGAATTTCAAAATCAGATGTCTCGATAATCTCCTGAACAGCCTGAATATTTCCATGTTAACAATCAAGAATACTCCAGGGGTCCAAGATCCTTCCAAACTGTTTTAATATCAATTCGGCTCATTGTCTGCACAGATCTTGAACCCCTAGAACAGTCTTGATCTTTTTTTAAAAAAAAAGATTTCTTTTTATTTATTTATGCATACACAAACTGGGGTGTAGGCCAGAGGTGCAGGGGATGAGAGGATTCACCAGAGACAGAGTGGGGAGCAGAACAGGCTGACTGACTGCAATACACTGCTGAGGGGAGCAGCCCGGGAGACAGGAGAGGTCTGCTGCGCCATATGTGAGTCAGCAACCTGGCTGGGGATTGAACTCAGGCTGCAGTGGTGATAACATTGAGACTTAACCTCTATGCCACCAGGGAGCCCCCCAAATAATCTTGATCTTTACATGGACTTAACCTGCTTTTCTCAGGACACGCTCAACACATCCGATTTTGAAATTTAAACAATGTCCCATTACTCTAGTGTTTAAACATTATGGCACCAGATCCCTGAATTTGAATTTCAACTCTGCCAATTACTAAGCTGTGTGACTTCAAGCCAGTGACCTAACCTCTCTGTCCTTCATTGTCCTCATTGTAAAACAAGGATGTTAATAATAACTACCTGATGGGGTTTTATGGGGATCAAATAAACCAATATTCATAAAGTACTTAAAACACTATCACTATATAAGAATCTGTGGGACAAATAAAATTCCAAATTTCTACCATGTCTCAGAACCTATTTTTCACCCACCACTTGAATTTCTAAGTCAAGAGGAACTCGCTATTAAGAAGGCTTCTGCCCCTTCCCCAGGGACCTGGTGTGCCCTCTTTGATGAGCCCCACACGAACAATGGTGTACTTGTTATGGCGGCCCCTGTGCCCAAGTCTGGGCAAAACACTCAGATGCTCTTTGTGGAAACGACACAGGAGAGGCCAACTCTACACAACAGTGACATTCCCAACTGTTGGACTTCGGGCTTGTGTATCTTTCTCTGCTAGACTTGGGACTGATAATGACCTTCATCTACCTAGATAAGGGGCAGCCCTCCCAGATGGGTTCTGGGTTTAGGTGAGGTGTTCCTAAGCCACAGGAGATGGTGAACTAGGCATGGAGAATTTCTGAACGGCTGAACAGAAGACACTGGAGGATTATATTGCTGCCTTCTCAAAGGCGCCAGGATGGATCCAGGATGGATCCAGGGTTTGGTGGCCTGGGTACACTGCCCCCCTTTTCTTTGTTGTGATAAAGCAGAAAAGGGCTCACTCACCTAGTAGAAGGAAACTTTCAGGAAGTTGGACAAAATTCTATTTTTATTTCTAAATCTAGTGAAAGAACCATAGCCACAAGTCCCACTGCCTCCTTCCCGTGCCCTGGTGAGATGGGCTTTTATTCTACTGTGGGGAGTTTTCCTTTCATTAATACTGATTTTCTGAATAGATAATGAATGTGCATATTTGAATTTCTTTGAAGTACAAAAGGTGATACAGTGAAAAAATGCTTTCCACCTTGCTTTTCCCCTCACCCAGTTTCCCACCCTGTATGCAATTAATATTACCCCTTTCTTTTTCCTTTCAGGGATATTTTATTTACATGCAAGCAAATATATGTACACATGTATTCCTATGCTCCTCCCCTCTCAAAATTTTACCAACTGCTGGTATATAGCACAAACTCATCTCTATTTTTTCTTTTTTGCATTTTATAATATACTTTGTAGAGCTTTTCACATACACACATGAGTTTCAAAATTCCTTTTCCATGGCTATATAATATTCCACCCTTGAGTTCATTTACGTTCCCTTTGGAAGATGCTTTAAGTTGTTTCAAATATTTTGCTAGTACCAGCAGTGCTGTGGTGAGTCATTTTCCTCATGTGCCACTTTGTAAAATGGCAGTAAAGTGTCTTGTAGGAAATTTCCCAAGAAGGGGAATTATTAGTTTAAAAGATATGCCCATTTCTAATTTTGATAGATTCCACAAAGTTGCCCATTATAAGAATTTTACCGATTTTACACTTCCATCATCTATGAGAGTGACTATTTCTGATGGGAAGAGTTTGATGCCAGGAACTATATGCTCAAGGTAGCCAAGATTCTACCCTCTGCTAAAGAATGCAAATCAGCGAACCCCGTTTTCAGATTCTTGCTGTGAAAGACATGTGAGAATCAGGGTACTACTCATCAGAGTTCATGCACTGGCCTCTCTAACGGGAGTGCGGCGGGGCCTCCGTGAATGCATGGGGCCTCCAGACAATTTTAACGAGTGCTGGAGACAGCAGGACCCGTCGGAGACTTGTGGGTGGAATATGCCCTCGATAGGTGCCTCTTTCCAGCCAGGAAGAAGAGGGGGGTGGTGGAAGGTTCAGCAGGACTGCACAGGTGAACCATACCCATGGCCGTGAAGAAGGGAGAGGGAAAGGAAGGGCATTTGCAGGGAAAGAAGTCAACACTATGACCCCTGGAAGGGGCAGATGGGGTGTTCTGCAGAGGCAATTTCCCAGCCTGAGAAGTTCTGCCCCATCCAGGTAGGGCTCGGAATTTGCCTCAGCTTCTTTTGGTGAGGAAAGACGGTAAGTGTAAACAGTGGTGCCTACACAGGCAGCTGAGGCAGGCCCAGGGGATAGAGGGATGAGCATAAGGAGAAGCTGCCTCGGCCAGGGGTTCTTATCTGGGTCCACGGATCCCCAACTGGCTTGTGAACTTGGATGGGAAACAAAACTCCATCTTTATCTTTCCTCACCTCCAGCTGAAATTGAACATTTCCTCCATTAGGACGAGAGGCCGCACATCTGAGTATTATTAACCACACCTGTGACTTTGTCACCATCAGAAATCACGGACTATTTTTCACATCACTTTACAGTCGCAGGTACCCTAAAATATCACTCCTCATGTTCATCGCCACTTTGAGACTACAGCAGTTATTGCTGCTAGATCTTCTCGTTAAAAACATTAACAAAGTACAGATAGTACATCACCAATATCTTTTGAAATATTTTGATACCTGTATTCAATATAATTGGTTATCTTTGCAAATATCTGCCTGTAAAAAAAATGCATTTAAAAACCTTTTTCTGGGGCCTCTGCGGTGGCGCAGCGGTTGAGCGCTGGGTTGCGAAGCTGCCCGCGGCCTCTGTGGCGCCGGTTCGATCCCCGGCTGCTCCCCGGCCACCGGAGGAGGGTCCCACATGGCGCGCAGACCTCTCCTGCCGCCCGCTGCTCCCCTCAGCAGTGTACTTTGCTCCTTCTGCCTGCTCTGCTCCCCGCTCTGGCTCTGGTGAATTCTCTCACCCTCCTACACTTCTGACTGTACCCAGTGCTTGCATAAATAAATAAATAAATCTTAAAAAAAAAAAAAAGAGAGAGTGTAAGAACCTTTTTCTGGGACCTCCCTGGTGGCACAAGGGGTTAAGCACCACATTATGAAGCAATCCACAGCCTCTGCAGCAAGAGTCCGATCCCTGGGCCGGCCAGGGAGCTACCCACATGGCGCGGCAGACCTCTCCTGTCTCACCCGCTGCTCCCCTCAGCAGTGTACCTTCTGTGGCTAGGCTAATTTGGGAGAACCTCCTGCACTGTGTATATTAGGGGCTCTTCCCCCAAAAGAATGAATAAATGCAATACTTTTATTTTGCTGCTCACTTAAAAGCTAATTATACCATTACCCAGGAACACCCCACCCACTTCCAAACATGGCAAGCTGCAAATGTAACAGGTAGTTGATAAGCCCCAGGGTAACAATTGGATTCCTGATCAGAGTCACAGAGAAGGCTCTCCAGGGCTGCTGAATGGAGCAGGGGGAGGGCTTTCACCAAGATGTCTTCTTCAGTGGCTCCGAAAAGAGGGGGGAACTCCCGCCCTCTGATCTCCACGCACATTTTCCCCTGTGGCAGGGTGAGCTCCGCAGAGAGGGGAGCAGTGCGTGATATCCAGGGGCTTGCTCCAGCCAGGAGAGGAAGGACGAACCAAGATGACCAGTAGACAAGCTGGGTGGGGAAGGACAGCAGCAGAGAGAAGTGCAGGAGACTCCAAAATCCGCTCTGAATCTTGCTGCTAATCTGCCATCCGCACCACACAGAAACCCAGAAACTGCACTGACAAGTGACGCAGTTCAGGTGACTCTGATTAAATCTGGTTAAATCTCCGGGAGTCGAGAGATTTAGAGTCAAGACTCCAAAACTAGGGGGTTGTCCCAAGCACACTTGCCTTTGTGGCTGGGGCCGGAGTTTCACCCAGGGTGCAGTTTGTGAATTGCCATCTAAACCCAGACTGGCCCACCAGTTTCTGGGCCGCCATATGCATCCCGGCTCGGAGCAAGTGGTAAGAGGAGCATCTTCCCAGGAAAGTCTCCCTTTCTCCAGTGGAATGGCAGGTTGGATGGTGTCTCTCCAGAGGGATATTGGAGTCCGAACCCCCCAGTACCTCAGCATGTGACTGTATTGAGAAATGAGGTCACTGCAGATGTAAATTCGTGAAGGTAAGATGAGGTCATACTACGGTAGGGTGGACGCGAATCTGATATGACTGGTGTCCTTATAAGAGGAAAATGAGGACACAGATGGGGGGAAGACAGCCATGTGAAGAGGAAGCAGAAGTGGGAGTTTGTTACCACACGCCAAGGAACACATGAGGCTACCAGAAGCTAAAAGAGGCAAGGAAGGACCCTCCGTGCCACCCAGACTGAGGCCTCTGGTTCCCGCAGCCTGAACCAAAAAAATACAGTTGGCTTCAACTTTTCCTTGGCTTCCCTGCACCCCACCTCCATTTCCAACGAGCCCAGAGGTGCAGAGCTGAAGGAGAGCTTCAGAGAGCACTGAGTGCCCTCAAGCACTGAGCGGCACATGGGCCACCCAATGTGGACAAAGCAAGACTGGTCCATTTTCTGGTAAAAATCCCAAGGGGGAAGCAAGGTCCCTGCAGGCCGCACTGATTGCACCATCCGAATGAAGGGCTCCACACAGCCCGTCTCTCCCTGGGTCCTCCACAGGCCCCGCTTAAGGCCAGCCAGCATTCTAAGGAAGGGCTTGCTCCTGAGATGCTCAGCAGCCAGCCTTGTCTCTCGGGCCAGGAAGCGCAAGCGGAGGAGGGGGAGCAGGAGGCTGGACACTGGGGCCCAGGGCTCCTGTTTTCTCTCACTCTGGATATGGGCCACTTCAGTATAGAGGAGAGATTAAAACAGAGATTGCTGCACTTGGGGGATTAAATTCCACACAATCTTTAAACATCCCAACTGGACCTCATAATTGTGTGGCAAAGGCTGCAAAATGTAAAGTTGGGACTCTTGCCTCAAATGAAAGGCTCTCTCTGAATAACAATTTATTTTAATTTGAGATTTCTCACACTGTCCAGATGGCGGGTCTTCATGGGAAAGCAACCGTCTCACAGTTGACGAGGACATCTGAAGGATGCCTTTTTGGCGTGCAGGGGATTTTTTTTTTTTTTCATTTAAATCAGTGGCGTGGTTGAGAAGAGTTTGAAAACATCTCCCTCATGTTTCCAGCTTTTTTTCCTCCTGGAAATTCATCATCTACCCTTGGAAGTTGCAAACTGAAACTCATCTCTCAACTAAATTGCTGCTCTTTTAGGCCAACTCCAGTTTTTGTGGAGTTCTGTGGGCATTGGTTTGAAAATGGAAAATCCTATTTGCATGCATTTTTAAAAAACAACCCAGAAAGCATGTGGAGAATGTTATGACCTGAAATAGGACCTCCTTGCCAAGGATCCCAGGCTCGTGTTGTAGAGTGACTCCTAGAATAATCTACAATCTATATCTGGGTAAGAGGCAAGATTTCCAGTCAGCCCTGGCACCCCCACAGATATGCTGACAGTCTTTACTCTTCCAGAGCCTTCTAACCACATTCTAGGTCCCAGGGGTGTGATGTGGGGAAGGGAGCTTGCTTGTTCTGCTTTCAACTTTCTTCTCTATGGCATCTCACCAGCTGCTCCTCTGAGGGAGAGAGAGAAGATTCTGACAGAATCTCAATTTTGCCCACATTTGCAGATGTACAGGGACGGGGAAAACAGGCGAGGTGTCAGGAAGTCACTAAACATACTGATAAAACCAAGTTACATTTTTCTACAGAAACCTCACTACTCAGGACTATATCAAAAAGACTGGAAGTGACAAGTGTGGGCTAGGTTGTGGCGAGATGGAGCTCTCTTTCAGTGCTGGTGGGAACGTGATCTGGTGTGGCCTCTGTGGAAAACAGTGTGGAGTTTCCTTTTAAAACTAAAAATGAAAACTCCCATATGATCCTGCAAACCACTTAAAGGTATTTGCCTGAGGAACATGAAAAGGTCGCTGCACTGCCGTGTCCCCAGCAGCGATGCTCACAATAGCCAAGTCCCTCTTGACAGCGACTGGATGAGGAAATTGTCGTGCAGCTACGCAATGGGATACTGTTGGGCTACGAAAAAAAGGTGAAACTGTGCTTCTGACAATATGGCTGGAACTTGAAGAAATTGTGGTAAGTGAATTAAGTCAGAAAGTAAGATAATTACCAGATGGTTTCACTTATTTGTGGAATACAGATAACCAAAGAAAACAAACTGGCAAAATGCAGCAAAAATAACTCTTAGACTCTGAAAAACATGATGGTTAGCAGAGGGGGAGCAGGGGAGGGAAGGGAAAGGGGAGGGAGGCGGGGGACAGACGGGGTGACACTGACAGAGCAGCGACACTGGAGCTCTGGCGGAGGGTGACTGAACAGGGCACATGGCTTCAAGTATGGAGCTTTACTCCCCGAATTACATCATTTTGTAAACAATTGTATTGATTCGCCAACATAATTTGAAAAAAAATGAAGCCTCGCTCCTCAAATACCACAGCCTCAGTCTCCAAACCTGTTCCGCATTCTTTGTTTTTGTTTTTTAAAGATTTGTTTATTCATGCATACAAGAGCTAGGGTAGAGGCCAGAGATGCGGGGGAGGGGTGAGAGGATTCACCAGAGACAGAGTGGGGAGCAGAACAGGCAGACTGATGAAATACACTGCTGAGGGGAGCAGCGGGCAAGACACGAGAGGTCTGCTGCGCCATGTGGGCTGCTCCCTGGTGGGGGATCAAACTCCTGCTGCAGAGGTTTTGGACTGCCTCATAGTGCAGCAGTTAACCCCTTGCACCACCAGGGAGTCCCCTGTTCCACTTTCTCTTTACAGTCATAGCATGTTTGTAGCAAGATCACCTGTAGCAAGATCACCTGTGGTCAGAAAATTCACACCATGGAAATTGACAGATGCTAGAAATCTGGGCTCTCCCTGCCCCCAAAGCCAGCTGTGGGGCTACCTTATCAGCACAACATTGCCTATCACTCTCTGATATTACATTATATATGTGTATTTTATATTATATGAACTGCGAGAAAAGGAGAATTGGATTAGGAGTTACAAAATCTGAGAGTTTTATCTGGAACTTTTTATTCACCACCTGTGTGACTCTGGGCATGTCATTTGACCTAATGAAGGACTTGTCTGCCTTCTTTATAATCCCTAAGGTAAGATCCTTTTCAGCTTCAAAATATTGTGGCTCTCTAAGCACAACCGTGTCACAGAATCTGTGCGCCCAGCATAATGATGTGATTATAGAAAAGTTGATTATTTACAATGTCCCCCCAAATTGCCTCTTAGAGACAAAGTGAAATGAGGAAGTGAATCTGACCTCTGAAATTATCTTTGAGTAGCACTTTGTCTCTTGCTTGATTTATTCATGCTTGAAATTCCCTAGTGCTCAGTCTGGCTGGCCTTTATTCAAAAGACTGTGTTAAATGGGGCCCCAAATGGAGGTGCAAATGGATGTTTTAAAAATTAAGAATGAAAGTGAAAAATCTGGGGCACTTGCTGCCAAATCATAAAATGAGAATAAGTCTTTGAAAAATGAAACACACTAGACTCAGTTATGGGGAAGCACATACCTGAAATTAGAGTCTAAACGTTGTAATAATGAGATGCTTATAAGCTGTGAGACCTGGCATCATCTCTTGCCTACATCAGCGGCACCACTAGCGAGCTCTTAGCACAAGAGGGTCCCACACAGCGAGCAGAGGCAGGGCACAGAGGACACTCCTCTCCCCAACCTGGGAACGACTTTCCGGCTATTCCTCTCTGCTGCACAAGATGGAAATGTGTGCCTTTACTTTCTTTTTTTTTTGCTCCTTTCTTGGTAAAAGAAAAGTTGAAACCTCCCTGCAACCATCTAATACCACAGAGAAATAGCACCAAACCACAGCTACCAAACAATGATGCTGAAATGCACAGCTATGTGTCTATCAAAATATGATACTGTGTTTACAAATTCCCTATTTGGTGGAGCAATTCTCCTGTTTTAAACATAAACGAGATGTTCTGCTAGTCATGGATAAATGATGATTTTTAATTGGAATGGAAAAATATTTGTCAAATATCCAGTAACCTGATTCTCAGAACATGACAGACACAGGAACTACTTTGGTGGTTTAAAAAAACCATACCAGTAGAGTGGTGTGTGTGTGGTGTGTGTGTGGTGTGTGTGTGTGCGTGCGCGCACACTCCCATGTACATTGGAAGGGGACCTCTCTGGTCAATGAAAACATTTTAAATTGATAACAAGTAAGGAACTGGAAAGGTTTGTTTCATGGAGTTGCCTTTTCCAGGATTGATTTCTCATACTAGGAACTACTGAAACATTAACATTATTGCTTATTTTTTTACATTTTTATTTACTCACTTTGAATAAATAAGAGATGGACATGGTGAAGATAATTCCAACAATGCCATTCACACACTGCTTTGTTTAACTAGTCCTTCCTGGGTGGATCTTGCAGTCCTTTCTAATCTTTAACTTGTGAAAATGAGATCACGCCATCTCTCTGCCTATGTGTTTGTTTACATGTGTGCAAGAGGAAAACATTCATTTTAATCAAATGGGAAGATGACTAGATTCCGCTTATTTGGCTGCATAAGTGTCAGAAGAATCCTCGTGGGTACAGAATGTCAGTTTGTGCTTCTACTGGAGGATTTGGGGAGCACGCAAGAGAACAAGGCTGATGACACAGGCAGATGGCCAGCCTCTGCTCGCAGTATGGCTAACAGCTCTTCGGTCAAAGCAAGGTTCAGAGTCAAATCCAGCACTGACAGGACAGGGATGTATTCTCTGCATGTGGTGGTGGGAACCACAAAGACCACATGAGAGAAGGGCATGAACACATGGACAAGTGAAGAACCAGAAATATGAAAACACCTACTGGGTTGCTAAGGGACTCGGTGAGAATTAGTGATCTGGACTCCCAGATCTTCTACAATTGTGTTTGCAAATACTTTTTGTTTCTGTTTTTTTTTTTTTTTAAAGATTTATTTATACAAGAGCTGGGGTACAGGCCAGAAATGCGGGAGGGTGAGAGGATTCACTAGAGACAGAGTGGGGAACAGAACAGGCAGAAGACCGAAAACACTGCTGAGGGGAGCAGCGGGCGAGACAGAAGAGGTCTGCGCCGCCATGTCGGTCACCTCCCTGGCCGAGGATCGAACTCAGGCCGCAGTGGCTGCCAATAGCTTCAGAGTGCTGAGACTTTACCCCTGCGCCACCAGGGAGGCCCTTAGGAGCTGTTTCTTTAAGCTAACGGGGAGTTTGTAAATCTCCAAAAGAAAATGAAGGCAGGCAGTGAGAAAAAGAAAAGCTGGTGGTGGTGGTAGTGTTGGAGCCTGGATCAGGGCCAGCGTCTCCCAGTTATCACACTATACCCTCTCACTAAACGTCTGCCCCTCATCCTTAGCAAGCTATTAAGAACAAATTATTTTCAAATATCAGGAGTCAGACACCCAATAGCCTCAAATTTAGTTTTGACTTGTCATTAAACTCTAAGATGATCAAGTTTCTCTCACGGGCACACAGGCTTCACTTTCTGGAAAGAACGAATCTAAAACCTGAGGTGGTGAAGAGCCCGCACAAGGAAACTCAAGGGTCTGATGGAGACTGAGCGTGGGCCTCCTCCTACTCCCAAGGCAGCGTGAAGAGCTGATCTAAAGGGATACAAACTCCAAAAGGCAAACGCAGAACAGATTTCCCCCTAGCACAGTGGCCAATCTTCACCTAGGGGTGGAGACTGGGCGGAAGGAGACAGGAGAAGGAGCCGGCCTCTGAGGCGCTGTGGGGGCCAGTATATTACAGTCAGAAGCAACAGCCCCTTCAGGTGCCGATTGGGGTTTATTAGCTGTGATTTTTATGAGATACTGAAAGAAGCGGAAATACTGCAATGGAGCCTCAGAAATGTGCAGCGGGGGAAAGCCAAGAGTCACTGCCAGTGGTGGAGAGGTTGACAGCGCTGACGTTCCATTGGCCAAAGAGATTCACCAAGGCTCCGCCTCTGTGAAGAGGCCTTTAGGGGAAGTGCCAAGTCATACAGCGAAGGCGTGGACGCCAAGAGAATGTGAGGAACTGGGGCGAGGATGGGAAGTTGGGAATTCTCCCTAAATGCCAACCCTTACTACCCTTCTTCTTCTTCGTTTTCAGAATGATTCTGGCTATTTTCACTCATTCTTCTTCATAAAATAAAAAGCAATTGCACTAAATTATCAAAGACAATGTCCCAAGGTAATTTTGATGGAGATTATGATAAAGGTGTCCATCAATTTATGTAGAACTAATATATTCACCATATTAAGTGCTTCCATCCAAGAACAAGTACGTCTCTATCTTTCATTCAAGTCTTCTTTTATGTCCCTCAGTAAAAAACAAAACAAACAAAGCGAAATAACGATTTGTTTATTTCAAGTGGGTCTTATAGGCCCCAATAAAAGAAATCAGGTTTCTTTCAGATAGTGTGGAAAGGAAAATGGATTTGCAATGAAGTATATCAAGCAGGACTCGGCCAGAAGGTTGCCACCTTCTCCAAATTCATTTGACTCAGGTTAATTATTTTCCTGCCCCAAAATGTCATAAAAAATAAACTCCAGGGCCTCCCCGGTAGCGCAGTGGTTGAGCGCTGGGTTGCGAAGGTGCCCGCAGCCTCTGCAGCGCCGGTTCGATCCCCGGCCGCCAGCGAGGGTCCGACATGGCGCACAGACCTCTCCTGCCGCCCGCTGCTCCCCTCAGCAGTGTACTTCGGTCCTTCTGCCTGCTCTGCTCCCCGCTCTGGCTCTGGTGAATTCTCTCACCCTCCCGCGCTTCTGACTGTACCCGGTGCTTGTATAAATTAATAAATAAATCTAAAAAAAATAAATTCCATATGCATATAACAGAGCTGACCGTGTAATGACAAAATGGTCTTTCAATGCTTCCAAGCAGTTGAACATCTTAGATAAAGTGATACACCCCGTATCACACCAAGGGCGCAGATCCGGGGGATCGCACTCCCAAGAGAGGTGGTGGTGGCGGAAGCCTTTAAGACGGTTGCTTTCATTCATTTGCCTCCAGTCACTTAGTAGCCATCGCGAAGCCTGGTGGAGCACACATGCGCACAACGCATGCGCCCCGCGGGGCACTCACCCCCATTCCTTCCTCTCTGCCGGTAGCTCCCCAGAGGAAAACCAGGCCAGCAGTCTAACTGGCTGCCAAACAGATAAAACATTCACAAGAATGGAGGAGCTTTTGATTGTCACAGTTGGCCAGACATTTAGGCCTCATGCTGCCACTGCTTATATCTAAATCGGGGCTGTCCGAAAAATACACAAGGCACTACAGATAAGGTAAAATGTGTTAGTAGCCACATTTGTAAAAAGAACAGGTGAAAATATTTTATTAGCATATTTTTACATTTTTATCTAAAAATGTCATTGCGGGCCTCCCCAGTGGTGCAGCGGTAGAGCGCTGGGTTGCGAAGCTGCCCACGGCCTCTGCGGCGCCGGTTCGATCCCCGGCTGCTCCCCGGCCACCGGAGGAGGGTCCCGCATGGCGCGCAGACCTCTCCTGCCGCCCGCTGCTCCCCTCAGCAGTGTCCTTCGGTCCTTCTGCCTGCTCTGCTCCCCGCTCTGGCTCTGGTGAATTCTCTCACCCTCCCGCGCTTCTGACTGTACCCAGTGCATGTATAAACAAAACAAAAACAAACAAGCAAACAAATAAAGAAAAACATGCCTCTAAAAAAAAATAATAAAAAAAAATAAAAATGTCATTGGAACATGGAATTGATATTGATAAGGTATTAGTGAGATACTTTACATTTCTTTTTTTCCCCACGTATTTCCTACAGGCCTTTGAAATCCAGCGTGTGTTTTATTCTGACAGGGCATCTCAGTTCAGACCTGCCACCTCTCAAGAGCTCAGCAGCCACCCGGGCTGTGGCGCCACTCTGACAGCGCCATTGAGCTGACTTTCCCTTACAGAGCAGGGGGACCGGACGTGCAGCCTCCTGGCACCCAGATTCCATGCCAAGGTCGACGGACGGACCAACTCCAGCTAGTTCTTTGACACACAGAATTAGTTTTTCTGATTGTTTGTTTGAAGGGGTTGGGGGGTGGGGCTGGGAACTGAGAACATGTTTTAAGGGTTTTCACTCTTACTATGGATTTTTCCCCCAAATGGAAAATTATGAAAATCATGTAGGGGACACAACGAGTGTAACACATCCACACATTTTCAGCCTACTTAGGTGCCTTCATACATCTGAAAAATCCCAACTATTTCCATGACAACAGACATTATAATGACATCTACTGCTTGACAGCAAGTGAATTTATAAACCCGGGATTTATTACCTATGTATTATTTTTTAGAAATGCATCAGAATGAGACAGGCATACCACACTTTTATGAAATAATTCACATATTTGGCTGTCAGTAGAATCGGGAACTTAGCAAAGTACCATGCTTTATATTCATAACACTATTGTCCCACTAACTGCTCCTCACACACAGTTGGATTCTGACAAATGAATAGCAGATATCTGTCACAAATCACATGCCATTTCTCACCTTTGCATTTTAGCAATTTTACTGAATTGCTTGTGTTTGCGGGCAGGCAATAGAAGTGGCAGAGAATTAATATACTCAGGATCGCAAGCTGCAGGCCCGCTGTGTACTGTTCTAGACGTGGTTTACTACCCCTGGGGGAGGGAAAGAAGGATCTGTGGTCCCTATATCAAGCCACACACCCTGAGCCAGGCTGCTCTGTCCCAAGCAGCACATGTGTTTTCCTAGTTCATACAGAGAACAGACCAGCTAGGAGTTGCAGCTGTTTGACAGATATAAGAGGCAAGGCACAGAGAAGTGAGAAATATCCAGGTCATTTCTTGTAAACAAAATGCTTTTCATATAGATATTTTGAGACATAAATAAAGAATTGGTTCAAATAAAGGCTAAAACAGCATTAAATAAGAACCTATAAGCTTTAAGATGGACGAGCGCCCCACAAAGCAGAATGCCTCTGTGGGAAAGACGGCCCCATCTCATGTTTCTGACTGTGTTCTGTCCCCCCAGAACATTAGCTCCCAGGGCCTCATTTATATGGTTCACTTTGAAATTGATGACTGACACATAGTAGGTGCTTAGTAAACACTTGTCAACCAGTGAGGCTCTTGCTTCTTTCTGAAACAGCTTGTGCTATTCAGGGGAAACTCTCAGCATTTGTGTTGTTAAGATATTAAGGTCTGATGGTTGCATTGTGGTTATTTTTTTGAAAGAATTCTTATCTCTTAGAGATACATGCTGAAACATTTTTTATTTTCAGATGAAATTATATGATGTGTTGGATTCCTTCAAAGTAACTCAGAAGGACTCTGGCTGGGGATAGAGATGAAACAAGATTGGACACGAGTCGAAAATTGCTGAAGCTTAGTGATGGGAAGTTTGGAGTTCATTATACCATTCTCTCTCCTCTTGTATATGCTTGAAATTTTGTATATGCTTGGAGAAAAAAGCATAAAAGAACTTATTGTTCCTTCAATATATATGTATTGAGCGCCTAGTACGTACAAGGTGCTAAAGATTTATTGATGAACATGATCAACAAGTTATCTGTCCACATGGCACTTACATATAGATGGAGTCAGAGTCAGTAAATAATGTAATTGCAGTTTATGACTAATGCTAAGACTCAGGTGGGTTGCTATGAGAGAAAATAAGTGGCAAGTTGTGGGTATTTGTTTAGAGTGAACGGTCAGGGGAAATCTCCAGGTGGAGGTGACATTGAAGCTAAGCCCAGAAAGACGAGGATCTAACTACAGAAAAGGTTTAAAAAGGCCTTCCAGGCAAAAGGAACAGAAAGTGCAAAAACTCTGCGGTAGAAAAGAACCTGGTGCGTTTTAGATACTCTTGGAGAGGTTCATATGACTAGAACCAACCAATACAGGGGAGAATGGCATGAGATTTATGGGAGTAGCAAACAGTGGCCAGGTCATGTAGGGCCTTGCTGGCCATGTTGAGGAGGGGAGTTTTATTGATATTTTCAGAAAATTCGCCTTTCTATTCAGTTCTAAACCACATCCCTGCAATGTGTGGCCGTGTGACTTACTTGAAGTTTCTACATGGTGACTGTCGCTGCAGTCTGGGTCCAATGATTATAAGAAACAGCCTTGACTGACCCTAAGAGACACATAGCATAAATAAGGGGAAAAGCCTGGTTATTTTAAGCCGCTGACATTTGAGGGATAGTTGTTCTTATAGCCTAACCTGACTTAACCTGATTAATACACTTACTAACTAAAGCTAATCAAGACTTTTTACATAGAATTCTTCTGAGGTTTTAACCAACTAAAATACATTGTAAATCTCCAAGGGAGTATGTAGTATTTTCCAAATTAATTTGATGACAGAAAACCTTATAAAGAGAATTTTGTGAGATACACAAGGAAATATTAAGGTTGAGTTTAAGGGCAGTTTTTTTTTTTTAAACACTTTTTGGTTAATTTTGAACTTTTAATCAACAGAAACTCCTCAGAATTCTTATACAAATTGCAGTTGTTAAAACAAGTCTCCCCCATCTTTTATTTTTGCAAATGATTGTTTTAGACCTAAAAGCAAAATTTTACATTCATTCCTGTGAAACACTTTAGGTCAGTGCTTCCGTATGCTGGTGTCTAAATGCTGCATTCATCCTGGTCATTCTTTCACTGGACACCTCTCATCTGGGAAGAGCTGGTTGCCCCAAAAGGGAATTCCAGTGGGGCCTTCATTTGATCAGGCCCCTTGAACCTTTGTTCTTTGCAGCAATAATGACCTGCTATGACCTGGGAATTTCTGGTCTAACTCAGACGTTCCCTTGATGTGCTCATTCAACCAATCCCCAAATGACTTCTCCAGCCTGCCCTCAGTTAGCTCCTGACTGGTGACTTCCACTTTCAGCGCCCTGCTTTTTTTTTCCCTAAAGATTTATTTATTTATGCATACAAGAACTGGGGTACAGGCCAGAGGAGTTGTGGGTGAGAGGATTCACCAGAGACAGAGTGGGAAACAGAACAGGCAGATTGACCAAAATACACTGCTGAGGGGAGCAGTGGGCAAGTCAGGAGAGGTCTGCTGCACCATGTGGGTAGCTCCCTGCCCGGGGATCGAACTCGTGCTGCAGTGGTTGCCAACAGCTTCATAGGTTGCGTCTTAACCCTTTGCACCACCAGGGAGGCCTTCCAGCGCCCTGCTTTGATTGGGATCCTGTCCTATATTCCACAATCTCTCTCTATTCAGCTCTTCCCCCCTCATCTCCCCCATCCTTGCACTTTCAGCAAAACCCTTATGACTCAGATAATTCACTACCACCAGACTTTGGCTACCCCAATACTATCATGTCATAACTATAGCTACAGCCTCCTAGCTGATACCTGTTGGCTGAACCTACACCCTGTGTGCACCTGAAATTCTTCCCAGACTCAAGTCAGGTACAGAGTTGCTATGAATGCCTTCTACATTTTTAGCTAAAATGCGAAAGCTGAAGGAGCCCCAGTGGCCAGCCCTTTGGGGGCACACTAGAGACTTCTCTAGGGAGTGGTATTTCTTGATTAAGCAACAGTCTTGAGCTGTCTGATAGGGTAACAAGGATTTGTTCTACCTAGTATGGAATTTTTATTCAGAAATATTTATATTGTGCACATTTAAATAGTTTCAATTCAAGATACATTCATTTAATTGCACATAATAATAGGAAAGAATTTTGTATTTATTTTTATAGAGTTTGATTGAAAATTCACTTAGAGTGAATTTTTAAAAGCATACCTAAAACATGAAATCCTAATGTTTCAGTCTTTTAAAAACTTGTTCTAAAATTTATTGTCTATCCCCATTGAATATATAAATACCAGGTGGCTAAAATATTGGAATCATTTCATTTTCCTATATGATTTATAAGTATAACTTTCCCCCTCAGGAAAAATATCCAAAACACGGATATGTTAAGCTGACACATTCAAAACATGCTGATTGAAAAAATGAGTAAAGAAATGAGATCTTTTTTTTATAACTTTTTTAAGATACTTTTTTTAAAATTTATTTTTATTTATTTATACAAGAACTGGGGTACAGGCCAGATGCACAGGAGGGTGAGAGGATTTCACCAGAGACAGAGTGGGGAGCAGAATAGGCAGACAGACGAAATACACTGCTGAGGGGAGCAGCGGGTGAGACAGGAGAGGTCTGCTGCGCCATGTGGGACCCTCACCGGCTGGGATCGAACTGGTGCTGCAGAGGCTGCAGACAGCTACATAGCACTGTGCTCCACCGCCTGTGCCACCAGGGGAGGCCCATGAAATGAGATGTTTAGGAAAACATTTAAAGTGAAATTTGAATGAATTCTCAGCTTGAAGTACTAACAGCTTAAAAGAAGTGGGACAAAAATCATTTTGAGATGTGTTAGGAACAAACACAATGGCAGGTATATTCCCTTGGAATTCCAGGGAGCAGGGGAGGAACAATGATTATGAGTATCATATCGGATTTCTGAAAAGCAGGAGTGAAAGAGGTAAATAGTGCATCCTAAACATTTGTTTCCTAAGGAAATGCACTGGGAAGATAAAGACAGGCAGACAGACGATTACTGTGCTCAGTAAATCGGGGAAGGCCGTTCTTGATGGCTTTACAGTCCCAATCGTGGTGAATAGGGCTTCATAATGTGATCTCAGTGAGGTCATTTTCAGCTGAGTTGGAAAATGCAAATACCTGTCAGAATTCTAAAAGATGAGTAAGGATTTGCTAGCCTGTTGGGAGAGATTGTGACTGAACTGGATGCTGAAAAGCATATTTAAGTCCATTGGGAGAGTCAGACACGACAGAGAATTTGCAAGAGAAAGGCATCAAGGAATTGTCCATATTTTAATTTCTCCACCGAACACAAATGCTGGTATGTGGCCCTGCCACTTGTCTTATTTGCCAGATGACCTTAGGTGGACTGGGAGAGAAGCTAACGATTATGGAAATGCCAGCTTCTTGGACAGGAAGCTATCTTCCTATTAGATTGCATTAGATTCCAGCTAGAAATTCTTCCACCTCTTGTTTCTGATCAGGCGTGGGAAGCATTTTCCGCACAGGGCCAGTGTGCTAAGCAGAACCATGATCCACAAGATACCCAGGTCCTAATCCCCAGAACTTGTGAACTTGTCACCGTATGTGGTAAAAGGGACCACAAAGATGTGATTAAGTTAAGGATCTCAAGAGGGGAGCTATCTGGACTATCTGAGTAGGCCCAATTTAACCACATGGGTCCTAAAAATCAGAAAAGCTTTCCCAGGGAGGGAGATGTGACGTGAAATAAAGGCCCAGAGGGATGTACTATGGCTGGCTTTGAAGATGGAGGAAGGGGTTATGAATCAAGGGATGCAAGAATTCTCTAGAAGCTAGAAGAGACAAGGAAACAGATTCTCCCCCAGAGCAGTGAAGAAAGAATGTCAGCCCCACCAACACTTTGTTTAACCCTGTGAGGCAATAAATAATAAATAATTTTCGGTCTGGGAATTTGCTCTATGACTATACTAGCGCAGACATTAAATAACATATACACAAGTCATTTTTTATGGTATTGTTTATAATAGCAAAAAGATTGAGATGACCCCATGTCAATCAACAGGGAAACAGTTAAATAAACCATCACGTAGCCATACAAGGTATACTGTGTAGATGTTAAAAAAAAAGAATGAGTAAGATGCCCCAGTGCAGATCTGGTGCTCACTCTTGACTGTATCCTTAACTGGAAAAATGAAGGCAGAGAACCACACATACACTACCCTTTGTATGATAAGGAGGAATATGAGAATCTGCTTTCATATTTCCTCACATTATGTAAGAGAATATATAAGTCTATAAGAAGTTAATAAAAGTGGTTACTTTTAGGGGATAAAGGAGCAGGTAACAGGTTAATGGGGACGCAGAGGAGTGAAATCTCTCAACATCTTTGTATGTTGTTGTGGTTTTTGAATCTCGCGACTATATTATCTACAAAACAAAATTATATGTTAAGGGAAAAAAGGAAACACATTTTCCACCAGGAAAGGTTCAAGATTCGTTTCCAATGAATGTTATTTGAAACACAACTTAAGAGGATGAAAAAAAGTTGCTTTGATGGGTGACCCAATAAGTGGTTTTATGTTGGTAAGAGTTTTGTGTGGACTTGGACAACTTGGAATCAGATTGCCAAGGACAGAAGGGGGTAGAAATGCTACATAAAATAGAAGTGAGAAAACAAGACTAAGTGAAAGATGTTTTGTATATCCGTATTTCGTGCCAGTTTGTTGAGGAAATCCTAACTAATTTGATGTTATTCAATCATGTCCCGCAATTTTAAGCGAAGTTTTTCTTCCTGGGAGTTATGAGTATGAGGTAAGTGGCCCTCTGAGAACACAGCATCCATGATGACAGGACTCATTCAAATAGGGAACTAAAAGTAAATACATACATATTATACAAGTAAATAAAATAATACCCTTGTCTGCTGAGCATAGTGATTGCTATAAGCATTATTTCAGGCCATTTTCTAATTCAATCTGGGCCCATTTCATTGAAGGTTTGAATAATTTGCTTTAAAATCAGGAGTATTCCCATATCGCCCCCGCATTTCTAATACCCTCCCCAAAATAAGAAGGAAATAATAGCTTTTCAGTGCCCACTTGATTCCTGATGCTTGACATGCTTGAATTACAAAACAGAGATATATTTACTTTGCATACGGAGGTATTGCCATTCTCTACATTTCCCACTTCATTAACTCATGAGTCTCAAGTTAAAAAGCACAGTGGACTTAAGAACAAAATAGGAAACTTAGCCAAAAAAAAAAAAAAAAGGCTTTAGAGGTCTGTGATTTTATAATGTCCCTTCCTTTGCTTTCAAATGGTTACTGTTACCTTTCAGTACTGGATCCATTAACACTAATTTCGTTATTAGAATATCCATTACTAGCACTTAATCCACTTAAGAGTTGCTCTTTAAAATGAAGGAAAGAGCTATCTTCCTTAAACCACACAGATTAAATCTCCTCTCTAAGTGAATAATAAAGCATATTACTGAGATAGTCCATTTCTCTTTTGGTGATTTTTGGTAAAATTTTCTATTGGTCTAACTAATTTAAATTATAAAGGGATGTTGTTGATGATGATGGTTTTGTATCCTGCTGGTTTGCAAATAATAAACTCACCAGGGCTTCTTGACTTGTAGGCAGCACCATATACTCTGGCTGGGGGTTACATGTACCTTGTTACTAGGAATATTCAGGTTGTAGAATGGGTTTTCCCCTCTCAAAATGATAAACCCTACCACTGGCAGATAATTTTTGTTGCTGTGAATTTAATCATGGACCAAGACAAAATGACCAGAACGCTTGACCTGAATTGGACTGATTTTGAGATCAGTGGGATTAAAATATTCAGAAGACCCTTGGTGTTGGATTATTTTCCCTTTTATTTCATTTGACTTCTTTCAATGATTAGCATGGCAGGAGGACTCAGGTGGCAGGAAATCCCAGGGACTTGTCACAAGAGAACTTTGTTCCAATCTTTATTTTATAGTTACTCTCTCGAGTTTATCAAATTTGCCTAATGACCATGGCTGGATCCCTCCCATTTCTCTCATCTCTAACTCATCTTGTAATGATCAGTTCAGTGAATTCGCATAAAAGGTGTTTTGAGCTGCTCCAAAGATAGTTCCTGTTTCCAGCTAAATTTTTGTCCTCCCAAATCTGATATGCTGAAATCCTAACACCGGTAGCTCAGAATGTGACAATTTGGAGACAGAGCATTTAAAGAGATCATTATCTTAAAATTAGGTCATTAGGGTGGGGTTCAAATCCAATATGACCTTTGTACTTAAAGGAAGAAAAGATTGGGACATAATGACACAAGGAATGCATGTGCAAGGGGAAAAGACCACGTGAGAGCATAGGTTTGTCCCGATTCATGCGTTGCCAGTCTCTCCAGTATAACTGACAAGGTTTCTGTTGCTAAGAAGTTCAAAGCGTGAAAGGAGGTGTAAGTTCATTCATTTATTTTAATAAACATTTTTACTCTAAATAGTGTTAGATTTGCAGGAAAGTCACAAAGATTGTGCAAAGAATTCCCTAAAACCCCCATCCAGTTTCCCCAGTCTCTAGATTACAACTGCATTATTACATTACAATGGTGCCTGTGTCAAAACTAATGAACCATTGATAATACATTATTATTAATTAAAGCCCACACTTTATTTTGGTGTGTGTGTATATATATATATAGAGTATATATATGGTATATATACGGTATATATACAGTATATATATGTGTGTGTGTGTATATATATATACACATATATATATGCAATGGAACACTACTCTGCTATAAAAAAGATTAACTCTTGCCATTGTGATAATGTGGGTGGACCTGGAGGGGATAATGCCAAGCAAAATAAGCTAGGAGAGAGAGAGCATGCACGGGTTCACCTATATGTGGAATATAGAAATAAAAGAAAGGGTCAGTCAAAATTGAACCTTAGAAATCTGCTTCTAGAATTGAGGCTACCAGAGGGGGAGAAGGGAGAGCAAAGTAGGGAAGAAGCCCACTGGACTGTGATGGAGGACTGTGGGTGCCTGGGTGGTGAGTGTGGTGTGGTGACAGGCCTCTGAGGAGGTCTGATCCCTTGCCTCTGACGCAAATAGTGCTGTAAAGCAATGTTACCTCAATAAAAATAAATAAATGAATAGAAATGGGAAGAATAA
The DNA here is from genome assembly GCF_964194135.1 of Talpa europaea. NCBI lineage: Eukaryota > Metazoa > Chordata > Mammalia > Eulipotyphla > Talpidae > Talpa > Talpa europaea. The sequence goes on from NC_140081.1 coordinate 8,389,121, forward strand.
ATAAATAAATAAATGTAAGGCAGCAAAACAAAGCCCACACCATTCAGATTTCTGTAGTTTTCCCTTTATTCCTCTGATCGCCTCTGCCACATCATCATGTCCCCATCTGGCCTCTCTGGACTGTGACTATGTCTTAGACTCTCCTTGTTTTTGATGACTCGGAGTTTTTTGGGTTACTGATGAGGTATTTTATACAATGCCCTTCAATTTGGATTTATCTGGCCTTTTTCCTCATACACAGGAATTATGTGCTGGGCAGAAGAAGGCTGTAGAAGAAAGTGCCATTCTTGTCACGTCAGGCCAGTGGTGCCTGCTGTCACACGACTTATCTCTCCTGAAGTTGACCTGCATCACCCGATGGAGGCAGTGTTTGTCCAGCGTCTCCACTATAAAGTTGGCCTGCCCGCCCTTCCCACACTGCCCTGGGGCACAGCCCATGTGGGAGGAGCAGGGCCAAGCCTCCACTTTCTTAAAAGAAAACAATCTACATAAATTATTTGGACTTCATATGCATGGGAGATTTGTCCACTGTCCCCCATTTGTTGATGTCTACAATCATTTACATACTCGTGGAGGTTTATTTTATACTTTGGGTTATAATCCAACCCTACATTTTTTATTCTGTTGCTCGAATTGTCTCAGCGCTGGCCATTGGGGGGCCTTTCAGTCAGCTCCTGTGTCACTTTGACCCCATCAGGGTGTTACGCCCTTATTTTCCACCAGGATGTCAGTGTGTAATACAGAAAGGACTTCCATCATCTCAGGTCCTGGCAGCTGGGAGATTTCTCAAATTATATGATTTTATAAGTTGAACAATTTTATGGGAGAGGGAAAAGAGAGGAAGAGAGAAATCTGGCTAGTCTGCCATCCTCTCTGTTTGTGGCCTGTCCGTGCCAGGTCCCCTGCCCAGACCAGTGTTCCTCTACTGGGCAACTTCTGCCTACAACCACCCTGCCCACCTGGCTGAGACTTTCTCAGGAGTGTGTGTAAAATCTGCATTTTGTCCTAAAGGCTCTCCCTGCTGTTTGTTCCCCTTCATCCCTCGAAGGACTTTCTTCTGATAAATCTCTGCACGACTAATTCCATCTTAGCATGTGATTCTCAGAAGACTTGAACTGACATTTTAGGCTTCTGACCAGCAGAATGAAGTTGAAGAAGTTGCAACTCAGGAAAAAATAAAATTTTCATGGGTAAGGCAGTTAGAAATAAGCTCTGAGACTGGCTATGTGGGGGTATTTCTCTTTCAAGAACTTGTTCTCTGTTCATACTTAAAACCTTTCATTTCATTAACCTCTTATTGAAGGATAACACACATACAGAAAAATACACAAATCACAGGTGGACAATCCTGAGATATTTGCTAGTTATTCAGGTAACCAGCACCCAGATCAAGAAACAGAACACGGGGCTCCCTGGTGGCGCAGGCGGTTGAGCATCGCACTGTGAAGCTGTCCGCAGCCTCTGCAGCGCGGGTTTGATCCCAGCCTGCCGGTGAGAATCCCATATGGCGAAGCAGACCTCTCCTGTCTCACCCGCTGCTCCCCTCAGCAGTGGATTTCGTCAGCCTGCCTGTTCTGTTCCCCACTCTGTCTCTGGTGAATCCTCTCACCCTCCCGCACATCTGGCCTGTACCCTGGTTCTTGTATAAAAACAAATAAAAAATAAATCTTAAAAAAAAAAAAAAAAAACAGAACTTGAGCAGCACCCATGAAGCCTCCCTTGTGTCTCCTCCCAGTACTGCAGCCAACGTAATGGTGATGCATGACTTTAGACAGAGATCAATTTTACCTCTTATGGGGCCTTATGGGGATGAGTCACTCAGGATTCATCTTCGAGTCTAGCTTTTCTCACTTCACATTATACTCAATGGGATCTAGCCATGCTCTCCGTGCAGCAACAGCTTATTCACCCTCATGGCGAGAGTTCAAAAGCTTTCGCAAATACAAGTCTTGTCAAATGCATCTTCAAGTCGACTGGAGATATCCAGCTAAAGGGTCTTATCATGTCCAATTTTTCACTTGACTTTCCATGATTCTTGAAGATGGTTTCTGCCTCTTCTCTTGGCACAGGGTTTCACAAGTCCTGGCATGCAGAAAACGTTCCTGAGACTCTGAAGTTTTCTTTCCAAGAATCCTTCTATTTTCTAATTACTCTCCCTGGGACCATTATATACTTCCAGTGACGGAGGACAGTTATTGTTCTCTCTTAGTCGTCGCTTGGCTGTAGTGCTTCTCTGCTTGCTTTTAGAGCAACTTCTAAATGCTGCCTAGCTTCTGCCATCATTTTAAAATTCAAGATCCAAATGCATCAGCCAAGTTCCAAGAACCATGTGCAGCCAATGGACACACGCTGACGTGTACACCATGTTCTTCTAAGGGAAGGATTTGTTCTTCCCCAAGGTCTTTTTCCTGGTACTTCCAAACTAGAACCAGCATGATCCTATCTCAAAACACAAGGCTGCCTTTGAGAACAGGATGCCAAGAGGGAATCCTTTATGACTGTCTTGGTATTTCAAAGCTCACAGAGCCACTCTTCAGGGCTTTATGAGTCCCCTGGTTTTCCTCTAACTCTTTATGGACCAGTCATCAACTTTGTGTTGGATGCCTTTCCCCCCCAACATCCAAAGAGACCATGTTTCCCAGGCTGTTTTCTGCTGGAATTTTGTCCTGAACTTTTCCTAGCCACTTGGAATGATGTCTTCAGTCAGATTGCCTTGGTTTGCTCAGGACATGGTCCTCTGAGCATGGTTGCCCTTTTGCTTTGTGATGAATTAACATCTAACAACGACCGCCCTCACTCAGGGTCTGCTACTTACAGAGCCATTTACAAACCTTACTATAATCTGCAAACCTGCGATACAGGTATTATAACTTTGATTTATTGACAGGGACGCCAAGGCCCCGAGAGGTTAAATGCTCTGCTTAGAGTCCTACAGTTAGCAAATGGCGGAGCTGAGATTCACACTTAGCCTTTGGCTCCCAGATTCATTCTTATTTCACTCCCCGATTATACTCTTCTTCCCTCAGGCTCAGCCATCCCCAGTTTCTTCTGTTCTCCATCTGCTCCCCATATTATAACACTCGTGTGCAAGCACGCACAGGACACACATACACAGTGCGCTTCATTCTCTTTTGATGCAGTTACTTCCCTCTTCTACTGTCCACATGCTGGGGCCAGAATTACCTAAGAGAATAGTCAGCACCCCAAAGTATGGTGGCCTAGCAAGTGAAAACCTAGACTCATGAATCAGACCACGTGTGAGGGAATCCTTGTTGCTCCACTTACTAGCTGTGAAATCATAGGGAAGCTGCTTTATTTCTCTGAACCTCAGTTTCCTCATCTTTAAAATGGAGATAATAAAAGGGCCTTTCTCATAGTGCTAAATAAGATAATGCATGTAAAGCTCTTCGCACTTTGTGTATAATAAATGCTTAGTAAACATTATTATTCTTATTCATGGTATCCCACAAAGTCAGGGGATACTGGTTGAGTAATAGAGGTCAAGAGCAATGATTCCCAAACCTGGGTCTTGGTCTGGGCCATCTACAAAGCTTTCGGGAAAGACTTTTTCCTTGGCTCTTCCCCTGGAAGTTCTGATTCAAAAAGATTAGGATGGAGCCTCGGAATCTGTGTTTTTGAAAGTTTCTCCAGACCATTCAGATGTTCTGCCAGACTTGGAAATCTCATACTTAGAGAGCAGTCCCCCAGGGCGGTGGTTCCAGAAGTTACAACCAGGTCATCTACAGAGGATGTCCCCAGGTTCTGTCTCTCTCATGCTGAGTAACACTCCTCTAGCCACTCGCACATAAACACCGGTACACAAACATGCTACTCACATGCCATGGCCTGGATTGAGCCATCAGGGTTGAATTCCAGAAAGGTAAGATAACTCCTTTGTTGCTGTGCATTAGAAAGTAGCCCAGTGAAGCCCTGTGTGGGGTGGGGGTGGTGAGTGGGATGGGTCAAGGTGGTGGACCAGAAGGCTGGTCAGGACCAGCAGCTGTCATTACTCCTGAATCTCCTTTCAGATCCAAGCCATGGCCAGCTTACCTGTGTCCCCACCCACAGGACAGGTCTTAAAACCAGCACTACCTCTGCAGTCCACCAGCCACAAGCAAAGTGAAAGCTGGAGAAATAGTTGAAACTATGGGATTCCCCCGGATGGTCATTTCCACACTGGCTTGATCCAGTGCATCGCTCTTTCCCCCAAAGAAGAGGCTGCTCTCCTGGCTGCCGGCGAAGTCTCCAATTTTCACTGTGCGCAGCGCTCATCTCCACCTCCACACCCGTTTGCTTCCAAGTCTGCAGCTGCAGCTTTAGAAACCCCAGGACTGAGATGAGCCATACAAGTTACAACTCTGAGTTCTGAGGGATATAATGGAAAAGGTGCCTGGGGCCTCTAGATTTCTCAGGAGACCGGAAACAGTCCTTGAAAATGCAGGCATTGACTTCCATTCAAAATTGGTGCAGTTCATTTAATCAACCTGAGGAATAACCAAGGCTGGAAAAATAGCTGTTCGATCCCAGCTGATCCACAGCCCCAGGTGCTTTGATTCTGACTGCAGCTGGGATTTGTTTTCCTGTGAAGAGGCTGTAGCAAGGGCTTTTATCATCTACTGTAAGTACAATAACAGCAGGAGACCAGGGAGCGAGGGCAAAATTAAGCTCTGTGACAAATGATTTTGTTTCTTTCTATTAACAATCATGATTTGACCTGAGCTGCCTCAATTAAGGGGTGGGGAGATGCCCTTGGTTTGTTTGGGGTGTGTGTGTGTGTGTGTGTGTGTGTGTGACGAAATGAGACAGAACTAGAGACGAGAGAGATGAACAGAAGAGATGACAGGGTGTTAATTTGGTGTGGCATATGCGAGTATGCTTTAGACTAAGTAGATGGTGCACCGTGTGATTTCACTATTCCCACCCACCCCCCTTCCTCACTCTAATAATCCAGGAAAGATCACAAACACTATATTTATGAGCGCTCATTATGCCAATGTGTCCGTTTGATGAATGGTGTCACTGATTAATGAAGACTTGAAACAATTGGATTCTGACTCCAAAGAAGTACACAGCTTTTAAGGAAAAAAATCAAATAATTGGCAGTCCTTCTGCCTCAAATTCTCCCTTCCAGGTTTCAGCCTTTTAAAAATATATCTCTTTACCTCGTTGGTATTTCCCTGTTCACAGGCACATTTCTCACAAGTAATAAAGCGTGTGAAACCAAGTTGGTGAGGCCTTTTTCAATTTTACCCTTTTAGTCTTGAAACATGAAATATTGTTTTCCTAGGCGACCCGCGGGACTGAGATGAGCCGTACAAGTTACAACTTGTAGGAATTAAACCCAGACCGTGGAGGAAGGTAATTATGCACCCCCATCTGGTTTACGGAGGCACTGAAGCCCTTGGTAGGGCAATTTTATGCTACTTGCTAGTTGGAGCTTTTTTTCCCAGGAAACTTATTTTTTAGCTTTTTATTTTAAAATAAGTTCACAATGACAGAAAAGTTGCAAAAATTGCACAAGCATGTGCAGACACCTTTCACCCAGCACAGCGCAAGTAACTGAACTGCAGACCTTCTCCAGATTTCTGCCTCTCTTCCCACTGACGTCTTTTTCCCATTCCAGCATCTGTTCCTCCTTCGGCACCTAGATCTGTGACAGCACCTCCGTCTTTCCTGAACTTGACAGCTTTGAAGAGCACTAGTCGGTTGTCTTAAAGAATGTCCCTCAGTTACAGTTGGCCTAATGGTTTCTCATCATTTGATTGACGTGACCCGTTTGGGGCAAGAACTCCGCAGAAGCCATAGTGGATCCTACTCCCAATATCATCAGAGGGCACACGATATTAAGGTGCCTGATTATTGGTGATGCTAGCCTTGATGGCATGGTTAAGGCATCTGTCATGTTGCTCCACATTAGGTCACTGTTCTTCTCTTTGTAAATAAGTCCCTTGAAAGAGCCTGTTTCCCTTCACATGTTCACGCATCAATGTGAGCCCCCACCGTGGATCTTGCCTCGCAGACAGCTTTTAAAGGATCACACCGGTTGCTGTTCATAGAGGCTTCGGAGAGAAGGTTCGGGAAGGGCCAGGTGTGCTACAGCGGTCTCAGTTCCCACAACTGTGTACAAAAAGCAAGTCTCCCACCGGACAAATGCAAGTGCTGGGCCTTGGGAACCAGGAATGTGCGTTGTTGTATTTCCAGGCTTGGGACTGATAGAAGAGGATCTCTCTCAGCTGCTGCAGAACATGGGGAGGTTTAGCTGCAGAAAATCTTCTTGACTATCTCTCCTCAAACAAGAAATAAAATCTTCCATTAAGTTTCCCTGATAGTTCTGACCTCAGCCCTACCACAAATGACTTCCCAATTGGCGTATGTCTTTTGTTTTGCCAGTGACAACTCCCCTCACCTTCATTATCACCACCATCTCATGTGGGAAAACTTGGGTGTTCTTTTCTTTGCTCTTTCTAGGACTTTGAGTAAAGTCAAGGTCCTAGATTCCATTTTTGAAGAAACTGTCAATATCAGTGGTGAACTCATGAGCACACATCTGAGGAGTCCATAACCAGCTGCTTCGAATGACTTTTATCTCTTTCTGGACATATTCAATCTGCCTTAAACTCAGAGATGTTTCTGAAAACTCTTCCTTAACTGAGAAACAAACTCTTCAATTAAAATATTCCTATGGAGGGCCTCCCCGGTGGTGCAGCGGTTGAGCGCTGGGTTGTTCGATCCCCGGCTGCTCCCCGGCCACCGGAGGAGGGTCCCACATGGCGCGCAGACCTCTCCTGCCGCCCGCTGCTCCCCTCAGCAGTGTCCTTCGGTCCTTCTGCCTGCTCTGCTCCCCGCTCTGGCTCTGGTGAATTCTCTCACCCTCCCGCGCTTCTGACTGTACCCAGTGCTTGTATAAACAAAACAAACAAACAAACAAACAAATAAATAAAACATGCCTCTATTAAAAAAAATATTCCTATGGAATTAAATCAGAGGCAGAATGGAAATGAAGTTTTGATAAGCCCATTGCCTTGGCTGAAAAATTCCCTCCAAGTGGAGCGAATACAATTTTGATGTGTTCCAAGGAGAAGGGAAAAAGAAGAATTAGAAATAAAAACAAGATGGGTTGAAGTCTAAGGCTTTTCTCTTTTGACCTACAGTTAACTGCAGTTAAATATGTCTGTGACCTTGGAATATTTTCTGCCGGGCAGTGGCAACATGTTCTTAGTGTGCGACCCCACCTTTAGAGCTGCCCCCTCAATAACGCCTTCTTCTTTGATAACCCAAGTGGCAAATTCGACTCTTCCACCCCAGAGGCAAAGGTAGTTGAGTGAGAGGAAACTGCTCGAGACCCCTGAGGTGCTCTAACGCTCTCGCTCAGCCTCAGACTAAGGAGTGCATTGGTGAAGTCTGCAGAGCAGGTGGTCAGGAAAGGACACCTCCTACCACCTCGACCGTTCTTGCCCAGAGAAGGTGGTGCCACCGGAGAAAGACCCTCACCCAGCCTCCTACTTAGCCCGAACGGTCACGACACTACTCACTTGTGACGAGCTAAACTAACCTGATAGGACTGACTCATGTCACAGAACATCGTTTCTACAGGTCCATTTGGAAATCAAGGATTTACTGCCTGACTCCAACCAGTTGAATTTATTAGCCAAACCATCTGTAAAACTCCAGCATCAAGCACTTAATGTGGAACATCGTTAATTTGATGGGGGGCAGGGGGGAGGGGTCCCTGAAAGAGAAGATTATGAATTACTGTTTCCCTAGTGAGTTGTTTAAAAAAAAAATCCAAGTCCCCAGAAGATGTTAACCACCTTGGTGACTTTGAATGCCACTCAGTAAAGCTCATGTGCGCTCTGGAGAGCAGAGCATGCAGACTTTTCTAACAGGAGAAAAGGGAAGGAGGAGGAAGGGTAAATGCCACTTACTGGGCACCCGATTCGTCCTAGTTAATTTCAGTTATGAAAATGTTCAGTCTTGGGCCTCCCCGGTGGCGCAGCGGTTGAGCGCTGGGTTGTGAAGCTGCCCGCAGCCTCTGCAGCACCCGTTCGATCCCCGGCTGCTCCCCGGCCACCAGAGGAGGGTCCCACATGGCGCGCAGACCTCTCCTGCCGCCCACTGCTCCCCTCAGCAGTGTACTTCGGTCCTTCTGCCTGCTCTGCTCCCCGCTCTGGCTCTGGTGAATTCTCTCACCCTCCCGCGCTTCTGACTGTGCCCAGTGCTTGTATAAACAAAACAAACAAACCAACAAACAAATAAATAAATAAAACATGCCTCTGTAAAAAAAAAAAAAGTGTTCAGTCTTCATGGCGGCTCTGCAAGGTGAATAACAGCACTGGTCCATTTTGTGAAGGAGAACTGAGATCAGAAAGGTTGAGAAATCTGAAATCGTAAAGGGAGGTTCAAAGCCAGGTTGGCGTGGTGCCAAGGACGATGCCTTGTGGATGACCCCGTCCGGCCTTTAGGGAGCCCAGCGCTTCTGCGCCTTCCCCATGACTTCAACAATGGTGGCCCAACAGCAAGTTTAGAAAACACCCTTTCAGTTCATGATGACCCAGCTGGGGATGTGCTTGCTAGTCCTGGTTCTGCCTGGAATACACCATTGCTGAGAACCGCCTCTGGCCCCTGCGCCTCCAGCTCGGCCTCAGGCGGACGTATAAATGCACCCCCAGACTGCATCGCACATTCTCCGAGTAGTAAAATGATTTGTCCAGCAGCCCTCCTGGCCTTCTGTGTGTCTCCTGACAGCTTTAGGTGGAGCTGAACACCCCATGAATTTTTCTGAGAGCTGATAAACAAAATCAACACCCAGAGTTTTTCAGTAATGACCGGGAATGCAGCAAACCTAAAGCACTTAAAATCCCATTGAAAAGCTGAGAATTTGTGTTTTTCCTTCTCTCCTTTTCACTCCTAATTTTCGTCCTCTCAAGTAGGTAAACAAAATCTTTTATTTTCTCATCAAAACACACATCATTAACTGCTATTCAACTCAAGCCCAAGAAATCCCTGAGCAACCTCTCAGTTTTCATTAATGCCAGCAAGAAAGAAAGTACCGTTGATGGAGCCGTGGCTAGCTGGGACCAGGTCGGCCTCAGGGGGCTCCTGGTGCCAGGGACAGCGCCATAAAGTGAGGTCAACAAGTAGGCCCTCTGTCTGTGAGTCAGGAAAGACAGACAGCGCTCCTTGGATCTGAGGTGTTAATGCCTCCCACTTGCCAGGGTCACAAGGGGCCAGGGTTGCCAAGAGAACAGGTTGGGGAGACCAGAGCTTCCCAGCCAAGGTCAAATGGAGGCCAGCGAGTCTGGGTAAGGAGACATAGGTGGTCTGGGAAGGACAAATTAAGCCGGAGGAGACTGACTGACCAACAGACTGCCTATCTGCAGGTGCAACACAGCTTCAGGTCTAGTTCTGGCTGCCACGGGACTGTTCCCCAAACATAGCACTGTGCTTCCCCTGCGATGAGAGAAGGCAGCAGGCTTGGGGGCTATTATGTAGACAGCAGTTGGCCCTCAATATGGCTCTCTGGGCCAAGGTAGTATCGTGGGTTTATGGAGGAAGTTTCAAGGTGATGAAGAAGGAACATATAAGCAGGACATGGGGCCAAGCCACGGCCATCCAACAGATTGGAAATGGAATGGCGGACAAGACGGGAAAACCTGCCCAATCTGCCATAACATGCTAAAGAGTCTTGGCAATTTCATTAAATTTAAATCAACAAGTGTAGGTTGGATCATGCTCTGTAAAACTGTGGGGAGCAGGGACCTTAAACATCTTGGATTTATCACTCATGGTTTTATCTTAACGAGGGTACTGATAATCCATGCCAGGTGGCATCTTGCAGACACTGGATGATGGTAGTTTGAGACTGGTGTGGAGAGTGAAACACTTGACTAGTGATGAGTGTAGCTGGCCTTCAGCCACGGTGGCATCTCTGCTGTCTCCTCGTGACCACCAAGAGACAGTGTGGCAAGAGTGTGAATGCTGGGATTGCACAGCCTGGGGTTATAATCCCAGCTTTGCCCTTACTAGCTGTAAGACATTGGGAAAATGACTTAACCTCCTGGTGCCTTGTTTTCCCATCCATGAAATGGGTGAATAATGCTACTTGGACATTGAGGGTGTAATGAAGATGAAATGACTTAATACAGGTTGATCTGAAAGTGTTAGCGCCACTTTAAGTTTTAATAACTTCTGAAATGTAAATGTTATAAACACACAAAAAATACCATTCAAAAGTTAAGTAATTTAAAAAAATGAAATCTTTAAAGAAAAAAGTTAAATAGAAAAACAATACCATTAACAGATGGGCAGCAGATCTGAGCAGACAATTCACCACAGAGGATATCCGGAGGGCCAGTAGGCACATGGAAAAGTGTTCATCATCACTTTCAATAAGAGAGATGCAAGCTAATACCACAATGAGGGGCCTCCCCTGGTGGCGCAGTTGGTTGAGCGCAGCACTGTGAAGCTGTCCGCAGCCTCTGCAGCGCCGGTTCGTTCCCAGCCGGCCGGGGAGGGTCCCACATGGTGAAGCAGACCTCTTCTGTCTTGCCTGCTGCTCCCCTCAGCAGTGTATTTTGTCAGTCTGCCTGTTCTGCTCCCTGCTCTGTCTCTAGTGAATCCTCTCACCCTCCCATGCCTCTGGCCTGTACCCCAGTTCTTGTATAAAAATAAATAAATAAATCTTTAAAAAAAAAAAAAAGACCACAATGAAACACCGCCTCACGCCTGTGAGAACAGCCCCTATTAAAAAGACCATGTGTGAAGGGAAAAGGACCCCTTGCAGACTGTGGGTGGGCATGTAGACTGGTCCAGCCTCTGTGAAAACAAGATGGAGGCTTCTCAAAGTATTAAACATAGATCTGCCATATGACCCAGCAATTCTACTCCTGGGGATCTACCTAAAGGACACAAAAACACTAATTCAAAGGGCTGTGCATGCCTAAGCTCACTGCAGCACTATCTACAGTGGTCCAGTTATGGAAACGACCTAAGTGCGCAATGGCAGATGCCTGGATTAAGAAAACGTGGTCTATGGACACGATGGATTACTAATCAGCTATTTAAAAAACCCAAAATCTTGCCATTTTCAGTGACATGGATAGAACTGGGGGGGGATTAAGCTAAGTGAAATAAGTCAGAAGGAGAAAGACAAAAACCAGGTGATTTCACTCGTGTGGAATATAAAGAAACAAAATAAAGGAACAGACAAAACTAAACCAGAACAGACCCTAGAAAACTGATCATAGAATTGAGTTGACCTGAGGGGTAGAGGGTACAGAGTAAAGGGAGGAGGGGCCCAGTGGACTGTGGTGGATTATGGGTGCTGTGGTGGTGGGTGTGGTGTATAACATACATGTGAAGAGGTATCACCTGTACTCCCAAATCATACAGTGTTCCAAACCAATGTTATCCCCCCAATAAAATACAATTTTTAATAATAAAGTAAAGCTAATAAAATGTTTATGTCAAAAGATTAATAAATAACAAGTGCTGGAGAGGATGTGGAGAAAAAGCAAGCCTATTGCACTCTCATTGGGAATGTAAATGTTTTAGAAAGTCATCTGGATTTACATTAAAAAACTAAAAATGGAGGGCCTCCCTGCAGCACGAGTCCGCAGCCTCTGCAGCACGAGTTCAATACCCGGCTAGGGAGCTACCCACATGGCACAGCAGACCTCTCCTGACTCATCCACTGCTCCCCTCAGCAGTGTATTTCAGTCAGTCTGCCTGTTCTGTTCCCCACTCTGTGTCTGGTGAATCCTCTCACTCCCCCACATCTCTGGCCTGTACCCCAGCTCTTATATGCATAAATAAATAAATCTTAAAAAAAAAACTAAAAATGAAAATCCTGAATGACCAGCAATCCCACTCTTGGGCATCCATCCAAAAAATATAAAACCATCAATTAAAAAATTATATGCTTCACAATGTTTATTGCAGACTTATTTGCAAAAGCTAGGATGTGGAGGGCCTCCCTGATGGCGCAAGGAGTTAAGCACAGCACTATGAAGCAATCCGCAGCCTCTGCAGCATGAGTTCGATCCCGGGCCAGCCAGGGAGCTACCCACATGGCGCAGCAAACCTCTCCTGACTTGCCCGCTGCTCCCCTCAGCAGTGTACCTCGGTCGATCTGCCTGTTCTGTTCCCCACTCTGTCTCTGGTGAATCTTCTCACGCCCCTGCACCTCTGGCCTGTACCCCCCAATTCTTGTATGCATAAATACATAAATCTTAAAGGAAAAAAAAGGTAGGACGTGGAAGTGGCCACTGATAAATGATTGGATCAGAAGATGTGTTCTAGTCACACAATGGAATATTACTCTGCCATGAGGAAAGAAAAATATTGCCATTTGCAGCAAAAATGGAAGGAGGTCAGGGAATGACGTGCAAAGCCAATCAGAATGACAAAAATGCTGGACATTTACGGCTATCAGACTATTTGACAAAGCAGTGTACTTACAAAAGCTAGCTAGCAAAAACTCGCAAAGGCAGCAAGGTCCCTGGGCTTAAGGGAGGGGGAGAGAGTAAAGGTGAAAGGGATACAAGAGATGGTGGTGGGGAGACTGAAGTCTTTAGACAGAAACTGAAATTATTTCAATTTACTTTATATTTCTTTAGTTTGTGAATTCCTTTTGCGTGCATGGAAAGCACAGGGAATAGTGGTAGAAACGCAGTGTGAGTGCCTGGAAAATGTGTCCCTCGTCCTGAAGAGGTGGAAGCTGTGGGCCTGCAGTACTTCTGCCAAAGTCAGGATCCCATTTGTTGGGGAGGAACTTCTACATTTCCACGAGACAGCGTCTGCGGTTGAAGATGACACAGTAGTTCAAAGAAGGGGTAGGTGGACGTGACCCTGAGCAAACCCTTCTCGGGACAGGGAGTGCTCAAACACTTCTTGATCACTCAAAGCCCTGAAAGAAAGGCCTTAGGCTGAGCGTTGTTTTATGAAATCCTTTTATACCAGCTCCTTTAACAGCTACAAGTGGTATGATTTGCGTAGCATCAAAACACACCAAAAATGATATCCCTACCAGTCTGTCTCAGCGCCTGAAATGCCACCATTGCAGGCTCAGGGTATCAGCTGCAGACACCCCAGGGAGCATTAAGTGCTTTTAGTCATCAAAGCTGGAGTGTGACTTTGTTTAATCAGCTGTTCTCCCTAACAGCGAGCTCAGAGGGCAAGCAGAGCTATGCTGACTGTAGCGGAGGACAGGTGAGTGTGCAAACCCAGGGCATTGCCCTGCGGACAGGGGTGCCAGCCTGAGCAGCAGCAGCAAAAGGAGGGCAGACACTCGGGAAGAAGGCAGGCCAAGGAAGGAACAGGCAGCAGCCTTGAACCTGTCTGAGCTCTTCGACTTTGGATCTCCCAGGAATCGCAGCAAATATGCTTCATGAATGATTAGATTATCGATTACAATCTTCTTGTAAAGGGCTTTTTAAAAGAGTTACAACCAGACAGAAATCTTAAACTTTACTGTTGAATGTTGTTGAATTTTAATTTGCTTGTTTGTTTGCTTCCCCAAAGAATTACTAGTCCCTTACCATAAACTTGCAAAGTGATTTATATTCTTCACAATTAGGTTCCCTTAAGAAGAATCACTCAGTAATGTAATTAAAAATGAAAACCTTAACTCCTCGTCTTTAAAATGCAATAGTAACGACATTTCCTGGATAGCATATAACATTTCAAGCTTCTTTTTAATTTTGTCTTCTGCATAAGATGGTGCTTTAGTGGTAGACATTAATTGCACTAAAATGGTAATGCAAAACTACCAGCAACTGGCAGCCATATATCTTGCACTTGCTCAGATCAATGCTGTGATTATAATTAAGAATGCATATTTGTGTCTGGGATAAATCTTCATATTGTGACATGCAAAATAAGATTTAAGATAATTATTTTCTTTCGAGTCTACCTCTAAATTGAAGAAGAATGTGTGGAGGGAGATTTTGTGGAAATGAAGGCTAGAGCGGCCTGCCCTAGACTAGAAGTCACTAGTCTGGCTCCTGCAAACTTGGTGATGACTGCCAGGACTGTAGGTTTGGCGTAGCCAAAATGCACCTGTTAAATTACATGTAAGAAAGAGGCTGAAAAAGTGCTCAGGTGCCTAACTCTATAGGGGTGTTTATGAGCACCCCATATGTGAATGTGCATTCAGTGAAGAGTTCTGGAAGGTGCTATGAAAATGACAAAGTGATGGTGGTGGCGGGGAAGAGCTGATTTTAGGATGTAAGGTTCTGGAACCATTCACATAATTTACCCCTGGGGCTGGGATTAAGGTGGGGCTGACAGAGGCGCTTTGAAGAGAAAGCCTACCCCTCACCTAAGGAGTCCTCACTGGTGCAGGGCGATCTTTTCGTGGCGGCCTCTCTCGGACCTTGCACCTGCCAGCACTCAGCAATACTTGAAAGACCCACTCCTTTCTCTCCAGTTCCAAAGCGGGAAGATTTGGAAAACGGAGCAGATGCTTTCCTGCCAAGGAAACCTCTAGGATCGGGAAACATGAACAGGAAGTAGAACAGGCCTTGCTTGACTCCACCCTAACTATCCTGTGAGATGTTCAAGTCACCAAAATGGAAGCGTAAACTGGAATGCTTTCTACCCTCAGAAACTGGGGGGAACAGGGAGAAGAGACAGAGTCCAATTGGACCAGGAGGAGAGGGGGTGGTGATAGAAGGGACAGGGCAGGGGTGAGGGAGGTTTTAAGAGAGCATCATTTTAGGGTCAAGTCTTGCGACCTTGAAAGTAGAAAAGCGATAGCTTAGAGAGTGAGGCTGTACGAGGCGATTGTGTGGTCTGCAAGAAGCTAAGCGAAACGTGTTTGGGTGCAGGCCCAAGATGGCAACAGAGGAACCGGGGAAATGCAAAGCTCATTTGGAGTTTGGAGCCTGTGTGGTGAGGTCTGACCACCACGTTGAACATCTGAATTCTCGGTGAAGGCTCTGCTTTGCCTCTTCCCTGCATGGTTCGGATTATGAAGGGCTAGAACTTTCGTTCCTGCTCTCCTTTCCTGGGGAATTAATAAGCAAAGGAAGCCTGGGTAAAACCTCCCCAGGGTGGGCAGTGAACACAGCACAGGGCCGCTCACTCTGGTTCTTACAGGGGGAGCGCTTTGCATAGGTCTTTGTTCCTTCCCTTTTGGAAAATGAGGAACCAAACAGAAAGCTGCCACCCTGGAGATGGTGTCGTTGCTACATGCTGCTGTCTCTGCCCAGGCAGGGACTGAGTTGTATGTTCTCTAAAACCCACAGCCTCGGTTTTTAAAATCTTCAACCCACCTTCAGACTTGGAGTTTAAAAGCCAACCTTGTTCCTCTGCTTTTAACCCTCCTTTCCATAGAAGTTTCCAGAAAAGCTCAGCAAGGGAACTAAAAACTGCCAATGTCCACAAGATTTCCAAATAACAGCAACAATAAATTGAATATATACGTATACATTTAAAACCCTCACCCAAACATTTTAAAGTTTAAAACACCAGTGTTTGCCTTAGCCTGAGGCAAAAAATGATTTTTTTATTACATGGGGAGAAAGAGCATGAAATCTCACAGACCTTTGCCAAAGCTGAACCTCTGGGTATGCTTTGAGAAGGAGCAGGACGTTGAGCTGGCCACGGAAGGCACGCTATTTAATTAAAAGTGCATGAGTCCCTCTGGCTCCATCTTCCTGATATTCACCAAACTCTGCCTTGCTTGGTCCTCTTTCTTTTCCTGAGCGGGGGCGGTTCTTTTGGGGGAATGCACGAGGGAGAGGACAGGCTCACCCTTGCTGACCAGAAAGGCCTTGACAGAAACAAGCCTGTTTCTAGCTTCTAGTCTCTTCATAAGGACTTCCTAGGGGTGTTTAGATGACAGGAATTCCTTGTTTAGGAAGCGGATGTATTTCAAGCAGAAGGTCACTGGGTACGGCTGTGAGGCCAAGGTTGTCTGACTTCAAAACCTGGATTTGCCACTTGTTAGCAGTAGGTCTTGGGCCAGTTAATTTCATCTGTGTAGCATAGCTTCTTCAGCTGTGAAATGGGGAGACGGTCTATGCTACAAAGTGGAGTGGTTGGGGAATTAGAGGTGCGTGTGACATGTTAGTCAATCAAATACACCTTTCCTTTTGTCTTCAATGAGTTGAAATATTTGATGACAACAAGGATTTGGAGATGAGATTTAGCCCCTCCAAATTTCAGAAGATTTGAATATTTTGAAATTTCAAGAGTTCAACAGAGAGCTATATACTTCATAAGAACATATTTTCACATACTGCCTTTCCTGAACAACAAAGGACATATTTGCTTGGCAACCAAATTCTTCAGTCTCATAAGAGAGAGGACGAAAGTTGGGAATCAGTCTAGAAAAATCCAATGGGCTATTGGTTCCATACAGACAGAAATGCAATTTAGAATATTAAGTCCATGACAGATATCAAGCACACAATCCAAAAATTTTACCTTTTACTTGTCAAGCAATTAAAACTGGCACAGTAGGAAGTGGCTGAGGCACCCCCTTCACGCGCTCTGCTGACAAGCACATTGGGATGGATTTAGGCCTGTCACCCAACACGAACCCACTGAAGGCAGCCAGCCCTATGCCAGCCAGAAGACCACCCGTCCCTGTACTTTCTCTCAGATGCTGAACATTGATGCCACACTGTTATATTATTTCCCCCCAGAAATAATTGAATTTAAAAATTTGCATGGGGGGCCTCCTTGGTGGCGCAAAGGGTTGAGCACCGCACTATGAAGCAATCCGCAGCCTCTGCAGCATGAGTTCAATCCCCAGCTGGCCAGGGAGCAGCCCACATGGCACAGCAGACCTCTCCTGTCTCGCCCCCGCTGCTCCCCTCAGCAGTGTATTTCAGTCAGTCTGCCTGTTCTGCTCCCCGCTCTGTCTCTGGTGAATCCCCTCACCCTCCCGCACATCTGGCCTGTACCCCAGCTCCTGTATAAATAAATAAATCTTTAAAAAAGGAAAATAAAATTTGCATCATTATGAATTTCAGGCAAATTAAGACATACTGAATAAACTAAATAAATAATAAATTTGGAGGAACATGTACAGGAATATTAACATCAATGTGGAACATGCAAAGAGACCATTGTTGCTGTCTCCTTTTAGAAAGCAAAACTCTTCTCCTACAAGAATATTTGGTTTTCTCAGCAATGAGACACCTTATATTTGTATAATCATTTACAAAGAATATTTGAAAACATTATCTCATTTAATCCTTTCATCTACAGAATGGGGCCAAGAATACCTCTTATTATCTCTGTCGACAGAGGAGGTTTTAGAGGCTGAGAGGTTAAGTGACTTGCCCAAGGATGGAGAGAAGGTACAACAAGAAAGTCTTCGGAGTTATTGATGTGACAGTAACAGTATCTGTTAATGGAACAGTAGCTACTCTAGCAGACACCAAAATCTCAGAGACTTAATACATAGACATGTATGTCTTGGTTCTGGAATAATCCAAGATGGGTATCCCTGATCACTCTGGAAAGCAGGGGGCCTTCAGGGATAATTCAAGGATCCAAGTGTCTGGCATCTTGTGACTGCCACCAACATGTAGCTTGTCTGCATCAAGCAAAGAGGTCATGGCAGAACACATGTGACAGGTTTTAGTGTCAGACTTAGAAGCAGCAGAGAAAATTTCTGCTCACGTTCTGCTGGCTAGAACCCAGCACATGGCCACTCATAACTATAAGACAGCGTGGAAAATGAAGACGAGCTGTGTGAACAAGAAGAGGAGAACATGGGTGGAATGAACCACACTGGCCCATCCCTGTCACAGCCAGAGCCCGCACTGCCTGAGTCCAAGTCCAGGGGCATCTCCACTATACCTGGGTCACACTGCCGTGGGCGTTGAGTGAGTGGATAGCTCTACATGGCAAGCCCAAGGCATCAGTGACACAGCTGCAGATCTTAACACAGAGAGACATTGAGAGGCACTGAAAATTGGGGGCATGCAGGCTGAAAAGGTTGGTGGCAGGTTGAAGACAGTCCATGGCAAGCCCGAGAGAGGGCATCTTAGCTCCTGGCAAGGTTCAGGGACAAGCCTATCTGTGATATTGACAATGCTGGACCAATAGGCCAAAGCAGGGGTCACAGAATGAACACAGGTGAATGTCTCTGCCTTATTGCTGCCTAAATTACGAGAAAATGTGAAGTGATGCCATTAGGCAAGAGGAAAACTTGGGCTCTGACTTTTGAATCCAAACACAGTTTCTAGTAAGAGTTCTCTGAGGTCAAGGACTAGGTCTTTAACCTCTAAAACCCTAACACTTAGCACGGAGCCTGCCACAGCATAGCTTCTCAATAACACTTCATTGGGTGAATGAAAGAAGGAACAAATAAGTACACATTTAAATTTATTTTCTGTCTGCATCCCATCTTATCAGGCTCAACACTCCACAGTTGAATCAGTTAAAGTTCTTGAATTGTCATTAGTCAGTGGGCACGTTCCATCCATGTCCACTTAATGAATAATCGAGAATGAACAGTGACCCTCATCAATGGTACGGCATCACAAAATGAACTTCTCATGTTCTGGTAAGTGCAGTTGCATGTGAATTATTTATTACATTTTGTGGTGTATTTTGTAAAAGTAATGAAGATTTAGTAATGTGAGTCACAGCAGCTCTTTGCTCTAAGTGCGGTTCCAGGTCTGCACGTTCCCTCCCTCACCTGCTGGCAAATGCTTCGCTGAGAGACGGCAATGTGGTATGGCCAAAGGAAAACACTGGAGCACAGACACTTCCTGGAAAGACTGGCAATATTGGAGGGCCCATCCAGAGGCCTATTTGCTGTGTTAACTTCTATTCCCTTCAGCAACTTGGGAAGTGATGTTCATAATCTGTGTCAGTAAAGATGCAGGAGTAAAAAGTCTAAGATAATGAGTCTTCTTGTAACCCACCCATGATATTTTGTGGCAGAAGAATTTTTTGATAATGACGGCACTCTGGAAATCACCTTCTTCATTAGCAAGAGTAAACAATGAAATCCAAGAAATCATGAGGAAGCACCAGACAAACCCAAACCCAAGCTCCCATTCTCTGAAACAATGGGAGCGTACCCTTCCGAACAGGTCAATGTCAGGAAGCTTCACAAGACAGATGGAGGAAATGTTCCAGAGTAAGGAGGACCAAAGATATGAATAACATTGAATGTAATGCTTAATCCTGGATTGGAACATGGATTGTTTTTTAAAAAATTGCTCTGATGGACAGTATTGAAAGAGCAAAATGTGAATATGGACTCTATACTGGCTAATGGTGGTGTAGCAATACTCAATTTCCTGAATTGGATAATTGCACTGTGGTTTTATAGACAAATACCATACATACTGAAATATTTAGAGGTAAGGGGTCATGATGTCTGCCAGTTACTCTCAAATAGCTCAGTAAATAGTGATATATATATATATACACATAGCTATAGATAGATGATACATATTTAATAATTTAAGATATTAATATTATCTCTCCTATATATTTAGATAGATGATAGACCAATAGATGATAGCTAGATTGATAGATCAACCAATCGATTGATCAATAGATAAATTTAGAGGGCTGTTAGAGTAGCTACTATTGCCTTAAATAGTACTGTGTCTCATCAACTATTTGACTTTATTGTGTCTTATCTTGTGAAAAATAGTAATAAGTGAATCTAAGTGAAAATGTATGGAAATTCATTATACTCTTTCTGCCTGATTTTTTGTATTTTTTTCAAAAATAAAGGTTAAAAAGGGCACACACAGTATCATCAATTGTTAAGAAGCAGAAAAAGTTTTTAGCATCTCTAAGACATTCCTGAATTGGTTCATATCCACAGAAAATAGTATCACTCATCAAATACAGTAAAACGTAACTTGCTGCAGTGCTTGAAATTCATGCCCCACCAAAAATAGAAATGACTGTCAAGGTCACTCATGAAGGGTTGGAATGGCAGTTGTTGAATCTTCACATGCCAAGAATCCACCTTATTTGGAAATCAGCAGGGGTTCCTTTTTGAGCTCCAGATATTTGGGGTTAGAGTATTTTGTTTGGGACATTGGGTGGGTGGTTTAGGAGTCTCAGCGAGCTTTTCTGGACAAAGGGATTGGAATGTTTGTGGGGGAGATGGTCAAGGGAGTCAAGAAATAGTTGGGGATTGAGAGTTGAAGAGAAAAACTAAGAGTTCAGCTACAGTTCAACTCAGCCTCCTCTTCCTGCCTGTGGTCCAACAGCACTTGCTTTCCTGATAGAAAGGGACTGTTATGTGCACAGGGAATAAAGATAGAATTTATTGCACTTGGCTATCCATTGTACATAAGTTATTGTGACTAGATAAAAAGAAAATGGTGTTTCTGAACCATCCACCTAGAGATAGAAACAGCTGTGCAGCAGGCAATTTTTATAATGGTTTTTATTGTAATGGGATTTTTTTTTATTGATGGTCAGAAGTTAGGTGACCTACCAGGTTTCCTATTGAATTCTGGATTTCTCCTTCCTTAAGTCAGTTTTCTAAAGAGTTTATGTAACTGGGTTATGTTCACTAGTTGACATCTGCCCTACAAGTTGAAAAACTTTATTAATTTGGGAGCAGTCATACCATTTCTGCCAAAAACGTTGTTTTTTTTTTTTTTTCCTGCAATGTTTAACTTGTCATCCTTAAAATGTCATTTAGGGCCTTTTGAAATTTCATCCTGAAATACATTTCCAGATCACACCCTCCCAACCCTGTCGCCACCGAAACCTATGCCCAGAGTATAGTAACAAGGATGCTCAAAACTCTCCAAGCACATCACACCCTTGTGACTAGGTCCACGTCATTTCCCATTTCATCCTGAGGAAACATTCTCCCTACCAACTCTGCCTGCTGGACTCAAATCCATCTTTCAAAGCCCGGCTCAAAAATCACCTTTTCTGGAATGTGTTCCATGACTCTTGCCCCTTCCTGGGTTCCAAATGCAATGAATCACTTCCTTTTCTGCCCTCCAATGTTACCTTCTTCAACCCTCTGTCATAGTCATTGATACAGTCTTCCAGAATTAACTTCCCAACCAGATTTTTAACAACTTAGGGATATACCCTATTTTATACATCTTTGCCTTTTCTGTGTCCAAAACAAATGATGCTGCATAGTAGGTATAAAAAAAATGTGTACCGAAGGAATGATTCAATGACCTCATCAATGGCTTGCAAAATTACAACTCTGTGCACTCTCTCTCACAAGCTAAATATTCCTTTAGTATGAGCACAGCATAATAACAGCCTCTGTTTACAAGTGCCTCCTTTCTGCTGCCCGATGCAAGTGTTTTCTCTCACACCAACTGTACTATATCATGATGATGATGATGGTGGTGGCGGTGATTTCCATTTTACAAATAGATAAACCAAGTTATGGGGGAACACCTTATGGCTAGGACCCTCTATTTTGTGTCCTTTTTGGAAAATAGCCCTGAAAAAGTTTGGAACAAGAGGGATGGCATAAGGAAGAACTCTGGTCTCCAGTCCCTCTGCATATTTCTAGAGCTCTCTCTCTCTGGGATTCTCCTGCTGACCAGTGGGCCACTGTTAGCTACCAAAAGTTGCTTTGCCACAAAGAGTAGTATGCATTCTCCTAGTTTCAATAATTTTTAAGTCATAGTCTCTCCTCCCCATCATATTCTGAGTCCCTGGTTGGCCAGATTTGGCAGTAACATTTTCAGAACATGCCCCTGGCCCTTTTGGAAGGCCTGGCCATCAGACTTCAGGGGCCAGCTCAGATGTAAATTCAGTAGTGATTCTCCATAGGCACTGGGGAGTGGTGTGGGCTTTTCAGAAAGATAGCCTTTCCTGCCGAGCCTATCAGGACCATACTTCAAAGCTCCAGGACACATGTTGGCTTCCATTCATCACCCTCTTCTCCATTATCCCTAATGCCATTAGCTCTATGTGCCACCCCACTAATGATCTATTGCTGCTTGGTAGTCAGAAATTTATTTTTGCTCACTACGTGCCATCTATATTCCTCGCCCAAGACAGTGGCAGGGTCCTTCTTGGTGGTATCATTTGTTAATCAGATTCACACACATGAAAATTGCTTGAAATTTCCCCATTCAGTCAGCAATGTGGGTTTCAGACTGGGAAGGAAAAACAAAGCATAGACAGAAAGCAACTGAAATATCCATCTTCTGAAATATGCATCTATCTTAACAACAGCTAAGTAAACCCAACCTATCTTGGTAATTTTTTTCCCACAGGCTAACTTGCTCAAAAAAAAAAAAAAGAAGAAGAAGAAGAAGAAGAAAAAGTAAAGGAAAAACAACGCAATTTGTAGAAAACTAATCAAGCACCTATTTTAACCAATGCTTTTCCCCTCTAGATCAAGCAGTTTATAGAATTGTCCTTTAATTCTCAGATAAAAAGGCTTAAAGTGACTGCTGCAAGAGCATGTAAGCCCTCTGGGAACCCAGCCTCCCCCAGCTCTGAGGAACTTGGACTCTTCCTGGAAAGTGTCCTCCTGCCTGGATGTCCAGGGGCAGAATGAGGTAGTAGTCACCTTGTATCTACTGTTCGACACAAAAATTCCACAGATTTCAACAACATTTCAGCAAAGAAAATACATGAATGGCCAATAAGCAAATGAAAAGCTGCACATCATTTGTCATCAGGGAAATATAAATTGACACCATTTCACATCCACCAAAATGGCTATACTCAAAAAAGCAGATAATAACAAACACTGGTAAGGATGTACAGGAACCGGAACCCCGCTTATATTGCTGGTGAGACTGTAAAATGGTACAGCCAATTTGGAAAATAATTCAGCAATTACTCTAAACTTGAAACCAAAATTTACCCTACAACCCAGCAATTCCACTCCTAAGTCTCTACCTGAGAGAAATGAAACTCAAAGATTTGCACATAAATGCTTGCAGCAGCATTATCCATGAGAGCCAAAACCTGGGAACACCCATCACCTGGTGAACAGATAGATCAGCCACTACAGCGGGACACTATCAGCAATCGGGAGGAAGAAGGGATGATGCACACTAGAACATGAATGAACCTTAAATGGATGATGCTAAGCAAAATAGGTGAGATGCAAAAGGCCAGTCTATTATACAAAATGTCCAGAAAAGGCAACACTATGGAGACAGAACGTAGATTAGTGACGGGGCAGGGTGGCAGGAGGGTGGATTGACTATAAATGCGCACAAGGGGTCTTATGTCAGACAAACGCACATTGCTCCTCCACTTTTGCATCTCCTTCCTGGATTTTGTATGTATGAACTCAAATGTGCCTTCTGTGCCCTTCTAGAAAATTATGCCTGTGACAATGGGCTACTAACATATGGTTTAGAATGAAATCTTAAATTAAACCACATAAGCCCCCTATGTGTCCATACGGGATGAATGGACAAAGAAGAGGTGGTATACTGACAAGGGTTTATTATTCAGTCATGAGAAAGAAGGAAATCTTGCCATTTATGATAATATAGAAGGACTTTGGGGCCTCCCTGGTGGCGCAGCGGTTGAGCGCTTGGGTTGCGAAGCTGC
Source organism: Talpa europaea (assembly GCF_964194135.1). NCBI lineage: Eukaryota > Metazoa > Chordata > Mammalia > Eulipotyphla > Talpidae > Talpa > Talpa europaea. The sequence goes on from NC_140081.1 coordinate 8,412,623, forward strand.
CCGCAGCCTCTGCAGCGCCGGTTCCATCCCCAGCCATGGGGTGAGGGTCCCACATGGCGCGCAGATCTCTCCTGCCTCGCCCGCTGCTCCCCTCAGCAGTGTACTTCGTCAGTCTGCCTGTTCTGTTCCCTGCTCTGGCTCTGGTGAATTCTCTCACCCTCCCGCGCTTCTGACTGTACCCAGTGCTTGTATAAATAAATAAATCTTTTAAAAAAAAATAAAAAAGGACTTTGAGGACATGACACTCAGTGAAAAAAGTCAGAAGGAGAAAGATAAGGACTGTGTAGTACTACTTATATGTGGCATCAAAAAAAAAAGGTCAAGCTCAGAAACAGAGTAGAAAAGCAGTTGGGTTGGGGGGGGCAAACAGGGAGAGGCTGGCGAGAGTAAAGTCTTGCAGTGATGTCATAAACAAGGTCCCAGGAGCTATTGGGCCGCAGGGTGACTACATTTGATAACACTGTATTGTACAACTGAAATTTGCTGAGAGAAATTAAAGGTTCTCCCCCCCCCCAAATTTTTAAATAACAATGTGAGGTGATAAATGTGTTAATTACCTAGATGGGGGAATTCTTTCACAGTGTAGGATATCAAATCACGGCAGTGTACACTTTACACGTCTCACGGTTTGATTTGCCAATACCTCAATAAAGCTGAAAAACTGAGCACAACACGAATATTTTAAAGGTGTCAAATCCATAGCAACCATTTATAAATTACATTTAACTAGAGACTAAAAGGGAAAGTTTAAGGTAATCTCTCAGCAATCATAAACACAGAATTCATTTACACACACATACATATTAAAAATCTTGTGCTTATTCAGTAAACTCTCATTTTACTGCCATGTCTGGAATAAAGAACCTGAAATTAAAATGCGGGCAACTCATTAGAAGCTTTTGAGATGCAAATCCCCCACAATACCAAGACATCTGTGGGCACTGGAAGGTGACACAAAGAAATTAACCTGCAAGCAAACTGAGTCACTGGCAGCTCAAAGCCCAGAGCAGGGAAACCAATTTTGAAAGTTTTGGAATGAAAATGAGGGAAAAAAGTGCAGAAGGGTGGGGATGACCCCGATCAGGCTCCTCTTAGCAGTTTAGATGAGGTTAATGGATAAAAATTGCACCGGCTCCCAAACAAGCTACATTAGCAATGATTTGAAATGAGGAAGATCGAGCTCTCGGAAAATTACCACATAAAACACCACATCTCCCCCAATGCCCAAAGTAAAATTTAAAACTTCAGTTAGAGAATAGCTTGATATTGGAACACTGGCTGAGGGAAGAGATTTAGGCAGCAATTAACTTGAGTCTGAGAGGCCAAGGCTGGCCTTGTAGCCATGTTTACATTTTCCCACATTGCACCACGCTGTGAGTTATGGTTAAACTTGGGAGTGGGGCGCAGTGGACAGAGGCGCGCAGCTTCCCCCTTTCCTGTTTCAACACAACTGAAAGCTCCCAACACAGGGCCTAGCATGGAACTGCCCCTCACCCTCCAGATCCCCACCGGCCGAGGGCAAAATTTGGGTTCTCTGCTATTGAAAAGTCACTTCACAAGCAATCTGAAAAAAGAGACTGTAATGTAAAAAAAATAGCTTCTTTATCCTTGCTGGTTTTCAGCTTTTACAGAGTTTGTTTGTAGTAAAGTATAAATTAACTCAAAAAATTGAAATTGGATATAGCTCAGGCCTCTACAGGCGACCCAAGTGGGCAGTGATCTGGGAAAAGTTGCCCAGGCTTGTCAGAATTCCCGGCGGGCCAGGGCAGGATAACCCAAAGGCTGCCAGCCTCCTGCCCTCCTCCAGTCCTTGGGTACTGATGCCTCAGCCCCAGCCTGGATGAAAGCCTGGGGCAGCCCAGAATCCTCAGAGTCTTCTGCCCCAGGCCACAGCCCTTCTGGCTCTTAGTGTGGGGGAGGGGGGAATCAGAAGGACTCTTTGGAATTGCTAATGCCTAACTTCTTATTTCCCAGAGAGAGTTCAGAGCCTTCCGCAGCCAAAATTGCCAAGTACACAGAATTTGTCTCTCTAGACCTCCTTCCTCCTGTTTTCCAAATAACATTTGCTTTTTAATAGCTGCTTCTGAGGCCTCACTCCCCTCCTCAGACCTCCCTCACCAGGAGAAGGCCACCGCCTCAGCCTCGGCTGGGTCAGCCCTAGAGAAGCAATTGCTGATTGCTGTGAGTCCTTTGCTTTATGTTCTGCGGAGAAGCCCCACTGACAGGAAATAGAGTCCATGCACTTTCGCAAACGGGCAGCAGCTCTCTGAAATGAAATCCTCCCTCGCGATCAAGCAAATACATTCATTCATAGACGAAACCCCCAGAATGCAAAGGTAAAATAAATTTTGCCTGGTAGGAGAATGAATCCGCTTTCCAGGATGTGAACCCTTTCATGAATCCCAGGAGCTCTTCCGAAGAGATACCAGCAACAGTGAGAATCCTGTTGGCAGCAGCAGCCTAGGCTTTTACTGCAGCTTCTCCTCGCTTTAATAGGATCAGAGAGGAACAGAGCCCCAATCAAGGCTATTTAGGAACGAAGAAATTGTCAGGCCCCTTCACTGAAGCATATTGCTTCTCACTCACCCCTGGGAGCTGAACACTGACAACTTGTTCCTTTTCCTTCCTTCAGTATTGCGTGGGGGCATTGTATCTGCCAGGTACTATGCTAATTCTGGAGATGAAGTTGCCAACAAGTTAGACCCAGTGCCGGCCCTCAGAGAGGTCATCTTCAAACAGAAATGGAAGATAAGAGAGATAAGCCTGGAGAGGTTTGGGGTACCAGGAGCTCCACCTCCAAACCAGAAACTCTCAAAATAGGGCCTTGCATTTGTGTTTTAACAAGCCCTCCAGAGAGTCTGATGCAAACTCAAGTCTGAAAACCACCCTAGGCAGAACAGTTCATGACTTTCCAGTCTGTGAGTCCCCACCCCCTTAGTCCCATAACATGGGTTTTACACACACGATTTCATTGTTATAGTCCAGGGGACAATAATAGCCTGCAAGGTAGCTGTGCGGCTTGCAGACAGTGCTCGCTGCTGTAATGAGTAAACCTACATTTCAGTAACTAAACACAACAGAAATGTATTTCTGGCTCATGTTACTTTTGAGAGAGAGACAGTGAAGGTAAAGTCAAAGAGAAAAGTGGAGATGTGAAGCTGGAACCAGAGGGGTGTCAAAACCTGCAAGGTGCCACAGGTTGGGACACTTCAAGGGAGCAGTGTGGGTCAGGTTTCCTTTTAATGAAGGACCGGCCCACGTGCCTGCTTCCACCCATCTCCCTGAGCTGCTATCCCAGCAACACTTCTCATATGTAATAATTATTCATCATTTCTGATTATTAGAAACAAACTTTCAACAAAATTTTGCACATGTTTTGCTGCTAGATAGGTGATGAAATGATCATAAAAGACTGAAAAGCACAAAGATATACCCCATAATGATAAAATGTTCTGGGGAAGTGAAATGGAAATATAATTTCAAGGACTAGAAGGAATGATACAAGATTTCTGACTGTTAAAGTGCTCATCTTTGTACTTTTAAAATGGATGAGGGTGGCTGTCCTATCAGGATGATAATTTGCTTCCCATGAGGTGCTACTTGAGTTTTATTTTAAAACATCTGTATTTACAATATACTGGCTATGCCATTCTTTGGAACTACAATATTTAAACTTAAAAAGGATTAACTTTAGGTATCAACTTTAAAAGTAAAAGGGAGTGTGAAGTCTTTCAAAATTCTTTTAGGGGGTGTGCAATCAAAACCGGTTTGGGAGCCCAGGGGCGTGCACCAGTTTCCCGCAGTGCGGCCACCAACATCTCTTCTGAGGAAAACAGGAGGTTTTCCCCAGCACAGCGATGGGCACTTCTCCTGCCCAATATCCAGCCCTGCTGACTCCCCCAAGATCTGCCCTTAGCCCTGTGCTGTTGGGAGCAACTCAGCACAAGCCCTGCCCCTCCCCCAACAGCTTCCCACCCTCTACCCCTTGGGGGGGGGGCCCTTCTGGTGCTCAGCACCTCACGCTAATGGCTTCCTTCTCCGGAGCCATCTCTAAACCACTTCACTTTTACTCCAGCCCAGCCCTTTGCCCCCTCCAGCCTCCCCTATGCGGTTCCTTCCTAGAGGCTTCTCTTCCCTGGCTTGGGCCTTGAGTCAGGTCTCGGCCCACCTACACCTCCTCGCCCCCCCCACCCTGCTGCCTACTGGGACGTGGAGACACACGAGCATTATGAAGACGGCCCAGCAGTGACCGAAACTCAAAAACCACTGCTCTCAGCAAAATGCTCGTGTACTTCAACACACTGCTGGACGAGATGCCTCCTTACAGCCCACGGGCAGGCACGTGGTTAGATAAGGAGACAGTGAGGTGAGTTCGTGGATCTGGAGGTATTCAGGTCACGACGAATGTCGTGTCGAGGAGAAATACAGGCGACAAACGAGGAGTAAAGGATGAAGAGAGGTGCGCAGGCTCGGCCGCTGAGGTGAGCCTGCCTGGAGGAGACGGGCCGTGAGTCGGGCGTCATTCCCACTTATCAGGCCCTTCTAAAGGATGGTAAGTGTGCAAAAGAAGCAATTGGAAAAGTGCCTAAGTCGTACATGAAGGAGGCTTGTGAGCTAACCTGAAAGCACCTGCCAGGGCAGGGGCCACGGGCACGCTCTCTGCGCTGGGTGTGTTTGTGCTGATTCTCCCTCACTGGAGCCTGACCCCAAGGGTGCCATTTTGTGAAATCATTATGTGGCACACCTGCAACTAAAATAATGCTCTCTGTCAATTACACTTTAATAAAAAGTAAGAATGCAAATTTTTAAATAGGGTAGGCACCTAATTCTATGAATTTAAAAGCTTTCTGTTTAAATACCTAAAGGGGTTTCTGTCTCCAGCACTGAATCCAATAGATACGACATGATATTCTTCCTTGGTTGGAACTACCGGAGCACCCAGTTAAGTAATAAGGCTTTTCCAAAAAAAGAAAAAAAACACTTGAGCAGAGGCTTGCTAATGGATGTATTCCCAGACCACACTTTTACTCAAATAAGTCAGTGCCAAAACCCCAATGATTTCAGAGCTTTACTCAGCAAAGAAGTAAGGATGCACCACCCCCAGGCCCAGGGGGCCTTGGGCAGTTCCCTTCCCACCATCTCTGCTCCCTTCTGCTTCATTGCACCTTGCTATGGGGCCTTCTCTGATGCCCTTGAACTCTCCAGGCGGATGCTAAGAGACTCTAGACCATTCCCGTCAGACCACGCGGACAATGTCAAAGGTTAGTCACCACCCACAGATACTCCTCAGAAATGACAAGAACGGTCTCTCTGTAATAAAGACAGGAGAAAGATGGGAGGCCGGCAAATGATTAATGGCCCTTCATAGTTGGTGGAAAGCAAGTGCAGCCTGCATCTTGGGTAGTGATATTTTCTCACACCACGACATTCCCACATGGTAGCAACCTGGGGGCCAAAAACAACAGACTTGTTTGGCGGAAAGAAGGGGGTCTGTGTTGTTCAGTTGCTCTGGAAGAGAGCACACATTTAGGGAAGTGTTGCCATGGGGGGGAGGCAGGGAATGGGGGCTCCCCTGGTGTTTGGCAAAGTTGGAGTCTCTGGAAAGTCCAAAGGTGATCGATTTCCTAGACAGCGCATTTTCTTTCATCTTCAGAGTGAGTGTCGACTCCCAAAGGCGGTTCTTAAAGCAAAACACAGCAGGTAGCATGAGATAAAGTCCCCATCAAACTTTGCTATGGAAAACCAGTGCAGAAAAGGCTGAAAAAATTGCAGCTTGGGGTTCAGCTTCTGCAAGAGGTGAAAGAAACACCATAAAAAAGGGAGCTGATGGGGAAGAAGGAAACGAAAGAGCAGGCGCCACACAGCAGGACTAGCGGGCCAGGTCGCATCCAAGGGACCCAGGTCCGTGGGACACTCTTGGGAGGAAGGAATTGGTCCAGGGAGGGAGACCAAGCCGCAGAGGTGGAAGCAGGGCTCTGAGGAGGGCATTTCCAAATGCGCCCCCCTCAGCAGCCCTGGCTGGAAGGCTTCTGAGTGTTGGGAGCCAATTTCTAAGCAGTGTGCGCTCTGTCCTTGTTGCTGTTGTTCTCTCGAGGCAAAAGCACACACAAACACCCGCACCCACCGCAGTTTCCCAGCGCATCAAAACGCCTAGAGGTAAAATTAGGCCAAAGACTCTTTAGATGGCTTTCTCTGTTTATAAAAGTAATACATGTCCATTGTAAAAATACAAAACAACTCCATCCCAATATAACTCCTGCGTTGCTGTATTTTTTTTCTCTGTGTAGATTTTTCCAGAAAACTGAAACCATCCAGTCTTACCCCTTCACTGACTATGGCCTTGCACTTTCCCGTTTTGCTAAATTTTCTTTAAAAACTTGCTTTTTGACTGGCTCAATTAGTGTTCCTTGTAGATAACCCCCTTTTAATTTTCCAATTATTTCTTTAGAGTAAACCCTAAAAGCTGAATGACTATGTTGATGGGACACTCTGCTTCTAAAACTCCCCTCACTTATTGCCAATTGTTGTACAAAAACTTTGCAGCAACTTCTGCTCCTACCCAATGAGTAAGGAGGCACTCAAACACTTGGGTGTTGCTTTTCAAAACAGTCAGTCTCAGTGAGATGCTGCTGCAGAAAGAGATGAAGAAAGCCGAGGTGTTGGTCCTGGTGCTGCTACGTATCTTGGGAAAGTCAGTCTACCTTTGCGTGCCTTGGTTACGTCATCTTTGGGAGCACTTCAAGCTCTAACATTCTTTGAAATCATGTTTTCGTAACTAAGAAAGGTAATAAAACTGTCCCATTTTATCCATTAGTACAATGTCAAAGCATGATAGTACTGAATGAAGGCATATATTATTGAAAATCTTAGCAGATTTTTGTGATTGGCAGAGTGTACTACTCCTGAGAATGGTCATGAGAATAAACTATTCAAGAAGAACTTTACATCTGTTTGATTCACTGCTATATCGCCATGCCAAAATGCATTCTGGGAGCATATAGGGTACTTTATAGATATATGCAGAATGCAAGAATGAAGTCATAGGGAACATTCTATTAACTAGGTATAGTCCACCAATGTAGCTGTGGGTGCCCTGCCAATATTCCCTTGGCCCACCTGAAGGTCACCCACAGCCTTGGTGGCTAGTTCCCGGGTGCCCTACGGTCAAGAGACATTACAGCAATTACAAGTGGGCACCAGGGATGGGGGTGGGGGCGGCGTGCTGCCGGGATAGTCACCAACAATGTTCAGCTTGGAGTGCTCTTTCCTGCACTTGCTTGCAGGTGACTCTCACCTGACAGGCAGGGCATTACTCTGAGGGTTATTGGAAAGGGTTATATGCAAAGAGAAGCTGCTGAGACTTTGCTGTCCAAAATAAGCCCTTGAAGCCCGCAGGAAAACAATCATTCTGTAGGCAACAGCAGGACTGCTGGAGAGGAAAATCCCTTTCAGAAAGAGAAAGGCGGTTTCGCTAGTGTAGTACGGCCTCTCCCATCTTGACGAAGATACTAGCTAGTGACAGAGGCTGAAGAGCTGGCTGGAAGTAGCAGGCAAATGTCTACACATGTGGCCCCAGAAAGTGTTCCTTAAAGTGTTGCAGTAGGTTTTCCAAGAGCGTGTCCTCAGCTCAAAGTTAAGCACCTCAGTTTATGAGGCTGCACACAAAGGAATTTGACCAACAAAACGGAAAAAGGATCCCCTTCCTTTTTGGATTTTGTGCGTGTGTGTGGCTGAAGATTTAATGTGCTTTGTCATTTGACACTCCTCCACAAGATTTAAATAAAAGGTGGATTCAATTCCAAAGCACAAAAGTAAGAAAAGTCAAAACATAAAACAGTCATTTTTTCGTAAAGAATTTTATATCAGATGGAAAGAAATTCTTAAAACCCTAATGCTATTTCTTTGTGCTTATCACGAGCCTACCCAGTTTTTCTTCTAGAGTGAATTTTCTTTGTTTTGAGTCTATTCAGACAGTCAAAAACACTATAAAAGACCATATAGTTTCCCTGATCAAATGTGCACGGATTATACAATGTGCCAGGTATGGAATGCACTTTGTTTGAACTTTAAACTCATTTCAGTCCCCAGTTTTATTATCGTTTTTTTCCCCATGTAATTTTCTCTAAGTTTCTACTCTGTTCGGGGAACAATTGAGAAGGTGGTGTGCAGTTAAAATTAAAGCCTGCCACTTCCCACATAAAATATGTAAATAGTGCAATGCAGCTTGCATTTTTAAAAGCAGCAACTACAAATTCCCTTAAGTAGTCTAAGAAAATCTATGGGTGAATTTAACCCAGTGACCTCCAACCCTTCACATTCCACAGAATTTTTATTCTAATTATGGGAAGGATTAAACATCTGGGTTCTTAGCCTGCCTCTAACATCTGCCATTCAGTTGACTTAGTTTATTATCTGCATATGGCTGAGCGAGTCCCTTAATCTCATTCTTTAATGTCTATGAAAAACAACCAAAATGGAAAATTTCTTCTGGCTCCTGACTTGGAAAAGAATGTACTGGTCAGCATATCAGGATCAGACTCTGAAGTGCGGTGTGCCCCACCATGGAGCTGCTACCTTGACTCTCTGAGACTCTGGAGCCTCAGGGAGACCACAGAACTGAGGCTGTTGAAGGACACCATTTTGCTAATTTGATATTTTGAAATGATATTTACAAAACATAATTTTAAAGGAAATATTGCACTGTGTTCACTGATAGGCATAAACACGAATGTCTGCTCTGACATTTCTTCAAGCCTTCCAAACTTCTACAGTCACCTGTTCTTTAGTATTAAATTAAATATTTGCATTAGTCCTGAGCTCCCGCATTAGTCACATTAAGCTAAACTAGACTGCAGGAGTGAATTAACTGCAGATTCTAACAGGGATTACTCCTCACTCGCCTGAAATCCGTTGTGGGTGATCTAGTTGAGAGGCTCTCCCAAGTGACTTTTCTTTGGGCAGTGATTCAGTATTCCAGGCTCCTCCTACTTTGTAATTCTGCCACCCTTATATGCTTGCGATCCTCTGCTGGGTCCTGTGAATTTGACTGACTGACTGATGAATAAAATGAGGGAATGTAGAGGATCAGGTGGGATGGCTCAGGAGCCAGGCCTGGAAATGATGGGCATCACCTCTGCCCAATCAGTTAGCCAGAATCTGTTCTATGACCCCCACCTAGATGCAGGGGGCTGAGAAAGACAGTTATCTGAGCAGCACAAAAGAGGAAATGGGTTTCCCGAGCCTCAGCCCACCCACACCACTGCCCCAAGTCATGCACCAGGACAAACCATCATGTGCTTTTCCACCAAAACCTCCAAAAAGCCTCATTCATTGAATTCCATATTTATGGACTATGTGACTGTATGTTATTAGCTATCGTTATATGTCGTGTTCTACCTAGTGTAACAGCAGCGATTCACCACTGAGGACGATTTTGACTCCTCTCCAGAGGATGCCTGGAAACGTCTGGAGAGAGACATTCTTCTTGTCACAATTGGAGAGGATGGCAAACAGTTTACTGTGGCAAACTGGTTTTTGTCTCAGCATGTAAAGAACTTGGAGGTCATCACTCCCATCTTCACAATAAGAAAAAAGTTGAAGAAACTGAGAATTAACAACTCTTCTTAGGTCCACCAGAGAACTGAGGTTACAGGGCTAATCAATGTCCCCAAATTTGGAGAGACAAATGCAAAGAAAGAGTTTACCATTCAGAGCAGAGACTATAACTGGTACCAGCACTAGGGTAGGAAGACCTAACTCTTCAGTGATAAGATACTGAGTATGGACAAACTTGTAAACTGAAAATATTAGAAGGTCCCTTAAAGGAGGCCCACATTTTGGTGAGTTTCACCTACCAGGCTCTCAGTTAACATTGCGGGGTAGAGCGGGGGGAACTCCTCATGCTTTCAGCAGGGGGTGGGGCAAAGTGGCCATTCTGAAATATGCCCAGAACATTCTACTGTTAACAAGGCACACTTTCAAGAAAAACTGTTTTGACAGGGCCTTACCAACTAGGCCAGTAAGGCTTAACTGACCTGGGAGAAGGGAAACACCCAACTCCAGCCCCTCTAGCCTTCCTGCCTCACCTAAGGTGGGGGTGGACAGAAAGCACTTGTGGAGGTCAAAGCCCAGGATCACAGGTTCACTAAAAGACTAAGACTAATCACCAGATTCTAGAATGCATCGCAATCCCCCTTCCGCCTCTCCACTAAATCAACAGGACTCCTGTGTGATAATAGAGGAGTGCAGCTGAGAAAACTAACTGTACACCTCAGACCTTATTTAAAGAAGAAGGCTCTAGGGAAATCCTAAGACAACAGAGGATATAAAAATAAGGACACCAGACAAAAATTTAGCTTTTGACATGCATGGCTACAGCAAATAGTAAACAAGCTTATCTACTAGCTCGATAAAACCTCACATTAAAGGTTTATTTACCTCAGTTCCTTTTACACCAGTACATGCTGTCTGACTTTCTACAAATAATTACAAGTCATGCTGAAGAGCAAAAATACAGTCTGAAGAGACAAACCAAGCATCAAAACCAGACTCAGATAAGGCAGAAGTTTTATAATTACGATCCTGGGAATGTAAAGCAATTATAACCAATACAACAAGAGCTCTAATGCAAAAAGTGGACAGCAGGCAAAAGCAGACGGATAATGTCAGCAGAGACATGGAGATTCTAAGATTCAAAAGGAAATGTTGAAAATCAAGAACACTGGAACAGAAGTGAAGACTATCTTTGGTCAGCTCAGCAACAGATAAGACATGGCCGAGGAAGAAATTAGTGAGCCTCAAGATATGCCAGTAGAGGGCCTCCCCGGTGGCGCAGCGGTTGAGCGTTGGGTTGTGAAGCTGCCCACAGCCTCTGCAGCGCCAGTTCGATCCCCGGCTGCTCCCCAGCCACCGGAGGAGGGTCCCGCATGGCGCACAGACCTCTCCTGCCGCCCGCTGCTCCTCTCAGCAGTGTACTTTGGTCCTTCTGCCTGATCTGCTCCCTGCTCTGGCTCTGGTGAATTCTCTCACCCTCCCTCGCTTCTGACTGTACCCAGTGCTTGTATAAATAAATCTTTAAAAAAAAAAATCAAACTTATTTAAAAAAAAAAAAAGATATGCCAGTAGAAACTTCTAAAACTGATGCAAAGAGAAAAAAAAGAAATGAAAAGGTAGAACAGAATATTCAGGAACTTTGGGACAACAAAAGTGTCACATCTGCGTAATGGCAATACCCGCAGGAGAAAAAAAGCAATAAAGAAACAGAAGATAGGTTGGAAGTAATAATGACTGGGAATTTTTCAAAATTAATAACATATACCAAATCACAAATCCAGGAATATCAGAGAACACAGGCAAGATAAACATTTGAGAATATTTGCTGGGATTTATAATATTTGAACTGCAGAAAATCAAAGACACAAAACGTATTGAAAGGCACCAAAGGAAAAAAACACCTGACATAAGGAGGAACAAAGATGAGAATTACCTCAGACTTCTCAAAATAAGTGAGTCCCGTAGAGTTTTGTCAGCCCATGTTAACACTTTATGTATTAGAAGAAGTGAGAACTCACCTATATCTGTACCTATACATGCCCTGCCTAAAACTAGAGTGAACCATGTTAGACACCACACATAAGAAGCTGGTATATAACCAAGATCATCATATTAATCAGTAGTGAACTAAAGGGTTATTAAATAAAGTCTCCCAGAGCAACCGTTTGACTAAATCTGGAAAAAATAAGCCAAAGTTCAATTCTTACCTCACAACATACCACAAAATATATTCTTAATAGGTTAATGATTAAAAAAGAGACACAAATTTTAAAACAAATGCTTAAATCATATTGACATAATAGAACTTTGAAAATGTAAAAGCAGAGAAAGAAATCAATATGATCACCTAATAACAGCATAAATAAAATTCAAGGAAAATATCTGTACTATATTTGATATTATCAATCTAGATAGTTTAAGAATGGGTCTCTTTAAAATAGGTCTCTATAACCTATTTTAAAAAAAATAGGTCAAGGTTATGATAGATACTTCATAAAAGAAGAAACAGTTAACAAATGTGTGTAGAATGTTCAACTTCCAACTACTAAAGGAATTCTAATTAAAACAAAATGCTATTTTCACTTTTAACTTTGACAATAGCTTAGAAATTATAACTTCAAAAATGTACTACTTTGTTTTGACAAACATGCCATGACATAACTAGTCTCATGGCCTCCTTCAAACACAAGAAATCGCTAAGACTTCCTGAAGGACAATTTGGCAAGATGGATCAATAGCTTTAGATCAATGACCACAAACTTGACCTGATAATTCTACTTGCAGGATTTATACTAAAGAGATAATCAGAAAGATGTGTAAGACTCATTCCAACTTTGTCTATGACAAAAAAAAATGGGAATAACCTAGAAGAATGGCTAAATGAATGGCTTAGTTAATAAAACCCTAAGCGTTCATTATAGAACATGTCTTCAAGAAACATTCAACCACATGAGAAAATGCTCAGACTATACTGGAAAAAGCAGGACTTCTGAGCTGTGGTGAGGGGTACCAGGAGGTGCCCCCCCAAAATGGTTGTCAAAATGGGCACCAAGTGGCATCAAGAGGTCCAGCACTTCTAGTCAGTACCTGAAATGCCCCGTGAGCACCTGAATTCTAGGCTGAGAGGGAAACATGATGAAGCTTATCAGCCACTAGAATTTAACGATGAATTGGTTTTTTAGCCCCTCCTGAGATTTATGTGATATATTAGTGCAGAATAAGAGAACAGTGGGGACCATGAAGGGAATGTGGGCCCCCATGCCATGAGTTGAAAGGACAGAGAAAGGGGTTCAGGAATCTGGAGGGCATTGAAGACTAAGTCATACTTTGGCAGATGGCAGAAAAACTTGCTGATTCTCAGTTCTGCCAGTGGCAGGCCAATAGACTTGCTAGTATGTCCTGAGTGCGTCACCAACATTCAGTTATTGAATCCTTCAACATCCCCACAAAATAGGAGAGGTAGTCTTATCTGTCTTATTTTACATATTAGAAAATGGAGGCTCGGAGAGGTTAGAAAACTGGCTCAAGGCCACACAGTTAGAAACTGAGGCACAGAGAGGTTAAGGGACTTGCCCATGGTCACACAGCTGACAGATGGTAGAGTCAGGATTTGAATGCAGATTTGGCACCCGCGGCCCACGTTCTTAACAGCCATGCTCTGCTCACTGCGCTATCAAATTTCGAATTCTTTGCAGACTTGCTGCTGAATGTCCCCTGGTGGGTATTGTCCTTTCTCCATGACATTTCACCCAGGGCCTTAGTGACCATAGAGCAGATTTAAGTAGAGGTGCCAGCTGTGGATGGTTTTTACACCAGGTCTGGCCCTCACTCTGGGGCCTTGTGTTGCCGCGAACTCTGGCTCTGTTGTCTTCAAGCAGCCTGACAGCAGCCGTAACTTTGGATATGTTAGAAATGCAGCCAATCACAAGGGACTCACGCCAACCATTTGCCTCTTTGCCCAAGCTTCCTGATCATTCCAGGCCTCTGCCATTCATACACCCTCCTTCTTAAATACTATCATCAGTGCTGGGGTCGTCGGGGAGGAAACCAATGAAGAGGAAATGATTATAAAAGTTACATCTGCTGTTTAGGCAGCTGTTCTCTTTCCTCATTAGGGCAATCAATCATTTTTCAACATCATTTTTGTAACTAGGAAAAGGCTTCATTTATTCTAAGACTAAGGAGCAGGAATGAGGGAATTAAATCCCACAGGTCTTTAGCTGATGGGATTTTTTTTTTTAATATTCTGTCCTCGCCAATGACCTAATTAAGCTTTCAGAGAATGATAAGCTCTCAGCTCTTCCATCTCATTTCCATCTGTGCCTTTGCAAAAGGGGAGCTCAACACCCCCAGTAGCCCATGCCTTCTCCTCCAGCTTTCTTTTTAATCTCATATTCATAGGTTAAACCCAGCTTTCTCTGACCTTCCGAGAGGGTTTCTAGGATGTGTCATCACTGCTGAAACTTTGCAGTCAAGTACGGGTGCCACGCTGGCACTAAGTCGCATTTCTGTGACCTAGAGCTGAGGGGCAGGAAAATCACTCCTTATAGTGATGATGACCCCAACTGGGGTGCAGACTGCCCAAGTTAAAATACCAACCTTGCCCCTGCTATTTGACCTTGAGCATATAACTTAGCTTCTTGGTGCCTTGGTGTCCTGATCTATAAAATGGAAGCTGATGGCACTATCTAGCTTCTAGGGCTGTGTGGACAGTTAAGCTAATGAGCAGTGTAAGTAAAGCACTTAAGGCAGTGGCTGGCACACAATAAACACAAAATGATTAGCACATCCATTACTTGCTGCGACTCTGCTCTTGCTGCTGTCATCTGGTCCACCTGCCTCTGATGGCATGTGCCTCTTGTGCATCTTCCTCTTCCAACCCCCAAGGTCAGATCAGCCCAAACACGTGCCTTTCTATGCCTGCATCCTGGCCATGCAGAACTTTGGGGAAAATCAGGTAAGTGTGTGGAGTGGAGCTCATGGTCTCCTGTCCAAGACCACTTCCCAAATACACTGTCATCTGTTCATGCCTAACATTTTTTGAGCGTCTGCATGCCAGTGGCACTTACAAAGCACTATGCAAAATGTTTTACATACAGTAGCTCATTCCGTCCCCCAAAACTGGATAAGAAAGGCATATGAATTCCCCATGCCACTGCAGGGGAAGCAGAGTGTGCTTGACTTGCTAACACGTAGGCTCTCCAACTCCTAAGCCTGTGCACTCTACCGCAGCTTTATTCTGGCATAATTTCAAACTTCATACAATAGAACCTGAGTTCTGGAAAGGATCATGGGGATTAGCTCAAATCCAATCCTCTTCTGGGGTGCTATACCTAAGTAATTTAAGGCAAGGCATTGTCTTGGCAATCAGACAGACCTGGGTAGGAGTTTCATAACTGCCATTTAAGTAGGTGTGTGGTCATAGACAAGGCACTTTCTTTAAGTCTCTGTCTTCCCATCTGTGAAAAGAGGATAACTGGTACCTCATGAAGATGGGATTGTTATGAAAAAGAAGCTCTACCCTGGATGAAATTAACTGTTGCCTCATATTCATGTAGTTCTATATTATAAGTACTCTTCTATGTATACTCTTGTCACATATTGAGTTCATCTTAATTCCCATAATTACCCTATGAAGTTATTGCGATTATAATCCCCACTTTACAGATGGATTAACTGAGGCTCATGACAGGCACCAAACCACAGGAAGCTCAGAGAATACCAAGTGGTATAAATGAAAAAAAAAAAAAAACCTACATCAAGGCTTATCATATTCAAACTGCAGAAAATCAAAGATAAAGAAAAATCTTGAAAAAAAAACATCAAATGGAAAAAAAAAACCACCTTGCCAATAGAGGAGCCAGGATAGGAATTTGATTTCTCACAATTCATGCAAGCAAGAAGAGAGTGGCATGAAATATTCAGTGTTGAGAGGTAAAAAGCTTTAAATTCCACCTTAAACTCTATATCCTGTGAAATTATCCTTCGAAAGTGAAGGAGAAATAAAGACTTTCTCAGGCAAACAGAAATTGAGGGGTTTGTTGTCAGTAAATGTGCATTGTTAGAAATGTTAAAAGAAGTTCTTCAGAGAGAAGTAAAATTATATAAGTCAGAAACTTGGATCTATATAAAGGAAGATCATCACAGAATGAATATGACAAGGTAAAATAAAAGCTTCTTTTTCTTATTCTTCCTTGTTCTAACAGATAACCGTTCAAAATAATAATAACACTAAATTTGTTACTTATAGATACCCATGAAGTGGTATAGGGCTATTTGAAAGTGGATTGAGCTAGCTGCAAATATATACTGTAAACTCTAGGGAAACGACTAAAAATATAAAATAAGAACCATATTGATATGCTAAAAAGTAGAGAATATGGAATCATGTAAAATGCTCAGAACCACGAAAGGCAGAAAAAGCACGGAAGAAAAAATATAAGAACACAAGCAACAAATAGAAAACAACAGCAAATAAGGCAGATAATAAACCAACAAAATCAATAATCAATTTAAGCATCAGTGATCTAAAAGCACCCATCAAAAGTAAGACTCAACTATGTGTTGGTTACAAGAAGGCCAATTTAAATATGATGCATATAGATTAAAAGGAAAACAATGGAGAATGATGTGTGCAGCATGTTAACATTAATCAAAAGAAAACAGGAGTAACTACACTAATTTCAAACAGAGCAGACTTCAGTGCAAGGATAAAGAGAGACATTATATAATGATTAAGGGATCAATACTCCAGGAAGACCTAATAATCTTTGTGCATGTGCCTAACAACAGAGCATGAAAATATGTGAGGCAAAAGCAGAACTGAAGGAGAAATAGATAAATCTGCTATTATAGTTAAGGACTCCAACACCCCTCTATCAGAAATGGACAGATCCAGCAGGCAGAAAATCAGTAAGTACATAGTTGAACTCAACAGCACCATCAATCAACTGGATTTAATTGATGTCTATAGGCAACTTCGTCCAACAATGGCAGAAAGCACATGCTTTTCAAGCTCACATGGAACATTCACCATGATAGACCACATACTGGGCCATAAAATACACCTTAACAGATTTAAAAGAATACGAATTGTAAAATGGGCATTCCCAGACCACAATGGAATTGAACTAGAAATCAATAACAGGGGCCTCCCCGGTGGCACAGAGGTTGAGCGCAGCCTCTGCAGTGCCGGTTCGATCCCCGGCTGCTCCCCGGCCACCTGAGGAGGGTCCCACATGGCGCGCAGACCTCTCCTGCCGCCCGCTGCTCCCCTCAGCAGTGTACTTCGGTCCTTCTGCCTGCTCTGCTCCCCGCTCTGGCTCTGGTGAATTCTCTCACCCTCCCACGCTTCTGACTGTACCCAGTGCTTGTATAAATAAATAAATAAATAAATAAATAAATAAATAAATAAATAAATATTTTTTAAAAAGTTTAAAAAAAAAGAAATCAATAACAGAAAGATAGCTGGAAAATCCCCAAATACTAGGAGATTAACTACATACTTCTAATTAACACATGACTCAAAGAAGAAATCTCAAAAGAAATATAAAAATACTTTTAACTAAACAAAAAAGAAAACACAACTTATCTAAATTTGTGGGATACAGAGAGAATTGTGTTAAGAGGGGAATGTGTAGCAGTGACTAAATATATTAGAAAAGAAAAATGATATAAAATGAATAATCAAAACTTCCACCTTAGAAAATAGGGAGGTGGGGGAAGATGAGTAAATTAAATCCAAAGCAAATAAAAGGTAAAAACAAGATTATCCAGGCTAACTAAGAAAAAAAAAAATGGGGGAGAATCGACACAGATTATTAATGTTAGAAATGAAAGAAGGAACATCACTAAACATCTCATGGACATTAAAAGTGTGATAAAGGAATATTATGAACAAGTTCACTCATAAATCTGATAACTTAGATGAGATGGACCAATTTCTTGAAAGACACAATCTGCCAAGACTCACTCTCAATAAAACTTTTTTTTCCCCTAAAGATTTATTTATTTATTTATACAAGCACTGGGTACAGTCCTAAGCGCGGGAGGGTGAGAGAATTCACCAGAGCCACAGTGGGGAGCAGAGCAGGCAGAGGGACCGAAGTACACTGCTGAGGGGAGCAGCGGGCGGCAGGAGAGGTCTGCGCGCCCTGTGGGACCCTCCTCTGGTGGCCGGGGAGCAGCCGGGGATCGAACCGGCACTGCAGAGGCTGCGGGCAGCTTCGCAACCCAGCGCCCAACCACTGCGCCACCGGGGAGGCCCTCAAATTATGTTTATTGGGGTAGTTGGTTTACAGTATTGTATCTGCTTTGGGGGGTTATGTACAAATGCACATTTTCATACCATGCCCTCTACCATTGCCCCAATATCCTGCACCATGTTTCATTGCAACCCCTTCCCACACCTACCCCAGCAGGCTCCCCTCCAGGTTGCCTCAGTTTTGCAATCAGCTGTTAAGAGCTTACTATTGATTTGCTTTTGACTGACCTTTGTTATATTTCTCTACATTCCACATATAAGTGAGATCATCTGGTACTTATCTTTTTCCTTCTGACTTATTTCTCTTAGCATTATCCTCTATAAGTCCATCCACAGTGTTGAAAATGGCAAGAGTTCATCCTTTTTTAAAGCTGAGTAGTATTCCACTGCATATACGTAACACACTTTTCTGATCTACTCATCTATTCTTTGGGCTCTTAAGTTGTTTTAATAACTATTGTTAACAGGGCTGCAATGAACATAGAATGTATATATATATATATATATATATATATATATACACACACACACACATATACACACATATATGTATGTGTGAATTTCAGTATTATTTGTTCTATTTCTTTGAAGAAGACCTGGAACCTTGACAGGTATTGCATTAAATCTACATGTTGCATGTGTAGGGGCAGGGTGTACAAGAGAAATCACTGTACCTTTCCTTCAATTCTGCTGTGAATCTAAAATAATTCAAAAAATAAAGTTTACTAATTTGACAAGTAAAAATGAGACATTCTAAAACTAGCAGAAGTTTCAGCCAGATATAAAATGAAAGACAAAAATGAAGCTGAGACATATTACAGGTAATAACAGCAGGGCCAGAATTTGAATCCTGGCAATTTTTTTCTCTGGAGTATGTACTCTTACCTTTAATACCACCCTACCTCTCAACTCTTGTTACTATTACTATTATTTTTCAAATAAGAATCTTGGGACTCATAGGTTTCCAGTATTTGCCAAGTTCCTAGAGTCTGTGAGAGACAGCATGAGATTCCAGGTTTCCTGGATCTCATTTCTTCCTCCATTTTCTCACTGTCCCATGTCTCCCTCCTCACAATATCTAGGAAGATTCATGTGTTGTATTGTCCTGGGAAAGGGAGAACTTTTGTTCTAACTTTAACTTTTCAATACTGAAATCCTTTTGAAAGGAAAACCATTTCCTCTTCATGTTCAACCTGATTTAATCATCAAACCAAGAAAAGGATGTTCGCTAATGCAAGGTGTCAGTGAATAAATGATGGGCCCAAGCTGCTTCAGAACTCTGAATTTTTAGGGTGGTTGGTTTTGACACCAATTTTCATGGACTCATGGGACACAAAGGATGAGTAGAACACAGACCAGAATGAAATCCAAGTAGATATGGAAAATGACTGGTAGATTAAAACACACACACAACCCACAACCCACTGCAGGGCACTAGAAAAAAAGGAAGCTGTTTTTAATACTTTCAACACTTGTCTAACTAAAAGAGATCTACTTTGGTATAATTCCAAGACCACACTAATAAGAGATAGACAGCCAGGCGAATTACCCAGATGTGAGGGATAGTCTCTCTGTAGAAGGCTCTTATTTGATTAGACACTGCTTTCATTTTATAGTGATTCATATTTCCAAGGGCATCTCTTTCTTTGCTTCATTTAACATCCAAACTTCTATTTCCTTCCACAAAACCCAAGGCTCTATATTTTCAAGTTAATTCCACAGTGCACCAGAATGCATGATCATATGCAGTCTAATTTCCTTTAGGTCATGTTCACATTCAGTTATTTTATACATATTGAGAATGGAGCTGTCTTTGCTTTGAATTTTTAAGCTGTGAGTTTGGTCTGCTCTAAGATAAATTAGACATTATTCCTAAGTCTTAGTGTGGTCTAGTGAAATACCCTAAGGCCCTGGAATTTCAAACAAATATCTTTCTTTTTTCCTCTTTCAGAAAACTACGCTGGGTCTCAAAGTATGTCCCTTGCTATTGTGACTTGTTATTATTTCCTTTCATCCCTAGAATATTTCAGTTCAGCATGATCCAATGCCTTGTTCACAATTGGCTGAGTGATATTTGTTTAAATTATAGTCCCTCCCAGCTCCCAGATATCTGATATTAGCTTCAGGTCAAAACATAATGAAACTAGAGTGATCCATGTTCAGAAATCATTGGCATGTTGCTGGGTGTGTATGCATAATGCAATTCTATCAGATCCTCTGATTCATGGTAAATCTGAGAAGGAGAGGTTGGAGGAAGCAGTTGTTTGTTTGCTTGCTTTGGGAGTTAGAAGGATCAAAAGCTTCCTGATGCTGAGAGTGAAGGGTCTTGAGAAAATGAAAAAGAAGTTGTGTGTGTGTGTGTGTGTGTGTGTGTTTTGTGAATAATTAGATGTCACACACAGTAATCACTGCAGATATTCCATTTGCAATAATCAGTACAAGGAAGAATGCCAAAGATAATAGATCTTGCCACCTATTATCAAACTTATGGTAGGTTTTATTGTGTAGGAGGTTATAAGCATACTAAAGAGCCTGGCAAGAAATTAGGCTTGATTCATGTGGGGAATATAACCAAGATGAAAATGCATACATTGTGCAAAAATGGAAAATGATGTAAAATATATAAAATAAAATATTAAAAAAATGAAAGACCCATGGAACCTTTCAAAAAAAAAAAGAAATTAGGCTTGAAGGCAAAGTTGAACTTTCCCTTCATTTCACCCTAATATACTTCTATCGAGGTATCTAAATTATGAGATGTCAAAGGTCCATTTACAATCTCTATTTCCACTTCCCATACAAACATATTTTATATTATCCCATTAAATATACTTACACTTGGAATCTATGGGGACCAACTATAAGGACTCCTACCCAAGAAAAACATCTTTTTCTCACTCCTATAATTAACATTCAAAATAGATAAGCCAAACAATAATTATTCCCTTCCTTACGTTGATTTAAAGTTTTCAAGGCATCTTTCACACTTGTAGTCTCCTCTGATTTCCACAATAACTCTGGATAAGAAAAACCAGATATTATCATTTTATAGTTGAAGAGTAAGGCAGAGACTGGCCAGTTTATGATAGACTAGAACCCTGTTCTGGTGCTTGGTTTAATGTTCATCTGTTTGCCAATACCAACCATATGAGAGGCATCCTGCCAACTCTGCCGCTAATCCCATAATTGAAGGATTGAAATGTATGACAAATAAATTACATGCAGGCTCTTAATGTCTCTCAACTTTCCGATAATCTCCTGTTTCTGTTTCCTCTGTGTTCTTCTAGGAGCTGCTTTCTTAAGTATCCCAGCAGCAACAAAATACAGAGACAGATAATAGATTTTACTGAGAAAAGAAGACCCATATTTGAAAATTATCTCTCCTGAGTTCCCTTCCTTCCTGATAGTACAACCAAGAATTAATAAAACATATATTCCTTCCTACTTAGATAACTCAAACAGATTTCCTTTAGAAGGAATCTAATAAATGAAGCTGTTAGTACATGCAGAAAACAGACAGTGATGAAGTCCTATTAGGTATGAGTCACAGACAGATTGTATCAAGGACTTAGGAGCCAGAGTTCTAGTGCCAAGGCAAGCAGAGATTATGAATCCTCTCAGCGAGAGACAGCAGCTAGAGCAAGTTTCATCAGCCCAGAGAAATGCGAGCTGTTGTTCAGGACCCTGGAGAGCTCCTAGTGCTGGCCGTTGCTCTGAGCGGTTTTTTCCCCCTGAGATCCAATCTGCTAATTTGCCTTTTCTTCTCACCTCTCTACTTGATAAAATGGTCTTGCCCTTGCTATGCATATCTTAGTCTCTCTACAATAAGATATTCATTCTCACTTTTTCTGAGGGGTTCAGGGCCTTACTGAAGGCCATGTGAGATGCTCCTATCTCAGAAAATCTAGAAAAGCAAATAATCCAAGAGATTTCATCCTCTTTGTTTATGTTCTAGAAGCTCTCTCTCTCTTCTAGGTTGGAGGATGGTGTTTGGGTGGGCCTGGGCTCCAAACATTTCACCCTACTCTACTGAACTGCATCATTAGCCCTATAACCCTAATAGGAGGATCGCAAATTTCATAGCCTCCTTTCTTCTTGAAGATTCTCAGGCAAGTTAATAAACGCTCTGTTGGAAAGGATTCTATAGGGACGCCTTGGATTAAAATATTAATTACAGGGCCTCCCCAGTGGCGCAGCGGTTGAGCGCTGGGTTGCGAAGTTGCCCGCAGCCTCTGCAGCGACGGTTCAATCCCCGGCCGCCGGGCGAGGGTCCCACAAGGTGCGCAGACCTCTCCTGCCGCCCACTGCTCCCCTCAGCAGTGTCCTTCGGTCCTTCTGCCTGTTCTGCTCCCTGCTCTGGTGAATTCCCTCACCCTCCGGCGCTTCTGACTGTACCCAATGCTTGTATAAATAAATAAATAAATAAATCTTTAAAAAAAAATAACAAAATAAAATATTAATTACATAAAGCACATATATTTTCTTTCTCTTCCTTTTTTATAAAATACAACATTTGTGTGTGGAATGCAGAGAAACCAAACAAAGGGTCAGGAAAAAGACAAAGCTTGCAAGCTGACCAAGATCTGAGGGATCCAGCAGGGGAGGGGCAAAGAGAGGGGTCAAAACAGGAGAGGGAAGAGGACGAGGGACTACCGTGAGGGATCATGGGTGATGTGGTGGTGGGAGAACTAAGAGGACTGCACCAGAGGGGAGAAATCAAATACTATCCAAAAATTAACAACAATGTAAGAAAATAAATTAATTAAAAATAAATAAAATGAAATACAACAATGTTATCCTGACACTTGATAGGAATGGTCAAATCCAATGGGAACTGTGTAATTTTATATCTATCAGCAGAGTATGAAAGTATCAGTTTCACTAGTAATTTGTATTTGTATTCGTTGATAACTGGTACTTAGAACGACTTTGATAATATGCCTAGAACTGGTCAGGCTTCTTGTAGAGTCTCAATAAATATTTATTTAAGGTTGAAATGAAAAATTTTAACATCGTCCTATGTTTACTAAGCATAGTTCCTCATTTGAAATTGCTTCTGTCTTTTTCATCTTTGTTATTGGAACATTAATGCTTTTCAGTGCTAGAATGTTAATCCTCTGAATTCCAAATTTGTTAATAATATTTCCCGTTTTAAAATTTTTCTTATATACACAATTTAATTTTTTATGTAGTCATATTTTTCAGTCATGATTGTGAAGTTTTATCACCTGGAAGCTTATAAAACTCCAAAGACCTCATAAAATTCACCATTTTCCTTATGAATCAATTTCATTTTATACATCTGGTATTATGGTATGAGGTGTGGGTCCAAATTCATTTTCCTCTAAATTAGTAACAAATATCCCAATATACTTGTAGCCAAATCTTTTTCCATGGTGCCTTATGACTTTTATCACCGGTTCTTAGTAACACATGTCGGTTGAAACAAGAGTTTCAAGTCTCATGAAAGGAGGTAATAGGAGAGAAAATTATAGTTATCTAGCCCTTTGCTGTGTGAGTTGCACCACCCTGCTCTGAAAGGATTTACAGTCTTTCATTAAGGGTCAAATGTTTGTCTACTTCATTTATGTATTTGAATGTAAAGATCTAGAGGCCTTAAAGTGTTTTAAATGAGTGTTGAAATTTCACCTATACTATAATTCAGCTGTGCACTGAAAATGTAGTTTCTTTATTTCCTAGAAGCCTGATAGAGAATTCTTCACAAGGCCAACAGCACTTAATTCAAAGCTCTGGGCTCTTCCCTAGGCCAGATCCTAGGTGATGAGGAAAGGAGACTCGTGTGAAATGCTGGTCTTGGAGCGAAGACGTCCTTGTATTTACTTCTGCTATGTCCCCTATGGCTTGAGGCCAGCGTCTGCAGCTGGAGAAACTGTGTTGTTTTTATTTTTTGGCTCAGTTCATATTCTAGGGAAGTATTGGCCCCTTTTCCCTCTGGCTGCTTCAATTTCATCTCTAGAAATGCCTCTGAACTCCTTTCACAACCTCCTTATGAGCCCTAGGAACAGAGTTCACCCACACCTTCTGCTCCAGAGCACTAGAGCGAGCTTCATGGCAAGCTCCAGCGTAGGGTCCACACCTCGTGGGAACTGAGGTTGACTCGTGCGTGATAACCAAGTCCTCACCGCAGAGGACAATATTGGTGGTCCATTGTGATCCCCTCTACTAACTATAATTCACCCATCCCTACAGATACTGTGTATTGTTAACAGCTCACAGATGTCCCCTTCTTTGTAGAATTTCCCCCAGCTGAGCAGAAGCTGCTTTGCCCAAGAAGCTATGTTCACCCCACCTTTGGGGAAGATGGAACCGTCAGTAACTAAATGCCAAAGGGGTATGGAATTCTGATCTCCTTGCCTTAAGAGGAAACGACTATGATGCAATTCATGCTACAGTCTCACTGTGGGATCAAGCTGCAGCTAAGAACACATCCTTGCTCAGAACACCCCCTGCCCTGTCCCACTTTTCATACTCCCTTTCTCCTGAGAGCTTTCCCTCAATAAACAGCATGCACAGAATCCTCGTCTCAGGCTCTGCTTCTCAGGAACGTGACCTAAGAGTCTCACTATGTCTGATAAAGCCTCTCTTTACCAGGTTGAAGCAGCCTTGTCGGAAAAGGGCTCTTTGTCCAGTAGACTCATCTGAAACTTTTAATGAATGGAGCGAAAGTTCCCTGGTTTCAGTTTCCCCAAAACATCTGTCAGTATCATCCCCATCCTTTTCCTCAGGCCGTGCCCATAGGAGAGGGAATTCTTACTATAGCAAATTACTAGTTTTGCTAGTCTTGTGAGTTACACCTGCCTTCCCTTGCACTATGGCTTATGTTTTCACTCTGTGCAGTGGTTTTTGATAAACAGAAGTTCTTAGAGTTAATGCCTAATTTATCAATATTTCTCCTTTCCTTATGGTTAAGTATTTCTTGTATATAGTTTATGCAATTCTTCTCTACTCCCAAACTCATGCAGATATTTTCCTATATTATCTTTGAGGAGCTCTTTTATTTTCCCTTTCATGTTTAGGCTTTTAATTGATTTGAGGGTCTAGTGTGAGATAAAAGTGTAATTGCTCCTGTGAAGTTACCCATTGTCTCAGTAGTATTCTGAGGGCTAATACTTCTTTTTCTACAGTGCAACGTATATCAAATATTGACCTTATGTCTAGATATGTTTCTGGATTCTTCATTCTACTTCATTGGTCTATTTTTCTATCCTTGAAAAAATAACAAGTGGTCTTGATTCCTATAATTTTATGACTTTTTTTTTAACCGAGTTTGGTATCAAATTTCCCTTTTTCTTCTGCTTCAAAAAGGTAATGGCAATCTTTGGCCTTTTGTGTTTCCATACAAATTTTAAAATCAGTTTCTCAAGTTCACAAGAAAGCATTTATCAGAATTTTGAAAAAAATTGGGGCGAATTAGCATTTTTTGGGGTCATATTTCTATGATAAATTGCCTTTTTTTACATTTCTTCAAAAGAAGGTTTTATTACTTTTTCTGTAGAGGCCTTTCACATCCTTTATTAGATTTATTCCTCAGTATTTTATATTAGTTTCATTTTCTGGTTGTTGCTTGTATGGAGAAATATATTGGATTTTTTTGGATACTGAGCTTTTATGTTCAGAGACTTGCTTAATTACCTTATTAATTCCAAAAGTTTATCTGCCAAATAATTTGGATTGTCTATGAATATAATGCAAATATATGCAAATAATGACAGTTTTCTGCTTCTTTCTCTCCAATTCTTATGCCCTTTTCTTGTTTTGTGCACTGGCCAGAATACCGTGAACAATGTTGAATAGCATTGGTTATCAGGAAAAGCCTTGTCTTGCTCCTGATCTCCAAGGGAAAGTTTTCAACATTTCATCATTTAGTGTATTTGCAGCGGGTCTTTTGAAAATTGAGAATGGTCTCTTTTATTCCTACTTTACTAAGAGGTTTTTTTTTTATCATGAATGAATATTTAATATCATCATATGAATTTTCTACATCTATTGAAATGATCACATAATTTCCCCCTTACTCTGTTAGTGTGATGAATTGTATTGTTCAATTTTTTTTATTTTAGCTCAGCATTGCATCTGTGGGTCAAATCTCATTTGGTTGTCAGGTGTCATATTCTATGTACATTTTTACACATGCCTTTGGGTGCATTGTGCAGATAGTGGAATTACTCAGCCATAGGATATGGAAGTTGATTTTAAGGAAATAATATGGCTTGGTATTTTTAGTCAAATCTTCAGGAGAATCTCTAGGGGGAAATGTTCAACAGGCAATTAAAAGTGTGGCACTGGAGTTATGTAGGAGACAGAAATGTGATTTGGGACTGGTCGACATAAGCTTACATGTGAAGCTGATGGAATGGAATGCTGTGTGTGGGGGGGGTGGATCACGAAGAGAGAAAAGAACTCCAGATCAATACTTGGAAAACACCCTGAGGTAGAAGGCAGGAGGACTAAGAACCAATAGAGACAGGCATGACTTCAGATGGATGGGAGGAAAACTGAAGAGAATCAAGTTTCGAACAATATGAAAAAAACAAAACAAGCGTACATGGGGCCTTATATTTGGTGACCAGGAGACCTTCATACCGTTTTTTTGCTGTAGTGGCTGCTCTAGCTACTGCTATGCTTTTGTGGGTTTTTTTTTTTTTTGCGTTTAATCTTTATAAAGTTCTTTGGTTACTTTTGGAGTCATGCCAATTTGCAGGACTGTTATCACTCTGGCAGCTGCTAAGAACATTCTCTACCACCCCACAGAAATACCCAGGACAGAGTACTTAATGAGCACTTACTAATTATAGGCCCATCAGTCAAAATTATGACCTCCAAAATAGCAGGCTTTCAAAAGTCAGCTGAAGGTGCACGCGTCACAGGACAAAGCAGTCACACAAACGGCGAGGAGGAAAAAGGAGGTTCCCTTTAAAAAGTATTAACTACCTAGATTGGAGAAGCTTACATGTCATGACTTGATATACTGAGCTTTCCTTCATGCTACCTCTTGCAATTCTGTCAACAATTGAAGACTCATTTCAAAAAGCTACTGGAGAAAAGGCAGAGGGGAACAATGGGGAGCAGGAGCCAATGAGCCGTGGTGGAAGATGATGGGTGCTTTGTGGGTGAACACGGGCACCTGAGTCTGAAGAAGTATGAACCTGTCCCTCTGAATCATATACAGTGTTGTAAACCATTACCTCAATTAAAAATATTACAATACATTTTTAAAAAGAAAAATAAAAGGTACTGAACAAAAGTCTTAAGGAAATAGAAAGGGAAGGAAGAAGAGAGATGGTCAGCTGAGCTCTGTGGATATAAACACTAAAGAAAGTTGGGGAAGATTTCACTAGCTTGCCTGTACACTCTGTGGGCTGAGAGTAAAGC
This sequence comes from Talpa europaea, assembly GCF_964194135.1. Classification (NCBI taxonomy): domain Eukaryota; kingdom Metazoa; phylum Chordata; class Mammalia; order Eulipotyphla; family Talpidae; genus Talpa; species Talpa europaea. The sequence goes on from NC_140081.1 coordinate 8,439,831, forward strand.
GACATAGACCCTATGTATCATGAGGTGCACAGCAGGAACACTTAAATATGTACTGAATGTTATTCCACAAGATAAATGTTCATCATGTTTCTACTCTCTTCCATGCAAAAGGAAGACAACGAACCTTGTAGAAACATCTGCAACATGGAAGCTCAGAAGGCAATGAGACGGGTGAAAAAGAGAGAGAACAGATAACTTCCAAACCCGAAGAAGCAAACAAAAATGAAATAAAAAGGAATAACAAGAAAGCAAAATACTAAACCCAAATACATCAGTAATCTATATTTGCAATCATTCTTTTAATACATAAGTAAATCTAGTAATACTGCATGAGTGAAAAACAAAAGCTAGATGTGGGCTGTTTACCAAAGGCACACCTAAAACACAATAACCTACATACACTAAAATTAAAAGAAGGAGAAACTGTATATTGGACAAAAACAACAAAGATATTATCTATTAAAATTAACATCAGGCAAACAGAACTTAAAGGGGAAAGACTTAGCAGGAATAAAGCAGGACCTCAATGATAAAAAAGACAATCCACTAAGAAGCTAAAATAATTTTGAACCTGTGAACACTTAATAGCTTAAATATATGTTAAGCAAAATTTTCTTAGGCTATCTACCATCACAGAGAGTTTAGTTAACTTCTCTTAGAAAGTTATCAATAAAATAAGTATATACACACACACATACATGCGCACACATGAAGAGCTAATCCACATTTAAAATGCAGCTCGGTCTAATATATACATGTAGAACAGTACACCCAACAAAGAGACTATGCATTCATTTTTAGATCATATGGGACATTTACAAAAATTGACCACATATTAAGTATGCTATGAAAAGAATCCCAACCTTGCCTTCTTGGTGGAGAGAGAGGTGCTTGTGCTGTTGGTTGGTTCTCTGTAGTTCAGAGACAGGGACAGTGCGAGCCTCATTGTGGCCAAGTGAGGAGCAGCCGGCCCACTGTCCCAAACGGAGATCATGCCGTATTCCAAGGCAGCTTCCGGATTAATCAGAAAAGATAACAGTAACTAAATGGCCAGAAACTCCCTAACCCACCTGCAGAAAATCATTTTAGGATTCAGATGCTATAGGGGCAGGAAAGGGGCACTGAGCAGGTTTTCTGATCCAGCAGACCAGGTAAAGGAGGAGTCAGAGCCCTCAGTGGCTTTTGCAGGACTTTTATTTAGATTTACCAGGCATATGGCAGGCAGGGGTGCCGGGGGGCCAGGAAGCTGGCCGTCCTACTAGCCCCCAGCAAATCCTCACTCTATCTGGGCTCTCCGGCCTTCTCGCAGCTTCTCTTCTTCTTCTCTAGGCTTCCATTCATTCTTGGCTTCTGCTAGCGTCCCCATGATGCCGCCCTTAAAAGCCCAGTCTCAGCCCAGGTGACTCCCATCTACCTGTACCCACACCCTACTGCAGGTGCCCGCCATCAGGCATGCATTCGGGACCGCAGGGATCCGTCATCTATCCTGATGGCCGGAGGGCAGAAAAGCCTGACACTTTTTACCTTACCCTACAGATGCAAATCCACTTAAGAAACAAGAAGCTGAGAAAGAACTGTGGTCATTTTATTTTGCCAGTTTACTGCTTTTCCTTGTTTCACTTTTCTAGCCAGTTGCAATCTGTCAGATCATTTCAACGGCCATCTCCCATCTCTGTTGTCCATCACAGTATTATTAATTTACCTGATCCTCATGCTAAACCTAGAAAGCTGAAAAAGTATTATCATTTGTATTTCTTAAACTCAAGTAAATGAAATCTGCCTCTTGCCCATCAACAGGAAAACAAAACAAAACAAAACATTTCTTTGGTGGTGGAAGTGCCAGATCGTGTTGGAAAATAGCTGAATGTTACTCTGGATATCCAGTAGCTTCTTTGTAGTATCCACCCATATCCTTAGCCCACTTGCAGAAAACCACCTGGCTACCAGGACAGCAGCCTGACATGCTGGGAAATGAAGTCTCCCCCAACAGTCCTCAGCCCAGAACTGATAGGGTTTGGCACATAAATGCCGCGGTCTCTTGTCCTCAGGTGGGAGAACTCTGGGGCACGTTTCCCATACCACCTCCCGGGGTCCAGCCCAGCGACCTAGGCTCTAGTAGCTCCCTGTATGGGCTCTGTCCCTTCCTGGCCTCATTGCTTGCCCCGTCCCCACCAAGGGTTTCTTTTGCCTCCCAATAAAATGATTTACACGTGGACCCTTGTCTCTGGCTTTGCTTTTTTATTCTGAAAAAAAAAAGCAGCATATTTTGCACAATTTCTACTTACTGTTTAATGCCAAAGGTAATTGAGTCACTAACATTTGTTCTTCATTTCCTGAACAGAAGTCATGGTAAAAGGTAACCAAGAAATACGGTGTTGAGCGGGCACGCCCTGCGCGCCTAGCTGGGTACTCGTGGCCTTATTTACAACAGAACCGCGCGGGGCTACTGCACGGGGAACAAAGAGAAGGACAGGTTTAATGTTGGAATTAACTCATGACGTGATGCCAGGGAGCAGCTCACAAGTCTCCATCTTTTGGGCGTCACAAATGATTGGATGTGGGTGCTAAAGAGCTGCCAGAGTCGGTGCTCCAGAAGCTCCTTGAGCAGGCAGTGGGGTTTCACGCAACCTTGATGCTAGGTGGGAATTGCAACACCCTACATCACCACCACTTTTGGGGGGGGACTGGTCATTTCCTGGAGACCATCCAGGAAAGCAGCAACCTTGTCTGGACAAGCTTGCCCACTCTCTGGTAAGATCGGTGAGACCTGCCTCCACACTGCCCAGCTCTGCTGCTCACACCACTTCTGGAGGAGTTAAAAGAACACTTCTTCTACCATGTGTTATTTTCAGGATAGTTGCAACCATTCATTGCTCATTCCTTACAAGGGCCTCATGAGGAAATGCAGGGAAAAGCGGGGAGATGTGTCTGGGCTACTCGGTTCAAACTACTCCTTTCAATGTCCTTACACGCTTCCTTGTGATACTAGGCAACCAGGGGCACTAAAACTGGTGAATTGCAGTGCCCAAATATGTTCCCAATCACTGTCCGAGGACAACAATAATGGGATTTATTTAACAAACAAGGGAAAACAGTTACTGAGGCCACAAATGACTGTTTACCTCACCCGAAGCCATGTCCAGTGTTTTGAAGTCCTAAACCACAGATAGCGTCTTCCTGCCATGGTGCGCCTGGAGCACAGGCAGCCAGACAATAGGCCGGGATCCAACTCACGAGACAGCAGAAGACATAACAGGAGATGCTCACCGGGGCTGCCCAGATGAGCCAGCACAGCACCAGAGAAGTGACCTTGGAAACAGCAGCTGCAGCAGCAGCCATCCAACCTGACAAAAGGCCCAGCATGGCGCCCGGCTCCAGGTCTCACCCTCCGGGCTGAAATGGCAGCAAAGTTGGGTACAGTTTCAGCCGCTGGGCTACCTGCAAAGCCTCTGAACTTCTCACCTCTGAGGTTGGCTGCTGGAAGCCTCTCCTCATCCTTCGGAGGCCCGCAAGGCCTTCTGAAGTATCAGCGTGGTGATAACAGAAATCGTTGAATCCTAAAAAGTGCTGAAATCCTGAAAATGCTGAATCCCAGGGCCTGCTTCTGCAGTCCCTTATATTTCCTGTCAGAGTCTCCACCCCCCGCCCCATACTTTGTCCATGTTTTGCCTGGGGCTATTCATCCTTACCTGTGCCACCCTCCTTGTAACAGCCTTGGGCTTTAGCCCTCCTTACACTTGCACAGAAGAAAAGTCTCTAAAGACCAGGCCAAATCTTCCTTTAAAGTGACAAGTACAGCAATGGAAAATAGTTCAGAAGGATCTTTTATTTTCTGAAAGAATTTAAGATCTTGTTTCACCATTCTGTAGTTTAAATAGCTTTATGGGGCCTCTCTGGTGGCGCAAGGGGTTAAGACTCAACCTATGAAGCTACCTGCAGCCACTGCAGCATGAGTTCGATCCCTGGCCGGGGAGCTGCCCACATGGCACAGCAGAACTTTCCTGCCTCGCCCGCTGCTCCCCTCAGCAGTGTATTTTGGTCAATCTGCCTGTTCTGTTCCCCACTCTGTCTCTGGTGAATCCACTCACCCCCCAAGCCTCTGGCCTGTACCCCAGTTCTTGTATGCATACATAAATCTTTAAAAAAATAAATAGCTTTATGAAGATTTGGGGGTTGCATTTGCATATACTTGTGTGTATATATTTGCTTTGTATTCATGTCTTAAAGGCCAAATCCATTCTAAGATAAATAAGGCATTATCCCTAGGAAAGGCTGCTTTGCAATGCATGGCTTCTGCTTCTGGGACAACTCTTTTCCTTCTCCAGTATGATAACACTGTCCCCTCCTCTGAATAAATGAAATACATATTAAAATTTGTGGCAAGGAAAGCAAAAAAAAAAAAAAAGGAAACAAGGGCTTAAAACCACAGCCAGGAGAGCCAGGAGAGAACTTGCCTTGTTCTCTCTTGTTCTTGTTCCAGGAAGTGGTTAGTGCAGGCAAAAAAGGTACAATATTCCTGCTGGGCTGTGTGTGATCAGCACAAGAGGCTGAGCACTCAGATGCCAGTCACACTTAGCACCCCAAACCTTCCTTCGTATCCTTTCCTGTTTTCAAACTACACATTCCATGCCTGGAATTCCAGCACTGCTTCACCTTGGTCAGAGATGAGAGAGGGATTGTAGACCAATGGATTTCAAAGGAAAAATTCCTTTTTATGCAAAATAAACCTTATATTTACGTGAGGTAATACAGATGGTTACTGAGGTCTCAATAAAATATTATTAGCAATTGTTCAAAAAAAATCTTATTTGCATCTTTACCATAAAAAGACGGTTTAAAAGTGGCATGTTATTTTCTAAATGTTATAATTTCTATGTCAGATAAGAAACACCCAAGGCTTTCCAGAAAAAAAGAAAAAAACCTAAAACCTACAACTGTATGTAACATGACACTGTCACAGTGAGAGCGCTGACAAATCCCCTTACTTGGGGATGACATTTAATTGAGTGCAGTGCACAAGAGTTGGATGGTATTTTGCACGAGCACCAATCCAGACCTGAATTGCCAAAACAAAGGAAAACCACATGACAAAGCTGTAGGCTTCCAAAACAATGACACATGTATAAGAATGTGACTCCAATAAACAAATGAACGTGCCATAAAGAGCTGTGTAGTGAGTGCTGCAGCGAGCCACCCAGATGCTCCCTTCAGGACTGTCCTCCACCCTGCAGCTGCTGTGAGCGTGTGAGCATGACAGTTCTCAGCTGAGGCCCTGTCGAGGCACTGCTCTCAGCCCAAGGCACAGCCCCATCCTGGGGGTAGCTCACATCCAACAGCTGGCGGGTGTCCAGAACAGGCCTTCGCAAGGTTTATCACTTTAGCATGTGGATTATTTTGAGCTGATCCAGGCCCTGCTGGCTCTCAGAGAAACTTTTACTACTCCATTACCTACCTAGAAGAATGAAAATTGTCAGTATTACACAGATTTAGGGTTCTCTGTAGAAACAGGCTTTCTATCGGAGACACCTATCTCCATGGCAGGGCAAACATGTAATTACAGAGCATCTGCTGTTTGTCATGAGTCACCGTCTCCTCCTTGTGTGAGTCTCCTCCCCTCCCCTGGAAACCCCAGGCCTCTATTCCACTCCTTAACGCAGAATATATACCCTCATTTCACCCCATTTACTTTAGAATTTACATTCATACAGACTCTCCATACAGATGTAATTAAAGTTGTTATTTTCTCCTCCTAACCTGTCTGATGTTAATTTGATTGCTTCGCTAGCCCAGGGAAAACCCAGAAGGGTCGGGGAGAAATTTCCTGGCTACACCTAGAACAGCAAATACCCGTGTAGCCTACACCTGGATCCAACAAAGGCTCTCATTTTATGATACTTAACGGTTCCTCTCCAGACCCAGTCACACATTGCTTAACAATGGCAGAAACAACACTGATCCTAGCAGAAGATACCAGGTAGCCTGGGTGTGTGATAGTACCATCTAGGCTTGAATAATGACAACCTATGCCATTCACACACCAATGACATCACCTAACAATGCATTTTTCAGATGTAACCTCATCATTAAGTGATGCATGACTATACATTTTTATATAACTATATATACATATTTCTGCCAATTTTTTATCCTGAAAATCGTCAAACAGAATACTATAAAAAAAGAATGTCATGAACACTCATATACTCCCAATGAGTCAATAATTCTTGACATTTTAGTATACTTTATCTCTCCCTATCTTTTCCTTTCACTATACGATTTGAAAGGATGATGGACGACACTGTATCGCTTGGCTGCCTCTGCACGCATCTCCCAAGAGTAAACACAATCTATACCACAACGACCCTGTCACTACACCTAAGAAAGTTCATAAATCCATTAATTGCAGGTTTTTAATTTTCATATTTTTAATTGTATTATTTTTTCAGTGAACACTGGTTTACAACACTGTATGATTCAGAAGTACAGGTTCACAGCTCTTCAGATGTGTGTGACTGCACCACACCCACCAGCGAAGCCCCCACTGTCTTCCAACACAGTCCATTGCACCCCTCCCCGCTTCGTGTTATTCTGAATTATGCTCTAGTAAAACATTTATCAAATTCTTGGGGGTTCTTAGACTAACGTTTGAAAACTATTGTTCTGGAATACAGACCTATCTTACTATAGGAAAAGCAAATAACAAAACTTAACTCTTCCAACACACACACATAGATCCAATAGTCTTGTGTATCAAACCCATCTCACAGTGGAATACCTGCACACAGAGATACACATTAAGGTCTGTGGATTGGTTAATATCCCTTAGTAATTGGCAAGCTGGTAAGTGGGCCAATGTGAACACTTCTGTCCTAAAGTTCTCAGTTTGAATATCTGGTAACAGCTTTTCTTATTAGGCTGGTTTTCTTAGGCAGATCAAAAGGGTGCTTAAACCATAATTACTCTTGGATACCAATAAGTGTAAGTACAGGATATTGCATTGCCAGGCACCACAAAAACATCAATGTGCTACATCTTCCTTAAGCAGACATCATTCATCACTTAAGAAAGCCAACAATTAGGTTGAAAACACAAGTGCTAATAGAGAATAGTGATATCCACTAAAATGCACAATTTATTTCAGCAACATCACTTTTAAGAAAGTGACTTACTTGGAAACTCACTTAAGCGGGGCCATTAAAAACTTGAAGTGTCAACATTCTTGGGAAATGGAGTCTATTAGCCATGCAAATGTAAAAGTACCTCCTCAGGCTGGGCCTGGATGGTCCTGCTCAAGTCTGATATCTCAGTTACACAAGAACCTCTTCTGGCCATTTAGGCATAATGATAATATGTGTGTGTGTTGTATATATATACATATATATATATATATATATATATATATATATATATATATATACTCCTAGTTCTCGCTCTCTCTCATGCACACACACACACACATACTCTACCTTGTGTCTGAGACTGGAAAAAAGACCATACTATTGCCTAGTCTTAAAGACTGGCAGCTGGCATTTCTTTTAGACAGACATCTGAAATGGCTTTTGTTTTAAAGAAACGTCAGCAAGGATTTCAAGGGTTAAAAAGCAAATATTTCAAGGGTCAGGTAACACAACTCATTGTGACCCAGCCCCTCCTTCCCCAGTCTGATCTGGGCCAAAAGCCACATGTTAGGGAGTCACCTGTGACTCTGAAGGGAAGCTAGAGCTCTTGTAGCCAGAGGGAAAGGCGTTCCCATTGCCATGGACTGTCCCCCGACTCTGAATTACAGGGCAGGAGAAAAACCAGTCGCCCTCTACCTGCCACAGAATGAGCTAAGCAGAACAGTTACCAGAGCCAGTGGTTTTCAAATATTTTTGACTGTGACCTGAAAAAGAAGTGCATTCTACAAAGTCACCCAGTTCCGACATGCAGTAGATAAAAAACCAAAGCAAGTCTTCCAAATTGACGTTGTGACCTGATATTCTACTGCCTGTTCAACTTCACATTCATGAATTCCTAGAGCACTGCTGTGTCTGGAGTTTTCCATACAACATAGTATTTTTGGGATTTGTCCATGTTTTTGCAGGTATTGATAGTTCGGGGAGGGGTTGTTTTGATTTTAAATTAATATTTTTCACTGCGGTAATGTTGGTTTATAATATGTTTCAGGTTCACACGTCATCAGATGCATGTGACCGCACCATGCCCTCCACCAAAGCACCCACCGTTCTCCACCCTAGTCCACTAGGTCCCTTTTGCACAGTATTCACCACCCCTACCCTCTCTTTCTGGAAGCCTCAATTCTGCAGAAAGATTTCTAGCCTTTGTTTGGGTCTGCTTTTGTCTGTTGTTTGCTTTGTTTCTTTATATTACATATATGAGTGAAATCATTCACTGAAATTTCCATTCAGTGGAAAATTGTACATTGTTTAGCGCATATACTTCTTGGTTGGTTCAGATATTCACTGCTGTAAATTGTGTATAACTGATAGCAATGCAAAATCATTCTTACCTAGAGACATGCAAAGAAATTCTGGCGGAGATTCAATTGACTACACTCCCCAACTGTAGAAGTCAGTTGTGTCTCCATTTACACTTTGATTTTAATATTCCTGACATATAAAATGTATGTTCTTTGGATTGTCCTCTGAAATGGTTATAACATCTTACCAGTTCCCTCATTATTAATGAGTTAAATAAAATCTCTAACAAATGTTCATTTTATAATCAGTTGTATGCAAGCAATAATTTTATCTTTTTTGAAAAATTATTCTTTAGCCCATGGTTTCCATTTTTTCTACTACAGAGGATGCTACGACCCTTATTGCACATTTATCTTTATGTCAAAGTCTCTCAGAAGACTAAGAAGTCCTCCCACTTTCTACATGCGGCAAATTAAACCAACTTTGAGGAATGGATACAAGTTCAGCTCCATGAAGGTATAGCGGATGAATACAGACAGCACTTACATGTCTTTAATGGGAAAAGGTCAGGTTAGGCTCAAATGAGAGAAATAAAATTAATGGTGGAATTGCAAGCATGGAGAGACAGAACGAATACGGGACACCTTTGCTTGTTGGGCATCAACTATTCCTAAAGCATTGTGTCAGTCACTGAAGGACAGAATCTTTGCCATCAAGAAGCTCAGGTTGTTGGGGAGAGAAATACTTAAGCCATTAAAATAGTAATACGCCAAGTGGGAGCAAGACAGTTTATCAATCTCTGGTCCTCAGGTTATTATGGTCTCTGAAAACTTGCAGAATACCTGGAAATGCTTTCACATGGAGACAGCCTTTTCTATCCAAAAGATAGAAGAAAATTAAGTCTTGATCTTCATTCTTTCCACATTAAAAACATTCGTTATGATAACAAAGAAATATCTGAAAGAGTCATTAAACTGCTTGTGGGTGGAGGTGGGAATGGACTTGGCAGTTTCTCCATTTCTAAAGGTACTCAAATCCTGAGTTAAGGAGAGGATAAAATGCATTCATACACCTTGTGCTACCTCAGGGGCCAGTTCAGAAAGCAGAAGCCATGCTATGCAGCCAGGTATTAAAGAAGTTAGAGCACAGAAATTAATCATGAACAGTAGGGCTATTGAAAGAAATAGGAAAGACAAGATCAAAGAAGGTGCCACCAAAGATCAAGGAAACAGCTAGAAGCACCAAGTGACTGATTTTGAAACAACCTTTTCCAATTTAAGTTACTTTATTTTCAATTTCATCTTTCTATCTAATGTCAGTATTTTTGTTGTTTTCTTGTATAAATCACAGTTGTTTATATGCTTAGTTATATGCCAAAATGTTCAAATTATGCCATGAAAGAGTGAATTATGCAATATCAATGCATTATTAGGGTCACGTTACCATATTTTCACTATACCATCACGCCTATAGACTAGATTAGTATCACAAAGCAGGGGTCTACTGTAACACTGAAAAAAAGTTGAAAATATTGACTTATTGGTATTCTCCCAAACCTTTCTCCCGTTATGCCCTGCATTCCTTCCTTGCTTTTCTGGGAAACTCAAAAGCCTCGAACAACCCAGATTAAATTTCTGCTCACAGTGTGTGGAGGCTCAAAATACAAGTTACTAAAGAAAAATAAGAGATTTCTTGCCCACTTATTTTGGTGTACTGAGATCTGTGCCTGTTACCTATCAAAATCCCAAACTGATTTTACTGAGAATTTGAGATTACTAGTCATTCAAGCTCAAAGCAGACGAACAAATTTTTTACCTCAGTGAAAAAGGTCATTGCAAATGTAATGTCCTGTGAGCTAAAGTAAGTTAAGGTAAAGAAAGGAGTGACAAGCACCTCACTCCTACAGAACAGGGAACACAGTTAAGTTTAGCCACCATTACAGATGGTGCAAAGGCATCTCTCTGCTGGATGTGGCCTACGGGCTATAAGGAAAAGTCAAAACCAGAACTGAAAAGCTAAGTCTTGCTGGCCCAAGTAAAAATATTGCCATATTTTCAAGTAAATATTAAAATGTAAAATAACCTCATGCTTAGGTGACACATATTTTACTCATGAAAGACAAAACAATTCCAAAGGTTTCAATATTCTTACCATTACACCCACAATAGTAAATTATTGTTACTGGGTTAAACTATTCTGTTTTGCTTACCAAGCAAGAAAGCAAACATTCTATACTGGATCACATTTAAGGAACTGGTTGAAAAATATGGTATTATTAATTAAAGTAACAACAATACTGTGACGGCATTAGTAAAAGTTCTATAAAATTACTCCATTTGAAAAAACAACAACCTAAGTATATTAGGCAGTGTGCTACAACAAGGGAGGGGGCTCAAAACGGGGGGCTGGGGCAGGGGAGAGCACAAGGGACTGTGGTGATGGGTGGGGGGGGGCAAATGTGCTGATGGATGGGGGACAGCTGTGGTGGTGGGAGAATTACAGGGACTACACCTGAGGAGAATCCAAATACTGTGCAAAATTGAACAATGATGTAAGAAAATAAATAAACTTTGGGGGGAAAAAAAGGCTATCTTAAATGTTTATTCAACATATTTATTGGAAAATAAAATATATTCAGAACAAATGTATGTATCAGAAACAAGACTTAGAGTCAGGGGCGTAAAATGTTTGACAATGGAGTAATACAATAACAAATTCAATCTGTGAAATTTTGAAGACAAAAGGTTTACTTTTGTTTAAAATAAAATATGAAGTACCTCCATGAAATTTATTTTGCCCAATGCAATTTTAAAGAAATTATGTATAATTTAGTACAATTCAAATATGGGACCCATTTTAAACAATTTTTTAAGGGCATTCTGTACTGTACTATCTAATAGAGTAGCCACTGTCCACATGTGGCTACTTACATTCGAATTGGTTAAAATAAGATAAAATTTGAAAATAAAAAAAGCCTTAAAAATTAGTAAGATAAAATTTGCAATTTAGTTCCTCTATCTAATTAGCCAAGTGTTGAAAAGCCACATGAAAAGACTACCATATGGGGCAATATACGAAACATCACCATCATAATGGAGAGTTCTATTGGACAGGGTTGTTCTGATACCTTATATAAGCAACTACCATTATAAAGTTAACCATATAAATCTTGGGGAAAAATGTGTAAATAAAGTTTTTGATTTTGCAACTTTGCTTCTAATATGAGAAATATTTCAGATGCCACAAAATACAAGTCAAATTTGAAATCTGCATATACAATTTGAAATTTAATCTTGCCTAGGATACAGTTTTACTTTTCCAAATTAGTTCTATTACCAGTAGTTTGTACAATGTGTGAAATTTAATGGTAAAGCCAAAGATTATCTTAGATGAATTCCTCTGGTCAAAACTCTTTTGCCATCTATGAAAGATGTTTTTGGCTTCAATTATCTACTTTTTAAGGCCATTGTAGGTATCACCTAACTATATGAAGATCTATGTAGAAATACTAAAGTTTTATTAAGCTAAAGGCAACTAACAGCAATTTATTTAGAGAACAGACTGAAAAACTAAATCTTATGTCCTATCTTTATAAAACTAATTATACTTTCACCAAAATATTAAAAAAGGTGAATTTAATTTTCAAAATTTGTGTCATATGAAAATATTCTAAAAATTAGTCATATGAAACCATTTTAAATTCTCACAAGTCACAAAAATAATAAGAACTTGTCCACTTTCACACAAATTAATTGTTTGCCTAACCTACTTTGTTGAATTTCCTCTTTGCCTTTAGTTAAGGCCATTTGCTGTGACATAGAGCTGGCCTTGTCTTAGATAACTGATGTTATTTAAACAATAACTTTTTGAATAATAACAAAATTTTATAGCATTTTGAAGGTAATTGAGAACACTTCAATAGGCTAAAAGCTTAAAGACTATGTTATATTATAACTGACAAACTGTTTTCTAAACAAAATTGATCAAATAAAATTATATAGTATTTTCTATATCTGAAATAATCAAGGCTTTCTTTAAAACAAAGTGCTTAAAAATAAAAAAAAATATATTTTCTATAGCTGAAACACTTAAGAACTTTCTTTAAAGCAAAGTACTTAAAAATATATTTTCTATAGCTGAAACATTCAAGAACTTTCTTTAAAACAAAGTGCTTAAAAATAGAATTTAAATTTAAGTGCTTATATTTAAAATAAAATCCAATCCATGAGCAAACTGGAATTATTTTTTAGTTTTCCAATAATCCTGCCTATATCCTTTAAAATTACTTTTTTTCCTAATTGAATTTCAGTATTATTTTCATTAAGCACTGTAAGACTTAAATTAGTATGCATTTCAATAGCAGAACCGGTCAGAAAGACACAGTAAATGTATAAAAATTTTCACCCAAATGTTTCAGAAACAAAAAAAAAAAGTTACCATCTGAATCTAGTCAGATTCTTTTAAATTATAGTGTATTCTTAGTTGAAATACTTGAAGGGACTCAAAAGTCCCCTGGTAAGATCCTTCTATGTTGACTCTTAGCAAACTTCTGTGGTGGAGTATTATCAGGAGGTGATTTAAAGAATGTTATTCTCATCAGGAGTAAGTCAGAAAGACATAGGTCTTATCTCTGAAAAGCTTATGTCAACTAATGTGATTGTCAATCTTATAAACCCTCTACTGATGGATGACAACAGGTGTTGTGGTTATATGTGAACCTCCTTCCCTTCTGAGTCACCAGGGTTTAGGCCTTAGCCCTGCGGGGATAGTTCACTTGACGAATACTAAAAGTCTACTCCCTGATGTGCGCATGCTCAGCAATATGGTTTTCCTTTCAACTATGGTTCTCTACCTACTACCTAGATTGTTTCAGTGCCACTCAGCTTTCATCTATTGCTAAGAGTTAAATGTGCTATTCTCATTCTACACTAAAACAGCTAAGAAAACAACTCTGAATCTTCTACCATTCCTTTAATCAGAAGTTCCTATCAGAATACTACCCACCACCTCGCTAATGAGTAAAACGTTACATGTCTTCCTAATGCAATTCTGCCTCCACTCTGGACAGAAAAGGAACATTGGGTATTTCTTCAAGCATGAATGCAAAACTACACTACAGCAGGCTAATTTTGGAATTATAACGGTTATTTTTGGAATTATAACTTGAGAAACTTACAGGAAAATGTAACAGATACAAAAACAAAAGTTGGATGGCTGGCATTCAGATGCTTCTGTCAGCGGAGTCATCATCTCTTGGCTTGGGCTCTGTTGAAGAGGCCGTTGCTGGAACTGGCTGTGATTTGGACATGGATCTCCTGAAGGCGTATCTCAGGCTACGGAGGCAGCTATTGATAGCAGTCACACACACCTTCCAATCACATCCACCTTCTGAGAGATCGCAAGTTGGATAGACGTCTTGCAGAAATTCTGGTGGGAAAGTTCCAACACATACTAGTTACTTAGAAATCACTCAGAATCATGAATTTATTCACCCGTAGTTCTACTTCGTGTCTATGAAAGGGTCATCAAGACTTCAGCTAATTAAAACACATGGACTATTACTATTATCAAAATAGCTGAATAGACCTTTTAGTCTAAATGGATAATAATATGAAATAGTACCATTCTTAAACACCTTATTTGATTACAAAAATTAATCTTAACATAAGGTAAGAATTGGATTTTGGTTTTTTGCCTCATAGGTTAGCTCATAATGTTCAAACTGCAAATTTTCACCTATCGTTAAGTCACAAAATCAGGACAGCAGCACTTTAAAAATGTAATAGAATAGAAAACATTGAAATGTAAGTTTCATAAAAAGTATTGTTTGTGAAACGTGCTTCAATTGTTAAAAAATTCACATACACATGTACTGAGTCACAATGTAAAGTGTATTTCTTACTGTGGGTTGCAGTAAGAGAGTCTGAAAATAATTGGACTAGATGGTAGCAAATGCTAAGTCCAATTTCCTTAGTCTAGTCTGAAACAGTGAATTCTAGTTTGTGTGATGTGAAGGTAGCAACAAAAAATCAGGCTGGGTCTGAGACCCAAGTCTTTGCTGATACCAGTGACATGAGTAAGAATACTCTTGCTTTCTCCAGATAGAAGATTTCTCAGAATTGCTTTTGGAAGCTTTATTATTTCATTTAAATATGTCACAGATAAAGACTACACTACATGTCCATGTTAACCTGCTGTGTTATTTTTAACAGTTTTGCAAATTGACAAAGCCCTGCAACCTCCACCTAGCTGCTCAGCACGGGAAGGTGTCTGCATTTCCTCAGGCCCGGCAGTCCACACCAGGAGCCGCAGTCAAAAATGCCTTCCCACTATAATAATGCCATTCAAGTCAGAGTAATTAGCCCCGAAAGCCTAAATGCAAACAGCAACAATTCATGAAGCTGCTCCTTGTTATACCCTAATGAGGGAATTAGTAAGCGCTCCATCTCTCTTCCGAGCGCGCGCGCACGCACGCACACACACACACACACACACACACACACACAATGGGTTTTTCTTCCTGCCTTTCTTGAACATGATTTGCTTTTATTTACTCTCACATACTTGATGTATAACAAACCTCGGAGAGCGCTGATCCTGTTGGAGTTAAGGGCACACATGCCATGCTCCAGGTTGCCATAGACGTTACTTTTTATCAGGACATCCTCCGGGAACAGCTTGCGAATAAGGTATCTGGCTGACAGCTCTGGGCGAGATTTCCCTCTCGCAATTTTCAGGACTGAACGTGGCAACTGTATATTTCTAAATCTCCTTCCTAAATAATCTAGAAGAAAAAGAGAAAGATGTCGATTTTTGTGGCAGATGTTAGACTCAGATTTTTAAAAGGCGGTGACAGCAAGGTTGATTTTTCTGAGTTGTTAGGCTCAAGAATTTAAGAGGTTAAAAAAATGAAAGTCTTAAGTTTTTAGTGTATCAGGGAGACAGCCTGAGAAATGAGACAGTAATCACTGCTGATGTGGTTACGCATGCTCTGATTGCCCAAGAGGCCCATTCAGTGTTCTGCTACTCTCAGGATACAATCAGTTTTAGCACTGCATTTCGTAACGAATTCTAAGTAACTTAATGTACTGTTTTCCTACTTCTAAAAAACATTTATTCAAAAAGAAACACTGATTCTTACTGAAACGTTTGTAATTTTTAAAATGTAGGCTCTCTTTTTGGTATTAAAGTTCATTGTTAAAAAATCAAATTCAGGGCCTCCCCGGTGGCGCAGCGGTTGAGCACTGGGTTGCGAAGCTGCCCGCAGCCTCTGCAGCACTGGTTCAATCCCCGGCTGCTCCCCGGCCACCGGAGGAGGGTCCCACATGGCGCGCGGACCTCTCCTGCCGCCCGCTGCTCCCCTCAGCAGTGTACTTCGGTCCTTCTGCCTGCTCTGCTCCCTGCTCTGGCTCTGGTGAATTCTCTCACCTTCGCGCGCTTCTGACTGTACCCAGTGCTTGTATAAATAAATAAACAAACTAATTAATTAATTTTAAAAAAAGCTATTTAAAAAAAATCAAATTCATCTTAGACATCCTATCTTAGATAGCTTTTTGAATTGAAAAATAAATTTTAACCCTATTTGCCTTTCTCAACTCTGCAGCCTCATCATCATCTCTCTCTAAGCCATAATGACTCAAATGAACCACACTTGAAAATAACAATTATTTGCTGAAGAAAATAGATCAGAGAAATACATGATTCTTTTTAGTCAATAAGAGTATTTTTTAGGGCCTCCCCAGTGGCGCAGCGGATTGAGTGCTGCGCTGTGAAGCTGTCCGTAGCCTCTGCAGTGCAGGTTCGATTCCCGGCCAGCCAGGGAGAGCCCCACATGGCACCCCAGACCTCTCCTGTCTTGCCCGCTGCTCCCCTCAGCAGTGTTTTCAGTCCATCTGCCTGTTCTGCTCCCCGCTCTGCCTCTGGTGAATCCTCTCACCCTCCCGCACCTCTGTCCTGTATGCCAGCTCTTATATAAATAAAAAGATCTTTAAAAAAAAGTATATTTTTTATCTCAGAACATCCATCATTTCATTGGTAGCAATATGAATTGCTGAATCCCCCAGGTTAGCTAAGGAGATTAGCTAAGGAGATTAGATTATTTAAAAATTCACTCAATGGGTCCAAAGACTAAACAGGGGAAGATTTAACCTAACAATACTTGCCAAGAGCCAGAAAAAGTTAATACTCTTTAACCTGCTAATTTAAATTCTGAGACTCTAACTTCAGAATGGAAAATATGTAAAAAGCTATAGAGAAGATGGGGTGGGAGTATGATTTATAATCCCTTTCAAAGACCCTCAAACTAAACAAGATACAAAGAGGTAGGTAGCTAAATAAATGAAGGTACACTTATTCAATGGAATAAAACTGTTAAAAACAACGATTATGAAGATTGTGGCTTCTTACAGAAACACACATACATAGTACGCTTCCTTTAAAAAGGAAGAGTCACTTTAGGCACACCATCATGTTTTGAAATGTTCATAAGAAAAAAAAACTAGAAGAAAATTAAAACGTCCGCAATGTTTTTTTTTTTTTTTTGTGATTGATGAAGGAAACTTTTTCTACCTCTTAAGTATTTCCCAATTTATAAAATAAAATAGTATATAAACTATATATACTATAGTATAGTATATATACTATAAATAGTATATATATACACTCAAACTGGAGGCAGGGAGCTGCTGCCTGTCTCACAGTTGGCTTAGTTGCCTTGCCGCCTAGTTTTAGCTGAGTCACTTGTCACCCAAGCTCCCCAAGTCAGATTCGTTCTCCTGAGGATCTCAACAGTGACAAGAGGAAACCAGTCTAAAGATCAGAGAAGCTGCAGGTACAGAGCCCCTGAGGCCTTGATAGCCTCTGATGCTACTCCTGCCTGCAGCTTGGTTTGTCCTTTGCTTCTTTAAAGGTACGAGCTCAGTACCCAGTGCTTTTTGTTGTAGTGGTTTCATCTCGCTAGTCTATTTCTATGGGGTACAGCCTGAAAAAATACAGCAATGATATTTTATATTGGAAAAAATACTATGAAGATATAATTTAATAATCATTTAAACCACTTCATTTGGACAAGTTCACAGGTAACATTCTACTTAGAGTTGACTTAGGGACAGGAGAGAGACAGAAAATAGTTACCTCGAGGGCCACTAAACCCCAGCCACCTGGGGAGGAGGCACGGGAAGCCTGAGTGGCGGGTGGCAGGGGCACCTATGGAACTCACTGTCCCTTTGTTACAGGGCAAACCCCGATACAAAATGGGGTTGCCTGACTGTGGGTCCTCACCCACGCACTAAAAGGGGGCTTATGAATGCTAAATTGCAGACACACAAAAGTTGATAAAAGGTTTATTTACAAGGGAAGGGGGAATGGGGAAATGAATAACTCAGGGAGAGAAAGATAAGCTCATAAATGCATCCTACCCGTTCCACTGACCTGGAATCCCAATGACCCGCCGAGCTGGCGAAAAACCCAGCACGCCACGTGGCCAAGCCCCCCCAACCGCCAGCCACATGGCCAGTTAAATACCCAAACCAAGAGCCTAGTTGCTTAACTCCGCCCTCAGGTCCTCACAACCCTCCCTTTGGGGATCATGGGCATTGTAGTGTCATGGGGGTGGCGTCCACAAAGCCTGTGTGGAGTTTGCTCAGGACAGCCTTTCCCCCTAACAATTCCTCCCTTTCACTTTTTGCCACTATTTTCATGGTGATGAAGATCAAATATATGGATGCTGGGATACAGTCTCAGATGAAAATTTTTCAGGGTTCCAGTGTGAAAGAAAACCAATCTCTCCAGGTATTGTCCATTGTGGAAAGCAAAAGTCCTCCATTCCTGGAAAAAAAGTTCAGCAGTCCAAGCTAAAAAAAAATAAAAACAAAAACAAAAATCTGGAGGCATTAGCCCAAACAAGATAGCAAATATATCAAAATCACAGGGAAAAAAAATCTTAAAATTGGTTGAACTTACGTAAAAAAAAAAAAAAAAAAAAAAATGTTCTCTCAACCTTGATCCCAAGAACCTGCTGCTTTGTTCGTGGGTTCCAAAGATCTTCAAAGAAGGTAAGGAAGCTGCCTCCATTGGCAGGACTGGACAACCCAGAAAACGAAAAGGCCCTGGTACCCTTGAAAAGAGGAAGCCCAGGTGGAGTCTGGTGAGACCAACTTTGTTCTTGAAGCCTATGTGGACCGGATATCAGGAGTTTGCTCTGATCCTATATGGAGTATTCCAACAGAGCCAGCTAAAATTGCTGTTTAGTTATTCCGCCCTGTGACTTTATGCCAAAATGGGTAATATGGTTTGAAAGTAGATTTAGTTTGCAAACTTTTGCTATCCTGTTGAAACAATTTGGGATCAAGGTTGAGAGAACTCATTTTTTACATAAGTTGAACCAATTTTAAGATTTTTTTCCTGTGATTTTGATATATTTGCTGTCTTGTTTTGGCTAATGTCTCCAGATGTTTTTTTTTTTTTCTTTTGGCTTGGATAATGGACTATATTCCAGTAATGGAAAACTGTCATACTGGACATTCATGGACAATGCTGCTGCTAATTGTTGCTTCTCTTACATACATTGTAACCCTGAAAAAAGACTGTCTCCTAAGACTACTCCCTGAGTTCTGTGCCACCATAGATATGGTGGAATAAAAATTAAAAGGGGGGATTATAACAGGGTGGTCCCCAGGAAAGGGAGAGGTTCCAGGTTTCCTGCCCTACCTAAAAGGAAGGTGGAGCTGAGCAGGAAGAGAAGCTACAGAGGAGACTGAGGAAGGAAGGAAGCAGGATGGAGAGCCAGAAGGAGACCTGGAGGAGGCACGTGGAACAGAGAGACATGTGAAGAAACTGCACTTGCCTTTTGGTCATGGACTGGTTGACACAGATGTGGGTGAGACCCGTGGGGAGGTGACGATGGCAGTTTTTGTCTTGCTTTTGATTTTGTTCTTTTCCTCTGAGACTTGTCCAGTTGTTTCTGATCCTTTTCTGTGGGTCCCCACTGGAAGATGCTTTAGACTTGGGCAGGCTTTGGGGCCTTGGTCTGGGCCAATCCTGCTTGGGTGGACTTTTACCCACCAGGGGACGGGTAACTTTGGGTGCTTAATTTAGAAACTATAGTCTTTGCCTTCTTGTATTGTTTACTAATTGTATTAAAATTCCTTCCCATTAAAGTCTCATATGTTTTGTGTCGATGTGGCAGATGGCAGAACCTATTTAAAGCAGGCAGCTTTGGGGGGTCTGGGGTGCCCCTCTCCTGCCCTGTAACACCTTGACACCAGTGAAGCAGAACCCACCTCCATCAGACATAGCAGCGGGGGTAGGGGGTGGTACGATGTTCTGAGCCATGGAATTCATGCAAAACTCTTTAGGGAGCCCCTGCAATGTGTCCTGCATACAGAGAGCAACACTCCTGAATTGCTTCTGGCTCAATGGGTGTTGCTCCCTCCCCTTGACCTGCAGAGTAAGGTGTGTGACCTGAGAGCTCACACCCATCAAAGGAGTGGGCTGAGAGCTGCTTTCCGAGGGGAAATAACAGATTTAACTTAACATTCAGAACCCAGTCTGCGAACTGAGCTACCTTTCATTCACTCATTAATCTAAGAGATGAAGTTGTTTAGATTTCTTATTATGAACATTTTCTTTTTTTTTAAGATTTATTTATTTATACAAGCACTGGGTACAGTCAGAAGCGCCGGAGGGTGAGAGAATTCACCAGAGCCAGAGCAGGGAGCAGAACAGGCAGAAGGGCGGAGGTACACTGCTGAGGGGAGCAGCGGGGGCAGAAGGGGTCTGCGCGCCATGTGGGACCTTCACCCCGTGGCTGGGGATCGAACCGGCGCTGCAGAGGCTGCGGGCAGCTTCGCAACCCAGCGCTCAACCGCTGCGCCACCGGGAGGCCCTATGATCATTTTCAAACATACATCGAGAGACTAGTACGACGAGCCCCATAAATGCAACACCCAGATTCAACATGTGTCATCAACTATAGGGTAGGTAAAAGGTATCAGGCTTTTCTGCCCTCCCCCCATTAGGATAGATGAGGGAACCCTGTGGTCCTGAAGGCATGCCTGATGGCGGGTACCTGAAGTGGGTACACCTGGGTTAAGACTGAGCTTTTATGGGCGGCGTCATGAGGACGCCAGTAGAAGCCGAAAGAGAAGCCGAGAAAGAAGCAGCAGAAGCTGAGAGAGAAGCAGAGAACGCCGGAGAGCCCTGAAAGACTGAAGACCTGCTGGGAGCTGGGAGGCCTGCCAGCCTCCCGGCCCCCCAGTACCCTTGCCTGCTGTGTACCTGGTAATCCCAACAAAAACCTGCTCAGTGGTCCTTCCTGCCCCTTTACATCAACAAAACTTATTTTAAAACTCACCCAGTGGATCAAAATCTTCTTGTGAATTGTCAATGGAAGTTTCCTCAGTTCCTTCAGGGAAAGCACTGCTATGTGGCTGAAAATTCCCATTGTCTCTCATTCCTGAGGCAGCTGACAGTTGAGGACACTGGGAACTGCTTGCCCCATCATCTCTTTTATCATTCAAATCTGAAGACATTGGTTCGGTAGGGCCTTTATTGTCCTCAGCAGTTTTCACCTGAAACACAAAATGGTCTCTCTAAATAAAGTCTCATAGTGAGAAAATACTGGCAGCTCCATCACCCATCAGGCGCCCCCACCCCGGGTTGGTGGGGAAGCAACCGTGTCTAGTGAGGTGGCTGAAGCCCAGGAAGGTGGTGTGCCATGATAGGAAAAAAAGCACAGGTGTGGATTCTCCCTCAAGATGCCGTGACTTGCTGCCTCTTGGGTAGCTGGTAGTTTTATCTAAAATCAACCAAACCATAATTGCTGACACAAAATAAGTGTTTAATAAATAATTCATAAATAAATGAGTATATGCGTTTCTTGAAGATGACAATTTTGGGTTTGTTTTTTATGGTTTGGTTTGTTTTTGCTTTCCCCAGTGGCTTGAAAATCTGACTGCGGATTTGAACATTTGAATTACATTAGGGATCTTTAAAAAAACAAACAAACAAAAAAACCTGTGCTTGGGTTGGCAAATTCAATCAGAACCTGGTGGAGGAAGAGGAGGGGGGTGTTCAGGCATCAATTACATTTTATAACTTGCCTCCCATAATTCTAATACGTACCCAAGGTTAACAACCACTACACGAAGTCGGGGACTCCCAAATTTCAGTGTGCCCACAAATCACCTGGGAGTCTTGCTAAAATGCAAATTCTGCCTCTGTGAGGCAGGAACTGAGGGCTGCGTTTCTCACAAGTTCTGCTGGTCCGCGGACCCACTTTGAGTGGTGAGGACCTATCCTGCTTCTAGTCAAGTACCCAGCAGGCACTTGGCAGATGCTGCCTCTCTTCTTGACGCCTAAGCAAATATGCAAATTACCATTTTCCAGGCTGCATCTTAATTTTACATTCAAATGTTTAGGGTGCAGTTTTTGTAGGATATAAAAGGGAATGTGAAAAATAAGCAGATTTGGTTTCAGACAGATGGTGCTTGAGCTATCACAGAAATCAAGCCGTTCACCAGGAAAACATAAGCTCAGCTACAAATATTCTTGGCAAATAGTTTCCATAAACTTACTCTAGAGACACAGGAGTGACTAGACATAGCGAGAATAAAACGGGGCTTTTAGAGAGGTGGATGGAAATTCGCAATTGTCATTAAGTTAAATGCTTCATCAGAAGGCAATAGACTTGACACTCTTCCCTACTGGCCCATTCCTGTTCAAAAATCTCTGATGTTCTTTGAAAATGGAATGGATGAGACAAAAACCAGATTCCGATTTAGCATGTAACTATACAGAGAATGTAAAATATCTGTTATAGCTTAACCTCATGACATGCATTATTTTAACCAGGTTCTGCCATCACTGAAAGTGAGGTAAGAAATGAAGTGTCTTCATTTTCTCCCGTGCCACGCTAACTACCACTAGAACAGCTAGGCAGCAGTACAGTCAGCTTTTTTGTGTTACTCAGTGGGACACTGAAAAAGATTTGCCAAATATCTTTGTAGATTAAACTTTTTCCTTGGCTTCAAATATACTAATTATAATGGTATATTTGATTTATTTTATCTTTAAGTTGTCTTTATGGAGCATAAACATCAAAGAGTGAACTTAACAGGCAGTATGCTTTTGAGAGAACATACCCTGTCTCTAAATTAAATAAACAAGATGAGCGCAGAGAGCCTGAAGACCCTGCACGGTGCTATCAGTTCTGGAGTTGTATACAGTATGCTCTTACACAGCAGGGGCCATATTCAGATGAAAAGGAACTTACTAGCATTCTTTTGGCGTCAGAACATGAAGAGTGGATCAGAGCATTGATATCAGAAACACAGGCTTTCCAGTCTTTTCCACATTCTCCCAAATCATGTTTGGGAAAAACTGTTGTCAGATATTCTGCAAATAGTAGAAAGTATTCATGAAACTTGGGGGGGGGGGATTAACAAAGACAATGGCAGGAAGATTTTTATGTTTTGCTGAATATCTCATTTCTTCTAGAGTGTGAGTCTCTAAAACCTGACTTATGAAGCTGATAATGAGGCTTTGGTGCTTTCATAAAAAGTACAACAAAAAGTCAAGCATTTTAGGGTGCCAATGGCATTTCCAAACCTATGGATAGGCTAGAACTAAAAATAAAAGGAAACCTGTAAAGAGAAAGTTGCATTACTGCAAATATTATTACATCATGGCCTATCATATATTTGTGCACATTACATGTCTATCTTCCCCGTAAGCTACTTCCTCTACTTTTTTTTAGCTTTTTCTTTTATTTTTTAGTATCACGTTCTAGTCCTGAAGAATTGACTTAGTACTAAATTACTAACCATATGCAATGATAATCAATAAAGCTTGTCTTTTTCTTCTAGTCTATAGACAAGTTTTATTTTTTAAAAGTGGTTACCCATTGCATACAGTGAAATTATAAAACCTAAGTCAACAGGTGTTTGGGTCTAGGGGTGGGCCACCATGGTGATGGCCACTGACTGAGCTGCACATCAGGACTTCCTTGGAGAACAAAACACAAGCCAAATAGCAGGCTGCCAGTTTAGGTCTGGCCTTCCTTTGTGCAATCATCAGATGAGTGTCAAGTATCCTGATATTTATTCTTGGATCTCCAAGATAAACTATAGAAGAACAGGGGAAAAGTACAGTCCTGCTGTTTTTATGCAAGACTATCATGAAATGCCCAAGGAACTAAAATGAATGATATGGAATTCACAAATTTCTCCTTAGGTGAATTTTTTTCTATACTTTTCTTTGCCTAGTCTTGAACTAGTAGAGGTGAAACTTGAACTAATTTGTTCATTGTCGTGAATAAATTTGAATTGTTAGGCCACAAATACATATATAAACATCTTGAACTGAGAACCCACTGCTCCCTTTTAAACTCTAAATGTACACTCAGATCGCTAATACTGAGTGAGTTTATGTTCTCTGAAGACAATTTGAAAAGTATGGGGGGGTATATTTAAGAAAAATATTAAAATAGCTAGCATGAGTATCTACTATACATTGGGGCTATGCTAAATACTTTACTTCTATAAGTTCAGTTTCATCACCCTAGCAACTGTTCCCACCTAGTAGATGAGGAACTGAGGCCCAGAGGAGGTGAGTTATTTGAACAAGGTCCCACTACTCATTATACAGCCAATTTAAAAATCTAAATTTGTTTATAAGCCAAGTGCTCTGAACCATTAATCTGGAAATGTCTTCCATCCTTTTTTCTATTTTTTTTAAACACAAAGCTGAAATCATACTTAACATATACTTTGAATTCTGATTTTTCAGTTAAGATTATATTTTGATCATTTCTTCATTTTCCTTTTTTTTTTCCAACTCTGCATCCCTGTCATCATGATTTTCTGACAGGTGACATTTAATTTGTACTTAAGTCTCGGGCATTGTGTTAAGAACTTTAAATGAGCTATCCCACTTGATCCTGCCAATTCCATGAAGTAGGTACTATCATTTTCACCACTTCAAGGATGAAGAAACTAATATTTAGGTTAGAGAAGCAGCTGAAAGTCATATGTGTAGTAAGACATGGTGTTGAGATTTGAAGCCAGTCTGGCCTAGGAGCCCATGCTCTTAACCACTATGCTTTCCTATATGCTATACCACAGATAGACAAGAAATAACTAATTCCCTATGCTTGATCATTTGGTTCTTTCTAAATTTTCCATGATTCTGTAAAAGCATCCTTGTATCAAAATTTTAATATGAAAATTTTTTAAGTATGGCTTTGGATGTAAGTGAGATTACAAACTCAACTGACATAAAAACCTTGTGGATATTTACACAAATTACCTTTCAGAAAGTTTTCACCTATATATACTTTTAACAACAGTATATCAGAGTGCCAGTTTAGCACAATGAGCACAATTTTTGAAGTTTCTTTTAGTGTGCAGAACAAAATAATTTTAAGGAAAAGTCTTTCCTCGAGGACAAGAATCAAACACTGTAATATACCACATCAACAAAAGGAAAGATAAAAATCACATGGTTACTGTCATTTTCCAATACAGTTGAGTAATTCACTGTTTCAGAATGATTTTCCATGTTGTTTTCTGCATTTACCACTATTTCTAGAGGCAAAAATGCTAAAAGAAAATAATTCTTAAGTCTAAGTACTATATCCAGCAAATTAACCTTCCAATATGAAGAGGAAAAGAAATTCTCAGCTAAAAGAAAATTAAAAGTATTTGTCGCTAGCAGACCTCATCTTAAACAATGGCTAAAAAAAGATCTTCAGACAGAAAGGTCATGATGATAGGAGGAAACTTCAAGCATCAGGAAGGAAGAAAAAAACAATAGAAAGAGCAGAAGTATACATTCAGAGAAACTCAATCATTAATACATTGCTGGGGGAGATGTTAACAGTCACACTGAAAAAGTTTGACAGATTCTTTTAAAACAAAACCTGTAATTACCACATGACACAGCAATCTGACTCTTGGCAATTTATCCCAGAGAAACAGAAGCTCATGATGACACAAAAACCTGTATGTGAATGTTCTTAGCAGGTTTATTCATGATAGCCAAAAACTGTAAACACTCATATGTCCTTCAACAAGTGAATGGTTAAACAACCTGTGGTAAATCCAATATCATAGGATATTATCCAACAATAAAAAACAATCAAGATAAGAATGTCCATTAGCACTACTCTCATTCAACAGCCACTGGAAGTTAAACCATTGCAATAATGCAAGAATGAGGAATCAAAGGCATACAGATTGGCCAGGAAGAAATAAAATGGTCCCTATTTGTAGATGGCATAATATCAAAAAGATGGCAGTGTAGAAAATTCCAAAGAATTTTTTTAAAAAGACTCCTTAAACTAATAAGTGAGTTCAGTAATGTCACAGGACACGGATACAAGAGAAAGATCATTAAGAATGTTGATTAATCTAGGTTAATTAATCCAGGTTACTCTTTACTCTTTAATAAGACTATGTATTATTTCCAACTTACCCAAATTGGGATTGAAGAAGACAGACTGTAAATCAGCATCTTGGTCACTGTTACCTTCCATCACAGTTGTCTCAGAATTCATTTCTGGTCTGGATTCTGTTTAAACAACATTTTAGTAAGTAAAACATTTTCAAGGGCTGAAAAACAAGAAACCTCAACGGTGACCTTTGTATCAGATGAAATTCTCCTTCAGGAATGAAGGAGAATTAAACCATCCTTACACAAGGGAAAACTTAAAAAAAATTGTCACTAGCTAACTCACCCTTAAAAAATGGCTAAAGAAAGATCTTCAGTATGGGGAATATAAAAAATAAAATTTAAATAAAAAAAGAAAGATCTTCAAAGCAAAAAGAAAATGGTGAAGGAAAGAATCTTTGAGCATGAGGAAAGAAGAAAGAAATAAAAAAAGCAGAGAAAATATATCATTCATACATTACTGGTGGGAAGTGTAAAATGGTACATCAACACTGGAAAATAATTTGTCAGCATTTTAAAAAACTCACCTTACCATTACCATAGGCCCAAGTTTCTGTGCTCTTGGGCATTACCCCAGAGCAATGAAAGCTGATGTTCCCACAGAAAACCTGTACACAAATATTCGTAGCAACTGGAATACCATGGAATACACAACCATGGAATAATATACAACAATAAAAAAGAAGGAACAACTGATATACTGATTCCAATGAATCGCCAGGTACTTATGCTGAGGGCAAGGAGAGGCACCCTATGGTGATAGGAATGTTCTATGTCTTGATGATGGTGCTGGACAGCAAACATACTCATGTGATAAAATCAAGAATTAAACACATGCCCACAAATCAATACAAATAAATTGGGAAAATCTCAATAAAATCTATGGGTGGCATTGATATCCATCTCCTGGTTGTGATACTCTATTAAAGTTTTGCAAGATGATTTTGGAAGGAATGGGTAAAGCATAAGTGGAATCTGTGTATAATTTCTTACAACTACATGTATACCTTAACCTACCACAAAATTGAAAGTTTAATTTAAAAAAAGAGCTACCGCTAATTTACCTTAAGGATGTTAATGGATCCAGATCAAACAGTGCTATTTGAAATATGCAGCATTTCAAACTCACCAAAATTGGGAGGAGTGCAGTGAGAATGAGAAGAAGAGGCAGTATCTGGGCCACTGCCATTTACAGACACATTTGGGTAATGCATTGTCTGAGAGTTGTTTTCCAGACTGGTTTCTGCTTTTTCTGGCGTTTCTATAACTAGAACTTTTTCAAGAGCTGAAAGACAAGAATTCTCAACTGTGAATTCTATATTGGGTGAGATTATCTTTCAGGAAAGAAGGGGAAATAAAGACATTCTAAGACAAAGGGGGAAAAACTTTACATTGTCTCTAGCAAAATTACCCTTAAAAAAAGCTAAAGGAGAACCTCCATCAGAAGGAATCTTAATGCACCAGGAAAAAAGAAATAACAATAGAAAGATCAGAAATATGGATGTGGAGAAACTGGATCACCCATATGTTGCTGTGGGGAATGTAAAATGGTACAGCCTCTCTGGAAAATTGTTTTGCAATTTCTCATAAAACTAAACATGTTATTATCATAAGACCCAACAACTGCACTCTCAGCACTCATGATAAAAAATGAACTTATATTTATATGAAAACCAGTACATGAATGTTCATAGCAGCTTTGCTTATAGTATCCAAAAACTTGGAAAGAAAAAAGCAGATGTCCCTCAAGTGATGAATGGTTTCTTAAAAACCATTGCATATCTGTATTGTAGAAAACGCTGATATCGATAGAAAGGAACCATTGAGAAAGTGAAACTAAAATTTATACCAAAATGTGTGTGTATATGAATACTTATAGCTGCTTTATTGCCAATAGTCCAAAACTGGAAAAAATTCAGATGTCCTTCAGTGGGTGACTGGTTAAACAAAATGTAGTACATCCATAGCATGGAATACTGCTCGGCAATACCAGGAATAAAGTATTAATACATGCAACAAATTGGATGCAATTCCAGGGAATGAATGGAAAAAAAACAATCGCAAAGGGTTACGCTGCATATGATTCCACTTATGTATTAGTCTGAAGAGACAAAATTAAAGAATAAGAGCTCAATGGTAGCCAAGTATTGGGGATGGTTCCTGGAGAAGGGAAGGTGTGTGTGGTTGTAAAAGGGCAATACAAGGGATCCTTGAGTGATGGAAATGATGCTGACTTTGACTGTGGATGTGCAAGCCTACTCATATGAAAAGCTGCACGTGCTAAATATACACATGAATACACACACACAGATACAAGTAAAACTGGGGCATCTCAGTAACACTGTGGATTGTATCAGCCAATATTCAGGTTGTGACACTGTGCTATCTTATAGTTTTGCAAGATGTTATCATTGGAGAAGATAAACAAAAAGCATAAACAGAATCCCTTTGTATTATTTCTTACACCTGCATGTGAGTTTGAAATGAAAACAAAATTAAAAGTTAAATTTAAAAAAGAACTGCATCTGGCTTGTATTAAGGATGTTGGTGGGCCTAGATTAAACAGTGATACTTGAAATATGTCTCATTGCAAACTCACCAAAATTGGGTGGAATGGAGAGCGATGAAATGTCAGTATTTGGTCCACTGATATTTCCCAACAAAGCTGGGAAATGCATTGTCTGAGAGTTGTTTTCCACATTTCCCGGTATTTCGATAAGTATTAATTTTTCAACCACTGAAAGAAAAGAATTCTTAACTGTGAATTTTATATAAGGTGAAACTACCCTTCAGGTAATAGGTAAAATCAACATCCTCTACCTCTAAATCACAATGTTGTAAACTAGTATTATCTCAATAAAATAAATAAACATCCTGAAGCAAAGGAAAACTTAAAGAACCTGGCCTAGCAGACTTACCCACATGTTGTAAAAAGGCAAAAAGGAAAATCTTCACACAGAAAGGATATGATCAATGAAGCAAATTTTGGAAGACCAGGAAGGAAGAACAATAAGAAGAGAAACATGGATGTGGAGAAACTGGATTGCCCATTCATTGCTGGGGAGAATATAAAATGGTACAGCCTCTCTGGAAAATTGTTAGGCAGTTTCTTATAAAACAAAACATGCTACTATCCTAAGACCCAACAACTGCACTCCTGGTGTTCATGACAGAAACAAAAACTTGTATTTATACCAAAATCAGTACATGAATGTTCATGGGGAAAGAAAAAACCTAATGTCCTTCATGGGTGGATGGTTGAAAACAATATTACATATCAAAACCAGGGGAAACTACCCATCAATAAAAGGGGAGGCAGGGCGGATACATACAACAACCTCAATGAATTTTTAGGGAATTATGCTAAGTGGGGGGAATAAAAACAAAGCCAAGCCTCAAAGGTTAGGGATCAGAAGGTACCCTTTATATAACACTCTTGAAATCACAAAATTATAGAGAACAGAGTTTGCCAGAGGTGGGGGAACAGGAGGTGGGGAAAGAAAGGGCAACGTGGGAGAGAAGTGTGAGGTTTTGAAAGAACTAGATGAGGTGTGCTGTGGCGGTGACAGAATGTTCTGTATCTTGACTGTGGTGTGGAGATCAAACCTACTCATGTGATAAAATTAGATAAACATAAACACACAAATGACAACACTGGGGTAGCTCAATAAAATCTGTGTTTTGTATCGATGTCAGTACCCTGGCTGTGATATTTTACTATCATTTCGCAAGGTATATCACTCAGAGAAAAAGGTAAAAGGTAAAGGGGCTCTCATATCATACTACTTCCAAATACATGCAAATCTAAAATTATTCCCAAATTAAAAGTTTAATTTCAAATATAAGCTACTACCAGCTTGTATTAAGAATGTTGATGAATTCAGATTAAATAGTGCCACTTGAAATATGTATCATTTAGGGCTTCCCCTGGTGGCACAGTGGTTGAGCGCTGGGCCGATCCCCGGCTACCAGTGAGGGTCCCACATGTTATGCAGACCTCTCCTGCTGCCCGCCTCTCCCCTCAGCAGTGTACTGCCTGTTCTGTTCCCCGCTCTGGCTCTGGTGAATTCTCTCACACTCCCGCGCTTATGACTGTACCAGCTGCTTGTATAAATAAATAAATAAATCTTTAAAAAAAAAAAAAAAGAAATATGTATCATTTAAAACTCACCAAAATTGGGTGGAAGGCAGACAGGTGAAGAAGAGGCATGTTGGTCACTCTCGTTTCCTGGTACATTTGGATAAATCATTATCCTGGGGTTGTCTTCTAGGTTGCTTTCTGCTGCTCCTGGCACATGTACAGGAAGAACATTTTTTATATGCTTAAGAAAAGAACTCTTGACCATTAATTCTATACACAGTGAAACTAGCCTTCATTCATGTACGGAAAATAGGCTTTTTCATAAAGGAAAACTAAATGAACATGTCCCTCATAGACTCACCCTTCAAGAAAGGCTAAAGGAAACATCAAGGTTATGATGGAAGAAACAGTCTTTGATTATCAGGAAAGATGAAAGAACGATGGGAAGAGAAGAAATATGCAAGCAGGAAAACTATCACTTATATACTCCTGGTGGAAGGTACAATGGCATGGCCCCTCTCAAAAAATTGTTAGCACTTTCTTATAAAAGGAACGTGGAATTAGCACATGACTTAGAACTGTCCACTCAGGTATTCATCTCAAAGAAACAAAAACTTATGTTTACACAAAAACTAGTACATGACTGTTCATAGAGCTTAAGTTGTAATAGACGAAAATTGGAAATATCCCAGAGATCTTTTAGTGCATAAATAGCTGTGCATCCATACCACGGAACAGTACTCAACAATAAAAGAGGAGCTATTGATACATGCGGTAATCGTACAAATCCCCAGGAAATTAAGTAAGTAAAAAACACCCCAAAGACCATGCCCAGAAGGTCACATAGTATTTTATTACAAAATAACAATATTGCACTGACAAAATTATTGGAATGGAGGTCAGTTCAATGTTTGCTAGGGATGAGGACAGGGCATGATGGGATGCAGGATGACCAAAGTGGGTAGTTGTGGTTATAAAAGGGTTCTTGGAGTGAGGATGGAAGAAGTATTCTGAATCACAACTGTGGTGGCAGACAGATACATTGCTTAAAATGGGGAATAAAATGACATAGATTGAGCACACACACACAGACACACACACACAACATATGTGGACTTAATCAATGTCAGGGTCCTGGTTGTGATATTTTGCCATAGGTTTGCAAGGTATTATGGTTAGGAAAATGGGTGAACATAAATGAAATCTCTGTATAATTAATTAATCTGTATAGTTCCTGTAAATCTAAAATTGCCTCAAAATAAAAAGCTTAATTAGAAGAAGGGTTTCTGCTGACTTGCATTGAAGATATGGAAGAATCTAGATTAAACAGTGATACTTGCAATATTCATCTTTCAAACTCACCAAAATTGGGCAGGAGAAAGACAGGAAAAGAAGCAATGTCTTGACCACAGTTGTTTGCCATCACAGTCGGATAATATATTGCCTTAATGTTGTTTTCAAGGCTGGTTTCTGGATTTCTTGGTGTTTCTATAAATAAAAAATTTTGAAGGTTATAAAATAAGAACTCTCATCTACAAATTCTATGCTGGGCGAACGTATACTTCGGGAAAAAAGGAAAAGTAAACACATTCTCACACCAAGGAAAACTAGGAGAAAACTAGGAGAAACGTGTTCCTGGCGGACATACTCTCAAAGAAAGCTGAAGGAAAATCTTCTGTTGAAAGGATATGATGAAAGAAGGAACTGCAAAGCATCAGAAGGAAGACCCACGGAAAGAGCAGAGAGATGGATATGGAGAAACTGGATCACTCATACATTGCTGGCAGGAACGTAAATGGTATAACTCCAGTAGAAAACAGGTAGTTTCTCATCAAACTGAACATGCAATGAACATATAACCAGAAATTGCACTCTTGGGTATTCATGTCAAAGAAATGAAAACTTCTATTTACACAAACCCCCGTACATGAATATTCATATTCATTTCACTCCTAGCAGTGAAAAACTGGAAAAAGAAAAACAAAATTTTCTTGGACAGATGGCACATTTACACCATGGAGTAGCGCTCAGTAATAAAAGGAAGTAACTAGTGATAAACACAACTCGGTTTCACTTCTAGGGACTTACGCTGAGTGGCAAAAAACCATTATGAAAAGGTTACAGCCTACATGTATCCAACCACATGACAATATTGAACTGACAAAATTCTAGCGATGGAGAATAAATCAATGTGGCCAGAGTTTGGGACAGGGAATGGGGTGGGCAAGTCCAGCAACGTGTGATGGGGATGGTATGAAAAAGCAACACAAGAGATCCTTAGCATGTAGAAATGTTCTACACATTGACTATGGGAGCACACACACAAACCTTCTCACGTGATAAAATTTCATAGAACGAAATTCCCAGACATACAAGTTACACTAGGGACAGCTGAATGAGATCTGTAGATTACATCCACGTCAATATGCAGCCTGTGGGCCTCCCTGGTGGCGCAGCGGTTGAGCGCTGGGTTGTGAAGCTGCCCGCAGCCTCTGCAGCACTGGTTTGATCCCCGGCTGCTCCCGGTCACCGGGCGAGGGTCCCACATGGCGCGCAGACCTCTCCTGCCGCCCGCTGCTCCCCTCAGCAGTGTACTTTGGTCCTTCTGCCTGCTCTGCTCCCCGCTCTGGCTCTGGTGAATTCTCTCACCCTCCCGTGCTTCTGACTGTACCCAGTGCTTGTATAAATAAATAAAAATAAATCTTTAAAAAAAATGCAGCCTGTGAGATTTTCCTGTGGTTTCACAGGATGTCATCACTAGGGGATATGGGAAAGGATATCATTATTTCTTGCAACTACTTGTGACTCTACAATTACCTCCATATAAAACTGAATTTTACAAAATAGCTATCACTTGCTTGCATTAAGGATGCTTTTTAACTGAGATCAAAGGGCGCTATTTATAATATGTGCCATTCAAACTCACCAAAGTTGGAAAGGATGAAGTGAGATGAGGAGCCAGTGTCTGGGTTCATGCTGTTATTTTCCAGGAGTTCTGAGCAATTCATCATTTCAGGGGTGCTTGCCAAGCTGGGTTCTTCTTGCGACGCAAGTGCAGTAGACATGACTACAGAAGCTTGTGCAGACGAGATGGCACTGCTGCTATTTTCAGCACCTTCATTGAAAAAGCAAGGCAGAGAACCCAGACCAGGAAGTGGGTCTGGGAGACACGGCTCTAGGGAATGCGTGGCGACAACCCTGGGAAGTGGTGGGCTCTCCCTGAGCATGGGCTGCTGCAGCTCGGGGGGCGCCAGGGGCTGAAGTGCTCCCATAGGATTGATGCAGTTGTAGGTCTCCTGTCTTTCCACCGGGAGAGGTGGGGTACAAGCTCTCTGTCCAGGGGAAGAGAACAGAATGGGTTAGGGTTTTTTCCTTGGGTCCTGATCTTTCATTTCTGCATGAGGTATACAGTCAAAACTTTTTTATGTAAATCCAGGTGATTTGTAAAATGCCACAAACCCAGCATAAATCAACTGTGTTAGAATAAGAATTACAAAGTTGGTAGAAATCCCCGGCCAGGGAGCAACCCATATGGCGCAGCAGACCTCTCCTGAGTCACCCGCTGCTCCCCTCAGCAGTGTATTTCATCAGTCTGCCTGTTCTGTTCCCAGCTCTGTCTCTGGTGAATCCTCTCAGCGCCCCCCCCCACCCCACACCTCTGGCTTGTACCCCAGCTTTTGCTATGCATAAATAAATCTTAAAAAAATAATAAAATAATAAAAAAACAAAGTTGGTAGAAGCGTTGATAGCTATGTTCATTGCCACATCACTTTCTACATTTAAGGATGAAATGAATTTTCAGTATATGGTTCTGCTCTTTAACCCACGTTGTGACTGCATCTCAGACATTGTGGTCACAAACATTTTTATGTATAGCCATTATTGTAATTTTTCAAACCTAAACTTTATAGCACTCATCCAATGGTTTTAGACAGCCTTGCTAATCTCACACATTACTAGTTTTCTCTCATTTCTAACTGACTGGTCTCTTTAGGAACAAGAGGGTTATCAAAGTAATAAAAATGTTTTTCCAACACTTACACGATTCAGTGACAATGTTCTCTCATTCCAGCAACGTTGCATATTTGAAATAATTCCACAAAGGTGGTTAATCTGCCAACTCATGTTTTTAATAAGTTCTTGCAAACCCTATTATAATAAATATTTAAATATTAAATAATAATAATAAATACATTTAGCATTTCCTATTTCAAAAGAAAATTAACAAATAAGAAAATATTAAGCTAAATGTTTACTGCTAGAAACAAAGAAAGTTCTCAAGAAATTGCTTGTTTCCCACATAATGCCTGGTTCATGGTGACAGAGAACAGCGGCTCAGAAGAGGAGCCCCAAGCTCCTACTTGGCCGCTCCATGTCACACAGCATCTGAGAAGCCCTCGTCTTGGAGAGCAGACACGCCACAGTTTCCTGAGCTCTCCTGCTTATGCAGTCACTTTACATCAAGGAAGGTGCTATTTTAGGAAAGAAATTTTCAAATCTGCTAAAAGGTCAGAGTCTGTTTCCATAGAATGACGGTGTGAACTAATAGGCAGTGAGTGTTTCACTCTGCAGAGTTTAAAGATACTTAATGAGGTAAAGAAAATTTTAACCCAATGCTTTAGAACTCTACATTTAAGAGACAGAACTTTGATGGAGTGGTGTTCCATAAGTTGGTTTTGATGATTTTATCATAGAAAATTTCAAATACATTACTCTCCGATTAATATTATAAAAGTAATACAATATACTTAATACAACTAGGAGTCAAATTAAGTACTAGAAAAATAAGTCTATATATTTATCTTTCTTTTTCACCTATGTTTCAAAAGAATTACAGTCTTCTAACATAAAGCAGAGTCAAAGTAAAATAAATTCTGCATTTATATGAGAATGAGAAAGAGCTGATTTTAAAAGGGAGTAAGGAAAGAAGTTAGAAGAGCCCAGCCTTAAGCAAGGCTACTGAATATCAGTATGAACAAAGTCTATAGTGGATATATATAGACAGATGTGGAAATTTACAGATGTATGTGTATGCATGGACTAGAATACTTACATTTATTTCCTAGTCCTGTCTATTGAGAGGACCTAAGATATGACCCAAGAGCAGCACTGTATACACCTGGGGTCCGGATTTTGGTTTCCAAATACCATCTACAATAAATGTAGCCAGGGTTCCTTGGAGAAAGGAGAATTTCAGAGCTGGGGCAGGGAAAGTACAAATAAGCCTTGGGGGCCTCCTTGGTGGTGCAAGGGGTTAAGTACAGCACTATGAAGCAGTCTACAGCCACTGCAACACGAGTTAGATCCCTGGCCAGGGAGCTGACCCACATGGCGCAGCAGATCCCTCCTGTCTCACCTGCTGCTCCCCTCAGCAGTGTATTTCAGTCAGTCTACCTGTTCTGTTCCCCCCTCTGTCTCTGGTGAATCCTCTCACACCCCCCCCACACCTCTGGCCTGTACCCCAGCTCTTGTATGTATAAATAAATAAATCTTTAAAAAAAAATGAAATGAGCCTTGAACATCTTGTGATGTCATAAAATAAGAAAGTATTTCCCCCACAAGTGGGGTATGTCAAAAGGCCACAGGAACCAACTGGAAGGTGCGCCCAATAGCCAAAACTGGAGCATATGATCAATGAAATAAATAATGATAACACTGGATTGTAATTTATATAATACAATAAATGTCCATGAGCCCATATTAGTAATAATATATATAACTGAATAAATGAGTGGGGGAGGGAGAACAGGTCATCCTTACAAATGAATTCCAATGAATTAATACAAAAAAGTCAGGGAAACAGTCACCATTAGGCAAACACCATAGTGGTAGCCGCTGCAGGTAAAACCCATGTATTAACTCAGTGGGCAAACACTGAGGAGAAACAGGACTTAGTATAGTCTCCAAGTACCCCACCCCCTCAAGATATTAATTACTAAAGGAAAAACAGTACATTACAGTGGAGAAATGCAGAAAACAACATGTTCACCAAGTGATCAAACGATGCCGAGATCACCAGTAAAATGATACATGGGTATGGCGTACTCCAGGTATGACTGAACCAAGAGAGAATAGTGTGTGTGGTGTTCTTGTCAAAAGGCATAACCTCGACCTACTCAAGAGATAATATCAGACATATCCACACTGAGACATTTTACAAAATAACTGATTAGCACTCATCAAAAATGTCAAAGCCATGAAAGGCAAGGGAAAGAATGAAGAACTGTCCCAAATTGGGAAGAAGCAAAGAGACACAGCTAAGTTCAATGTGGGATACTGGATTGGATCCTGGAACAGAAAAGGACATGGGGGAGGAGCCATGGTGAAATTCAAGCGAGACTGCAGCTCAGTTAGCAGTACTGTGCCATTGTTAATATCCTGGTTTTGAAAACTGTACTGTGGTTATACAATGAGCATAATTTTAAGTTAGATGGTAAGTTAACATTAAGGGAAACTGTGTGAGGTATATACATGAGAACACTTGGTAATATTTTTGAAACGTTTTCTATAATACTAAAATTATTGCAAAAATTACAAAAGCTACTGAGATGGAGTACAAAACTGCTGTGGATTTCCTGTTAGGTAAGGAAAAGAGGGAAACAAAATAGTGACAAATCCATGAGAAATATTTTCTTGAGCATGAGCTAAGGAGGAACTCCACGGTACATGAAGGCTGGAAAAGAATTGAAATCATTTCCTTTATAAGAGTGTGAACCTATCTGGCAACTAGCAATTAATATTACATAAATATTCAGTGAGATCCACATTCACTAATGACACGACTGCCTTCTTCACAATCAAGTATTCATATTCTCGCCTATGGAAGATTTATTAACAGACCAAAAAGAAATAGGAAAGAAAGAACTATAGGAGAAATTCAGCACGTCCATTTTGCTTTCAAGGAGTGCCAAAAGCCTAAAGGATTCTGCCCAGTGCCAGACTACAATAACATGAAAAGATGTGTTCGCAGACCCGCTTTCTTATTAACCCAGTTACACTTAAGACACCATTCCCTATCAGGCTGAAGTCCTTCATACTTCAGGGTAGAAAGACTAATCTTCTGGTAATCTAGCACCAGAACTGCTTTAAAGGAAAATATTTCTAACCACAAACAAAGAACCAAAAGCTAGAGAGGGCTTTTGATTTTCAAATAATTCAACAGTGACACTCTGTGGACAAAAAAGGAAATACTGAAGTACCTATTTTTCCCAGTAAATGAATCTCTAAGTTTCCTTTTGGAGTCAAAGATGGCATAAATAAGCAATTAGAAAATAACAAGCATTACATTTAGCTATAAAGACTATTCTAATGAGGTAGTATGGACTAGAAGAATAATTCTAATGAAAACATACCAAGTAGTGATCAATGTTTTTGTTTTAAAAATTATCTGCGTTAGCCCTGCATTACAAATTTATTAGACAGCAAAAATTATATGGAATTGTAACATGAATTAGTGATTATCTGAACTATATATTGCCAGCTTGACGCTTTTCAAAGTACTTTCACATAGTTATATCAGAAACCGTGATTCTTGGGAGGCAATTAACATTATCCCCAGAGATGAAAATACTGGGACTGATAGAAATTAAAGAGAACTGTTTATACTAATTAGGAGGTATGACTATCCTCATCCTTATGCAAATTTAAAAATCATTTTGCTAAACTAAATTATATATAATTTAATAATCTATTTTATTCAGCTTCAGCAATCAAGAAACACAGCTGAAGATGACAGAAATGTAATACAGTGCAACCACTTCAGAAAACTGGTGGTTTCTTATAAACTTTTATCTACTCTGTGACTCAGCATTTCTACTCAAGTATTATCAATTAAACATTAACATATGTTCACAAAGAGATTCCATAATAATGTTCATAGCCACTTCACTCATAATTGCCAACAACTGGAAACAATTCAAAATGCTCACCAAAAGGAGAACATATTTAAAAATTGTACATATTCATAGAATAAAATATTTCTCAATAATAAACAAGAATTAAATCTTGCTACAACCTGATGAATCTCCAAAGCATTATTCTAAGAAAAGAGTGCTTACTGAATGACACCATTTACATGACGCTTTAGAACAGGCAAAACTAATCTATGGTGGAAAAAACATCAGAATGGTATTTCCCCAAGGTTAGGGACTTACTAGGAAGAGACACAAGGCAACTTTCTGGGACAATGGATATGTTCTTTATCTTAATGGGTATACATATTTGTCAAAATTCATCAAACTGCACCTTTAAGAACTGTGCATTTCTTAAATTATAAGACCAACTAGTGGTTACTAAAAGGGAAGGGGAAGGGGAGATAAATTGAGTAAAAGGGGAAAATTGTACAGTGAAGGACAGAATTGGGCTTTTAGTGGTGTACTTGATGTATTACATACACATGTTGATTTTTAGCAACGTACACATCAAACTGATATAGTGTTGGAATGCAATGTTACTTCAATAAAAGAAGAAAAAGAATTACATTTTATTGCATGAAATTAAGCTCAGTTTTTGGAAAAAAATAAAGTAGAATGAAAAGAACAAAGAAAAATTTTCGCTTTAATATACAAACCATATAATTCTCCCTGGGACTAGATGATCGTCCTCTTTTGTAAGATGGGGCAAAATCCACTTCCCCTGAGATGGGGCTGAATCTTTTTAAATTTTCTAGATGGTTCATCTGTTTATCCAGCACGGATAAACCTGCAGCTCCTGAAAAAAAACACAAAAAGCATTACTTCACATACTCACTACCTCATAAAGTTAACACGGATATGTTTTTAGAATGCCAACTCCAATGGAATTGGAGTCTTGACGGGAGGTTAGAGAATGACAAAACAAGAAATTTTCTGCCAGTCATTTAGAATAGACCCTTAAAAATCGAAGGGCCACATCACCCATGCCCAGGAACAAGAATCAAGATCAAACTCAACCCCAAATTGTCAAGTGAATGCTTCACAGCTGAGAGGCTGCAGAGTAAGCGCTGGAGACAAAAAAAAAAAAACAAGAGAACATTCCTAACTGCTTTTGTCAAGGCGCCCCAAAGGGCTTTTTACTTAGGGGACAGCAGGTCACCAAATGCGAGCTGGGAGTCCACAGCAGTTTGCCTCCCCGCCACCCATGCGTGCACTGGACAGACCACTGAAGACACAGCCTCCTCACCTGCCAGGTGAGACCGGTTGGGATGATCGCTACGGTCACTTCAGCTCTAAGATCATGACTGCCCTGATTTATACTAAACCCAAACAAATGTATGTGACCTATAAGGCAAAGCATCTAGAATTATGTAAGCTCGGTTATACTTCTGAGTCATTTAACTCTGACACAAGCTGTTTTTCCTTGTAAGTTCAGTTTTTGCTTTGTCACCAAGTAGTTATATTTATAGTCACCATGTTTAAATAATTTTTCAGAGACAGAAAATAAATTCTCCCCAGGAAACATTCTCCCCAATGCTTTCTGAGACTACCTTCCTCACTCCCCAGAGAATGAAAAGGGGAAAGAAGACATGACAAAGCTTAAAGGAAGGGAAAATGCAAGCACAAACTGTAATATTACCATGAAGTTTGGCCTTCTGATAATGAGCAATTAATTCAAAAGTTATAGGAATATTTAAGCAATTTAGTAGAAATGGGAATAAGGAAGCAAAATTTCACACAGGATGTTTAACACAATTACCATATATTTGTGTTGATCGAGCACAGTCATCATATTCACCTTGAAAATCTGGTTCTATGGCCAGTATGTCATCATTGGAAGTCTCGTCCTCATCCCCGTCCTCGTCCCCGTCCTCATCCTCGTCCTCGTCGTCATAGTCCTCTTCTTCCTCAGAATCTTCTATTATATCGTCATCATCATCATCACCCTCCTCCTCCTCATTGTCACTGTCTTCAATAGTTACAATAATATAATCTAAGAATGAGCAAAGAGAAAGATTAGATCGGACACCACATTAAACAGCATCTAGAAGAAACCACCTTATACAGTGTGGAATATTTAAAAAATATATTATATTATATTATATTATATTATATTATATATTATATTATATTATAATATTATATTATAGGTGGAAAAATTAAATACTTTCATATCTCTAAACATTGCAAGTTAGGTAAGAAATCACTTGTTTAGTATGAAGTTCTGAGACATATATTTGTATGTATGTATATGCAAATAGTATTATTTCTAGTACAGCCAATTTTACAGAGCAATAAATTTCTTCTCACTTAAGAAAGGTGACCACCTGGCCCATGCTACCATGTATTCACTGATATGCTTTTAACATTTAAAATGATGCAACTGATAATGGATAGCCACACTTTATGGTGACCATGAATTTCTAAACTTGTTCTCTAAATATTAATATTAATCCTTATAACAATAAACACAGAAAAAAGAACAAAAGTAAATCTTGTTATTAAAACAAATTAAATTCAAATTGAATGTCACAAAATGTGAAATAGATATTCACATAGAATCTAGATGTGAAATATGAGCCTCAGTAAAGCATCTTAATGAATATGTAAGATAGCACATCACACAAATGTATGCTCTATAAATGGGCTTTCTTAATTCTTAAAATTGACCTGAAAAATAAGAACATGTTTAAGCTTTAAATGCTAATTTGCAGATCTTGCTTGCATTGCATCAGAAACTCAAATTCCATACATTTATTTGAAGTAGCATTTAAATAAAATTAGCTATTATGAGTGGGTAGGGTGGTGTGAAAATGGTTCTCAGTTAGAGATTGTGTGATGTAGGCTCCAATTCAAGCTCTGTAGTTATCCAGAGGTATGATCTTTGGGCCAGATACATCTACTCTTTTACCTCTGTATTCTCATCCATACACATGGAATTGAGTTTGGAGAGTCCATCTGAATTCTACTTAATAGATGCCCATGGGGAAAAGTAACAGAAAATTAGAAACTACCTAGTTATCCCAAGAAAAGGGAATTGGTTAAGTAAATTATGGCACGTGCATATGACAGAATGGTGTATATAGTCAATGAGATGGAAATTCTCAAAGAATTTCCAAACTTATTGATATCAATCAATAAGTAGAACACTTATTGATATTAGAAATGCTGGTGGAAAAAAAAGAAAAGGATTCAAAAAAAAAAACATATAATTCTAACTTTGAGAGCAGAAGGAAATAGCGATCATTATATTTAAGTCACTCTCTCTGGGTGACAAGATTATCTTCATTAGACTTCTCTAAGATTCTCTACATTAAACTTTAGACTTCATAATCAGAAAGAAATAACAAGGGTAACTGAAATATTACTTTACATATCAACAGATTTTTCAAACTGGAACTGGGAAAACTAATGACAGCTCCACTAAAATCACTCAGTGATTTTGTAAACTTCCAATTAATTCTTTTAGGTATATTCATAACCTCCGTAAGCAATTTTTAAAACATGTAACATTTAGAAGTGTCACTTTTTTTTGAAGATTATGCTTTCAAAGTGCTAGGAACTCAGTTGCCATGACTTATCAGATAAGATACAGTTCACAATGGTGAAACCGCCCTCTCACATGATGACTAGTGGAGGAAATATCCAGCAAAATGGGGCAGATTTACAATGGCTACGAGACCCTGACTCTCAAAGCAAAACATCAAACCTTTTCTTTAAAAAAAACTGTGTCAATGCATTTAACAATCATTTTCTAAATCTGTAAGGAATCTCAAAAACAGTTCTTCCACGGTCCTTAGCCAACTTTAGAGGCTACACAGTCTGCCAACTTTGGGACAATACCTCCCAGTTTATCCCATGGCCCAGCACTGGCAGCAGGCAAGCTTGCAACTGAATCGAGCCCAGGGCCAGCTTTATAAAAGGTTGCTTGCAAAATCACAATTCATAAACACTAATCCCCTTTACCACTTCATTTTATAAAATTCTAAGAGTCCAAATTGGGCAAAGCCAGGATGACAATGGAGGGCGGCGATCCCACAAATTTAGAGCTGTTCTATCAAAGGACAGTACTCAACCTTACTGCAGGTGGGATGCACCCTCGTGCAAAGGGCGCTCCTTCTTTAGAGGGGTCCTCACATTTGCAGCATTCTTAAGTCCTGCATCTGCCTTCTAGAAACGAAGAACAGGTTCTACAAAGGGCCTACATCTTAATTTTCTTTTTCGTGGTTTACACACTTAATAAAACAGCAAAGCTGGGCCTCCCCTGGTGGCGCAGCGATTGAGCACTGGGCTGCGAAGCTGCCCACAGCCTCTGCAGCGCCAGTTCGATCCCTGGCTGCTCCCCGGCCACCAGAGGAGGGTCCCACATAGCGCACAGACCTCTCCTGCCGCCCGCTGCTCCCCTCAGCAGTGTACTTCGGTCCTTCTGCCTGCTCTGCTCCCCGCTCTGGCTCTGGCGAATTCTCTCACCCTCCCACGCTTCTGATTGTACCCAGGGCTTGTATAAATAAATGTTTTTTAAAAATTTTTAAAAATTAAAAAAATAAATAAAACAGCAAAGCTGCAGTGCTTGTTTCCGGGCAAACGCGGTTACCACCAAATGCTCAAAATTAACATCTCACTCTCAAAAGATGTTATGATGGATCCGCTAGCTCATTTGTCAGTTCTTTAAACTCAAAATTCTATATAGTCTGAGAGTCTTGGTCCTTCTGTGACCGCTACCTCCCCCAAAGAGAAAGAATAAAGGTTCTACTTGTCCCAGAAAGTCAGCTCCAGGTATTCAATAAATAGCCAAATCTCAAACGCTCACAAGCTTGCATGCCAGGAGAGGCTGTGGGAAGCACCCCATCCACCCTACTGCAGCGTTGCTGAAATGTGAGGCTGCAAAGTTCAGACTTAATCTTCCAGCAAGTTCTCTCCTCCCAGGAATGCCCTGGCAGCTAACCTCAATCGTTTTTCTGCAGCCTTAAGGCACCCTACTCAGTAACGGCTTGAGGCGCTTGCACAAGAGGCAAAAAAAAAAATGTTCAAGGAAAAGGCGCGCCTTTCGCACTGAGCTTGCGTCTCCACCCTCAGGCAGGCAGGAAGAAACTTGCTGCGGGGCGAAACCTGCGAGGAGCAGCTTCCCCTAGAGGCAACAGCCCGGATGGGTTTACTGCCGCTAGAGGGAGGGCCTGGAAAGAGCGGCCGGCCCTCAAACCAGGCACAGCCTCTCCGCATGGTGGCGCACTGATCCGCAGTGTCCTCGCGAGAGCCAGGAATGCCAAGAACTTCTGGGCGCCCAGCGAGTCCCAGGAGCGCAGCAGGCCCTGGGAACATCATGAGCTGGTGGGCAGGAAGGCACCAAGAGCCCCACTATCACCTTGAGCTGCTGGAATACCAGGAGCCCTGGGGGACCCCACAACCTCCATAATCACCTTCGCGAAAAGCCATAAGCCCCAGGATTACTTTGAGCCCCGAACACCACGAGCCTGGGGGGTGAGGGGGGCAGCACAAGCTTCACTACCCCCTTGAGCCCCTGCAATATCACAAGCCCTGGGGGGAAGGGGGGCATGATCACTTCCTGCAAAGCCATGAGGCTTAGCAGCACTACTAACTCCAGGATCATATGAAGCCCTGGAACACCACAGGTGTGCGAGTGGGGGTGAGGCATCATGCACCTCGAGCTCCTGGAACAGCATGCGCTCCAGGGGGCACCACAAGCCCCATAAATCACCTCAAGCCCCTGCAACACCGGGAGCTGAAGCGGGGGAGGGGATGCCGCTAACCCCAAGTTCACATCCAGCTCCTGGAACACCATGAACCAGGGGGAGGGGAGACCACTAATCCCAAGACCACCGCCAGCTCCTGGAACACCATGAGCCCTTGGGGGCACCATAAGCCCCTGGATCACCTCAGGCCCCTGGACACCATGTGCTTGGAGGGCGCCACTAACTCCAGGGTCACACAGAGCCCACGGAACACCATGACCTTTGGGGGGATGTAACGAACCCCCGGATTACCTCAAGCGCCTAGACAGCATGAGCCTCAGGGGGGCGCCACTAACTCCAGGATCATCTCAAGTGCCTGTAATACCACAAGCCCCCCCGGGGCAGCGCCACTAAGTCCGCAGGCGCCTCAGCCCTAGAACACCATGAGCCCGTGGGGGCGGCGCCACGAGCCCAACGATCACCTCAAGCTTCTGGAACGCCATGAGCCAGAGATGCCGGCAGTCTCACAATCACCTTGAGCCCCTAAGACACAACAAACCCCGGGACTCCAGGAGTCCCCAAATTGCCTCAAGCCCTAGGTCACCATGAACCCTGGAGACACGGGGAGCCCCATGATCATCTCAAGACTGGGACACTATGAGCCCTTCAGACACCACAAACCCGGTGACTCCCAGAGTCCCATCACCTCAGCCTTGGGACACCATGAAAAACCCGGGGACGCCATAAGCCCCGTGATTACCTCAAGCCCCTAAGACACCAGAAACTCAGGGACTCCCAGAGTCCCACAATCACCTCAAGCCCTGGCACGTCATGAAACCCGAAAACATCGAAAGCTCCACCATCACCTCAAATCCTTGGATACCATGAAGCCTAGAGACAGCACAAGCCTCTGGAACTGCTAGAGCCCTTCAGGAGCCATGAACCCCAGGACACCGCAAGTCCCACAATCACCTCAAGCCTCTGGGATAAAATGGACCCCGTGGATGGTTTAAGCTCCAAAGACGGCCAGGCCCTGCGCCAGACGCAGTGCGTGATGCCCAGGTTCCTATGCCCGCTGGTGAATCGTGGGCAGTGACCAATGCCCAGGAGCCACCACCACACCCACCTTGGCTGACACCCAGCCAATCCCACCATCCTCCCGCTCAACCCCTTAAGTGGGCTGGATACGAATTCTGTCAAGAATCTCGCTCT
The DNA here is from genome assembly GCF_964194135.1 of Talpa europaea. Taxonomy (NCBI): domain Eukaryota; kingdom Metazoa; phylum Chordata; class Mammalia; order Eulipotyphla; family Talpidae; genus Talpa; species Talpa europaea. The sequence goes on from NC_140081.1 coordinate 8,484,595, forward strand.
GCGGTGGGGACAGAAAAGAAGCATAAGTAGTGGGGCAGCTGCAGGGAGGGCACCTTACCCTGCTCCTCAGACATCTCAGACATCGTGAGGCTACGAGCTCGACTCAGAGCTCGGCTCTGAGCACCTCAGTCTTGGCGTCTGCTCTGAGGCACTGCGATCGCGACTGTGCACACGAGGCGCCTGCGGTACACTGCGGCACCAAACGGAAAGCAAGTGAAACTCACTACTGGGGGTGGTTTCTGCGGCTGCGCACTAGTGCCTGGCGTGCGCACTCCACTAGCGGGACTGGAAGGGGGCGCGAGGGTGACGCCAAGATTATGCATGCATAAAGTACGCTTTAAAAATTATGTGTGCGGGGCCTCCCTAGTGGCGCAAGGGGTTAAATACTTCACTATGAAACAATCCGCAGACTCTGTAACACCAGTTCGATCCCCTGCAGGCCACGGAGCAACCCATATGGCACGGCAGACCTCTCCTGTCTCCCCGCTGCTCCCCTCAGCAGTGTATTTCAGTCAGTCTGCCTCTTCTGCTCCCCACTCTGTCTCTGGTGAATCCTCTCACCCCACCACCACCACATCTCTGGCCTGTACCCCAATTCCTGTATGTATAAATAAATGTTTAAAAAATATATAAAATAAAAATTATGTGTGTATACATATATAATTTTAAGTATACTTTGAAAACAATGCAAAAGTAGCCACCAGTGTAATTCTGCCCTTCTCCAAATGCTCTTTACACATATCATAAGGATATAAGCATACTAGCAAATGTTGTGAGGAAATATTACAGAATGTAAGAAATTTGGGTTCAGACTTGAAAGTTTTTCTGGGTTGTGTTCTCATGTCTACTACTTGCTATGGGAAAAAAATCTGAAAATAATACAAATTTTAAAATGTGCCCCCTAACATTACCCACTAAATCCCTCCATGCCACCCTTTCCTTCCCTTTAATTGTCATTTTCCAAACAGCCATGGGCTTCATTCCATAAAGTAATAATAACTACAACTGGCCTTTTTACTAGTGTTCATCACAAGCCAGCCATTTAATATGTGCAACTTTATCTGGGCCTCATCACAGTAAGTAATTGGTTTTATTCTCCTACTTTAAGCTTAATTAACTTGTGCAAAGCTACAAAGCTAGTGCCAGAGTTATGATCTGAATATGGGGATCACTCCTGCATAGTGCATGCTCATAACTCCTATGTTATTTTATCTCTGGCTCAACTGCTTCTAGAAATTTTTCTAATCTTTCAAAGCCTGTTCCAGTAGGACATCTGTTCTAATACATGCACCAAGACACTTTCCTGACGCCCCCTGATAAGACTGAGTCACTCCTGTAGGATTCCACAGTAAGTCACTTTCACCTCCTTTCAGCACTTAAATCACTCTTTCTGAAATTAGAAATATTTGTCAATATGCTTCTTTCCTTCTAAGTTCCTGGAGATCAACACCAAGTCTTATTTATATTTAAATAGCACTACCCTCACAAGGTTCTAAAAGGCTATTCACTGGTGAATTCTACCAAACATGCAAAGAAGAACTAATACTAATCCTTCTCAAACTCTTCCAAATATATAGAAAGAAGGTGCACTTTTAAATACATTTTACAAAGCCAACATTATCCTGATACTAAAACCAGACAGGCAGACCAGAAAAAAAAATTATAGGCCACTATCCCTAATGAATGTAGATGCAAAAATCCTAGCAAACCAAATTCAACAATACATTAAAAGGACCATGCATCATGATCAAGTGGGATTTACTCCAGAGATGAAAGGATAGTTCGACATCTCCAAAACAAACAACATGATACACAACAAAATGAAGGATAAAAATCATATATGATCATCTGAATAGATGCAGAGAAAGTGTTTGCAAAATTCAACATCCATTATGATTTTCAAAAAGCTCTCAACAAAATAGGAAGAGGAAATGTATTTCAACATCATAAAGACCACAAATGACAAACTTAAAACTAACATCATAATCAATGGTGAAAAGCTTTCCTTCTAAGATCAGGAACAAGACAAAATATCCATTCTTGCTGCTTTTATTCGCTATAGTAATGGAAATCCTTGCCACCGCAATTAAGCAAGAAAAAGAAATAAAATTCACCACCCAAGCTGGAAATGAAGAAGTAAATCCATCACTATTTGCAGATGACATGATACTGTATAGAAAACCTTAAAGACTCAAAAACTCTGTTAGAACTTATCAATGATATCAGTTAAATTGCAGGATATAAAATCAATATACAAAAATCTGTTGCATTTCTATACATTAATAACAGAAAGAAGAATTAAGAAAACAATACTGTTTATAATTACATCAAAAGGAATAAAACAGGCGGCGGAGCAACATGGCGGCGAGGAGACGCTGCGAGTAAGATCTCCCATTAAAAAAAAGTTAATAGGGAAGAAAAGCGGCAGGTCCCAGTGAGAACTGGGACATGGAAGATAAACGGACGACTCCAGCAAACTACCCGAAGAAGAAAGTGGCCATAAAAGAGGACTAGAAGGGAAGAAAGCGCAGAACCCTGCTCCCCTCCCCCGCCCACAGAGTCAGCACTCTCTGACCAGCAGAGAGGAGGAAAACAACAAACTAAAATGACCAACAAGAACAAACTACGCAGCAAGCGGGACTGGGAGTGGAAAGGAACTATTGCAGCCACCACACCCCGTGAACAGGAGCTGTGGAGAACCCTGCAGGATTCGCCGCAGCGGTGAGCGAACGGCTCCCGGCGCCATTAGAGAACAAAGAGACTCTGGAGGAGACCTGCACTCAGCCCCGGGCCAGCCGGTAAGCTTGTGCGGGAAAGCGGCACGCTTGGCGCACTTGAAAAGCAAACGCGGATCGGGATCGCGGCTGCCCAGGTCCCCGCGCCGGCGACCTAGGCTTGCGGGGAGTCGCGCGGAGGCCCTCACTGAGGTGAAAGTCCCTCACTGAGTAAGCAGGAACCAGGCGCCCAGGCACGGGAGCGGGGTGCAAAAGGCGCCCTTCCCGCGCCACTGAACTGGACCTGAGGGCTTTGGAACTGAGGGCTTTGGAACTGACCTGAGGGCTTTGGAACTGAGACCCGGGGCACGAAGTTCGGGGTGTGGGTTCTCCACGACAGTGGGGCACAAGGCAGACACAGCACCCCAAAGCCGTTGAGGTTTACCCTACCATTCCCGCTCTGTTCCCTGTCCCACGGGGTGGGGGGGGCGAAAAACAGCCCCCCAAGGACAATAGGAGAGCTCTCTGGCGCCACCTAGCGACCAGAAAAAAAAGTCACTAACACCCCATAGAACAGGGAAATTTCTTAAGACTGCTTGAAAAGGGCAGAAGGCTCCTGGAGGAGACAGTGGCCAGCTGGGAAGTTAGCCCACGCCAGGCCCCTTCCGACCAGCAGTCTGAGCCCACAGAGGGAACAGGCACCCACGGCCGGGGCAGACCGGGTGCGCAGAAGAGTGTGCCTGAGACCGGATGCTCAGGGACTGAGTCCCGCGTTGCCATTTTAGAACAGGGACATCTCTTCAGTAAAGACTTCCTGAAACCAGCAGAAAGCTCCCTCAGAAGCCAGAGATGGCTCCTGGAGGAGCCAGAGGGGAGCGGAGAAGTTCACCCAAGATGCCGGCCAGTCCGAGCAACACAGTGTCCCAATGCATATGACAAATTAGAAAACAGACAGTAGGGAGTAGAAGAACCACACGCAACCTAACAACTCCTCAGGAAAAAAGCACACCACAAAAAGAAAACCACCCCCCAGATTGCAACGACAGTAACTTGGAAGAACTTCTGAGCCTTCCAGAAAGAGAATTTAAAATTGCCGTGATTAAAAAAATGACAGAACTCATAAAGGAAAACAATGATCAGAAGAAGGAAATTGAGTCCCTAAAGAGGGAAGCAAAAGAAACACAGGAGATCAAAGAATTAATGGAGGAACTAAAGAACTCTGGGAAAAGCAATGAAAGCAGAATAGATGAAATGGAAGAACAAATAAGTACTCTTGAAGACACAGAAATAAAAAGAACCAAAACAGAAAAGGAAAGAGAAGTACGAAGGAAAAAGAACGAAGAAAGACTTCGGGAACTATCTGACTCCATGAGGAAAGGAAATATAAGAGTTATAGGAATTCCAGAAGGAGAGGAGAGAGATGTAGGAACAGAGAAAATATTCCAGGAGATAATTGAAGAGAACTTCCCAAACGTGAAGAAGGAGCTGAAAATTGATATACAAGAAGCAAGAAGAACACCAAACTTCCACGATGAAAGGAAAAATACAGCAAGACACATAATAGTAAAGCTCCCAAGAATCCAGGACAAGGAAAAAATAATGAAGCTGACAAGAGGAAAGAAACAGATAACATTCAAAGGAAAACCAATCAGGCTGACATCAGACTTCTCTGAAGAAACACTACGGGCAAGGAGAGAGTGGAGGGACATAGTCAACAGACTCCAAGAAAACAGATGCCAACCAAGAATACTCTATCCCGCAAAGCTCTCCTTCCTCTATGAAGAAAGAATAAGGACCTTCCCAGACAAAGAGAAACTCTGGAATTTCATTACGACTAAACCCCCACTCCAAAAAATACTACAAGGAATCCTAAAGCCAGAACCTCAGAGGGACAAATAACAACGAAAGAAGGCCAAAAAAAAAAAAGTTATTAAAAGAATAAATAAATAAAATCAAAGGAAAGACAAACACAATGGCAAATACAAATGCTAACATATCAATATTAACTCTAAATGTAAATGGACTAAACTCTTAAATAAAAAGACGCAGAGTTGCAGCCTGGATTAAGAAACAAAACCCAACCTTTTGCTGTCTCCAGGAAACACATTTAGCTACAAAAGATAAAAATAGGCTCAAAGTTAAAGGATGGAAAACAATCCTACAAGCAAATGGACCAAAAAAGAAAGCAGGAACAGCTATACTTATATCAGATAAAACAGACTTCAAACTCAAAAAAATAAAAAGAGACCCCAATGGTCACTACATTATGATCAAGGGGACAATACTTCAAGAAGAAATAACACTCATTAACATATACTCACCTAACGAAGGAGCACCAAAATATATCAGACAACTGTTGTCCTCTCTGAAAACAGACATCAGAGAAAACACATACGTAGTGGGAGACTTCAACACACCACTATCAACAATGGATAGATTAAAAGACAAAAAATAAGTAAAGAAACTAAAGCTCTAAATAAGGACCTAGAGCATTTGGGCTTAACAGACATCTATAGAACACTAAACCCCAAAAAAACAGAGTACACATTTTTCTCAAGCTCACACGGATCATTCTCCAGGATCGATCACATACTGGGGCACAAGACAAACATCAACAGATACACCAAGATTGAAATCATATCAACCATCTTTTCTGACCATGAAGGCATCAAACTAGAAATAAACCATAAAAAGAAGGCAAGGAACTTTCCTACCTCATGGAGATTAAAAACCACACTACTGGAAGACCACTGGACTAATGAGATCAAAGAAGATATTAAAAAATTCTTTGAATTGAACGACAAGGAGGACACCAATATCCTAAATGTATGGGATGCAGCAAAAGCAGTAATAAGAGGAAAATATATAGCAATAGAAGCTCACATCAAGAAACAAGAAAGAACTCAAAGAAACAACCTAATCTCGAAGCTCAAAGATCTAGAAAAAGAACAACAAAAAAAACCCAAAACTAGTAGAAGAAAAGAAATAATAAAAACCAAAGCAGAAATAAATGAAACTGAAACTAAAAAAACAATCCAAAAGATCAATGAAACCAAGAGCTGGTTCTTTGAAAAAATAAATAAAATAGACAAACCCCTAGCCAGGCTCACAAAGGAAAAAAGGGAGAAAGCACAAATAAACAGGATCACAAATGAAAGAGGAGAAATCACAACAGACACAGCAGAAATCAAAAGAATAATCAGTAACTACTATAAACAGTTGGATGGAAACAAGTTCAACAATCTAGAGGAGATGGACAAATTCCTACAACTCTACAATCACCCAAAGCTAGATAAATAAGAAATAGAACACCTAAACAGACCAATTACAATTAGCGAAATTGAAATGGTAATCAAAAACCTCCCCAAAAACAAAAGCCCAGGACCTGATGGATTTCCAAATGAATTCTACCAAACATTCAGAGATGAATTAGTGCCTATCCTTCAGAAACTCTTTCAAAAAATTGAGAAGGAAGGGACAATACCAAACACGTTCTATGAAGCCAACATTACACTAATACCAAAACCGAACAAGGACAATGCAAAAAAGGAAAACTACAGGCCAATCTCCCTAATGAACACTGATGCAAAAATCCTCAATAAAATTTTAGCTATCAGAATCCAACAATGTATCCATAAGATAATTCACCACGACCAAGTAGGATTCATTCCAGGGACACAAGGATGGTTCAACATCCGAAAATCAATCAACGTTATCCAACACATCAACAAAACGCAATATAAAAACCATATGATAATATCAGTAGATGCTGAGAAAGCTTTCGACAAAGTGCAACACGCATTCATGATAAAAGCCCTTGAAATTCTTGGGATACAAGGAACATACCTCAACATCATAAAGGCCATCTATGACAAGCCAACAGCCAGTATCATTCTCAATGGTGAAAAGCTGAAAGCAATTCCATTACGATCTGGAACAAGACAAGGATGTCCACTCTCACCACTGCTCTTCAATTTAATACTGGAAGTCCTAGCCAGAGCAATAAGACAAGAGAAAGACATCCAAGGAATCCAAATAGGAAAAGAAGAAGTCAAACTATCACTATTTGCAGATGATATGATAATATACATAGAGAACCCCAAAAACTCCACAGAAAAACTAATTCAACTCATCAATCAGTTCAGTAAAGTAGCAGGGTACAAAATCAACACGCAAAAGTCAGTAGCCTTCCTATACACAAACAATAAATCTGAAGAAGAAGAAATCAAAAAAACCATCCCTTTTATTATTGAAACAAAAAAAATCAAATATTTGGGAATAAATCTAACAAAAGAGGTAAAGGACCTATACAAAGAAAACTATAAAACACTGTTAAAAGAAATAGAAGAAGACACAAAGAAATGGAAAGACATCCCTTGCTCATGGATTGGAAGAATAAACATTATTAAAATGGCCATCATACCAAAAGCATTATACAGATTCAATGCTATTCTAATCAAAATTTCAATGTCATTCTTCAAAGAAATAGAACAATTATTGATGAAATTCATATGGAATCACAAAAAACCCCGAATAGCCAAAGCTCTCCTGAAAAAAAGAGAAGGGAATGGAGGCATCACACTCCCAGACTTCAAACTCTACTACAAAGCCATAATCATCAAAACTGCATGGTACTGGAACAAGAACAGACATACAGACCAATGGAATCGAATAGAAAATCCAGAAATAAACCCACAGATTTATGGTCAACTAATCTTTGACAAAGGAGCAAAGACTATGCATTGGAGCAAAGAAAGTTTGTTCAATAAATGGTGCTGGGAAAACTGGGTTGCTACATGCAAAAGAATGAAGCTTGACCACTACCTCACACCATACACAAAAATCAACTCAAAATGGATTAAAGAACTAGACATAAGACCTGAAACCATAAAATATATAGAAGGAAATATAGGCGAAACACTACGTGATTTGCACATCGAAGACATCTTTACAGACACATCACCCAAAGCAGTGACAGTGAAGGCAAAGATAAACAGCTGGGACTACATCAAATTAAAGAGCTTTTGCACAGCAAAAGAGACAATAACAAAAACAAAGAGAAACCCCACCAACTGGGAGAACATTTTTGCACCCAACACTAATGATAAAGGACTGATCACAAAAATCTGCAAAGAGCTGATGAGACTCAGCAACAACAAAAAAAATAACCCAGTCAAAAAATGGGCAGAAGAGCTAAAAAGAAACTTCTCTGAAGAGGAAATGCAAATGGCCAACAGGCATATGAAAAAATGTTCAACATCACTTGTCATCAGGGAAATGCAAATCAAAACTACCATGAGATACCATCTCACACCAGTGAGAATGGCACATATTAAAAAAACTAGCAACAACAAATGTTGGCGAGGGTGTGGAGAAAAAGGAACACTTCTGCACTGCTGGTGGGAGTGCAAACTGGTCCAACCACTATGGAGAGCTGTGTGGAGATTTCTGGACCTACTAAACATAGAGCTTCCATATGATCCAGCAATTCCACTCCTAGGTCTTTACCCAAAGGACACAGAAACATCAATTCCAAAGAACACCTGCACCCCTATGTTTATAGCAGCACTATTTACAATAGCTAAGCTTTGGAAACAGCCCAAATGCCCAAAAATAGATGACTGGATCAAGAAGATGTGGTCCATATATACCATGGAATATTACTCAGCATTCAAAAAAGATAAACACATGCAATTTGCAGCAACATGGATGGCGCTGGAAGGGATCATGCTCAGCGAAATAAGCCAAAAAGAAAAAGAAAAATACCGGATGGTCTCACTCATAGCAGGAATCTAGAAAACTTAAATAAGGGACCAGGAAAATGAATAACTATAAGAAAATGAAAATCAAAATCAACAAAAAACTATGAACCAGAGACACTTTTTGGGGGGTGAGGGGCGGGAGGGGAGGGATTGGGGTCAGAATGGGGGGGCTGCAATTGTATGGGGAATATAAAAATAAAATTTATTATTTAAAAAAAAAGGAATAAAACACCTATGAACAAATTTACCAAGGGAGTGAAAAACCTTTATGAAAGCTATTTAAAAATTGATGGAAAAAATCAAAGAATACAGAGAAATAGGTATTCAATGCTCATGGTTGAAGAATGAACGTTATTAAAATGGCCATACTACCCAAAACAACCTACAGGTTCAATATTACCCTGTTAGAATTCCAATGGCATTTTTCACAGAAATAAAATAAACAATCCTAAAATTTATATGTCACCACAAACAACTTAAATAGCACAGCAATCTTAAGAAAGCAAAGCTGTAATTATCACACTATGATTTCAAACTACATTACAGAATTATAATAATCAAAGTAGTATAGAATTGGTATAAATAAAGCCATAAATCAATGGGGCAGAATAGTGAGCTCAAAAATAAACCCACACATGCATGGTCAATTAATTTATGACAAAAGAGCCAAGAATATACAATAGTGAATGGACAGTTTCTTCAATAAATGCTGTTGGGAAAAGTGGAGAGTCATATGTAAAAGAAACTGGATCACTATCTTACACCATACACAAAAATTAAAATAAAATGAAGAAGAGACTTGCATGTAAGACCTGAAACCTTAAAACTCCTAGAAGAAAACACAAATGAGAAGTTCCTTAACAATGGGGGGTGGGAGTTGGGCAAAATGGGCTAAGGATGGCACAAATTTCCAGTTACATAATAAGTCATGGGGATATAATGTACAGCAGGGTGACTAGACTTAATAGTATTAAATATTGTAATGCATATTTAAAAGTTACTAAGAGAGTAGATCTTAAAAGTCTGCATGACAAGAAAAAATTGTAATTTTATATGGGGTTGGATGTTATCCAGATTTCTGTGATCACTTCACAATATATACAAATACTGTACATAACCTCTAAGTGATATATAGCTATATATCAATTAGACCTCAATAAAAAATAAATGAGAAATCAAACACAATTTTCCAGAAAGGCAGAGATGAGAGTATTTGTGGAGGAAAAAAGTGATAGAGAATGAACCAACAGTTAACCACATGGATTGAAGCTCAGTCTCTATTATCCTGGAAGTTAGCACTACTAGGTATCTGGCTTAAGCAAACAAAAATTCTGTCTGGTGATGATCACATGAAGCTATTTCTACCAGCAATATTTATATAGAATATCCAACAGGGAGACAATTATAGCAGGGTATAGGAGATAAGACAGCTGTGAAGCAGCAATGGAAACTTCGGGAGTGGGGGGGCGGGGGCAAGCTGTCTGCTGCTCCCTCCTTCCCCGCCCCCCCCCCCCGCCCCAAATCAGGATGGTCATTTAGCTATCGACCTTGGTCCACTGCAGGAAGCTGGCCTGTGGGCCCCTTAGGACATCCCTGGGAAGGCTCCAGACAGAACATCCTGAGGGCCTCCTCCCCCTCGGGAATGGCAAACTGCCCCGGCCAGGCCTGGGAGAGGCTGGCTCTGCCCGGCCTTTCCCGCTCCCTTGGCAGCAGAAGGGGAGGGGGCGGCGGCTGCAAAGTGTAAGGAGCTGAACGCAGGAGCTGAACCTTTGTGCGGACAGAAAAAGGCGAGCCGGGGAGGGCGCTGAGGGGTGGGACTGCCCGGGAGGCAGTGCGGGGCCGGAGAAGGAGGGCGGCGGGCTGGGGACGCGAGGCCCAGACGCAGGACACTGGCCCGCCGGGGCTCAGCTGCGGAAGCGCGGCCCCGCCTCGCTCTGCCGATGCCTGTCCTTGCCCTGCCCGTGCCTGGCAACCCCAGGGGAGCTGGAGACCCCCAGCGCGCGAGCCTGCCCCCAGAGCTTCCCAGGGGTCGGGCGGGGGGTGCCGCGCAGTGGGGGGGAAAAGCGCAGGGGGATGCCCCTGGGTGTCAGGCGGAGGTGGGGTCCGGAGCCCACGCGGCGTGGGTCGCAGGCTTGCCCCTCCCGTCCTCGCCTCCCCCGCAGGTGGGGGCCACAGCCTGGCATCTGAGCAGGCGGCCAGAAGCCCCGCGGGGGCAGGGAGAAAGGGGCGCCTCCCGCTGCCGCAGCTACCCCTGCCCGCCAGACTCCAACTGCGGGGGCGTGACGTGCCCTGGGGGCCCTCTAGGGGTGCTGTGCACCCTCTTCATTTACATTCTACTCCATTCAGCTCCTGCAGGGGATGGCCCTCAGGGTCGCTGGCCACGTGGCAAAGGCCACAGAGTCCAGGCAGGGGGGTGAACCCCACACTTGGCTGAGCCCGGTACCCGCTGCCCACCCTGAAGTGCCCCCCAAGTGGTCTTGGTGGCTTTAAGTGTCTTAATAATCCTCTCAGGCCGGGGAGGGTTGGGGGAAAGAGGAGGGGAGGGGAGGGGACAGAGAGACAGAAAGAACCTTGGGCAGAGAGGGAATAAGCTCACACCTCCACATTGTGTGACACACAAACAGCTGGGGGGGGGCAGGAAAGGCTGAGTGACAGGAGGTCATTCTGAGTCTGGCAGAGACCCCTGATGGGAGGCTCCAGGAGCAGCATGGTGACCTGAGTGCCCCATCGCTGATGCCACCCCCCCCAGCTGAGCAGCCCCTCTAACTTCACCCCCTGCTGACCCCCATCTCACTGACCTCCCCCCAGAGGGCACCCCTGGCTGACCCCTCCCCAGCTGAGCACACCCCTACACGGTTGACACCCCTCCACCCTTGATATCTCATTTTGTGGGTGCGGCGACCACCAGACTCAGAACTCCGGAGCCCAGTCACTTGTCTTTTGCAAGGAGGGGCAGGGAGGAGGAACTTGAGTCCCCATGGTCCCTGGCTCCTTCGCCTCTTTGGGGGCCACTGATTTGGAAGGAGCCCTCCATATCCGCTCACCTGCTCCCAGGCCTTGATGGTGGTGCCACGCCTCTACACGCCCAGAACATTCTGCTGCTTAGCACTGAGAGCCATGTGACTGGGGTGTGCAGCCGCCACTCCAGATCGCCAGTCTCCAGGCTTCTGCAGGGTGCCTGCATTCTTCCCGGACCTTTCAGTGCTGAGAGGGCCCATGAGAGAGATGACACAAACCTCAGCCCAGAAAGTTCCAGGAAGACCTGACAAAGGCTGGGAGCTCTGTTATTTGAAAGGAGGCTGTGCGGGGGACTGTTAGCAACCAGAATGAACGCAACAGAAAGGGGCAACCCCCCCACCAAGCCATCCCTCCTCTGAGAAGAGCCCGGAAGTAGTAGAGTGAAATAGTTGGGATCCCAAGGAAGTACCTGGATGGAAGGACATGGAGGGCACCATGCACTGGCCACCGTTCTGCTGGCTGAGTTCTCCTTTCTACCCTCCACACTGCCAGAATGATCTGTCCAGAAAGTCTGGATGTGTGACTCCCTCCCCATTTATAATTCTTTGGTTGCTTCCCACAGTCCTTGGGACCCCATCCAAAGCTGACCCGAGGGCCTCCTGTCGCAGACTTTGCTCAGCTCTCCAAGTTCACAATGACTCCCCGAGACCACTCTGTGTTTCAGTCACTTCAGAGTGAGCCTGACAGCGACCTGGAATGCAGGGAATCCGTTGTCCTTTGAATGTGGCCCAAGTGCTCCAGGGGCCAGCTGAGCCTGGGGTGGTGCCACGATGAAGCATTTGAACCTGAACCCAGGTGGACTGAGAATGCTCACAGGCAGAAGCAAGAATCTTCTTAAAAACTGGGGTTGGCTCTACCACACAAAGACCCCAAGATCAAGGGCCAAAGTCAAGATCTTAGGCCTTCAGCACATAGGTTTAGGCCTGCAAGCACATTTTGTTTAGCCTGTTTTCACATACTTAAGCTCACATTAAAATTTAGAGACTTCACATTAAAACCTGCATTTCTGCTTACTTTTGAAAAATTGTAAGATCTGTAACACAAGCCTCAAAATCTTGCATGGCAGCAACTGCAAGGAAACTGCCTTCCTTCGGAGAACAGGGGGCCTCCTGTCAGATACAGTGCCCCCAGTCCAGGCACCTGTGCACACCTATCCACCAGGCCCAGCCAGCTTCTCAGTTAGGCCACGGGCCTGGCCAGCCCCCAAGCACATCTGCAATCCCTTAAGCCTGAACAAATGTTCAAAACCTTGTGGTAGAAACAAGCCTATGTGTCAGCAGATCTCTCCTGTTCTCGTCCACTTCTGGGAAAAGCACTCTTCCCAGCACTCTTGCACCTACATGGGGTCTCACCACCTGTCCCACCAGTGGGCTCTGAGCGAAAGTGCTGCGAGTCACCTCTGGGTTGAGGAAACAAGACACTTGGAAGCCACATGTTACATGCTACCGGAAAGGAAAAGGCCAGGGTGAGGAAGTTTCCAGAGACCCAGGGGTATAAGGACTGGAGAGACGCTCCCTGGTTTCAGCATCCTGCTTGACTAAGTGGGTGAATCTCAGCATGACATTCAGACTGCTAGCCAAACCCACATCTGCCATCTGCTCATGCCCAAAGGCCGTCCCGAGAAGGCACCAGAGAACAATTGCTTATCCTCACCATCCTCCTTCCAAGATCACCAGAGTGCCTCTCATGCTAGAATTTACCCCATCCTATCGGGCAGGGAGTGTGGGAAATGCCTCTTCTAGGCTCTATGCTTCAAAGCACAGAGAACTTAGAAGTGTAGGTAGGTGGGAGCGACTGTCAACACCACCCAGCACTTCAGAACGCTACACATTAGTCAAGCCCAACGACAGATGTAAAAGCGTGGTGTTGCTCTCATCTTATAGAAATCTAGAAGGAACATGTGATAGACTTGTCCTGATCCTGATGGATTGACTTCTGTGCCTTGTGGAGTACGTGCCCCCCACCCCTGGCAACGAGGACTGAGCAGCCCAGGCCAGCCAAAGGCAGGTAGAGCCATGAGGGCAAAGGGGAGCAGGGCTTGTGGAGACCATGACCCTCCCTTGGCTGTCCCCTTGCCCTTGGGGATCTGAATCCTTCATTCAATGCTCTGGTTGGCTTGCTCGGGTATTACCGCAGCACTCCCAGCTGCTGGGAGCTAACTCCCAACTGGCTCATGAGAGGGGCTAGAGCCTCTCCTTTCCTTGAGTGTGGGTCACCTCCATCATGTTCTAGGCAACTCAAGGAGAGGAATTAGGCCCCTGATTTCCCAAGTACCCCAAAAGTCAGAGGTGATCCCCTAACCCCAGAGTTGCTCTAGCAGAGCAGGGAGAATGGGCAAGCTCGACCTGAGTCTGCGCTCACGAGAGAGCTGCTTTCCAGGCCGTGTCCTCAACCTGCTGGACAAGATGGGGGAAGCGTGGGGAGCTAGGGGAGGCCAGCTCCGCCATGTGTTCCAAAGGCAGGCCCTGGTTTGCACCCCTACTCCACAGTCCCTGGATCAGCCTCTGTGGACTTAGAAATACAGGCAAGTCCTAGCACCCCACTGAAGAAACAGCCCCAGAAATTCAGACTTTCTTCACTCACTCAGCTGGAAGTAAAAGCCCTCTGTGGCTTGAACAAGCAGCCCTGCTCCTGCCAATTACACTGCCGCTAGTCACGACGTTGAATTTTTCACTTCTAGTGTTACAGAAAGGCCTGGCTCTTCCACATGTATCGAGGGGCCCGAGTTTTAAACTCTGGGAAATCCTACTTTGGAACTCGTGCTGGAAGACTTTCCAAAGACTGCAAGTCACAGAGAGGAAAGTAAATGCTCCCTGTGCCCAGAGCGCTTCAGTGCTCGAGTCGGAGGATTCTGCTGGCCATGGAAGGCCAAGGATGGACTGAGAGGCAACACTGGAGGAAGAGCCGTTGAAAACCCTGAGCGCTCACAGGGGGCTAACCCGGCATGACTATTCTCTAAAAGTTTACAGAGCAGACAGTGGAAAACAAGTGGTGCTGAATCGCCGAAGCCTTAGCAGGTCGACACCCCATCCCAGCCGGTTACGACTCATCCCCAAACCTCGGCCAGGGCCTCGTCTCCAGTGTTGCTGCGAAGCAACAGCGGGAAGTTCCTGACTCCAAAGCACTGAGCAGAAGCTCCTGGGGCCCTGGTGGGGTGAGAGGTCTGAGCATGAAGGCCATTCAGCTACACCCAAGCCTTGCCGGGCGGTCCCCCCTGTAAGTTAGGGAGCTGACAGCAGAGAGGCACCATGGCTTCCGGCTCCCGACGTAAGAGCAGCCAGGCTACCAAGCAGCTTGACATATGAACTCGAGGGGGTGAGACAGCTGGGGGCCCTGGCATTTTCTAGCACACCGGCATCATCAGTAACATTGTGAATTCTGAAGTTCTGAGCAGATCAAGATCAATGGTTTAACTTCTTACTGCACCCCTGGAGCCTCATTTAAAATCCCTACAAGCAATCAACCTTTTGCTCCCAGGAATCTACCTGCAGATAGAGGTAGAGGTCAAGTGCTCAATCAAGCATTTGGACATATAAAACCACAAACTTACTAGACACTGCTTCCTTTTCAACTATAACAAAACTCACATTAATGCAATGCAGTGAAAGCAAGTAAAATCAAATCTGAGGCTTGACATTAACTGTTGTAGTTATTTAACTTTATTATATTTTAAAATCTGAAAACTGTAGAACAATATTAATACAAACACCTGAGGACTGTTCAGCTGGGCACAGCATCTTCATACAAACAATTTGAAGGAAGGCCAAGTTTAAATTAGAATTTTGTCTTATAACACAAAAGGAACAACATAGATGAAATTACTCTTTAAATAGTTGCATTATTGTATAAAGTACATTTGGTTTCCTAAAAGAGAAAATGTACATTCTTGCCCCTGGTGTATATTTTACGGGCATTTACAACAAATGGCTATTACTTTTTAGCAGATTCTCATAGCTTATAAACATTACACCAAAAGTTATACAAAGTAATAATAAACATATAGCACCATTTCCCCTTAAAAGTTCTAACTTTAAATATAAAGCCCAAAATGGTTAAGTCAGAACTAATACATCTTTCAAAATTTAGCAGAATAACTGGCTCAGAACTAAGCAAACTAACAACATTGCATAGGACAGAGAACTTCCCTGTATGGAAACCAATCTACAGACTGTTTCTTAACCCCTGAAGACTGAGCTGAGAGGTATTAGTGATAGCAAATGATACACGTTTTTCAGAGAATATAACATCTAACTATATACACAGTTTATCATCACCTCTGTGGCAGTGCAAAGTGCCATATTAAATTCAAAAAAAAAATACAGATTTGTAGAATAACATATAAATATGGTATAGTTTCATATGAGGAATAAACCACAAACAATAAAATATATATATTTTTAAAATTTGGGCACAGGTGTATATTCATATATATGTGAGAAATGAATGTTTAGTTAAATGTCTTATCATAGTGAAAATACGTAAAGTTTTAAAAGAATAGATATATTATTGAAAAAATGTATTCGGACTTCTCCAAATACCCCCCTTGTAGTAGGTCTCTTGCATAAAACAACTATTGTATTTATCCTATAATTGTTCAAAATGTATCAAAAACTGGTAAGAACACTTTATGAAAGTTTATAACCTTGCTTTTTTTCTTTAAATATGAACAGATAAAACATACAGAGAAACAATAATGAAAGGAAAATAATTTATATGGCTATTTCCTTTCTAGACACTGGTAGAGCACAAGGTAGCAGTAACAGACATCAAACATCTGAGAAAGAGATGATATGTATAGTGCATCCTTACATTCTTTCCTAAGGAAAATTTCTCATGAATTCCAATAGAAAACTTGTCAGTTACTGGTACATTCCCCCTTTGGGATTTAGCTGTTTTGGTTCTCTATATAAATATTGACCAAAATCGAAGGTGTTTGTTTCCTGCATGAAGTACATTTGTAAATAAAAATAATAAAAAGACATAAAAAAACTAATGTCCAATTTGAATATTCTAATATACTAATACTAACATGTTAAATGGTTTCTAAAGACGTAGATTGGACCGTAACGTAGTTCTGCGATTCTGGATATATTTTTAGAGGAACCGGCTACTTAACAAAAACTAAGAGAATAAAATACCCTTTAAATTAAGAAGTTATCCATATCACTGAGAATTATGTCCAATCTAAACTTACACATTTTTTTTCAATTGTATTTTCCTTCTTTAAGTTTTTCAATGTAGTAACATAACTTTAGTGCTGGCCCCAGCTTCAGTCCCATATACTTCATCATCATGTCACTCTTGAGTAGTAGCAAAGCCTTTCCATCAATCTCCTACAGAGAGAAAATATAATAATGAATAATGCTTTCCATATTTTATCACAAACAGTTATATATAAGAACATGTAAAACAGAGCAGCCGTATGTTGATATACATTCTCTGAATATGATTTATTTCTTGAAAACTATTAAAAATATAATTTATACAGTGAAGCATTTCATAAATCACTTCAAATTTTAAGAAAAAGCTAATTTAACCCAGTATTTTTTGAAAAAAGACCAAAGCACCAAAATATCTAATTTTAAATAATAGTGTGTTGAATAAAATACAACTAAATACCAATGGCAAAAGGCACAAACTGAACTGTAGAAAGGAAATTCAGGCGGTCATTAATTTTCTTAGGAAGGCTGGAAATAGAGTATGTTAGCATCAATGCAAACTGTAAATGTACTATACAGAGTTGTCCTTAAGTTGAAAACCTACCCAGTTGTCTCAAGTTAATTAGATGCTAACAGTAATTACTGATTTTCTTACAATATTGAAAATGTATATCAAATATTTGGTCACCCATCCTGATTTGACAGAAAAAGACTACGAACGTAGTTTTAAGACACAAGGCATCCTCCTAAAATTCTTTATTTTCTTAAAATTAACAAATATATGACATGGAAGCATGTTATTTTGTATTCATAAGTTCCTATTTAAAATAAAGCTGCACTTAATCTCATACAGCTGCTGGATTCATGAGGCATCACAACAAGGAGGATACCCTGTCATGGCTCTGATAACTCCCTCCTACTCATGGTCCTGGAGCTGAGCAGGGAGCAGGTGGGAGGAGGATCCTTGCAGCTATCCTTACAAAGGAGAAGACACATGAGAGTGGCCTTGCTGAATCATCTTCTCTTGAGAACTTGAAGACTTGTAGTATTTTAGGTACGTGGGTACCCATTTAAAGCACAGATCCAGCCTTAACCATTTGAGGATCTAACTTTGGGCAACACAACCTTTCTCACATATGGAAAATCAGTTGATAGGGTTCCCCCACCATCCACACTAATCAGTATCCAACTGAAGGGTCTGCACAGAGGTCATTCAAAGGCATTACGGCAGGAAAACCAGATCAAAAGATACATTACATGTTGCCTGAAGAGGTCGGCGAGGGGGCCTGATATTTGAGCATCTTTATGTTTCATAAACTGTATCACTTCATCCACAGACCAGGTTGAAGGGTCCTTAGAGAAGCCTTGTTTCAGGACACTGGGGTCAGGTACAGCTATATAACTTGGAGCTTCAATGGGGGAAAAAAAAAACAAATCATACTTGACCTGATGATTATCCTGAAAGAAGAGATGTTAGGTAGGGAATAATGGTCTCATTCCTGGAACCTTCTGCTAAGTACCCCAGCAAGGACCCAGGACTCCAAGTATAAAATCCAACGAAAGCCTAAATAAAATGATTTGAGGATGGCTACACAAGAGAGTCCCATCTGACCTCCCCTCCAAAACAATAAAAGCAACTTCAGAAGTTACCTTATAGTTGCAAAGATCATTAAAACAGACTGAGCAACCCAAGGCCTCTTTGGCCACAGGAAAATACAGCAGAAGATCTGTTACCAGGGTGAAATCAGGTTAGTCTAAGTTAATCTATTACTATTTAAGTATTTCAATGAATTTCTCTCAACCTCTCTCCTCTTGCTCTGTCTACCTTGTTTATTTTACTAGCTGATACAATGGAAATTCCCCCAAATTTTAGTTGTACAATTGCCTAAATTTATTCAATGAATTTCAATAACCCTCATTATCTTGGAGAACCAAAATACTTGTTTTATCAAATCTCCCCCATGTACTTAATCAATATGTATATTTTTAGCACTGCCTTACTACTTAAATTTCTATTTTTAAGCGTGAATGCTTTTCTCAATTTTGAAGAAAACAGACTGTTTTCTGTTTAGCTGGGTCAGAAGTTAACTAACATTATATTGAATACCTCTTTCAAGGTTAATGGCATGGAAATATTTTGTCTGAAGAGCTGTCTGTTTAAAGAAGAAATAACTGAGACATGAAATAAAGTGTTCATACCTCAACTTTAGCTGTGCTGTTCACTAACTTGTGCTGAAATGTCTTTACATCCAAACAAGTACTCATTTATTATACTACCAGAAAGCTTAGTATGTGATAACAGAAGTATAGGTTTTGTAATTTGCTAGGAAGATTTGTTTTTTTAACCAAGGACCACCAATACAAATTTGTTCTTTTTGGGTGTTAATTAGCCAAAGGATACCTTTTCTTTCCTACCATCTAGGCACTGGCTTCTTTTTTTCTTTTAGATTTTTGTTTATTTATGCATACAAGAACTAGGGTATAGGTCAGAGGTATGGAGGGGGGGGTGAGAGGAATCACCAGAGACAGAGTGGGGAACAGAACAGGTGGATCTACTGAAATACACTGCTGAGGGGAGCATTGGGAGAGACAGGAGAGGTCTGCTGTGCCACGTGGGTCAGCTCCCTGGCCAAGGATTGAACTCATGCCTCAGTGGTTGGCAATTGCTTGATAGCACTGAGACTTGAACCCTGCACACCAGGGGGGCCCCTAGGCACTGGCTTCTTTAGAAGCATTCTGAATATCTACCCAAGGAAAGGGCAAAGAAAAACAGAAGAAAAAAGAATACACAATGGTCAACTTTTGTGTGTAGCTGAAAATTTTATTTATTTTTTTCAATACTGAAACTTTGATGTAAAATATATTCTTCTTTCCACTTGTCAGGAAAGTGGATAAAAATGTTGGTGGATATAAAAATGTTGGTCTTATCTACCAAGAAATACTGTTAGGCTATATCAACCCAAGTAAAAATGGTGATGGTGTACATACGCTATACCTTAAGGCATTCTAACAATTTAGACAGAAAAGTCATGTTTAACTCAAGAGAGACTCAATTCATTTAAAAAAAATTAGTGTTATTGACAACACTAATCATACTTCTAAACTGATTTATGCCTTTGAGGGATGATTCTGTCTTCAGAATCTGGTATAGTTATGTTTTGAAAAACATTTAACAAGTTTTACAGATCACTACAGATAAAATACATGTAAAGATATTTTGGTTTCATGTTAAAATAAAGCTATAAGATCATCTATTTTTAATCTATTATGGAAAAATAATTTGATCAGACCCATACCTTTAAAACAATCAGAGAAGGTTGCAAACATTATACACAGCTTTGTCTTATATACACTAGTGTTATTAGTAAATATTTGTGAAATTAGTAAAATGAAAATGATTTGATTTTATCCCAAACTATGTTTTTGATTTCTTTCCTATAGTAAAAACCAACAAATTCTTTCATTCAAATAATGGGGCAGAGCAGGAGTTTTGTGTGACCATCACCAGCAAACAGGGGTACACTCAGTTTTAAGGAACAGATCCAATACCATAACAAAAATAATAGTACCATCACCTCTAGATAGTTTCCAAGTGAAAACCTCTTCTCTAGAAATTCCTTTTTTTAGAAATGTGGGCAACACAGCAGTTAAGAGCACAGTCCTGGAGACAGAATACCTGGGGTTCAAGGACTGGCCCAACCTCATTCTAGTTGGGGCACCTTAGAAAAAACTTGTCAGATTTCTCACCTGATGCTTACCAGCACCTATATCTCAAGGAAATGTAAAGATGAAATGCATAACGCTACATAAAATATTATGTGCCTGGCAAGTACTGTCAGATATTAATGAAGAGAATGAAGATTTCTATTACTATTAGGTAAATAACTAGTAGGCAATGTTATTAATATAAGTCTTTCTGCTCCTCGGAAACCCACGAGCTAGCTTTCTCAAGCCCAATACAGGCTACTTTGGCATGGCAGTGTTAGGCACGTGGAAGTGAGATGTTCAACATTAGAGATAACTTTTTAGATCCTTTTACTGAGAAAGCCTGCCTTCAAAAGCTCATGTTTTGTGAAAATACTAAAAATTCAGGATAGACTATGCTTTCATGGAATAGACATCCTTCTTCAGACTCCGCAAATAACATAACCCTAAAAGCAGAGACACTCTTCACAGGGACTAGGAGATGGGAGTGACGTGCATGTGCACTCCAGCATGTACACAGTACAGCTGCCCATAGGTAGCACCCATTATAAAAGGCAAGGGAGGTAACTTGCTTCCTGTTTCCTTTACTCCCCAACCTTGCCTAGATGCCTATCTGAAAAAAAGCTATTCCTACCCTTACCTGCCACTCACCCATAAATCTTTAAAAGGGGACAAAGGTAGTAGCTATATTTGCACATGGAACGCTTCTCTGGCTCCTCTAAATGGCAACAGGACTGTCCTGTTTACATATTTCATGTCTTTCTGGTAGGTCGGAAAGAAAGACTAAGGGTATGGAGAATGAGGCAATGGATGCAGGAGTGGGGTACTAGAGCCCAGGTCTGGGAGCCACACATAGGTTGGGGCCAGGAAAGTCTCAAGAGAGATGAGAGAGCATACGTCAGAAAGGAGAGGGAGTGTATCTTCCCAGGTCTCAGAGTCATGGAATACTTTGAATCCAGACAACACCCAAGGAAATGATTAATTCCAAGTGATCAACAACCACTGATCTGAGACATCTCTCTCTCTCTCATGGTTCGTGATCCAGATTCCCCAAGAAATCAGTGATGCCATGAAGACTGGCATATCCAGTGGCTTGTCCCTGACAGTGATGTGAAGGGAAGGACTTGACCTCTTTAATTCTGGTACTTTCTCCAATGTGATACACTCTCAGGGGATGTTATTTGTATTGAAACCTTAAGGGGAAAGACAAACACACTGATTGAGAATCACTATTTTTAAATATACCTTCACTTTTCCTCTGCACTTGGAATTTAACTTCATGGTAACTACTCTTGGTGGATGATGTGGTCCCCAATAGTGCTGAACTTGAGGTGCCTGGCATACTTAGAGAAAAATTCTTCGAGACTGCAGTAGGTATGCTTATAGGATTTCTGCACACAGGATTCAAACTTGTTGGATTTAGTGGTGGATTCTTGGAATCGTCAGAAAGCTTCTCCTCTTTGGGCATGCTACTGCCCTCAGAAGACAATGGTTCCTCTACAAGAAAAAAGATAAATGTGGTTATCTTTAACAGAATGACAGCTCAAATACTAATAAAAGATAAAACATCTCCTAATCTCCAACAGTTCACTTAAGCAGTGCTATAGAGGAACCACAAACACCTAAAACAAAGTACATGGTCATTCCCTTCTTGGTGTTTATAGTAATGAACAATGCTCTACACCAAATCAATTCCATGATATCTCCTATATTTCTCATGGCAACAGGCCCTTGCCAGCCTTGCCACCAAGGCTGTGAACATCTTAGTAAAGCATTGATTTTGAGGAAAGCAGATCCTTACAACTATTTGTTATAATGTGATCACATATCTGATTTATAACATTTGCTAACAACTTCAGTACTTAAAACTTTCACTGGAGAGAGGCACTAAGTTTTTCTATTCTTCTTTTTATCAGCTTTTAACAATACAAAGCTGAATAGAAAATGTTGCTAGAATTCATTTTTTTAAATCTAAGGATAAATGACAACTGAGCAGTTCTGAAGAAAATGAAGGGCTTGACAAAACTGCCAAAGCAGCAGCCTAATTTCCAAACTGATATGGGCAAATGCACTCCCAACAAGACCACCTATGAGTATACTTAAGTGGTACAAGGGAAACTTTTCTTCCCAATCCTAATGTGAAAATACTATTTACCTTTAGTGGCTTGCACTGCTGTTTTGGGCAGCTTAGGAGAGAGCGGAACAACATAAGGTAGAGGTTGCTCAGAAGGTCGTTTGATGCCTTTGTTTTCTATGTCTTCTTTTACTGTTTTCAAAACAAAGGTGTCTGTTACAACTAAATAAACTAAAGCATTTTCATATCAGCATGAAACACTTCTTTCTAAACCCTCTGCCTATTATAACTTCATCAACTATTAATTATGTTTATAAACAACAAGTTCATTTCATCTGATTAAATACTACAACGACATCATATTCAAGAATTAATAGAATTTCTAGAGGGGTACATATAGGTTTCATTTATTCTGGAGTTATCACTTTTCTCTAAATATCTCAAGAAGCAATGAGGCAACCAGTTATAAAATGTCTAAAAAGGCCTAGGAAAATTGTTCCCAGAGCAAGAAAAACTAAGAATTTCAGAGAAGACCTATAAAACAACACCCCATTTTATAAAAAACAATCCTGGTCTAAGGCTATACCCTTACAACAATTCTAGTGTTTATTTATTTAAACAAATGCATTTCCACCTAAAGGACCACTCTTTAAGGCATGATCCTACAAGTAAAGACATCTCAAATTATCAATTACTCCTTAAATCAGCCAGTATCTTGGTTAAACCTCCAACTAAAAGGAAGGCTAAAGCATAATAGAAATCTAAAATGTCTGATAACAGATTTCTAGGAAAAAGATTGCAATGAAAAAATACCAAAGTCAAACTTCATCTGGCTCAAAGTGACTAGGGAGCAGGCATGCATCTCAAAACCATCTGATTTGCAACTGCTAGCCATCCAGTTACTGACTGAAGACTAATGAGTCTAAGAGAGCTCTTACCACTTCATTTTATTTTTAATCATGGACTACAAAATCAAATGGCAAAAAAATTTAAGCAAATAACTATTTCTATAATTATGACATTTAAATTCCAAGGAAAGAAATCATTTTTTCATCCTTATTTAATGATACAGAAAATTCAAATACTAAATCATAATTTTCTATAGGTTACTTACTCAGAATCTTAGCAAGTTCAGAAAAAGCCTTATCTTTTACTTGTTCTATTCTAGTGCTTTTATTAAAAGTTTATAAACCTGGTGTACTATCTGGGAATAACACGAACATAAAACTGGTTCTTGACTTCTGCGTATGGGTATTATAGTAAATTAGATATGAAACTGTTTCTGCAGAGATAACTAGAAAATGCCAGATAATTTACAAAGTATTTTAAAAGTCATCACAGAGAAGTATTTCCAGGATAACTGAAAAAGAGACCTCTGATAATCTACTCCTTCATAAAGATAATAAAAACACTGGTAAAATTAACTTAATCAAAACTCTGGGCATTTAGTTAAAGGCTTACAACAATCAAAGTATTTATTACAAAAAATGGCAGAATCTCAGAACAGCAAATTTGCAGCATGTTAGCTTCTCTAATCCTTTTCACCACAGTTTTGAAGCAGTCTTGCAAACCAGCAGCTTTACTACTTCAGTAGCTATGAAAACTAGCATCCCAGAAATCACCGGAGCAGGCACACTGGGTTTAGAGGTCTCCATAAGCCCCATCCCTACAGAACAGCCACTATTTGACCAAGCTCTTAAAATATCCAATCTCAGATCTTGTTTTATTTGACCTAAGTCACAGCCCACTCTGCATGAAGACCTATCTCCAAGGTACTGGAGATACTATCTGAAGTAGCATTACCTGTTAGGGTTGGCAAAATGCTTACCAAAAAGCTTAAAAGAAAAGATGGATGAAGATCAAGAGATATAAGTTTGCCAGTCATGGGTATGCAATATACAGCATGGAGTCTGTAGGCATTAATACTGTATTATA
The DNA here is from genome assembly GCF_964194135.1 of Talpa europaea. Lineage (NCBI taxonomy): Eukaryota > Metazoa > Chordata > Mammalia > Eulipotyphla > Talpidae > Talpa > Talpa europaea. The sequence continues at coordinate 8,508,962 of NC_140081.1, forward strand.
ATTTTGAAAATTGGTAAGAGAATAGATGAGAAATAGATTGAGAGTGATGGTCATTTCACAATGTATTCAAATGTGGAATCATTATGCTGTACACCTGAAGCTAATATAGTGTTGTAAGTCAAGTATACCTCAATAAAAAATAAATAAATGGAAGCTATCTTAGAGAGAAAAGTGAACTTGCTACATTTAAAAAAAAAAAAAAAAAGACATGTCCACTATGGGCCTTTGAAAGCACTGAGATACTTCTGGGAATAAAGAAGGTAACATTCATGTGAAGGGTTGGATATAGGCTCTGGAAAGACCTGAGAAGGCCCTAATCTTTCATTTCTTGCTGACACTGAGCCTCTGCACAAAGCAGACTTCTAAAATGCCTACTGGAGTGTTCAAAACAACCACTAAGTTAACTCAGCAAACTTCGGTACACACATTGACAAAAATTAGTCCGGGAAAAGTCATTCAAACACACAAACAGCACAACCAACAACAACAAACTCTAGCAAAGGAAAGGGAATTTGATTTTCAGAGTTGCTGCATTATACTATTTTTTAAAGATTTATTTATTTATGCATACAAGAGATGAGGTACAGGCCAGAGGTGTGGGGGGTGAGAGGATTTACCAGAGACAAAGTACAGAACAGGCAGATTGACAAAAGTACACTGCTGAGGGGAGCAGTGGGCGAGTCAGGAGAGGTGTGCTGCGCCATGTGGGTTGCTCCCTGGCTGACCGGGAATCGAATTTGTACTGCAGCGGCTGCAGATAACTTCATAGGTTGCATCTTAACCCTTGCGCAACCAGGGAGGCCCCAGCATTATACTATTTTAAAGTGTCCAGTTTTAAATTAAGAAATTAGGAGACAGGCCAAAAAACAGATGAGTCTGGCCCATACACAGAAAAAAAAAATCAGTCTATAGGAACTGCCTTTAGGACACCCAAACACTGGACTTACTACAGAAAGACTTTAAATTACCTATTATACATTTGTTTAAAGAACTTTTTAAAAAGTTACATCTAAAGAACTACAGTATGAGAACAATGTCTTACCAAATACAGACTATCAAGAGAGAGAAAATTTCTAAGAAAGATCCAATAGAAATTCAGGACTTGACAATAAATGCAATGAAAAATTCACCAGAGGGGTTCAACAGCAGATTTGAACTAGCAGAAGTAAAAACCAGAAAATTTAAAGAAAAGTCAACTGAGATTACACAGTCTGAGGGACAGGAAAAAATGAGGGAAAATGAACAGACCCCAGAGCCTATAGGACATCTTCAAATATACCAAAATGTACATAAATGGGAGTTTCAGATGCAAAGAGAAAAGAGAAAGGGGGAGGGAGAGAAAGGGAGAAAGGGAGAGAGGGAGAAAAGGAGAGAAAGAGAGAGAGAGTGAGATAGGGAGGGAGGGGAGAGAGGAAAAGGGATAAAAAGAATATTTGATGAAATAATGGCTAAAGTTTCCTAATATTGATTGATTCCTAATAATTGAGCTTTCCAAAAAGTTCAACTATCTCCAAGTAGGATAAACTCAAAGATATTTACACCAAAGAAAAAAAATAGTTAAGCTCCCAAAGCAAAAGAAAATTTTGAAATCAGCAAGAGAAAAGCAAATCATCACATAGAAGAGATCCTCAACAATGTTAGCAACTGACTTATCAGAAACTAGAGACGAGAAAAGTATGGTTATCACACTCAAAATGCTGAAACAAAAATACTGTCAATAAAGAATTAGATATTTTAAAAGAATTCTTTACTAGCAGAGCTATCCTACAAAAAATACTAACAGGACTCCTTCAAGTTGAAATGAAAGGACACTAGACAATAAATCCAATCCACAAAAAAAAAGTGTACCAGTAAATATATGTGTTCATCACCCTTTTCTTCATCTTTCTCCTTTAAAAGACAACTACATAAAGCAGAAACTTATAAAACTGTATCCTGGAGCTTATAATGTGTAAAGTATAAACTATATAATCACTATACAAAGAAGGGTATAGGGAACAGAGCTATAGTGGGAACAAAGTTCTTACATAATATTAAGTTGGCACTACCAAACTAGATTGTTTTAAATTTAATTGTTAATTGTAATCCCTAAGAAAATAACACAAAAAATAGAGTAAAAGAAATTAGGTAATTAAATGGTATATTAGAAAACATCTATTTAACATGAAAGAAGGTAGTAATGAAGGAAACAAAATGATAGATGTAAACCATACCTTATCAGTAAATATATTAAATATACATGAAATAAATGTTTACACCAGTAAAATATCAGGTGGGCAGAATGGATTTTTTTTAATGTTCCAGCTGATTACAAGAAACAAACTATAAATACACAAATAGGTTGGAAATAAAGGTTAGAAAAAAATATAACACACAAACAGTACTTAAAAGAGAACTGTACTGGCTATGCTAATAACAGATAAAATAGACTTTAAGAAAATCTTAAGGAATTCAGAGACATACAACCCCCCCCAACACAAACAACTTCAGCAAAATTATGAAATGCAAGATTAATATACAAAACTCAATTATATTTCTAGATATTTAAAATGATAATCCAAAAATTAAATTAAGAAAACAATCCCATTTACAATAGCATGAAAAAGAATAAAATGCTTAGGTTCAATTTATCAAAAGAAGTGCCAGGGGCCTCCCCGGTGTCGCAGCGGTTGAACGCTGGGTTGCGAAGCTGCCCACAGCCTCTGCAGCGCTGGTTCGATCCCCGGCTACTCCCTGGCCACCGGAGGAGGGTCCCACATGGCGCGCAGACCTCTCCTGCCACCCGCTGCTCCCCTCAGCAGTGTCCTTCGGTCCTTCTGCCTGCTCCGCTCCCTGTTCTGACTCTGGTGAATTTCACCCTCCCACGCTTCTGACTGCACCCAGTGCTTGTATAAATAAATAAATCTTTAAAAAAAAAAAAAAAAGAAGTGCCAGGTATGCACTCTGAAAGATATTGCTGAACTAAATTAAAGTAGATCTAAGCAAGTGGAAAGATATCCCATGTTCATGGACTGGTGGACTCAATATTGTTAAGAAACCCCATATTGATAGATTCAACACAATCCCAATTGAAATCCCAGCTGGCAGAAATTAACAAGCTGATCCTAAAATTCATACAAATGTAGGGCACCCAGAATAGCCAAAACAAATCTTAAAAAAAAGGAAGACAAAGTTGGAAAACTCAAATTCAATTTCAAAACTTACCACAAAAAGCTACAGTAATCAAGATAGCATGGTACTGCCACAAGGAAAGACATATATATATAGTTCAATGAAACAGAATCAAAGTCCAGAAATAACCCTATATATTTACAGTCAAGTGACTTCTGACAAAGTTGCCAAGTCAACAAAGTGGCCTTTTCAATAAATGGTATTGAAACAACAGCATATTCACACATGAAAGAATGAAATTAGACCCCTATCTCACAACATAAAGAAAAATTAATTCAATCAAAATAGATCAATGATCTAAATATAAGAGCTGAAACTACAAAATTCTTAGGAGAAAACACAGGAATCATTGTGAATTTATATTAAGCAATGTTTTCTAAGAAATGACACCAAAAGTACAAGAAACAAAAAAAATAGACAAAGTGGACTTAAAAACTTTCATTTTCAAAGGATACCATCAAGAAAGTAAAAAAGACAACCTACAGAATGGGAAAAACTTTACATGAAGTATATATCTGATATGAAACTTGTATCCAGAATATATAAAGAACTCTATATATAATTTAAGATTTATTTATTTATATAAGAACTGGGGTACAGTCAGAGGCATGGGAGGGTGAGAGAACCCACCAGAGACAGAGCAGGGAACAGAACAGGCAGACAGACAGAGAATCGAACCCGCACTGCAGAGGCTGTGGACAGCCTCACAGCACGGCACTCAACTCGTTACACCACCAGGGAGGCCCAAGAATGCTATAAATTATAGATATATAACAAATATAAATATCTTATAATAGATTATGTATAAATACAAATATATATAACTAAAATATGTAATTTTTCTATATAATAAAAAGACAAAGTACAATTAAAAATGGACAAAGGATTTAAACAGACATGTCTCCAAAGATGATACACAGTCCCCAACTAACAATGGATGACCTGACTTACAATTTTTCAACTTGACAATTTTGTAAAAACCATATGCATTCAGTAGAAACTGGACTTAGAACTTTGAGTTTTGATCAATTCCTGGGCTAGTGATATGCAGTATGAGCCTCCCAATGCTGGGCAGCAGCAGTGAGCAGCAACTGCCAGCCAGCCACAAGATCATGAGGATAAACAATGCAATCATGGGTTATGCTGTTTAGTAGGTTAGGTGTATTAAATGCAGCTTTGGCTTATGGAGGGTTTATCAGGACACAGCCCCATTCTAAGTTAAGGAAGATCTGTACAAATAGCCAATAAGCTACATGAAAAGATGCTCAATAACATCAGCCACTACGGAAATGAAAATCAAACCACAATGAGATACCTTTCCAGTTTTCATTCTAAAATTCATTATAAATACAAGAAATTAATTTCCCACCTTTTTTTAAAAGATTATTCATACAAGAACTAGGGTACAGGTCAGAGGTGTGGATGGTGAGAGGATTCACCAGAGACAGAGTAAGGAGCAGAATGGGCAGAATGAGTGAAATACACTGCTGAGGGGAGCAGCAGGTGAGCCAGGAGAGGTCTGCTGTGCCATGTGGGTTGTTCCCTGGCCGGGGATCAAACTCGTGCTCCAGTGGCTGCAGATAGCTTCATAGGTTGCGTCTTAAACCCTTGTGTCACCAGGGAGGCCCAATTTCCCACTTTGAATGAACAAAACAATTATGTATGAGTCTAACTAGTCCACTGTGGCTAAAATGCTTACTTTGAGGAGGACAACGGAATAAGAAAACCCGAAATGCACGAGATTTTCAAGTTAATTATAAAAGGTTCATCTTAATTTAGCACAGTATAAAAAATATTTTCTCATACCTGATTTATTTTTATCATGTTCTCCAGGGCTATGGGTATTACCTCTGTAAGAGCTAAAAGGCTGGCTACTCAAAAGATTATCACACTGCAGGTTGTGGCACAAGGTCTCAAGAAAACGAAGCGCAAATGACGCACTATTCACTGGAGGGAGCTGGATGGAACGAGTTTCCCCATCAAAGGTGGCTATTAGGCAGCATAGGGAGAAGGATGTCAGAATTATATTACAGAAAGATGAAAACTACAACATCAACCAAAAAACCATCAATTTATGAAATATATTTAAGTTTGATTTGTCATTTTTGTAATTTATGAAGAAATAATCTTAAATTATAAAAGCTCCTCTCATTCAAACACAATAGCCTGTATTAGTAACAGCATTCTCACTTAAAAAATTTCACAAAGTAAACAACAGAAATCCACTGATGTATAACATTTCCTGCTATTACAAACATTTATGGGTACAAATGTAGTATCTCATCACACAAACATGAAAATTAGTTGTATGTTATCTCTCAATTACTTCTGAGTACATCTTTATCTAGAGCCTTTTGCAGATCAGTCTGCTTTTTAAATTAATCATAAAATATTATCAAGATAGGTACTTTGCCTATAGTGAGAGTAACAAAGTAACAATCTATACATATCTTTACTTCAATTTATAGTACATCTCTGACATTGTCAAAATATTTTTAAACTTTCCAAACAAGAGTTAAAAGCCTATAAAGATGTAATTAGTATGACTATTCTACTATATCAATATAATAAATATTTCAGTATTATAGTTAAGAGAATACAAATATTATAAAAAAATATAAATACTGTAAAATCCCTGCCTTCTCAAAACCTAAAATCAAATTTGGGAAAAAAGCTGAATAAAAGATTAGATGAACATACCAGTTATCACTTCTCCTCCACGATGATCTGGCTTAAGGAATCCAAAAACAGTCTTACTTTGAAAGGCACAATCCACACAGGCCTGCACGGTCCGCCGAAGAACCACATTAACCGGGCCCGGGCCAAAGTGGTCAGGCAGTTGCTGGATTTTCTTCTGATCCAAGTGAGGGCCACAGTCTCCATTTTTATTTATATAGACACAGACTTGAGGAAAAATGTGTATACAGATACAACAAGCAATGAATTGGTTAAAAAGGAACATAAACATTATATAATTACTATATCCCACTACCCATACTTCACTCAAAGAGAAGCTACTTATAGATGGTTTCTGCTACCTAAAAATATGTATGTAAATATATTTTTCACATTTTGTAAAGATATTAACATGAAAAGAAATGATCCTGTTCATTCCATTTTCTAGAATTTTGCCCAAATTGGTAATAAAAACTATAGAAATTTTAGTGGCATCATTAAACAATTCTTCACATATTCCCCACATTACACAAAATGGTAAAAAAAAAATTAAGCTATTATTTTTTACCGTCTAACTGTATACACAGTATAAGAATTTTCTTTTAAAACTGGTCATGTCAGTAAACTGTTTGGACTAAATTTATTTTAAATCACCAATATGGCACCTTCATTATATTCTCTAAAGTAGCCAAATAATTTAAGATATATGCTATCGAAAGCTTTAATGACCGAAAGAAATTGTTCTCATTAATTTTAATATATATATTTTATATACATGCAGAGGTTCACTCAAGAAAATTTAAGAATAAATGTTCTTCTTAGAATAAAAAAAAGCATATTAGGAAGCAGGAGAACCATCTAGGAAAGGAAAGGAAGCAAGAGAACATGCTTTAAAATATAGGAAAGGAATAAGGAAATGTGCAGAAGATGATAAATAAAAGACATTGACAGGCAAGGGTCTGCTAGGATCTTAAGAGGCATTTAAAAGATTGGGGGTAGGGGGCTTTAAAAATACTGTAAGTCAAAAGACAGCTTATGAAATAAGATAAAGGGAAATAAGAATAGAACTGACAATGATGTAGAAATTTTACAGATCTTACTAAGATGGAAAAAATTAAGGATACTGAATCTTCAAGTGAGTTGAATATTTAAGCACACTGTTTTTACTTAATAGCAAATGCACAACTAGCATTTCATAAAACATTAATATGAAACATGCTAAAAGAAATATTTATTATATTTTTCCCTCTTCTTTATTTCCAGGACTTCAAAGACATTAAGAATAACATGGAATGTAAGCTTAGTAATTTTATACTCTTTCAAAAATACCATCTTACCTGTGGACATCACTATTTTAGACATCCCAGAATAGACATTCTTATCATATGAAAAGCCACGTTCTCTGGCTAGTACACTTATAGAAGCTGAAGAGGTGGAACAAAAAGCAGGAAAAAGCCTTTCCTATTAAAAACAAACAAAAAAGAGCAGAAATATATAAATTACCCTTTAAATTCCTAGAAAAGCTGGTCTGAAAATTTCTGGCATCACTGACTCATGATCAGAGCAGAGTTTTTATTTAGAAAGCAGTCATTCATCTGGTAAAGATCAGGTGTATATAACCTGCATTTCTCCATATTACATATCATAACTGTCACAAAATTACAAGTGGCTTTCTAGAATCCAACACAAAATTATGCCTATTGCATGTAAGAACCAAATGACTTCTGGGTATTGTCAAACATCACCAGTGTTTTAGATCAACTCTTGGGGTTTTCTTGGAGTAACCTTTTATGGCTTTCCAATGTCAGAGAAATGGCTCTTGCGCCTAGAAAAGGTAAAAGAAAATATTTAAAAAGCAGGGACAAAGGAGGAAAAATAGGATTAACATTCAGTTTTGCTGGGTTTTTCTTTATGCATTTAAATTGACTGTACAAAAACTTTAGAAACATCATTGCGGATTCATCTCCAAGCAAGGAAAACAAAGGGGAATATAAACAACTGGGACTACATCAAACTGAAAAGCTGCTATACAGTGAAAGAGACAGTAGCCAAAGTGAAGACACACTACCGAATGGAAGAAAATATTTGCATACCATCCATCTGACAAGACTGATTAGTCTGAATTGATACTGAAGATCTGCTTATGGGTCCACAGACAGGATTGAGATCTTCATATCCGGTTTGAGAGGCACAGACAGCCCAGGATCCTAGCTAGGCAGCCTTGTTCCCTGATTGTGGTTGGTCGACCGCAGGAAGCTAAATTAATGTACTCATGTTTTCTAATACCTATTACCTAATAAGACTAAGTTATAATCCTCAATTTATAAAAATCATCTATATTTCTTTCTATCATCTATCTATCTATCTATCTATCTATCTATCTATCTATCTATCTATCTATCTATCTATCATCTATCTGGCATCTAATTTGGCTTTTTTAAGGGAACAGAAACTATGTGCCAAGCTAAGCACAAGAATTGATTGCTCTAAAGAATGGAACATAGAGAAACCGAACAAAGGGTAAGACAAAGACAAACTTTGAAACAAACCCTTGAAAGCTGACCATGAATCTGAGGCATCCAGGAGGGGAGAAGGAAGGTTGAAAATGGGTCAGAAAACACAATGGACAATAGTGGAGGACTATGGGAGTGCTTTGGTGGTGGGAGAGCTATAGTGGCCACACCTGAGGGGAGAAATCCTATACTGTGAACAAATCAATGAGGATGTAACATAATGGTACTTCATTTAAAAAAAAAAAAAAAGAATCCTAGTTAAGGAAGGCTATTAAAGTTCTAAAAAATCCTCTTTTCAAAATTGTTAGCATAACTGTTGAATAATTCCATGTCACAGAATTGTGAGGATTAAAAATAGATGTTGGCTCTAATTTTTATTAATTTTTTTTCTAGTTGGGTAAAAAATCAATTAATTAATGACTGTCATTTGGGTTCACAGTATTCTAGTAAATCATGTTTTTTTAAGTATTGAATTACAATTGTTGTGTTGGTATATTATGGTTCTTTCAATATTTTACTACTCTAAAATCCAAATCCTTTCATTTAAGATTTAACAAGATAACAATAGTATATTTGCATTAATACGACAAAGTGAATAAAGGTAGATTTATTTGGAAAATGTGCTGCTATACCTGTAGTATCCTTCAGGTGGAGAAGTGAGTGTTGACAAAGGAAAGGCTGTATTGCAAAATGAATCCTTCCACTAGCTAGTTCAAAGACTTTCTAAATAACCAAACCGTGAACGTGGCAGTACTGAAACAGGAATGTGGGGAACTGCATGAGAATCTTCATCTTTTTATGATGAAATAACGAAGCTAGAGAAAGAGAACTGAAATGCTACCTTTGAAACAAATAGTTTATACCAAGAAAGTATAGTTATCTGCCCCCTCTCCCACCACCATATAAACATATTCAAAAAGGCCTCTTCAGAACTGTGAAACTAGCATTGAAATTATTTGAAAATAATAGAGTTAAAACAAACTATCTGGGATTATATCTTCATCACTATATCAACTAATCACAAAGACTTTCAGCAGCTAGAAAATATGCATTAAAATATGCATTAATGATCTTGATATATTTTAATTTATAAATGGATTTAAAATATTATTTCCCTTTAAATTTCATTAACTCTTCATATTGTTTAATTAATTTATTTTTTTGAGATTTATTTATTTATGCATGCAAGAACTGGGGTACAGGCCAGAGGTGTGAGGGGTGAGAGGATTCACCAGAGACAGAGTGAGGAGCAGAACAGGCAGACTGACTGAAATACACTGCTGAGGGGAGCAGTGGGCGAGTCAGAAGTCTGCTGCACCATGTGGGTAGCTCCCTGGCCAGGGACTGAACTCGTGCTTCAGTGGCTGTGGACAGCTTCATAGGTTGAAGTCTTAACCCCTTGCACCACCACGGAGGCCCTGTTTAATTTAGCTTTAATTGAAAAAATTTCATTTGCTAATGATTTACATTAGCACAGTCTGTTTATTTGATTTTTTCACTTTATGATTTTATATTTGAAATATATTCAGTTCTATCAACTTATGATTTGTATTTTATAAATTCTGAATGCTTTCTGAAATAAAAATACTAGTATTAATAAGTGTTTTAAGATTAGAATGATATTCATTTTGTTCCACACTGCAAACATTAGTTGAATCAAAGCAGAACTGTTATATACACTGACATCAGATGGCTGAACTCAGAAATATTTAAGGTAATACTGTTAAAGGAATTCAGTTCTAATAGATCTAGGAAGATTCCATACCTTTATTTATACGTTGAATGTATCTCTAGACAGTGTACATTTAAATCTTCTTAAAAATCCATATCTGTCTTCCAACTGGATAGTTTAGTTCACTGATTTTTAAAGTAATTATTAATATATTTGGGTCTGGGTCATTATTTTTTCTATTTATCTTCTGTGTTTTATTCCTGTTTCTCCTTTCTGGTATTTTTTTTTTCTTGATTACTTGAATAGTCCTTAGAATTTAATTTTAATTTCCCTATTGGCTTTTTAGCTGTACTTTTTGCATTCCTGTTTTTATAACATGTCCTGGGGATTACAACATACAATATATATAAAATTAATACTGTACCACTTTACATAAAATGCTGAAGCCTTCAATGTTACAGATCTTTATTTTCTACCAAGCCGTTATACTATGATGATTTTATGTACTACATCTCTATAAATCCCACAAGACTACATTATAATTATTGTTTTAAATAGTCACATTATAAAGAAATTAAGAAGAAAAAACAAAAATGAAAATTTGTCACTTACCCAGATAGACTTCCTTTATCATTTCTTATAGGGCTTGTCTTGGCAGTGAGTGAAGAATTCTCTTAGTATGCTTATATCTAAAAATGTCTTTAGTTCACCTTCATTCCTGGGGAGTACTTTTGCCAAATACAGATTTCTGTATAATACTCCTCCTGTATGTAACCCCTCCCCACACCAGATTCTCTCTGCTTCCATTCATTCTCCAGTCTCTTCAAGTAACGGCCTTTTCTATTATTTCCAGGCTTTAAGAGTTCTTTTATTTGGGAGAATCAGTTAGGTAGAACGTGACCCTAGTTTCACTGAATTTATCACACTGATTCCTCCCTTCCCTGTCCTGGATTATTGAGGTATAAATCACGTAAAGTTTATTTCACATAGTTTTTAACACATACTGAGTTTAAAACAAACTGTCTGAACATTAAGTACATGTACATAAGTACTTTGCATGTGATTTTAAAGAAGGTGGATACACTATTCAAAGTTTTGTCAACCCAATAACAGAAATACCAAATCTCAATGGCTATATGCCATAAAGAGACTATAATCTTAACATGTTTCTAAAGGGCCTCACCACACTCTTACTAGTAAATTCCCATATGTTACAATTCATAAGGCACTACAGAGATCAATAATAAAAATTAATAGGAGATACACTCACCTTTCTTCCTGAGGTTGTACCTTTTTTCCTTGGTATGGGATTTTTAACAGAAGTTCTCTTCTTGGGGATTGATGGTTTAGCCCGACCTGATTTCTTGATCTGCTGTGTTGGTAATATTATAGCAGTTTTCTGTGAAGTCTGCATTGAACGCTGGGTTGGTTTGGCTATATTCTTGGTAATGGAAACTGAGGGGAAAAAACACACAAAAATAAAATTAAAGTAAATTATATAATTAAAGTACTATCTTCCTATGACTCGAAAGAAGTTTAAATCATCCCTAAAAATCCATCCTTAAAAATATGCCCAGAGGTTATTCACTAAAAGTACCATTTAAAATGAGTTTAAGGTATGGAAGATTTCAGATTACTACAGAACAATCAAATTCTCCAGAAAAAATAAAGATATTTATTTATATTGAATTAGTAACTGTAAACATAGCACAGTGAACTTTTCTTTTTTCAGCTTCTCATATTTTTAGTCCTTAGCATAGCATAGAAATCTTTTCTTCAGATAATACTAATTGTGCTATATGTAGGAATCATTTTGCCCATCAATATAGAAAACATAACAAGCAGCTACCAATCCCTCCTACTTCATCTTTCAGAGGCTAGGGGACGTCCCTGCATTTGATTTTTTTAATGGCTAAAGTACATATACATCTAATAAAAAAGCTTCAATATAGAGTTTACATTAATGTTGTCATAAAAGAACTACTATCAGCCAAATTATTGGTATCTACTGGTTACTTGGTAACCAAATACAGTTTTAATATTTCAAATGAAAGTTACCTGCCAAATTATTTTTGTCTTTGTTCATGGTTAAGTAAAAGGATATTTTTTAGTATTCACCCCTTAATAATTTTATTATTTCAAAAATGCATTTTTACATAGTAACAAGTACTAATATAAAAAAATCTTTAGAGGAAGAAATTTCTACATCTATACAAAAATCAACTACTTTTATTTTGAGGGCTTCATCTTACATTTGAAGCCCATCTACCACTTTGATTCTACCATCTTCAAATATTATGTGTAAATCTGACCTTTCATAGAGCAGCCTTTTTATCTACCTTCTATCACTTACAAGCCATAAGAGAAAAGGGGAAGCAGAGTCAGGTGTAAACCCCCTAAGTGTATTTCATATACTCCTGTTGCCATGCCACACTACAGCACTGGCTTCTTTAACTGATATTTTTAGACACTGGCCCATTTCTTCTTTCCCCTCCTCCTGACCTGTATCAGAGGAACCACCCATCCCACCCCAGAAGCCTAACTTGCTTTAGAAATTAAATGATTCTAACAGCCAGAGTCTGGCTTTTCTCTGAAATCAGCCTTTTATATACCCGAGTACTGTTACTGTCGCATAAAAGTGACTTTATCTTTCCATAAAGGTCACATAAAAGTGACTTTACCTTTTTAATTGAGGTAACACTGGTTTACACCATTGTTTTGTGTAAAAGAAATACAGAACCTCCCCCTTAGGTTTGTTATTTCCTTATCTTCTTCACCAATGAAAAAATATTTTTAGGTTTTTAGAAAACCTCATATAAGCTAAGGAAAACTCCTGAAGGAAACTACAAGGGGTAATTACTAGAAACCTTGTAGGATAGGGAAATAACCAAGTATGTTCCTATGCTTACCACCAGCAGACAATTGGAAGCCAGAAGTCGGCTGAGGATTTTTATTTTTCTTGGAAGATACAAAGATCAGATGAACATAGGACTGCTACCAACTATTCCTTACATCTATTCCCAACCCTGCTTCTTCTTCTCTAACCCAAGGATACTGGCTCCAGATTAATAAGGTTCAAATTCAGCTTTGTCTCATAAAGGCTATGAGACCTTGAGCAAATTATTTAAAGTCTGCATTGTGGCACAAGGTATATACTCAATTAACATTGGCTGTTACAGCATAACCACCATCACCAGCCCTGTCTCTATTCACACCCTCCCTTCCCAGGTCCTGAGGGTGATCCTTGGTCTCTGTGAAACAACCGATTGACTATTGGGGTAACCTTGATGTCAATGCCTAACAAATGGAAGAAAAAGATGTCCTTCAAAGAAGGAACTCCTACTTATCTACATTCTCTCCTTCCTTTTTATGACCAAACTTCTTGAAAGACCAGCTCATGTTCACTGTCATTATTTTCTCATTTTCAACCCTAGATGCAAAGGTGCTGAAATTATTTGACTTCCAGCACTAAACACTTCTGATGATGTCTCTTTTTAAAAAATTCTTTCCTGGGTTTCACACTATTCTCCCTCCTGGTTTTCCTCCTACCTCTGTCACTTTTCCCATGGTGGCCCCCAGGATTAGCCACTTTCTCCCTACTCCTACATCTCAATTGTGAATGCTTTGGTCCACTCCCATGATTTCTGCTACTGCCCACATGTAATGATTTCTAAATTGAGCTCATGTTTTCTTACTAGGTCAAGCATTCAAGTGCCCACTCACCCCCATAAAGGACTGTCTCAAGTTCCAGAGCTGTTTTCAATAGCCAACTAGTTAATCTAAATAGGCATCTCAAACTCAACAGGTTCAAAAGCAGAATTCATTGTGTTTATCCTATATGCTTTTTTTTTTTTTTTTTTTTTTTGTGGGACCCTCGGCGGCAGCTGGGGAATGAACCGGCGCTGCACAGGCTGCAGGCAGCTTCGCAGCCCAGCGCTCAACCGCTGCGCCACCAGGAGAGGCCCCCTATATGCTTTCTTGATGAATGACATTAACCTTTTTTACCCATTAGAAGCCTGAAATCCTGAAGTCATCTTTGTACTCTTCCTCCCTCTACATGTCTAACAAAGCCTATCCTCGAAGTATTTCCCAGTTGTGTTCTTTGTGCCTGTCAATAACTTGGTTTAAGACCTTGTGACTTACATAAGCTACAACTCTATTCTTTTTTCTTCTCCTATCTCTTCATCATTTTTTTTCCTATTTGTATAGGAACAGACCTTTATTTTTCTTTATACATTTTTTACATCCCTTTTCATTTTTGCACAACGTATGCATTTTCATCTTATAGTCCCCATACAATTCCTATCCCCCTTGTTTTTTTTTCACCTTTTTTTGGTCCAGTACAAAATTTTATTTTTTTAAAATAAATTTTATTTTTATATTCCCCATACAATTGCAACCCCCCCATTCTGACCCAATCCCTCCCCTTCTGCCCCCCACCCCCCAAAAAGTGTCTCTGGTTCAGTTTTTTGTTGATTTTGATTTTCACTTTCTTATCCTCCTTCCTGTAGTGTCTCTAGTTTATAGTTGTTTTTTTTTTGTTTGTTTGTTTTTGTTTTTTGTGGGACCCTCACCGGCGGCCAGGGAACGAACCGGCGCTGCAGAGGCTGCAGGCAGCCTCGCAGCCCAGCGCTCAACCGCTGCGCCACCAGGGGAGGCCCCTATAGTTGCTTGTTGATTTTGATTTTTACTGTACTATAATTAGGTTTTTTCCTGGTCCCTTATTTAGGTTTTCTAAATTCCTGCTATGAGTGAGACCATCCGGTATTTTTCTTTTTCTTTCTGGCTTATTTCGCTGAGCATGATCCCTTCCAGCTCCATCCATGTTGCTGCGAATTGCATGAGTTTATCTTTTTATTGCTGAGTAACATTCCATGGTGTATATGTGCCACATCTTCTTGATCCAGTCATCTATTTTTGGGCATTTGGGTTGTTTCCATAGCTTAGCTATTGTAAACAGTGCTGCTATAAACATAGGGATGCAGGTGCCTTTCTGAATTAATGATTCTGTGTCCTTTGGGTAAATACCTAGGAGTGGAATTGTTGGATCATATGGAAGCTCCATCTTTAGCAGACTGAGGAATCTCCACACAGCCTTCGATAGTGGTTGGACCAGTCTGTACTCCCACCAGCAGTGCAGGAGACTTCCTTTTCCTCCACATCCTCGCCAATATTTGTACAAGTCTATCCTCTTAATTGGCATTCCTGGATGCTCTTTCCAATCCGTACTCCATAGCATTTAAGTATTATCGTTATAAAATACAAGTTGTTTGTCACTTGTCTACTTAAGAATACTCAATGTCACATTACCCATATGCTAAAATCTGAATTCCTTGGTGTGGTGTCAAAGACCCTCTACATATATCTTTACCGCCTCAACTTCTCTCTTCCCTAGCTGTCATTATGGATTATCAGCCATAATCATCGCTTCAGGTCTTCAAAATTCTGACTCTTACTGTCTTTGTAGAGTTTTATCCAGCAAAGGTCTTCCCTCCCTTGTCAATGGTTAAACTAGCTGGGGATAGAGGGGATCTAATGGAACATGGAGGAGGATTACTAGGGCTTTGGGGGTGGGAATGATGTAAAACCATGTAATTGTAGAGTTTGAACCTTTAATCCCTAAAACAAATACATAGTGTTGTGAACCAACATTGCGTCAATAAACTTAATTGGAAAATAAATCTGTTTTAAAAGTTGCGGGAGAAAATGACTGAATTACCACATATTATTTGAAACTTGGTTCAACTACCAGCTCTGTAAAGTTCCAGCACTAAGCTTCCACACAAACTATAGGACCTTAATGCTCATACACCACATGTACTGTTTTTATCTCTACTAGCACAGATCTTGCAGCATCTTTTCTTCACTTATGTATCTACCTACCCTACCACAATATGAGTTACTGTAGGCAAAGGAACTATTTAAGTTCCACTATTTGTCTAGGGTCTGCCATATATCAGGCCCCCAATGTATGTTTGTAAAATGAATAAATGTTTAATATTCGTGTTTTGTCTCTGACCTTCTATTTCCACAGAAAGAATTCAGGTAGCTTAGGCATTAAATAGATTACCAGGGCTTGATTACAACATTTTATGATTTCTTTGAAAAACATGCCTCAAATACTAATCATCCAATTTAAAAATCAGCTTCTAGAATATACTCCATTCAAAAAGGAATGGAATAGCTGCCATTTAAAACCAAAATGAGGTACCACTTCATACCCACTAAGATGCTATAATAAAAAAAGGGGGGCCTCCCCGGTGGCGCAGCGGTTGAGCGCTGGGTTGCGAAGCTGCCTGCAGCCTCTGCAGCACCGGCTCGATCCCCGGCTGCTCCCCGGCCACTGGAGGAGGGTCCCACATGGCGCGCAGACCTCTCCTGCCACCCGCTGCTCCCCTCAGCAGTGTACCTAGGTCCTTCTGCCTGCTCTGCTCCCCGCTCTGGCTCTGGTGAATTCTCTCACCCTCCCATGCTTCTGACTGTACCCACTGCTTGTATAAATAAATAAAAATAAATCTAATAAATAAATCTTTAAAAAAAAAAGTATACCTTCTATTTAAAAAAAAATTTAAAAAAAAATAAAAAGGGGGGAAATAATGAGCATTGGCAAAGATGTGAAAAAATTATAATGCTCACTCGTTATTGGTGGGAAAGTAAAGTGGTGCAGCTGCTGTGCAAAAGTTCGCCAGTTCCTGGAAAAGTTCAACAAAAAATTAACGTATGAACTGACAATTCCACTCTTAAGTATATACCCCAAAGAAATGAAAACACGGACTCAAGCAAGTACTTGCATGAACATGTTCACAGCAGCACTATGAACAAGAGCCAAAATGTGGAAACAGTTTAAATGTCCATTAATGGATAAACAGATGGTTACTATATATGCAATGAAATATTATTCAGCCATCAAAAAGAATAAAATACTGATATATGCTACACATGGATACACATTGAAGACACCATGACAAGTAAAAGAATCAAACACAAAAATCACATATTGGGCCTCCCCAGTGGCGCAGTGGTTGAGCTCTGGGTTGCGAAGCTGCCCGCAGCCTCTGCAGCACCGGTTCTATCCCCGGCCACGGGGCAAGGGTCCCACATGGTGCGCAGATCTCTCCTTCCGCCCGCTGCTCCCCTCAGCAGTGTACTTCGTCAGTCTGCCTGCTCTGCCTTCCCCTCTGGCTCTGGTGAATTCTCTCACCCTCCCACGCTTCTGACTGTACCCAGTGCTTATATAAACAAATAAATAAATAAATCTTTAAAAAAAAAAAATCACATATTACAGGATTCCATTTACATGAGCTACGCAGAACAGGTAAACCCACAGAAGCAGAACGCAGACTGGTAGTCGCCTGGGGCAAGGGGGAGAAGGGAAGGGTGACTCCCTGGTTCATGGACATGGGCTTCCCTTTAGCGTGATGGCATATTTTGGAACTAGATAGAAATGTTAGTTGCAAAATACTGTGATGTACTAAGTACCCATGAATTGTGCATTTTAAAATAGTTCATTTTATTACATCACTTTCACCTCAAAAAAAAAAAAATGAGAAAAGAAGGAACCCTATATACATCAACTGTGCCAAAGACTTTGCATATATTATTAAATTTGCCCTCAAAGTTTTGTAAAGCTAGAACATTCATTATAATTATATTATCAAACAGAGACTCAGTGTGATATGCAATATGCATCCCAGTATCACATATCTAGCCCAGTAGTAGTAGAACTGGGATTCAAATTCAGGATACCTATCAACCTTTGCTTAAACTGGGTACTCTTTTTAATTAGTGAGGAAAAATATTAAAAGACTTGACTTTCTAATTAAAGTATTTTCTTCTATAAACTTAACAAACAAAATACAGAATTAAATAGTTTGCTTAAACATTTTATCAGGTTCAAATTTGAGGGAGCTTACATATAACCCACAAAGAAAAGCATTTAAAGTAACACTGAAAACCAACTGTCAACATGCCTTTAATAATCCAGAAGGCAATTTCATTTTATCCATTCTCTTGGCTAAATATATCCCCAGGGGGGAAAAAAAAAGAATTGCATCCAATATTGGAGTAACTTGTGATAGTCATGCTTTACTCTTTAAATTTTCTTAGAGATTTTCTCCAATTTGAGCATTTAAAATCGGAACACATATCTATTAATTACTAGAATAGCAGAATAAGAATACTTAAGGGGATGGGACCAAACCAGTACAACTCTGTGTACACAGAACAAAACACAACATAATCAGTTGGTCTCAATAACTATTGGCAATTAACATTTCTTATTTTTTAATTAAAATATCTTAAGGTTTATATACCAAAATATTTGCAATGATTATATCCGGATGAGAGGAATACAAGCACATTTTAGATTTCCTCTTACCATTTATCCTTGTTTTCTAAATGTTCTACAATACCAATTTTGTCATAAAATATAAAATTCCCCAATAAACAATCTAATCACTATTGTGAAAAACAAGAGAAACAGTCATTCTAACTATTTAGATTTCTCTAAAGAAAACAATGATTCCAAATAAATATTGTAATATTCTATTTTGGTTAAAAAGTCATACAACTCACAGTGACATACATGAATCCATTAAAAATAACATTAGAAATACCCATGTAGGCTACTGCATACTGGCAGTCACCTTTTGAGTCCACACAAATAAAACACAATAATCAGTCTCCAGCAATTTCAGAATTAAAGAGTATACTGTCAGTACCATGCAAAAATATCTCTACCACCCAATTAACAATCAGAGAAACATGGTGTCCACTTCCATCCACAGCAGTAGTGGCACTCTCTGTCCTGCCTGCCTCAATCTTGCCTCCCATAGGTCTCTGCTTCTCACTGTTCCTTTCATCATCACCTAAAAATTTCTCTATGACACAGCCTTTTTACTCTCTCACTTTCCTAATGTGCCCCAAAAAAGCATAAAAGTCCTTTCTAAGTTCCCCACCACCCCTCTCATTTCAGAAGCTTTATTTGTTCTACAGCTAATCACAAAAAGAAAAAAGAAGAGCAAACAATAGAGAAGTTACAAAGAAAATCAAGTTCTCTAATTTTAATGGCAGCTACCCTGTTTTGTTTTGTTTTTTATAGAAATGAGAGTTGTTTTACACATGTTAACCTTTGTTGGACCTTGCACCAAGTTCTAACCTGAGCACTCTGCCCATTTCCCTGCTCATTTACCAAGCAGAGCTATTTTGGTTGGCATGGCTGGAGTCAACAGTGTGAACAAGTCCAGCCCTGCTGCCTTAGATCCTCAATCCTTGCTTAGTTTCCTTCATAACCCATCATCGGTTTCCCTGTCAACACCAAGAATCAGTTTTAAAGTATTAACAATACCTTAAACACATAATAAAAGGTAACTTCACACAAAAAGAAATCATTCACTCAGAAAAGTAAAGATTTTTGTCTTAAAAAAACTTGCTTTTGGGGTCTAACAGATTATCCCCACTTGGATAGTGCTTGCTATGTCTTTCCTAGAAGCTTTTAAAAATTACGCCTGGGGCCTCCCTTGGTGGTGCAGCAGTTGGCGCACAGACCTCTCCTGTCGCGCCCACTGCTCCCCTCAGCAGTGTATTTCGTCAGTCTGCCTGTTCTGTTCCCCACTCTGGCTCTGGTGAACTCTCTTGCCCTCCTACGCTTCTGACTGTACCCAGTGCTTGTATAAATAAATAAATAAATCTTTTTAAAAATTTAAAAAAAAATTATGCCTGGACAACTAGAACAAAACCAGATATAATGAAAGGACCTGTAGCTTTGATTTGCTCTCCTGTCCCCCATTTCAAAACAGGGTATGGAGATCTAAGATAAACAGATTAAAGAAGAGAGAAAAAACTCTAAATACACCATATAAAACATACCCTTTGCACAGTATAGTCTATCTTAGGTTATTGGAAACTAGAAAAATGTTACTGGGAAAAATTTCCCAAATACAACTGAAAGGTTAAATCACAGCTCTCTAAAGTAAATAAATAATGAATGAATAAATACATAACAAAATAAAAGATAGCTCTCTAACTTAAACAAAATATGAAGGTCCAGTTAAAGTTGCTTATCTCCGTAACTAAATGACAGAACTTTTTTTCATGGCATACATGCTAAATTAAAATAAGAAAACACAACTAGTAAAATTTACATGTTTTCTTACCCTGTTATATATAATTAAAGCTCATAAGTATTCAGTCTAGACTGGAAATCATTAAAATGCAATAACAAGTTAAAAATCACAATTAAAATTCATTAAGGTTTTATCAATTATACTACAATTAAAAAAATAATTTAGAAGGGCTTTAAGAGTCCTGATTTAAAAATACATTTGTTTTCTACTTACATATCACAGATGCTTTGTAAACTACTCCTTTCAGCGTCATGGGGGGTACTTCCCATGAAGACTTTTATTTCAAAATCTATATTCATATCTGCTCATTTCTAAAGAACATAAGATTTCTGTGACAATTACATTATTAAAGAAGATAATTTCCATAGCCTATAATATTTTCAGAAAATGTCACATGAAAAAAAGCAACTTCAGTTGTTTTAGGTCAACCCATAATTCATCTAACAATACTGAGCTTTTAAAAGCCACTCAATTTTTAAACCATAGCATCCCTTTTCTTATTGACTGCCTTCTAAAAAAATGACTTCCATTACGCTGTTCAAAAAAAGTTGCAATCGCGGATACAATTTCCCCAAAACACATTAAATGTACTGATACAATATTTAATTATTAAAATATTATCCACATTTCTGCATCATAAAAATACTTTCAGTAAGTTTCACATAATACCAATAAAAAAATCACATCATTTTCAAAACGATACAAAAAAATTTTGCAACTTTTCATTACAAATTGGAGATTTAAATAGGGTTATTCCTCTTTTATTTTAAGCCACTTCTATGGTAGAAATAACCAAAGATTGACTTTTCTTTGCACCATAAAACAATTATTAGAACTGACTAATCAAATAACAGTGCCAACAATTTCAGTAAGTAATATCTATAACAAAATAAAGAATTTTTTGAGATAACGAATTGCTGGGATATTCAGTATAAGAAAGCTAACAAAGCAGACAATGAATTTCTGTTTAACCACACTCCAACTACAACATCAAGAAACTTTTGGGGTAAATCCTACCTTTAGGAATATTCCAGAGAGACAGTACTTGATGTATTTACTATTAAGGAGATTTAGTCTTTCTCCTTTACCAGAAATAAAACTGCTTTTCTGCAGAAAGCGAGTCAACAACAAAGCCCATGTTGCTGGAGCAAGTCTGAATTTCTAGCAAATGGGGATGAAGCTATTTGCATTTGTTGGTTTAAGGGGGGAGAAGGGGGAGAAGAGGATGAGTGGGAGGAGGGGACGAAGAGGACTGCTAAAGTAATTCGCATATTGTCTGTGTCCCGCATAGACAGTGATCATCAGTCACCTGCTCAAACTTCCTTCACTCCTGCCTTTAGAGAAGAACCAAAGGTTACCCTGGGTCAGAGAATCTGGAAAGAAATGAGAAGACAGGCAAAATCTAACTGCCAGTCCATTATGTCTGTAGACAAACTTATCCCCACTGGACCACATGTCCTAAAAACCAAGGCATTTCAATAGTCTCCAGAGAACTTGTTAAAATATATCACAGAAACAGAAACAAGAAAGAACCTCCAGGTTCTGCTTACAATTATTGCACTTATTTAGCTGAAATACTTAAAACAGAGAAAGGATATTTGTTTGTTTGCTTTTCAAGATAATTCTTTGCATCATAATTCATCTCATTTGCAAAAGCAAAACATTTGTTCCAAGCTGCTCATATGAAAAAGAAAATATCAGCTATTTTAAATTTCATGGCTTTTGAGAAAGTAATATGCTTGACAGCATTTCCAACTATTTCATTTATACCATAACAAAAGTACTAAAAAAGCAAGTGGGGGAGGGGAAAGAACAGGGAGGGAGGGAGGGAGGCATAATGGTTACTGGTGGCAGAGTATGGGTGAGTTGGTGGTAGATGCACTATGGTGGTAATACCTGATGGGGCTACCCCATTGTTACTTCAGTTGTAGGTAGGTAGGTAGGTAGGTAGGTCGGTAAGACAGACAGATAAAAAAAAAAGTACCTTACTCCATATTTTATTAATAGCTAACATTAAGGACAAAAATCTAAACAAATACTTGAGTGTTTATTCAGAAGATCTCTGATGGGACAACACATCTTGAACTTTTAACATTCTTAATTATGTGACCCTATGTTACTTTTGATCCACAACAATAAAGAGAAAGGAAAAGTGCAGCTTTCTGTAATTTTTACTAAATATACACAGCTGCATAAAATGAGGAGTAAGTTGGTAAAGATATGTCCTAAAAACTGTAAAATTTTAATTTTAAAATTAAGAGAGGTGAGGCACAAGTTACAGAAACCACATAATCCTCTGCGCATCTCTGAAGAAAGAGCAAAAGCAGCCATAATTTCTGGTTCTGGTTTTTTTGTTGTTGTTTTTTTAATGAGAATGGGTGGGGGCGGGGAGTATTTCTTGTTAGCTCAATGGAAGCTTTGGAATACTTTTCACAAGACTAACTTTCACACAGTTCAAAAGGAAAATATTACATAGGAAGGGCTTTACAAAGCCTTTATATAAGACTAATATATAACAGCCATATATAATACATAATGGCCAGTTACATTTTTAAAAAAGATCAAAAGTTTAGATATTAAAACCTACTTCTTTAAAATTTTAATATAGAAAAATTAAAACACACATGCGCCACATACATGAACTCACATTTATAAAACAAACCAGCATTCAAAATGCAAGATAATTGCATTTAAAATCTATTTGAATTTTTAAATTTTATTTTTAAGCAGACATAAAATTTAGGTCTGAATTAGCAACAAAGAAAACCTAATATGCCAGTTTTATCAAATATTCATTATCAGAAATGTTTTACAATGTTGTGAAGGATGTGCATATTACCACTGAATTATACTTGGAAATTAAAGCAGTTTCCATGAGAGTATGTGGGAGGCGCAGGGGTTGGTGATACACAACTGAAGGATTTTATCAAGGAAAGAGAAGAGATGATGGCCACGAGACAGTAAAGCTTGGCTAGACACCTTCCTGATTCTAGGTTTTCACCGCCTCCACAGTTCCCTTTGGACCAAAGGAATTCCGTTATACCCTTGGGATTCTGCAACTTTATACTCAAAGCATCTGGAAGTTTGCTACCCTCCTTTCCGGTCTGTATGATCACAAATGCTTAAAGAATTAGGCTACAAGACGAAAGTCTGCATCAATGTGGATTATTAATTACAACTGATGCATAAAACTGAAGCTAAGTTAAAACTAACTCATTAATGATTTAGAAATTACCTAAGTTCAAAATATAATTTCTCGACTAAAAATTTACATTTATTGTATTCATAAATAAAACTACAGACATAAAATAGTAACCTATTATGTACAAACTTTCCCAATACAATACAGGAAAAAGGAAAAGATTTCTAAGAAATATTAAAAATAACAGTAGTTCCCATTCTGATTCTAAATTGCTGGATTCTAAGTCTTCAATTAATAAATATTTGGATTTTAATGAAATGACTAGGTACAAATTTCTGTGACTGTATATGCCAGAGCAAATGAAGGACAATATGAGAAGAAACCAATAGTTTACAGAGCATTCCTAAATTTCTCTCCCTCTCTCTGTTATCTCTCTTTAAAAAAAAAATATATATGATTCAAAGGAGGGGGAAAGCATGGTGAAACAGAAAACAGCAAGATTAAATAGATTCTTTAAGAAGAGTATCTACAATGGACCTTGTTTTAGTTTACTTTAGTCAGCCTTCTTTAAACTGCCAAGGAAACAGCAGAACACGTAACTTTTTTCCTCTGTCTCTAGACATTCTGCACAGGTCTCCAGAATAAATCTAATGAGTATGACAGCACCAATCAGAAGCAAAGAGCTTTGAAAGACTGTAGGGTCATAATAAGAACCAAAAAAGGGAAAATTTAAATAAACAAAAGAGAGGAAAAAACACATAGCTTACTTCATTTTACATCCAAGATATGTTTCTCAGTGGATTTTTCTACTCCTAAGCCTGGTAAGAACTTGACTGTTTCTGATTATAGACGTGTTAACAGAGGAAAAAATTGTCAGAAGTTGTTTTAAAGTCAACAGAATTTTATTACTATTCTTGAAAAGAAATTCAGTAAAGCTTATTAAATAACCAGTTTTTTAATTCAAAGTCAAGCAGCATTCATGGATGCCTCAAAAAATACATGTCTCGGGGCCTCCCTGGTGGCACAAGGGGTTGAGCACCACACTATGAAGCAATCAGCAGCCTCTGCAGCACAAGTTTGATCCCTGGCTGGCCAGGGAGCTACCCACATGGCGCAGCAGACCTCTCCTGGCTTGCTGCTGCTCTCCTCAGCAGTGTACTTTGGTCAATCTGCCTGTTCTGTTCCCCACTCTGTCTCTGGTGAATCCTCTCACCCCCTCCCCCATGCCTCTGGCCTGTATCCCTGCTCTTGTATGCATAAATAAATAAATCTTTAAAAAAAAAAAAGGAAAGAAAATCTTCACCCACCTCTGAGGGGAGTGGAAATGTATTTTTCTGAAAGACCATTTGACAGGCTTAGAAACATAACCCTTGACCCAGCAAATTTATCTTATGAAAACAGAGGAATACAAAAGTATATTCACCATATCATCTACCTTTGTTAAGTAAATTATGGCATAATCATGATACAATCAACATAGAAATAAATATTTCATTTGTAGGGATACATGGGAACACATACATTATTAAAAAAAATACTTAAGGAATATGCAAGATAATCCCTTTTCAAATGAAAATTGCTAATTATATCAAAGTAAAGATTTTCCTTAACTTACCAGTGGGGTTACATGCCCTAAGCTTACCATAAATGAAATATATATGCTGAAAACACATTAATATAACTAGTGGCTGAGCCTCACCTACCTTCAACATGCTCAGAACAGTCATATTAATTTAGAGTTGGGCAAAATCATCTAATACAAACTCTATTTTATAATGCATTGAGTAGCTCATGTAATCTATTGAATTACAGGGCATGGCTGGCTAGGAACTGCTGCTAATTACTGCTAGTCATTATCAGTACTGCCTATCACCAGCCTGGGAAGATCAAAATTCAGAATTTGAAGTACAGTTTCTACTAAATGTATATTGCTTTTATACCATCAGAAAGTCCAAAAATTGCAAGTTGAACTACTGTAAGTTGGGGGCCATATGTACATATGCAGGTTTTTATAAGCCACAGATAAAAAGCAAAAGTTCCCATTACCACCTAATACCTCTTCCCAGAAATAACCACTGTTACAGATTTGACATATAGTCTTTCAGATCATTCCTATGTATTTATAGGAATACACCTATAGTTACATATAGAAATATATTTGTTTTGATTTCAAGGTGTTATATATTTTGAAGAATTGCTTTAAAGAAAAAGATTTATTTTATTTATTTATGCATACAAGAACTGGGGTCTAGGCCAGAGGTGTGGAGCGTGAGAGGATTCACCAGAGACAGAGGGAGGAGAACAGGCGGGTATACTGAAATACACTGCTGAGGGGAACAGTGGGCAAGACAGGAGAGGTGTGCTGTACCATACGTGGGTTAGCTCCCTGGCCAGGGATGAAACTCATGCCGCAGTGACTGGCAATAGCTTGCTAGCACTGAGACTTTAATCCCTGCACCACCAGGGAGGCTCTGTAGAATTGCTTTTAATATAGCATTGAGGACTTTCTTAGTAAATAAGGAACATTTTCATTCTTCTAAATTGTTCTATATTATTAACTATACCAAGATTTATTTTAACAATCCTCTACTGATTTGAGTATGTATGTTTAAGACAAAAAGAAAAAAGGCAATAGGAAGTCAAATACAGATCAGACTACTTACCATGGTTATCTCTGTATGTTCTCAATTTTTTGTTTTGAGCATTTATCACTTTTTCTATTAGAGAAAAATTGTTATATTAAAAATAACAAAAAGTAATTTAAATAATTTTCTTTCAAGAATATATCTAAAAAATTATACTTTTGTATTATAGCTGCCATTTAATGTATTGACTAAAGTTTTCTCCCTCAAAAAGAACATTTCACCTAGTGTAAGTACAGTATTAATTCTATCTAAGCAAAGCTTGAAAAAAATAAAAAATTAATTATATATGCAATGCCTTTTGATGAATATCTACTAATAATATTTAGCCATACTTTCCCCAGAGTTCTAAAGTTCTTCTGGGGACTTCTGTGAATCTTTATAAGACAGAATGTGGCACCAATGGGCACATCTTTATTTCTACTTGATTGCTTCCAAATTCTACTTCAACATGACTAGGGTTATTTATATTCAAAAATCAGTCACTGAAAGTGCTTCACAATACCAAATTACTTGCATGATTTGAAATCCCTACTAATGATAAAACAGTTAAACTTTCACATCAAACATTTCAAGTTTTTTCCAATGAACACACCACTTATTCTTGTATATGTGTGGTTTTTTAAAGACATCAAGATTAAATGAAATCCATGTCTAGAAGTATCAGACTGAAACTGTAAAACACCAAAGATGATGTGAAAATATTACGGTAGACAGAGAAAAAAAAGATTGATTATAGTCAAAAGAAAAATATAGAACAACAAGGGCCTCCCTGGTGGTGCAGCAGTTGAGCTCTGGGCTGCGAAGCTGCCCGCAGCCCCTGCAGTGCTGATTAGATCCCCGGCTGCCAGGCGAGGGTCCCACATGGCGTGCAGACCTCTCCTGCCACCCGCTGCTCCCCTCAGCAGTGTATTTCGTCAGTCTGCCTGTTCTGCTCCCCGCTCTGGCTCTAGTGAATTCTCTCACCCTCCCGCGCTTCTGACTGTACCCAGTGCTTGTATAAATAAAGAAATAAATCTTTAAAAAAAATATAGAGAACAACAGTTCAATTCTCAATAGCAGTAACAGAAACCAAAGGCAAAAGGCAAAAGAATGGTATCGTCAATGGGCTGAAAGAAAATAGCTGTCAACTTAGAATTCTACACTCAGAGAAAATGTCTTCCAGGATGAAGTTGAAATAATGACATATTCAGATAAACATAAACTGATAGTGTGTGCCACTATAGCAAACTAGTCTCACCAAAGTAAATTATGAAGGATCTACCTCAGGCAGAAGAAAATTAATCCCAGATGTAAGGTTTGAGATGCTTAGAAGGAATAAAAAAGAACATGTTAAATATATTGGTGAAGCTCAACAATTATTGACTATATAAACATTAATAATGGCTTATAAGATCACAAAAAGATATAATTAAAATATACAACCATAATAACATGAATTTGAAGGTGATAAATGGGTAGAGTATTCTATGTTCCCTTTATTGTCTTAGGACAGAAGAGTAAAGATATTAATTTTAGACTTCCATTAAAGTTAAGAAAGCACAGTCTATAACCCCTAAAATAAGTAAAATGATGTAAACCAACTTTATCACAATAAAATAAAGCATGTTTACTAGAGTTTTAAAAGAATAGAAAATATAGTGTAAAACTTTCAAACAAGGGGGTGAAATTAAATGAGAAAAAAATAATCCAAATAGAGCACAAGAGGAAAATAAATCACAGAAAAGGTAGGACAATTATATCTGCAATTATAATAAATATAAACAGATTAGGGCCTCCCTGGTGGTGCAAGGGGTTAAGACTCAACCCATGAAGCAATGCGCAGTCACTGCAGCACAAGTTCGATCCCCGGCCAGCGAGATACCCACATGG
The DNA here is from genome assembly GCF_964194135.1 of Talpa europaea. Classification (NCBI taxonomy): domain Eukaryota; kingdom Metazoa; phylum Chordata; class Mammalia; order Eulipotyphla; family Talpidae; genus Talpa; species Talpa europaea. Next base: position 8,536,774 of record NC_140081.1, read on the forward strand.
AGCAGCAGACCTCTCCTGACTCGCCTGCTGCTCCCCTCAGCAGTGTGTTTCAGTCAACCTAGAATTCTATATCTAGCAACTATCCTTGAAGAATGAAGGGCTCCTGAAAAGAAAAATAGTGAGAAGAAGGGCTGTTCCACCATTAACAAGGTAGTAGCCAGAGAATACACCAACTTTCACAAGCACATGGCAATAGCAGTTAGATCAAACTTCAATAAAATAAAAGAACATGTGATTACTTATTGGCTTACCATTAGTTCCTGGTGGTTGTAGTACATCTCCTGTCAGGCGACACCACCCAACTGGGAAAATATCTCGACAATCATACTTGCACCAGTAATCAAATGCTCCACTCCAGCCATCGAATGTGATATTAACTTCATCTCCTTTAACATCTCCAATCGTTGCAGGGCAGATGAGATACGGATTTTTTCTATCTATAGCTTCCAGTTTCATTCCCACTTTAAAATTATTTAGAGGTGGCTTTGGTGGTTCCTACCAAAACATAAAAAGTTTTCACTGTTAAGATGTATTAAGAAGTATTTGCTGAACTGTATTCTTACAACCTTAGCAAATAAAAATAAGTTCCATGTTTATAAATTAAATACAGGAAGAAAACAGTTTTCATAGATATCTCTGAAACTCTGCTCCACAACAACTCAATTACTCTGGAGCAAAATCAAGAATCTGGAAAGAAAGAAAACAAGTCTGACAGTCATTCATTCATTCAGGAAATATGTATTATATACTGTGCACCAGGAATTCAGGACTGATGAACAAAAACATGAAAGATCACTGCTCTGATGGAGCTTGCATTCTAGTGGTAGTGGTGGTTGAAGGAGGCTAAGTGGGGGAAGAGTATAAAATGCAGACACAAAACACTAAAGTCATATAGTCCTGGTCATTTATGATATCCAGTTCAGAAACCAGTATTTAAAAGTATTCCTTAGTTACAGAAAGCTAAAGCATTCAAATGCTAAAAGGATTCTTAGAAAGTGCTATATTAAAAGCAACATCTTTTCTTTCAAGTTGTTTTTTATCCTAGTAAATGACTAGGATAAAACCCAGTCATCCAAGCCAGAAGCCTGGATATAGTCCTATGTTAGTAGCTCTCATCCCCACTGAACTTCAGAGTCACCTGGGAGCACATCACTAGTGATGTTGATTAAATCAGTCTAGGGCGGGGCCTGGCATTAACACATTTGAATTCCCTGGGTAACTCTAATGTGCACCCAAGACTAAGAACCACTGCTCTAGTTGAATCCTTTTAACACATTCAATAAAACTCATAGCCTACCGATTCTACACCCTATATCTCTAGAATAACACTAAAACTTAAAGCTCCAATTGTTTACCATATGCCAGGCACTGTTTTAAATGTCTTCTGTATATTCATTTAATCCTCACAACCCTACAAAATCAGTGCAGTTATTATCCCCATTTTACAGGCGAGAAAACAAATGCACAATTGCCTAAGAATACACTATAAATATCAGAATTACCTTTAAACCTAGGTAGCCTGTCTAGGAGCCAACTCCTTGGAACGCCCTACACCATCACCTGCCTGGCAAGCTGCAACTCACCTGCTTCAAAGACCAGCATTTCTGGCCTCTTTAAGGCTTTCCTGATCAACTCCTGTCCATTCCTAAGACCACCTCAAAGTCATCCTTGCCTTAAATTGTGAAACCACTATTGAAATGTGTTCACTATTCTAAAGACTAAAAGTGTACACTACATTTTATCCACATTTTTCCAGCATAGTACCCAATGGCATTTATTTTTAATTAAAATTTTTTAAATTTATTTTCTTACATCACTGCTTATTTTTTTTGTAATTTTTCATTTTATTTTTTAATATTTTATTTTACATAATTCTTACATCATTTTTCATTTTTGCACAATGTATGCATTTTCATTTTGGATATATACCCCATACAATTGCACCCCACCTTATTTTGACCCTAATCCTTCCTCTCCCCGCCCCCCCCCACGCCATAGTATATCTCTGGTTTATAGTTGCTTGTTGATTTTGATTTTTACTTTGTATTATTTAGACGTTTTCCTGGTCCCTTATTTATGTTTTCTAGATTCCTGCTATGAGTGAGACCATCCGGTATTTTTCTTTTTCTTTCTGACTTATTTCGCTGAGCATGACCCTTTCTAGCTCCATCCATGTTACTGCAAATTGCATGAGTTTATCTTTTTTGATGCTGAGTAATATTCCATGGTGTATATGTACCACATCTTCTTGATCCAGTCATTTATTTTTGGGCATTTGGGTTGTTTCCAAAGCTTAGCTATTGTAAACAGTGCTGCTATAAACATAGGGATGCAGGTGCCCTTTGGAATTAATGTTTCCGTGTCATTTGGGTAAATACCTAGGAGTAGAACTGCTGGATCATATGGAAGCTCTATGTTTAGTAGGTCCAGAAATCTCCACACAGCTCTCCATAGTGGTTGGACCAGTTTGCACTCCCACCAACAGCACAGGAGAGTTCGTTTTTCTCCACAACCTCGCCAACATTTGTTGTTGCTAGTTTTTTTAATATGAGATCACTGCTTATTATTGTGCAATATTTGATTTCTCCTTTCAGGTGCAATCCTTGTAGTTCTCCCACCACCATAGCATCCCTGACCCATCACCACAGACCCTTGTGCCCTTCTCTGAACCTTCTCCCTCCCCCTCCACTGCTGTATGGGTGAAATCTATGGTCAGCTTGCAAGTTTTATCTTTTTCCTGACCCTTAGTTCGGTTTTCTTATCTTCTACCTATTAGTGAAAGCATTTGATGTTTTTCTTTTTCCCTTCTGAACTTATTTCACTTAGCATAATCCCTTCCATGACCAATATTTAAAAAAAAAAATGAATGAACTAAGAAATCACCTGAAGAACAATAAAGAAGCCCCCAACTAATTCTCTCATCAAGACAAAATTTAAGAAACATATTTGTTGAGTTGATTCATTTTTAAAATGCCCCTTTTAATCCCATCTCATCATCCCAAACTATCTCACTGTTACCTTTCATACCCTTGAAATCTGGAAGTTCCCCCTATTAGGCTTCAAAGTCCTTTTAATTATTTTAAATATTTTAAATTTGATTCTTAAAAACCACCCTATAAGTCAAATGAGCAAAAGTTAGCATGATCAACGATCAAAGTATTAAGGAGTTAAAGGCCTAGTGTCAGCTACTACATATGGGAAGGTAAAAAAGGAGGGGTGGATTTAACAAAGGAAAACCTTGGCAACTGAAAAATTGGTGCTATACAGAAAACACAGAAAACATTCAAGGTAAAATAAGGACCCCTGGAACTTACACTGTAATATATCAGTAATAATTAGACTCTCTCTAGCAAAGCAAACTAAATTCAAATAGCAAAATATATTTTCTGCTATAAAACAGAATTAAGAATGAGCGGGAAAAAACAGGATTTTAAGATTCAAATATATAATCTAAAAAGATATACCAATGTGACAGTATATTATTAATGCCACTATTCACCTGGCAAGTAACAAAAAAAAACCCAGAAAATTATATAGACAAATGCAATATTCTCTGAAGATTTTTGTACTATTTAATTCTTCTAAATTTCATGAATATTCTATCAAATTTACTTACACCAGTATAGCCATACAAATAAATATTAGCAGAACTATGTAAGAAAACAAAATTTTATTTTTTAAAAATCAAAGGAGCTGCTTTTATCATAACATAGTAAATGAAAGGGCTTTAATCACTAAATAAGCTGCCTCCAGATTTAGCTAACTGGCAAAATGGTTCCCTCTGCTGTCCACTAAAAGTAGTGAGTTGTTTTTAAAGATGCTTTCAAAGAATAACATTTATCATTATCATCAGTTTTTTAATGACTTTCTAAAACACAAACATGTAACTTGCAAAAACAATAGTTAAAATAAACAATGGATCATTCTCTTTTACTGTGAGAAAAAAAAAGATTCCATTCTAGAAGGTGGGTAGTAAAGATTATTAACCACCCTCTTTGTTTATCTACAATATAGTTCTCCTTACAAGTTATTTCTTCACATATCCTGACTCTGAGGCCAGTCTCAGCATGTAATAATAACTATATTATCCCTCTGGCTGGAATATTCTTACTCTGTAGCCTTCAGATCTTCACTCAAATGGCACCTTCATAGCAAGACCTTCCTGGCCAAACCTATCTAAAATGTCAATCTCCCTGTCCTTAGTAGAACCAACTGTCAAACAAAAATATATGCTTTATTTAGCATGGTTTATTGTGTATTTTCCCAGCTAGAAGGTAAACTCCTTAAGAACAGGAGTTTTTACTGCTTTGCTTACAGCTGTATTCCCAGGGTCTATCTCTAATCACAAACTCCTATAGTTCTACTTCTTTACTTTCAATCAGCTATTTCTTTGACCTCATTAAGAATTCTAGTCCTGGGCCTCCCTGGTGGCCTAGGGATTAAGTCTCAGTGCTATCATCACAACAGCCCACCAGGATTGGCCTAAGTTTGATCCCCAGCCAGGGAGCTAACCCATATATGGCACAGCAGACTTCTGTCTCACCCACTGTTCCCCTTAGCAGTGTATTTCAGTAAATCCACCTGCTCTGCTCCCCACTCTGCCTCTGGTGAATCCTCCCCCCACCCCTGCACCTCTGGCCTACACCCCAGTTCTTCTGTACAAGAGTAAATAAAATCTTTTTTAAAAAAAGAAGTCTAGTCCTTTAACCTTTATTAATTTACAAATATTTACTGAATGCCTACTACACACACTGGACACTACTGAAGATTCTTGATGCACACACAGTCTTATATATATTAACTAATAACACAGACAAAAATCCCACCCTCAGGGCATGCTAGTAAGATGAGAAACATAATAAAGCAAGTAAAACATATTCTATGTTAGAAATGATAAGTATTATGCAAGAGAGAGAGAGTAAAGCAGAGTAAGGGAGATCCAGAGAAGCAAAGTGTGGGGAGGGGATATGCAATTTTACATAAGGTAATTAGGACAAGCCTCATATGGAAAGTGACAAATGAGCAGAAACCTGAAGGTGATTATTAACCATGTCCAGAGTAAGCGTGTTCTAGAGGAACAGTGAACAGGCAGGGCCAAAGGCCCTGAAGTAAAAATACATCCAAAAAGTTCAAGGAATAACATGAAGCAAGTATGGCTAAAATGTAGTTTGCAAGCAGAAGGGCAGTAGGAAATAAGAACAGAGAGATAAGGAGGGGTCATATCGGGTAGGGCCTTGGAGGGCCACTGTAATGATTCTGGCTTTAACTTTGAGTAAACTGAGGAGCACCGGGGAAGTGTTGAGCAAAGGAGTTGTACAATCTCACTTACATTTTAAAAAGAACACTCTGGTTGCTGTGTTGACTACAAAATATAAGGTGATTAAGTAACAAGGTTACTGTAGTAATTTGGATGAGAGCTAAAGACAGCTTGTTCCAATCTGATAGTTACAGGGATAGCAAGAAGTGGTTGGATTTTGGAGGTATTCTGAAGGCAGAGCCAGTAGGATTTCCTCATGGACTGAATGTAGGGTGTGAAAGAAATAATAATCAAGATTTTTGGCCAGAGCAACTGGAAAGATGGTGGCCACTCCGAGATGAGAAGGGTTGCAGGTGGAGCAATGTCTGTTAGTCATCCAAATGGTGATATGGAGTAGGTAGCTGATATACACATCAGAGTTGGAAGCAAGAGGTCTAGTCTAGAAATACAAGTTTGAAAGTCATCTACAAATATACTATATCTAAAGCCACAAATTAGATGAGATCACTTAAGGAATCAATACAGATCTATTTCTCAACCTTGGCATTATTGCTATTTGGGGACAAAGCGTTCTTTTGGGGGGTATAATGTGCACTGTAGGATGTTTAACAACATCCCTAGCCTCTACACACTAGATGTAAATAGCATCACACACACAGAATTGTGACAGCCAAAAAATGTCCCCAGATAATGCCAAATGTCCCCAAGGGGGGACAAACCAATCCCCTTCCCAACTGAGAACCCCTGATCTAGACAAAGAAGAGGACCACACACTAACATTCCATCACACCTTTACATATTCAGGCCACTTAATGTCATGTCACCACTTTCTTCTCAAAACCCAAACACAACTTATGCCCATCTCCTTGTTCTGTCATTTCAAATCTTAGTTCATTATCACCATTCATTTTACCTATTTATACTTAGATGCTGAGCACGGCTGGAGAAAAACCCCACTTGTATATTAAATATATACCACATAAATTTAGTTTTCATCATTAGCTGAGGCCTCAAAATACAGTCACGAGTCCCCAGGCTGTTCTTACATTCCTAAGGCAGTTATTCCAACCTTACCATTTGCCTTGAGACTAAAAATGTACCCTCATTATATGATTATTTCATTTGTTAACAGACATTCTCCTCAACCAGAGGGAAAGTTCTCTACCCCAGTGTTGGAACACAGTAGACATTCAATTTATGTATGACTTCTTCCCTCCAGCCTTTGTCAGTTTCCTATTTCACAGAGTAAAATGAGGCCATCAAGAATGAATTCTATTAAAATTCTGTCCCCACAATTACAAATTTAACCCTCAGGACACTTTTTACCTGCTCTTTAGTTCTTGCTAATGTCACTGATAAACTTCCTTTCCACCAAGTAGTGGAAAGGAAGCTTTCTTCTTAACTGACCTCTAGTAAGTAACTGATATGGCGACATATATTTTAAAGGTTAGTGAGTATTTCTCAAGGTTCTAACCTTGATACTCCATTCTTCTCCTTCTATATATTCTCTCTGGTCTAGCTCACTCATGCCCAAGGCTTCCATCACTACTACTCAAGCTGAAAATTCCCAAATCCATACATGCAAGTCAAACCTTGTTTCTAAGTTCTGAACATTTTACTTTCAACAGCCCAGAGGCACCTTCACATTTCCAAAACTATTTCCATCTTTTCTCCTTTTATATGTATTCATCTTTCTGTGTTCCTCATCCTCTCTTCATTCTTTTAACAACCAGTATGTACCAGGAACTATGATAGGCACTGATATTACAAAGACATATTAACTACTCAAAAGGAACTCAGTCTAGGAAGCAAGAGACAGTGAAAATAGTAATGCAACCCAATACATACACCATCAAGATATGCACAAAGTGTTACAAAAGTATAAGAATGGAAAGGCAGAATTAGGGAAGGTATCTTGGAGGATTTAATGCCTGGTTTGAATCGTAAATGAAAAGTAGGAGTTAGCCAGAGATAACCAGCTCTAAAAAGGAACATAGTATCAACAGGCTATTACAAGCAATTTAGAACATAAAAATCCAAAGCAAGGAGTGGCAGCTGTAAACCAGATCATAAAGCACCTAAAGGCCACATTAACAAACTTATACTTTATCCTGAGTGCAACTGGGAACTTCAAAAGAGTTTTAAGCAGGGAAATGATGTGATAAGGCTTCTATGCCAATATTTCTAGCAGTTGAATGGAAGAGTGAAGATTAAAGGCACTTACAAGGCTAGCTGAACAGTCCTGGTAAGAGGAAAGCCTGCATAAGAGGCAGTGGTTAAGATTTGAAAGGAGACACAACAAAGAAATAATTAAGAAGCTAAGTGGGTGGGCCTTCCTAATTAATTGGCTATCCAGAGGCCAGGGTCAAGGAATGAAGATTTAAGATGGCTTCTGGCCAAGTTTCAAGCTTGGGTGAAAAGAGTACCCACAAATCAATAAAGAGTAAGAGAAGAAATCCAAGAGAAAAAAAATGGGCAAAAGCTACAATCAGTCAATTCACAGAAAAATTAAAGGCCATTAATTCATTTTAAAATCTGTTTGACTGGTAATCAGTTCAATGAAAATAAGAATGGATACCATTCCCATCCAACTCCCCAAAAATGATTTATAAAGTTGAAAAAAATTGATTATATCCAGTATTAGTGAAGGTGTGAGGAACACACTAATATACTACTCCTATATCTACACATTAATATTGGATAATAGCTTGAAACACCCTTTTGGGATGTAATTTAACAGTATATATCAACACTTAAAACATACATTCCCTATGAACCAACAATTCCACTTCTAAGAATCTAACTATTCATACTCATAGAAAAAGCTCTTGGGGCCTCCCTCGTGGTGCAGGCACTTGAGCGCAGCGCTGTGAAGCTGTCCGCAGCCTCTGCAGCACCGGTTCGATCCCCGCTGGCCTCGGAGCAACCCACATGGCGATCAGACCTCTCCTGTCTTGCCCACTGCTCCCCTCAGCAACGTATTTCATCGGTCTGCCTGTTCTGTTCCCCACTCTATCGCTAGTGAATCCTCTTACCCTCCCGTGCATCTGGCCTGTGCCCCAGTTCTTGTATAAATAAAATAAATCTTTAAAAAAAAAAGAAAAAGCTCTCTATAAGAATACTCACTATGGATAATATAAACAAAAATATGGAGACAACCTAAACATCCATACTTAGGTTAAATCAATTCTGGTAATCCATAACACAAAAGAGTAGAACACACCTGAAATAGATATGAAATGTAATAAAAATATTTCTAAAGTATACATATTTTGAGGGAAAAACTAAATCACTGAACAATATATACAATACATTATGTTTAAGAAAATAAAAGCCATAAGCCAAGAATCCCTCACCACTCTGGGGCAGGCATTCCTCACAACCCACAACATGGTAGTATAGAGAGGTTAGAATCAGCTTCTTCCCTTAAAACAACTATTAAGAAAATAATATTTGCTTAAAGGAAGACCCAGGACCTTCCCACAGAGATCCCAAACTAAGATAGGTGACTTGTGAGGGAAGGCGCGGGAAGAAGGGAAGAGAAGCGTGACTGAGAGAGTAGATAGCACAGCCTGCAGAAGGGGCTGCGGGTCAGTGGTCTGTCCGGGGGAAAGGATATCCTGAATAAACTCCAGAAATAGGTTTTATAGACCCCACCCCCACTCCAGACCAAAGATATCCAAGACACCAAGAACTACAAATCCCGTAATGTCATCACCACCGAAATGGTTGCAGCCCCACAGAATTGGCAGGTATAGGGTGGTGATGGCCATTGTTGACCATAGTGACAGCAGTGCAAGCCACAGGCACTGAGCTGCCTGCCAAGCCCAACTGAGTCTGGGAGCATGAGCCTTGCAGTCCAGACCTAGGTCTTCCCACCAGGAGACTCAATCTTTACAGATTAAGACCTATAGCAGAAAGGAACAGCAGGGAGGCAGGGTGAGGAGTTAAGACAACTAAAACACTGAACACAGTTTGCCGTGGAGAGAAAGTTTGCTGTGGATCAAACTGGGATTGAGTACTTAAGCCCCAGTCTCCCCTCCTGCCACCACCTCACACCAAGGTAAACAAAGAAGAGAAACAAAACTAACTCCCAGAGCCCCAAAGCCCCAAAAGGCAAGCAAGGCAATATACATCCCTAGGAAGCAAGGAACAACTGAACACAAGATGGAAAAATAAAATGAGAAAAACAGAAATTCTGGGACAAATATAAAAGGATACAGAAATAGAGGCCCTATCAGACAAAGACTTCAAAGCAACAATATTAAAACTGCTCACTGAGATTCTGGAAGGTCAATCAAAGGCAGACAGAGAGGTACAAAATCTTAGAAAGGAGATCTAGGAATAAAGGGAATTCTTCACCAAAGAGACTAAAGATATTAAAAGATCACAAAAATACTGAATGAAATGCAAATTTAGAAAGTGCTTTAACATAATTAAAATGGCAGAAGAATTTCAGAAATAGAAGACTCAAATGAACCACCCAATTAGAAACAAGACAAAGGGAAAATGAGGAAGCTATGAGAACTATCAGACTTGATTAATAGAAGAAATTTAGCAATGGGATCCCAGAAGATAAACAAGTAAAAGGGAAGCTGAAACCCTATTCAAAAAAATAATAACCAAGAATTTCCCAAACCTAAGGAACAAATTAAACATGAACATTCAGGAAACAGAGAGAACACCCAAATTTTTAAATACAAAAAGACCTACAACAAGATACATCATTGTTAAATTATCCAAAATCAAAGACAAAGAAAAGAAGGTTATAGGAAACAATAAACAATATCTTACAAAGGCACCCAAATTAGACTTTCCTTGGATTTCACCCCAGACACACTCTAGGTAAGAAGAGAGTGGAAGTATCCTGCAAAATATCATTCAAAATATAGAGGGGAAATAAAGGCTTTCCCAGAAAAACAGAAGTTAACAGAGTTTATCACCACCAGACCTGCTCTACAAGAAATGCTGAAAGGTGTGTTATAAGAAAAATGAATCACAAAATTTGAGCAAAATGGAAACCGGAACACAAAACCATCAGTAAGAACAGTATGCGTCAACAACAAAATTCTAAAGGGGAGGAAGAAAGAGACAGAATTTGTAGAGTTAAATCTTGGAGACTGGACACCAGCACATAAAGGATTTAAGACAGTAATTTAAGCAAAACCCCTATGGTAACCACTAACCAAAAGTCCAGAATAAAGAACCACAGATGAAGAAACAAAAAAATTGACAGAAGCACTAGGGAAAGCAATCCAGGAAGAGCAGAGCAAAACAAATGGAAAAAAAAAATTAGAAAATCAAAACCAAAATGACTGGTATTAAGCAGTTTATATCAATAATCACCCTAAATATGAATGGACTGAATTCACCAATTAAAAGACTAACAACATGGGTGAAAAGGTTTCAGCCATCTATACTTTATTTACAAGAGACCCATTTAAAATCAAAAGACAAAAACAAACTAAAAGTGAAAGATTGGAGCAAAGCTATACATAACATTCAGAGAAAAGAAGGAACTCCTAGTCCCTTATCAGATAAACTTGGATTTCAACTAAAAATGGTAATCAGGGACAAAGATGGACACTACATAATGATCAAGGGAACAATTCAGCAAAAAGATACAACTGTTAATAATATCTAGGCACCTTACACCAGAGCAACTATATATGCAAACAACTATTAACAGACCTAAAAATTCTTATCGGCAAAAATACAATTGTTGACAGAGACAATTGAACCCACCACTGACACAAAGGAACAGATCATCCAGATAGAAATTAACAAAGAATTAAAGGACCTAAATGAAGTGTTAGACCAGATGGATTTACTGGACATTTATAGAACTTTCCATTCCACAAAAAATGAATGTACTTTTTTCTCAAGTACACATGGAACATTCTCAGGAATAGATCGTATACTGGGACATAAAACATATCTCAGACAATTTATGAAAATAGAAATTATACCAAGCATCTTCAAAGATCACATGGTATAAAGGTAGAAATTAACCACAAAAAGGAATCTGGAATATACCAAAACATGTAGAGACTCAACAAAATGCTTCTGAACAACTCGTCAGTCAAAGAGGAAATCAAAGAAGAGATCAAAAAGTATCTGAGACCTGGGGGCCTCCCTGGTGGTGCAAGGGGTTATGCACCGCACTATGAAGCAATCTGCAGCCTCTACAGCACGAGTTTGATCCCCGGCTGGCCAGGGAGCAACCCACATGGCGCAGCAGACCTCTCCTGACTAGCCCGCTGCTCCCCTCCCTCAGCAGTGTATTTCAGTCAGCCTGCCTGTTCTGTTCCCCACTCTGTCTCTGGTGAATCCTGTCACCCTCTGCATATCTGACCTGTACCCCAGCTCTTGTATGCATAAATAAATGAATCTTTAAAAAAAATAGTATCTGAGACTAAACCTTAAGGGATGCTCTAAAAGCAGTACCATGTGTAAAGTTCATAGGCCCACATTAAAAAAAAAATAAAGCTAATAATCTAACTATGCAGCTGAGGGCACTAGAGAAAAAAAGTATGACAAAACCAGTAAGAGAAAGAAATAATTAAAATTCAAGTGAAATAAATTATAAGACAAAAAGATAGTCCAAAAGATGAGTGAAAGCAAGAGTTGATTCTTTGAAAAAATAAACAAGATTGACATGACCTTAGCTAAGCTTTAGCCTGGAAAAAAAAAAAAAAAAGAAGAAGAAGAGGGAAAATAGGGAAAATACTAATAAATAGACTCACAAATGAAAGAAGCAAAATTATAACAGATACTACAGAAATACATAGGATCATAAGATCCTATTACAAATATCTTTATGCAAACAAACTGAACAACCTAGAAGAAATGGACAAATTTTTAGACTCAACCTCCCAAGACTGAATCAAGATGAAATAGACAAGCAATCCTATCACAAGTGCTGAAATTGAAAGAGTAATAGTCTCCCTACCAACAAAGCCCAAAACCAGATGGCTTTTCCATTGAATTGAAGATCTACCTACTCAAGTGCTTCAAAAAAATCAGAGAGGGAGGACAATTCCCCAATACAGTCTATGAGGCCAACATTACCCTGATCTCAAAACCAAATACAGATAATACAAAAACAGAAACTTATAAACCAGTATCTCTGATGAATATAGATGCAAAAATCCTCAACAAAAATCCTAGCAAAGAGAATAAACCACCATTATCAAGTAAGCTTCATCTCAGGAATGCAAAGCTGATTCAACATATGCAAATTAATCAGTCATTCACCAGATGACAAAAGGATAAAAAAAAAATCACATGATCATCTCAGTAAATGCTGAAAAGCATTCAACAAGATTCAACATCCATTTATGATAAAAACATTAAACAAAATAGGAAAAATGGAACTCATCTAAACATCATAAAAGCTACAGATGACAAACCTACAGCCGACATCATAATCAATGGTGAAAAGCTAAAAGCATTTTCTCTAAGATCAGGAATAAGTGAGGGATATCCACTGTCACCACTATTGTTCAGCATAGTAATGGAAATCCCAGTTGAAGCAATCAGGCAACAAAGACATAAAAGAAATCCAAATTGGAAAAGAAGTTAAACTGTCACTATTTACAGATGACATGTTAATATACTTAGAGAATCCAAAAGACTCAACCTAACAAAAATAATAGAAATAAAAAATGAATACAGTAAAGTGGCAGAATACAAAATCAAAACACAAAAATCAGTTGTATTTCTATATGCAAACAACATATCAGAAGAAACAGAAACAAGGAACAGAGGCATAGGACCTAAATGGGAAGATTCTGTGCTCATGTTGGAAAGAATAGCCATCATTAAAAAGGCCATATTTCCTAAAGCAATCTATAGAGTCAATGCAATACCTATCAAAATTCCAATGACCTTTTTCAAAGAAATTGAACAATTACGAAATTATAGGGAGCCACAAAAGGCCCTGAATAGCTAAAGCAATCCTGGAAGAAAAGAAGAAAAATGGAGGTTATCACACTCCCAAACTTGAAACTTATTTACACAGCAACAATAATCAAATAGTATGGTACTGGGAGGAAAAAACAAAAACAAAACAGAAACTCAAACCAATTGAACAAAGCAGGAAATTCAGAGACAAACTCATCCAAATATGGACAGTTAATCTTTTACAAAGAAATTATGGCCATAAAATGGAGAAAAGACAGCCTCTTTAATAAATGGTGCTGGGAAACATGGGAAGCCACATGCAAAAAAAATGAAACTAGGTCCATATATAGCTCCATATACAAAAATTAACTCAAAACAGATTAAAGATCTGGACATAAGAATGAAAACCATAAATTTCTTGAAAGAAAACATGCTACAGGACATCCACCACAAAGATGTAATAAAAGAACTGAACGTAAGACCTGAAATCACAAAATATATAGAAGAAAATATAGGTCAAACACTACACGACACACATCTCAGTAACATCTTTCAAGTCTAATCCCCCAAAGCAAAGAAAGTAAAGGAAAAGATGAACAGCTGGGATTATATCAAACTAAAAAGCTTCTGTACAGCAAAACAGACATTAGCCAAAACAAAGAGATGCCCTACTGATTGGGAGAACGTTTTTGCACACCACACAACTGATAAGGGACTGATCAGAAAGATCTACAAAGAACTCAAGTGACTCTACAAAAACAAACAATCCAGTCAAAAAATGGGCAGAAGAGCGAAAAAGATACTTCTCCAAAGAGGAAATGCAAATGTCCAAGAGGTACATGAAAAAATGTTCAACATCCCTTATAATCAGGGGCCTCCCTGGTGGCGCAAGTGGTTAAGACACAACCTATGAAGCTATCTGCAGCCAGTGCAGCAGGAGTTTGATCCCCAGCCAGGGAGCTACCCACATGGTGCAGCAGACTTCTCCTGTCTCTCCCGCTGCTCCCCTCAGCAGTGTATTTCAGTCAATCTGCCTGTTCTGTTCCCCACTCTGTCTCTGGTGAATCCTCTCACCCCCGCCCCACACACACCTCTGGCCTATACCCCAGCTCTTGTATGCATAAATAAATAAATATTTAAAAAAGAAATCCCTTATAATAAGGGAAATCAAATCAAAACCACAACGAGATACCACCTTACACCAGTGAGAATGGCACATATTAATAAAACTAGCAACAACAAATGTTGGCGAGGATGTGGAGAAAAAGGAACTCTCCTACACTGCTGGTGGGAATGCAAACTATTCCAACCACTACAGAAAGCTGTGTGGAGGTTCCTCAAACTACTAAAAATGAAGCTACCATACGACCCAGCAATTCCACTCTTAGGAATTTACCCAAAGGAAACAAAAACATTCATTCAAAAGGATACCTGCACCCCTATGTTTATTGCAGCACTATTTACAACAGGTAAGATATGGAAACAACCCAAATGCCCAAAAATACATGACTGGATCAAGAAGATTTGGTGTATACACACACACACACACACACACACACACAATGGAATACTATTCGGCAATCAAAAAAGGTAAATCCATGCCATATGCAGCAACATGGATGGAGCTAGAAGGGGTTATGCTCAGTAAAATAAGTCAGAAAGAAAAAAATCAGATGGTTTACTTATAGAAGAATATGGGGAAACCAAATAAGGGATCGGGGGGAACAAATAACAACAACAAAAAAACAAAATTAACAGGCAACTATAAATCAGAGACATTCTGCAGGGGAGGGGGAGCAGGAGGGAGAGGGATCAAAACAGGAGGCAAGAGCACAGGGAATATGGCAATGATGCACAGGTGAATTGGTGGTGGGAATTCTATGGGGACTACACCTGAGAGAAAGCAAATATTGTACAAAAATGAACAATGATGTGAAATATATATAAATATAAAAATAGAACAAAAAATACTTTTGTACCTCAAAATAAACCATCATAAAAACAAAAAGGCAACCTACAGAATGGGAAAAATATTTGCATGTCACACATCTGACAAAGGGTTACTTTTCAAAATTTACAAAATTCTTATACAACCCAACAACAACCAAAAAACCAATAAAAAACCCAACAACAACCAAAAAACCCAATCAAAAATAGGCAAGACCTAAACATATACTTTTCTAAAGAAGACAATTCAGATGGCCTACAGGCATTATGAAAAAATTTTCAACATCACTTATTATAAGGGATATGTAAATCAGAACTTCAATGGGTTATCACCTCACCTCACCCCTGTGCTAGAATGGCCTATATAAAAAAGAATGAAATCAACAAATATTTGGAGAGGCTGCAGTGAAAAAGGAACTCTCATTCACTGTTGGTAGTAATGCAAGTTGGTGTAGTCTCTTTGGAAAAAAATATGGGGATTTCTTAAGAAAATAAAAATGAAAGGTCTGTATGATGCAGCAATACCTCTATTAAGGATTTATCTTAAAAATATGAAAACTCTAATATGAAAAGAGTTATGTACACTATGTTCATAGCAGCACTGTTTATAATTGCCAAGTCATGGAGTGCCCCTTATAGACAAATAGATGCCCCTTGTAGGCAATAAATAAAGAAATTGTGGAATATATATACCCAACGGAATACTACATAGCTGTGAAAAAGATGTGGTTGGCATTGGGGATAAACTGGATAAACCTGGAGGTAATTAAGTGAAATAAGTGAAATTAAGTGAAATATGTCAGAAAGTAAAAGTTATCAGATGGTCTCATACATCTGTGGAATATAAATAGCCAAAAACACACTGGCAAAACACAGTAGGAACAAATCTTGGACTTAGTGAAAGAACTAAATGGTTAACAGAGGCCACGGGGGAAGAGAGAAGGGAATGGGAAAGGGAGTGAGGTGGGGGTACTAACAGGTGATAGGACATGTACACATATGGAAACATAAAATTTTAAATTTTAAAAAATTTTTTAAATAAAAAAACACTGCCTACTCAGTCCTCTTACCCAAATGCATTTTCAGTGTCTATGATAAATGTGTTTGCCTTAAATAAACAAATAAATAAATAAATGAACAAATAAATAAATAAATAAGAAAAGCCCATATATATTTTTGAACACACAGAAAAAGGTCTGGGAGAACACAAAACTTCAGCTTCAAGAGACTGGAACAGAGTAACAAACAAGATAATGGGAAACTCATTTTATCACTCTAGTTAAGTGGCTTGACACCCAACAATTACTTCTATAATTTAAAAAATGAAACATAATATGTGTAACTTGTGATGTGCAGCTAGCTGATAAAGCAATTTGATAAGTAAAACAGATCCAATGGCTTTTCTAAAGCCACAATCCAAGTTAATAGATGTTTAATAAAGACTACTGCTAAACATTTCTTGTTATCAGCTATGCTCACATATCTTTAATATTGTCCAAGGGGCTTGCATCTACCTATGTCCTTTTGCTGGTAGGTGGGGTTCACTTCCAGCATTCATGCTGCTCACAGTCAAGATTTTTTTTTTCCAATGCAGGAGTCAAATTAATTGATGCCTCACATCCTTTTCCCTTTAAGCTTCTTCAAATGGGGCCTCCCTGGTGGCGCAGCAGTTGAGCGCTGGGTTGCGAGGCTGCCCGCAGCCTCTGTGGTGCCAGCTCGATCCCCGGCCCCTGGAGGAGGGTCCCGCCTGGTGCGCAGACCTCTCCTGCCGCCCGCTGCTCCCCTCAGCAGTGTACTTTGGTCCTTCTGCCTGCTCTGCTCCCCTCTCTGGCTCTGGTGAATTCTCTCACCCTCCTGCACTTCTGACTGTGCCCAGTGCTTGTATAAATAAATGGATAAATCTTAAAAAAAAAAAGAGCTTCTTCTAATGTTTTTAATAACTATAATTAATGTTTACCATTCCTAATGTAAATAGCTAAAATAAAATTTAAGTGACCAAGAAAACAATCAAGACAGAGGGTTAGAAAGAATTATTTTGACCCACCATTTAACCAAAACTTGGCTTTGGCTTTTATTCATTGTATTTTAACATAGTGTACCCTTTACAACATTGTTTTAAAGAGCATAAATTATTCTTGGAATTTTCCCTGTGTTATTATAACAAGTATCTTCTTATAACAAATTCTTCCTGGTGAGTTTTTAACATTATTCTACTCCTGAAATCAAATCTCACTAAATAACTTTCAAGTGGTTTTTTGGCCCATCATAATTTCATATCAAAGAGATAACTAATATAAGAAAATTTAAAAAGGCTGTATTTCTGAAGGTAAATAAAGAATAGCACAAACATTTGCTTCCCATAGAGCACCCCTTTCATATCTAAAGAAAGAAGGTACTAATTCATTTTGACTAGTGAGTGATTGCAAATGAACCTTTTTATGACTTGCTATTATGAGCTGAATTGTGTATCCCCAAAACTCATGTTGAAGTCCTAACCCCCAGTACCTTAGAATGCAATTGTATCTGGAGGAGCCTTAAAGAGGTAATTTGCTTAAAATAAGGTCATTAGGGAGGGCCCTAATCCAATATCACCAGTGTCCTTATAGGACACAGACATAGATCATGTGAAGACACAGAAGATAGCCATCTCCAAGCCAAAGAGAAAGGACTCAAAAAAAAAAAACAAAAAAAAAAAAAAACCCCGAAGCAGAAGCAGAACCACAAGAGAACAGAGCAGCAGAGATCACCAGAGAGCCCAGACAGAGTGAAGACTTGCCGGGGGCTGGGGGGCCAGCCTCTCAGCCCCCCAGCACCCCTGCCTGCTGTATACTTGATAAATCCCAATAAAAGCCTGAAAAGCCACGGAGGGCTTCAGGACTCTGACTCCTCCCTTACCCTGTCTGCTCGGGTCATAGAAAACCTGCCCTGTGCCCATTCCTGCCCTTATATCAAGTCTGTCAATATCTTGATCTCAATCTTTTAGCCTCCAAAGTTGTAAGAAAATAAATTTCTATTGTTGAAGTCACTGTTGTGGACTGATCTGTGTACCCCAAAATTCATAAACTAATGCCCTAACCCACAATGTGATTGTATTTAGAGAAATGGCCTTTAAAGAGGTAATAAAAGTCATATGAAGGGCCCTCCTAATCCAATAGGACTGGTATCCTTATGAGAGGAGGAAGAGAGGGCCTGCCCTGGTGGTGCAAGTGGCTGAGCGCAGCGCTGTGAAGCTGCCCGCAGCCTCTGCAAGTGCTGGTTCTATCCCGGCCAGCTGGCTAAGGTCCCACATGGCGCGGCAGACCTCTCCTGTAGCACCCGCTGCTCCCCTCAGCAGTGTGCTTCAGTTAGTCTGCCTGTTCTGTTCCCTGCTGTCTCTGGTGAATCCTCTCACCCTCCAGTGCATCTGGCCTATACCCCGGTTCTTGTATAAATAAATAAATAAATAAATCTTTAAAAAAAAAAAAGAGGAAGAGAAATCAGAGATCCTTCTCCTTCTGCACATAAAAAGATAAGAGGCCATGTGAGGATACAGTAAAAAGGCAGCCATCAGCTGAGAAAAGAGGCCATGCCAAAAACCAACCCCCGTGGTACTTTGATCTTGGACTTCTAGCCTCCAGAACTATGAAAAAATAAATTTCTATTGTTTAAACCACCCAATTTGTGCTACTTTGTTATGGCAGCCCTAGGATACTAATACATTTGCCAAGCCAGTAATTTAAAAATCAGTTTTGCTTTCTCATGTCAGAGAAGACAAAGCATTTAAGCATACTGATTAAAACAATAAAACCACAGCTCAAGTGATTAAAAAAAAATTGTTAGGACATCTTTCTTACCTTCTTAAAGAATGTCGCAGGTGCCATTTCAGATCCATTCAATGTTCGCAAAAGGAACATCGGCCAAGATGACGCATTCATCTGGTACCCTATGTTATAAAATAAATCAGATATCATGAAAAAGCCTCTCTGTGATACTACAGCAAGTTGGTATAAGAAACAGGTTTATTCACCAATTTTTCTTCAGAGAATGACTTTCCTATCAAAGAAATGAGGAAACAGGCAGGAAGAAAAGAGAGTGCTATATCCCACTGTACTAAAGTGGGGGTAAAACTCATTTGGGAAAAGCCACTAGCAAGGATTCACCAACATGCAAGTATATGTTGGGAATAGGCCATAACACTAGGGGTGCTATCCAAGCTAGAATGCATGAAAGCTTCCATTCCATTCCCTTCCAACAGCCACAGAAGCAGAGCAAAGGTTGCAAATGATTTCCAGTCCCGCTTTTTCCTGAGTCCCTGACTTATTTCCTTCCAAAAAGACAGTTTTCTGTCAAACTCAGCAAATGTGCATGTACGGCGGTACATTTCACTATTTTATCTCAAAAGAAAAAAAACTATAAACACTGAACTCTAGTTAACGATATGCATGCTAAAGTATTTAAGGAAAATGTAATGACATAAATAACATACTCTGAAATACATTTATTTCAGAGTTGCATCAGAGATTGATGTATCGATAGGACAGATGGACAGGTAAGTGATAAAGCAAATATAGTAAAATGATAATGGTAAAATCTAGGTAGTGGGTCTGTGGGTGTTCAATGTAAAATTCTCTCACCTTTTCTGTATGGTTGAAATTTTAAATAAAATGTTATAAAAAATCTAATTTCAGCAGTCTTTACACTCATTAAACAGGGTTTTCTCTTATAATGTGTATCGAATGCTATCAAAACAGACTCCACAGGTGCTTTTCTCTAGAAATCTATCAGTTAATGGGAATATCACAGCATCTGGCACATGCAGCAGGGAGCGGAGGTCTGCTACTTTTATTGCTTTCTTGAGGCAATGTTTCATTCAAAATTTGCTTGCCTTGATGCCAGAACTGGATAGAACCTGGCATGCATCCCTGATGGATATATGCACTAGTGAGGCACATGAATCACTGATATCAATAGGATATAACAAAAAAGTTCAGATAGAAAGTCATTCTATAATAATCCTGTACAATAATCCTGTATGAATCCTTAATCGGACTAAGAAAATAATTATTGCTAGGAAAGACTGCTACATGTTCCCTTATAATAAATCAAAATTATTAATGATATCTAATAGTTATCCACAGCATGGATTTTCCACACTGTGATTAGAATATTGCATTAAGAATCATTCTCTGGTCCTTAAGCCCTTTCTTCTAATCCCCATCTTACCCAGGACATCATGCACCATGATTTTTCTTAATATAATTAATTCTATCTTAAGTCAAACATAGATTAAAAGTCAAAAAATAGAACAAAGTGCATATAAAAAATTCAAAAACAGATAAAACTAATCTATGATGTTAGAAATTCTGGACAGCTGTTACCTCTAGGAAGGGGGAAGTTATGACTGGGGATCAGCAGGAGTGGAGTCCTCTGCAGAGCTAATGTTCTATTCCTTGATTTTGATGATAGTTATATAGGTGTATTTTTAAGTGGTATATTTATGATTTGTACACTTTTCTATTTGAATGTTAGAACTTTAAAAAATCTTTTGAATAACCTTTATAGCTTAAATAAACCCTTTAAAAAAGAAAACTAAATAAATGATGTTATACTAAAATGAAAATTAAACTATGCAAAAGCACCTAAAGCGCAAACTGGCCAAAATTGTGTATTTTTTTTATGTAGTATCCAACTATATACTAATTAGCATGTATTGTGAAATATTTTAAATTTTAATTAATAAACTATAAAAGTTGAAAGAGTGATCACAACTCTGGCTATGTGTTTGAAATGCTAACAATCACAACACCTGCGCATCCTTTAAACAAAATACAAAAGCATATCCCACTGTAAACAGGGAAGGCTAAGCCTTGGGCTTACACTTGTACCTCTAAAAGAATTCTGTATGACTTAAAGAAATACTGAGCACAGGGGACTGAGGTGATGGTGCGCGGTGCACTGGTGAAAGAAACTCTATGGAGACTACACCTGAGGGGGTGGGGGAAGCAAATATTGTTTAAAAATGAGCAATGATGTAAAAAATAAAAATTTTTAAAAATTTACAAAAGAAATATTATAAAAATAAACAAAAAAGAATGATATGAAGAGATATGAAGAGGAAAAAAGGAAAAAACAGCAAAGATACATACCCTAAACTATCTTTTGGAATAACATATCTGACTAGTTTTTTTTTAAAAATTTAGAAAACATATTAGGAATAATTAACAAATAATTAACAGAGTAGGACTGCATAAATACATGTTGCTAAAAGAATGGTTAGTATTCATACTTTAAATTTTGGGTTCTCACTTGTAAGAGACAAAAAGAAATTCCATTCTCTCATTGTGCGTTACAATAGAGAATTTTCATCTTTGGCACTGTAAATAAGGAGGGGGGACGCACCATTCATTCGGAATGTGGAAGTGATAAACTAAGTTGCTTATTTTTCTACAGAATATCCTCATATCCCTAAGAATTAAAGCAGAAAAATTTTGCACCAAATTAAGAGTCATACACATTTTTTAAAAACCTGGTCAATACTTAAAAACCTTAATACTTAAAAACCTTTGCTAGAAAAAGTTCAGAAAGAACTTTTTTCACTACAGTTGTAATGAAATTCCCAAGTTTGAAACTGGAGTCTAGATATGGAATCATACCCTTTTCCTTTGCTAGCACTCTAGCCAAAATGCCGAATGGCTCAGTGGGCAATATTGAGGGAGGAAGCAATTCATACCAAATACAACAAACTTCTCCCCCAGAAGGGTTTCTGAATCTGCATGTGTAATCCAGTAATGCTGTTTTTGACTTTTCAAGTTTGAAAAAGCATGAGTCTTGCCCTAGAGTTGGAAAGCTTCAGCACATAGATGCCTAATGTGTATTTAAGTGAAACTACAATATACAGTACTAAGTTCCTCTCTCATACATTCTCTACAGTAACCACCTGACCATCTATTTGCAAGAATGCCTAGGAGAACAGATTTTTTTAAAGGCCACGTAAAACTATTTCTACTGAAAATTGTTATTAGTAAGAATATGTCATTTTAAAAACTGCTTATCCTTACCCAGTGGAGGCTGAAGTAAGTCCCCCTCCTTCTCACATGTCCCAACAGGCTGAATGTCAGGAGAATCGACAAGCCTCCAAAAATCATTTCTATTATCACTGCCATCCAATCTTAAACGAAGCCTGGCACCAGTAGTGCCGACGACTGTTGCAATACATATCGAAGTAGTATTTCGAGGATCATGGGCTTCCAGTTTCATACCAACCTTGAAGTCATTGGCTGGTGGAATCTGAGACTATACACATACACACAAATAAAATTTTGTTAAAGTGCATTACTGTAAGAAAAACAAATGGTCTGTTATGTTACCAGAATACCCAAGGAATGTTTTTAGTAATAGCCACAGCCGATGGTGAGCTGTAAGGGTCAAGATAAAGATCTCCAAATCCTCTCCTTGCCTTGACATGCAGAATAAAACCATTGCCTACTGCTGGTCTTACTCATCTGCCCACTTGCAACCCAAATACAGCCACTAAAATGTATCCTGAGTGGCTTTGTAAAATAAGAATTTGATTAGGCCATTCCCCTTGAAATATACCAACTGGCAGCTCACCACCGCCTAGATAAAGTCTAAGTTCTCAGTACAGTTTCAAAGTCCCCACATCTTTAACCTCATTCCCACACTAGCAGCTCTACCCACTGTGTTCCAGCTACCCCATACCATCCTGTGTCAGATTATTTTATACCGATATGCTTTTGCCTCAAATGTTCTCTCTGAAATACCCCCCCATTCCAACCGCCTCAAATATCGTCTCTTTGAGCCTCCCCAGTAGTTATCACACTTCTCATAATTAATTATTTACGTCTGTCTTTCCCTCCAGATGCGCAGTCATAAAGGCTCAGTATACCTAACATAGAATAAATTCTTAATGAATGAATGCAAAGAAACCATCTGGCTCTCAAGTGGTACTACCACAATCCCACTATCTCCTCATACTACCAGAACCTAACAGTCACAAAGATACCCTTCAAGTTAACAGTTTACACTAATATACACAATATCTACAGAATTTTGGCATACCTGTCTAAAACACTCTGAAGGAGCACTTAAAGAACCAGTCTCTTTCAAGTAATTCTCCCACTGAAAATCATCTGGCAAAAGAAATTACAAAATAGTTTAGTATATTCAAAATGTACACTAAATTTCTGGGATAAAATATACTTAGCCACATCTCTTTTTAAAAATATTTCCTAAAGAACAGATTAAAAATTCCTGATCTACATTTGATTACCAGCATGGAAATAAAAATAAAACAACTTCCTGACAGTAACAGCTCTGACACAAATTACAATCTCTTGTTAGATCCTTTCCATGTGATTAGGACTACAGCACTGTGATTCTGAAAATGTGGACTCTATAAACTGAAGGAATTTTTCTAGAGTAATAATAGCAAATTCTATTCATCTATCACTAATATAAATTTATTCAAGGTATGTTTTCATCATTTCATCCCACTATATGAAAGTGCCTCTTTGCTTTTCATGGGGAGCTAAAAAGTGCTAGTTTAACAAAATTTTACCTTTGCAATACTTTATGGAAAGAAAAAAATCTGGGGACCTCCCTGGTGGCATAAGAGGTTAAGTTTCAGCACTATGAAGCAATCCGCAGCCACTGCAGCACGAGTTCGATCCCTGGCCAGGGATCTAACCCACATGGCACAGCAGATTTCATCTGTCTTGCCTGCTGCTCCCCTCAGCAGTGTATTTCAGTGTATCCACCTGTTCTGTTCCCCACTCTGTCTCTGGTGAGTCCTCCCATTCTCCTGCACCTCTGGCCTACATCTCAGCTCTTGTATGCACAAATAAATACATCTTTAAAAAAAAATCTAGGGCCTCCCCGGTGGCACAGCGGTTGAGCACTGGGTTGCAAAGCTGCCTGCAGCCTCTGCAGCACTGGTTCAATCCCCAGCCGCCAGGCGAGAGTCCCACATGGCACACAGACCTCTCCTACCGCCCACTGCTCCCCGCAGCAATGTACTTAGTCAGTCTGCCTGTTCTGCTCTCCGCTCTGGCTCTGGTGAATTCTCTCACCCTCCCGCACTTCTTACTGTACCCAGTGCTTGTATAAATAAATAAAAGAAAAATCTAAAAAAATTTAAAAAAATCTGAGACCTAGTGTTGTTTCTTAACTGACTATTAGATCTCCATTATGGTGTCAAGCATATGGTGGCAGAACAAAGCACTTTCACTTTGGGTTTAGTTAATGATAATCTACATTTTCTACAAACTCATGCTACCCCTTTCTCTCATTTAGTCTTCATGATATATTATAATGCTAGAGGAGTGACTGACTGCAAAGTGCCAAGGTTGAAGTCACTAACCACCAAGTTGGGAAAAGATGTGCACAAATGGATCTCCCAAGATGGTATGTCATTTCTAGCATACAACTGTTATGGGAGCTTATGCATTTATGTGTGTATATACACAATTTGTACATGGCATTAAGATTGTCATCCATAACACTGTATACTCATTTAACTTAACACATCTAAGGATAAAAATATTGGGTTTAATTTCACTTCCAGATGATGTGAAGCAAATACTACCACAGAACTGAAAAGCATGCAGAAAAATGTCAAGAATATGATGGGCTTTGGAGTCAAACCTCCCTTCTTCCCGTCTAGCTATGCCTCTTATTAGCTATGTGACCCTAAGCAAGTCATGTCACTGTCTCAGTTCCTTCATCTATAAAATGAAGAAAGTAAAAGATATGGTACAAGGTATTTTCAAAATTAAATGAAACATTAATCACATATGAACCACTTAATAAATGGTATGTATTATAATAAAACTAAATACCATAGTTGTGTCTAAATTTATGAATACGGAATACCTTTGTCAAAAGTGAAAACAGATCCCTTGCTCCAAAATTCAACTGGCCAGGATATTTCACTGGTAACCAGGATACTCGAGGTCCTAACTGAAATTCTACCACCATATGACCTTGGAAAACATTTTCAAAAAGATGAACAAAACAAAACACAAATGAGGGGGAAAATATGGTTGGGATATTATTAAGGAGCTGACACCCCAGAAAAAAGAATGTAAACTGAAAATAATAACTAAGAAATTAAAACCATTTCACAATTATATTTCAAAAAACTAAGACTCTTCCAAAAACCAGTTACATTTGTAAATTGTTTCAATGACACTGGAAAATACTTAACCCATCTCTCTAACAAATTTTTAATATTCTATCACCATTTGTTACTGAATGGACTACACTATGAGCTGGCAAATTCTTTATACTAGTGATATTTAATATGATCACTTCTCTGTCACACTGCTAGCTAATGACCATATGCAGCATTAAACCATTGGCATCATGAATTTTTTCTTTATTCATAAGGCAAAACATTTAGTCTGCAAAG
Organism: Talpa europaea; assembly: GCF_964194135.1. Taxonomy (NCBI): domain Eukaryota; kingdom Metazoa; phylum Chordata; class Mammalia; order Eulipotyphla; family Talpidae; genus Talpa; species Talpa europaea. The sequence continues at coordinate 8,562,291 of NC_140081.1, forward strand.
TTATTCATCCTGGCTACCCATGTGCTAAGATTCTCCCAATAACAACAGGGGGAAACATACATTGCTCCAGGACTTTACTAATTTAAATTTTACATGTCTACAACAATACCACAGCTGGAATTCCTGACCAGGTGCCAGAAGAGTCTGAATGTCTCAACCAAGCCTGAGGTCCCAGATTACCATTGCATCTTATTGCCACTGACAAATAAGGTGGGGGGCACTTTTTCTCTCAGAAGTCTGGGAACTGATAGGTCTGTTTATGAGACAAGTGTATGTACATACCCTTGTGATCTGGTATTTGCACATGCCTCTAGTCCCTTCCTGTTTGCCATGTGACATCTATTCTTATCCATACATTAGCCCCAAAACCTTTGGCAAACTGAACATAATCTATATGAACACCCCTGGTCTTCTTCAGAGTAAATCAGAATCATGTCTTCTCTAGTGATAGGGTGGGCTGAGAGGCTCTATAAAGAAGACAGGCAAGGTATCTAGAGCTGGAAGTTTTTCAGCTTAATGATCAGCATTTACTACTTTAAAGCATTTATCACAACCATAATGGAGCACTTAACGTCTATCTAACCCCAAGCTCAAGAGGGTAGGAATCATGTTTGTCTTTTTCTCTATTGGATTCCCACAGCACCAGTTATGTCAGGCTCTGTCCCAGGTACTGCAAATGCAGCAATAAAATAGACAAAAATTCTGGCTCTCTCGAAGCTTATCTTCCAAATGATTTCTAAGACGAGATGTTAAGGTGGGAGTCCTGAGAAATAGCTGCAGGTATTTATCAATTTGATTAAGTAATCTCATTTTTTAATCAAAAGTCTGAGGTTCTTTAAAAGCTCCTACTTTCAACATTTAAGAATATATTTTTAAACTTATTTTTATGAATTTCCAGAATAGGTGAATCTACAGAAACAGAAAATAAATGGTTGTCCAGAGCAAGGGGAGATGAGTATTGAAGGAAAATGGTTAGGACTGATAATTGGGTATAGGGTTTCTTTTTAGGGTGATAAAAATGTTCTAAAATTGATTGTGGTAATGGTTGCACAACTCCATGAACATGTCAGGAACCACTGACTTGTCTGTACTTTAAATGCATGAATTGTATGGTATGTGAATTATTTCTTAACAAAGCTGTTATATAAAAAAAAAAAAAGAGGGAGAGGAATTTGAAGGTTTGAGGAAGAACATTCTACGCTAATGGCCTCCATGTCCTTGGAGGGTTTGGGGTGTAGAGAGATGAGTCGAAGAACAAATAAAGTCAATGGGAAAGAGAGCTAAGGAAGCATTGAGAACCCACGTAGAGTGGGAGAATGATTGCACAGGGACTACCTCTACAGGCAATCTTCCTGTAGGTACAGAGAATTATGGATGAACTACTCCAAGAGTGACACTGGCAGGGCAGATACACAAAGACAAGGGGCAAGACATTTGATAGAAGATAGAAATCTCTGGCAAACAAAATAAGTTTGCTAGAATATTTTTTCATTCAGCCTTTCATATGCATAAGTCTCTTCTCATTTTCCTTAAGAGTAGGTGGATTTGATCAGTTTCTGTCTCCCAAGTCTCTGATTCACTGCTCATACAAATGCTGTTCACAATAAGGAACTTAAAACACGAATAACTCAGAGTTAACATTTACTGACCTTTTCCTATGTCTAGGGCATTATATGCTAATTATCTTTATTTAACTTCAATAGTTCCAGCATGATAGTAGTATTCCTGTGCCACCAAGTAGAAAAAAAGAGAATAAAAATGTTAAGTAATTTGCCCAAGATCACAAGACCAATAAGGAGTGAGGCCAGGGTTCTAGAACAGCTCTGTCAGGGTCCCCGTGCCCAAACAATTAACCACAAATTGTCTTTTGAACACCATGTACTCTAATGTTGAAAGAAAGCTTTTTATGAATAATCATGTTACTTAAAGTTGGTAATACATGGTAATTAGTAACTAGATACCTATAATTTGGCTAAATTAGCATTGAAATGAAATTATTTTATTTCATCTTATACCAATTTATCTCTGTTAAACCGAGTAAAAATTTTAAATTACTATTTTGTAACCTTTCCTACTGCTTAGATTTTATATTTATAGGAGTTTTACATAGACTACGTCAAATGCAGTAAGAAGAGTCAATTTTAACACTGAGTGAAGAAGGAAAATATGCTGTCTGGAAGTATTTTAAAGCCTACCATTTTGGGGCCTCCCTGGTGGTGCAGCGGGTTGAGCGCAGCGCTGTGAAGCTGTCCCCAGCCTCTGCAGCGGGGGTTCAATTCCATGCCAGCCAGGGAGATTCCCACATGGTGCGGCAGACCTCTCCTGTCTCGCCCGCTGCTCCCCTCAGCAGTGTCTTCCATCCGTCTGCCTGTTCTGCTCCCAGCTGTCTCTGATGAATCCTCTCACCCTACCGTGCCTCTGGCCTGTACCCCAGCTCTTGTATAAATAAACAAAACTTTAAAAAAAAAAAAAAACAACCTACCATTTTGCACAGATGTGCTTGATTGAGGAGCTTTCTCTTGATTCTCCTTCTTGGCATCCATTGACTCTTAAAAAGAGAGAGAAAATAGCAATATTGGATAGAAGATCACAGTAACAGTCTGAAAGAGTGCTTAGAAAAGCCATAAATGAAAATTATAGGCATCAGTTTTAATTTTATAATTAATATCCTCTCTTTCTGCATAGGACTTCATTTTCCAATATACTATGTACCTTATAATTTGCTTATTTTTATTATGTCTTACTCCACTCAAATGTAAGCTACAAAAGAGCAGGGATTTATTTTATTTTCTCTATTTTGTTCACTGTTGTACCCTCAATGCCTAGAACAGGGCTTAGCATGCAAAACACCCTCAGGCATTTGTTAGATGAATGAATCAACAAACCAAAAACAGCTGAGTTGACCCTTACACTGTTCAAATAAATGTACCATAGAAATAAAGTGGATGCCTCAAGAGTTGAAAAGTTAATAGGAAAGTTAGAATACAATGTAATTCGACAAACTAGGCCCTTCTTTTAGGTGTCAAGTTGAGAAACTCAAACAGTATCAGACCTTATGATTTCACCAAATCTAAGATATTATTTCATCCATATATATTATAGTATGTATTTTGAAAATGACTCATTATTTAAAAATTAATCATAATACTATTATTATGGTGGCAGAAAAACCATAATTCCTCAATATTGTCAAATAAGTACTGTTTATATTTTGTCAATTGTCTTAATTATTTTCAGTGTGTCTGTTTGAATCAGGACCCAAACAAGTTCATGTACAGCAACGGTTAATATGTTTCTTAAGTCTCTTTTTATCTCTACGCTCCTTTTTTCTTTTTTTTTTCCCCTTCCCCTTTCCCTAGCAATTTTTTTTGCTGATGATACCAGTTCAGTGTTGCAGTATAGATTTTGCTGATTGCCTCCTTGTAGAGTGGATTCTTCTGCTCTTTACATTTTCTCTAACTTGGTATTGGTATTTAGATCCAAAAGAGCTTAATTAGACTCAGATTTGGCTTGAGAGGGCAGCACTTAAACTGGGGTTTGAAGGAACAACAGGATGTCGGACAGCATAAGGTGTCAAGAATGTATTACGGGAAAGAAAATACAACACAGAACAGAGAGTGCACCTATGTTTGCTGCAGCACTATTTACAATAGGTAAGCTATGGAAACAATCTAAATGCCCAAAAATAGAAGACTGGATCAAGAAGATGTGGAATTCTATTCAGCAATCAAAAAAAGATAAACTCATGCCATTTGCAGCAACATGGATGGAGCTGGAAGGGATTATGTTCAGTAAAATAAGTCAGCAGGAAAAAGAAAAATATTGGATGGTTTCCCTTATAGCAGTAATACAGGGGAACCAAACAAGGGATGGGGGGGAACACTAGCAGGCAAACTATAAATCTAAGACATTCAGCAAGGGAGGGGAGAGAGAGGGCTCAAAAGAGGGGAGGGAAGAGCACAAGAGACTATGGTGAAGGTTCACAGGTGTGTTGGTGGTGGTAATTTTATGGGGATTACACCTGTGAGGAGAAATCAAATTTGTACAAAAATGAACATCAATATGAAAATATATAAATAAATTTTTAAAAAAAGTGCGAATGAGTGCAGCATATTCACTGGGAAGGTGAGCAGACGTCTCCCTAGTGAAAGCAAGGAGTAAGCATCTTCTAATCACTGAAATTAGAGTTAGACGATTTGGATTAGGGATTTTGATTATCACAGATTGTTGTATGACCCATTCTCGTAACTTCCCTGAGTAGCAGTTTTCTCATTTATAAAACTAGTAAATGAAGATAAGATTACCTTTAATGGCTAGTCAGTTCTGAAATTCCAATTCTAAGCACCTAACATCTCCTGTAACTATTGTTTAATGGTTTTATTTCTAGCATACCAGGAGATACTCATTCCAAATAAGTAATACAAAATATTATCTTCAGACAAGTAAGCCTTACCTTCCTTCACTGTTTGCCCCATGGTATACTCTTCTGGCTTTCTTTCCTATGAGAAGAAAAATTAATTAATGCCTCCTTTTAGCAAAATACATTTCTGGACAATTGTATTATTAGAAATCAGTTCTCTAGCTAGACTATTTTAGTCTCTTTCCTTGAATAAAAACAGTTAACTTCAGTAGATTAGTTGCCAAGGACTGGGGAACAAGGGGCTAAGAAATGACAACAAATGGGTATGGGATTTCTTTTCTGAGGTGATGAAAATGTTCTGGAATTAAACAGTGGTGATAGTTGCACAACCTAGTGAATACACTACAAAAAAAAAAAAACACTGAATTATATGGTTTTTTTAAAGGTAGTTTTATGGTCAAATAAAAAAAAAAAGCAGATAGTAAGTTGGTAGATTTGGGATTCAAATTGACGCCGATCCTGCAAGCCCACTTTTAAGTCCATGTTGACAGGAGTTCATGGAAGACCCATGTGTGTGGTGAAACCTGTAGAAATTTTAAGTCAAATTTTCCAACAAGACCATTACTTGTTAGAAGGCCTTTTGAGCCACTAATTCATTCTTTATTTTAAACTGTTCCTCCATATCTTCAATATGCTAGGCACTCTGTACAACAAAGATAAATAATGCACTGCCCTTACCCTCTGAGAAAAGATCTGTATCCAGAATATATAAAGAGCTCTTGCAGCTCAATTTTAAAAAGACAAACAGATAAATAAAAACATAATTGGAGAAAAAGATTTAAACAATCATGTCACTAAAGAAGATAGTCAACAAGCATGTGAAAAGATGTTCAATATCATTAACATCCAAAGAAGCACCAATTAAAACCACAATGAAACATCACTTCATATATGGCTAACAAGACTGACAATACCAGCCAAAGGTTGGTAGAATATGGAACGACTGCAGCTCTGATACAATGCCGGTGGGAATATAAAGTAACTATTTCTACAGGAACAGAACTTCTTAGAGTTAAACACAAAGCAAATATTCTCAACTTCGAAACTAATGCTTTGGAATCCAAATCATTTAACTTAGAGGTAGAATGACTAGCCCAAGAATAAAATACTTATCCATAAAGACAGGAACAATTTCAGATCCCTTTAGTTTTAGATTAGCCATATTAGGTATTATCAATTCTTTCAGAGTTTGGAAACTTTTCAATGATCATAGTCATTTAGTACCACTGAGAAGACATATTCTCTTGTAAGTCCAAAGTGATGCCAAATATAAGACTTCAATATAGAAAAGGAACAGAAACTGTTTAGGAACTGAGTAGGTGATTCAGTAAGTCTTCCTTTTCAGTCATCATGGCATTACATGTAAAAACTGCTTGAAGGTACCATCAAAAGTGAACCTGTGCCTGCTGTGATAATTTAAGGATTCTCTCAGTCGAAATAAAATCAGAATCATTTTTTTACTTTACACTTCTTTCACTAAATACTTCTTTAGACAGCCTTTACTGTTTTCCCTCTTGAACCATGTAGCTTCCATGTTTCGCTACACCTCTCATTTCAATGTTAAATAAAATGATTTTCCTTTAGGAGACCATGATCCTGGCCCTGTTTTATTTCTTTCATATATTCTTTATATTTTTTATTTCCTTATATATCCCACCACACTGAGAACCATGCTAAGTACAAGGCAGATTCAAACTGAACACTTGAGTGACTATTCACCAAAAGTTAACACAACATATTTTTTTTTTCAAATAATACTCTTTAGGTTCAGACATTTCATTGGAGATTTTTGTTCTCTCCTGTTTCTCCGCAATATTACTAGACAGGTTTTGTGTTTGCCATACGCAAATGTTTAAATTCTCAATCTAGGCACCAGATATAAGATCATATTGAATGCTTAAACTTATTTAATAAATATATCCTGTGTAATACAATCCTATTTGTATAAAATTGTACATAAATTTGCATAAAGTAATGCAAAAGTATTCTGGTGATTTTTTTGCATTTTATTCCTTATATTTTTATGTATAATTTGTATTGTTTACAATGGTATGTATTAAATTACCAGAGAAAGCTATTTTTATGGTGGGGGGGGTAAGATTTACCCTGATAGTTTTTTTTTAATAATCTTTGAATGTTGTTATATTATTAGTAAGTTCTATGATTGAAATGCTGGTCTATCACATAAATTTTAAAAATTATATACTCTTAAAGGAATCATTTATACAGTGATGGTTCCAGGTAGCCATATCAATTAAATAAAAATATTATTTCAAGTGCTTAAAGCCATTATAAGTTACTCGCATCTCACTGAGCCTTGGTTTTCTTATGTGTAAATTAAGGCTGATCCCACCTGTATTTCATAGTGTAGTCTTGAAAATTCAAATGAGATAGTATAGGGAGAGCACCTAGCATAGTGTCATTAACAAGTGCTAGCTCAAAGATGGTTTCCTATCCCATTTTATCTGTCCTAATTAAAACTCCCTGAGATGAGGTTCAACATTAACACTTAACATTAATTATGCTGTGAAATGAAATTATGCTCCTACTTTGGCTCCTGGGCATTACTTATTCTCTTCCAAATTATAGACCAAAGAGGTATACTTTAAAGAAACAGAAATGCTAAGTCTATCACTCTTAAATTAAGCACTAATAAATACATTTGTAATGCCCAGATATAATTACCAATGAAAGGAATCACCATTACTAACCAGCATTATCAGAAAAATGTATATATTCTAGCTAACATCAAAAGAAACGATGTCACCCAGCATTGGATAACTCTGAGGATTAACTTTACATGAATATATTATTTCTTCAATTATCATTGGTCAATACCAAAGATAGCCTTTGGCCCTTTGTAAACCAAAATGGATGGCCCTTTAGGAATTCTTAGAAGTCAGAATGGTTTTGTCTTCTTAACACACTCATCACCCGGGCCTCCTTGGTGACACAGGAGTTAAAAACAGCGCCATCAAGCTATCGCCAGCTACTACAGCACGAGTTCGATTCCTGGCCAGCCAAGGAGCAACCCACATAGTGCAGCAGACCTCTCCTGCCTTGCCCACTGCTCTCCTCACCAGTGTATTTCAGTAGATCCGCCTGTTCTGCTCCCTGCTTTCTCTGGTGAATCCTCTTACCCCCTGCACCTCTGGCTTACACCCCAGTTCTTAAATGCATAAATAAATAAATCTTTCTAAAAAACATACTCATCACCCTCCAAAAAAGTAGAATACAGAAAAGCAAAAGGGGGAAAATCACTTAAAATCCCACATCAAACAATATATAAGCTGCTAAACATTTGGTGTATATTCTTTCAGTGTTTAAAAACCTGTATGTAAGTCCATATACAATACACATTTGAACCACCTTCAATTGGACATTCTCCAAATTCCATACATCAATAATCTTCAAATAAAACTCTGCCCATATATAAATTCACAAAGCCAATTCTTTTAGATAATCATTCATGCCTTAAAGAAAAACTCCACTATCCTCAAGATTAATATTCAAAACAGGACAAAAATTATTGCTTATTTGGGAATCTAAAACATGATAAACACCAAGGCAGATGAAAATCCATTTACTAGGATTTTGAAGGGGTAACTTTTTTTTAACTTATTTATTGATACATACAAGAGCTGGGGTATAGGCAAGAAGTGCAGAGGGGTGAGAGGATTCACCAGAGACAGTGGGGAGCAGAACAGGTGGATTGACGGAAATACAGTGATAAGTAGAGCAGCAAGTTAGACAAGGAGAGGTCTGCAGCACCATGTGGGTGTCCTGCAGTGACTTCCCATAGCTTCATAGTGTTGAAACTTAACCCCTTGTGCCACCAGGGAGGCCCTTGGGAGGTAACTTTTAAACTTATGACTATATGAAATATTTTTATAAAATTTGATAAGCAAAACTTTTCATCATTTTAAAAATAACTGTCTTATACAATGCTATTTTTAAAAAGATTAGCAGTTCCAATATTAGAACACATGTAAAACAAAGCAAAGCTTTTAATTAAAAGGAGCAAATGATAGAGATTTTTGATGTTAAAGCAACAGACCATGACTTGTTGGTAATGCTGGATAGCATCAACTCATAGTTGATCCTCAGAATTCCTCGAATAAAGGTACGCTGTAGAGTTAGGAATATATCTATATGACTTGCATACCAGATATGCACACAGCACAGGTATCTTTCTTTTTTAAAAGTGAAGATTTTTTTTTAAAAGATTTATTTATTTATTTATATGGGAACAGAATAGGCAGAAGGACCGAAATACACTGCTGAGGGGAGCAGTGGGCGGCAGGAGAGGTCTGTGCGCCATGTGGGACCCTCGCCGGTGGCCGGGGATCAAACCGGCGCTGCAGAGGCTGCAGGCAGCTTTGCAGCCCAGCGCTCAACCGCTGTGCCACCGGGGAGGCCCCCAGCACAGGTATCTTTATGAGAAAAATTTGAAGCCTCACATTCTTTTAGAAACAAAGACACACCTCCCTTCCACAGAAATAGTCTGCAAGAGGGCCTCCCTTGTAGCACAAGGTTTAAAGTCAGCACTATCAGGCTATGGGCAGCCACTGCAGCCTGAGTTCAATCCCTGGCCAGGGAGCTAACCCACATGGCGCAGCAGACCTCTCCTGTCTGGCCTGCTGCTCCCCTCAGAAGTATGCTGCTCCCCTCAGCAGTGTCCTTTGGTCAATCTGCCTGTTTTGTTCCCTGCTCTGTCTCTGGTGAATCCTCTCACTCCCCCACCTCTGGCCTGAACCCCAGTTGTTGTATGCATAAATAAATAAATCTTTAAAAAAAAGTTTCAAGACTAAGAAAGGTTCACATATATTTGTTCATAGATTTAAAGAAAATGTGGAAACAAGTGATGCTTGAAGTTATACAGACACATAATTCAACAGAGATTATTAATGAATATAGCACAAGTAGAATTTTTTTCATTTTCTAATCTACCTTGTTACAAAAACACTGTTATCAAGCTTAAACAAACAAAAAAGGTCTTTATTGCCTAGTCAATATGCAAAAGTATGACAGGGAAGCTCCGAGTTAAATGAATAAAACAGCACCTTTTAGTTTTTCATTTTGACTTGAATAGTAACTCATTACTTTGGTTTCAAGAAGTACTTCACATTTACACCTAAATACAAAAACATATTGATTTACTCCAAATATATTACAGCTATGTAGTTTCCTTTGACAAAGAGCAACTGACTCTTTTAACAAAAATTTTGTTTCTGGTAATGGTGATTATCCTAACAGTAAATAGAAAAAGTATGTATCTCCACTGTATAGCCATAGATAACTTGTTGAATTAGACATGATACATCACCTTATTAAACATGATTCATCACTTTCAGAAATACCTACTCAATTTACATAAGTACATAATTATCTAATATTATCAATATAACTGATATAATTATAATCAGATTTCCCATTTTCTGATTTATCTATAAATGTAATCATGGAAAATAACCCTAAGTTTTAATGCAATTACCTTTAAAACTAAAATTCCATCTCTAAATTGTGATTAATCAATATTAAGAATGAACTTTTTAAAATCAAATCAAGGCTTCTAGAGGAAATTAAGGTTTATAAATTTTAACTATCCTTTATTACAGCCTACCCCATCAGATAAACTTTTTTGTGTCGAAACAAACCCAAGCAGAAAACAATTTTCAAGAATTGTTAAGTTATCTAAAAAGTTACAGCAAACATGTTAAAATAATTAATCACTTGCAACTTAAAAATAATTTATGTGAAAGTTATATTTAGTTAAGAACTATGTTATGTCAGAAAACAGATAAATGAAAGACAAATCAGGGGTTGCCAAAATCCCAGTTTATAGTTGTAAATTCCTAAGGTTTTAAAGCACAGCCACAGGCTAATTGCCCAAAGACCTGCTGCCCACAGACATTTTCGGAGGACCGGAGTTAATAGCAGGGCATGTCAATTTACTACAGGCAGCTCTTGGTGCGACGTTTTGACAAAAGAATTGGGTCAGGTTACAGCCTGTTCCTATTATCACAGCAGTCTAGATTTATGGTTTCTAACACAGGCCCTACAAGAAATAATGGAAATGATGACAACAACAATCCCTGCTGGACAACAGACTACAGAGAAGAGTGCAATAAACCACAATCTCATGTGACCAGAAAACTAAACATCTTGACAATACTTCAAACATGAGGCGGGTGTCAGTAAATTACCTATTTAAATATTCCTACAACCTCTCAAAATCTCACAAGAAAAAATCTCAAATCAGAGTTTCTAATCTAAAACCTAGCAATATATAAATGTTCTTGTCACTGAGTAGTATAATTATTTTAACAACCAAAGACAATGTTTCATGTGAACAGATTTAAGATATTCTGCTAAATTAGTAAAAAATTAATAGTGATCATTACTTTTCAAATAACTTTAAAGTGTACTGAAAGATACTCCAAATACATTAAATCTTTCAAAAGAAAACTGTTTTACAACAAAGGGTACAGGTTTACAACTCTATTCAGAGAGGCAAGAGAACGGAAGAGAAAACAAACACATTTGATTCACTGCTTAATTCAAAACTAAATATGGAAAATCTTAAAGCAGCTAGAAAGGAGGACAGGTGGGCAAAGGACCAAATGTTAAATACAAAAAATAAGAACTTTGTCAATATATGTGCTTTAAAAACTATAATAAAAGAAAAAGAAAAATACTGGATGGTCTCACTCATAGCAGGAATCTAGAAAACTTAAATAAGGGACCAGGAAAATGAATAACTATAAGAAAGTGAAAATCAAAATCAACAAACAACTACGAACCAGAGACACTCTATGGGGGTGGGGGGCGGGGAGGGGAGGGATTGGTGTCAAAATAAGGGGGTTGCAATTGTATGGGGAATATAAAAATAAAATTTATTTTAAAAAATTTAAAAATTAAAAAAATAAAAATAAAAACTATAATAAGGCTATCGAGGTAAATACCAAGCAAATGGAACTGTTGACGTCTGGAATTCAGTACCAATCAATCCTCATGAGAAACAGAAGTCAAGAAAAAATCAAATAGGGAGTCTAAACACAAGAAGCTAAGAGTCCTAGCAACCTTTCCCTGAGAAAATAAAGCATCCTTAAGGTATGCTCTGGAATTGCAATATATCTGTCCCTTCTGAAGTTTACAATGGCCCCTGACCACAAAAGGTGGGCACTCTCTTTCCGCTCTTACAACAATTTGCTCCTATAAACTTAGGAAGGGGCAGAGCCACAGCCATAAACACAGGTCACAAGTAATAGGTAGTCAAATGCTCTCTATCTTCAAATGTTTCCCAGGTCTTTACTCATACAGTGTTGTTTTGTTGTTGTTGCTGTTGTTGTTTTAACACCTTGGTTAAATAAGGACTTCATCTAGCCTAGGTCAGATGAATATGAGATTGATTAAGTTCAACAGCACCATCATATAAACTGCTACAGGTCTCAAATTTTTCACTTTTCACACACTCTTTCACTTTTGACACAATCAATAGGATATCCTCATTTTTTTAAAATGAAAACCTTTCAATCACTTACCCAAAAGTGAAAGAGAAAAGTTTAGTAGCAATTGCTTAGCATAAAAACCACCAGTATTATTTTTTAAATGGCCAAGGTTTACTTAAAATAGACAACATAAAGACAAAATAAGCAGAAATGCCTTACTCATGGAAACCAAAGAACATATACACACTTCAAATATTACATGGTTTCTGAAATTTTCTTGTTATCTTGCTCTAACAACCACCACCTCTATCTTTTTAAAAATTGTTACTAATACAATAAAGGCATTTTTTTTTTCCAAATCAGAATTACCATACGAATAAAGGCATTTCTAAGCTTAGAGTAACCAAAGCCTAAGTAAATTACATCTACCCATTTTAATCTAAGATAAACAGTGTGGTTTCTTTTATCTATTTCCCTAAGACAAAAGAATCATAAATATTAAGACCCAAGCCAAGAAGGATAAAGTTTTTCTTTCAAATCACCATTTGCCACTTTCAAAATTTTCAGGTGTTTGGTTCCTAAAAAGTCACTTCAAATTCTACCTCTTCAAATTCTTAGATATTATATAATAACTTTTATACAGTAATAAATGTTTCTAAAATTCTTAGGGATGCTTAATTTGCTCACTCCAAACTACAAAGCATCTCCTGGCAATGTCACAATGTCGAACAAGTATTTGCACCAAAGCCTCTTATCTCTAGTTTATCAACATTGTCAGAGAATACTTTGTTCATATCTTGTATATCCTAAGACCCAGGAATATGACTATGAGGAGACAATGAGACTCCCAGGTAGGGGAGCTATAGAGAAGATGACCTCAAGATTTCCACTCACAACTGGAAGGAGAATAGAGTTGGCAGAAGAAGGTGAGGGGGGAAGTAGCAGACAAGGTAACCTGGCCAAAAAAAAAAAAAAAAGGTCTAGAGGTGACTATCTGTAGTTAAAAAAATAGCAGAGGATCCCTTGTATCCAGCCTTCCAGTTACTAAAGTTACAACTAAAGTTACTAAAGTTAACCCAAAGAAAGGGGTAATAAAATACTCAAGTGAAATTATCCTCACTCCCCAAGAATTCAAACAAAAATTTGGATTTGTATCTTCCTTAAATGGAACAAGAGGCTATGACATTTTCTTTCAAAAGACTTAGTATTTACTCAGTCTTTTCAAGGCACTTTGCCATCATCAACTATTTCTCAGTGAGGCAGCGCAGGATTACCCTGAACACTGATGCGGAAACAGACACCAACAGCAAGGGGAACGGGCAGGAAGAGGGGCGATAGGAAGCATCTGGGAGGAACAGGCAGGCAACTAAAAAGGAACAAACCCAAGAGAAAATGAGAGTCACATCTGGCTTATAGCTGACCATCATAACCCTTATTTTTGAGTTCAGAGCAATTTCTGAAAGAAATATTATGAAAAAAGAAAGTGCTCTAAATAATCAGTCAGATACTAATAACCTAGTTACAACCTAAACTACTTGGTCATAGAAGTGAAGTTATTTAGCATTAAAAAAATTTCCACATACTGATTTCAGTTTATACCAGTAATCCATTTTCCCCCTCAAGGCTAACCAAAATGTTACCTGTCTGACCCAGAAAATAATCTCTCATAAAAATGTATAACTTTATATAATTATTACAAAAAAGGCACAAAGTTAATATCACACAAGTCAGGAATCATTCAATTAGTCAGAATTTTGTTTAGAGAATTACAACCAAAATACTGACTCCTTGAATTAGCCCTTGCAATAAGAGAAAAACTTTTTCTACATTCTCACTGATATTCTTAGCTATAACCTTGAGATTTTCAGGAATAAACTACTGATGGGAACCAGAAACTAGCACACACAGCAGCCTCCAAAGAAATGTACCACAGACATCACGGGCACTTAATGTGTTGATTGAAGCATAAATCTAATGGACTAACCAATTTCCTCATGAGAAAAACATAGTATATCTTTAAGGCTGATTTCAATGTTTTTCTGTACATATCACTAAGTCATTAGCTTTAAAGCATCCCCACATTAACCTTTTTGTCCAAACTATCAATTCCAAAACAAATCAGGTTCCTTGGGAGAAACAGGTATACACCCTTAAGCAGATTATAATGCTGCATAATATATACAAAATTTAAAAATTTCAAAGCCATTTTAAATGGTGTTTAAGTTTTTAAGACTGCTTTGAAGACTACAAATAAAGCTATAGCCAAACAAATACAAGGTATCAGGTGAGGGCTCATAACTCACATCTTTCCCAAAATCCCAACTGGACTCATCTCCAAAAGCTTATTTTCACATTCCTCACACTGAATACACAAAGTCACACACAGACTGAAAGAACACTCATCCTTGAAAATACACTATTTAATGAGTAAGAAAAACGGCAAGAAAGGCAAAATTTTCATTATTGAAGGACACTCCCAAGCAGTAACTGAGGAAAAAAAAAAAAATCCATCTATGAACTATTGCTTGTCAAAGCAGTTGTACTCCATAAATGTTATACATCTGATAACTCTCCCCCCCCCCGCCGCCCCCAAGCAGAAATATGAATAATTAATTCTAGGTTGAGGAAAGCAGCTGCAGTTGTTTTGGAAAAGAAAACTATCTAAAATAATTTTGTAATCACATGACCATAAGGAAGTTCTCATCTTCCCTGCCTGGTTTTCTCCCTATTTTCTAGACATGTCCTAAAGTCACCCCTACAGGTTAAGTCATAACTGCCAATCTTTCAGTCCATGCAAGAAGAGGCTAATTTCAAATTGTAGTCACATTTGTAAGGAACGACAAATATCTTACGACCTTTTTTTAAAAAAAAAAATCAATCTTAACTGGGAACGTGTAACTAAATACCTGTGCTACCCAAACGCGGAGGAGGGGGGGAGCCAAATTACAGTTCTTCCCTCGAAGCTCAGTATAACCTCATTGCACACAACAGACTAAATTCGCCGACCCGCTCTCCATCCGCGGATCCACACTCGGCTGTAGCACAACCATTTAATCCAGGTGGAAAAAGCAAGATCGCTGTGTCGACGTCAAGGCAGCCACGGTCCCCAGATCCAATCGCGCCGCGAGGGCACCGCAGCCGCCCCGCCAGAGTATCAAAGCCCCCCTTGCTGCCCCCCAGCCCCGCGCGTCCCGGCCCGAGCCCGCGGCGCACCCCCCCCCTTCACCTCCCCGAGCCCCGAACGCGAGTCCGACCGGCACCTGGCCCCGTCACCCGAGCCCGCGCCCCGCCGCGGGAGCATCCTTCCCGGCTGACGTTTCCCTCTCAAACTCCAAAAGTAATCTCAGACGTCCCCCAAAAGACGCCGCCAAGTCACCCCGGGGACGCAGCCGCACGCCCCCCGGAGTCACAGGCAGACCCCAGCCGGGGCGGGAGGATGCGCTTCGAACCCGGGAGCGGCTGGAGGAAAGCGGCCGGAGTCGGAACGCCCAAGCGCCGCGGGCGGGATGGGCCGGGAGCCGCGCGAGGGCCCGGGGGCGTGTGTGAGCCTCGCAGCAGAGCTGAGGGGCGTCGCGGGGAAGGCGACGGGAGACAGAGGACCCCAGC
Source organism: Talpa europaea (assembly GCF_964194135.1). NCBI lineage: Eukaryota > Metazoa > Chordata > Mammalia > Eulipotyphla > Talpidae > Talpa > Talpa europaea. The sequence continues at coordinate 8,577,768 of NC_140081.1, forward strand.
CCTCGAGGGGTGAAGCTGACCAGGGTGGGCTCCGGGGCTGCGGGGCCGAGCTGCGGCCCGACCCCCGAGTGACCGTTGAGGGGGCGTTCCTCGCGCGGGACGCGCCGCCGAGGGCTACCCGCCACCCGCCCGTCCGCGGACAACCACCCAGAAAGCCCGGAGGCCACGGCTCCGTCTCTCGGTTCCTCGCGGGGCCCGAAGGCGACACGTACCTCGGGTCTCGCCCACGAAAGGAGCGAAATTCTGTCACACCGACCCCGCGAACCGGCACCGGACTTCACACCGCCGCCGCCGCCGCCATGTTTGAGAAGCCGCGCGCCTCGCCGCGCATGCCCCGCAACCGCCGCCGACGCCCCGCCCCCCCCGCGGGCCCGCGTGCCGGGAGGTGGCCGCTGCTCGCCCTCTGACCGCGCGCGTGCGGGCCCGAGCGGGGGGCCCGGCCGGAAGCCCGCGCGGGCGCTGACAGCCCGCCGCCCAGAGCCCGGGCCGGCCCGGGGCGGTTTCCTCTCCGCCGCCCCACACCGCCACCTCCCGCTCCCCTCCCGCCAAAAAAAATGAAAAGCCAGTCGCAGCCCACGCAGAGTGGGACCCCGCCGTCCGCGGCGAGTCCCATCCCGGGCGCGGTCTTCGACTCTCAGCCGCCACCCACCCCGGCCACGCACCGAAAAGACCGCCGCTTCCCTCCCGACTCCAGCAAGTTCAAGGAGCCGGGAAAAGCCACCCCTTAGGGCAGCTGGAGCGAAGCCACCCCTTCGCGGGCGGCCTGCAACTTATCCCCTGGAACAGTTTTTAGTATTTTTTCAATTCCCACGGGTCTCGCCAGGCACCCCCCCCCACCCCCTCCGGCTCCACTTTCTGCATTTAGCGGTTCCTCCGACCCAGGCTCCAGCTAACGGAGCGAGATCACCGCCCGGGGGAAAGTGACTTGCTTACAGGCTGCAAAGTGCTCGGGAACATCCTCGAGGGTGCGTGTCGCGCCGCCGCAGCCCGCTCCCGGCCGCCCGAGCAGAGCGCGCGCACAGGTGGAAGTCCCGGCGACGGGGCGTGGTCGCGCGCACGAACCCGACCCCTCGGCGCGGGGTGTACGGCGAGGAGAGACGTCCCATCCCTCCTTAGGAGGGTGAGTATCTGCAGATTTCCAACTTCTGTTTGAACAATAATAAGATGTGCTGTGCTAGCCAAAAGTGAACTCTTGGCAGGCTGGCTTTCCCCACAGCTCTTTCCAAAAGCTGGATGTAGGTTTTGCACCCACGATCGCCTTCGCTTAGTATATTGTGCTCGATGCATTGTCAAAATCATAATTCAGACACCGGAGCCTCCCTCCCCCCACACACACCCCCAGAAAAAAGAAAGGAAAACCAACTTGCAGAATAGATCCATTTTCTACCATGTAAAACTTTTCATACGCAGCTTTCACAATCTTAAACAAAGGCCTAATTAAAATGTTTTTATTGTAACTAAACATTGGCGAATGGCATAAAATTAAATTGCTCTGATTGTGAATCCTTTAAAAATGAGTAAATGGGGCCTCCGTGGTGGTGCAGGGGTTAAAGTCTCAGCACTATCAGGCTATCCCCAGCCACTGCAGCATGAGTTCGATCCCAGGCTGGCCAGGGAGCGAACCCACCTGGCGCAGCAGACCTCTCCTGCCTCACCCGTTGCTCTCCTCAGCAGTGTATTTCGGTCAGTTTGCCAGTTCTGCTCTTCACTCTGTCTCTGGTGAATCCTCTCACTCCCTGCACCTCTGGCCTGCACCCCAGTTCTTGTATGCATAAATGAATAAATCTTTTTTTAAAATGAGTAAATAAGTGTTAGTGCAGACGTCAAGAAAACTTTATGGTGGAAAATAGAAAAATAAGGTCATTCATAAGCAACTATCAAAGAGATTTGGTCATATTAGTTGCATAATATATATCACATACAACGGGATGTTAAAATGGTCTAAGATGAGGGTTTAAACGTGTTTTTAAAAGCCAGAAAGTTACTTCACCACAAAGAAATTAAACAGAGGTTTAATCGAGGCAAGCCCTATTGTGGGCTACAGCAGACCCAGGGGGCCACTAACTTTCTAATCCTGATGCAGTGGAAATATTTGAAATTAATCTCTACATTCTTTATATGAAAGATTTGGGTTATCGTTCACACCACTTTTACATATATTAAATGGTAGGAATTCTATTCTGATGATTAAACTGACTCTCACCTATGTTTCATCTACTTTCCATTTCTGTTTTTAACATGAAATTACCAAAGCCCTTACTCTAGAAGTATAACTCGCATGATCTCAGTGACTATGTTCACCAAGGATTTGTGGAAGGCTGACTCCTGTTATATTACATATGAGTTATTGACAATGATAACATCTATTGAGCACCTTCTATGTGCTGAGAATCATGTTAGTCTCTTCAGATGCATAATTTCCAATATCCACAATGTTCTCTCATAAAGTTCTTATCAGCTAGGTACCCTTATTCCCATTTTCTAAATGAGAAAATTGAATATTACATACAAATAAGTGGCAGAATCATCTTCTAAACATCAAACCCTTCCTAACTATCCCTTCCACCCTTATTATCAGTCATACACTTTTAGCATATAAACATTCAATAATAATTCTTTCATTTACTTATACCCTGCTTTGTCTCTTTTGCCAAAACTTGAAACTACTTTTTAGTGATTTTCACATAGGTTGGAACATCATTTCTTTTACAATATATGGAAGTCTTTTGCACACTGTAAGAATTTGGTAAATGTTTGGTGAATGGATGAATACCTACTATTATAATATTCAATTAATTTTGCCTAGAAATCATGAAAATAATCAGATACTGTGAACCAAAAGAAGAAGAATTAAGGCTAGCAAAATCCAAATTTTCATGATTTAGTTTTCAAATATTTCTATATAGGAGTCGATTTGCTCCTATAGTTCTCCTGTCAGCCCAAAACATAATCTTCACCCACCCCAAATTCAATGCCAAATGTTCCTGTATCTGAAGTACATTTGATCACTTCCTCTTGTGCCTTTCTTTAAAATTTAATATTAGACTATCAGAATAAAAAGATGGTCTTCTTTCCTAGATAAGCCAGTTTAATATAAATTTCTATCAGCACATATGCTTATATTGAAACAACACTATTTGCATTGGTATTCCACCTCCACAGTCCATTGTGCTCCTCCCCACTGTGTTTTCATCCTCCCTTTCCCCCTCTGGATGCCTCAGTTTTATAGTCAGCTTTCAGAGGTTAGTTTTTAAGCTTGTCTTTATCTGACCCTTTGTTTGGTTTCTCTATATTCCACATATAAGTGACACCATCAGATATTTGTCTTTCTCCTTCTGACATGAGTTTATCTGTTATGAGTTTCTCTCTTTTGATTGCTGAGTAATACTCCATTGTGTATATATATATAGCACATCTTCTTGATCCACATCTGCTGTTTTGGGGTGCTGAGGTCGTTTCCATAGTTTGGCTGTTGTGAATGGTGCTGCAATAAACATGGGAGTACAGGTTTCCTTTCAAATTAATGTTTTTGTGTTCTTCAGATAGATGCCTAGAGGAATTACTGGGTCATATGGCAGGTACATTTTGAATTTTTTGAGAAACCTCCATGCTGTTTTTCATAGGGGAAGCTTCTAGTTTTCTTGCTCCAGGTACTCCTTTCTCCCTAAAACACAGAACCCTAAAATAGCCGGGGAGAGACTAATAATCTAAGGTGTTCCTGGTAAACTCACCATTTATATTTTCACCTTAGCAAAAAAAGATCATATTGGGTATTAATGAATTAATAAATACAATGGCAACTGACTTTACAAACATCTATAGATCCTTGTTTTTAACAAATTGTCCTTTTGTTCCTCATTGAACCAAGAGCACATATCTGTAAGATAGGAGTTGATTTTAGTATTGTCATTATGAGTTACAATAAACCTCTTTTCCTCACTAAAAAATGGTAACTTCCTTGGAAAAATATCAAGAGGTGAAGACTGATGTGAAGAGAGGACTCTAACAAGAAGGCTAAATCGTGCGGTAAATGGACACAACTGCCGTAGGGGTCTGAGCTTTTGTCTTGAATCCAGAGTCTATTAACCACTAACTAGATTTGTTTAGGATCTTTACATGCCACAACTTTCATCATTAAGGAAAAAATGGGATAATCAAATTTGGCACACTTGCTTCACAGATAAGAAAGTGCTACTCAAATCTAACAAAAAACCCACATGGTCTTTCTTTAATATTTTTTTAGAAAACATAAATTAGTCTTTTACCAACAAATATATAAGATCTAAGCTGACTTTGGCCAAGTATTTTATATGGTGTGAAAATTCACCTAACTTCAGTGAACATTTTACAACACACTTGGCCACTGTTACATTCACTCGGTCCTTCAGGCAAACACCAAACATTTGTTAAATGTTTGTTGTATGCAACTCTAGTAGATGTGGAGATACTGAGATGAACAACACAAATTGAGCACTTCTGGAGTTTACTCCCAGTGCAAAGAGGGGAGAAAAGGGTAAATAGAAGGGAGGGAGGGAGATTTTAAAATCTTCAAAAGAACTAGGATCTCACCCCCCCTTCATCATATCATTTTTACATGTACTCATAATCTGGATAGCTAGAAGGATGCACTTGCACTTGCCCCGCTGACATAAGTCCTTTGGACATGTAATTAAAACATAAGTTTTGATTGTACGCGTTTTTGTGCTGGCTCTTCATGTGAGCCATCTCCCCACTCCAGCACTCTAGCTCTTTTGGCAACCTGTGTAGCCAGTGGAGGAGGCAGGGAGAGGGAGGAAGGAGGAGAGAGAGATTTCTTCCCCACTCTCTTCCTGTGTAGGGCTGCAGCGGTTCTGCAAATGACTGTGGCCCCACAATGACAGCCTCTGTGACGGTCTCCTCTTTCACGGACTGGTTGTTACTGGGTCTTCAGGAGTGGGGAGGAGCAGGTACAGCTTCCAGCTTCCGGTTCCTAGTCCCCGGGCAACTTCAGCATCCCTTGTGAGTCCCTTAAACCCTACCTATACCTCTGTAAAAAACTCATTCGATTCTCTTCAAAATCACATATGACTGTACTTTCTATTCCTGCTGCAGTCATTATAGGAATGGTTTTTCCTTTCATGTTTCAAGTCAACTAGTTGAGGGGGTGGGGTTGGAGTTTGAAATATTTCTGTAAGCCCTTTGAGAACTTGCAGCCCCGAGCACTGTGTCTGTGGCCCCGAATCACCGGTTATGTGCAACAAGTCACTATCATCTGAGAGCTAAGAGTGAATACCATCAACATGAAGGAAAGTTAAAGAAGACAGTGTGTGAAAAGCACCGAAATGCTGTCTGGTGATAATAAACACAATTATTAGTCCTTCAGGCACCTATTTCTTAAGAGGGTTAAGAGGTGACTTTTGAACAGAGGGAGGAATGCCATTTGCCAGTCAGACGTGAAGGTTTATAAGGAGCAGTATGTGTGCGAGCTCATGAAAAGTCACCACATGGTCTTTGAACAGTGAAAGGTTCATTGAGCCAAAGAAAATAAGAAGGGGTCCATTTCGAGAGGATTCCGAGTGCCCTGCTAAGGCACTTGAACCTTATTCGGTGGATGTCAGGGAGCCATCAAAGGTTATAAAGCAGACAAGTTGTAGATCCTGCAACTTCTCTCGTTGCTGCTCCAGCCCTGACGGTGCTGCCCATGTCTCCTCTTGGAAACCTGGCCTCTGTGAGAGCAGCCTGGAGTGGGGGAGCGCAGACATCAGAGTATAGACATTTCCAGGACTGCTTCAGATCTCCTCCAACGCGGGACCTCCCCTTCCACCCCAAGTAGCTCTTATTCTGACATCTCTCACTAAAGATTCATTTTGTCTGTTCTTGGATGACTTATCAATGGACTCATGCAGGCATCCTCTTCTGTGCCTGGCCTCTTTCACTTTAACATTGTGGCCTACGATTCATTCCTGTCGTCAAAGCATCAGTCTCATTCTTAGCAAGTGTTGCAGACAACTTTGCTGGCCTGCCTTTCCCCTAAGCTGTTCATTTTGATAAAAGCTATTGTAATTTCTTTTCCAATTATTGTCACTTCATATGGTGACTTCTTTTTAATTAAGGATATTAATTAAGTTTGGCCTCCAATGGCATTAAACCTTAGTTATCTTGATAATGAAAGCTTTGCTTTATTCAGAGTCAAGGGCAGGTTTTATTTCCTACCTGTGTAGGCTACTGTGCAGGTAAACTGTTGGCCCTTCTGCCCCTTTAGGTTCCCTGTCTACATACGGAGCTATAAACCAACATGGTGGTTGGGGAGACAAATATTTAGAGGCCCTTGGCGTTCTATGTATCCCATAGATTTGACCATTTGAAACTTTTGTTGTTGTTTTCCTCTGCCTTGGCAAAAACAAACAAGCAAAATGAAGCAAACAGCCAAGAGAGACTGATTAGAAAAGTAGAAAGGAAAACTAACATAGGCAATAATGAAAGAAGGAGGCAATTTATCTGACCACAGGAAGGGTATAATTGAGGGAGTGTGGGTTCATGACAACTGGGGAAGGAGGGAAAATGAAGCACAATGGTGAGTAGCATCAGTGACCTTCTTACCCTTGAAGACCAAGGTGACTGGGAGCCTAAGAGACCGCAGAGAGCACTTTTTGCCCTGAAACATGGAATGTTCTTTATTTTATGAATGGCTCAATTCACCGTCTCTCTGTTCCTTTATGCATGTTGATGTCTTTGCTGGTTTACATCTTTAGTGCCAAGGATCTCAAAGTAGGTGCCTGAGAAAAGAAGATGGAAAGTCATGGTCTCATGGGATGCTTTATGTAAACCCACAGTGTGCAAACTTTTTTTTATTCTATACCATCAGCCAGGAAAGAAGAAAAAAATATACCAAGGCTAAGTCTACAAACTTCCAAAGCATGACACAACACATTAAAACTTTAGTGTCACAATCAGGTTTCTGTCAGCTACCCATTTGCTAGCACAGTCTCCACAAATAACAGGCAAGCTCTAACTTTTTAAATTTAATTTTATTTTATATATTTTACATCATTTTTCATTCTTGTACAATGTATGCATTTTCATGTTGGTTATAGTCCCTGTAAAATTCCCACCCCCCTTGTTTTGATCCTACTCCCTTCTCCCCCGCCCCCCTGCAGTGTGTCTCTAGTATATAGTTGCCTGTTGATTTTGAATTATAATAAAGTAAATATCAAACTCTAACTTTTTATAAAACATTTTGGCAACACAGGATGGGTCAGCTCTCTGGCTGTCTCTCTAAGGAAATGACTACAAGTGTTTTTTGGTGTGAACAACTTTTTAAATATTTTAAAGCCTTGGTAGATAGAGTTGCCAACAGTCCAAAGTATGTTACTATTTCTGAATTGGATATCCAGGATTATTCCAGGAGGAATTTCTTCAACAACAAAGTATTTCAATAAGTGAATCCTAATTCCCTTTCTTAAATGTTGATGACTTTGGAAAACTTTATAAATGAGGAAAAAAATTTAGAAGTCAAATTGCAGAGGCTGAGATAAAATAAAAATTTCCTAGAAAGTATACTATAAAGACAATATGAGTCTACTGAGGTTTCCAGGAATAACACCCACCCACAGTTTTTGCTATATGAGGATGCAAATATCTAAATCAAATGTTTGAGAAAACAGCCTAATTTATCAACCTGAAATTTCGATATTCTATAAGCTTCCAAGATAGTAGCCACTAGCCACATGTAGCTATTTGAATTTAAATTTAAAGTAATTGAAATGAAATAAAATTGAAAATTCTGTCCTTCAGTCATACTAGCCTCATTTCAAATGCTGTACAGCTCCATATGACTAGTGGCTGTCATATTAGAAAGAAAGTTCTATTGAACAGAATTGTAAATCACTACGCAGAGGGTGGAACAGCAGCTCAGTAGCTCCGGGAGTTTGTTAAAAAGAGAAAATCTTATGCCCCACACCACACCAAACCCACTGAATCAGAAACGTATTCTTAACAAAATGTGTGCATATTAAGATTGAGAAGCACTGGTCTAAATCAGTGTTTCCTAGACTGGCTTGATCATAAGAAGTACTTAGAGCATTCATTAATCATTTTGAGTCCTTGATGTAGACCTATTTAATTTCACTCTTCAGAGCAGTTGCTTGGGAATCCGTATATTTAGCAAGCACTCTAGATGTTTTTTATTGCTCTGGAATTGAACATTGGTATCGTTTTTTAGCTCCCCAGGATTCTAATGAGCAACGATGGCAAAGAACCACCTCTATAAATGATTTGATTTGATTTCAAAACCACTTCTGGTTTTAAAATTGGGTATTGGATTTTTAAACAAAGGTAAAATGAAATGACATTAAAAATAAATCTAGGACCTCCCTGGTGGCGCAAGGGGTTAAGCACAGCACTGTGAAGCTATCCTCAGCCTCTGCAGCACCAGTTCGATCCTCTGCCAGCCAAGGAGCTACCCACATGGCACAGCAGATCTTTTCTGCCTTGTCTGCTGCTCCCCTCAGCCGTGTATTTCAGTCAGTCCACCTGTTCTGCTCCCCACTCTGTCTCTGGTGAATCCTCTCACTCCCGCACACCCCTGGCCTGTATTCCAGTTCATCTATTCATAAATAAATAAATCTTTTAAAAAATAAAAATAAGTCTAATGGTCTATGCACCTTAGAAGCACAACGAAAGATCTCCTTATTCTGTATTCCATGAGCTAATACAAGAAGTATTAGTGTAAGGTTTTGCCTGAGTATTTTTCCAATTTCTTTTTTTTGAGGATCTATTTCATTTATGCATACAAGAGCTGGGGTACAAGCCAGAGGTGCGGGCGGCAGGTGGGTGGGGTGAGAGGATTCACCAGACACAGAGTGGGGAGCAGAACAGGTGGATTGACTGAAATACACTGCTGAGGGGAGCAGTGGGCAAGACAGGAGAGGTCTGCTGCACCATGTGGGTTAGCTCCCTGACCTGCCAGCCAGATCAAACTCATGCTGCAGTGGCTGCCAATAGCTTTATAGTGCTGAGACTTACCCCCTTGTGCCACGAAGGAGGCCCTATTTGTCCAATTTTTATCTTATACAATCACTTGGGGGGCGTCAAAAGTTATACATAGATCAACTACACCAAGACCTAACCCCTGAGTCATTCAAGGATCAGTTATATTGCTGTTAGAAACACAGACTGATATAAACATCTTAGAAAATAGTTCTAAAATATCAAGTTGAACAGTCACATACTCTATGATCCAGTAATTCTACTCCTAAATATATCTCAAAGAAACGCCTACCCATGTATCCTAGGAGACATGTACATATATGGCCATAGTAACATTGTTCACAATAGCAAAAATCTGAAAATAACCCATATAGCCATTGATAGAAGAGTGGATTGGCCAACTGTAGCATATTATACAATAAAATACCCAATCAAAATGAATAAGCTATTAACAACACATACCAACAGGGATGTATCTTAACAATTAAATGTTAAATGAATTAAATATTAAATGAAAAGAGTATGGAATATTACATATTCCACACAACTTGATACCTTTTTTCTTTTGTTTCTTGATATCCCTTGTAAAAGTTAAAAACAAAATTAAAAATGAACTTTTAGGTATGAATACAGATGAGATCAAGGAAAGTAAGAATGATTAACACAGGATTCAGATGGTCATTTCAGCTGGGGAGAATCAAGGAGATGAAATGGCTAAGGAGCCCACACAGCTGGATGTATGTTGTTGGACAAGTCCTGGCTTTCATGTGAGATGGCTGGTGCTTGCTGATTTGTAAATTCAGTTAGATAGATGGAGGGCAAGAAAGATAGATGACTGATAGATAGATAGATAGATAGATAGATAGATAGATAGATAGATAGATAGATAGACAAACCATAGTTCGACAGGGTAGCGAATGGCCCAATAATGAGAGTAGTCCTAGTTCAAGGATTATAATTAATCCAAATTTGTAAAACTAAGGTCCATTAAAAACATGTTACATAGCAAATATTACATAATTTAATAGAAAATACCACACTCTCTTGAATTTATAAATTTATTTCTGAAAAACTCTATAAAATATTTTTTTTGCCAGTAAATGGGATCAATTTACAAATGTCTTACTAGACCTTTTCTTTTTTGTTTTAATTGCAATCCTATAACAAATAAACACAGGGCTATGCATATAATTATCTCCTAATTTATGTATTCATAATTAATTTCCACTTTCAGCCACTCTGTGGCCTCCCTCACTGTCTCTCTGTCTCTCCAACTCTCTCGAGCTGGCCAGGCAACCCCACAAGTCTCCTTATATCAGATTTTGCCACGGTAGGGTTTCTAGGCCCTCACACTGGCTCACCCTACTCCTGCCTATGCTCTCTCTCATGCTTCCTTGGCCCTGGCTTCTCATTTCATCTCAGTGCCTGTGCAAAACAGTGCTCTCTGAATCCACAGCTCCTCTTCACTCCCAACAACTCCATTTCCCATTTCTTCACTCCAGAGATCCAGACCTCACTCAACAAATAGTTATTAACCACATTCGCTATGTGCAATGCATTGAGTTAGGTGTAATGGGAGATGATAAGGGGAACCAGAGGAAGCCCTGGCCTCAGGAACTTGCAGACCAGTGGTGACATATATACAGCAGAAATAATTATAAAGGAGAAAGGAATGTGTCAGGTCTTGCCCACACCTATAAAATCAACACTGATCCAAATGCTAGATGAACCTGACCTAAGACAAGAATCATTTAACAGACTCAACCCCTAGCATCTGGGCATAAGTATTTAGCTGCCCTTCCTCCTCATTTCTCATTTGGGGCCTTAATTCTTTTTTTTTTTAAAGATTTTTTTATTTATTTATGCATATAAGAAATGGGGTGTAGGACAGAGGTGCGGGGAGGTGAGAGTGCCCACCAGAACAGTTCAAAGAACTCAAGGAAACAGTTCACTTACCGGATGACTGGTTTATTACAGAAGTATGTCATTCAGGAACACTCGATGGAAAAGATGCACAGGGCAGGGCATGGGGAAAGGACGCGGAGCTCGGAAGCCCTCTATGAGCGCTTCACTCTCCCCAGTCACCACAGGGGACCAACCCAGAAGCCTTCTGAACCCAATCCTTTGGGGGTTTTATGGAGGTCTCATTACAGTCTTGTTGATTTAATCATTGGCCTTTCGTGACTGACTCAACCTCCAGTCCCTCTTCCCTCCCAGGAGATGGGGTGGGGGGAATACTGAAAGTTCAAAGCCTCTAACAGTGTGATTGGTTCTCCTGGCAACCAGCCCCCCCCCCGTCCCCCCCCCAATCCAAAATCCACCTCATTATCATAACAAGAGACACTGTCATTGCTCAACATTTAGGAAATGTCTGTGCCAGGAACAGGTGGAAGAGCAAATATATATTTCTTATTATAAATCTATAAATTTCTTAGTATAAAAGAGGAGATGGTGCAAGAAAATCTGAGCCAGTGAACAAGTGATCACGCTAAGCTAGACTCTGAGAGGAAGGTACAGATGGAGATAGAAATGGGAAAGGCATGGATTTGGGGGAGACTTATCAGGGATACAAAAAGAGGAAGAAGAAAATCAGAATCGGTCCAGTCGTGAAATAAGAACCACACCAGCACTTTGAAAACTGAATATAAGAAATTGGCAACTAGGCAAAGGGTGGCTAACTACCGAAATATAGTTAAAAGAACTCAAAGGTGCAACAGAAATAGCTATGGCAGGAAGAGGCTTCCCCTTTCAGGGTTCAGGGGAAAAGGAACAAAGAGGGAACTTAGAAAATTCGAAGCATTCTTTCACTCCCAAAGAGCTGAGATTCAGACCTCTGAGGATGTGGTGAGGCTGCTGCAGGAACACATCACTCACTACCAGGGTAAGGACGAAACCCACCAGGCATCCTGGCAGAACTGAGAACAGCCCATCTCACAAAGCACGCCTGGAGGACCAACTGCATTCCCTACCAAATCAAGCCAATCTCAGCAATGGGAGAGGAAACAAATGGAAGTAGAAAAGTCCTCCAGCGCCCCCTATTGGAGGAGCCTAAGTTCGAACCTGCTTCCAAAGAAAATGTGGTTTGCAGTGACCTGCTCCAGTATTACAAAGTAGGGGGGAGCAGGATGGGTTTGGAGTCAAGTTAGTAAGTTAATAACTGGATCACTGATTTCATCTAAACTTAGAGGATGCGAAAAAAGGACGCTAGACAAGAAACAGAATAAACTTGGAATTGCAAGCAGGAAGTGTTGATCACCAAAGTCTGAGAAAAATCCACTATATTTAGGTAATTACGAGAATATGGCAGATAATCTGGCTTTCTCTTCTTTTTAACATGTTTTTAAGTAAAACTAATCTATAGTTCCAGCAGCCAGAATACTAGTTACCCTTGAAGGATGAGATACTGACTGGGGCACCAGAGGAACTTCTGAGCCTGGAAAAGTTCTAGATTTTGATCTATCTAGTGGTAGGCATGACCACAGGTATGAACATAGGTAAAAAAAAAAAAAAAAACCACGCTGTGCATTTAAGATATGTACTCTTTCTGTATATATATTTATCTCAAAATTTGTATTTTTTAAAATAAATTTGCTTCTAAATTTACAAGATATTTTTTGACCTCCTCTGAGTAAATATGGAAAGTAAAAACAAAAAGAGAAGACTTTTAGTTTCTGATGTCGTAGGCCATGCTATTCGGGACAGTTCTCCTTATTAAAACAACTACAAGTTCTAGATAAAATATTGCTGCTTTTAAACTTTCATGAAAGCATAAAAAAAATGACAAGATTGTAAGTATAAAGTGAATATGTATGAGAACTAAGGAAACTAGGAAGGTAAGCAGGGTACTTTTTATAGCTAAGAGCAATCTGAAAATTACAAAACTAAGTTGCAAAAATAGTCTTTGCTTTTTAAAAGCCAAGCATGAGGAGTCTAATAGGAGACTTCAGCCACATTAAACTGAGACAAGAGAGAACCAGAAATAAATCTACCACTGTTCTACCTCAGGAACCTACAGTAATGCTTGTCTGGAATCAGAAAGAATGGAGTTGGGGTTGAAGTGGAGAAGAAAACTTGTTAAAGTTTCATCTACAGGTTGACCCATGTGGGGAGAGGCAGCCCAGTTCACCTCACTGTCCACAAAAACTCCCAAGTCATGCATATAGTTTAGTGCTATCAGATGATAGACTTTTCATGCCTTTTAGCCCCAGGCAGAATATTTTCAATGTGCTGAAGTAAAATAACTGCCAACTTAAAATTCGATACCCATTGAAAATATTCTTTAAGAATAAATACAAACAAAAGCTGAAAGAATGAGTTTCTTGAGGAACAGCTCTGCAAGGGCCTCCCTGGTGGCACAAGGGGTTAAGACACAGCACAATGAAGCTATCTGCAGCCACTGCAGCACAAGTGCGAACCCCAGCCAGGGAAGTGACCCACATAGCACAGCAGACCTCTCCTATCTTGCCTAATGCCCCCCTCAGCAGTGTATTTCAGTAGATCTGCCTGTTCTGCTCCCCACTCTGTCTCTGGCAGAGCTCCTCCTCTTCTTGTAGGACACTAATCTCATCGTAGGGTTTCCAGCCATCACGTCACATTGAGAGTTAGTGCTTCAATATTTGAATTTTGTTTTGTTTTTGTTTTTTTAAAGATTTATTTATACATACAAGAACTGGGGTACAGGCCAGAGGTGCGGGGGGGTGAGAGGATTCACCAGAGACAGATGAGGAACAGAACAGGCAGACTGACTAAAATACACTGCTGAGGGGAGCAGCAGGTGAGACAGGAGAGGTCTGCTGCACCATGTCGGTAGCTTCCTGGCCAGCCCGGGATCGAACTGGTGCTGCAGAGGCTGCAGATAGCTTCACAGTGCTATGCTTAACTCCTTGCGCCACCAGAGAGGCCCTCAATATGTGAACTTTGGAAGGACACATTCATTGTGTGTGTATGTATCTGTGTGTGTGTGTGCATGTGTGTAGACAGAGAATAAAAATATGCAAAATAACATAACACTGTGCACAGTTTTGAGAATAAAAGGGGGGAAATATAGAGATGACAGGCATAAATCAGAACTTCACTGGGAAAACTGGAGTATATAACCACCTGAATACAAATTGGAAGGTGATAACTGTCCTGAGGTCTATGCAATTCCAGGCAAAGGAAAAAAAAAAGTCATATTTTTGTTGATGTTGTAAATGGCATATTTACTTACACTTCAATTTCTGTTTTGTTTTTAAATATAAATATATTAAATAGTCATTAGCCTCATTAGCAATCAGAAAAATACAAATTAAAGCCACAGTGGGGGTACCACAATATCAGGTTTTGATAATAATGTGCAACAAAGGAATGCTCTCACTTTATTCAGATTTCTTTTGTTTTTATCCAGTGCCTTTTTTCTGTCCCAGGATCCCATCCAGGATTCCCCATGACATTTAATTGTCATGTTACCTTGGGCTCCTCTTGCTGACACTTTCTCTGACCTTCCATATTTTTTTTTTTTTTAAAGATTTATTTATTTATTTATACAAGCACTGGGTACAGTCAGAAGCGCGGGAGGGTGAGAGAATTCACCAGAGCCAGAGCAGGGAGCAGAGCAGGCAGAAGGACCGAAGTACACTGCTGAGGGGAGCAGCGGGCGGCAGGAGAGGGCTGCGCGCCATGTGGGACCCTCCTTTGGTGGCCGGGGAGCAGCCGGGGATCGAACCCGCGCTGCAGAGGCTGCAGGCAGCTTCGCAACCCAGCGCTCAACTGCTGCGCCACCGGGGAGGCCCCTGACCTTCCATATTTTTAATAACCTTGACAGTTTTGAGGAGGGCTAATCAGATATTTTATACCAAGTCCTCCATTTGGAATTTGCTTTGTGCTTTTCTTAAGCTTTTGTGTGAAGACCAGAGAGATAAAGTCCCATTTTCATCACATCATATCAAGGATATATACTGTCAACATGACTTATTACTGGTGAGGTTGACCTTGATTGCCTGGCTGAGATAATGTTTGCCAGATTTCTCCATTGCAACGTTTTAGTCTTCTCACTCCTGGTCCCCCACATTTTGACAGCCTACTCTGAAAAGAAGTCACTAAGTGCCTAAGTGCTACCCACACTCAAGAGGGTGAGGGTGTGTGTGTGTGTGTGTGTGTGTGTGTGTGTGTGTGTGTGTGTGAAGATCCACCTCTTTGAGGGCAGGTAATCCACATAAGTTATTTGGAATTTTTTCTGCATGGAAGATTTGTCTCTTTTCCAGGGGAGGTTTTTAAGCAAGGAAATGAGACTAACAGATTTGGTTTGGGGAGGGAAACTTTGACAGCAGCGTGGGGAATGGGCTAAAGTAGGGGAAGACAGATGACCAAAAGATTAGGTAAGATGCTCTTGGGATTAACTAAGACAGAGATAAAGAGCTGAACAAGGTAGGAGCCCTGGGAATAGGGAAGAGAGTTCTCCAGATTTGTGGAGGGTCTGAGTGGGAGAGGGGAGACAGAATGCCAAGTATTCGGGAAATAATGAGCATGTTCAGTTTTGCTGAGACCTCAGGGCAGCAGTATCAAGTAGCCTGAGAGAAGGTTTAGTGAAGAGCTTTGATCATGACTAAGTTGTGATGTTAACAGTTGTAAAGTGGCGCCTAGAAAGTAAAGTCATAGGAGGAGCTAGGATCATCCAAGAAAAACACACAGTTGAAACAAAAAAAAGAGGAACAAGGAAAGAAACTCTGAGAACATCAATTGTGTGGAGGAATCTATGCCAAGTTCCAAATCAATAGATGAAGAAGTTTGGAACATTCATGCATTTGCAGGCACTAGTTCAAGAAATGGCTAATAATCAAGAACATATTTTGGTACTGCTTTCTCTCTTTATGTAATTTAGAAAACTCTTTATGTGGATGTTACAAAGAGACATAGTTCATTCAAAAATTTAGGAAGCATGCCAGGGTAATTTTTGTATGTACTTTAGCGTTCCACTAAAAAAAAGAAATCAAGATTTTTTTTCAGATTAAAACAAATGCTATTATTTAGAGTAGAAATTAAGGAAAATACAAATATGAAAGATTAAGAGTAGACTTTACTTTCCAAGCTATCCTTTTCATAAATTTTAAATTGTGTAATATTTAAAATATTCAAGAATGACAAAAGTGCTAAAAAAAAAAAAAAAGGTCATTTTAGTCTTTTTTCCCCTATTCAGAGAAAAGTTGTCAAAGTTTCACATTAAGATGCTATTTGCTTTAAAATTGTTTTTGTAGTTTAACTCCACCAAATCTCTGGAGCATAGAAGATAGTGTAGAAAAGTGTCCTTTCATAGAGAAAACATTATACTAATTGTCAGAAAACACAGGATCATTTCTGGTTCTCTTACTAGTTGGGCGAACTATGGCACTTAGCACTTCAAGGTCTCTGTGTCCTAGTTGATAAAAATGGATGTGGGAGGGGACTTACCTGCCCATCAAAAGATAATTGGAGGGCTTAAAAGAAATAGGTGAATTAAACTACTTCAGAAAAATGCAAAATACTATGAAAAACAAGATCGTAGTATTATTGAAAAAATCTGAGCTTATTAAGGAAAAGAATAAGAAGAGAAAGATAAGAAAATCTCAACTTTTAATATTCCTTCATTTGCTCAATTTATTGAGGACAGTCATTGTCAGTAATTGTTCAGTGATGAGGAACTCGGAGTTTTGAAAGGAAGGTAAGCAAGTAAACTGATTACATGGAGAGGAAAGGACATTCTACCATGAGAAATGTAACTAATTCTACCTGGGAAAATAAAAGTAGGCTTCTCAGAAGTGGTGACATTTGAACTGGATCTTGATAGAAGAATTGGAGTTTGCATGCAAGAGACCAGAAACGTCACCATAGCACTGAAGAATTTAGGACTGAGGGAAAAAGTACAAATATATCTTGGAGTTTTGTAAGCAGGACAAGGTGAGTTTGGGGATTTCTGAGGCATCCAGTGAACATGCAAATGACTTGTCTCAGTAGTATGTAAATAAGTGCTTTTTTAAAAGCTGCTTTTGGAAAAGGACTCAAGACTAATTGGTTTCAAAATTCTGTACATGTGGCAGACTCCAGGCTTAAAGTTCTGACAAAGCCTATTTTTATAACTAATTTCTGTTTTATTTTTTCATGTGAAATATTCACATTTTTTAAAATCCTTATAATATTTTAAATGATAAGAATTTTTGATGAATGGTGAAAACTAAATAATAACATCTTGACCAGATTGATCTGGTCATCAAAACATCTTGATCATGTTTTTTTTTTCCAACTGAAAGATGTTGTATTTCATTGTTCGAGTTTTTTTTTTTTTAATACTATTACGAAGTGAATTTATTTATTTATTTATTTATTTATTTATTTTTAAAGATTTATTTATTTATGCATACAAGAGCTGGGGTACAGGCAAAAGATGCAGGGGGTGAGAAGATTCACCAGAGACAAGAGTGGGGAGCAGAACAGGCAGACTGAGTGAAATACACTGCTGAGGGGAGCAGTGGGTGAGACAGGAGAGGTCTGCTGTGCCATGTGGGTTGCTCCCTGGCCAGCCAGGGATTGTACTCATGCTACAGAGGCTGCGGATTGCTTCATAGTGCGATGCTTAACCCCTTGCGCCACCAGAGAGGCCCTATTCGAGTTTTTTAAAAAACCATTAAGCAAGTCATAACAACCAAGTCACCCCTCCTTTCCTAGCTACAAAGTTAGCTTCACATGAAACTTTCACTGATGGAAAGGCCTTCTTAATGCTCTGGGAGCACTGACAAATCTTTCTAAAAGCAACCCAAAAGTGGGTTAAAAGTCAGATTTCTCTGTGCCCTTTTGTTGCTTAAATTCTAACAGTGGGGAAGAGTTTGCCCACCTGTCAGAATAAAAGTGAAAGCTAACATTTGATGAAATTCAATGAAATACAAAAGCCTGAGATCTCTCAGTTCCCTAATCTAATGGAAGTGCTTAATAAGTGGCAAGAGATTAATCAAAATGAACATGAAAAGACCCCCAAATCCAAACTCAAGAGGAAAAGAAAATAAATGCCATTAGAAATTCACCAGAATCTTGACCTCATGGAAGGTCTGGCTGATGAAAAATAGCCCAGGATGCATCAGTATGGTGTGAGTTAAGACAGACTGCTGCTAAGATTACAATCTTTTCTCAGGGAAATTTTCAAGTAAACCTGGGAACTGTAATGTGTACATTGAAATTTTATAATGATATGTGCCAATAAACAGAGAGTGGACCTTATGGATTCCCAAAAAGAGGAAGACTGAATGTCAGAACTAAAATTTAATAATACCCAAATAGAAATAACACTCTACAAAATGTTCTCTAAAACTATATAAACAAAATAGTGTGATACTGATGAAAAAACTGGACCAATGAAACCGAAAAGGGAGTTTGGAAATAGACTCATAGGCATGAGAAGTTAGCCTGTAATAAAGGTGCTTTTTCAAATCAGTGGACGAAGGACAACCTGGTCAATTAGAAGTATTGGAACAATTGGCTATGTGTTAGGAAAAAAAGACCAGACTGTACACAGAAAGCCAAAAGGAATTCCAGATGGATTAAGAGTGTAACTATTAAAAAAAAAAATAAAGCTCTAAAAATATGACAAGAATATATATGGGAATGTGCTTATAAGTCTCATGCAGAGTTGGTTATCCTGAACAAGAAAAAAGTTCACAAATCATCAAGGGAAATATTGATAATTTTGACTAAGTCATAATTAAAACCTTGTGTCTCATTTTAAAAGACTCTACAAGTTCAAAGACAGGCAGGAGACTAGTATAAAATATTTGTAACATATGTTACAGTCCAAGAATTAATATAACTGGTAAAATGTTATCTCTGTTTGGGTATTATTAAATGATATATAAAGATCCAGAATTTATTAAGAGAAAATAGAAACGGCCATTTATACACAGATGACTCTGGCACAAATTTTTATCCTCATTCCAGACCTCTCCTGTGAGTGCCAGACATCTGTGTTCACCCTCTACTTGACATATCTTGGATGTCTCAAAGGCTCTTCAAACTCACAGGACCCCAAAGGGAATGTGTGATCTTCCCACACATACCCAGTCTTCTCTAACATTTTTTTTCTCTGTGAAAAAGTCATTCTACCATTTTGATTTTTTCAACTAGAATTCACAGAATTGCTTGATTATACCAAATGGCCTGGGAATCAATTCTATTAATTAATTCTGTTAATTGCACCAGAAATCAGTCTAGCAGATTGATAGATCAGTCTACCAGAAAGCTATGAGTCGACCTTGGCCTCTCTCTATCGTTCATATCTAATTATTCACACAATCGTGTCTTAGCTTCATCCTCTTCACCATATCTCCATCAGCGCCGCCCTTATCTAAGCACCTGGTCTGGACTACTGCTATAGCTTTCTAACTGGTCCACCTATATCTACTCTGTCCTCCTGTATTCTGTTCTTCTCAATGTAGTCTAAGTGATCTATTCAAAAACAAATCCATTCCTAGCACTCAAGACTCTGGTCTTTGAAAGCCATTCTCCATTAAAAAGTACCAGGGCTCCTTAGAGAAATGGCTGATTCCAGATCTGGGGCATGAAATGCATGAGAATATCCATTTTTCCTAGCCAGGCATCAAGGAAGCTGTCAAAGACTAAGGGGTTATGTACAGAGTAAACAGGAACCACCTTAAAGAGCTCCTTGGCCTGGAATGGGGCAATTTGGGCATAAAAATTAATAACAAATGGATTAAAACACATTGAGCATATAAAATGCCTTGGGTTCAAATTAATATCAAAAAGAAAACACCAAAACAAACAAATTTATTGGTTGCCACTGGTAGTAGCTAGGTCATCAACATCTTACTTTGAAAATTTGTAACAAATGGGAAAAGACTGGCATAATTCTGTTTTAGGATTGCCAAATAGTTTTAGTTAATGGAAACAAGTTCTTTATAGGATAATTCTAGTTAATAAAAACAGGAGGAATGAGAGAATTATAAAATCACCACCTTTGCCCCTCCAAATGAAATGACTTGATACAGTTAATAATCAGCAAGGGATGCTAAAACCATTAAAAGAAAGGCTGCCATGGAACTAGACATCAGGGTGCCAAAGTACCACCCCATTGATTACTCATTGTTTGTGAAGGACAAATAGATCAGGCTGTTACTACCTGAATTCACTGGTCAATCTAAAGGAAGGATGACAGACATTATATGCTTTTTGATGTGAAGCAATATGAAGTACCCAGAATTGCCTATGAAATACTATATTCTCCAAACCATTGTACCTGAATTCAATCAAACCATTAGATCTAACCTCTCCTTCAGAGGAGATATGGGGCATAGTTAACAAGTTAAACACCATCATGAAGAACCAACCAGACTAATTCAGAAGGTGAATATTCCACAATACAACTGACCTGGTTGCTTTCAAAAGCCAATGGCATGAAACAAAAAGAGGGAAGGCAGACTTTTTTTTTTTTAAGATTTATTTATTTATTTATACAAGCACTGGGTACAGTCAGAAGCGCGGGAGGGTGAGAGAGTTCACCAGAGCCAGAACAGGGAACAGAACAGGCAGACTGACGAAATACACTGCTGAGGGGAGCAGCGGGCGTAGCAGGAGAGGTCTGTCGCACCATGTGGGACCCTTGCCGGCAGCCAGGGATCAAATAGGTGCTGCAGAGGCTGTGGGCAGCTTCGCAGCCCAGCACTCAACCGCTGCGCCACCAGGGGAGGCCCGAGGGCAGACTTCTGTAAAGTAAAAGAGATTAAACACAAGATGTAAGTCTTGTTTAGATCCTGACTCAAACAAGCTTTCTCAAATAAAAAGATATTTTGAGATCATTGAGGAATATGGCTTGGGTATTTCATGATGTCAGGGAAGTGTTGTTATTATTAGATGTGATGAGGATGATAATGTGGTTGTATGAGAAAACATTCTCACTCTTTTTTTTTTTTTCACACAATTTTTTTTTAATATATTCAAGAAGACAAACACTGAAATTGGTTAACAAAAATCAGGACTGAATATTAACTAGTGCCATTAAAGTGGCAGTAGCAAATATAAAATACAAAAGCTATTTAGACTTTATAAATGACAAATCTTCACTAAAAGGGCTATGGTCTGGTTACTTGGTCTCTGCTGAGGCAGATGTGGCCTCTTGAGAGGTTTTAGCCTCTTCTGGCACAGCGACAGGTCCTGCCTGAGTAGTAGTGATATCAGTTCTCACTCTTTACATATTTGCATACTGAAGGTTTTAGAAGTCCTGTGTCATGGTTTGTTTCAAAATGTATCAGTTTAAAAAGAGAGAGAAGTAGAGGGATAGCTGAATCAAGTGTGGTATATGTTAACAGCTGTTAAATTGGGGTAGTGGCTATATGGTGCTTTGTTAAATTTATTTTCTATCCTTTTTGAGTATGTTGAAAATTTTAATTGAGAAAGGTTTTTTTAATATGTAAAAACAATGCACATCTGGTGCCGTCAATTTCCTACCCAGTGTCTATGCAAGGCTTCCCATGGTCCTTCAGATAAAGAAAGCAGTCTTTACTGTGGCGTATTTGATCGTCTAGGGTCATCTCACACTACAAGGCTTGCCTTGTAGAAGTCAAGAATTCAGTTGGAGAAGTGAGGGAGATATTTGGTGTCACATAAAATTTAATTTTGCAAGACAGCCCGTATAGGAATTGATCACATTCTCTGTAGCCCTAAGCCATTCATTTCTCAGCTGCCAGTGGGCCTGTGATGACACCTGTTACGAGGGTCCAGGCCACGCCAGTGAGCACAAGTGAGAGGTCTGTCAAAGCCCATATTTCAGCTCACAGGACTGAAAAAAACAATGAATTTTTGGAAAAATCTTACAAAGGGCTGTCTTGAAGATCCTTCTTTGAAAGGCATTTTGGGTTCCTTCCTTTGCCATCTGCCACTGCCCTACTCTAGACCAGCATTGTCTCGCCCCTGGACTATGGCAGCTGCCTTCCAACTGGTCTCAACCTCCAGTTTCCTCCACTGCAATCCATTTTCCATATGGCAGCCAGAATGACTTTCTACACTGCAAATGTAAGCATGTCACTGCTCTGCCTAAGCGGCTTCCTGTTGCTCCTTAGAGAAATCCTGAACTCCTCAACAGGCTTGGAAGGCCTTCAAGGTTTCATTCCCTCCCTCCAACCTCGTCTCTTCCCACTTCCCCCTCTGTTTCCCCACCCTCCATCTCAGAGGCTTTTGACATGCTGAACTGTCTTCAGTTCCTCAAAGAATCTTGCTTCATTTGTATCCTCAGCATCTGTTAGAGGCATCTGCCAGTGCCCAGGGAGTACTAGTAGTTGGTGGGTAGCTGTCAAATGAGTGAATGAATGGTGCTCTATGAGCATAGCCTCCCTAAACAGCCTACCTGCTTCCACCCTCTTCTCCTCTAATCCCTGCTAGGCTTATTTTTCAAAACACCACAGTCATCATGCTAAAAACATTTAATTACTGCCGATTCTTACCAGATCAAGTGCAGAAGTTTTCAAGGGCCTCCATATTTTTTCTTAAGCCATTTATCCAATTTTGTATTACCAGCAAGATTTTCTTCCTCCAGAAATGATGTATAGCTGTTTTTTTCTTTCTTTCTTTTTAAAGATTTATTTTTTATTTATGCAAGAGCTGGGGTACAAGCCAAAGGCACGGGAGGGTAAGAGGATTCACCAGAGACAGAGTGGAGAGCAGAACAGATAGACGAACCAAAAGCACTATTGAGGGGAGCAGCAGGCGAGGCAGGAGAGGTCTGCTCGCCATGTGGGTTGCTCCCTGGCTGGCCGGGAATTGAACCAGTACTGCAGAGGCTGCAGACAGCTGCACAGCACTACGCTCGACCCGCTGTGGCACCGGGGAGGCCCTGTGTAGCTGGTTTTTTCTCAGAAAAAAAAAATTAAATTGCCCTGGGTATCCCACCAGCTTTCATTTGCAGAGCGTATAGGAGACTAGGTGGGCATAGAGCCCTGGGTCCTCCAGCTGTCCTAGACAAGCCCACCATAGATGAAGGGGAAAAAGAGGACATCCTCTTTTCTGTTTTTGTTTTTGTTTTTGTTTTTTGGCTACACAGTAGAGAAATAAAGGAGAAGGTGAAGAGCAGGAGCTGATGCTGTGACTGGAAGCACAGCTGACATCTAGTTTCCATGGCTACAATGGCCTTTTGACACCTGCCAGGCTGACTAGATCCCAGGTCTTGGGCGCATAACCCTGCGCATCTTCAGGACTGTGTTTGCCAGCAGTGCCACTGACGCAGCAGGGACGTGGCTTCCACCGCACTCCCACCTTCCCGAGTGGCAGTGAACAGCAGACCTGTGTTCGGAGAGGACGGTGGGAAATGTTGTTTTTAGCTTTTTAACCCCTGTGGTACAGCACACACATGAGAAGGGGGTTGAAATGCATGCCAAATGCCAGCTGACCATACCAACCAAACTGGCAGAGGTAGAAGCACACAACAATGGCGGCAGCAGCAGGAAAATGCCAATGACTTTGAACCTTCTTTGTTCTCATGAACAAATCTGTGACAAAGCTTGATTGTCACCAGATGATGTATTTTTCATCACTGAAGCTTTTGAGGCTTAGCCGACTAACATTAGATGAGATAGGTAAGTTAAACTTCTATCACTTTAGACACCGTCAAACTCAATAATCACGTTGAGGTAAGAACAGCATATTCATTTTAAGAGAATAGAAGATTTTCATCTAAAGCAAATCAAGTTTTCATGCTTTCAAGAATATTATGGCATCTGTCACTGGACTAATAACATATTGCCCAAGAAATCAATTTTAGCAAACAGATAAAAATTTTTTGCCATCAGCATACTGATTTAGTGCTTGTAGTTAGCATATTAAGTGTTATATGTTGTATGTAACTGTTTGACTCTAAAGGGATTGAAATACCCTCTTCACTCAGTAGTCTTGTCTACATGATTAACTTAACAGACTTTTCATTATAAATATACAAAGATATGCTTCAGCTCAACCACAAAGTTAATGTTACTTGTGTAGTCATTAAGTTTAATTGTAGTCATTAAATGTGGTGGCTGCTATAATGATCATTTGAGAAAATATTATTCTATTACTGTAACCAACAGTCTGCATCCATGTATTGTCTCTGAGTTCTCAGTGGGTGAGTGAATAAATCTGTGCCCCTGCTTTTAGGCAGGCGGTGTGGCATAGGGCAAGGATCTGATTGACTTCAGGGGCCTCCCTTTACCCTACTAGCCACTCAGTCTTGGACCTTGAGCAGCTGTGTTTAATTGTACCTTTATTTTCAACTTAGAACAAACTGAACATGAGCCCAAAGCAGTCAGTCACAAAAGAGGAAAAACCCAGATGGGCCTCCCTGGGGGCGCAAGGGACTAAGATGCAACCTTTGAAGCTATCCGCAGCCGCTGCAGCAGACCTCTCCTGTCTCCCCGCTGCTCCCCTCAGCAGTATATTTCACTCGGTCTGCCTGTTCTGTTCCCCTCTCTGTCTCTGGTGAGTCCTCTTGCCCCCCACACCTCTGGCCTGTACCCCAGTTCTTGTATGCATAAATAAACAAATCTTTTTTTAAAAAAAGAAGCCCAGATGTAAAGTCATGTAAAGCACCAGCGTCCATGAGGTAAGAACCCCGATGATTCAAACACTGAAAATCACCGTGTAGAATATGATGTTTGAGAAGATATCTCATTTGGATCCCCTTGCAGCTGCAAACCTCAGCCTGGTAACCTATACACGTGGTGTCTACGTGTTGGGCATATGGGTTAAAGTCCTCTTTTGCCTGCTGCTAAGTTTGTGCCTGTCACAAACACCTCTTTTGTCACTATGTCACATGGTAGTGACAATTTTAAAGGAACTCAATGACTGTGAAATCGCGATTTTTAAGCTCTGGAAGTTTTGACATTTGCTCCATCATTATGTCATTAGTGGGAAACCACAGAAGGAGAGGTAAAATCTGCTTCTATTTTGGTATCCACACACAACAATTAAGTCGGTGAGCAGCAGGAGCGCTTGTCTCTGTGGCTGTACCATCTGGGGTTTTGTCTGTATCACACCCAGGCGTATGTGCCCGGCAGTACTAACATACTTTGCCCAAGCACCCACCAAAAGAGGGTGGTTTTGAAGGTGGCCAGGCGAGAACCAAGACATCAGCGCTACAAAGCTGCCATCCATGCAGACAACATTTGCTGGAAATAGTCTCCTAGACAATATGAATATTAAGGCACACATTCTAATTTTCTCTGCCTTGGAACTGCCTGCAAGTACCGAGGGAGACATAAGCATGACAGACAGAGCAATGGCTGCCAAGTTGATGTTCGAAATAACAAGGCATCAAGAGTATGAGCAGGACCACAAAGAAGGAGTTTTAATTAGAGTACACTGGTAATTAAAATAAAAAATGAAATAGAATCCACAAAAGAGATTGACCTACAGAGATTATATCCTGGGAGAATTTCGGCCGTTCTACTTGATTATAATTACATTTCTGAAATAGAAGCCTACCAACAGGATTTGAATAGATGGCTTAGATAAATCTTTGCTCCACTGACACATTTTACTAGTGACAGTCTCAGTCTGCAAAATTTGAAGGTGATAACAAGGTGGTAAAGAAGTCTTCTAAAGGGGATTGCCAAAAAAGAGATCCAAAACGATTGTGTTAATATAATTAAAAAAATTTTTGTTTCTCTTTTTGCTTTTTTAAAGATTTATTTTTATTTATTTATGCATACAAGAGCTGGGGTACAGGCCAGAGGAGTAGGAGGTGAGAGGATTCACCAGAGGCAGAGTGCGAAGCAGAACAGGCCAAACTACTGAAATACACTGCTGAGGGGAGCAGCAGGTGAGACAGGAGAGGTCTGCTGCACCATGTGGGTAGCTCCCTGGCCGGGAATCAAACTCATGCCACAGTGGCTGGTGATAGCTTGATAGCTCTGAGACATTAACCCCTGCAATACCAGGGAGGCCCTGTCTCTCTTTTCTGAGAATAGGTGTCACAGTTTATGCCATTGGTAGTAAAGAAGACCAAGCACATTTTAAATTTCTTCCCTCTTTTGAACTCTTAGGTCAAATTTTCTGTCAAATTCGTCTTGTCTCTTTAGCTTGCCAGGTTAAAGCAAGTATCTGCATTGATGACAAATAGGATATTTCTGTATGTTTCACAGGAAAGATCAGGAACAGTGAAAAATATAACTAATTTCTAAACAACCCCCATTTCCACATCTTTTTATATTGCCTGGCATGGGCCAGTGACAGATGGTTTTTTTTTTTTAAAGATTTATTAATTTGGGCCTCCCCTGGTGGCTCAGCGGTTGAGCGCTGGGTTGCGAAGCTGCCCGCAGCCTCTGCAGCGCCAGTTCGATCCCCGGCTGCTCCCCAGCCACCGGAGGAGGGTCCCACGTGGCGCACAGACCTCCCCTGCCGCCCGCTGCTCCCCTCAGCAGTGTCCTTCGGTCCTTCTGCCTGCTCTGCTCCCTGCTCTGGCTCTGGTGAATTCTCGCACCCTCCCGCGCTTCTGACTGTACCCAGTGCTTGTATAAATTAAAAAAAAAAAAAAGATTTATTAATTTATACAAGAACTGGGGTACAAGCCAGAGGTGTGGGAGGGTAAGAGGATTCACCAGAAGCAGAGCAGGGAGCAGAACAGGCAGAAGGACCGAAGTACACTGCTGAGGGGAGCAGCAGGCGAGACAGGAGAGGTCTACCACGCCATGTGGGACTCTTCCTGGCTGGCCAGGAATTGAACCCACACTGCAGAGGCTGCAGACAGCTTCACAGAGCAGTGCTCAACCCGCTGCACCAGCGGGGAGGCCTGACAGGTGGCTTTTTGAATAATAATACTGTAGTACTTTCCTGAGGCTGTTGTAACGAATTCCCCCAAATTTGATGACTTATGACAACAGAAATTCATTTTCTTGCAGTGCTGGAGGTGAGAAGTTTGAAATCAACTTCACTGATCCAAAATTAAGGTGTCAGCAGAGCCATGCTCCCTCTGGAAGTGCTAGGGGAAAATCCTTTTCTTGCTTCTTCCACCTTCTGGTGGCTGCTGGAATCCCTTGGCTTGTGGCAGCATCACTCCAGCCTCTGCCTCCATCATATTGCCTTCTCCTCCTCTGGCTGTGTGTAATCTCTCTCTGCCTCCCTCACCCCTGTGACTGTATTTAGGGTCAATCCAGAAAATCCAGGACTATCTCCCATCTCAAGTTCCTTATCTTAGTTATATCTGCAAAGGCTTTGCCATATAAGGCAGTGTTCTCAGAAGGAAGCCTCTCTACTCCACAGCAACAGCAACTCTAAGGGCCATATAAGGAGGTGCTGCCTTTACTTCTAGGGGGAACACATGTCCTATCATGAAACTGTGTTTCCAAATTGCCTTTTTGTTGTTTACAAATAAACCCATTTTGTTGGAGAGATAACTGGTTCTTTTTGAGGTCAGCATTCCTGCAGCACTTGACTCCACTCCCCCAGCCCATTAGTGACTGATTTGTTCAAGGAACAGTCAGGACTCAAATAAAGCCCCTTAGTGAAAGGTTCGGTGCGGTAAAGAAAAGGAGAGCCAGGCTAAATTTCTCAAAGGAAGGGAAAATTTATTGCACCCGGGGCGGACCTCACGGACCCAAGGTGGGGTGACGAGAGGTCAGGTGGGAGACTGGGTTCATATGGGGGGTGGGGGGAGGGGTTTGTAGGGGCGAAAAGATTTGTAGGGCTGGGGGGTGGAGCAGTTTCATTGTCTGAATTCTCTAGACAGGCTTCCGCATTCCTGTTCCCAGGTGGGCTTCCTGGTGGGTTTTTGCATTCCAGCCTCCTGCATGGACCTTTCACTTAGAATGCATCGAAATCACGTGTATGTGTCCTGGCAATGAGAGCCACTCTCATTTTCCTTGGATCTCAAGCTGCAATGCCATAAGCCTAAAGGTCTCACTGATCTTGTTCCCAATCACATGGAAGAAACCAGGATAAATTAGGAGAGAATGAAGCCAAACAGAGAAAGGAGCAAAGCTAAAAGTTGGAAATAGAGAAAGCCTTGCTAACATCTGGAGGGCCCCTGGATCCTTCATGCCTGAAATTCACCCCGGAATTTCCCAGGGACACAAGCCAGGACATTTCCTCCTTTTTACTTAAGCCGGTTGACTTGGATTTGACTCTTTGCAGCTGAAAGGCGCTGGACTTAGGCACAGCTTGAGGGACCTCTTAGGAGCAAACTCAGCCTAGAGGAACAGAGGATGGAACTTGGTGCAGTGACTGAGCCTTAGCTATGCAAGGAGTAATCTCCAGAAAGAAATTGCTCACTCAGTTTGATCTCCTGACAGAACCAGGTCTAAGTCCTATCGGAAAGGTAGAGGGTTGTTGTTTTTTCAGTGGAAAAAATGGTCTAATTATAAACTCAGTAGGACTTTGGGGCAAAAGCAATCCAAAATCTGTGTCCTTGTGTTGGTGGGGTGCTTGAACGTGACAGTGGTTCACATCAAGTGAAGGGAGAGGCGCTTTCTGCTTCAGCTGCACAAAATCTGGTGGGGGCTTTGGAGAACCCTAGCCGGGAGCCACAGCTAATGCTTTAGCTAGAGGGGCTTTCTGGGTGGACACCTGATGTTGGGTGTGGCGTGTAAATATTCCTGCTAGAGATGATCACTTTCCAGACCTGGAGAGAGAAAGATGGCCCCTCTCTCGCATCTTTCCTGTAAAGGCAGGACAGGACACAGTGCAGGTTCTCTGATCCCATGCAGACCGGGTAAAGGAGGAATCAGAGTCCTCAGTGGTTTTGCAGGTCTTTTATTGGGGTTCACCAGGCATATGGCAGGCAGGGGTGCTGGCTGGGGGGCTGGGAGGCTGGCAGCCCTCCCAGCCCCCAGCAAGTCTTCACTCTATCTGGGCTCTCTGGTGTTCGTTCTGCTGCTTCTCCTCTCTTTCAGCTTCTGCTTCGGCTTCTGCTGCTGCTGCTGCTACTGCTGCTGCTGCTGCTGCTGCTGCCGCTGCCGCTGCTGCTGCTGCTGCTCCTCCTCGCGTCCCCCCCCCTCCCCCCGTGACGCCGCCCTTAAAAAAGCACAGTCTTAGCTCAGCTGAATCCCATCTACCTATGCCCACACCCTATTCCAGGTGCCCGCCATCAGGCATGCATTCAGGGCAAGGATCCATCATCTATCCTGATGGCGGAAGGGCAGAAAAGCCTGATATTTTCTTTACCCTACATTTCCCCATGTGACAACTGGAAGCTTCTCTGAGCTTTGGGAGAGAGGATTCAACTGCCTAGGGGCAGTTGAGCTCCTTACAGCAGCAACCTCCAGTCCCACCTGGATTTTGTACTCTAGCCTCTTCCCTGGGATCTCTCATTACATAGTATAGTTTCTGCCAAGGTCCAGATACAGAGCTATGACCCCTACAGACGCTTGAAAAATAATGATGGGGTGAATGCCTTAAAGGGGAGCCAAGTCTACCACCACAAATACGCCTCTTTGGCATAAAGATTATTTTGAGCAGACTATTTTTTAAATATAGTAGACGTAAGAAAACGTCTGAAAACCGGCAGAAGTTACCTTTCTGTAAGAGACATTTACATTTCTGAGCGAAATCTCCATGTGTAAAGATGCCCCCCCACCTACCCACCCAAACCAGGAAGAAGAGGATGAGTGCAGATCTAGAAATTCTTCTCAATGAAAAGGGCCGGGACTTCAATCTGCAAAACGAACTTACCCTCCTTAACTGTGCTTTGCCTGATAACCCGCCCTGACTGCACCCCTCCCTAAACGCCTTCAGTCTTCAGCTGCAGAGGGTAATGTAATGTGATGGTCTGGGCTGTTACAGGGAGTTACTTGGTTTTCCTGTGTTAGTAAACTTCTATTTGATTTTCTCTTGGCTTGTCTCAACCAAGCACCTAGAAGGATAGAGGGAAAATTCTTTTTCCTCCCCAGATAAGACTAATGGAATGAAATCATTTCTGGCACCATCAAATAAAGACAACAAAACTTGATCATTCAAGTGCTCCAAGAAATTCTAAAATCCTTATGTAAATGCTCCCAGAGAATCTGGAGGCTTTTACCATTTTTTCCTGATATAGAACTGCGGACGTGTATTAGTCTTACTAAACAAAACATTCCAAGGAAACAACCACGGTTCGCAAGGAGAGAAGAAACCGAGTTGATAAAATGCACGAAGTAATTTTCAGGTCCCTTCCACTTCCTGACAGAAGATGGCGCTGTGGGACAACGCTAAGCCACCTTTCTCCGCGGGGCTGGGAGGAATCCGGGAAACAACCAAATCTTGTGCGGGATTCACTTCTGTTTAAAATCTGCGTCTCAAAAAAAAAAAATCTACGTCTCTAAGAAGGGTTGTTTATAAGAAATCCGCTGCCCAAGCTCGTGCGCAACTCCGGTTTGTCCCCTCACTATCAAACATGATCCTTGTAGCAGCAGCGGCGCAGGCATCACCCTGTTAGAAATACCGAATCTCCGAGCCGGCTAAGACAGAATCCACTCCGTGGGCAATGTCTTCTTAGCCGACCGTTATGTAGGCGTGCAGGCGTTTGCCAGTGTCACGAAGCAAGACAAAGCAAAATAGTCTCTGTCCCCTTTAAGAAAAAAACTGTTCGTGTAAAATACCAGCTAAATGAACTTGCGGGACGTGCTGCTTCCAGCCAGCAGATGGCACTGTGGGACAGCGCTAAAGTCACCTCCTGTAGTTTGCAGAAAGCCGGGGAAACATGATCCCAACGCAGCAATTTCGCAGGATCTGGAACTATTTAAAGGCTGCATCTCCCAGATCAGAAGATTAGGGACTCCTCTGGATGAGGAAAAACAAAATAAGCCCGTGGAGGAAGTGATTTAAAAGAAGACAAGGACTTGCCTCTGGAAGTGGAGAAAGAAGCCTCATTTTAAGTGTTAAGTGTCAGGCTCTCTGAAATTGTCTCCTAAAATCCCTGGCTAGCATTCCAGCTCTTTGCATGACTGATTCAAACACTAACGCTCCTAGGAGGCAACACATTTCACCATCAGCAAAGGCTTTCTGGGCACTATTTGTCTCCTGGCTTTGTAATAAAAGTTACTCCCTGGCAGCAAAGATACCCCCCAAATACATAAAACTTGCCAGCAGGCTGGGAGAAGCTAAAATATGACCATCTGGAGAATAAGACGGGGTGGGACCCTCTGGGCACAGGTTTCCAGGGAGAGGACTCTGGAAGGACAGAG
Source organism: Talpa europaea (assembly GCF_964194135.1). Lineage (NCBI taxonomy): Eukaryota > Metazoa > Chordata > Mammalia > Eulipotyphla > Talpidae > Talpa > Talpa europaea. The sequence continues at coordinate 8,608,868 of NC_140081.1, forward strand.
ACTGGGCTCCAAATGTGAAGTCCCAAGGGCCTGGTCAGGGGCATTTGCCACTGGAGGGGGGCAGGAGGGCTCCCCTCCCCCAATCCAGATACCCAGGGTTGGAGACAGACAGGAGCCGGTTCCTGTCCCTCCATGAGAACGCTTGCTGGTCAGCCTGAAAACTGACTCTATTTTGTCATCTCTCTTGTGGCCTTGGCCTGGCCTACTCTCAGGCCCCATCACGGGAAGGCCCGATATGGGGTCACTGAAAACTAGGAAGAGCAATAGCCATACCACACCGAAATTCTACTTCCAGGAGTCTCCCCAGATAGAGTTGCCAGACTTAACAAAACACATGGGACCTCCAGCTAGATCTGATTTACGGATAAACAATATTTCTTTTTTAGCATAAGTATGTCCCCATGCAATATTTAGGACAAGGTTATATTAAGAAATTATTTGGTGTTTTTGTGAAATTCAAATTTCACTGGGCTTTCTGTACTTGATCTGCAATCCGACTGTCGAGAAATTCTCCCACGCGGGTGAAGGAGACGTGCAGAGAGATACTCATCACAGTCTGGTTATGTAACAGAGAGAAGCAGAAACAGCCTAACTAGGCCTCCCCTGAGGAAACACAGACTCAGCCAAACCACAGCCTGTTAGGGAGGGAGTGAGGGAGAGAGGGGCTCTCTCATCTCACCTCTCACCCCTACTGTGCCTCCCCTAGGCAGAGTCCTACCTCCTGCCAGTGTGCGAGGGAGCCTGGATTGGCTCCAGGTCTGTCTCCAGTGGTGTGCCTGGGGTAGGATGCTTCCCAACTTCACATTCTGTGTTGCAGGAGCACAGGGGGAAATCCCCATCCTCTGGGTTCTAAACTAGTAAACAAAACAGCACCAGCAGGGTCAGCCCAGGAAAAGCAACTCGTGTGATGATGGAGAGCACCAGAGGGCTGCACTGCCCTGTAGGTCCGGCTGTAGGGAGGGGTAGGCCGATTTGAGGGGTCTGTGACACCAAGGAGAGAGAAAGGGCACTGCCCATGGTGAGGAGGTCCTGAGGTCATCTTTTATACTCAGAGTAGAGGTGAGATTCTCAGAGAGAGGACTTATCTGGAGGTAAACCTTCACCTGAATGACAGTTTCCAAGCTACCTTCATGAAATAGAAGGAATGATTGGGCAAAAGCTTAGGCAGTAATGGGTCTCCCCGGTGGCGCAGCGATTGAGCGCTGGGTTGCGAAGCTGCCCGCGGCCTCTGCGGCGCCGGTTCGATCCCCGGCTGCTCCCCGGCCACCGGAGGAGGGTCCCACATGGCGCGCAGACCTCTCCTGCTGCCAGCTGCTCCCCTCAGCAGTGTACTCGGTCTTTCTGCCTGCTCTGCTCCCCGCTCTGGCTCTGGTGAATTCTCTCACCCTCCCGCGCTTCTGACTGTACCCAGTGCTTGTATAAATACAAAAAAAAAAAAAAAAAAAAAAAAAACTTTCAGTCCTTTTAAAAAAAAAAAAAAAAAGCTTAGGCAGTAATGATCTCAGCTTTGATTAGGGAAGGAGGAAGGACTCAGATAAGGACAGAAGTTTCTCCTCAGCCTCCAGGGATTTCATTGCTCTTCGTTCTAAATACTCTGCATGCCAGATCTGGGCCTCTTCATGAAACCAGTTCTGAAATTCTTGGGGTGGTCTGATAAGGGCACCTCCAGTGACATCACATCAGTAAGTTGAAATTGGCCAAGGTTGGAGTATTTACACCATGGAAATCAACAAACAGGACAAATCAGGGTTACCACCCCCACCTCCCCATTGTAGCCTGGCTGGCTGTTACATTGCCTTTTCTCTGTGAAACACTAAAAATTTTTAACAATGTTATCTGTTGTATAGATAGTTGTTAAATATAGCTTTTGGTATTATCTATCTGTGCTTGCCTGGCACTGAGCATACAGAGATGCAGAGAAATCTGACATTTCCACATGTTGATGCAAGAAATGTAGCTGTGGTGATGGCGGGTTGACGCCCCCAGCTGTGGAACTGGTCATGGGTAGCTATGTCACGGTTCCCAAGCGGGGAGGAAACTTGGGAAGATCCTGGAAACACTTCAAGGGAGAGTGGGAATGAAATGGACCTAGATGCTGGCCAGGATCTGTAGAGTGGGCAGGGAGAGGTTTAGCGCTGCAACCTGGAAAAGTGGGGTGTCTGGAAGCACAGATGTCTAAGAGGAGACACCTTGGATGGCCAACAGGGTCCAGTGTTGTGTGGGTCAGAAGTTCTGGCCCTGGAAGGTGAATGGGTTGGAGCAGGACTCCATGAAACCTGAAACTTCTCTCCATCTGGATCATTCCACTGGTGCCTCCACCTGCCAGGCAAGAGCAGCCTGCAAAAGGCCCCCAAAGTCCCTAAGGAGCCTGAATCTTTCTTTGTAGAGCGTGGGCAGTCCTAGCTTTTCTTAGCTAAGCAGTGACAGGATCCAAGCTGTGATTTAGGCAGATCCGCTTGGCAACTCCACACAGGGTGGACTGAAAGGTAGAGAGAACCAGAGACAGGAGAAATGGTTCAGAAGTCAAAGCCATTTTTGAAGCCATGTGGAGGCAGCGGCCTGACCTAGGATCGTGGCCCTGGGTGTGACAATAGGAAAGAAATAAAAGGAAGCTGGAAAATTAATGACAGAAGGGGGTAGCTGTTGCCTCTAGAAGATGAAGGAGAAATTGATGAGGGGCTCCAAATGGTGGGGGAAGAGCTGCACCACTAAGGACAATATGCAGGTCTGGAGGAGCTTGTAGCTTTGAGAAGATGAGAAATTCATGTGTATAAAATTTTTAAAAACATTTATTTTTATTTATTGATGCATACAAGAACTTGGGTGTAGGCCAGAGGTGTGGGGGGTGAGAGGATTCACCAGAGACAGAGTGGGGAGCAGAACAGGCAGGCTGACTGAAATACACTGCTGAGGAGAGCAGCGGGCAAGACAGGAGAGGTCTGCTGTGCCATGTGGGTAGCTCCCTGGCTGGGGATCGAACTCAGGCTGCAGTGGCTGTGGATTGCTTCATAGTGCTGCATCTTAATCCCTGCACCACCAGGCAGGCCCTCATGTGTACAAATTTTGAGCTTAAAGTTACATCTAAGTGGTCAGACTATGAAACGGGTGATTAGAGACAGCAGGCGTAAGAGTCAAGTCACAGCTGCCAGACTCTGTTGGGTGTTGTCTCAAAGTCCCAGCATTGAACATCCTTTTTGAGATGAATGATTGAGGGGGAATGTGCACCAAAGAGCCTTTCTTGGGGAAGGAAGAGTAAGAAGCTACACGGAGCTAGAGAAAGTGTGAACTGAAACTGCGTCAAAGGAGGAAGCAGACGGTGGGAAAACGTGGCCTGCCTGGGAGGTCACGCTGCCCAACACAAGAGGCCATCAGGTCTCCATGACCCGTCGATCACTTGCCCACTTAGCACCCTTTGGGCAGGACAGCAGCAAGTCTAGAGAGTGTCTAATGGTCTCCAGCTTCCTCTCACCTCTGGCCAGTCTCAGGTGCCCAAGACCTGAAACCTTCACCAAACTTTAATTCTCTCGGAAAGCTGACCTTTTACCAGTTCTCATTTCTCATCTGCCTCTGAATGGCACAGTAACTAAGTGTGTCTTTCTCTGCAGCCCACAGCACATGTCTTGGCCCTTTATTGGTCATCAAATACAGTTGCCCGAAGAACATTCTGGAATCACAGGCCTGGGTTTCAATCCGGGCTCCATCAATTACTATCTAAAACTGTGAGCTAATTACTGAACCTGCCATGTTTGATTTCTCAGGAGGGCCTAAGACAATGATTAGTGCAGTTAACATTTACTGAGCTGAATAAGGTTTTGCAAACCCCCTGATTCCACATGTCATTTCTACTTTGTCTCCATGTTTTCGTTCTGTCCACACTGTGCTGTTTTCAGCTGAAAAGCAGGGACTAGTGGCCACATGGTCAAGAAGTAAAGCAGCCAAGAACCTAGAGAAAAGGGATGGTGACTGGAGGGGCTTTTCCAGGACAGTGAAGGGTGTGCGGCTTCAGAGTGGTGGAGGAAGGAACTGATGGAGATTCAAGAGCTAAAAGGGGAGGAATCTTGTGATCACTGGAAAGAGAACAGGAAGGATTTAAATCATGAACCCTGGGCCTCCCTGGTGGCACAAGGGGTTAAGCACCACACTATGAAGCAATCCGCAGTCTCTACAGCACAAGTTCGATCCCCGGCCAGGGAGCTACCCACATGGCACTGCAGACCTCTCCTGACTGACCCGCTGCTCCCCTCAGCAGTGTGTTTCTGTCAGTCTGCCTGTTCTGTCCCCCACTCTGTCTCTGGTGGATCCTCTCACCCCCCTGCACCTCTGGCCTGTACCCCAGCTCTTGTATGCATAAATAAATAAATCTTAAAAAAAAATCATGAACCCTAAGGGAAGGGGGTTTTGCCTTTCTTTTATTAAACACAATTTTTAAAGTTCTTTGGAAGCAACAAAAATCTTCTTAAACAGTGATTAACAGTAATTAGCTAAGAAAGCTCTCATGCCAAATACATTATTACTTAAATTGATCTTTTCACTGAATCCTTGGAGTTTTCGTGCATGAACCGGTAAAGGTATCTGTGCTTGTATCATACATGTATCTCTAAAAAAGCAAATGCAGTCAACTCAAGTGATTCTAGAATCTACTCAAGAGAAACTTCAAAAAGCTAAATGAATTACTGAAGTCACCTGGAGTATAGTCTGGTTCTTTGCTTTTTTTTTTTTAAGTTACAACTTTATTTAAAATTTTTTTTTCAAAACTATAGAAATGTTGGATGAATATTACAATAAGCTCCTGACCTCCTTTCCCCCAGATCTATTCATTGTCACCATTATGCCCTAAGTTTTATCTCCCTTCAGATATAGGTGCATACACATAAAATATGTAATAATATAAACATTACTCTTATTATTCATGTATGCATGTGTCATTTTCCGTTTCTCTTCATGGAGGAGTAGGGAAGAGAAGCAGATGGGCTTAAAGTGTTCTGGGAACTTTCTGGTATGCTTTTGCATAAAGTGGGTGTTATGGGTTGCATTATGGGATAAATGGGTTAAATCCCTTTCCCCATTCATTGGTTTCAGTCCCAGCCTCCAGCACCTCAACATGTGACCTTTATTTGGAAATGGGATAGTAGCACTGGTATGACTAGTGTTCATTTAAAAAGGGGACATTTGGACATAATTTTCTTCCTGCACACGAGAAGGAGGCCGTGCGAACATGAAGACAGAGATTGTAGTGAGACATCTCCAAGCCAGGGAACACCAAAGATTGCCAGCAGACACTGCCAGCTAGAGGAGAGGCAGGGAAACAGATTCCTCCTCACTGTTCTCAGAAGAAATCAGCCTGAGGTCAGAAGGGTCTCGGACCTCTGGCTCCCAGAGCTGTGAGTTTAGATTGGTTGTGGAAACAGAGGCCTCGTGGGGGGTGCTGGAATACAATAAATAATCTTCTTAACCCACACCTTCATGCAAGCTACTGTAAATAAATATAATTTAAAGGAAAACAGTGTGTTGATATAATCGTACAGTCTTTAGGAGAGGTTGCTTAGACCAATTCATTGCCCTAAGTCCTCTGTATCCGTCTGCTAGGGATACCAGAACACAGTACCCAGATTGGGTGCTTAAACAACAAAGGTTAATTTTTCTTACACTTCTGAGAGTTGGAAGTTCCAGATTAAGATGGCCACAGATTTAGTTTCTGGGGAGACCTCTCTCCTGGCCTTGTAGATGGCACCTTCTTGCTGTTTCCTCACATGGCCTTTCCTCTGTCCCTGTTTATCTCTGGAATCTCTTCCTCTTACTGTAAGGACACCAGTCCTATTGGATTAAGGCCCCACCCTAATGGCCTCCTTTAACCTTTTTTTTTTTTTTTTTTTAAATAGAGGCATGTTTTTTATTTATTTATTTGTTTTTGTTTATACATGCACTGGGTACAGTCAGAAGCGCGGGAGGGTGAGAGAATTCACCAGAGCCAGAGCGGGGAGCAGAGCAGGCAGAAGGACCGAAGCACACTGCTGAGGGGAGCAGCGGGCGGCAGGAGAGGTCTGCGCGCCATGTGGGACCCTCCTCCTCTCCGGTGGCCGGGGAGCAGCCGGGAATCGAACCGGCGCTGCAAAGGCTGCGGGTAGCTTTGCAACCCAGCGCTCAACCGCTGCGCCACCGGGGAGGCCCTGGCCTCCTTTAACCTTAACTACCCTTTGAAGGATAATTTAAAGTCTCTGTCTCCAGGGCCTCCCTGGTGGCGCAGGCGGTTGAGCTCCGAAGCACTGTGAAGCTGTCCGCAGCCTCTGCAGTGCGGGTTCGATTTTGGCCAGCCAGCGAGAATCCCACATGGCACAGCAGATCTCTCCTGTCTCGCCCGCTGCTCCCCTCAGCAGTGTATTTCACTCAGTCTGCCTGTTCTGTTCCCTGCTCTGTCTCTGGTGAATCCTCTCACCCTCCCGCGAATCTGGCCTGTACCCTGGTTCTTGTATAAATAAATAAATCTTGAAAAATAAATAAATAAATAAAGTCCCTGTCTCCAAATGCAGTTAAATTGGGGTTCAAGGCTCTCTCCTATAAATTTTGGCTTAATACAGTTCCATCTATTATACCCAGCCTATCAGAAATTCTGAGGCTGTCTTTGTAATAAAGAGAAAGAGCTGGAGAATTGAAAGACTCATGACTGGTTAATGTTACTTTGCAAAGGAGGGGGGGTCTCCCTGGCGGCGCAAAGGGTTAAGACACAGCACTGTGAAGGTATTCGCTGCCATTGCAGCAGGAGTTCGATTCCCAGCCAGGGAGCTGACCCACATGGTACAGCAGACCCCTCCTGTCTTGCCCACTGCTCCTCTCAGCAGTGTATTTCAGTAGATCTGCCTGTTCTGCTCCCCACTCTGTCTCTGGTGAATCCTCTCACCCCCCATACCTCTGGCCTGTACCCCAGCTCTTGTATGCATAAATAAATAAATCTTTTTTAAAATATTACTCTGCAAAAAGCGGGGCAAGAGCTGCTAGCAGGGAGAAGAACAGATTTAACTGGGGGCAGGAGGCAGCCAAATTGAGGGAAAATCACAGAGGTTAGATACTATAGCGAGATTTTTTTTTAAATTTAAGTGGAGAATGAGGACTTGAGAAATTTGTGACACTTACGTAAGGGGAGAGATATTGCAAGTGAAAATTGGATCCTAAGAAGTATTGTGGGAGTTGCACATTGGACCTGCGTTGGCACTCTCTCAGGGACTCCAGAGCAGTTTAGCTACTTTTGGAGGCTGGGCTGAGCTGCTTTGGATGGTACTCAGTATGTGGACTGGATTACATGGGGCACTGATTTTTATGTGGGTTACAAAAGAAGGGCCTTCCACAAAACTGGAAAGACGGTGTAAGGTGAGGTTTTAGCCCATGATTTGCACATCTTTATGACTCAGGTATCTGAGTAACAGACACCGCTGCAACTAGTTGCTTTCAACAGGACAAAATGCAAGGTAAACAAAGGTGAGTAGATTAAACGTTAAATATAGACAGAGGATTTCCCAGATGATGCCAATTAGATACCATAGCTCCCACAAATTATTTAACTATGACTAATTCTTTTCCCAGTTTGACATTTTGAAAGAAACCTTTTGGAGCTGTATTGCATCTGAAATAGAGGCAAAGAAACCTTTAGGTGCCTGAGTTACTATCCACCTGGTTGCAGTCATTTCAGAGGTAGGCACATTATGGTACTAAAACCTGATCCATTTTGAGCTGTGACAGATCTAAGGAAGGTACAATTGTGGGAAGCCAAGACTCAGAGGTGAAGCTACTTGTCCAGGGTCACCCAGCAGGTGAATCGCAGAGCTCAGAACAAGGCTGAGGATGTGCATGCCGAATCTAAGTCTGGGTCTCAAGACTGGCCTGCACATACCTTTCCTTTGTTATGCGTTCCCTTAATCTATAGAAATTTGCTACAGTTGAATTGATGAATGAAGGCATTTGACACGTGTTCTCTAAAACTCAAATGATAAGGGTTACAACCTTCGATTAATGCTTGATTTTATATATATATATATACACATAGACATGCATGTGCGTATGTGAAGAGGAGGAGGAGGAGGTTTTGTTCCAAGTTGATTTTTAAATCAATGGCATTTTCTCTCAGGATCAGGATTCTAAACATTGATTAAAGGGCCCAGGTCAGGCTGGAAAAGCCAACTTTCTTTCCAGCAGAGTAGCATCATAGAGTCCAAACACTGTTTTATGACAGCATTTCAGTGGGAAAATATGTTGAAGAGTCTGATTTGGAATACCAGAGATTAATTACCCTATAGGCCCTCCTTGCCTACCCTCCCACCTGCAGAGAGAGAAAATGGTCGTGTCCCTAACATCCAGTTGCAGATGGTGACTTGTGGGTCCAGGAGCAGAGGATTGCAATATGATAGGTGGTCAGAGATGGGCTGATGGGACTGGGCGCAGGTTCAATGCCCTGAGGGACAGTGGGAGTTGTAAGGGGGCATTTTATGGCACCTGGAATGTTCCCCCAATTCCTTCTGTGATCAAGCCCAGTGATCACCCATCTGCTTCCCTTCCTACTTTCTTTTCCCTGGTCCATTCGTGTTTCTTTATAGTCCTGTCCCTGAAGTAAGCACTTAACATTGTAGGAATTTAGTCACTTTTTTAAAAAGATTTATTTATTTATGTATACGAGAGATGGGGAGTAGGCCAGAGGTGCATGGGGTGAGAGGATTCACTAGAGAGAGTGGGGAACAGAACCAGCAGACTGACTGAAACACACTGCTGAGGGGAGCAGCGGGCTAGACAGGAGAGCTCTGCCTCGCCTTGTGGGTCACCTCCCTGGCCCGGGATCAAACTCTTTTTTTTTTTTTTTTTTTAAAGATTTATTTATTTATACAAGCACTGTGTACAGTCAGAAGCGCGGGAGAGTGAGAGAATTCACCAGAGCCAGAGCGGGAACAGAACACGCAGACCGACGAAATACACTGCTGAGGGGAGCAGCAGGCAGCAGGAGAGGTCTGTCGCACCATGTGGGACCCTCGCCTGCGGCCGGGGATCGAACCGGCGCTGTAGAGGCTGCAGGCAGCTTCGCAGCCCAGCGCTCAACCGCTGTGCCACCAGGGGAGGCCCTTGAACTCTTGCTGCAGTAGCTGAGGATTGCTTCAGAGTGCTGAAGCTCAGCCCCTTGTGCCACCAGAGAAGCCCCGGAATTTAGTCAATTTTAGCCTAATGGTCAGACTTTGGCTTCCCTTGCACAGGCAAGAGGTGCAGGGGGTGAGAGAATTCACCAGAGACAGAGTGGGGAACAGAACGGGCAGACTGTCTGAAATACACTCTGAAGGGAGCAGTGGGCAAGACAGGAGAGGTCTGCTGCGCCATGTGGGTCACCTTCCTGGCCAGAGATCAAAGTCGTGCTGTGGAGGCTGTGGATTGCTTCATAGTGCTGACGCTTAACCCCTTGCGCCACCAGGGAGGCCCTTCCCTTGCATTTTATCTTAAGAGTCAAAAGGATTCCTTCTGGTGATGAGTTGGATAAAGTCTGGGGTCACTGGGTAGGCAGATGGTTGAGAAATGGGGACATCACTGTGACCAGTGCCTCTTCTGCAAGGAAGGAGATTTGAGTGGCACTGAAGAGCCACTAGTCCTAAAATATCCTCACTGGAGTACATTTTTGAAGGGAAGTGCAGCTTAGGAAGGCTTTTCCATTTCCAGATCCCTCTGAGAGGAGTGATACGTTAGACACATTATCTTAGCCAGAGCTGCCGAGTGATAATGGGGCTTTTTGGGTTAATGGAAAAGTTAGCTACCTGTGCAGATACTTTGCTAAATTATGAAATGCCCTTCCATTTCTCTTTTCTTCATATAATGTCCCACTTTCTCTGCTGGATACGAGATGAGTTTTTGCAGAAAAAAATAAGAATTAAGCCCTGTCACAGGGTGGGCTCCCCAGGAAGCAGACTCTGAAGTGGACATAGGGTATTCATTAGGAAGTATCCCTAATTACCATTAGGGTAATCCCTGTGGTAGGGAGCAGCAGGAAGCAAGACTGAACAGAGGGAGAAGCCCATCTATCCTGGTGTCTCAATCACCGCCTCAGGAAAGTTCTGGAGCTTTGTTCTGGGTTGAGGCAAGATGGCCAGACTTTTATAACCCTGCACCCATCAGTCGTTGGCTGCAGGCCAACTGGGTGAGGTGGTTCTGTGCAGTGGAGACATCTCCTTAAAAGGCCAATAGCTCAAGGCTGCCTGCTGCTGGGGGCACAATGAGCCCCACTCGTCGGGGGCTTGGCATGGTGCACCAAGGACTCTCTTAGGACAGTCAGAATAAACAATGGATGATAACTGAGAATTTATAATGTAAAATCAAAAAGCACACCTGCTTAAATTGCTCTTCCCATTGGCACCGATTCATTCGGTGTGAGGAGCAAGAGACTGCAATCCATGGGCCAGCAGTTCACACACCTGTTGCTGAGCACAGAGCTGGGCAGAGGCCGAGATCTTTCCATCTATCCCATGGCAACCCCCAGCAGACATGCCATGGCAGCAGGGGGAAAAAAGCTTGCCTCTCTGCCATACTCGTTTTGTTAAAAAAGAAGTGAATTCATTATTTATCCTGGCTATGAAAGCAGCTGTGTTTACTGTAAAAGAAAAAATGCATGATACAAAAAAAGGTAGACGACCAGGGGGGAAATCATCCAGAAGTTCACCAATGAGAAGTGATCTGAGAATCACGGCTAAGATTTTAGCATATTTTCCCTTATTGTCTCTATATATGTGTGTGCGTCTACATATATCTATATATTCCTCCCTCCCTCGCTCCCTCCTTTCCTCCCTCCCGCCTTCCTTTCTTTCCTTTTCTTTTTAAAGATTTACTTATTTATTTATACAAGCACTGGGTACAGTCAGAAGCGCGGGAGGAGAGAGAATTCACCAGAGCCAGAGCGGGGAGCAGAGCAGGCAGACTGACGAAGTACACTGCTGAGGGGAGCAGCGGGTGGCCTGGGATCGAACCGGCGCTGCAGAGGCTGCGGGCAGCTTCGCAGGCCAGTGCTCAACCGCTGCACCACCAGGGAGGACCGGTCCTTTTCTTTCTTCCTCCCATAGTTAAGCTGATACTGAATTTACAGGAGGCAGCAGTGTGTTGGGATTGAGAACATGAGCTCTGAAGGCCAAAAAAAAAAAAAAAAAAAGAACCTGGTTTGAATTCTGTCTCTGCCACTTGTTACTTGTAAAACTTTCATTCATTCATTCACTCATTCATTTAAAAAATGCCTATTATGTAGCACCGGGAATATGAGAGTGAAAAAGAGAGATAAAGCCTTTCCTTCATGAACTCACATGTTCATGGAGACTTAACCTTCTTAAAGTTTCTACTTTCTCACTTGTAAAGTGGACATAATAATATCTACCAGGAGAGTTATTATCTCGTTAAATGAGATAATGCATGGAAAATGCCTGCAGGTAGTTATTGCTCAAAAAAGGGCAGTGATTACCATCACATAGTTTTGTTTTCCTGCAGTGAACACTATATCTTCGTTTCCCCATGTCATAAAAAAGCCTTTTGTTGGGGACAACCTGGGGTTCCTGCCACATCTTTGGGAATCCAGGTGCTTGGCTTCTAGCTAGGAGCAAAGGTTTTAGATCTCCGGCAAGCCCAGCAGCACAGTCTTCTGGGTTTAGGGGAACTCTCTTAGCACTTTTGCTTTCCAGTGCTAGGAAGAGTGAGGCTTCCTGCAGGTCGGGAATCTCTGAGTGACCCCTCTTTCCCCTTTCACTTCTTCATCCTCTCAATTCTTCTGTTGCGAATTCTCTTTAGTAAGTCTCAAAGCTTGGGTTCGGTTTTCCCGTTTGAACCTGACAGAGAAAAACATCTTTCACTTTGACTTCTGATTATAACATTTATTTTTATTTATTTATGCATACAAGAACTGGGGTTCAGGCCAGAGGTATGGAGGGGTGAAAGGATTCACTAGAGACAGAGTGGGATCTACTGAAATACACTGCTGAGGGGAGCAGCAGGCGAGGCAGGAGACATCTGCTGCACCATGTGGGTTAGCTCCCTGGCTGGTATCGAACTCATTCCTCTGGCAATAGCTTGATATTGCTAAGACTTTAACCCCTGTGCCACCAGGGAGGCCCTGACTTCTGATTTTAAAACAACTCTAAGAAATAGATAGAGGTCGACTGAATAGATGCAAAAAGAATTCAAGATTTGAAAAATGGGGCAGGTGAAGAGAAGTTGCAATAGTGAGCAGGCAAAAGCCTGAAGGTCATTACTAAATCAAGGACTCAGGCATCTGAAAAATTGCTCAAAGAATTTGACCATTTATTTATCATCTCCACTGATAAAAGAACAATAGGAAATTTTGTCAAAGCCAGGGAATCAGATTTGTTTTAAGAAAAAGCCTCCTTACCATAAAGCCAGGGCCAACTTTACACCTGAATCTGTGGCTCTCAGGCAGGGGTATTTTGTGCCCCCGGGGAACATTTGGCTACTTTGCCTGGAGGCATTTTGGGTTGTCAGGACTAGGGAGAGGGTGCTCCTGGCATCTGGTGGGTAGAGAGGCAAGTGATGCCTCTGCATCCTATAGTGCCCAGGACAGCCTCCTAGAACACAGAATGATACAGTCCAAAATGTCAACAGTGCCAAAGCAGAGAAACCATGGCATAAATGATTTAAGAGGAATGTCTAGGCCCTGTGAAGTACTACTACAGGCCTACAAATGCCTTCTCTGCTTGTCTCACTGACCTTTTATTCTAACAACTTTATTGACATATACAGTAATTCACATACCATAACATTCACCTTTTCAAATCATACAATTCAATGGTTTTCATTATATTCACAAAGTTGTGCATTGAGCAGCACTATCTAATTCCAGAACATTTTCATTGCCACCAAGGGAAACACTACTCACTAATGGTGACCCATCGCCCACAGCCCTACAGCGTTATCTGCTTTCTGATAGCAGCAGGTGCCCGTACATTACTGATGATTTTGTAAGACCAGTTCCTTTTCTTGAAGTAAACAATGATTGTTTCCTTGCTTTGCTTTGTTTTGTGACATAACTGAAAACTTTAGGTTGCCTAAGAAGACATTGCCCAAGATGTGGATACTGTCTCAGGAAGTCTGGGTCGGAGATTCTGCAGTTCTAAGAAGCTCTCAGGACTACATTTGAGTGGGGAGGGAGAGAGCAGAGCAGCCCATGCTCCTCGGCAGGGTTTTTTTTATAACCCTTGTATATACTCCTGGACCATTTTTTAAATTTTTTAAATTTTTTATTTATACAATAGCTGGAGTACAGGCCAGAGGGGCGGGAGGGTGAGAGGATTCACCAGAGACAGAGTGGAGAGCAGAGCAGGTGGATTGACTGAAGTAGACTGTCGAGGGGAGCAGCAGGCGAGTCAGGAGAGGTCTGCTATGCCATGTGGGTAGCTCCCTGGCCGGGGATCGAACTCGTGCTACAGTGGGTAGCTTCATACAGCTGTATCTTAACCCCTTGTGCTACCAGGGAGGCCCCTGCAATTATTTACTTTGACCATGAATCTCAATTTGAGTAAGACTTGGTGTGGACTGGCTATGGGATACACTTTCTGAAATGTATGGGACTGGCTGTCAGTTCCTCTTCGTGGTGACTTCTCTATAAGGTAACATGGGCTTTCTCACAACAAATTGACTGGGTGAAAATAATGAACACCCCAAGAGAAATAAGCAGAAGCCTTTTATAACTCCGTAATCACAAGTCAGCACAGATTCAAGGGGAGGGGCCATAGACTGTCACCCTTTAATGGGAGGGGTGTCATACACACATTGTAAGAACATGTGGGGTAAGAGATATTTTGGCTGCCATCTTTTGGAAAATACAGTTTGTTGGTGGATTTATTTCTGATCTTTTCTCCACAATTTTTGAAGCTTAAAGATTCTTTTCCATTTGCCCATATGATTCTTTTTTCTAACTGCCTCCTCTCAACTTGGCAGCTATAATATCTCAGAAGTTAGCATTCTTTAAAATAATTTATGTGTGGAAAACTGTCCCTCTGGTACACTAAAGGTCCCTGCTGAGCATCTTTCTGGGATAGCAATGTGCCCAGCTAGATTTATTCTTCCATACAATTCTAATCTCTCTCTAGTTTGGAGAAGAGAATAACACAGAGATAGAGCTAACCCTAAATATAAGAAATAAGATCAATGAGAAAATAAATAAAATATACATATATATATATATAATGGCTTAAAATCACAAGGCATTATATATATTTTTTCATCAAAGTAGCTTTTTCCCTAACATTTTCATCACAATTTTCCAGATACTAAAAGTTGAAAGAATTGTACAGTGAACATCCATATACCTACTACCCACCTTGTGTTTTAAGTACATTTCTAAGTAACTTATAGTCGTCAGTAGATGAGGTAGCATGTTTTGAGTTTTGTTTTAAAATATGGACAGTTTTCTTCCCATTTAAATTTGTCTTCTACATCCCCTGCTCATGGATTGGAGAATCAACATTATTAAAATGGCCATCCTTCCAAAAGCAATATACAGATTCAATGCTATTCCGATAAAAATCCCAATGACATTCTTCAGAGAAATAGAACAAATACTGATGAAATTCATATGGAATCACAAAAAAACATGAATAGCCAAAGCCCTACTGATGAAAACAAAGGAGAAAGGAGGAATCACACTTCCAAACTTCAAGCTATACTACAAAGCCATAATAATTAAAACAGTTTGGTATTGGAACCAAAACAGACACACAGAACAATGGAACTGAATAGAGAGCCCAGAAATAAAGCCACACTTTTATGAACAACTAATCTTTGACAAAAGAGCAAAGAATATGCAATGGAAAGGAGGGATTGGGGTCAAAATAAGGGGGGTTGTAATTGTATGGGGAATATAAAAATAAAATTTAAATTAAAAAAAAGGAACACGGACAATTTGTTCAATAAATGGTGCTGGGAAAACTGGACCTCCACTGAAACTAGACCACTACTTCTCACCGTGTACAAAAATCAACTCAAAATGGATAAAAGAACTGGACATAAGACCTGAAACCATAAAATATATAAAAGAAAATATAGGTAAAACACTACAAGACATACATCTCAAAAACATCTTTAAAGACTCATCACCCAAAGCAGTGATAGTGAAGGCAAAGATAAACACCTGGGCTTACATCAAACTGAAAAGCTTCTGTACAGCCAAAGAGACATTAACCAAATCAGAGAGACACTCCACTGATTGGGAAAAAATCTTTGCACTCCATTCAACTGAAAAGGGACTGATCACAAAGATATACAAAGAACTCACAGGGCTCAACAAAAACAAAATAAACAATCCAGTCAATAAATGGGCAGAAGAACTCAAAAGACATTTCTCCAAAGGGGAAATGCAAATGGCCAACAGGCATATGAAAAAATGTTCAACCTCCCTTATCATCATGGAAATGCAAATGAAAACCACACTGAGACAGCACCAAACACCAGTAAGAATGGCACATATCAAAAAAACAAGCAACAACAAATTTTGGCGAGGATGTGGTGAAAAAGAAACTCTCCGACATTGCTGGTGGGAGTGCAAACTGGTCCAACCACTGTGGAAAGCTGTCTGGAGCTTCCTCAATCTACTAAAAATGGAGCTACCATACGATCCGGCAATTCCACTACTAGGGATCTACCCAAAGGACACAAAAACAGTGATTCAAAAGAACACCTGTACCCCTATGTTTACGGCAGCACTATTTACAATAGGCAAAATCTGGAAACTACCCAAATGCCCAAAAATAGATGACTGGATCAAGAAGATGTGGTATATATACACAACGGAATATTACTCAGCAATCAAAAAAGATAAAACTCATGCCATTCACAGCAACGTGGATGGAGCTAGAAGGAATGATGCTCAGTAAAATAAGCCAGAAGGAAAAAGAAAAATATCGGATGATTTCAATTATAACAGGAATATAGGGGAACCAAATAAGACATCAGTGTAAAAATAATAATAACAGTACAAAACACAACAAAGCAAAAACAGACAATTATAAACCAGAGACATCCTGCAGGGGAGGAGGAGGGAGAGGGGGGAGAGGGAGGGAGGGAGGAGCACAGGGGACTGTGGTGATGGTACACGGTGCATTGGGGAAGGAAATTCTATGGGGACTCAATCTGAGGGGGTGGGGGGAAGCACATATTGTCTAAAAAATGTAAAAAATGATGTTAAAATAAAAAATAAATAAAAGTAAAAAAAATAAATTTGTCTTGTAAAATTTGTATGTGATAGATATCCGCAATAAGGTGGACTTGATCTTTTGTCATTATATTAAACATGAAATTTATGAAAATTTAGTGAAGTTTCTAGAAACACAAAGTCCGTAAAGATTGTCCTCCACAAATCATATTATTTAAACTACTTCACATTGTAACTTTGCTTTGGCTTGAGAATGTAATAAAAAATTACACCTTTTGAATGGAAAAGTTGTGTCCCTGGATAGTAAAAAGGCAGGCTAATGCATAAAGTAAACCTTCTACCTCTTAACTTCCTCAAACATTTTGGATGTCCTATTGGATTTTTATCTGTAAGATTAGTCAAGACATTCTTTTAGAATAATAGAATCAAAACTTGAGGCATTTGTACAGGTAGCTCCCTGCCTTTTTGTTCTAACCTGCCTCCTCCAAATGGTGTAATGGTAATTTACCTAGCCCTTCTAGGTTCATCTTTCTAGTCTTCATTTTCTTCTTTTTAAAAATGCATATTCTTCAGATAATTTTCCGAATCTTTAATTTTCCTCAATTGTGTGGCAACACAGGGCAAAATGATATGGGAACTCACTGAGCAGCTCATTGATTCATTCATTCAGCAAATGCATACTGAGCATCAGGTATGATGTTCGGCATTGGGAAAACAAAATTAATAAGACATAATCTTTATTTTTTTAAAGATTTATTTATGTATGCATACAAGAACTGGGGTATAGGCCAGAGGTGTGGGGGGTAAGAGGATTACCAGAGACAGAGAGGGGAACAGAACAGGCAGATCTACTGAAATACACTGCCGAGGGGAGCAGCGGGCGAGACAGGAGAGGTCTGCTGCGCCATGTGGGTAGCTCCTTGGCCTGGGATCGAACTCGTGCTGCAGTGGCTGCGGATAGCTTCATAGGTTGACTGTTAACCCCTTGTGCCACCAGGGAGGCCCGACATAATCTTTATTTTTAAGGCAAAGTGAATAATATCGTGCATTGATCAATATAGGTGATAACAATGCATAATTAGGGTCCATTAGATTTTTTCCTACCTTTCTTTTTTTTAAATTATTTATTTATGCATATAAGAACTGGGGTACAGGCCAGGGGTGCAGGGGGTGAGAGGATTCACTAGAGACAGCGTGGGGAACAGAACAGGCAGACAGACTGAAATATACTGCTGAGGGGAGCAGCGGACAAGTCAGGAGAGGTCTGCTGCACCATGTAGGTAGCTCCCTGGTGGTCTGGGTAACTAAGTCGTGCTGCAGAGGCTGCGGCTAGCTTCACAGTGCTTTGCTTAACCCCTTGCGCCACCAGAGAGGCCCTTTTTCCTATCTTTGTAATGACAGTAACTTTTGCTCTTCACTCACTTTCTGCTTTATTTTATGTAGTGAAGATACCACCTAGAAGTGTACACAGAAGAACAATGTTATGCTAATGACTCATTATTATATTAGCACCTTTAAGAAGAACAAGAATTATCTTATGGATTTGAGAGGAAGCAATATCAATATGTTATTCACTGTGTGTGTTTTTATTTAACCGGCTCAGAATCCTAAGGTGCCTTAGAAAAGTCTGTAAAATTGCATTGAATTAGTTCTAATATTAAACTCAGAAAATGAAAAGTACAGCCATTTTATTACTTTTTAGTACTGAGGCTCTATGAACTCATTTGTTTCCTTTACAAATTAAGTGCTTTTTTTTTTTCAATTTTTAATTAAAATCTTGAGCTAGGATATGTTATATTACCTCTCAGTCTATCTGCATATATTCAGGGGAAGGGTATCATTTTGTGTCATTTTAAAGTTTAATAACCCTTTGAAGCAGGGATATTGGTAAGACGTTTATCAAGTCACGTCACAGTTGAGTTAAGCAAGTAAGCAAAGAACACTTGTGTGCCTTCGTGCACCTCATTATCACTTGATTCTAATAAAAGAATAGTAACTTAACTTTGACACCTTTGGAAGGCAGGAAAAAGTCTTCCTTATGAGCTGAGACAGTGTAAAGAAAGTTCCTGGTACAAAGCTCTATGGCATAAATGGATTCTAATGCTGGGAGAGTAAAGCTTAGTGGTTAAGGATTAGGCTTCTGGTCTCAGTAGCCTGGGTCTGCATCCTGATTCCACAGCCTACTGCCTGGGTTAGCTTAGCTAAGTTACTCAAAACTTGACTGTAAAATGAAGATAGGATCTACTTGTATTAGTTACCCATTGCTGCATAACAAATCACCTCAAAACTTAATGGCTTATCGCAATAAAGATTTGTTATCTCTTAGTTTCTGTGCATCAGGAATTCAGAAGTGGCTTAACTGGGTGATTCTGGCTCAGGATATATAGCCAAGGTTATAGTCATCTAAATGCTTGACTGGGACTGGAGAATCTGCTTCCAAGATGGTGCACTCACATGGAGGCCGGCAGTTCCTTGCTGACTGTTGATGGGAGACTGTGGTTCCTCTCCCCATGGCCTCTTCATCTGGTGTCTGGAGAGTGTCCTCATGACGTATAGCTGACTTCCCCCATGGTGAATGATCCAAGAGAAAGAGCAAAGGGGAAGCCACAACACTTTGTAGACGTAGTCTCAGGTCATGACCACCCATGACCATCGCTTCTGCCATATTTTATTTACTAGAAGTGAGTCACTGTTGTAGCCCACACTCAAGGGGAAGGGAATTTAGCTTTAGCTTTTGAAGGGAGAAGTAGGGGGGGAATTTTGTGGGGATATTTTTAATCCACTGCACAACTTCACAGAGTCATTGCAAAAATTAAATGAGATAATCCATGGAAAATGTTCAGCACAATGTTTGGTGCACAATAAACACTCAATAAATGTTGAATGATATTTCTCTAAGTAGACCAATAGGCTGATGCTTACCTAGGGAATCTGGTTTCGTCCAGATTAAGACATTAAGACTTGAAAAATAAATTTATTGATATTTAAAAATTACATTCAGTAGAAACATGTATCTGACATACTCCTTTGGTTTAAGTCTCTCTCAGAATTTATTGTACACTGTTGTAGGGAGCATAGTGAACTGGATGTTAGGAATCGCCTCTCTACCTAGAATCACCAGGTCAGGGGTATATAGAACTATTAAATTATTTAGGCCAGATGGAAAGATGCTAGAATTACTCACCATTATGTGCCCCAATTCTCACACATTTCCTGCTGCTCTCTATAAAATTAGCTGACTTGCTTCTTCTAAAGTCAAAGACAGCACATCTCCATTATCTTACTAGATATTACACTTGAAATGAAAAGCCCTCTATATCAGTAACAGCATCTATAGGCATTGCCACACTCCAGCTCCCTGGAGAGCACTGATCACATTTGATCTGGGCACCCTAGAATAAGATAGACTGGGGAATCCACAGCTACCCCAGGGAACTGAAAACGGGCAGGGTGGGGTAGAGGTTGAGGGAGGATTCTCAATGTCACTGCTCTCTCGGATGATCCTCAAAATAGCCAAGTACCAGACTTCCAGATTTACATTTTTCCAAGAGCCCTCAGACGTAGAGTCCATATTATTCTTTGCTATTTTTGCCACTAGCCTGTGATTGGAGAACATCCCCGGATGGCTAGATTTCTGTAAAACACATGTTACGTAAAACGGGCACAATAATATCCTTAGCTGGGGGACAAATCGTTGTTGCCCCACCCTTGTCTTTGTGGCACTCGCCTCCACCTACCCAAGCTGCTTGTTGAGATCACCTGGGACTCTGCCTAAGGGTTGTTTCCCCGACTGTGGGAGCATCTCTGCCTGAACATAGGAAGAACTAGAAATTCTGGAGAGGTAATGCCCAGAAGGCCTTTCGGTGTGGTGGAGAAATGCCCCAGCTTCCTTTCTGGGGGGGGGGAGATGGCTCTATGTCATCTGTCAGAGCTCCTCAGAAAGTCTTGCTGAGCTCCAGTCCCCCACAGCAATAACTGGCTTGATGGCACACCTATTATTGGCTCCTTCTCTTCCCTGTCTCACTCACCCACTCATCTTCTGGTGTTTCTTGGGATCAACTCTCAAATGAAACTACTTATGCTTGAATCCTTGTCATAGGGTCTGCTTTTGGGGGAACCCAAACTAAGATATCGCTCATGGGGTCGATGTGAAGATTAAATGAGATGATATACCCACAACGCCTGCCATATAATAGCAGCTAGCATTTATTGATCAGTTTCTTTGTGCCAGCACTATCTTAAACGCTTTCCCTGCATTAACTCATCTAACCCTACATTCATTTTCACAACAACCTGTTATTATTCTCCTTCTACAGGCAAGGAGACAGACACACTGAGAGTACCTACTCTAAGATCACATACTATTCAAACTGTTGAAACCATTATTCTGACCCAGGCAATAAAGGTTGGAAACATTCTTTGAGGATTTTGGAGTGGTTCTTTGAGTGACTGGAACTCTAACTTATTGAACTGACCTTGGGAGATGCTGGCTTCTTTTCTGTGTATTGTTGACACACAGATAATAGTATTTTTATTATTTTTTTAACTTTTTTTTTTAAAGATTTATTTATTTATTTATACAAGCACTGGGTACAGTCAGAAGAGTGGGAGGGTGAGAGAATTCACCGGAGCCAGAGCGGGGAGCAGAATAGGCAGAAGGAGGGGAGCAGGAGAGGTCTGCGTGCCATGTGGGACCCTCGCCGGTGGCCAGGGATCGAACCAGTGCTGCAGAGGCTGCGGGCAGCTTCGCAGCCCAGCGCTCAACCTCTGCGCCACCAGGGGAGGCCTGATAATAGTATTTTTAAAAGAGATTTTTCTTGTTGCCCCTCCTAGGAGGAGGGCTTCTGTGGGGCATGTAACCCTAAAAATTAGAAGCTTTGGGTGGTGACTAGAAGCTGGGAGAGGGATCTACTCCTGTCGTTCTAATGCCCGCTCTACAGAGGTCAACTGTAGCCAAGATGGGAGAGTAGTGGAGAAGTGACTGGGAATGGGGGAGGTGGATGCCATTCATGAGTTATTAAGAGAAATGTTGGTGGTTCCTTCCCCCTCTACCTCACAGGAACCCCTGTGATCAGGAAAGCTAGGTTTGGTGGGGGAACTGATCATGCCTTCCAAAGAACTAGAGTAGATAGGAAAGGGCCGATCACACCCTGTGGTCA
Source organism: Talpa europaea (assembly GCF_964194135.1). Lineage (NCBI taxonomy): Eukaryota > Metazoa > Chordata > Mammalia > Eulipotyphla > Talpidae > Talpa > Talpa europaea. The sequence continues at coordinate 8,630,186 of NC_140081.1, forward strand.
CTTTAGATGCCTTGAGCCACAAGCCAGGCAGGTGACGATGGGGGGTTGGGGGGGGGGGAGCAGTTAAAAATCAAACACAACATTCAGGTTTTACCTGGATTGATTTTTAATAGATGAAAAAGACCCGGAAGTCAGAGAGACTGTCCATGATGTGAAGGAACACACAAAGCAAAATATGCAGTGATTAGAAAAAAAAAAAAAAAAAAACTTGATGAAACTGAGCCCCATGGAACTGAGCCTGCTCAAGAACAGCTAATTCTCATAGTCTTGCCATGGGCCAGAAGCTCTGCTAAGTATTTCACTAATCGTTACTCACTCAGGCCTATGAGGGAGACACTATCATCATCATCATCATCATCATCATCCCTGTTTTACCGAGGAGGAAACAGAGACACGGAGAAGTTAAGCAGTTTGCCCAAGGACATAACAAGAGCTGCTCTTTGAATTTAGGAGATCTGGCTCCTAAGTCCAGGGTTCTAACCACTAAGCTATACTGCCTTGCCAACCATCACTTTCCTAGGCCATTCTCTTCTGGTGTGGTTTTCCCACTTGGGTCTTTTGAAGCTGATGTTTCTTCTTTCTTTCTTTTTTTTAAAAGGACTTTTTAAAGATTTATTTATGCATACAAGAACTGGGGCATAGGCCAGAGGTGCAGGGGGTGAGAGGATTCACCCGAGACAGAGTGGGGAGCAGAACAGGCAGAGTGACTGAAATACACTGCTGAGGGGAGCAGCAGGCGAGACAGGAGAGGTCTGCTGCGCCATGTGGGTAGCTCCCTGGCGGAGGATCGAACTCGTGCTGCAGTGGCTGCGGCTAGCTTCATAGGTTGCGTTTCAACCCCTTGCGCCACCAGGGAGGCCAGTTTTTTCCTTTTATTTCCAACTCTGTCTTACTTAGTGTAGAGGCTTTGACCAAAGGCTGGTTGTCTTTCTAGTCATCAGATGGCTGCCAGTGGGAACCAGCATACTTGCTTCTTTGTTCATCCAGCAGGATAGACAGGGAAAGCTTCTCTCCCAAACCAAGGCATGTTATGTGTTTTCCTTTAGTCTAATTGGGTCACACATTGGTTAACTAAGGCTAATCAGCACCCACTGCTCAGGAAGTGCAGATGGAGTGGATACCTGAGCACAGTTAGTGTTCTCTTAGGAAGCAGGAGCAAACAGATGCTGAGGCGGCTCTGAAATTGTTGTTTCCTCTGGAAAATGGTGACCTAACAGAGAATCTGGCAGAGAGTCATCAGACTCAGAGATGATGTATGTAGGATTGCCAGATTTAGCAAATAAAAATAGAGAATGCCTAGTTAAGTTTGAAATTCAGATAAACTGCAAATAATTTTTATTTATTTTTTTTAAAGATTAATTTATTTTTATATAAGAATCGGGGTACAGGCCAGATGTGCTGGAGGGTGAGAGGATTCACCTGAGACAGAGCAGGGAATAGAACAAGGCAGATTGACCGAAGTACACTGCTGAGGGGAGCAGCAGGCGAGTCAGGAGAGGTCTGCTCCACCATGTGGGTTGCTCCCTGGCCGCGGGGATTGAACTCATGCTGCAGAGGCTGCAGACTGCTTCATAGTGCGGTGCTTAACCCCTTGTGCCACCAGGGAGGCCCCTGCAAATAATTTCTTAGTGTAAGTATATGCATCTCTTTCTACACACACTACAAATTTATCCATTGATTTGGTTCTTAGTTTTTCCTCCCAAATCCTGATTGAATTATGAGGTCTGGGGCCCAGAGAGACATTTTGAGAAAAAAATTTTTTTGAGAATGATTAGAAAACTTATTTAGTCTCCTACCCTTATGCTGCAAGTATCCAGGATACAAATACATACTTATACTAAAAATTATTCATTGTTTATCTGAAATTCAAATTTCATGGGCCTCCTGTATTTTATCTGGCAACTATTAATGTATGTCAAGTTCTTGGCACAGAGCAGGCATTCATTCAGTGCTATATATTAATGTGCGTTCTACATAAGGAAAGAGCTCGGTTAAATCGAAGCATGGGACTTGTGAACTCTTAGTAACCTTCTAGAAAATATATGATTTCAATCAAAATTGCAATTAACTCCCTCACTACTCAAAACCAGATGAAAACAAACATCCCAAAGTGGACCTGTATCAACAGATATTCAGGTATTGGCCTTACCTTATCTTGTTAGGATTCTACACAGATAAATCATTCTTCATTCGATTTAAAGGTAATGCTGCTGCAATTCCTGGGACAAAGGCAGCGACACACTGGGATAAAAATGGAGCCATTGCCCCAGGAATTCTGGCTCCAAGTGGGTGAAAGTTGAGGTCACAGCACTGTTACTTTGCATCTGGAGGAGGCAGGAGACTCAGCAAAGCTCTCAGCCCTTGCCTCTGACTCCATTTTCCCTCACTGCTAATCCACTGTTCCTAGCTGTAAAATTTTCTAATATGCTTCCTGAAAAAAAGCTGAAGGGAAAACCAGCATCTTCATGTCCTCATCAAATATTCACCATGTTAAGAAAAGAAAACCCTATTGGCTTAGCACAGCGTGGCCAAACCCAGCATATTGCTACATATTGTTACCATATTCAAGACAGGAATAGATGAAGTGGATTTTATCCAAGTTATCTATTTCCCATTACAGTACTGCATATTTCTAATTTGGTGGCTGCTATGACCTCATGCAGTCTATTTTCTGTGCTTTTCCTAAAAACCAGGAAAAAAAACACCACCCTGTTTTTCCGTCTTTGTTTTCTTAAGTGGATTTGCATAGGTCGATCCACAATGTGTTTACATTTTTTTTTCTTAATTTTCAAAAAGTGGCATTGGAATGGTATCTCCTTCCATTTCATCACCTCTTCATCCTCATTGGAAACCTGCTCCATGACGGGTATTAAGATCTTTACATTTCTGTTGGTTGGGCGATGACTTCATTGCTTTCATGCCGACTGGGGAATCTTGTGTGGCGGAGCATTGGACCCAAGCGGAGCTTTAGGTCGCTGCCGCGGCCGCCAGCTAGCATCTAACAGCCGTTTGCTTGCTTCCAGCTGCGGGGTCGGGAAGGCTTAGGCTACTAGTTCTTTGCTCCTGATTCACCCGAGGGATCGCAAGCTGAGGGATCAGTGGACGTGCGAATGTGTGTGCATGTGTGCGTATACATGCATGTGTGTGTGCACGCGTAGCGGCAACAGTTGGGCAGCAGAAGCAATGGATCTCAATATCATTTTTACCAACGACAGAGATAACTGTCTTCCGTCCTTTATTTCCAAGCAGTGCCTCGGCTGCCGTCCCGAATGTGCTCTTCCTCACTTCCCCGACCCCCTCCCTCCCCCTCCCGCACGAGTCCCGACGGAGGGAGGCAGGATAGCTGCGCCGCAGGCAGGATTCCCCCTTTTTTTCCGCAGTGACAGGCGGATTCCCGGGCCGCCTCGGTCCCGCATCCCTGCAGCCGCCCCATTCCCAGTCACGATCTCCGCCCCCCCCTTCCCCGACAGCTCGAGTCTCGGGCCCCGCCCCATCCCGCCACCCGGCCCAGGTTGCTAGGGCCTGGCGGGGCAACCAAACCTGGAGCGCGTGGAGGCGCGTGCGCGCGCAGGCGGGCTCGCTACAAGGGACCTGGGGTCCTCGGCTTCGGGGATCCGGGCACGAGCGGCGCGGGCGGGGCGCGCGAGCCCGAGAGCAGGACCAGCGGCCCTTCCACATTGGCTCCCGCGGAAGTGGGCGGGGCAGGGGCGGGACCTGGCGGGGCCCGAGGCGCTTCTCCATTGGCCCGCGCGGGCCGGCCGGGGCGGGGCAGTTAGCAAATTAGGCTGCGCGTTCGCCCCTGCGAGAGGGCGGGGCCGGAGGTTTCGGTTAGTTGTCGCTGCCGCTGGGGAAGGTGAAGCGGCAACGGCGGCTCTGGAGCTCTGGGGTCCCCGGCTGGAGGTGGGGAACTCGGCGCGGTGAGTAGTCGCGCCGCCACCCTCCCGCCACACCTTCTGGCCCTCACGTCGGTCCCGCGCCCCCTCAGCTGCTTTCTCCCGAGAGGGGACCCACCCGATCCCCCGGGCAGGCGGGAGAAGGGGCGGCGGCACCGGTCCCCCCAAACGGGGAGAAGCTGCGAGCGCGCCCCAGCCTGGAGTGGCCCCTCCTCAGGGGCTCAGCGAGGCGCTGCAAGGGCTCCCTGGAGAGGGACTGGGTCTGTATTTTGGGGTGTGGGGAAACCGATGGGTGTGAGGTGGGGCGGCGGATCGAGGCCGCCCCGCGGGGTTCCCCTCGGCAGCGGGTCTGCGGCGTCCCCGCCCCGCCGCCCCCGCAGCGCGAGCTCCCCCGGGCTTGCGGCGAGGGAACCCCCTTCCCGCCGGCGCCGAGGAGCCCCCAGCCGGAGTGCCGAGGAAGCCCGGGACCCCGGGACCCGCCGCGGACTGCCAGTTGCTTCCCCGGCCCTGCTGACCTTGGTTGCCCGCGAGGGTGGGCGAGGGACTCACCGCCCGCCCCGCGCCACCTTCAACCTCCCGGAACAAGTTTCCGCCGTTGCCATGAAGTTCACGACTGGCAGAGTGGGGCGCAGTAGAAATTGGCCCCTCACCACACCGTCGTACCCTCCGGACCCTGGTAGAAATGAAATCCGGGGCTTGGGCACTCTCTCCCAGAACGAGCAGGTCCTGCTGGCGTTGACACGTTTTGAGCCCATGTTGGGAGGAAAAAAGAACCTGAACACATTTCAGTGTAAAGGCGGCTCTTCCTTGAGGGTTTTGTTTTTTTTCCGCCTCTCATGAGTGTTCAAGCACAGATGCCGGAGCGAGGAAAGCCTGAGCTCAGTATCTTCGCCGCGAGCTTAGACGGATGCTGTGATATTTAAGTAGTTGCAGATCAGTGTTCTGTTAACACAATCTATTTTAATTAGCTGAAATTTAAGCTGATTTCAGAAAGTCTTGCAGACACAAAATAATTTCTTCCCTTGCATCCGAATTAGGTTTGTTTGGACGTAACGGTTCTGTAGTTAATGTAAAAGATTACACAAATTAATTTGCCTGAGAGCATTTGACTGAAATAGGAGACATTAATGTGTATAGAATAGGATTATTGTTTCAGGTAACATCTGCTGGAACATTTCCAGCTTGTTCCTTTCTTGCCAGAGGGTTGCAGAAAAGACATCTTTACCCAGGCTATTCGGAATTTATAGGTGAATGACATTTAGAGGCAAATTTGTTTTTAATTCCTGTAAGCATTTAAAAATATTTTATTCATAAAATGTGAAGAACCTATGTTTACCTTGTTCCTCTATATTTATATTTAGTGTTGGGGGGGGTGTGTGGTATAATCTGATATTTGACAACTCAATTAGCGTTCATTAATATATTTTTTAAAGGTGTGCCTCTTTTTGAGAAAATGATAGTCGAGTACCTTAGCGAGCCTTTCCATTTCTTTATTAAAAGTGCTGTTTTCGGTTTCAGCATTTTTGGCGTTGACACTGGAACAGGAGTAAGGAAGCCTGCAGCAGTATTACCAGTTTGACACCACCAGTGGGTGTTTCTGTTGACAAATGCAGAGAAGAGAACATTTGGGAAGGAAATCTTTTTTTTTTTTTTCCTGGGGTGGGGGGTGGGGGATGTTGGGGATAAGTGAGAGGGGAAGGAGCTAGAAGAGAACTGTAGAACTAAAGCTGCCAGCACAGTGTATGCTGAGCATTTCACAAGTACAAGGAAACCTAATTAGGAAAAATAATTCAGTTTGGCTGTATTAAATGATAGAATTCTGAGAGGCATGTTAAATAAAAAGAATCATTCCAAGATTGTTGAATAATCTACCATTTCAGAGGAGTTGGAGAGTCTCTCCTTGGAGAGTGTCAAATCCCTTTGAATTGTCTTGCCTTTTAAACAAAATCAACACGATTAAATTGATATGTATATATGTAAAAAAAAACAATTTAGTATTTCCTAAGGCTAATTAAAAAAAACCGAACTTGATACATTAAGCAAATAATTGGGAGTATTCTTTCTCCAGAGAGGCTTTTTTTCCCTGCCCAGATTTATAATTTATTTATGATTTAGGGACCTGTGGTAAGGATTTTTTTTTTAACCTCTTTATTCTCAGGTTTTTGATTTTTACTTAATGCAAGTTCTCTGGACGAAATCTGGCTTTATTTTCACTGTAATTTTCTTGGAGTCATTTTAAATCGGAGTGTGGCATCTACAGTATTCCCTGGGGTTTTAAAAGAAAAGGCTCCCATTGAGGAAAATTGCAGGGCCATCTCGCATAGATGAGTAATAGAGGGTTGACTGATTGCGAATCAGATGTATTCTGTTCAAAATATGCTACATGGGGGTAAAGGCAGTCTCATTTAATGAGAACCAGATTTTACATGGTATGTCTGCTTTGAAGGTGCAGTATTGTTACATTATAAACTGAAATACAGAGATGGAGAAATTCCTTTAAGTAAGCTCTCCCTGCCCCCCAGCCTTGCTTCACCACTGCATCCAAGAATCTCAGAGAGACTCTCTCAACAGTAGTTGCATTGTTGGAAATGACAGTGGCTTCTGTTGTAGAAATTTAACCCTTCGTTACGATTTACATTGCAGTTTACTTTGTGATGGAAAATTCAGCTGTGTCGTCTGAGAATATGGCTGTAGGAAATTTGTAAGGAAATGAGCAGAGGAAATAAGCCTTCAGCATGTCTGTTAAAAGTTCACCTATTTATCCCTCCCATTGTGATAACTTTGGCTGTTATCTCTGATTCCTTCTGGATGTTAGAAGGTAGGCTAAAATAGCCCTTTGTTTTGGGTAGTGAGTGTGGAGATATGCCTTTTTCATGTAATAAATTGATGTTAAATAATGACAGAAGGCATTTAAGAAAAATGAGTCCACGTGCTTCCATCCAAAAGGTCAGAGAAATGATTTAGGTAACCCTGGACTTTGTTACAAGAGTAGCAAAATATGAAGTATTAACTTGCTTTCTGAGAAGAAAAGGCTGTTCATTTAGGGTTTGATCATTTTATATTCTAAAGTTTTATTTTTTGGCAACATCAAATTCCTTGCTAGAGGAGGAGATGGAATCTTAAACGTTTGCTCTGATGATGCTGTCAGTCTGAGCACACATTTCAGTTGATGGAAATAATGCAATTAAAAGACTACCTTTGAACTTTATGTTTGGGAGGCTTTTCCAATTTACTTTCAATCTTAATCTCAAGGTTAGAAATCTTTTGTTGGTGATATATCGCTTTAGTGTTTAGAATCACATTTTTGATAGTTTATAGAATGTTACCCTTATATAAAGCTGTTCGTGTATAAGGTTACTCAAAGATCTTGCTTCATGTCTCATGCATTTCTTAATCATGGGATATGAATTTGGGTGCAGTTCTGTTGGGGAGTATGAAAAACTGAGAGTGAGTACCTACCTAAAGAGTTTGATGACATTTACACAAGTCAGATTTGGGAATTAACAAAACATTATTTATTAGATTGAAATGATCTAGTCCATTCAGACCTTCGAAATTGATTGTCAACACTTTTCTTTTTTGAAGATTTATTTATTTATGCATACAAGAACTGGGGTACAGGCCAGAGGTGTGGGGGGTTGGGGTGAGAGGATTCACCAGAGACAGAGTGGGGAGCAGAACAAGTGGATCTACTGAAATACACTACTGAGGGGAGCAGCCGGTGAGACAGGAGAGGTCTGCTGCGCCATGTGGGTAGCTGTGCTTAACCCCTTGCGCCACCAGGGAGGCCCCCGATTGTCAACACTTTGAATTAAGCTTTTTACTTTGAAATATTTATGTTTGAGATAGTTCTAACTAGGGTCAGTTTTGGGTGTGGTCTCTTTTGGGGGCAGCCTTTATAAGAATTATAATCTATTGAACCTTATTGACTATCAGATACTATGGTAAGTCATTTATTTGAATGAATATATATGTGTACAGGTCTTTTCACAACATGTCTTTGAGATAGGTGTTTTTTCTTCTTTTCTATATAATATACACTTGACCAGATGAATTTAGAAAGTAATTTGCCCAGATTACCAGCTAGTCAGCGGCAGAGGCAAACTTCCATTCAAACCGGTCTGACTTGCTTGCATCTGTGCTCTTCAAAACCATGCTTTCTGCTTCTCTTGGGGAGCCTGATTCTTCAAACACCCTTTGAGCTAGTGTCTGTCACTCCTGGGGTGATGCTAGGTATAAATATGCCTTCTAGAGTTCACAGGCTGCATCTGGCAAGGTTTCTTGAACTTTAGTCACTTGGGAGCCCAGACTCAGATCCATCAGCACTGCTGGTCAGGACAACTGGAAGTGCAGACTTTTCCAACAGAGGGTCCTTAGTTCTGTTTCTTCATAAATAAAGATTATACAGGGCCTCCCCGGTGGCGCAGCGGTTGAGCGCTGGGTTGCGAAACTGCGCGCGGCCTCTGCGGCGCCGGTTCGATCCCCGGCTGCTCCCCGGCCACCAGAGGAGGGTCCCACATGGCGTGCAGACCTCTCCTGCCGCCCGCTGCTCCCCTCAGCAGTGTACTTCGGTCCTTCTGCCTGCTCTGCTCCCCGCTCTGGCTCTGGTGAATTCTCTCACCCTCCCGCACTTCTGACTGTACCCAGTGCTTGTATAAACAAAAACAAACAAACAAACCAGCAAACAAATAAATAAAGCATGCCCCTATTAAAAAAAAAAAATCGTTTAAAAAAAAAAAAATAAAGATTATACATAATTATTTACACGCAAAATGAGGTAGCTGTTTCTAATTAACCACTTGGTATTTCATGTTTCTGCATGTTCCATTATAACTTTGCATTGACTTTGATTAAATTTGCTACACTAATAAAGGCTATGGAGATACTCCTTGAATTCAATTTTGTGGTTTAGCTGTGCTCTTGAAGTAAAATGGCAGATGGGATCTCATCTGTAATTGTAATGACTTCAGTGAAATAAAACCTGGAGGTGAACTCTACAGAGATATGTTATTGTTGCTTCTTAATACATGGAAGTTTTTACCTTCAATTTCCTATTTGAAGGTAGAATTGCTGCTGCTTAGCAGCTTCTTAGGAGTGTGTGTGTGTTTATACCCATCATTGCGAGAGCTGAGCAGTTGCTTAGCCCGAAGGAACACTGGGAGTTAGGGAGGAAAAGGACTTAACATCTTAGTCTATAATTGATGGGAATCACTTTTGTCACTTATTAAAGTTATAAAGGAGTGATGAATATTGTAGAACGTCAGGGCCAGGAATCATCTTGGTCAAAGCGGGGCAGTCGGACCTATACATTTCCTTACCTATGGATTTCCTTACGAAGTACCAGGTTTCAGGATGCACTTTTCACAGCTTTATTGAGGTGTGCTTTACATACCATCAAATTCACCTGTTTTACTTGTCTCATCCAGTGATCTTTGGTACCTTTACAGAGTTATGTAACCATCATTACAATCCAAATTTAGAACATTTCCATTACCCCAAAAAGATACCTCCTGCCAACATGCATTTTTTTTTTTTACCTTATTTACTTGTTTTCCTCAACCATGTCCCTTTATCAAATCAGACACTGATAAAGTCATGTCCATTTTCAAAGATGTCTTTTAAAAATACACTGTGCATATTACAATTTCTTAGTGCTTTTTATATATTTAAAAGTTTTTGCCTAACAGTACATAAGCAGAGTATAAAGGACAGTACTGGAAATGGTATAAATTACCTGTCTTTGTGGTTTTGTCTGGATTTTGTTTCGATCTGTTTTAAAACCAGCAAATAGAATGGTTTTTTTTTTTGATATGTTGGAAAATCAGTAAAAAGAAATCTAGGTTTAAGATATAATTATTGGGCAAGAAAAATTACTTTAAGATTTGAAACCAAAATAGTTGGTTTTCTTGATTTTAAGCCCGTAACACTATGCATTTTATTGTTTGTGCTATAACACCCCCCCTACCCCCAGGTGCTTCTGTGCATGCCACCAAGCAGGCGTCATTAAATTCAGGTATTCAAACATATTGTCTACTTTCTGAGTTGCTTCAGACTGGATTGTTGTGGGATTTAGATACAGTTTCACCTGCTAGGTAGTGTAGCTGCGTTTTTCCTGCCTGCATCATTTTCTTTTTAGTTACCCTCAAACGTGGGTGGGAGTGGGTGGGAGGTAAAGCTAACTTGGGGATAGTTGTGCGGAACAGGTTGATCTCTGCCACATTCAGAAGTGCTCTCCTTTGCTCAATGTACCGTGTATATAGATGGATACTGCTGATAGGGTAGCTTAGGGGTGTCATTTTTGGGGACACATATAATGGAGAGAAGCAATGGTTTGGTTGGACATGTGACATGTTTGGAAGCTATCTAACTTTCTCTGCTTTTAGATGAACATTTCTCTATGAAAAGTGACCCTAACAGGTGCAAAATAGGTAAGTCAATAACTCCTTGTGTGGTAGGTTGTGTCTGACTTTTTATAGCAAACACGCTGGACAGAGCATTACTCTGATGGTATTTTACTATAAATTCAACTGCTCAAAATAGGTTTATCTTTTTAAAAAGGCTGCGGGCGGTGTATAATTTTGCTGTTATTTTGCAGCCTTTATTGGAAAAAAGCCTAATATCATGCTTTTTGACACTAACTTTCTTGACTTAGAGGGAAATGTGATTTTGAAAGTAACAACTTTGGTTTCTGGAAATTAACAAAACATATGGATGAATAAATTATGTTTTTTTTAAAGACTCCCTTAAATTATTTTAGGTAAATTGCAATTTTAGATCGCATTTCTTTAGATTTTGTATTGTGCTTAAAGATTAGGTTCTTGGCAGTATAAAATTCTATCATAATAGTCAGATCAAGCACACATATACACTTACACGATCAATATATGACAGATAAAAAGTGGTGAGAAGTAATAGTTAAAGAGTAACTTACTCTTTGCCCAATTATCCTGATATTTGCCCAATTATCCTGATATTGACCAAACAAACAAACAAACAAAAAAAAAAACCCCCCAAAACCTAGAAACGAGTTTCCTGTTGTCTAGAATCCTTCAGAGATTATAAAAGCTGGTTCAGGTGTGACATACTAGACTATCCTCATACCCAGTCACATACCATACCCGGGTTTGCCAGCCTCTTGTGCTTTAATTTACTTCAATTGTAATTATTAGTAACATTATCACTAAAATGTAAGATTAGCAGTGCAAATGAAAGGGAAAAATTTTATTTTAAAGGCTAACAATTGAAAATACTCAAGATAGATGAAAGCTAATTTTGTGCAAGATCCGTGCTTTTCTAAAATAATCTGTTCTACATGCTGAGGACCTGACCTTTGTTTAGCAAATACTTACTGAATGTCTCTTCTGTACCAGACTGTGTTAGAGGCTAGGTTGAATGACCAATGACAGGAAGTAGGCCCACCCTGCCTTCAAAGAATTGAGTCTTGTGACTTGGAGGCAGGGGGAAAGTATAGGCCAGTGGGCTGGGGAAGCTGTGCTGGGTTGAGCAGGCAGGCCACAATGTCTAGTCACATCAAGTGCGGCCTGGAGGAGGAGGACACACTCCAGCTGGGGAAATAAGTTTTCTTGGCAGAAGGTACAAATGCCCTAAGGCAAGGTGAGAAAGCTAGAGGCTTTTTGGGGAAAAAAATCTTTTAAAGAACAGAAAAATTCAAAATGGTTGGAAAGTAGCAAAGCAGGCGATGAAGCAGAAGTGGTGGGGGGAGCAGGCCTTGAAAAGGCTTAGTAGGCCATCTGCTGGGTTTTTGAACTTGTCCAAAGTCTCCTGGGAAGCTATTCAAGGTTTTAAACAGGTGTGACATGAAATGAAATGCCACAAAAAAACCCCCGCAAGAATTTTAGCTCAATGGAACCTTGATAATTTACCAGAAAGGTCATAATCCTTGCAAAGTAAAATATTCTTCCCTCATCTCATTAAAAATTTTGCAGCTGCTGCTTTGATTGTCATCTCTGATACTCTTTCATTGTTTTTATAAAAATTACCTTAATTTTCTAAGGACTCCTCCTTTGCTCTTATGCCTCACCATTCTCCTAACCTTATATAGGAATGTCATTTCTATTTATAACTGAGTTAAAACATTTTTTTCTAACAGTTTTAGACTTCCATATTTAAACTTAAAAGACTTTTTTTCCCCCAGATGCCTTGAACATGCTCAAGGTTTTTAACGTTTTAATGAAATACTTCATTAACTATAAACATTAAATTTTCTTTGTTTCCCCCCCAAATAAAGTATCTTACGTTAACTTGATATTTTTCAGCACTTATGCTATTTCATGTTTTATGAAGTTTCATCGAGCACCTACGGTGTTTTTAGAGAATTTTGCTCATATTGTTTAGGAGCACTAATCTTTGGCAAGAGCATCATTTCAAATCCTGTTCACATTCTGTGACCTTTCATCTTTTATTTCAAATTGGTCTCTGTTGAGCTTTTTATGTGCAAGTGAGCTTCTGTGTGTAAAATTTCCATAAAGGTTTTGTTTTATATATACTGAATGTTTCTTTCTCTTTCTACAGCAAACATTCCCTACATGCTCAGTTCTTTTTGAAAATTAAATTTTTGCTTGCATTGATGTTTGGGCATTCCTTCAGTTCATCCTTGGTATTGCGTTTAGTTTGTGTCTGTATGGAATGTTATTGTCCACTTTCCCCCTAACATACATGCGTACGTACGTGCGTGTGCACACATAGACACATGCATACACATGTGTATACACACACATACACATAGAAAATAACCACAGCATTACCCCCTTCTGCACTATTCCTTTGAAATCTGCAGCCTCTAACTCAGCTCACTTTGACCTTGCGTTCTTAGATTTTCTTGAGCCATTCTGTAGTGTTTTATATTTCTTTTCTTGTTGCTTTGATTTTTTTTTTTCCCCCCTGGTGCTGGTAACTTGAAGAGTCTGCAGTGGTTTGTGTTCACTACTGTTTCACTTCCTGTCTAGGCCAGGGCACTTATTTTATAAGAGTTGCCTCATTTCAGATTTTAGAGTTTGAAACTGATAAGTTTTTTTTTTTTAGGATTTATTTATTTATGTATATAAGACCTGGAGTACAGGCCAGAGGTGCGGGGGGTGGGGGGTGGTGGTGAGAGGATTCACCAGAGAGAGTAGGGAGCAGAACAGACAGAGCCACTGAAATACACTGCTGAGGGGAGCAGCGGGCAAGACAGGAGAGGTCTGCTGCACCATGTGGGTTACTTCCTGGCCAGGATCGAACTTGTGCTGCAGTGGGCTGGTTATAGCTTGAGAGCGCTGTCTCTAACCCCTGCGCTACCACGGAAGCCCTGAAACTGGTAAGTTTTTAGTACCAGTGGTTTCTCCAGCATGCAGAGTGACTGCCTGTGACTTAGGGCTGGTCTTTTGAGCCTGCACTCTCTACAGGATTGGTAAAGCATGGTCATACTTGTCTTCCTTTGGCTGAGCCTGTGGTAGGGTGTCTTGATGTCTGCCAGGCAACTGAAAAGTGTCATTAGCGCAGGAAGCTATGGAGACACAAAGTCAAGCTGCTGCGCTTTGTAATCCAGCAGGAGAGGCAGCAAAGAGTGACTCTTATAAGCTGATCTGCACCTTCGAATGGAGATATAGGTACGGATACTCTAGGCCAGAAGAGGTGTGCTCAACTCAGACTTAAGGGGACTGGGGAAGGCAGTGATTTCTGAGTGTTTGTAAAGAGTCTTAAAGTAGGCCCAGAATGTCAGGTGGAGGGAAGGGTTTTATATGGCGTTTTGTTTATTCAAACTTGGAGATCTAAGAATGAGCATTAAAAGCTAGAAGGAAAGCAAGAACTAATGTGCATTTATGTATGGTGTCCCTCACTTTGATGCTTTTGCTCCAGCACACCCTGGGATCTTTATTTTTTTCCTTGATGGCCATCTTTTGGCTTTTTTTGTTATCCATTTTTACTTTACCTGATAGCATATGAAGGAAATACTAAAACCAGGAGTTTAAGTAGGGGTGGACCTTTGGAAAAATGGATAAGTCGATAGTGAGCTCCATGGGGGTGTGGAGTGTTCACTGCCATGCCCACTGGTGCAGAACCTGGCACACAGAAGATGCTCAGTTGATGTTTCTCTCATAAGAGGTGTCCCTCCCCCTCTTGTGACAGCACCTCCTTCCTCTGTCACTGGCTTCTCTTTTATGTCAGGTACCTATCTAGGCCACCTTCCTTCCTGCTCACCTTCTCGGCATGCTTGCCCAGGTCTAGTTACCTGTCTCAGCCATAACTGTCATAACTGGATCCATGTCCATGTTTGACTAGTTCTCTGTGGGGCTCCTGAAACGTCGCTACCAAAGTTTGCAGAATGGCAGAGGAGGCCAGAGTTGACTCTCTGAATGAGTAACATTTCTTTGAATTTCATCATGACTTCATTTGCCATACTGAGCTCTGTTCCGTAATAGTCTTGTGTGTGCGTGCACATGTGTATTTGTGCAAATCTGCATTGTACATTACATACCGTTCAACAAAACCAACACTCTGTAAAGATGGCTGCTTGTTTATCATGTGACTTCCTCCCCTTCCCTATTATGCTTATGTCGCTCAGATTGGGAAGCTGTTTCTAAATGAAATATTTGCCTTACAAAAAGGCCCTGTGGAGATACAATGACTTCCCCAACAATCTGCCATGTAATAGCTAGTTCAGTAGGTGGAGGGTTTTTATTTTAACACGCTGTAGTAGACTTTTAAATAACCTCTCTACATTTTGGTGATTTCTCATACTTTAATGGTCTGCTTCTCCAGAAGAGTCACACGCTCCTTCTCTCTCACAGCTAGGATACAGGCTTGTGACCTTAATTCGACCAGTCACTTGACACAGGATGAGATTTGTAGACAAAGGTGAGTGTTGTGAGGTGGCCGGCAGGTGTAGTTAAAATGATGACCTGGTGATCATGGTGACAGAAGCATTTGCTTTTTAAGTAGTTTGGCAGTGGCAGAGCTTATGGAACTCAGTCCTGAGTGGCTGTGGTTCTGTGTGGTGACAATTTTTGGTTTTGGTGATATTTGTTCTCCTATTCTCTGATCATCTGGGATATGTGGTTAGATGTCTTATGTTAATTTTGAAATATTTTCAGTCATCTCTTCAAACATTTCTTTTTTCTTTAAAGATTTATTTATGCATACAAGAACTGGGGTCCAGGCCAGTGTGCGTGTGTGGGGTGAGAGGATTCGGCAGTGACAGAGTGGGGAGCAGAACAGGCGGATTGACTGAAATACACTGCTGAGGGGAGCAGCGGGCGAGTCAGGAGAGGTCTGCTGCGCCCTGTGGGTAGCTCCCTGGCCGGGGATCCACCTCATGCCGCAGTGGCTGGTGATAACTTGAATATGCTGAGACTTTAACCCCCGCGGCCACCAGGGAGGTCCTCTTCAAACATTTCTTTAGTCCCATTCTCTCTTCTCTTTCTGTAATTCCAGCCACCAGTATGCTAGACCCTTTGCTGTCCCACAGCTCTTGACTGGACTTTCCTTCCTCCCGTTCTCACTCCCTCCCGCTGTTTTTCCTGAGTGTTTTGGTTGGGGTAATTTCTAATGACTGATTCTTTCCTAGACTTGGAGAGACTTTCCTTACATGCTCTTGTTCTTCTCTTGTCCCTGTGCCAGCAGTATGCCAGTAGTAAACTGTTTGTTAGTGGAAGATTGTTTGTTAGCTGGGAGGTGGAGAGGTGGTGGGTGTGGTCTTTTGTCTGACTGAACCTCAGATTTCCCCTCGCATCAGTGGCTGAGGTCTTGTCGCCTGTATTTTATGGTGGGCTTTGTGTGGAATCCTGCGGTGGTGAGTTCTCACCAATGCTTTAAGCACTTATTGTCCTTTCTCTCACAGATGCAGGCTTTTCTTCTATGAAGTCTGGGAAGGATCTGGGTGTCTTTCTTGCCCTTAAGGCGTAGCTGCAGTTTCCTTTCCCCAAGTCTGCATTGCAGTGGGCACTCTGAAGGGCTCATTTTCTCTGTGAGGCCCGGTAGGGTTGCTGGAGGAAGAAGATCCTGCAGAAGATTGGGGTCTCCCCAATTTCTGTGACTGCTCCCCTCATTGGTTCCACACTGCCTTCAGCAAGCAACATTAGGCTATTTAAAAATCAGTTTGCCAATTATTCGAGCTGAACTCCTGTCTGTATCCAGTTGCAGTCGGCCTCAACTCTCCTTTGCACAGCTTGTCTCGCCTAAAGTTTTGAGCCACTTGGTTACCTTATAAAGGGGTTAAAAAATGTCATGCATTTTATGGGTAGACAGCTCTGTGTCTCCCAGCTTTCTTACTTCAGGGTGGAAGACAGAAGTTTGGTTGTTCTTAAAATTTTAACATCATGCTTAACTAAGTCTAAGCTTAATTTTTATTCCTCTTCTGCTGAATCAAAGATTTTGGAGCAGTTTACCTTTTAATCTGCATCCCTTCTTCCATATTGGCTCCTTATGCTTTAGTTTTATCTTATTTAAGCCACCTTAAGCCTATAAAAATAGTGAATACTCATCAACATGTTTTCCAAGTTTGCTTACTTTTCTTCATTCATCCTATTTCTCTCTTTTTGGTTTAGTTTCTTTTCTTTCTTTCTTTTTTTTTTTTTAAATAAAGAATGTTGTTTAGTAGTTCTTTCATTAAAGACCTATCAGTAATATACATGGTATTAGTGTTTCTTAAAGTGTTTTTACCTCACTTTTTCTCTTCTAAAATTGTTGAGTTGGGTACAGAATATTATAGTGACAGTTATTTTTTCCTCAGAACTTTGATAATGCTCTTCTCTTGTGTTTTACAGGTCTTGTTTGCTGATGAGAAGTTAGTCAGTTCAGATATAATTTCTCTGTAGTTGATTAACCATTTTTCTCTTAGCCTACCTTTAAGATCTTTCCCTTGCTTTTGGTCTTCTGCATATTCTTTCTACATGTGGATTTGTTTTTATTTATTCAGTTTTTATTTGGTATATTCCATCATCCTGAAGACTCATGACACTTTCACTTGTGGATAAAATCTTAGCTATTTTCTGGGCCTCCCTGATGGCACAAAGGGTTAAGTTCTCAGCACTATGAAACTATCCACAGCACTGCAGCAGAGTTTGATCCTGGCCAGGGAGCTGACCCACATGGCGCAGCAGACCCTTCCGGTCTTGCTCGCTGCTCCCCTCAGCAGTGTATGTCAGTAGATCTCCTGTTCTGCTCCCCACTCTTCTCTGGTGAATCCTCTCACCTCTCCACACCTCTGGCCTGCACCCCAGTTCTTGTATGCATAAATAAATCTTTAAATAAAAAAAAAATCTTAGCTATTATCTTTTTAAATATTGCTTCTTCATTTTCCTTTCTGGAACCATTATTTAGATATATGTTGGAGTTTTTCATTCTATCCTCCATATTTCTTGCATTTTCCTTAACAGTTTTCATTTTTACTTCTGGGTGATTTCCTAACACCCATCTTACAAGTCACTCTTTTCTCTTTGTGTTTAGCCTATTGGTTAATCCCATTTAGTGAGAATTTTCATTAACAACATTTGACTATAGTTTTCAATGTATAAATTTCTGTGTTTTCTTTCAGATCTGCTTTTTAATTTTGTTAAGGGCATTTTCTTTGAACATCTAAAAATGCAGTGATCTTTATCGTCTTTAGATTATTTCTTAACTGTAGTTCTTAAAGAATGAAGCTTCCCGTTTGTCTTCCTTTCCTCCCACCCTCCAAGTTTTGCTTGTTTCTTTGTGTGGTTTGGGACAGTTGATAGTTTAGGAATTGTCTGTGCCTGGCTTGTGGGATACCCCTTGGGATGGTTTTGCATTTGTCTCTGAGGTAGCCATTTGGATGCCCAGCTTCTGAAGAGTCTTTGATCTATTCTCAGATGTGTCTTTCATGTCCCGAGAGGGTGGGAGCCTGGACTCCATGTTTGTGGTGGAGCAAACGCTGGGGCTTTCTCTGTGCCTTGGTCACTCCTTGACACAGCCCTGGGCTGCTGTGTGTAGCTTTTCCTTTGTTCTGATCACCCAAAGACCGCTCTTTGTATCTCTTGGCTTAATGCTGGTGTTTACTTCCAGCTTCTTTCCCCTGCATGAACTTAAGGCAACATCTTGGGTTTCCTGGTCCCATAATCATTTGCATTTGCAGCTCTTAGTTTAGCGGGCAGGCGTGAGCAGGTCTCTGTGCTGTGAAGACTCTCGTTTAATAAGCTTCTTGTCTTTGCAGCCACTCTTTGCTATTCTAGACTTCCTGACTGTTGGTCCGGAAGTAGTTCATCCCGTTAAGGGCCAGGAAGTAGTCACAACTAGAGGCCTCCTCTAACTTGAACAGATTACTTACCAAAAGTTTAGTTAGAACTTGACTCTGTAGACTATAGTTCCTATTATTTATTAACAAAATGGGTTTGTTTCCCTCAGGAATCAGTTGTTTCCACGATGTACTTGAAATTCATATAGACTTGTGAGCTCTTTGGGACTGTAATCAGAATATAGAAGGTGATTTCTAAGGGGAGGTACATTTTAACATTCTCTGTGAGAGAAGACAGTATGGTGGTTGCCAACCTCAGTTGGTCTTCTCTGGTATTACCTGCCAGCTGCCAATCCCTGCTCATTGTCACAAGCCCTAGTCATTGTTCTTGAAACTGCAGCTCAATCATCACCACTCCTACTCAGTACACAACCTTGCCTCTACTCTGCTGAGCACAGGTCAAGGGCTTTCTGCAGCTTCTGGCACCATCTACAAATTTACCAGCTTCTTTCTCCTAGAGCTGCCCTCATTTTCTTGTCTCGGAGGATGAGGTGCTTCTGCTACTGTTCTAGGCCAGTCCCTTGCCCAGTGCCCTCAGCCTCAGTGCTGCAGAGTTTGGCAGTCATTTTCCATCAATTATTCCTCCTCTTCCCCAACCTGGATCCCCGTGCTTCTCAGCCATGTGCGTGGGCACACAATTTCCCCCCTCGAGGACATATGGTAGTGCCGGGAGACATTTTTGGTTGTCACAACTGGGGTGGTGTGTGCTACTGGCATCTGGTATGTGGAGGCCAGGGATGCTGTGCATAGCACAGGCCCCACAGCAAGGAGTTACCTGATCCAAAATGTTGGTAGTGCCAAGGTTGAGTAACCTTGCTGTATCCTTACAGTTGCTTTTGACTCTTGTTTTCCTCTGCCCAATAGCTTGTTTGTTAATGTTCTTGTGCTAGAAAACCTTCCCTGAACCACACATCCACTCCTCTCCTGCCTACATAACCTCCCCTCCTTATCTAAACTCCTGAGTGCCCCATATATACTCTATCCATTTCTCATTCACTTCTCAAACTTTAGCTCTTGCTCTCTGGCCTTCCCCCTCCCACACTACTTAAACTGTTTAGCTGTGCTCACCTGTGATCTCTCCTACTGCATTTAGTGCTTTCATTTAGTCCTGATTTACTTGACATTTCTGTTGCACTTGCCACCGTTATTCATTATCTTCTTGAAACACCTTGTTCCCTTGGCATAATTGTTTTCCATGTCCTTTCTCTTACATTTCTTTCTCTGCATCTTCTGTGGGCTCATGTTGAGCCACTTACTCCTTACTGCTGCGTTTAACTAATTGACCAAATGTTATAGGGCATTGTCTCAGTTCCACCCAGAATTTCAGTTTTACTTGTATGCAGATATTTTTCTAGATTTCTGAGTTCTTCCCTGACTTACCCTATAAGTTTCAGACTTGTTCACAATAACCTTCTGTAAATCTGCACCTAAGTATTCTATAGGTGTCTGATGTGAAGTATAGAATCCTTTCCTCAAACTTGTTCTTCCTTTTTATTTTATTATTTTTTAAAGTTTTATTTATTTATGCATACAAGATCTGGGGTATAGGCCAGAGGTGTGTGTGTGTGGGGGGCGGCGAGAGGATTCACCAGAGACAGAGTGGGGAACAGAACAGGTGGATTGACTGAAACACACTGCTGAGGGGAGCAGCGGGAGGCAAGTCAGGAGAGGTCTGCTGCACCATATGGGTAGCTCCCTGGCCGGGGCTCGAACTCTTGCTGCATTGGCTGCGGATAGCTTCATAGGTTGCATCTTAGCCCCTTGCACCACCAGGGAGGCCTTGTTCTTTCTTTTTAATTAAAGCAACAAAAAATCTCTGCCACTGATTCTACCCTACCACCCACCCAGGTGGCCAAGGTAGATGGCTGGGTCTTGTCCCACCTCAGTGTATTATCTACAGCGGCTAGGATGAGATAAAATGTGAGTTTGAGCATCCATTGATCTGCCTGGATGCCTGCAATGGCGCTTTCTTGCTGACAGGAGGAGAGAGTTCGGAGAAAGTCTGAATTCCCTTATATGGCGGGTCAGGCTCTCCTCGGTGTGTGTGTTCTCTGCCTACGAACCACTCCAGCCTCCCTTCCTCCCCTCCACCTCAAACACTATGCTCCAGCATGTAGCGTTCCAGTCAAATTCTGTTTCGAATTCACTGTCTTTGCTTAGACTGTCTCCTTTGCCTGGAATGCTGTTTTTCTGTAGAGTGTGTGGGTGGTGTGACTCCCCACTCCTCAGGAAGCTACAGCTAATTGGCACCTTTCCCCGCAGCTCTGGCCTCAACATTATTGAGGAGTTTTCTTGTCTGAACTATCATTTTAGAGAGCCTGGACTGGGTAGGTGCTGACTTCAATTCTGCTGAAAAAGGGTATGGGGGAATGAGCGGGCCCTGATAAAAGGTGTTTTACAGCTTTTCAATTATGTAGCTTACTATTAGGCCTTTTCTTAGTCCACCCTACCTGTAAGTTTATTAAATCTTCAAGGGTTCTTCTGGAAAAAGTATATCTTTGGGGGGAGGTCTCTTTTATTTGCTTCCAGGAAGTTGTGGGCTCTTTGGCTCCTACTGGGTTTTGCCATTCATGCGCTCTTAACCTGCTTTGTGACTATTGATCCTTGGAGTTCCTCGCAGGGAGTGCTGCTGGGAGCACCTCCTACGTTCCCAGGGTGTTCCGGATTGATTTTTTTATATTTCTTTTGCTGATGTCAGTGGGGTTTAGTGGGAGGACAGGTAGACATGTGTTTAGTCAGCCATTTTGAAGCAGACATGCAGTGCCCCGTACCTCATATGGCGTCTCCCTTTTCTCTTTTGTAGATATCGTGACAAAGAACGTCTTTTAAAGTGAAGCTCCATGTATGCCTTTGATCTTTTTTTTTAAGATTTATTTTGTTTATACAAGAGCTGGGGTACAGGCCAGAGACGCTGGAGGGTGAGAGGATTCACCAGAGATAGAGCGGGGAGCAGAACAGGCAGACGACCAAAAGGACTGCTGAGGGGAGCAGCGGACCAGACAGGAGAGGTCTGCCGCGCCATGTGGGAATCTCCCTGGCCGCCTGGGAATCGAACCGCAGAGGCTGCGGACAGCTTCACAGCCCTGCGCTCAACCCACTGCGCCACCTGGGAGGCCCCCTTCGATCATTTTCTTAGGACAGTGTTCTTAGAACCCCTTGAGACTCTCTGGGCGTGATGATAGATAACACCCGTGGGAGTGAGCCGTGTCTGTGAAGGGTGTAGAGGAAAGGCTGCTGACTCATGAAAGGAAAGGTGCCAGTTAAGAACTGTTTATTATTTTGGCCAGTCTGGTCTGATGGTTTCTCATTATTGCTTTTTGTTGGATTTTAAAAATTAATAGTAAGATTGAACACTTACAAACTTTATTTATTGGCCATTGGTACGTTTCTTAGTTCATTTTCTTTCCACGTTAATAGCGGCTTTTTACAAAAAATACCCTTTGGTAGAGTTTGTTGGATTCTTTCTTGAAATCAGCAAACAGCGTCAAATGTAAGCTCTGTCACCCTTTTCTCAGTTTAGAATTATTGTGATATGATTCTTGGAAAATGAAAGTCCACTCCTGGTTTTGTGACTATTAATACACACCTCCTAAGGTGGCTGTGAAAATGAAATGAAATAACATACGTGAAATACCCAGCACAGTACTTGGTATATACTCGGCAGCAGTAAATATTGGTTCCTTTTGTGTTTTCTTTCTCCTTTGCTAGATTATTAAAATAACTACAGTACTCTATATGTAAGGGAAAAAAATCACCTGTATTTACTGAACCCTTGTTAAATAAAGGGCAGTATGCCGAATACCTGGAGGGGTACAGAGATGTTTATGGCTGATTCCTGTCCAGGGATAAACATTAACTTACTGTATATATATTTACCTTTTTAGGCTTTTTTTTTTTTTTTTAACATGCTGCTCTTTAAACCTTTCAGTCTTTAAGCTGTGTTATTTTATTTGAGTATACACTTTAAAGTTTGGCGTGCCGCATTTACTCCATTAGGTTTCTGTGAGAATAGTTATTAGCTCCATTTTATAGCTGGGGGCCGTGAAGGGTGATCTGCCAGGTTTCTGGCTGGGGTGAAATTGGACGCACAGTGGGGTGGAAGAATGCTGCCCACTGCATTTCCTGCCTCAGTAGATGCTGGAGAAATATTTGTTGAATGATTGGATCATCTTTTATTAAATGGTTTTATTAAATGATTAACCTCTTTCCTAAATCACTTCTCTCTTTACTGTTTGATTTTCCCCCTTTATATTTTATGCTCCCTACGAGGTTAAAATAAGCTTTAAAATTCAGTGGTTGATAGAGAAGACATGGGAAATTGGAGAACAGATACTATACAGTCTCAGTCATAATGAAGAAAGTCTTGCAAAGAATATTTTTGCACTGCTGTGGATTATATTTGCCAATTTAAGGGTTTGCCCTGGCGTTGATGCTTTGCGGGACCACTTACTTTCTGGTTCCTGTGACAGCTGCGAGGGGCTCCCCAAGGTTAGACCGGAGTTGGGACTGACATCAGGGGCCCAGCTGGTTGCACTGTGAGGAGTGGACTCTGACTCTGCTGTTTATAGTCAGGTTTTTCATTAATCTCCAGTGAAGCAGGGGAAAATTGGTAATTATAATTAAGCTCTGGAGACTTGAGGGGAAAACTTTTTAATGGATGAACTAGCAAATATACAACTTTAGTGATGAACATCTCAGAGTTTGCTCTGTGTTTCGCTTTTGGTAGTTGGCTGGCTTGGACGTAGAAATAAGGGCTCTTAGTAACAATAAGTAAGGCTCCTAGTAACAATAACAGTAAGACCTTGGGAGGTATTGGTGGGTGGGACATCCATGCTTTTAGAAGAGTTGTGGTAACACATTTTCTCTCTGCACGTGGACTCCTCCATGTAGTTGTGAGTTTGCTAAATTCACTTTTTGAAAGTTTTATGAGTAGTCAGATTTGTTCACCACATTTCTGATTGTCCCAGTTCATTTTTCTACTCAGGATGCATTCCATGAGACTTACAAATAAGTATTGTCTAGTAAAACAGTGACATTGTTAAAAATATGCCTTTGGTGAGAGGAGGTTGAAAAAACTTGTTTTGAGTTTGGCCTTGACACTTTCAATTTTTGTGAGCAGGGACAAGTGTTAGGGTTACATGTGGTAATGTATATAAGGATGCTTAGCATCTTGCCTGCTGGAAGTGTTCCCAACACACTCTTAGCAACCATGTGTCTTATCTGTCAAGGATCTAGCTTAGTGGCTAAATATGGGGATTCTGACGCCTGACTGCCTGGGTTTGTATTCCAGTTCTGCCACTTCCTGGCTACGTGTCTAATTTCTCTCTTATTCTCCTTGTTGGTAGAATGAGGTTTCTGCTAGTAAGGGACCATAAAGGGTTCTTGTGAGGATTAAATACACTGATTTAAAGAAAGCATCATCTTACCACATTTGAAAATCTGGTATGCCACCAGGTTTTTTTTATTTGAAGTAATTGGGTCTACTGGAATTTGTTGCATCTTGCGGTTTTTAGCTCCCTGAGCACAGGATCTGGTCTGTTTTGTTCACTACTGTTTTGCCAATGTCTGGTATAGTGACTGGCCTAGAGTACTTACTCAGTAAATATTTGTGGAATGAATGAATGAATGAATGATGTTCAAGGAATTGTGTTTGGCAGTATTCTATCTCAAGTCGTTTTTTCATTGTTCTGTCACTGGGGAAAAAAAAAAAAAACCTGTAATAACACTTACAGTAAATTCCCACTGTTTACAGAGGAAAATCCACATTTCTTAGCTTTGTATTCAAAAGTACATGAAATCTAACCATCCTCAGGTCTCAAGTTTCTTTTCTGCTAAGGTGTGGAGTTTTGACCAAGGGTCATTTTTCTATCTCATTT
Organism: Talpa europaea; assembly: GCF_964194135.1. Lineage (NCBI taxonomy): Eukaryota > Metazoa > Chordata > Mammalia > Eulipotyphla > Talpidae > Talpa > Talpa europaea. Next base: position 8,654,206 of record NC_140081.1, read on the forward strand.
CAAGTGTGTGATTCTCTGGGTTGTGAATTCACTGGGCTGTTGCAAATACCGTCAGTGAAATGGTAAGCAGGAAAGCACTTTGCAAATTATATAATATCACTATCATTTAAACTAATTTTCAAGAGTTTTAAACCAAATTTTGCTGGATTGAGCCCTTTTCCTTTTGCTCAGACAACTGTGTGTAACCCTACCTGTTTTTCCAGACCTAGTTGAAATCCTCTCTTGGGTAAATCATGACCTTCCCTGTCTAAAATGAGCTCTCTTTTGTTTGAACATTTCTAGCCATTGTGATTTGTATAGTTCATTTGATAAACACAAATCGGAGTCGTCTCATCTTGCCTCTTGTCATTGATGTATTACTTAGGATCTTGAAATATCTAACTCTTAATGAAACCAGTAAACATGACAAACATCTGTATTATCACAATCTCTGGGCACAAAGTTTTCATGTATTAACGCCAGTTTTTGCAGCTGAACTGAAAATACTGTTAAAAGAAACTGATATCAGCCCATCTGTCTTACAGAGGTAATGGCGAGTTGGTAGCTGTTAGGTCTGTCAAAAGACATGCTGGAGGCCAATACAGCTTGAGTGCACAGGGCAAGTGGACTTTTGTATTGCATTTTGTACTTTTCAAAAAGTCCATTTTTCCATGAATAACATCCTTTTTTTTTTTTTTTTTTTTTTTTTACAACAGAACAGCGATAACTGAGTTATTCAGAGTGCCTGGAGAAAATCACTTTGTTCAAGTAAGATCTCTGTGAGCCTTTCCTGAAGTGGAATTTTCCTCTCCTCCCAGACATAGTTTCTGCCTCTTCTGCACATGTAAAACACCTTTCATGTATCTTTTCGCACTTCTCACTTGAGTTAGTTCACCTGTTCACCTCTTCTTGAACTCTTCCTCTGAGTACATTTCTTCACAATGTCTATTCCATAGTTGGTGCCCAACAAATTGAATTAAAAAGTTGTGGCTTCTTAAACTGATGACACAGCCCAATCTTGCTGAGATGTGGTTTTCTTTGATGTGCCAATAGGAAATAAGCTGTCATTAACTCTAAATTCTGTCCAGAAAATATTTTAATATATTCTCATATGAGTATATTATACTCCATATGTCCAAGATACTGTGTCAGGTCTACCATGTACTTAGTTTAATAATACGAGATTCTTGTTTATGGACCTGTATCTTCATAGTATAATTTTGAGAGCAGGTAAGATTTGAAGTGGATTGTGGTGGTGACAGCAGTGAGGGCTTCTCTGCACAAATTTACTGCCTTATGGTGTTCGGTAGTCTGGATCTCCTGCAGGCTCTCTTTCTCATCTTCTTTCACACCCTCCCTGTCTCCCTATTCATTTCTGGCCTTTTCCCCTGCATTAGTTTCATTTTCTTTAATAATCTGCCTTTAGCCATCTTCCTCCTTATTCTGCCCTTGCTGTATTGCTTTATTGTTTTAACCCTCATCTTGAGCTTCTGGAAATAAGTTTTCTTTCTTCTGCACATTCATAGCACTTCATCTATGTCCCTCTTACAGCATTTATTGTTTTTATGATTATTTTCATATAGTTACACGCCTAACTTACCTTTTACTGGACTGTCACTTTTTTTTTTAAGATTTATTTATGCATACAAGAACTGGGGTACAGGCCAGAGGTGTGGGTGGTGAGAAGACTCACCAGAGACAGAGCAGGGAACAGAACAGGCAGACTGACTGAAATACACTGCTGAGGGGAGCAGTGAGTGAGTCAGGAGAGGTCTGCCGCACCATGTGGGTAGCTCCCAGGCCAGCTGGGGATCAAGCTTGTGCTGCAGTGGCTGTGGACAGCCTCATAGGTTGTGTCTTAACCCCTTGAGCCACCAGGGAGGCCCTGGACTGTCACTTCTTGAGAGCAAGTTGCATCTTTCCAGTTCTTAAAGTATCTATAGTTTTATAAGTAGTGGTCACCACATACTGTTTGCTGAAATTTAGCTTCTTTCCCCAAACTCAGTTCCTTTTCCAGATGTTCGTTTTTCTGTTCATGTTATTACAGAGCTCCCTTTAATCCCACATTCTGGTGAGTAAGTTCTGTTGCTTCTATCTTAAATGTTATTTGTAACCACGCTATTTGTTTCACTCTTCGTTACTGCATGCTGATTAAAAAATCAAATGCCGGGTACATATTATATTCTAGCCACTGCATAGGCATTTTGTTTTGGTCACTTGTTTCCTGACCACTCTTCATTGATTTATTAACCAGTGTTTATTGCACACCTCTGTGCTGGGTGCAGTTGCGAGCATGGATGTATTTTCTAGTCTTTTTCTACAGGCTGCTCACCTCCAAGGAGAAGAGGCCTAGAAACGTAGCTACTGGATTTCCTCTCTTCTAAAGTACATTTTCCTCCCCAGGCTATAGCATTTCTGAAATCTAGTTGAGTCTTAACCTGCCTTGTGTGTTTAATGTAGTTTTTTATTTTCTCTTCAAGAGCTGCTAAATTGATGGTGCTTATAACCAGTAGAAGCTTATCATTAGGGAACTATTGTATATATCAATGGTAGGTGTTTTGATAGAAGTATGTGTAGAACTGCACTGTCAAATATGGTAGTTCTAGACACATGTGACTACTTAAATGTAAATTGAATTAATTAGACATTAAATTGATTAAATTTAAACTTCATTAAAATGAAATAAAATTAAAGAATTTAGTGCCTCAGTGACACAATTCAAGTACCCAATAATTTGACTAGTTGCTACTGTATTGGACAGTACAGATATAAAACATCCCCTGCAGTGCAGAATGTTCTATTGGACAGCGCTGGTATAGAATGTGATTCACAGTTGTACCTTGAGAGTTGGAAAAGCTTTAACCAGTTCCTGGTATTACTAGTACATGTATTTCTTCCTTCAAGGAACTCCGTGTATTTGCTTTCCTTCTTTTGTTTTATCCTCAGAGCCTGGGACAGTAACTAGTAGCTACCCAGAAAATACTGGAGTCTTAAAGGGTTTGGATAAAAGGTAGGGGAGGGTAGGGCTTGACATTTTCCTAATGAGAGGTAGCTTACCTGGCTTTATTCAGTGTGAATCCTGTTGTTGATTTGTTTTTTTTTTTTTTTTTAAGATTTATTTTTTATTTATTTATGCATACAAGAACTGGGGTGCAAGCCAGAGGTGCAGAGGGGTGTGAGGATTCACCAGGGACAGATTGGGTTGCAGAATAGCTGGATCTACTGAAATACTGAAATCTGCTGAGGGGAGCAGTGTGTGAGACAGGAGGTCTGCTGTGACACATGTGGGTTAGCTCCCTGGCTGGGGATTGAACTCATGGCGCAGTGGCTGGCTTGATAGCGCTGAAACTTTAACCCCTGCGCCATCAGGGAGACCCGAGTTTTTTTTTTTTTTTTAAGTAATTTTTTTCTTTCAGCTTTATTGAGGTATAATTGACAAATGAAATCGTATGTATTTATAGCATATAATGATTGGACATGTATATATTGTAGAATGGTTACCACGATCAGGCTAGTTAAAACATCCATCCCCTCACATCGTTTATGTGTGTGTGTGTGTGTGTGTGTGTTGAAAAACACTTGGAATCTATGCTCAGCAACTTTCAGATAAATGGTGCACTATTATGAACTGTACTTACCAAACTGGACGTTAGCTTCTCAGAACTTACTTGTCTTAAAACCAACATCTCCCATTTCGCTCATTTCCAGTCCCCCAGATCCTGGCAACCCTTTTACTCTATGTGTCTATGCGTTTGACTTTTTTTTTTTTTTTTAAGATTCCTTATATGGGCCTCCCCGGTGGCGCAGTGGTTGAGCGCTGGGTTGTGAAGCTGTCCACAGCTTCTGCTGCGCCGGTTCGATCCCCAGCCATGGGGCGAGGGTCCCACATTGCGCACAGACCTCTCCTGTCGCCCGCTGCTCCCCTCAGCAGTGTTCTTCCTCGTTCTGTTCCCCGCTCTGGCTCTGGTGAAGTCTCTCACCCTCCCGCTGGCCGTACCCAGTACTTGTATAAATAAATAAATAAATAAATAAATAAATAAATAAATAAATAAATATTTAAAAAAAAAAAAAGATTCCTTATATAAGTGATTCCATCCAGCACTTGTCTTTCTCTGGTTTATGTTACTTCTTAACATAAATGCCCTGAAGGTCACAAGTGGCAGAATTTCTTTTTTTCCTTAGTTTTTTTTTTTTTTGCCTTTTTTTTTCTGTATCATTTAAAAGATGAATAGTATTTATACACAAACACCACACATGTGACACATTTTCTTCATTCATTCATCCCTTGGTGGCTACTTAGGTTGTTTCCATGTCTTAGTTGTCTTGAATAATGCTGCATGGAACATTGGAATGTTACCTCTTTGACATGCTGATTTGATTTCCTTTGGGGTTGCTGAATCATCTGGTAGTTCTATTTTTAATTTTCTGAGAAAATAAAGATTTTTAAAACAAATTTCATCTCATTAAAAATTTAAGAACTTGGGCCTCCCCGGTGGCGCAGCGGTTGAGCGCTGGGTTGCGAGGCTGCCCGCGGCCTCTGCGGCGCTGGTTCGGTCCCCGTCTGCTCCCCGGCCACCGGAGGAGGGTCCCGCGTGGCGCGCGGACCTCTCCTGCCGCCCGCTGCTCCCCTCAGCAGTGTGCTTCGGTCCTTCTGCCTGCTCTGCTCCCCGCTCTGGCTCTGGTGAATTCTCTCACCCTCCCGCGCTTCTGACTGTACCCAGTGCTTGTATAAATAAATAAATAAATCTTAAAAAAATAAAATAAAATGTATTAAAAAAAAATTTAAGAACTTTAAACTTAGGTGATTGTCACTGATCAGGTGGAATTAAGCAGGTGGCCCGTTCTGTTAGAAGGCTAAGGTTTGGTGGGATGCATTGCAATGAAATTTCCACATTTCCAAATTTGATATTCACAGGACTACCTGTAATTTCTCAGGGAAGATATAAATGGACTTGATGGAAATATTTATGTGAACTGATCATGCTCGTGTATTTATTTCTCATTCCGGAGTGTGGTTTGCAATGATTAGAGCAAAAGTTTCCGGAATCTTTTTGTTTCCATTTTATTGTTTTGTTTGTTTTATTAATGATGTAACATTATTTTATATCCTTGTTTGTTTTTTCACAATGTAGGTTTTGTGTGGTCACCATAGTTTTCCCACCACCAAAGCACCCATATTCCTTCTCCATAGTCCATTGTCCTCTCCACCCCCCCCACCCCCCCCTTTTCTTCCCTCCTCCCCCGCCCCCTCCCCTCCTGGATGCCTTGGAGCTATGATCAGCTTTCAAGGGTCAGTTTTAAAGTTTATCTTTGTCTGATTCTTTGTGTTTCTGTTTTATTTTTAACTGCAGTATATCCATTTTCTTGTTAATGGATAGTTTCTTGTTTTTGGCTAATGCAAATGAAACTGCTCTGTGTCTTTTGGTGGGTAGATGCTTTCACTTTTCTTGGGTACATACCTGGAAGGGAAATTGCTAGGCCATTGCATTTGTACATAATACCAAACAGCTTTCTAAATTAGCTGTACCAATTTATGGTGCTTTCTTTTTGACACTACAAAAGATTAAAGTTTGTCATCTATGCATTTTTACCGTTTATTTCCCCAAGTCTGTGCAATTTAAGTCTCTTGCAAATAAATCTGAAAATAATACAGACCTATCATGTCATTCAGATGGCTTTGCCGGAATACATAAAGTAAGCATCTTATCCCTCCCTCCATTGACATACTTGATTGACTTTCACCACACATGAGTCTTTGAAAAACTGGTTCCTGCCTTTGTAAATTGATTGTTTTGAGTGCTGGGTTCCTGTTGCTTTTTGCTGTGGGAACTAGTGTACTTTGTCATTGCTTCACCAGCTGCTGTTTGAGGGCTTACAGTGTGAAATGTGTAGCAGAATAAAGAACACAACCCTTCAGAAATACTTGTAGTTTAATACCGCAAGTCCCAAGCTGAGTTCTTTTTTTTTTTATAAAGATTTATTTCATTTTATTTATTTATTTATTTATTTATTTATTTATTTATTTATTTATATGAGCACTGGGTACAGTCAGAAGCGCGGGAGGGTGAGAGAATTCACCAGAGCCAGAGCGGGGAGCAGAGCAGGCAGAAGGACCGAAGTACACTGCTGAGGGGAGCAGCGGGCGGCAGGAGAGGTCTGCGCACCATGTGGGACCCTCGCCCGGTGGCCGGGGAGCAGCCGGGGATCGAACTGGCACTGCAGAGGCTGCGGGCAGCTTCGCAACCCAGCGCTCAACCGCTGCGCCACCGGGGAGGCCCCCAAGCTGAGTTCTTGATACTTGATCTGTCCTAGGCATCTCCATGTCCAGAGATCAGTAAGGATGAGTCTCCTAACTTCATAATCCTAGCCTAATGAGACACCTATAATGATACAAGACCAAATATGTTGCCACTAGAATAATAAATAAAGTACTGTTCAGCTTCTTATGACATAGGTCACATTTTATTTGGGTTGCAGGAAGGGGAAGGTACCCGTGGGCAGCATCATGGAGCGGGGTTGGTATCTGAGGTCAATCTTGAAAGGGTTTCAGTGGCAGCGATTGCGTGTGCCAGGGAAGGGAATTGCTTGACGGGTTCGAGAAGCAGGGAAGTATAGTGTCTCCCACAAGGTTCTCGGAGTCTGATCCCCAGCCAGTAGGATCTGCTTCACATGAGACCTGCCATACCAGAAACTCTGGGAGCCCACCCCAGAAATCTGGGTTTTCGGAAGCCCTCCAGTTGATTGTGAGGTGGGAAAGTTAGAGAACCCCTGCTCTGCATTTGCTGGCCAGAGAATAATCAATTGCTTTTTGGTCCGAGAGTAAAGTTGAACAAAGAATGATGAGATAAAAAAAAAAAGACAGGATGGCCTCAGGAACCTTGAATACTCGTGTGTGTCTGTAGGGGCTGGAGTACCCTTTTCAGCAAAGGAAGCGAAATCCTAGATGAGCTGACTTTAGGAAGAGTAAGTGGACAGACTTGGTTAGGATGAATTAAAACTAAATGATATTGGAAGGGGTGAGGCAAATTCGAGGTCAGGTAGCCACAGAGATTGAACGGAGACCTCGGTGGAGTTGCAGCGCAGCCAGACTGGAAAAGCCTTGGCAGCCAACTGGGTAAGTGTCAGCAGTAGGCAACCATCTCAGGAGAAGGTGAGGCTGTAAACCCTGGCGTTCAGAGAGCACGGTGGTGCCCTCATACACAGGGTGGGCACAAGGTGGGGATATCTGCAACATGGGGCAGGAGTGTGATGGAGGAGATTGCTTTTCCTAACACTAAGGGTAACTTCTTCCCCAGAATTGATACATGCTCATTCTAAGAAATACAGACAACGAGGGAAGCTGTAGAAGAAAGCAACATCTCCTCAGACACGACTTTCTGGAGAGAAGCAATACATTTTTCTGCTTAAATATTTATGAATGACCGTTTGTTTATGCTCATCTTCATATACATGGTATTATGCAATTCTGACAACAAAATTTCTTAGGCAAATTGATCTTGAACACTGTCACTCTTTCACACATGAGAGAGTAGACCCAGGTTGGTGTGTGCTTGGAAATAAATGGATTTTGTATTTGGGAAGCAGAATGTTTATACAAGCAGCTGGTGGCAATTCTATTTCACGTGGTCACAAAAACATCCTGTCCATATCAGTTGTCCAGAGGAAATCTGGGGCAAAACAGTCAAGAGACCGGTATGCCAACATTGGTTTGGGGAGAACCCTAACTATATTTAAGACAAAAAAGATGGAAAATGTGGCTTTTATTAGAATTATATGGCTATTCTGATGTCTTGTAGGAAGCAATTAATATTGTGAATAAAATGTCTCCCACAAAGGTCATTACCAAGTTCCAACATTGTCTTTTTAAGTAGGCAGCTAGCTACAAGAGACTGTCTTAAGCAACAGACAAAGATATGCAAACAGTTTGTCATTTCTTCTTAGTTTTGTGAGACAATTTGTTTTCATTGACATGTTATATGGATGATTTAAACTTGACCTTTTTTATGTCAGTAAATAAACAATTTTAATAGTGCTGAATTCTTTTCCATTTGTAGCATGTGACATAATTGATCAATCCTGCATTGACTAATAATTGTGGGGATTTTGGGGTGATTTTTATAAACAGCATTGCTATTTCCTTTGCTAATTTGTCTGATAAACCTGTTTAACATAAATCCCTGTAAGTAGGGTGAGGTTTTGAATTAAATGATACTTATGCATTTAAAATGTTGATATCTATTGCCAGATTACTTTCCAGAAACTTTTATATTCCTACCTACTGTGAACTGTGGGTTTACTTTCTCTCATACCTATGAGACCTCTAGATATTTGTCAGTTAATCATTACCAGTTTGATAGGTATGAAAGGATGATTTTTCTCTCCTTTTTAAAATTGGTAACTAGTAAGATTGAACAGCTTTTCACAGATATTTTAGATATTTGTATTTCTTTTGTGAAAGTCCTATTTATATACTTTCTTTTCCTGCTTTTGAGTATTTATATTATACCTATTTATAAGCTGTTAATTTACAGATATTAAACCTTCATCTATTTTTAATCATTTTGTAAACCAAGAGGTGTACATATTTACCTATTTACTTTTTAAACTTTTTTATAGTAAAGCATAATAATGTATAAAAGACATCAGAAAACAGCTTAGTGACTTGTCATAGAGCCAACATTTATGTAACTTGACCCAGTTGAAGATATAAACATTGCAAAACCCCGAAAGTTAGGGGTGTATCAAGGTCTGGGAGTGATGGGTGTGGTCTGCCCCAGGTTCAGACAATAGCAGTGCATTTTCTATAGAGAAATTAAAATCAATAAAACTGTTGACTAAAAAGCTGGCTTGCTTTTTATTATCACCATATATTGACCATAAAAAATGTCAGAGAGAAAGAGAGTGAATGTTCGTGTGTGTGTGAGTGTGTGTAATACCTACGCTGTGTCTTACCTATAAACTCTTTGATGAATAGAAGTTCTTAATATAGTCCATTTTATCTGTTCTTTTATAGTTGATGTTTGCTGTATCCACAGAGATATTCTTTATTATATCTTGAGAGCTTTATTCTTTCAACGTTTACATTGAGATCTATAGTCTACCTGAAATTAATGTTGATGTATGGTATGAATTAGAGGTCAAGTTTAATTTTGCTTTCCCTTAAGAATATTCAAATGACTTAACACCATTTATTGCAAAGATTGAACTTTCCTTACTGGTCTGCAGTGCCAACTTTTTTTCTTTTTAATAAGATTTTTATCGATGTACCAGTAGCTTATAATACTGTATAAATTTGGGGAGTACAGCTTCATACTCTGACAAATGTATATGCCTCACCACACCCACCACAAAGTTCTAGTACTATTCACACTATCAAATTGACCCCCTCTACCCTTTCGTCCTACTCTCACCCCTCCCCCTCTGTAATAACCATATTTTCACATAGTCTGTGAGATAATTCTGTTATGGTCTGTTAGTTCGTTTGTGTAGTGCCAACTTGGTTGTACAAGCATCCATTTCGTGTATGTTCTCTGATCTGTTTCTGTGCTTTCCATTCTTTTCTTTCTTCTCTTCGTCTGATATACTGTCTTAATCACCATGCTTTATTGTGAATCCTTCTATCTGGAGAGAACATCTTTTTGTTCTTCAAGGCTATCTTCTTTTCTTTGACTGCATTCCTTTATACATTTTTGTATCAGCCTGTAAATTTCAAATTATTTTAAAAAGCAAATAAAAAAACCTGATATGATTGAGATTGTATTAGGTATCTAGCTAAATTTGAATAGAATTGATACCTTTACAAGCTTAAATCTCAAGAACATAGAATATCCCTTCATGTATTTGGTCTCCTTTAATTTTAAAAATACTGTTTTCTATAGCTTTCTATGAAGGGCTTTTCTACCTTTTGGTTTATTTATACTGATTTGATATTCCTGATGGTATTGCAAATGGTATTGGAATTCATTTTCTAACTATTGCTGGTGTATAAATACAGTTGGTTTTTGAACATTTAACTTTTGTATCCCTTTGATATAGTTAGTCATTTTTTTCCTGGTGACTTACTTGTAAGTTTATATGTAGATCATTTTGGATTTCCTATGTGTAGAATTTGCGACTGATGATTTTTTGTCATTCCCATTCCTCATATGTTTTTGTCTAGCTCTCTACTTATTTGTAGTGGAAGAGTTTACGTGAATTACTCAGACAGCATTATTGGAAGCAGAAATTCTTCCTAAATGAAAAATTAAAACGGTAGCCTTTGAGTTATCTTTGAATTTATTTCTTTATTTCTTTGTTTTTAAAGATTTATTTATTTATGTATACAAGAACTGGGGCACAGGCCAGATATGGGGGAGGGGGTGAGAGAATTAACCAGAGACAGAGTAGGGTGCAGAACAGGCAGACTGACTGAAATACACTGCTGAAAGAAGCAGCAGGCGAGTCAGGAGAGGTCTGCTGTGCCATGTGGATAGCTCCCTGGCTGGGTATCAAACTCATTTTGCAGTGGCTGTGGCTAGCTTCATAGGTTGAGTCTTAACCCCTTGCACCACCAGGGAGGCCCCCTATCTTTGAATTTAAACCCAAATCTCTGGGTGCTTCAACAGCCAAGAGGCCTAGTGAAAGGTAATAGTATCTTCTGAGACATCATAAATGTTCCTAAAGGTTGCATAAATATTCCATGTTGAGATTTAAGATTGTAAAGACATCAGTTCTATCCAAATTCGTCCTCGATCCTAACAAGTTTTTTGGTTTTTGAAATCTTTATTTTAAATGTTTAAAATTTAATTTTGATGGTGAGAACTCTTAATGCTTATCTGAAGGACTTATATATGAAAGCTTATAGCTTAGCAAATTTCTCCAAATAGTGAAGTTACTAGTGAAGCCACAAGGCACCTTGATATACTAATTTTTCTTAAGCATCTCTCTAGAAGCCTCCTACTGGAGGTAGTTTAGGGAATTGTCTTCTTTAAGGAGAGTACTGGTTTATTCTGGTAATGCTGTGTGATGCCAAAACAGATGAACTGCAGGAAGAACTCTTGAAACTGTGTGGGGGAGCAATAGCATGTGAGTGTCAATGTGGGCAAGTGTCAAGTAGTGCTTTGCAGAGGAAAATTCCAAGTTGACTAGTAACTTGGCGGGTTGCAGCTGAGGGATCAGTGTCTTGTCGCAGCTTGTCCTCTGCTAATGTCATGCTTGCTCCTGTGAGCTGGCAGTCTGTGGGCTGCTGTAGTTGAGGGAGTCAACAGATGCTGAGTAGTCCCAGGAAAATGATTGCATTTGAAGTGGACAGCCTCTGCAGGGTCAGCTCCATGGGGCAAGTCTGTGCCTGGTTGTGGAATTTCAACAGTAGCAGGATGGAGCTGTATAGATGGGTCTGCAGAAGGCAATTATAATGAGCAAGAGCTGTATTTATTATTTGGGGAATTATGGGAGCTGCCAAACAAAAGCTTCAAGTGTAATTAGCACCATGGAATGAAAATTATTTTCCTCCCACCATTTTGTCTTTCACTGGTTTACATGACAAGTCTGCCATTAATATTGTGTGTGAATTGTCATTGAGATGTTAGAAAACTTTTAGAAACTATTGCAGATATGCTCATTAAAAAATTAGTATCTGTAACCAATCTAGTGGGTTAAATAATTTTATTCTAGATTAGAAAATTTTCAATACTATGCTTATAGGAAAATCTTTTTCTGATTTTGGAGCATGATGTATTTGAATTCAATTTGCAGTTTTCTAGTTTGAAAAAGAATATAATTATAATTAATTATAAAGAGCAAATGGATGGGGTGTGAGACTGATTTAAGTTTTTAAAAAATTGTGTCCTTAAAGTTGATTAATTTACAATGTTTTCTATTTTTTTTTTTCCTAAGAAGTACTGACACTAAGTAAAGTCTGTCTTTATAGTAGATGTTTTAGGAGTATATAGGAAGCCACATGGCTAGAGGAAGTTGCTACTTATTTCTTTTGCCAGTGGTGTTTTACTAAATCATTTCATGAGTTTTATGTATTTTTCTTGAGTTGGGAATATATGCAGGGAACTGAAGAAACCCCTTCCACTCTAAACATAAACGCCCCGTTTTGTGGGTAGAGGTCTAGTGGTGAGTCCTTCGCAAGCACATGTGCTAGCTTTTATAATTATATGTACATTTATATGTGTTTTTTTTTTTTAATAGAAGAACACTACGTTGTAAAACAGTCTGTTTTTCAGAGTTTCTCTAAATGGAATAATTAGAAACAATCCTTGGGAAGCTTCCTTTCACATAAGTTACGAGATGAGTCCTTTTATAAAACAAGGGTTCATTTATTAGCTTGGATATCTCCTGGTCTTTCCCTCCTCCTCCATACATATTCTAGCTACTTACAGAACTGGGTTTTATGTATTATAAATTTTCTCAGTTGTAAGTAATATGTTAGGTATTAGGACCCGAATCTGGTATTTGTGGTTCTTACTCATGTCTCTTCAATTGTGAGTTGTTTTTATGCCTTTGAATATGGTAGACTGTAGGGTATCTTAATGCCACAGTCATGAAGGAAGCAGTTGATAATTGTAAAAGTTTATGAAAATGTAAAATTCTAAGGTTGTTAAGTTCCAAATATAACCGGGGACTATTCAGAAAAGGTGACTTAAAAAATGTTAATGAATTAATATCTAATGATGGATTGAGTACTTCATATATGTTTCTTTTAGGGAGGAGATATTTCTGATGACCACTTTATAGGTTTTTGTTGTATAATTAGAATTCATGGACCCATTTCAGAAAAGACTTTAAAAATTAGTTATTTTTAGTCCATTTGTTTCTTCTCTTAGCAGATCCTGAAATGACAAGGCGATTTAAACAACTGAAATTTTTGCATATTTTATTAAAATAACTTAAACACTATAATTCGGATTGTTTAATATGTATTTTTATGTGCTGTATGTAGGGATAAAAGTAAAGGACTAGTCTTTTTTTAGGAACCACTTGATAGAAAAACAGTGACTGTAGAAGTAAGTGGATGAAATAAATAAACCTGGTTACCTCTCAGGAAAAACTCACCTTAGCAGTAAAAGGGAAGTAGCTTTCAGTAATTAAACTTATTCTGCCAATACTGATGGATCACTAGTTAATTGCTGAATTTTTTAGGATAGTAGTCGGGATTCAGTCTGAGAAGAACCTTTTTGAGTGTTAGGGAAATGAGGAGTTTATAAGAGTAATCAGACCCGAGGAGGAGCTGGGGCTGTGACAATCAGGAAGGGGCAGGATCAGAAAAATAGTTCCTAGTAGATCTTCCTGAAGCACTGGCATAGGCTATTACTGGGACAATTCTAAGAAATGAAATCTGTACAGTCATCGAAGTAGGATTGCAAGAGGATGATTGTTGAGAGGTCTGTGGGAAGCTGTTGTCTCTGTAGCTGCTGTCTCTGTGGGTGCACATCCCACAGCCTTGCACATCCCACAGCCTTGTTGGGTCTTGGGCCACTGTTGAGCAGGTGAGGAAGAAGAGCTGGACATGGAGGGAACAGGAAAAGAGTGAAGACAAGCTGCCAGGCACTTCTGCATTTGTCTTTACCACATCTAACCATGGAGACCCTCTAAGAGTTTGGCTGTCTCTAACTCCACGAACCCTACAGCGAAGGAGATGCTGGAAAGCACAGCTCCTAGGTCAACTAAGTTTATGATAGAATGGGGCCTCCCCGGCGCGGCGGTTGAGCGCTGGGTTGCAAAGCTGCCCGCAGCCCCTGCAGTGCCGGTTTGATCCCCGGCTGCTCCCCGGCCACCGGGCGAGGGTCCCACATGGCGCACAGACCTCTCCTGCCGCTCGCTGCTCCCCTCAGCAGTGTCCTTCGGTCCTTCTGCCTGCTCTGCTCCCCGCTCTGGCTCTGGTGAATTCTCTCACCCTCCCGCGCTTCTGACTGTACCCAGTGCTTGTATAAATAAATACAATAAATAAATAAATCTTAAAAAAAAAAAGTTTATGATAGAATGATCCAGTACATTGTACTTCCCATTTTGGGCCTCTCTTTTGGCCTCATCTTATCAGGAGATATGACAATGTAATAATGCTTTCAGCCTCAAGGTTTCCATTTCCTGTGGTGTTTACAGAGAAATGTTTATATGCTGGCATCATCACTTGAGAATTTAAAATGCTGTACTTTGGATCACTTTTCTTCTTCTTGAATACCATGGCCTTTTCCTAATGTGTTTTACTATAAAATTTCTTTGTCTTACTGATTTTCTTCGTTGTTATTAAAGTTTTACAGTTCTAGTAAATGAATTCCAGGTCAGAAAATATTTACATTTTGAAGAGGAAAACAGATACAAAATTTAAATATGGCTCACTTTACAGAGACCTTAATGGATTTGGGATGAAAAATAACCATGAGTGCCCTAAGATTCTAAGATTTCTTCCTGTGCTCACTTTCTGAAATGTTAATACTTCACCTAGTAATGGTGAATAAAAGGAGATGACTTTTTGCAGGAAATTTCCACTTCAGGAGTTCTAGGCTGTTTGAAATAGAGAGCCTCAAATTTTTGTCAGCCAGGTTGATCCACTGAGCCAGCAAAATTAAGTGGTCTGCTGTCTCAGACTCCCACTGCACCCCTTGTGTTCCAGGTCTGCCTTCTGTCTGCTGGAGCAGCGTGCCTGCTAGAGCTTGCTGCTTTGTTTTTTAGTGGAAGATCTGAAACAGTAGTGGAGGAAGGGCATGAGAAAAGAATGTGCTGAAAATAGTTTATATTTATCTCCTTACTGCAGTCCATAATGGGGCGAGGGTATTAATTTGTCTTTTCACCGTTTAGTTTTCTCTAGGGTTGGAAAATCTCTTCTAATTTGTTTTCTGAACTTTGGAATGTGTTTTGCATGTAGCACACATACTGACTGGGATTAGAAATGTCTATTAGGTAGCATATGTAATATTAATTTTTTTGATTATTAGAAAATTTTCATTACATGCAGATAGGAACTGAATTAATATGACAGGTGCTTCTATGCTTTCATGAGAAAAGGAAAAAACTGAGCACTGATTGTGCACACAATGTGTACGGAAGTGAAAACTACTTGACTATGTAAGGCAGGTGATTATTATGAATTATGTCCTTCTAAAGCAAAAGCTCTTGAGGCAGCTGGGAACCCTTGCTCAGTGAATGTGAAGCTGCTTAATATTATAAAGATGTAGACTAAGATACTGTACAGAGGTAATGGCTTCAGACAAAAGTTTCATGTGTTTTTTTTTTTTTTTCCCTTCCTTCCCTTTACCCACTCAGAGATAATACCATTTCATTTTGGTATCTTCTATTAGTGGTCAGAAAAATTCAAGTTAGAAGTGAGATGTGTGGAACTAACCCTTTTCTGATTGACCACGAAGATGCTTTGCTTAAAACAAAATTTAAATTTCACTTCTTGCCTAAATTTAAGATCTGTGGTACTTTTAAAACCCAGAGAAGAAAATTGTGTATGAACCGTAGACCATCAAGGCAAAGTTGCTTCTAATGAAATAAAAATCTACAAATTAATGACTTTTGTTCCTTCAATAGCATCAGTCTAGATTTTGTTCGTTTTTATATATTTTGACATTGATTATTCACCTCATGGTCTAGTTTGGTAATAAAAATGGTAAACATATGGTATGTGTTTATTATTTCCTGAAAATGATCTCATTTCCATTTCTGCTGCCATTAACTAAATTATGGTCTATTATCATAATTCACCAGGCCTTTTGCAATAGTTGTTTTGCCTGTCTCCAAGTTGGTACCTCTTTCAAACTATGCTCCACCCACACCCCTGCAACAGTGCTCTCTGATTTACAAATTTACTGGTGTCACTAAACTTAGAGGACTTCAAAGTTTCTGATGCTGAGGCCCTTTTACAGCATATTAACTAATTTGTTGAATTGACTTGCCCAAAGATCACAGAATTAGTAGCAGAGGAAGGGAAAGATAGAAATATGTTTTGCTGCACAGAAGAAATACAGAAGTGCGGAAATGGAATCCTGCTGCTAGAGACCTTTCTTAGTGGAAAGGCAATTCTGGGCTTGGATATTGACTAATCCAAAGTTAGTATTTGAATGAGCATAAGATAGTGCATGAATTTTGGAAAACCTGTTGACCCAACTTCTTTAAAGTTGAATAACAAATGTCTTACACATTGAAGCAGTTTCCCCATGATATGATTTTTTTTTAGTTTTTATATATTTTAAACCTTGTTATCTTACAATAACATTTTAACAAAATGATTAATTGGAAAAATAACATCCCTATGTGCATCATTTTTAATACAGTTGAACCTTTTAACATTTAGTATTAATATAAATTAGAATTCATGGCAGTACTTTAATATTCCATATTTGAGCTGTTGCTTTTCTTGGAAAGGACAATATAAATCACTGCTTTAATGTTTATGATTATTCCTACTTTCTGATTCCTGAATTTAATAAATATTATGTTTGTTCATGTAACAGATTTTATTTTTCCTGTAAAAGAAGCAAGATTACTATTTCTTAGTAGTTTATCAACTGAAGAAAACTTATATTTATCAGGCAAAGCTTAAAATCAGAGTTCAGCATTGATGCATGAGCAGAGGCCATGTCTTTTGAGTGTTTTGTGTGCACTTGATTCCTTATTATCCATCTCTTGCTTGTGCGCATTGGCTTTTCTTATTTCTTTGGTTCAGTTTTTATGTGTTTTGGGACTTTGTCATGTGGTGTGTGTATGTTTAAATTTTTATATCTTCTTGATAATTTGACCCTTTTATCACTATAAAATGTCTTTTATTTGTAGCAAGGGAATATTAATTATTGACTACTAATGCTGATGTTATTATTTCCTTATTTTTTATAGTTTTTTTTCCTTAATGTCTAATTAGTCTGACTATAACACAGCTATTCCAGCTCTCTCATACACCTGAAGTAGAGCTGGGGATTGGGTAGACTAGTGAAGCGGGTCATGGCTCAAATGCTGCAGATTTGCTGCGCTTGCCAACATTCAGTAGATTTTCTTGAATCTATATCTCTGCATTTGCCATACGCCCTTGTGCTATTTTGAGAGACTATATCTAAGTAGGTTTTTTTGTTTGTTTAATGATTTTCACCAGTTAGGATTGTTGTGCTGGGGACGATACACTTGGAGCACCTCTTATCATTCTGGAAGTGTTTTTCCTGTTTGATTTAATTTTGTTGGAATAAAGTATCACTTATGGAAAGGTATTTCCTGTTCTAAATGATAATCTTCATTGCTTTCATTATGTTTTCATTTTCCTTTGATAGTGATTAATTGATAATTCATTTCTTTAGAGTTTAGATTCCACTCACCTTGGCTCTCTGTATTTTATCTTTGGAAAATGAAGCCTCATTTTATTTTCCATACCTTAGGCAGAATCCTTCCATTTGTAGACCTCTAAATATACCTTTGTGTTCATCTTGTTCCTGTGGTTTCTTTCATCAAATCTTTCAGGGCTAAAGGTAATTGAGTGCAGTTGCTTTTCCTCCAAACAAAATACTTCACAGCATGCCCCAACAATTCCTGCTGAGAGGTTCACTTCCCTTTGTCAGTCCTTTGTCTTGGCACAAGATGTTTTACTTATCAGTTAGTTGAAAGGGACTTTACTTACATGATTCCATTAAGTGATCAGTAATGTGAATAGTGCAGTGCAGTGTCACAAGTGGTTCTGGTTCAGCATTGTCCTAAATTGTTTAGGCTGAGTAGAAGCTTTCCAATGGTAATTCCAGTGATATCAAATTAAAATAGCACTGCTTTGCAAATAGTTTAATTGTCTTCAGAACTGGCAAGACTGAAATATTGCTTGCCTTAAAAATGTATTTAATAAAAATATTGCACTTAAAAATGCTAACGACATTTCATGAATCTTTTATTTCTTTTGGGTCTTGTTATAAATTGCTTGTCTCATTTGGGGGACTTTAAGTGCAGGCTCATAATTGATATGATAAATCCCAATTTCTAGAAGTATTAACCTTTTTATTTCCATCATTTATTGTGTTAAATTAGTTTTATTATTTAATTACTAATAATTGTTTTGTTTTTATTATGAGGTGACTAGGCATCAGAGACTTTGCTTATAAAACTCTGAACCCTCACCATTAACCTGTAAGTAGGTAGTATCAATCCCTCCTAGTGAATGACAAAATAGGCTTTAAAAGGTTCAATAACTTGCTCATGTTCACATAATAACTAGTGAAAGTTGACTGGTGTGTCAGTATTCTCAGAAGACTAGAAAGAGGGGTCCAAGTAGAGGAAGGGTTTGAGCCAACATCAGTGCACTGGTATAGAGGCAGGAAGGACCACTGAGCAGGTTTTCTAGGATCCAGCAGACCGGGTAAAGGAGGAGTCAGAGTCCTCAGTGGTTTTTTTGCAGGTTTTTTTTTTTTTTATTGGGATTTACACAGTACACAGCAGGGAAGGGTGCTGGGGGGCCGGGAGGCTGGGAGGCTGGGAGGCTGGGAGGCCTCCCAGCCCCCAGCAAGTCTTCACTTTATCTGGGCTCTCCAGCCTTCTCTGCTTCTTTCTTGGCTTCTGCTGCTTCTTTCTCAGCTTCTCTTTCGCCTTTTCCTGGCGTCCCTGTGACGCCGCCCTTAAAAGCCCAGTCGAATCCCATCTACCTATGCCCACACCCTACTCCAGGTGCCGCCATCAGGCATGCATTCAGGACCGCAGGGTTCCGTCATCTATCCTAATGGTGGGAGGGCAGAAAAGCCTGATACCTTTTACTTTACCCTACAACTGGGCTTGATTGTTCATCTTAATTGATCTTGGATTGTTGAAATAATGATTTTTTGTTTTCTGAGGAGGACATGTTAAAGTATACAGACTAAGAAAACTCACTTTTGATTTTTTAAAATTATTAGGAAATGTTAACCAATATCGACATAGACAAGCTTATGTTTGCATAATTCAGGCTAGAAAAGAGGCAGCATTTTAATTTGGAATGTGCTTGAGTTTCTTTAAAAGTTTGAACCTGTGCTTATGATTAACTAACTGGAAGTTACTTCAAGGAGATTGATGGTACCATGTTGAGAAGCAGGCTCCTTGGTCACCAGGAAGCTATCTAGTTTTACTGCCTACTTTGTGGTGAATGGGGAGAGGACCCCTCAGTCAAGCCAGAGTGGAGCTCCTCAGCAGAAGCTGATTTGGAGACTTGGCTGTAAGCTTTGTTTCCTCATTCATATAATGATTGGGTAGGGTTTGTCCCAGCTTTAGATTCTGTGATTCCCTGAACAGGAAGATGGTAGTTTGTATTTCAGAGGGCTTTATATCCTGTTTGCATAGAATTAAAAACACTAGTAATTAAGTTAAATTAGCTTGTACTTATAGAACTGTTAAATTAATGTACTATGGCTAATCCATATAACGAAAGTAGTTGATAATATTATTTACAAATCCATTTTGTCAGTTATTGTTATAAATATGTTTAGTCAGTTGTTAATTAAGAATTGTTAGAATGGTGTCCCAGACCCATTTATTATATTTTCTTTCCCTGTACCTTTCTTTCACAAATGTGGCTTGTTATTAAGTTCTCCCTAAGTTGATATTGATAGGCAGAAAATAGTTGAATGCAGGTTAATTTTTTAAAAATACTTCATAAAAATATTTGATAAGAAAGAAAATTGAAAATGACCCCCGCACCCCTAAGGTTTTAGAAGGAATCAAGTTTTATTACCTATTTTATCCTACAAATAGAAAATTTTTTTTTTGAGGATTATTTATTTTATATGTATGGGACAGATCCAAGATATAGTAGAGATATAGTATATCTATTTTCTAGGAAATTATCATTTATCAAAGGAAAATAACTATGTATGCAAACAATAAATGTTTAAATAAGTGTATGATGAATGTCATGTAAGCATGGAATGTGAGGAATTATAGATTATTCTTTTGAATTTTTATCATGGGAAGCTTAGTCTCAAGAAACTAAAGGAAAAAAACTCAGAATTTATAGAGGATACTGGGCCTCCCAGGTGGCGCAGCGGTTGAGCGCTGGGTTGCGAAGCTGCCCGCGGCCTCTGCGGCGCCGGTTCGATCCCCGGCTGCTCCCCGGCCACCAGAGGAGGGTCCCACATGGCGCGCAGACCTCTCCTGCCGCCTGCTGCTCCCCTCAGCAGTGTACTTCGGTCCTTCTGCCTGCTCTGCTCCCCGCTCTGGCTCTGGTGAATTCTCTCACCCTCCCGCGCTTCTGACTGTACCCAGTGCATGTATAAACAAAACAAACAAACAAATAAATAAATAAAACATGCCTCTATTTAAAAAAAAAAAAAGAATTTATAGAGGATAACTTGCAACTGGACTGAACGAGAAAAAAATTACAATTCTCTTGACCTATAAAATGATGGCTAATACTTCAATTTGCAAGTGTTGGGGGCAGGGGAATGACCTGGACAAAGGGGGAAGGAAGGAGTGTTCTAGATGTTGATGAGTAAATGTAGTTATTGGTTTAGAGCCAAGGATTTTTATAGGGTGATGTGGGTGATTGCAAAAGGTTATACTTAAATTCAAAGGTTAGTTTCAGATTGAGTCGCATAACTGTCCTGAATCTAAATTTTGCCCTCTGTAAGATAAGATCAGATGAGATGATCCCTAATTAATAGGTGTACAGTAGGTATGCCTTGAATGAATAAATGATGGAATAAATGAAGAAATATGCCTTTGACTATTTTCCTTGACATCTGCCTTAGGAATTTAGATTTTTTTTTGGGGGGTAGGCAATGGGAAATTAACAATTTTTGGTAGAAAAGTGTTTTAACTACCTTGCCTAAGAAAAGTCACAATCTCTTCATATAAAAAAAGGTGATAGTGTTTTGAAATTTGTTTCTTTTTTTAAGGTTTATTTTTTATTTATACAAGAACCGGGGTATAGGCCAGATGCGCGGGAGGGTGAGAGGATTCACCAGAGACAGAGCTGGGAGCAGAACAGGCAGACTGATGAAAGACACCGCTGAGGGGAGCAGCAGGTGAGACAGGAGAGGTCTGCTTGCCATGTGGGTTGCTCCAAGGCTGGCTGGGGATCGAACCGGCACTGCAGAGGCTGCGGACAGCTTCACAGCGCTGCGCTCAACCGCCTGCGCCACCAGGGAGGCCCCTGAAATTTGTTTCTTTAGGAATCAGTGTACCCTTATTGGGTTATGAATTGTCAGTGTTCTTTGAACACTTAAAATAATGAGTCTTAAAAGTATTAGGTATTTTTTAAGATTTATTTTTATTTATGCATACAAGAATTGGCACATAGGCCAGAGGTGCAGGGGGTGAGAGGATTCACCAGAGACAGAGTGGGGAGCAAGACAGGCAGATCTACTGAAATACACTGCTGAGGGGAACAGCGGGTGAGACAGGAGAGGTCTGCTGCGACATGTGGGTTAGCTGGGACATGTGGGTTAGCTCCCTGGCTTCCGACTGAATTCATGCTGCACGGGCTGGAGATAGCTTGATAGCGCTGAGAGTTTAACCCCTGCGCTACTGGGGAGGCCCAAAAGTATTAAGTATTTTTTGCATAAAATATTTAGGAAATGAAAGTAAGAATTTAGGAACTTGTAACGATTTAACAGTGCCATACCACTTTTATTGTATTTTACAATCCCATCTACATGGGATTGAGAAATGAATTAATTATACCTTTACTCCAAATAGTTTGAGAACCACTGGTCTAAATGACTTGAAGTTTCTGACCTTGGGTAGATGAAAATGCATCATTACATGGGTCAATCTTTTTCCAAAGCACCTTTTCCTAAAGATTCTCTAAAGATGTAGTTATAATCTATTCATCTGAAAAGTGAATTCATCATGGAGCCTGAGAATATATGACAGGCATCTTTACCCTTAGAGCAGATTATATTCTTGATAAAGTTACCTTCAGTTGGAAATTGAATAGGTTAAGTCTCAAGTTTCTCATACAGTCTATATATATGGCTTGTATTCCTTACTTGACCTGAAGTTCAAGTTTGCATTCATTCAGCTATTCATGATTACTCTGTGTTGTGCAGCAAAAACTTCCATTACAAATACTGAAATAAGACCCCATAATTGTCAGTCATGTACTGCTATTTTTCCATATGTTCCTCTGTATCCCCAGTTATTGCTAGCAGTGCTTTGTATTCATCTAGACTTCTCCATTTCTCATTCATCGACTTCTAAATTGTCACTGTGTCTTTTGAGTGCCCCTCCTAAATATCTTAAATCTATCTGCCTTTCTATCATCTCATTATTGCTGTTTTAGTTGAGATTTTCTTGATTTCATGCCTGGCCTCTGTCAATCAGTAACTTTCTGATTATTGTCTTTGCCCTAACACTCTGTCTCCATGGTAATTTTTCTGAAGCATAACACTGGCAAGTACTAACCTAAAAAGCTTGTAGATGTACTTGTCTATGGCATTAGCCTTCAAACTTCTTGTAATGCAGTTGAACCTTTCTTCAAATATAGGGGAAACATAACATGTGGCTTGACAAACAAGGCCTTTTGTGACTTAGTCCCTGCCTTATTTCTTGCATTCCTGGCCTCTGGCCTGGACTTCAGATAAGCTGTTTGTTTTTGGTTTTTTTTTTTTTTTTTTTTGTTTTTTTGTTTTTTTGTTTTGGGCTGAATTTTAGCACAAACTTTTACTTGTATGCTTGGAATGCTATAAAGGCCTTTCCCTTCTCTATTTTTGTTCTTGTCTCAAGAATGAATCTTCAGTGTCTTTTGTGTGATAATGAGATGACTCCTTGCTGAGGTCCTTGGATAACTTCAGGATGGACCTGGTGATCTAAAGGACCAGCATCTTCTTTCTATTCCCACGCTAGGGAGAGGACAGGGGCTGGAGATCTAGCCCATTACTGAAGCATGGTGACCTGCGATAAGCAGCCTGGGGGTCTTAGTAACAACCTTTTGATCAGTCCCTGGTATGCAACTCAGTCCCTGATATTGCAACTCAGTCCCTGATATGAATCTTGCTTCATGTTAAACCATGTACCACCATGAGGCAGAATGGACCTGGGCGGGGCAGGGAGGTCCCATGACTACTGACCCTTGACTCACTCCTTGATATGCAACTATACAACTCACCTCTTGGTATATAGCCACGTCATATCTGACCATGTACCGCTGCCAATGCAAACCCACCTGGAACCTTGTAGAACCTGAAAGTGTATACAAGCCCCTGACTTCCCAAGGGCTCAGCCTTGGCATGAGAATCCACTGAGTCAGCACTGGTACAGTAAACCTGCTTCTTGTTAGCCCTGGTGTCCATGTTTCCTTTGTGCCATAGAACATTTCCAATGGCCAGCAATTTAATCAGTCACCCCTACATTTTGAAACCACCCAAAAATCCATAAAGGACAGAATTTGGGGAGCTTCTGGATTGGTGAAAGTATTAAGGTGCTGGGAAGGTGGTGTACCCTACGTGGGCTCACAAACTCTGTACCCCCATCCCTTGCCCTGTGCCTCTTTTCCATTTGACTCTTCCTGAGTTGTATCCTTTATAAAATAACATGGTAAGTAAAGCATTTTCATCATTTCTGGGAGTCATTCTAGGGAATTACCAAACCTGAGGAAGGAATTATGGGAACCCTGTAATTTTTAGCCAAATTAGACAGAAGTGCAGATGGCCTGGGGCCCCTGGCATGACTGGCTTCTAGATTGAGAGAAGTCTGGTGGGACTGAGCCTGTGGAGTCTGATGTTAACTCTGGGTAGTTAGTGTGAGGATAGATTGTAGGATGCCCCAGTTGATGTCAGAGAATTGGTGTTGAAAATTACTTCAGGCATTTGCTGTCCGGGAAGCTTAGCTGCAGCTTACAAATGCAAACATACTAAAGCTTCAAGAGACTGCCCAGCCAAACATTTAGACTGTGGGGGAGCTGGAACTCAAAAGTCCTCTTAACCATGTCTTGGGTAGGTTTTTTAAAAATTGTGATTTACAAGGGAAAGAACCTATCTTTTCTTTTGGCAGATTAAATTATTATTACTACTAGTTGTGTACAAATGTCTTACAATTAATGTTTTTATCAATTAATGACCTTGATGAAATTGCATATAACTTTGACTGCTATTTGTTTGCTCAAAGTAATGTTTTTTTTCTTTTTTTCCCCCCAAAGTCATGTTTCTTAACCCTTCTAAAATTAGTAGGGCAAACAGCTGAGAAGTACAAGATCTTTAGCTTGATTTTCTTCAGTTTCTGCTATATTTTAAATAGGACACGAATATCCCTGTAAATAAAAATAACTTCCTCCCAACCCATTTGGAAAATATCCCAGACTTCCTCTTCATGCCTTGCAAAGTTGCTGCTCCCTAGTCATTATTACTCTTTGTTTTTCCTTTAACATAAGTGGCCCTCCCAGGAATGGTCTAATCACCAGATGTTTGGCCAGCAGTAATCCACTTATTCTGGTTTTATAGTTTTTCTGAAATAGGTTGAAAGGTAATCACTCCATTCCTTTCCTTGTTCTAAGATGATTGTATTCAACTACTCTTAAAACTTACCTTGGTAAGTGATTTGGAACCATAATTAAAAAATAGAGTATATAGGGTGTATCTGCCTGTCTATCTATCCATTCATCCATCCATCTATATCTGTTATACTGGTCCCTTATGAATTGCATTTATTAAGTGAGGATTTTGATACTCATTTTCAGTTTGAGAGGATCCAAATGTTTAGAAATGAAATTGTGAGATTTTTGAAAGCTAATGGGACCTCTGAGAGCATACAGAGGAGGAACCTTATTTTTTAACTGAGGAAATGAAAGTTGTCTAAGTCAATGTTAAATCTGATACTTTAGCTTGGTGAGAGAAACCCAGGTTTCAGGATATTTCTGACAGAATCTCCAATTTACAACTACAAGAACCGGGAATCGGGAGACATGATAAGATCAATTGGGGCAGTGCTAAAACCGTTTCGCCTGGTAGCAGCCTTTGTGAATTTTGCAGATTAGTGACAGTATTTGAAATCCTGTGGATGTCTTCAGGACCAATATCTTCCCCATTTCACTTAGTGGATTTTCAAACTTCAAAAAAATAGCAGTAAACCTCCTTTTTCAAATACAATCTTTTGTGGAACCACAGGATACAAAGCAGATATGAAGTATTTAATTAGGATACAGTTTTAAGTATTATTTTGATTTTTTGGAAACTAAATCAGTGAGAAAACTCAAATTTGTGAGGTATTATATGAAAGTATATAATATATCACTTCTGCCTCTAGCTTAAAATAACTGAATGGCTACACCATAATTCATTTAGTCGGCTTCATTTAGGCAGGTATTTCCATTCTTTTGCTTTCACAAATAATTTTGCAGTGAGTGATGTATGCTCACTGTGTTTCTGAGGATAAATTCCTTGAAATGTAATTTCTGTGTCATTAGAATGTTTTTAGCTTTGAAAAATATTATCAAAATGGCCTTCAAAAATTGTATCTATAGTTCCACCAATAATGTATGAACAAACTTAGATGTAAAGTTGAGTAACTTTTCATACGCTTAAGAGCCAGTTGTGTTCCTTTTCTGGGAACTATTTGTTCAGATCCTTTGCCTATTTTAATAATTGGTTTCTGCCCCTCATATTGCGCAGTAGGAGACTTATGTCTTAGGATATTAACTCTTTATAATTGGCAGAGTCTTTCCTCAGTTTTTTATCCTTCTTTTCCCTTTGGTTTTTGCCTTTTCATTATAATCGATATCTATTCAAACCTAACAAGACTAACATGGAATCCTGGGTTTCTTACCACCCTGAAGCTCCTCTTCTTCAAGTCTTCCTCACATCGAGAACCCTCAGTCTCCATTTATAGCCCAAGCCCCAAGCCAACGAGTTGCCCTTGATTCTTCTTTCTCTCCCTTCCCATCTCTAACTTGTCTCAGTGGTATTGGCTTCTCCTCTAAATAGATCGAGTCTATCCATTTTTCTTCATATCTGCCAGTTTAGTCCATCCTGCCCTTAGCCTTCACCTGGGTGGCTGCAATGGCTTCATCACTGTTATGCCTTCAAACTGATGTCTCCCCTTCCAGCCACCAAACCATTTTCTACTCTGTGGCTGATATGATCTTTTCAAAATGCACCTCATCTGCTTGTCATACCGCCCCTGAGACGACCCCTCCCATTCTTGTTCACAACACGGTGGCTCCTTATATCGCACAATAAAGATAAAGCTACTTAAAATATTCCAACCTACTGTTTCTCCAGCCTCACCTTGTACGAGGTTATTAACTACCCAACCCCTGCACCTTTGAGTCTCTTGTGTCTGCTGTGTTCCCTCCTAACTTGGGACTGTCACATAAATTGTTCTCTCCCACAGCAACCCTCCTCTTTCATAAGTTGATATCTAATTGTCCAACAGATCTCAGCTCACTCATCGCTTTCTGTGATTTAGGTGGCAAGCCTCCATTCCAAGTCAACATAGTGCCTTCTGTTTCTTTTTCAGAGTACTTACATTTGCAACTGTATACTTATTGTGTGCTTCTTTGATAAATTCCATGAAATAAAAGGTCTTGCCTATTTCCTTTCCTGATATGTCAGTGTCTAGCAAAGTGCTGCCTGGCATATAGTTGACTCTCAAGACATACTGAATGATTACTTAATTATAAGTTCTCAGGTATAGAATTTACCGAATGTACTGTTTACCCTTTCTGAAAAAATGTGACTACATTTAATCTTGGCCAGTGTTTATTCTCATTTTCTTTTCCCTCTGATTTTCCCAAGACTAACGAAGGTTCAGCATTCTCATCTTCAAAGTCTTAACACATTTTAGGGATGAAATTTTTCGAGACCAATGGTCTTGAATTCATTTAAAGTCAGTAAGTGTTCTTCAGTAGCCTTGGACTTAAGTTCTTTCTATCCCTTTTCATCTGAAGACAATTTTTTGGAATAGAGGAGACCACATTTTCTGACCCACATCAACCCAGCAAAATCTGTGGTTGCCAACTTTTTTTAGGTTTATTTTAAATATAGTTATTTAGAATTTAGAGATCAGAACAAATTATCCCACAGAAATCATGGTAAAGTTGATACTTACATTTTCATGTGTCTTCAAATCCTTTTAACCAGTAGTGAATCTTAAGTGGGATGATATGAACCCTGAATGTCTTTGATCCCAGTTTACCTTTTGTTTTTTTTGTGTTTTTTTTTTCCAATCAGAACCCTGAGGCCCTCCCATCCTCAGGAAGGGGTGGGATTTTAGCATAGTTAACAGTGCTTGGAGATACATTGAGTATCTGGATTTCCTACCTTGTGGAAGGATTCTAAAGGTAAGGGTTGGGGAGACAAGCTGCATGTTTGGTAATTTAAATTTTTTATGCTATTAAACTGTGTATGTTACTCATGGTAGTCAAATATCTGCTTGACTTAATAATGGCAACTGAGTTATGGAGGATGGATTACAAATCTTACTACTACTCATCACTATTGGGGGAATAAAGCAAAACGAAGAGTCTTACTAGTTATTGCTTAGGAGGTCCTCTCTAGGAAGGAAACTACGTGGGAGTACATTATCTCCTCACTTACAACAGCCACACAGCCTTCTTCACAGGAGAGTAATTTCCATGGTTTTTCACAAGGCTGTGTTTTCCACAGAAATGTTTTCTTTCAGTACATGGATCACGAGTTTTTAAGATGCTTTCAAATCATTTGAATTCTGTTATTATAACAGTTTTGTCATGTACCGAATTCATTCCTGTGCAATTTTCAGTGACAAAATGGTTCTCTCATTAATATGTATAAAAAACAATGCCAGAAACAGAAACAAACCTCATGATTCAACTAATTTTTGTACTCTTTGGGAAGAAGAAAAGACCTGTTGAGATGAACATTATAATTTCAACAACAAAGGAAACATTGAAGGCCCAGGCCACTCTTAAATTTAGTGTTAATAATATGCAAAATAAATTATAAAACGTATGTTTCTATCAGTTCTTGTAGTTACCTGCTTGCTTGCCAATGCAGACGAGATTGCTTAATCTATGAACATTTCTTAGTTCAGGAAATATCTGCTCTAAAATGCATTCTGTTGCTTGTTTAAAAAACTAATGGTTAGTTATCAGAAACACAAATGATTTTTTGAGAGATTCTTAGCTTCTGCGCAGGAAGGGGCCTTAGAGGACGCCCTGTGCAGTACAGGACTGTCCAACTGCTGAACTTCCAGTGGCCTCTTCCTGCCCCCTGCTGGTCCCCTTTTTGCCTGCTGCGCTTCAGATAACAGACCTCTAGTCCTTGAATTTACCAAGCTCTGTGAGACTGCCCTGGATGCTCTTCTCCCACCCGTTTCCGTGGCTTGCTTCTTTGTGCTAAACGGATTTCACTCAAATCACACCTTCTTAGGCCTTCGCAGGCCACCTACCTAACGGACCCCTCCTTCGCAGTTGCCATAAATCTTTTCTTTCCTTTATAATTCTCCTCACTGTCTGGAATGATCATCTTTGATCATCTTTGTTTATTGTCTGTCTCCCCTCAGTAGGCAGGGGCCATGTCTGTGTTGTTCACTGCGGATTCTCAGAGCATCTGCAGTGGGCTGGCTCGCTGTGGTATCTGACATGTATTTATAGAAGGAATGAGTAACCATTGATGGTTCTGCGCTGTCCGGTAACTGCTGAGCCGGAATCTCTCCTTTTCACTTTTACCACTGATCTTAGTTCTTTTCTCTGCAATAACACAGATCATCTGCTCTATTCCCTCTTTCTCAAAGAGGCTTCAGGCATTTGGATGTCAGTGATGTCTCGAGGCCAGACTTGTGAGCTTTCTCCAACTTCCCATCTGGCCTGGTCTTGGAGAGTGGCCATCATTCAGGGTGTCCACTTGGCATTTGTGGTTTTGTTGCTGTCACCCAGCACTACACACAGAATATTATGTGGCATCTGAGCGTCAAGAGAGAACTCAGTTAGACTTTTTTGGTTAATGTAAAAAATTGTCATGTATCTCCACATAAATGTCAAAGGACTATCTATAGAAGATGTCATTATTGGAATTACTAGTTGATTTCTTAAAAACTTGTATTGTGGAATGTAACAACATGGAAATGTATTAAAAAGCGTACATTCTACTGAATGTCTATTTAACGATCACTCAAGAAATAGAATATTACTACTCTCCCAGAAAACTCTCCAAGTAGCTCTTTTCAATCTCAACTCCTCCCTAGAGCTAATCAATATCCTGATTTTTATAAAAACCATTTACTTGATCACTTTTTTGTGTGCAAATTTACTACTTATGCATGCATACTAAAATGTGTTTTGTAGTTCCGCTTTGTCTCTTTTAAAACTATATAAATGAAATAATACTGTTCTATTTGTTTTCTGTTTTGTAATGAACTACCCACAAGCTTAGTGGCTTAAAACACACCTATATATCCACCTCTTTGTTGTTTTGATCTCTTTATTCCTTGTATATTTTTTGCTTCATGAATTTCTGATCTTTCTTTGTGTTTTCTTTGTATTTATTTTGCTGTTCTTTTAAAGAACTTATTGAGATTGTTGCTTAGTGTATTAACTTTCAATGTTTTAATTTTTGTGATACGTGTATATATACGACTCTCAATCCCCCGCTCCAAGCATTGCTTTAACTTCTTCCCATAGATTTGTATTTCTGTTATTTTAAAGTGTCTGTTATGATCTCTTCTTTGACTGACTTATGGATTGTTTTAATAATATATTTATTAATTTGCAAACATGAATATTTTCTAATGTATTATGGAGAGAGAACATCCTTGAACTTCAATTCTTGCAATTTGTTTTAAATTGTGTTCTGACCTAGCACTCAGTTATGACAAAGCATTAAGTGCTATGATAATTAGCACATTATCAGTTTTGTAAATGTTCTTTGTGTGCTGAGGGGGGGTGCTGTTAAAGGTATTCTGCAGTTCTTTGTTAGAGTTTATATGGGTCAAGTTTTAAAAATAGATTCAAAATGTTCTGTCCTTACATTTTTCTCTTTAAACTGTTTACTGAGTTCCTTTGTTATTTTTCTGTCTTTTAGTTCTAGAATTCTAACTTACTTTTCAAATTTAGATTTTCACCTTTTGCACTTTCTAGTTCTGCCAAAATGTTCAACCCTTGGGTTTCTATTCATTCCACCCTATAGTTTAATAGCGATTCATCATGAATTTAATATCTTTAAAAATCTTTCCTGGTCATTTTCTGTTTCAATTTCTGTTGGTACTTATTCATCATATCTTATTACCTTGTGTATCTGGCTGTTTTTGATTAAGTGCTGCACACTGTAAATGGAAAATTATCTGTAGCAATATTGGGAGGCCTTTGTCGATGGTGTCTTCCTGCAGAGACTTCCCTCCCCCTCTTCACTTCCCGCCCCTTCAAGTAGACAACTGGTGGCACTATCAGTCTGCACGAGGGACCACTGCAATCCACTTCTGTCACACCGATGACATAAAGTTGTAAGTCCAGTCTGTCCACGGCAACTTCCTTTCTGGTTACCTTTATCCTGGGAGTGTAGCCCTTGGGGGGTTTGGCTTTAAGAGTGGTGGCTTGTCAGCGTCCTCCTCTTGAAACACTCTTGTCTTTGACTTTTTAGTCTCTGGGTTTGTAGAGGTTTCAAGAGCAAGTCTGTTTTCCTCCTACTTTCCCCCTGGTTCTTTTGGTGCCTGAGGGTTAAAACAATCTTCTGTGGTTTGGATGACCTCTGGGTTATGTTCTTTTGCCTTGATTTCAGCCAGGTAATTCTTCAGACTTTGGTATTTTTTTTTTAGGATTTTTTTTTTTTTAATTATTCCTTCCAGCATTTGTCCAAAAGGTACATTTCATTCCAAGTTATTTAATTACTTGAAGCTAAAGAGTTTTTGTCTTTAAAAAATTCAATCAGTGTTATTCATCCAAAATTGCAGTTAAATCCAATTTGGCATGCATTTCCCTCCCCCCCCCCCACACTATGAATACTGGTAGTTAAAAGACTGTTCTTGACACCTGTGTTATATATTTACTCACACATTTAAATTCTGATTCCCAGTTTGTATTACTCAATTTTTATTTCCACAGAGGATAAGTGGGACCAAATGTTCTTTAAATGTACTCATGTACAGAACTTTTGGGGTGCTGGGAGTTGATTTAATTTTTATCTCTTTCCTTTGAAAAGAGCCATATTGGCAGAGAGTAGAGTATTTTGGTGTTTCCTGGATGTTCTTCCAAATCAGCCATAGAAAATGAAAGAATGATTCATTCTCAGAAATACTCAGAGCATCTTTTACCTGGAATGTAGCTAGCATAGCTCTTTGTAGGGTGGCTATACTTGCTATTGGTATTTTACCACAAATGTTATCTTTTTAGAGAGGCCTCGCTGTCTAAGTAAACTCTCTTTCCCCCCTTCATAACCTGTGTCAGTATTTGATAATAATCGTATTTGTTTTTCCTCCATCAGCAAAATGTGAAGGCCCCTCAGGGCAAGGACCTCAGGAGCTTGTTCACCACTGCTTTGGGTCCTATTTACCCTTTCCTTGAAACATGTTAGGCATTCTAAATTATTTGTTTAATAAATGAATAACGAGAACAAATATAACTTCTTCCAAAACTGTGACATCATTTTCTTGCAATTGTCACAGTAATCCTTTAAAACCTTGTGATTCCATTGAATTATGTTTTCTAAACTCAGTGTAGTATCTGCTTTCTCTTGCCTTCCTTTCTGCAAAAATATTTTGTGTAAATGTTGAATGAAAAATGAGATAAGAATATGACCTAAAGTAAACGGTAGAGTGACTAAGAAATACTTAGCATTAGGATAGCTATGACTTTCTTGTTACATATTGAATTGAAAGAGGAGGTCCACGTGGCTGGAGGGAAACCAGCCAAGAGAATAGTCTGTGATGGTGCAGCAGTTGGGAGGTTAAGGCCTGTGGCTCCTGTGGACTTGGACTTGCACTCTTGATGATAATGGAAGACCATTGGAAGTTTTGAGCAGAGACGTGACATGATCTGACTTATCCTAAAGACTCTGTTGAGGACTGTCTGAAGCAGGACATAAATGGGACCTGTAAGGATATTGTCTATTTCTGGATTCTCACATCAGTTACACAGGTTGATTTGTCTCTGTGTCCAAACCACCCTGTCTAAATTTCCAAATTGCCACTCTAAGCACCAATATATTTGATAAGGCATCCTGCCAGGCCTACCCTCAAGGTCAAGCCTTCTTATTTTTGTTATTCAGGAGAGACTGTATTTTAGAATCAGCTTGTCTTAATTCCTCAGAAAATCTTGTTGGTTTTGGATTTTGATCGGAACTACAAAGTCTCTGTAGATAAATATGGAGAGAATTGATCTTTGTATAGTATAGAATCTTACTAGCCTTAAAATAAATAACTTTTTATTTAGATCTTCTTTAATGTCTTTGAAGAAACGTATATACATAATTGAATAGAAGTTTTGAATATCTTTTATTGTATTAAATACTGTCTTTTTTGCTGTAAATATTTTTAAAAATTACATTTCCTATTTGGTATTTATGTTTACAAATACAATTGATATTTGTATATTAAGTGTGTATTCAGCTGCATTGTTAAAACTTATAATTCTAATAATTTGTAAATTGTTTTGAGTTTCTATGTAGATAATATCTATAAATTTTATTTTGCTTTCTTCTTTCCAATCCTATACATTTTATTTATTCTTATTTTACTGAGGTGACTGGAACTTACCACAATGTTTAATTAATAATGCTAATAAATATTAATAGTAGGATCTTATTTTTCAAATGTTTCAAATTTTATAGGCCGCAAAGAAAATTTGATTTTACTGGTTTTGATTTATTTCTTCCCTTTAAACCAATACTTAGTGTTGGTACAGCTGTTCTTCTCACAGACAGGATGGGCTTTTAGAAACAAAAGAACTTGTTTTGAAATAATTTCAGATGTAGAAAAAAGCAAAGATCATATAAAATATTTCCTGTTTTATAACCCCTTGGCCAAGACTTGTCAAATGTTACAGTTTACCATATTTGCTTTATCATTCCTCTTTTTCTCATATGCATTTTTTTTTCCTGAATAGTTTATGTGACAAACTTTATCTCTATAAAAACTTTGGTGTTCTTTCCTTTTTTCTACAGTTTTTTTTTTACTTTTTATTAGACTGTCTTGTAGAGATTCTGAACTGTGCCTTATATATTTAATCATTTTATTTATTTTTATTGAAATAAATCAGCATATAACATTATATTAGTTCCAAGTATACAATAAGGATTTGATGTTTGTATACATTCCAAAATGAACAAAATAAGTCTAGTAAACATCACAGCAGATAGTTACAATTTTTCTCTTGTGATAAGAGCTTTTATAATCTACTCTTTTAGCAACTTTCAAATATATAACACATTATTGATTATAGTTGCTGTGCTTTGCATTTCACCCCCAGTACTTACAACTTTCATTCATTCTGCCATATTAAGAGTTTTGTTTTATGTAATCTGTACTGTTATATCAAATTTTTTTAAAAATCACTGATTATTTTTACCTATTGTTATATAATTTAAAGGCATTTAAATTTTATCAGTTACCATTTATAGCAAAAAAAGGTTTGTTTTTTTTTAAATTCAGTTTCCCAGCCCAGATCATGCATTATATATAGTGCTTCTTTTCTGAAACAGTTCCTCAGTGGTTCCTTGTCATTCGTGACCTAGATAATTTTAAAGGCCAGTTATTTAGCAGAATGTCCCCTAATTTGGGCTTGTCTGTTGCTGCCTATGGTTAGATGTTTGATGCATCCTATGAGGAGGCATATGATGTTGACTTTTCCTGTGATTGAAAATAACTTTGAGCACGTAATTGATGTGGTGTCTGGCAGGATTCCTCTCTATGAGATTGCTATTTTTCCCTTTGTAATTAATAGCTATCATGGAGGGAGCTACTTTGAGATTAGATAATATGCTATTTTCCATCAAAGTTCCAATCACTATTTTAGCGTATATTAATACTTGCCTGACATAGTTATTATCAGACTGGTTGCAAATAGTGATTTTTAAAATTCCATCACTACATTTATTACTTGAAATTGTGCTCTAGGAAATTGTTTTTCCTTCTCCATCAATTTATATATGTCAGTAAGGATTGGTACTTTTTTTTTTTTATTCTAGGGTTCAAATGTTTCTCATTTGACTGGTTGGAGTCTCTTCAAGCTGACTCATGCATTTCAGACTTGGTCCCCATCTTCTTTGAGCATTTCCTTCTTTCTAGCACCACAAAAATAGCAATAATCGCGCCTTGGATAAACCTCATTGGCTACAATACCACCACTGTACAAAGCTTAGCACCACAAAAATATATTCTAGACTCATCTTGTACCTTGCCTGTATAGTCTGGGAATCAGCCATGGTTCCAGTTTTGGCACACGAACTGCCAGTGACTGTTGGAGTTGAGCTACTACTTGAGCTGGGGAATACACATATATTGTGTATGTGTGTTTGCACACACACAGACACACACACACACTCACACACACCCCTATTTCTACGTGTCTCTATATTAAGAACTGAGCTTACTTGTTTAACTCTAGTTCCAGGGCTTCCCCCTTTTCACATTTGTAGCATTCTTTTATGACAATAAGAAACCAAGTTCTCATTCTCTACAATATATTTAACCCTGGAATAGGTACTAAGAAGTTTCAAATCTCTGTGTAAAAAGAAAAATCTTGGTAGAGCATAATATTTGTTTATATAGTTCAGATACTATTTTCAAAAGTTGCCCAGGATTAATTCTTTTGCTCCTGACCCTCTTCATGTGGTTATTATGTTGGAT
This sequence comes from Talpa europaea, assembly GCF_964194135.1. Taxonomy (NCBI): domain Eukaryota; kingdom Metazoa; phylum Chordata; class Mammalia; order Eulipotyphla; family Talpidae; genus Talpa; species Talpa europaea. The sequence goes on from NC_140081.1 coordinate 8,688,856, forward strand.
TCATTTCAAATACAGTTGGGTGCATCTGTTCATTTGTATTCAGTTTTGGGTTCTTCCCTTCTATCATTATTTCTTTTTCTTCTTTTTTGAAAACATTAAAAACTGTATACAAAGGTGGGGTGTTATTAGAGTCCTTATATATAAAACTTAATGACTTTTAATTGTGTTTGTTCTTTCAGGGAATCATTTAATACTTCACGTTAGAAAAAATATGTGAAGTTCCCGCCAACCTGTGAGAATTTCTTCTTTTGGACATTTTTATTCTATTTACTACACAACTTTTTCAGAAGTTCTTTTTGGATGCCATGTTCTGTGGCTTGCATCAAAAGAGGAGTTTGTCTTCATGAAGATTCCTAACATTGGTAATGTGATGAATAAATTTGAGATCCTTGGGGTTGTAGGTGAAGGTAAGTCTAGCCTTTCTTGAGTTTTTTGAATAGTATAGTTACACCTACCACCAAAAAGTTACTAGTTCGGATTCTATTAATTTAACATACATATCAATTCAAATATATGCCTCAGAGTAAAATATTAAAAATATAATTACTCAAACTATTTAAGTCTTACTCTCCAATTGAAAGTCAATAACCTTTTAAAGCCCTTTAAAGTTCAATTAATCAGGTTTCTTAAGGGTACCTTCCTTTCATTTTTTTTTATTAGCCTACGAATTTGAGGTTACAGTTTGTTTGTAAATCATCAAGGCTTCTTTTGAATAACTTAAAATTTATTAGTATAAGTTAAATTTTACATAATGGATGAATAAATAACTTGTCTTTGAGAATGGAAAACTATGTTATAAATTCCAAGGCACATAATTTGGTCATATTTTAATAACTCCAAAATCAGGATGTGTTAACAATGCTATGGTTTAATTGGCAGCACTGTTTTTCTTAGAGTATGTAAAGTAATGCTTATGATCAACAACACTACTGATTTGATGAAATGCAGCAATTTGTTTTTCTTAAGTCTTCTTGATTTTTCATTCTCAGTAGTTTTTGATCTTAAGGATAACTTTTTGGAGATAAGTGATAAGTGAAGAATTCTGCTAACATGGGATAAGTGATTATAATTATGGTTTATTTTACTAAGATCTTTAAAGCAAATGTAAAAATTTCATTATCTTGGAAATTTCAAATTCCAAATTTTCAAAGTTTTAAATTTTAGAAATTTATAAATTTACCTATGTGAACAACAAAGATATCCCAGATTTTAATATTACGTTGTTCAATCCTTTTCAAATAAATAAAACAACTAAAATATAGTCGAGTCATTGGGTGCTTGCTTCAAGGTCTGGAGTTGAAGTCATATAGAAAGAATAACCCTTCTCACCAGTCAACGCCTTTTCCTTTTCTTCATTGCTTTTAATTATATAACTAAAATTCATTCTCAATGTCTTATTTGCTATCTGTTTTATAGCAGCTGTCTTTTCTATTTTTTGGTTTCAAAAGTATTGCAGTTAGGGACATGTACAATAAAACTACTGACTAGAGATGGTCAACTCACAGGGTATGATGAGGTTGGAATGGTCCACATTCTGGGCCTAAGGTTTTCTGGACATTACCTTGTTTTTCTTAGTGTACCCATTGGTGATTATCTTCTCAGGGATCAGCTCAGATTAACTAAAATTACCAAACTGTTATATAAATCAGAATGTCAGTTTAAGTTGTAGTCAGAATCATTGCTGTAGCTTTTTCTTTGTAAACTGCCTCAAATGCTTTTTTGGCTAAGAAATGCATATATACTGAGGAAATTAAAAACTGTCAAGAAAGCTCTACATTCCTGTAGCCTAGATTGTTCATTTTCACCCCCAGAGTTAAGATTGGATAGTTGCCTGGTGATAGTGGAGTTAAATTGGGTGGCTATAATGACTGGTTCTGTCCTAACTGTAATAAAGCTCTATCTCCACTCAAGTGAGGGAGACTTGTTCTGGTTCCCTAGATCTGTTGGAGACTCATTTCCCAGTTTTAGCTTCCCGAAGTCCCCGTCTCGTAGATGCAGGAAGGTTTTGCCTATCTATTAATGTCAGTGTTTTTGACATTTCTACAAACCTCAGTTATCACACATCACATTTTGATTCTCCTGTTTATATCTTTCACTGTTAACTTTAACCTCAGTTTCCTGGGTACCTGTCAGCAGTGTGTCTGCCTCTGTAAGTAGTTATTGGCTAGATGATGAGATTAAGTAACCCAAAAGGTAATGATTAATCTTGTCGAAATACACTAAAGAAAAAGGGGGGTGCTTAGCTGTGAATGGCCAGAGTGTCTGGGATGATTGTGTGTGACCTGTCCCCTTGAATTGAGTCTTTATGGCAAAAATATTTATGGCTCCTATTAATTATTAATTGGAATGCTGAGGCCGGTGCTATTTTGCCAGTCAGGGAACACATTCCAGTGTCTTAGAGGAGGATTTCCTTGTCTCCTAGGACACAACATATTAGGTAGGTTCCGTGCTTTGAGCTTATACTGGTAAATCATTAGCCTTAAATTTTAAGTTACTTAGAATCTTTTGAATTAATTTGCAGTTATTCTTAGAGTTCTTATGTCCAGATACTGTCTCCAGAAAATTTTAAGCTTATATTAAAAAAACTCAAGTGAAATTTTCCTTAAAAAGAGAAACATTTAAAAATACTTGATAGAAATGGGTTGCTTCTATTTTAGGCTCATAAAAGATAATATAAATATCTATGCTCTGTATTATCACTGCAGAATATCGTCATTTTAGGAATCATTATTGTAATGTATACTGATAACCAATGTAAATATAGTAGAATTTTGATTTCTCCAAAAGCTGTAGTTTGTTTACATGCCTCTAAGTGTTTACTTCTTTTTATTATAGGAGCCTATGGAGTTGTACTTAAATGCAGACACAAGGTAAGTACCTGGTTTTTAAAAAGAAAACATTTGTAAATGTTTAAAAGTTTTAAAACTAATGTAGTGTTCTGTGCATGTGGGCATATAATTAAAACTGGTTGTGGTGATGATGATGATGATGATGATGATGCTTAATGAGGTAGAATTAATATGTGAACCCAGATTTTGGATATGTTTTATCATGATGATTAGGTAATCATTAGCTCTTTGCAGTCACTTGCTGTTTTTTTAACCTGCATATATACAGGCAAAAACCTGCCAAATAGGAAGAGAGAAAAGATTGTAGTGAAAAAACCCGAGGTAGTGAGATTTATTTTATATTCAAGTATTTACGGTCAAGAAAATAATTTAGTCATTATTTTTCAAGTAGACTCAATAACATAGGTTGCTTGATGGACTTCTATCCAAATTTTGAAGGGTAGTGGATAGGTGTTTGGTTATGAAATAAGGATTGGGAAAATAGTGCATGATTGTCATTATTGGCTATAGTTGATCGGCTTCAGACAGTCTTGAAATGAATCTTGTTATTTGACTATAATAATAACCACTGATTACTCAGGGAAATCATTTCAAGTTTCCATAGCTATTGCACAGTGGCGAGCATGTTTTACTCAGTCTTTAAAATGGCAAGTAGATAAGCTGTAATGTTTAAACATTAGTTTAAACATTAGTTTAAATATTTTTCTTTTATGGACCTCAGGCTATTTTGTATATCATTTGTTTAGACCAATGGCTTAAGGGTTTTTTTGGTTATTTTACAGTGGTATGATTTAGAATATCTGAGATGAGTTTAGCAATTTAGCCCAAAACACTTAAACTCTTATATGTGTGCATATATGTATGCATTCGGGCATATATGTATCTATATATGTAAATAGAGGTGACATAATTTGTATGGGTTTTTTTGGTACAAAATATGGACATTTTGGACTTAAGGCTTCATGATAGTTGATGTATTTTTGGGTTTTAGATCAGAAATCGCTTACTTTAATTCAATGAATTTTCTTGAAATTGGATGTTGGATTTTATGTTGATAATAGTTATCTGAAGATCTCTGCCAATAAATCCTCAGAAAATGGTACAATACTTTTTCATTTTTGATTCTGGATGATTAAGAATTTAAAATAATAAATAAAAAGATAAATTTAGCACCTTGAATACATCCTTAAGAAATACTATCATAGTTTGAAATTAAATAAATAAATTTTTAAAAATTAAATAAATGGGAAGCTCCCTAATGGTTGCCTTGAATTAGAGTAAATTTCTTAAGTTTTAAAATAATAGCATTCCCAAGTGGATACTGCTCTAGAGAAGTGGTTGTTAGTTCCCAGGTTAAAGTTGTCTCTTTCATGAACATTGTACCTCCTCTTGTACTATGATTCTCTTTTATCTTTCCATGTGTTTGATTTACTTGTTTGTTAAAATATGCATGTTAACCTATATTTGGTTCTCAAAATCACACTGTTAGTGCAAGCAAGATGGGCCCAGAGTGAAAAGGGATGAGACTAGGCCTCTGTTCTTAGGAAACCAACTCTAAATGTGACCTCTGATTCCTTGTGGCTCATGTATAGAGCACTTTGAGTTACAAGGATGAGTGAACCATAGTTTCTTGCCTTTCTGTGGTTTATGGACTGTCTTAAGAAAGAAGAATAAAGACTTTAAAAAATAACCGAGAGGGTGCTACAAATAAGATTGCATCTAAAAATTACCTCTTTACTGCCTTTATGAAATGAGGGACTCATAGACCAGCTCTCTAAGTAGCCTTACTTTTTCCTTTCATGAATATGGAAAGAGAGCACTGGATGGAAAATTTAAAGCATAAATTAGTGCCTAACTCTGAGTATTATAAAACTCTGTTTAGAATCTGCAGCTGTTTAGTCATGAGACTTGTTACAGTATATCCTTTTCTCAGCTAGAATCAGACCTTCAAATCTTTACCCTGCTAACCAAAAATAGGGAATTTGAGACTTCTGGTAAGATTTATCCTTTAGGATCAAACAGCTGTATTACTATGAAATCTCATGTTATAGTTGAAAATGGATATAATCCTCCCTATTGTGTCCATTATATGCAAAATAATCATTCCTATATGTTTTGTATATCTTTCACAAATTTAATGAAATGCTTATAAAAATATATAAATCAGGCCTGCATGATTACTTATACAGAGGTTTGTGTAATCACTTAAGCATAAGTTTTATCTCTTTTTGAGAAAGTTGACTCTGGATATGTATATATAATGAAATTCCTACCATATTCTAGATTTGAACACATATGAATGAAAGTCACTGTTTTAATCTGTGTACTGTTGCAAGAAATTTAGCAGTCATATTTGTGAACAAATATATCTTTTGTGAACACAATGTGATGTTGAGCTATTTTAGGCCATAGGACATACTTCTTAATTTACTGAAATAAAGGCTGCCCAATTAAGAAAGAAAAATATAACTGTAATCTCTTTTTGACAGCTTCTGTTTATTGTTATATAAACATATTGGCATGTATATGAAATTCTTAGCCATGACCGTGAAGTTCTTTATGGCTCCTATGACTGTTCACTTTTGGAAATACTAGCTTGGACTTTTACCCTGTAGACAAGCATTGTTGATTATATTTTGTGTGTCTGCTTTGAAGTGCCTATAGAAGGGAGGCGGTTTTCTTTGCAGAAGCCCAAAGAGGTCATCCTCACAACAAAGAAGGGAGAATGGAATAGGGTTGAAATAGGGAGATACAATTAGAACTTGAGGCAAGAGAGGTGAGAGGTTGGAGGGGATGCTAATTGAGCCCAGGACAGAGACAATGTCCCTTTCCTGTGGCTGGGATTGACATGTGAGAAGGTTTTGTTTTGAACTAGCAGGTGACATATACTCTTGAAATAGCAAATTCTATAAAGCCATAAATAATCCAGTATCAGGGTACAGCCTGTCAGTGTTCAATAAATAATAAAATTGACTGAAATCGCAGAACCAAAAATGAAAGGCACGCTAGAGAGCTGTTGCAGAGTAGCAAGTTCCTTCAGAGGCCTATACCGCTGGTCAGGAGGCATTGCCAGTCGAATAGTATGAGGGAGTGGTGGTCAGGTGGTGGTGCAGGAGGATCAGAAGCAAAGGTCTTCCCACGCAAGAGTCTCCAATGACTGTATGTCCAAATCCCTTTTCTCCGCATCCTCTGCAATACTTGTTATTGGAGTTCTTTTGAATATATGCCATTTTCACAGGTATGACACGCTATCTCATTATGGCATTAACCTGAATTTCTCTTATGGAAGTGGTAATATTTTTTCATGTCTATTGGCCCTCTGAGTATCTTCTTTGGTGAATTGTCTGTTCATATCTGCTGCCTTTTTATTAATTGAGTTGCTTTTTTTTTAATTGTTGAATTGTGTGTGCTTTTTAATATATCTTGTATATTAATACCTTATCCATTATATATTGTGTGAATATTTTCTCCCATTCAATAGTGTCTTTTTAATTGTCTTATATTTTCTTTTGCCATATAAAAGCTTAGTCACCAAAAATATTGATATTGTTGATATCATGGGACATATTGCCAATGTTTTCTTCTATGTATTTTCTTTTTTTTTTTTAATATCTAGTTGTGAGTATATGGAGTGTGCAAGCATGCTGTTGCCATCTTGATGGATTTTAGGTTAATTTGGCTAGGAGTTGGGCTGTGTTTAATACTTTATATGTAGGTGTTGTTTCCAGAAATGTCAGTTTCCACTTGTGTCTTTATTTTTTTTTAAGTATAAATAAACAATTTTATTATACGAACTAATTTATTTGACACATTAAATTAAGCAAAGAAAAATATATGTAACTGCATAAAAAGAATCACATTCTCATACTACTTGAACATACTAGCAGTGGTCAAAATAATGAATTGTGGAATGGATCCCAGGATTTAATGCAAAAACACCCTGTACAGAAAAATTTCATGCTTCTGACTTCACTGAGTCCAGTACTGAACATGCTTCTTTATATTCCTCAGCCTCTTCCTCTTCCAAGTCTTTTTCATTCTCTAATATCTGCAGAAGATCGGTATATGCAGCTTCCAACCTGCGCTGGCAATCTGGGATCATCATTTGGGCCTCTTGCAGGATCTCTGCCTGCTTTTTTATGGCATAATTTTCACCATCTTCAGTTTTCATTTTTTCAATCTTTTCTTATTGTTGTTTTGCTTCTTTTTCATACATCACTTTTTCTTTTACCAATCGCTTCACCACACTGTTTTGATCTTGATCTGCCTCACGCGGGGATCGGCCATGGTCTCTCGAGCACCGTGGGAAGGAGGGGCGGAGAGCTTAGGAACCCGGGAGCGAGGCGGCCCCGTGGAGGCAGTTTTGTCCGCGTTTGTGTCTTTATTTTTTGTTTATTTTTGTCTCCCATTGTCTTTGGATTTTCCTAAGAACTATTTTTTAAATAGAGTCTGTTTCTCCCAACTTTTTCAAGTTGTAACCCACTGTAATTGTATGGGCGCCCTAGTGACACAGGGGAGGGGAAATGTCCTGTAGTCAAAGACTAAATCCCAGTTCTTTGGTATTCCTGATCCTCTGCTTCAGTCTTCAAAAGTATTTCTTATCCTTTCCTCCCACTGTTATAGGACAGCCCGGATATTGAACGGGTTCCTGGCCATGGGTCCTCACCCGCACGCTTAAAAGGGACTTATGGGGCCTCCCCGGTGGCGCAGCGGTTGAGCGCTGGGTTGCGAAGCTGCCCACGGCCTCTGCGACGCAGGTTCGATCCCCGGCTGCTCCCTGGCCACCAGAGGAGGGTCCCACATGGCGCCCAGAACTCTCCTGCCGCCCGCTGCTCCCCTCAGCAGTGTACTTCGGTCCTTCTGCCTGCTCTGCTCCCCGCTCTGGCTCTGGTGAATTCTCTCACCCTCCCGCGCTTCTGACTGTACCCAGTACATGTATAAACAAACAAACAAACAAATAAATAAATAAAACATGCCTCTATTTAAAAAAAAAAAAGAAAGAAAGAAAAAGGGACTTATGAATACTCCACTGCAGGCACACACAAAAGGTTCATAAAAGGTTTATTTACAAGGGAAAAGGAAATAAGGAAAATGTACAACTCAGGGAGAAAATAGGGAAATAAAGTCTTTCATGCGTCCTACCCGAACCGCCGACCTGGAAACCCAAAGGCACTCTCCGAGCTGGCCGGACACTGCGAGCTGGTAGAGAGCCAAAAATGGGGGATCCCCCCCAAAGCCCACATGTCTGGCTTTATACCACACCTGGCTGCTTAACCCCACCCTCAGGTCCCAGCCACCTTCCCTTTGGTGGGGATGGGATTTGGAGTTCCCAGTGTCTTTGGCTTGGGCCTGGGGTGGGTGTGGAGTCCACAAAGCCTGTATGGAATTAGCTTTAGGACAGCCTTTTCCCCCTAACACCACCACCCTAATCTTTTAGGTGAATCAAAAAGGCTAGAGGGGACTGTATCTAGCTAGTTTTCCCTCTCCCAGGATGTATAAGACTGATAGATTTTCCTTTGAAGTGTTGGCCTTTGTTATGGAGAACATTGGGGGCTTATTTCTAAACTGTTATTTTTCCCTGGGTGTATTTTCAAATGGTTACTTTTCCCTTATACAAAAGAGAGATTTTTATTGGAGCTTCACCATGGGTGTATTTCAAAATTGTTACTTTTCTTTTTCCTCTTATCAGAAGAGATTGGATGAGATTGTTTTGGAACTTCATAGTCAGACATTGGTGAAGTTCCTGGAGGTAAAGCCATCAGCGTGTAGAGGCCCTCCTAAAATTGGGCTCCCGTGTGTTCTCACCTGTAAGCCTTTGTCAACATTACCATTCAAGTCTTCCTACAGTGTAGTACTCTAGCGCCTTCTGCTCCAAGTAAACTGATCTCGGATGTGATTCTCTGTGTTTCCCTGTCTCTCCAGATTTTATAAGTTTAGTTTGTCAATGCCTTAATTCTCTTGATAAGCCCAAGAAAAGTCTTTGATTTTCAGTTTGTCCATGTGTTTTGGTGTTGTAAGGAGTGGAGAGGCACTATCCGGGCACTTTTCTATGTTGCAGCTAAAACTTGAAATTTTACATTTATATTTTAAAATTGAAAATATCTTGTGTAGTTTAAAAATAATGTTCAGCAAGAGGCTATTAGCTTTCCTGTGAACCATTTGCTTAGTTAAGATGACTCATTCTCAGTTATTTTCATCGCTTTGAATCTTAGATCTGTATATTTTCAAAGTGCTTAGTAAGAACTTTTTCAGAACAAAATATTTGAAAAACTTAAGAACTTCATGTCATTCTAGAAAGTTGCTAATAAACAATAAATTGGTTGTAATTATTGATTTTTCTTTGCTTCCCATAGCATTGTTTCTTGTTTATCTGATACCTTCTCTAAACCATGCTAAAGTAGTTTTGGGGATTATTTTCTTTGACCTCCACTTATTATTTTAATCCATTTGTTTTTGAAGAAGAAACTCAATTTTCAAAGGCACTTTGGAATCTCTGCAGCCTAAGCACTGTTTAGATTTGAAAAACTAATGAGAATAAAGGTCTAACTCTTATGCCGCCAGTGGGTTATTTTCAATTAACCTTGAAGAATGTATTAATTATAAACTGTAAATTTCCCCGACTTTAGCTTAATAGGATTACTTTCAGAATCCATGTGATAGAGGACAGTTTGTCTAAAATGTGTTTTTAAAGCAACCAAAAAGTGCCATGTGTACTTTAAAACCTTATAATTTGATTATTTGCTTAAAAATTGCATTTTAGGGGACTGCAGTTCTTGGATAACATTTGTAACCAAGCTTGGATGATTGAAACACTGTAAACTGCATTAATCTTGGTCCTTCTTTAGGTTTTAAGTGCTGTTTTTCTCACTCACTTACTGTGAGTAATAGCCATTAAATGAAGAAACAAATGAGCTGCATGGGATTACTTATTACTTGGCAAATTCATACCATGTTTATTTTAAAAAGTATCTTTAATTCCTTTAATTGTTTGAAATTTTTATCTATATTTGGGAATTAGAGATTTTTAATTTGAAGAAGAGAATTAAAATATTAAATATGATGAATGTCATCTTAATATACTGAGTACAATTTGTTTTAAGTGAGTTGGTGCTCTTATAATCAGTGGTAGTCCATTTTAAGGTAAGCTCCATTTCTCCATATCCTCTGGATGAGAGGCAAAAACCTTTTTGTAGCCTTTCGCTTAGCGACATTTGTGACAAAGAAATAGGGCTGTTGGGAGGAAATGGAGAAAAATAGTGGTTCTTCAGTTTTGCACAGCTTTGTGTTGTGCCCAATGCCAGGTTCACCATCCGCAACAGATTGGTGGGTGAAAAAAGCAACAACTCTCTTGACAAGAATGAACATTTTAACCTTAATGAAGTTTCCCAGTGCTGTCAATTCTTTGCGGCTCTTGGTCAACGTTCAGTAAATTAATATTAAATTGAGGCCCCTGTGGGCAGGGACCTGACTTCCTGTTCCCAGTTAAGGAGGGAGCAGGAGCTGTTTGAGGCTAGGAGGGTGGCAGCTTCCCTTGCAAAATGCTCCTTCACTCACCCCAGCATTCAGGACTGCCTTGCCAGGACTGACTGCCAGTTCACCTTTCCAGAGACTCAGACGCAGCCTCGGGATTCCTGCCACCCCCTTTTACTTTTTGTCATCACCTTTTGTCACTACCAAAGCTCATTGGCCATTCATTAGCACAGAACCCTCCTCCTTTATTGCTTAGCGCATCCTTTCAGGTATTGGGTGTCCCACAGCCTTCCCACAGAACTGCCACTAGTAATTTCTCCATGGCCTGAGTCTTGCCCCAGCTTCACAGGACATTTCTCTTTCTGCTCTTGGGCGTCTCTGCTGCTGCCAAGCATTTACCGGAGGTAGCCCCCTCCAGCTCTAGTCTCAGGCTGTGCTACCTCTGCCTCCTACCTGGTAGCCATACTGCCCCTCCAAATCTTTAGACAGTTTCCAGTGCTTGAACTTTTTCATTTTACTTCATCCTCAAAGGAGTAGTTACTTGGTGTACTGCACTTCCTAAGTACTTGGTGTACTGCACTTCCTAAGTGCAGTGCCTACTGCACTTCCTTTAAAGTGAAAGAACAGTGAACAGGCCACATGCGGCACTCCAGTGACTGAGGTGTGTTAGGCCAACTTCTCGACAAGGTTCAAGCCTGCTCCATCACGGGAGGGGAGGCGTGGCTCGCAACCCTCATTTTCCGAACCCTGTTACTGGGGACCGCTGTCGAGTCAGCCTGGGGCGCTGAGCCGTTTGTCCTTTGTGGTAACATTCGGCAGCCTGTTTGTTAAAGCGTCTGCTGGGATACGTCCTTCCCAATCTCTCGTGCACTTCTGGGACCTGCAGATCATATTTGTGTCTGTCCCCACACTCTCGTACCTCGCACATGTGTTCTATGTGTTTTGAAAGAAAGAGAAGTTCTGTAAGAAAGAGGACCCTCTCGGAGTTGCCGGAATCATTGGTGTCAACGTGGAGACGCACTTACAGGAGATAGAATCAAGAGGTTCAAGTATGGCGGTGAAAACCGTGGCAGGGTGAAGGCGTGAGGGGGCTTGCTGTAAACCTACACTATCAGTTTCTCCTTCAAGTCTGTCTTCGGGTGGCCTCCCACTGAGCCAGGGGTACAGCTGTGGATTCAGGCTGGATGAGGTTTATACTTGCAAACGAGGCCCCCCCCTCCGCCCACATCAGGTGGACTGCTTTCTCTCTCGCCCCACAGAGGAAAGCCTCTTTCATCCTCTTCACGCTGGTGGCGTCCTTGGTGTCTCTTGCTTTGAATGTCATCGAGCTATCCTGTGTCTCAGACGAGAGCATTAAGAACCACATGAAGGTTCAGAGCACGAGCCTTACTGTCATCCATCTCGGCCGCTGAGCCCCTCCACTGGCTCCTCATCAGTTATTCTTCTCACCAGCTGGTTCTTGGAGACAGAAACAGCTCTTCCTACTACAGTTATAACAGACAAGGAAGTGAGAAAAGGCGCTAATTATAATGTATAGCCGGATCAAACAGGGTAGGCAGGAAGCATCACCTCTAACTTCTATGCACTGCCTTTTGATTTCCCTGATGATAAGCAGAATTCTAAAAAAAATCTAGCTGCTGGACACTAACTAGCCTTTGTAGAGCAGCAGCTGTTCTGCAGTCAGCAGTTACACCAGCAGAAGCCTAATAATGACCAGAGATGTAGAGACATGCTTGAAAGCATTTCAATTCTATGCAAATATTAAAGAAAACAGAGAAGCAGTGGAAAGTGCTTTTTTTTTTTTTTCTAGTGGAGGTGACACTTAATATCCTCAGTTTCACAACCTAGCAGACACAAAGACATTAGACTACAGGTTCTTTCAGGGTGTCTGGGACAGGAAGGTGGACAGGGATTAATGGAGTTATTTGGTGGTATTAAAAATGGTTGACTCAAAGAACTTGCATTCTAAATAAAAGTTGCATTAGATGATACACCTAAGGAAGGACTTTTCTCTCTATAAACCTTTAGAATGGTTCGGTGTATTTGAAATTGTGATAGATATTTGCCACATACTGCTTCAAACAGATGTAATATAAACTCATAAGCATAGTTTGTTTTTTTAATAGAGGCATGTCTTATTTATTTATTATTTGTTTGTTTGTTTGGTTTATACATGCACTGGGTACAGTCAGAAGCACGGGAGGGTGAGAGAATTCACCAGAGCCAGAGCGGGGAGCAGAGCAGGCAGAAGGACCGAAGTACACTGCTGAGGGAAGCAGCGGGCGGCAGGAGAGGTCTGCTTGCCATGTGGGACCCTCCTCCAGTGGCCGGGGAGCAGCCGGGGATTGAAACGGCGCCGCAGAGGCCGCAGGCAGCTTCGCAACCCAGTGCTCAACTGCTGCGCCACCGGGGAGGCCCATAAGCATAGATTTTTAAATAATGCACACAGTGTTCATATTTGAGCCTTTCTTGTGAATTTTTGTGGTATGGGCGAATTTGTTTACATTACATAATTTCTACTGTGAAAACAAAGCACTCTTCGCCCCCTATCCTAAAATAATCTACCCCCAAACCCCAGGGTATTATTCTCTTGGGATATTGATTCTTTTCATTATGATTTTTTTCTTTTGTAAAAAGATTTCCTTTTTTCAGTGTTTGGATGATAGAATTTTAGTGCTATAAAAATCACTCATTAATGTGAGAAACTTAAATGCTTAGAGCTAGGCTATTGAATGTTCTCACATGAATTTTCCAGTAACTGATAGATCTGAACTTTATCCTACTTAATAAACCCTACTTTAAAAACATTTCGGAATTTGTAATCTGTTATGAGTTTGACAGTGTCGTTTGGGGTGACCAGCATTTTTGATGCTTATACAAGATTATACTTGGAATGAAAGAGAGGTTGAAAGAGGGTTGAATATTATCCATGTAATGAATTTATTTGAAATATATTAACCATTTCTTCAGATGTCTTTTTAAAGCTCATCATAGAAGACTAGTAAAAATGCTGAGTCTCTAATACTTTGTTCTTGTACGATAGCTACATAAACAGTTTTATATAATGAGAAATGCTAACTGATTTAATATTTCGTGTTAAACTATTGTATGTTCAGCTTTGTTGCTTGCATTGTAGACTTAGTCCAGCACATATTCTAGAAATTCTTTATTCAATAACCTAATAACCTCGAAGAGATATTGCTGTTCTTACCTAGTCTTTTGAACTCTTCATTTGTATATCTGAATCTAACCTAAATACACTAGAATCAGATTTTTAGAAATGAAATTATTATAGAAAGTTTTAGTTATAAGGAACAGATCACAGATACACTCACTACTTTCAGGTGTATAAAATATGAAGCTTTTTTTTTTTTTTTTTTTTTACTTTTAACCAATCTACTCTTTCCTCTTCTTACTGCTTTTGCTGCATCCCATACATTCTGGAAAGTGGTGTCCTCCTTGTCGTTCAACTCAAAGTATTTTTTAATTTCTTCTTTGATATCCTCATTAGTCCAGTGGTCTTCTAGTAGTATGGATTTCAATCTCCATGAAGTGGGAGGATTCCTTGTTTTCTTTTCATGATTTATTTCTAGTTTGATGCCTTTATGATCGGAGAAGATAGTTGGAATGATTTTTATCTTCATGTATCTGTTGATGTTTGTCTTGTGGCCCAGTATGTGATCAATTCTGGAGAATGATCCATGTGCGCTTGAGAAAAATGTGTACTCGGATATTTTTGGGTATAGTGTCCTATAGATGTCTGTTAAGTCCATGAGTTCTATGTCTTTATTTGGGGCTCTAGTGTCTTTATTTTTTGTCTCGTTGATCTGTCCATTGGTGAGAGTGGAGTGTTGAAGTCTTCCACTATATATGTATTTTCTTTAATGTCCATTTTCAGAGCTGTTAATAACTGTAATATATTTTGGTGCTTCTTCATTTCATAAGTATATGTTGATGAGTGTTATATCTTCCTGATGTATTGTCCCCTTGATCATAATGTAGTGTCCGTCTATGTCTCTTTTTACTTTTTTTTAAATTTATTTTCTTTTTTTTTTAAGAGTTATTTATTTATTGTTTGTTTATTTATACAAGCACTGGGTACAGTCAGAAGCGCGGGAGGGTGAGAGAATTCACCAGAGCCAGAGTGGGGAGCAGAGCAGGCAGAAGGACCGAAGTACACTGCTGAGGGGAGCAGCGGGCGGCAGGAGAGGTCTGCGCGCCATGTGGGACCCTCCTCCGGTGGCCGGGGAGCAGCCAGGGATCAAACCAGCGCTGCAGAGGCCGCGGGCAGTTTCGCAACCCAGCGCAACCCAGCGCTCAACCGCTGCGCCACGGGGGAGACCCTCTTTTTACTTTTTTTTAATTTGAAGTCAATTTCATCTGATATAAGTATAGCTGTTTCTGCCTTCTTTTTTGGTCCATTTGCTTGTAGGATTGTTTTCCAACCATTTACTTTCAGTCTGTGTTTATCTTTTGTGGTTAAATGTGTTTCCTGGAGACAACAGAAGGATGGATTTTGTTTTTTAATCCAGCATGCTACTCTGTGTATTTTTATTGATGAGTTTAATCCATTTACATTTAGAGTTAATACTGATATGCTGACAGCTGTATTTGCCATTTTGTTTGTCTTTTTTGTGATTTTATTGCTCGCTTTATTCTGTTCTTTGCGATCATTCCTCTGTTGGTTTTTGGCTTTGGGACTTCTTGTAGAATTTTTTGGAGTGGGGGTTTAGTTGTAATGAATTTCTGGAGTTTCTGTTTGAGAAGATCCATATTTTTTCTTCATAGAGGAAGGAGAGCTTTGCAGGGTAAAGTATTCTTGGTTGGCATTTGCTGTCTTGAAATTTGTTGACTATGTTACTCCATTCTCTCTCTTTTTTTTTTTTTTTAAAGATTTTATTTATTTATACAAAGCATTGGGTACAGTCAGAAACGCATGAGCGTAAGAGAATTCACCAAAGCCAGAGCGGGGAACAGAACAGGCAGATCAACGAAATACACTGCTGAGGGGAGCAGTGGGCAGCAGGAGAGATCTTTGCGCCATTTGGGACCCCCACCCGGTGGCTGGGGATTGAACTGGTGCTGCAGAGGCTGTGGGCAGCCTTGCAACCCAGCGCTCAACCGCTGCGCCACTGGGGAGGCCCTCTTTTCTTTTTTTTTTAAGATTTACTTATCTCTGTATACAAGGGCTGGGGTACAGGCCAGAGATGCAGGGGATGAGAGAATTCACCAGAGACAGAACGGGGAACAGAACAGGCAGATATACTGAAGTACACTGCTGAGGGGAGCAGCGGGAGAACCAGGAGAGGTCTGCTGAGCCATTTGGGCCGCTCCCTGGCTGGTGATCGAACTTGTGCTACAGAGGCTGTGGATCGCTTCATAGTGCGGTGCTTAACCCCTTGCGCCACCAGGGAGACCCCCCATGCTCTTCTTGCCCATAGTGTTTCTTCGGAGAAGAACACTTGTCTTGAACTCTTGCAAGCTTTACTATTATGTGTCTTGCTGTAGTTTTCTTTTCATTGTGGTAATTGGGTGTTCTTGCTTCTTGTATGTCTATATTCGTCTCCTTTTTCATACTTGGGAAGTTTTCTTCAGTTATCTCCTTGAATAAGTTCTCAGATCTTTTGTCTCTCTCCTCACCTTCTGGAATGCCTATAACTCTTATATTTCCTCTCTTCATGGAGTCTGATAACTGTCTAAGGGTATTCTCATTCTTCTTCCTTTATACTTCTCCCTCCTTTTCTCTTTTGGTTCTTTCTATTTCTGTATCTTCAAAAGTACTGATCCATTCTTCCATTTCCTTGTTTCTGTTTTCAATGCTTTTCCAAGAGCTCTTTGTCTCCTCCAGTAATATTTTAGTCTCCTCCTTTTCTTTGATTTCCTTTCTCAAGGTCTCATTTTCATTCTTCAGTTCATTGATTATTTGTCTCATCTCATTATACTTTTTAATCATGATGATTGTGAATTATCAAGCAGAGAAGTTCTTCCATGTCATTGTTGAGCTCTGGTGACTGATTTTCTTTTTTGTGGTGCATCCTTCTCCTGTGGGCTTGCTTAGTTATTTGTATTTGACCGATCTACTCTTTATCAGAAACTTTCTCTCACTCCACTGAAAACTGGGGGAAGGAGAAGATGGAAACAACTTAAAAATCAAACCTGCCATGCCCCTCAGCATTTTGCTCTGACAATTTAAACAGTCTTATTTGGGAAAAAAAAACCCACTCTCTGTTCAATGAAGAATCTTTCAGATTTCCTTCTTACACAGCCCATTCTTGAGGCATAATCACAAATTTTTTATTAATGGGATATGTGTTTGCCGGGCACTGCAAATTTTGAGTTTTTTTTTTTAACTTTTTTTTTTTTTTAAAGACTTATTTATTTATTTATACAAGCACTGGGTACAGTCAGAAGCACCGGAGGATGAGAGAATTCGCCAGAATTCGCCAGAGCCAGAGCGGAGAACAGAACAGGCAGACAAAGTACACTGCTAAGGAGTATAGCAGGTGGCAGAAGAGGTCTGTGCGCCGGTGGGACCCTCCCCCAGCGACCAGGGATCTAACTGGTGCTGCAGAGGCTGCGGGCAGCTTTGCAGCCCAGCGCTCAACCGCTGTGCTACCAGGGGAGGCCCTTGAGTTAATTTTTATGTAAGTGTAAAATTTTGTCTGCGCTCCCTTCCCCAGTGATTGTTTAGTTACTCTAGTATCATTTGTTGGAAAGTCTGTCCTTCCTTCATTGATTTGCTTTTTCAGGCAAAAATCAGTTAGGCATATTTGTGTGACTCTATTTCTGGGTTCTCTGTTCTATCCCATTGATCGATGTATTTATCCTTCTGCCAGTATCACACTGTCTTAATTACAGCTATGTGTAGCTCTGTAATAAGCCTTAACATCAAGTATAGTGATTCCTCCCACTTTATTCTGCTTTTTTTCAAAATTTCTTTAGCTATTCTGGGCCCTGTGTCTTTCCATTTCAATTTTAGAATAAACTCAACTATACTTATAAAACACTTGCTGGGATTTTGATAGAAATTGCATTAAACATACATATCAATCTGGGGAGAATTGACATCTTGTGGAGTATTCTGATACATGAGTAGTAGTAAGTTTCTCATTTACTTAGGTCTTCAATATTTTTCATCAACATTTTATAATTTATAGAAAGTGGATCCTATACCAATTTTATTAGGTTTATATGTGACTAATTAGTTTCCTTAGCACAGTTATAGATGGTATTTTGCTTTTCATTTCTGTCTCCACATTTTTTAGTTTGTATTTAAACTTACTACAACCTTGATAAACTCAATAGTTCTAGGTTTTTTGGTAGATCCCCAGGGATTTTCTTTGTAGACAATCATGTCATCTATAGTTTCAGTTTTATTCCTTTGCTCACAACTTGTATGTTTTTTTCTTTCATTTTCTTGGCTTATTACTCAAATTACAACTTCCAATACACTGTTAAATAACAGAAATGAGAATGGATATTCTTGTTTCTTATTCCTCGGGAAAAGCATTCAGTTTTTAACCATTAAATATATTGTAGGGTTTTTTTGGATAGTATTTATCAAGTTAAGGAAATTCATTTAATTTTCCTGGTATTCCTAGCTTGCCAGTTTTTCATGAGAAAAAGAATAGTCTTATTTTTCATGCTATCTTTTTTTAACCCATCTGATAGTCATTTTTTCTTAGTTCTAAGCCTCTTTAGTTACCATTTAGATACTGTTTAGGATACTTCATTTAGTCATTATTTAAGGATAGGTTTGCTAACAACATTTTCTCAGTTTCCCTTCATCTGAGAATGCTTTTATTTCCCCATGATTTCTGAAGGATTTTTTTTTTTTTCCCTGATACAGAATTCTCAGTTGACAGTTCTTTTCTTTCAGCTCTTGAAAATTTTGTGTCACTTCTTTTTGGCTTCTGGTTTCTGATTAGAACATGTCATTCAAACTGTTTTCTGCTATAGGTAAGGTGTTTGGGTTCTGTTTTGTTTCGGTTTAAGGTTTAGGAAGCTTAGATTGTGTTTTATCTTAGCATAGATTTCTTTGGGTTTATCCTGTTTGGAGTTCACTCAGCACTGAGCTTCTAGAATCTGTAGGTTTATGTCTTTTGCTAAATTTAGAAATTTTCAGTTATTCTTTCATTCATTCAAAAATATTTTATTAGGGCCTCCCTGGTGGCACAAGGGGCTAAGTTGCAGCACTGTGAAGCTATCAGCAGCCAGTACAGCACAAGTTTGATCCCCAGCCAGGGAGCTGACCCATGTGGCACAGCAGACCTCTCCTGTCTCACCCACTGCTCCCCTCAGCAGTGTATTTCAGTCAATCTGCCTGTTCTGTTCCCCACTCTGTCTCTGGTGAATCCTCTCACACACATACACCTCTGGCCTACACCCCAGCTCTTGTATGCATAAATAAATCTTTTTTAAAAATTATTTTTTTTACTTAACATTACTTTATAACATTATATAAATTTCAGGAGTGCATCACTGACAGTGAACATGTATATATACTACATAGTCATTATTTCTTTGACTGCTTTGACCTTCCCTTGGATGTGAAGTTCAACTCTACAATCTTTTTGAGTCTGGACTTTATTTAACCATATTGTTTTTTATTATATTCATCTAATATATTCACATTTCTTTACTGTTTGTGATATTTTTTATTGCTTTAGGTGCCTTTTTGTTCAAATGTAAATAGAAGAATAACTAAAGGACATGACTCACAAGTCATTACATGAATATCGTCCATACCATTAGCTTTAAACGCTACCTTAGGGGCTTTATTATAAAGCAGTTATGGCATAGCTAAGTTCCTCTGTTCAGAAAAGATTCATGCTGCACTTTACCTTGGTTTTTTAGTAAAAATGTTAAAATTTTTCCATTCATTTAAAATGTGAAATCAAGTTTCATTTACATATATAGTCTGTGTACTTGGTGTAGTATAATCTTAACAGTTTGTTCTGTTCCTTATAAACACTAAGTGTTGTATATAAATTTTCTGCAGTGTTAGAGAATAATGTATACTGTCTCTTAAAGTCATCATTAATTTGCATTTTTTCATACTGTTGGCTCTTAAATTTCCATAGTTACTTAACCACTATGTGATTTATCTGAAACGTTTTTCCCCCAAATTAATATTGGTTTATCACCCATGCCATTTGAATACATTCTTTTTTGATGAAGCAAAACCATGGGAGTGAGCTGCAAAACTTAAAATTAATTCATTAAGCAGACGTTTGTTGAAGCACCTGTTGTAGGGAGATTTGCTGGATTTTGGGATAAAGAATGAGAAAAGAATTTTAGATCCCACATTTTAGAAGGGAAGGACTTGTGACAGTGGAGTGATTGGTCAGTCTCTGCCTTTGAGGAGTTCACACGATGTCAGAGAATGAAATTGTCAAACAAGTCATTCATTTCCCAACTCAGGTGGATAGTCCTTTTGATAAGAATATTTAAGTTTTTGTTTTCCATAATGTTTTTAGTTACAATAACATTTACATATCTCATTTCTATGCCTCATGTTCCTATTACCTCATTTCTTTTTGATCATTATAAGTTTCATGAGAGGTACTTAGAGCAGCTGCATTGAGTAACTCACCCATTCCACCCTTTTGGAGTGCCTTTCTGCTAGGTCTTAGGGACACAGAGGCACGCAAGAGCTCATGGCTCTTAGAGTCTGGGGTGGAATGTGAGGCCCAGTGGCAAAACACAGATTCCAGTGCAGGTGTGATAAGAGCTTGGCAGGAGGTATGGGGACCTTAAAAAAGCACAGCGAGTAGTCTGGGGTATTCTGCACTACTTCCCAAGGAGAAAAAATATACATCACATCTTTGGGTGTTCCCCCACCTGAATAAATACTCTATTGAATTGCTTTGTTTAATTTTCTTTATAAGTAATTACCATTATCTTCTTATTTTGTTATTTGTCTCCTTTTTGTGTCACTTCCCCCCAGGATGTAACTGCCATAAAAATAAGGACCCCTTTGTCTTATTTCTTATGTAACCCCAGTGCTTAACAGAGTGCCTGACACATAATAGGAGTTTGGGAAATGTTTGTTGATTGACCAAACAATGCAGAAAGGATGAATGCTGGAGGCAGAGTGTGAGCAGATATAAATAAGCATGTGTGGAGGTTGTTAAAGGATGCAAATAATTAGGTGTGACAGGAGCATAGTGCTTTTTCTTAAAAATTATAAGCTGTAGTATGAAATGAAAGCTTTATCTCAGAAGCCTTGGAAAGTCACCTGGTATGAAATGCATCTTTCTTTTCCTGAACCCAGTAACTAACACCAGAGTGTATTTGAAATACTATTATGTGCAGAACTGATGGCTTCCTTGAGGCCTTTAGAAAACATTGCTACAAGAATATCTCAACTAGAATGCTTCAGTGATATTCTTGACATGAAGTAACGAGCCATATAAAAATTTTGTTCAGGTTTATAATGCTTGTTGGCTAATTCACTTGAAACACTGAATTGCTTTGAGACTTACATTCTACTGTTATTTCAAGAGTGTGGCCACTTCGGGATTTTTGTCTTCCTCTTCTTCCTCTTGCTTTAGCATTCAAGGTGGCATATATAAATGAGATCTTCCAGCTTCCTTATGAGATGGTGGTAAACAGTTCCTCTCCTGTGTCTATAGAACAATATGGTACAGTGCAATTCAATGGGTATTTTATTATCTACCTATCATTTGTAAGATAAAGTACTGCATGCTTGGATATAAAGGTAAACCAGATTTAGCTCTTTCAAATATATATATAATTTTTGCATAGAAGACCTGGGGTATAGGCCAGAGGTGTAGGGGATGAGAGGAGAGGACTCACCAGAAACAGAGTGGGGAGCAGAACAGGCAGAGCTACTGAGATACACTGCTGAGGGGAGCAGCAGGTGAGACAGGAGAGGTCTGCTGCGCCATGTGGGTCAGCTCCCTGGCCAGGGACCAAACTCAGGCTGTAGCAGTGACAGTGCTGAGACTTAACCCCAATGTCACCAGGAAGGCCCTTGCATGCCTAATTAATGCTGTCTTTGCCTCAATTACTTGATCCCATTTCATTTTCTCATTACCTTTTCATTGTTACAAAATAAAGGCAAAATGAAATAAACTTTTGATGGGCTCCATGCTGGTTCATATCACTGCTCACAGTGCTGTCTGGTGGCCATCATTGCCACATAGTCTTTGAACCTTCCATTCATTTGCTGACATACCACAGGCTGAGTTTGTTGTAGACAGGTAGTTTGCAAGGACCTGTATATAATGTCTGAACATGTGGTTTATATGAAAATCAATGTATATTCTCTAAATATATATTGAAGTTATATTCTCTAACTATGAGGCAAATTATTTTGAAGACTCATTTTTAAATCAGGTTTTTTTCCCCCTGAGGTATATAACTTACAAAAAAGAATATACCTACACTAGTCCTTCCTTACCCACAGGGGTTCCGTTCCAAGATCTCAGGGGGTGCCTGATCCTTATAACTTTATAGACACTGTGTTTTGTCCTATGTGTACATATATGCCTATGATACAGTTTGATGTGTAAGTTAGATACAGTAAGAAATTAACCAAATTACTAATAATAACATGATAACAACACACTAGTATAAGTTCTGTGAATGTGGTGTCCATGTCTCTCTCTCTCAAAATATCTAATTGTCCATAATATTTTGGGGGCCACCATTGACCCCGGTAACTGAAACTGCAGAAAATGAAACTGTGGATCAGAGGAGACCACTGCACTTACAAATAAGAAGATGTGCCCCCCTTCAGCATACTGCCCCATGTGAGCCAGTTTCCCTAGTTCATCACTGCATCCTTTGACATTTTCAGGCTGACGGTGACACCGGGCCGTGATAGAATTAGTACTTGCTGGGCTTTCCAGCTGTGTGGGTGTGTTGGCAATTAGCAACTAATGCTCCTAGACTTTAGGTTTCTTATATTTGTGGCACACAAATGTCAGTCATCCCGGTGGCCCTAAGTCTCACAGCCTTACTGGATTCATTCACTGTGAGTTTTTAAAAAATCAGTTATTTCACTTGGGAAGTCCAGTGCCTCCTTAAGAATGTGGCCTATATTTTCTAGAGAGCCATTCCTTTTGGTTTTCCCACCAAACTCATGCTCTTATATCTCACCTCTTACAGTCTCTTCCCTTCTTTCTATTCCATGCCAGCAGGAGCTTGACCCCTTTCTCTTCATTTCCCCAAAGTGCTGCTAATACAAAACTGACTGGGTTAATTGTACCGCCTTTACACTGGGAACTCACGACCAGAGCTACACTGCTCTGTAAGCACCCTGGGCCCTGGCCAGTTGCCAAACCTGTGACTGCCTCCATCACTAGATGCTTTGCGCCATGCAAATGTTAGTTACTACTTTTTATTGCTTTGTGTGTCTCTGCTTTCATATTCTGTTTGCCAGGTTAGAGGTCATCTGACTTAATTTTGTCACTGAGTAGAATAGAGGTGACAGTGAACAACAGTCCTTATTTTTTTATTGTTTCAGGTAGGAAAATAAATCAGTACCTTAGAATGGTTTTTTATTTTAATAGACCTTCATCCCTGTAAATGCAGCCATTTTATTGTAAGGCTGTGAAGACTTTTTTGACAGAAAGAAAGCATTACTGGTGTTGCAATGCTTTTGTAAGATCTGCAGACCAGAGTCACCAAGTAGCCGAAGAGGTTTTTAATTATGGCAGTTTAATCTGTCTGAAGTTTAAGAGCTGCCTACCAAAAAGTTTTGAAGGAACTTATGTTTCCTTTAACTGCCTTCATTGTTTGAAACTCTCTGAGGCACATGGAAGAACATTTATATTAATATGTCGCCTAGGGATATGCTGTCCTTAAAAAAATAACAAATGTGTATATTTGAACTCTATGTTCTTGTTTTTGTTCTTTTTTTAAATTCCTTGTGTACCAAGGTTTTCTTTTCTTTCTTTCTTTTTTAAACAATGGTAGGGAAAGTTTTCTCTGTTAACCATAATGGAATTAACAAATGATGGCTGCCAAGAAGGCTGCCCCAGGCCAGCAGGATGTCAGTTTTGAGTTGGTAAGCAGTAGAGACATCCACGCTGGACTTTCCTCTCTTGCTCAGCTCGCTTTTAGACCAGTCATACACTGGTCCACTCGTTTGCAGTTAGTAGTAGAGTCGGGCTTTTGTCACATGGCATATAAATCTGTGAATGTGTAACTTTAACAGAAGTTCTGAAAAGCGGGTGTTTGCTAAGAGAACACGGGGCCTTCTGAAGGGGCTCTGGAAAGGCTCCTCTGAGGAACTGTGGATCAAAGCAAGACCTGAGGGATGACATAGTGGGACAAGCTAGAGGGTAGCACTTTTAGGAGCAAAGGGAACAGGCCCTGTAGGAGGGGTCGTGGTGAGCATGGCAGGGCTCAGCAAGCAAGGGAGACGTAGGGCCAGGAGGCCAGAGAGTGTCCTTGCTGGCCACTTGAGGGGACTCTGATGTCTTCGTTAGGACAGAACAGTTTGGAGAGTTCTAAGGGGAACAGTGGGACAGTGAAACCAGATTTCCATTGTCAATCAGTGAGCTTGGTGGCAGAGTGGTGGACATACTAGACAGGTTAGGAGGCTAGGGAGTACTCCAGGTGGGAAAGTCAAGGGCTTGAACTTGACGGGAGTGTTCAGGTAGAGAGCAACACAGGCTGATTTGAAAAAGACTTAGGATACAATAATCAACAGTACTTGGTGATAGACTGGATGATAGATTTGGGGGCCACAGACAAGGGAGATGTCAAGAGTGACCCTAAATTTTTGGTCATTGTTCACTGAGATGTGTAGACAGGAGACAAAACTAAGTCAGAGGGGGTGACGAGGGGATTCTATCTAAGTATTTTACACTGACTTACGCTCATCTTACATCTTAATGAGAATTTGTGCAGGACAGATTCATAGGTGGTGGTAGGAATTTTATGTTTTAATGGAAGTAAAATAGAAAATAGATTTAGTTCCACAGGAGTGTTATTTCTGACCGGGCTTTTGAAGGCTTTCGTTTTCTGTGAGTCTTTGTAAGGTCCCACATCTTTTATTGGCTACATGTTGCCTCACATTCTTGATAATGTATTAATATTTTCACAACGACTATCCTCTCTTTTGAGGCTGAGCTTAAAATAAACTCACTGGCACACTTTGGAGTTTTCGCAGAGGGTTTCCTGTGACCTGTCCCCATAATGTGAACTTTTGCTGCAGTTTTGCTGACTGTCGGTGCAGACTTTGTATGACTCTGCTAAATTGTTTTAGGCTGAATGAAAAGTGTCCCTGAATTTTAACAAAAAAGTAAATAATGGGGCCTCCCCGGTGGCGCAGCGGTTGAGCGCTGGGTTGCGAAGCTGCGCGCGGCCTCTGCGGCGCCGGTTCGATCCCCGGCTGCTCCCCGGCCACCGGAGGGGGGTCCCACATGGCGTGCAGACCTCTCCTGCCGCCCGCTGCTCCCCTCAGCAGTGTACTTCGGTCCTTCTGCCTGCTCTGCTCCCCGCTCTGGCTCTGGTGAATTCTCTCACCCTCCCGCGCTTCTGACTGTGCCCAGTGCATGTATAAACAAAACAAACAAACAAACCAGCAAACAAATAAATAAAGCATGCCTCTATAAAAAAAAAAAAAAAGAAAAAGTAAATAATGTTTTTTGTATGTTTTTGTTATTTCACTATATGTTTTTCCAATGGTGCTAGATTACGAAAGTTATTATCAAAGCAACTGTTTTATGAAAATGAGGTGAGTGTAGACATTTTAGTACCATGATGAGTAGTTTTAATAGTTTTTGAAGAATTAATCTTTTAATTATTTTATTTTCAATTAAAATTTCTAGCCACAGTATATTAGTCTTTTTTAAAGTTTTACCTAATCTCTCCAACAAGTGGTCAGTCTCTCCTTGAAGGGGGAGTGTTTACAGTGGATACCATAAAACAGTTCAAATGAGTAAAGTAAAACAGGACATTTTTGTCCTGTGCAACCTCAGCACTTGGACATTTGGAAATGGACAGTTGTTTGTCATGGGGGCATGTCCTTTTCATGGGGGGCATGTCCTTTGTCATGGGGGAGGGAGTGTTCAGCAGCATCCCTGGCCTCTACCCACTTCGTGCCACTCCCACCCAATTGTGACAAGCAAAAGTGTCTCTGGGCATCGCCTGATGTTCTCTGGAAGCCATAGTCATTCCCACCTTATACACTGAGACTGTGTGAAGAAAAAAAAAAAGCTGTTGCAAAAAGATGGAATGATAACATGCCAATTACATGATTTTCAATACACATAACAGCAGTAAACTTGCTTATGGGTAAACTCATTTGTAGTAATAAAAATGCGCTTGGGAGGGCCTCCCTGGTGGCACAAGGGGTTAAGCACCACACTATGGAGCAATCTGCAGCCTCTGCAGCACGAATTCCATCCCCGGTCAGCCAGGGAGCTACCCTCTTGGCAAGGCAGACCTCTCCTGTCTCGCCCGCTGCTCCCCTCAGCAGTGTGTTTCAGTTGGTCTGCCTGTTCTGTTCCCTGCTCTGTCTCAGGTGGATCCTCTCACCCCCCACATCTCTGGCCTGTACCCCAGCTCTTGTATGCATAAATACATAAATCTTTTAAAAATGGGCATAGAAATGGGGAATGTTACACACCACCTTCAGGACAAAAGTTATCTCTGGGGAGATATGGAATGGGAATGAATGATGGTTTGTTTATAACATTTTACATTCCAGGAAAAGAGAGAGAGTGAAAGCAAATAAGCCAACAGGTTATCCGTTCAATTGAAAGGGATGTACATTTTCTCTGTATATTTGCATATAAAATAAATCTGATTTGAATTCCTATAGCATACTATATAAAATTTGTTGCACTTTTTAACTTCTGTCATAAATTTTCACTCATTGCCATGCATTATTACACACCAAGGTGTAAGTTTCTGTGTAAATGAGAAACGTTCATTTACTCACTTGTGTCAAATCTATGATGTCATATCAAGCTCCACATAAAGCAGAGGTCCTATGGACAGTTCTTAGCTAATGAACTGAAATGCTCCCCTTCTTTGCTATAGACTGTTTCCATCCTGATTTAGTTTAAAGTAGTTAAATTTAGCAGTTAATCTAACTTGAACTTATAATGCTGGCAAACTGCAATAGTTCACAAGTAATGAATAATACAAGTCAAATAAGTCTCTAAGGGATTTCTTGAAAAACAATCTAGTTTCTCCTCATTGTGTATCCTGGATAATATCCTATATTCTGTGCTACTTGGCAAGTACATATTACTCATTAGCTGTGTGTTCCTGGATCAGATTATTAAGTACTCATTAAAACTTAATGTCCTTATTTATAAAATGAGTATGATGATAAAGATGCTCTTAAGAATGTGATGGGAGGGTTAAATGAGATAATATATGGAAAGCATTTAGCCTGGGCCTGGCACAAAGGTACCTACAAAAACAATAACCTAGAACAAAACTTACTATTTCAGGTGTCACATTGATGTACAAAGGTGACAGGGTCTATGTTTGTAGCACTTTGCTCCTGCTGAAGGAGTGTCAGTTTGAGGAAGCACTTAGACAGTTGGGATATTTGCATATAAAATGCAGATTGAAGTATTTTAAAATAGTTGTCAAAGTTGTATTCCCTGCTATTTGAGTAATGAAATAAAGAAATTCTTCCAAGGAGGCACTTCCTCAGAATGTAATTAGAGAATAAATTGTATAGTATAACTTTTGGAATGGCTTAATACATAAATAGCAGAGTAAAATAAAATCAGTATTTTTTCTGTTTCATAATGTACGGTGGATCTTACGTATTACAGAACGAAATGCTCAAGATAGTTGCTCCTGCTCCTTCCTTATACGACATGGGATCAGTATAGAGAGTTCACGGTTCCAGAGCATTATTAAATCACATCATGTCACTGCATTTAAAGTAACTTAGTAATTTGTATGATTGCTGATATCAGTTGATTGCTTTGCGAAATCTTAAGGGACAGTTAATTCTTAGACTAAACCAATTTAGACAATCCATAGCAGGAGTGACTTTTGGTTATAAGTTTTGGTGTCCATGATGGTTGTTCAGTGATTGAGTTGTGACTTTTTAAGTGGTAGAGATTTTGAGAACATTGGAAGAAATATAGGCACCCCCCCCCCATAGTTTTCTATTTGTTACTACTCAAAATTTATTTTTCATTCTCTTTAATTTCATCTGAAGAAATTTATTCTGGGAAGCATTCAATGTCTTGATATAGCTTATTCACTGTGGAGCAGTACAGTTCAGGAATCCAGTTGCATTCCAAAGTAATATAATTCAAATTTTGAAATAAAACTAAGGGTGAAATATGGAATTATCTTTGATGGATTACATGTATATTTTATCACATCCTTAATTGTTTAAAACGTCAGCTTTTAACTAGCTTATAGTTTAAATAAAGACACTGAAACATGTAGCAGGTTCTGCAGCTCATTCTCACTATAGCTGGTGACATTATGTTACAGACATTGTGGAGACCATGCTTTTGTGAATAAATTGAATTTAAAACACAGTTCTTCAGGGCTATCTTTCATTTATTTTTCTCCTTTGTCTACATCTTTATTATATGCAGTATGTCAGGGTAGTGGTGATATCAGTCATAAAACTTCGTGTCTTACCTCCTACCTCTCCATTAAATATCCATGAAAATGCTTAAAAACAAAACTCAGAACAGTTCTGTAAATTAAGAAGCTAAAGCTCAAAGATCGTGGGAAAATCCAGAAAGATAGATTGAAAAATACAGCCTCAAGTATCTGGCTATTTATTCTACTTCTGAACCAGAGTAGAGCAAACTAAACAAAGGGATAGGAAAAGGCCTGGGCACATGCCCCCTGGGGCTGGAAGCAGGCTGCCATCACACGGTACTAACTGCTGTGTGACCCAGAAAGAGCTGGAGTTCTCTGTGCCCCACCACCCACCATTAGCACCTGTATTGCCAGATCTTCAGAGACCAGGCGCCCAAGTACTGTACAGCCAAGGTAGAGAAGGATTGGCAGTGGCGTTGCCTTCTAGGATTTGCAGTTCCTGTTGATAAGGTGTGGCGAACAGAGGTGTGGAGCAAGCAGGATGTACTCGGAAGGATGGGTTCCAGAGCACCACCCTGTAAACACCAGATTCAGAAAAGCCTGCCCAGGTGATCCAGCCTCGGCCCGCCAGCCCACGGATGAGAAGGCTGGCTAGCAATCCAGGCTCTGAAATCCAGCTTAGGTCCATCAATCTGCCTTCGAGTTTCAGGTGGCTGAAAAGCCCACCCGAGTAGCCTCTTCTGCTGCTGGACACCAGGCCTGGCGGGTCTCTTCCTATCTTCGTATGGATGAGTTGTAAAAAGGAAGGGAAGAGTGACCCGAGGCAAAGACATAGGAAGGGAAACGTTGCTCTGAAGAGTTAGAAGCAACATTCAGTTCTGAAAATGATTATTTGTGATGAGCGATTAAGAAAGACATCTGCTTAGTCAGCTGAAAGGCAAGCCAGGAGGGTATGACCTCTAGAGGGAGATGTAACCATTGTATTTAATGTCGGTTATGTGTGTGGTGTGGGTATTCTTCATACACTGCAGGAGGGAACTATGAAATGATGTATTTTTGGTTGTTACTTTGTTGTTGTTAAAAGTCTTTACTATCCATGCCTTTGACCCAGTTACAGAATTTAATCTATGAAAATAAAGATGCAGCTGTTAAAGTATATTCCCGTAACCAATAGACTGGTTAAATAATCATCTTACGATAGTTTTAAAAATTATTTAATAACAGATCAAAATGTTTCTTATACAATATCAAGTGAAATAAATGCAGCATACAACATGATATATAATATTACTATTCCATTTTAAGAAAATATTACTATTCCATTCACCTAAAAATTGACTGGAAGAAAAATATATTAGTAGGTTAGCTGGGGTTATATAGTTTTTATTTCTTCTTTATACTCCTCTGGTACTCTTATACTCTTTCTATATCTTTATATTTCTATAATGAGTTTAAAATAGTATAAGCAGTTTAAATAAAAATGGAATGTTAAATTCTTTCCAGCATCATCTACCTCCAGTCAATTGTGATTCCCTGTTTGAAAAACACTGAAGAATGACTTTCTTTCTGCCTCTCTTCCTTTTCAGGAAACGCATGAAATCGTGGCAATCAAGAAATTCAAGGACAGTGAAGGTATATTTTATATATACATATATTCATGCTCTTTCTGTAGTTCTTTTGAATAGAATGTGGAAGAGATGGGATCTAGCTGATTAGACTCTGTTACTGAGATTTTAAAGTCACATTCTCAGAAAATGAATATGGCTTATTTGTTATGCTTTGCCTTGAAACATTTAGTTCTTTCTGTGTATCTTTAGATATTAGAAAATTCAAATATTAGAAAAAAATATATTCGACGGTATAGCCGACATCGGAAATGAAGCAGGCGTGCTGTCTACAGTTTCTAAATATTATTAAAACAAGAAAACAGATTTGAAGTACATACTCTGTGGGTTCACAAAATATTGGTTAGTGTTATTTCTGGTTCCTAATCAGAGTTAGAAATACAAAATAAGTGGAATGTAGACAGTATTAAGGGAGTGATTTATATTTAGAATAACTCATTGGGAGAATTAAAGCTTTTCAATTTTTAATTGGAGGCCTTGCCCACATGTCCAGACCACTTCAAATGGAGTATTAAATTACCCTATGCTGGGGAAAAAAGTTTAAAATAAAGCATTCCAGTAGGTTTTAAATCTAGATTATTGATCATTCACAGATAGCCAAGTAGACTTGACCCCGAAGAACATGTGGTCCTTAAGGAGTTCCAGGCAACATTTTTCCAGCTTTTTGGGCAGAGACCCACAGTAGAATATTCTTACTTCTTAACCCAGGGCCTACACATAGAATGTACTGTATATAACTAAAGCAGAAGTGTCGCAAAACTTTTTTACTAATGTGAGGTTCTCCATCTTCTATTCTTTCCTGCTCATACAAAGTCATATAAATAATTGTGGTGTAAAAGACATTGATTTCACCACTAATGATTCCCAGCCTATCACTTGATAAACAGTGCTCAAAGGGTGTGAGGCATCAACACAGCATCAATTTAAAGTTTCCTATTCATACATAACCGGAAGCATGAAAAGAGCAGCCATAGCCTGCGGCCATTGGCGCACGTTTCTATTAAGGACCGTAAGCTACCAGTCTGTGGATTTGGGAAGTTTCATCACCCTTACCTCAGAGACTTAGCAGCCATTAATAACAAAAAGGGCTTGCTAACAAAGTCTGGGGCTAGATTCAGTAGTATTTGATGTAAGCCAAGCCTGGTGTTCATGTGGAGCACATGAGCAGCCATCATTGCCTCGGTAGCCATATAGGAAAGGCACTAAATAAAATGCTTTTAGCTTGTTCTTTAAAAGAATAAAAGTGCTGCTTTAAATGATGTACCTATGATCTAATGGGAAGCAATAGGCCCAGGCCAGCCCACTATGAGGCCATTGGAAATGAGCTCTTTGAGCAGTGGCTTTTGCTAACCCCAGGTGGTCAAGAGACAAATGGTGACCTGCTAAAAAGAGTGGTGGCGACAGTAGATCAAAGCATAATCTTTGCTTTGGTGTTAAGGCTTCTGGCTGTGTATTCACCCTGTAAGGCACATCATCGAGCGTCAGTTTCCAGCAAAAAAAATAATCGTCATCTAATTTTTGAAAAGCAGTGCAGTTTAGATCATGTATGTTATTGATTTTGTTAAAGTCCCATTTTCTTTACAATCTCTATCCTGTGCATATCAGTTCTTAGCTTCGTTGAAATGATACATTTGCACCTGTCTTATGATACCCTCACAGGAGCAGCCAATAGTGTGTATCGAAATTCACTGCATACTGAGCCAGGTGCTGTGAGAGCTGTGAAACTAAATCAGGTGCAGATACTTCCAAAAAGCTTTTGACCTTTTAGTAGAATTAAGACCTGTAGATAAATTGCAGTAAAACAGAATAGAAAGTAGTCAGTACCTAAATGAATTTGTATAATTTGGAGGCAAAAGAGGTTTTCTAGCTCTGACATCTCAGAATGCAGGAATAGTTTAGATATGGGAAATATTGATCTGCCGTTATTTCACTAAACTGACAAGACGTAAATCCCCTCTGCCCTCATCTCTGCCAGACTGTTGTCCGTTAACAAACTTCATTGGCACCCAGCTGTATCACCATCCACCTGCGTTCATGATGGACACCTTTTTTGCTGTTGTGCTTTCAGACACACTTCTTTGTAGTGATGCCTAAATATTCTTGTGATAGAATCTGAAGATATAGCTAACTATTCATAATTTTTTAATTCCAAGCCTAGGCACACTTTCCTGCTCTTTTCTGTTTCTCCCTGGTTAATCTTGTGCTCTTTTCTCTCTTTTCTTCCTGCTTGAGTGGTTCCTGCTTAATGGAAAGACAGGGAGCATGTGTGGTGCACAACCCTTTTGGAGCGTGAAATGTACATAATCTAGTATGGAGGGTATTCATTCAGCCCCCATGTAAACCACTAATTTCTGAATCAGCTTATCATCTGAAATTTCAATCAGGCCAATTATAATAAAAAAAAATAGAGTCTCTTGATGATATTGCCCTTATTTTCAGATAGCTCTCATTAATCCCTTTTACCAGTCACTCTGAAAATATTCTTTTGATATTATAGTGATTTTTTTGAAATCTACTATTTAAAAATCTTTGTGAAGATAATGAAATAATCATGTAAAAGCATTTTTAAATTAAAATAGGATTCAAACTTGGCTTGACCCACATTTAAGCTAATCAAGTACTCTCTCAATGATGATATGAAGGATATTTTATGAGTGTGTATATTACCTTCTATTAAGCTTTAAAAGATTATGATGTTGCCCTACTTTCTTGTAAAATTCATATGTATCCACACATTTGTGTAAAAAGTTTTTCAGACTACATTTATGGTAGACTACTATTTCATTCGAGAGGTCCATATTCCCCTGGGATAATTGATTACTGCTTAAAATGAGAACCAAAATTTCACAGTAAGTAAATGACCAGATTGGGACTTTAAGTTGGGAAAATAAAACTAGAATTATGAAAATAAGTTTTTCTTACATTCAACACATAATTTGGGTTATAGCAACTACGTGCCATTTCTTAGATGATAGAATCAAATGTTATTTGGGGGAGAGCAATTTTTGAGTAAAATTGTAGATTAGGTCAATGAATTTCACAGTAAAAAGGTCATAAAAAATAGTAAAATGCTTTGTCAGTTTTCTCTTCATTTTTCATGTGCTCCCCTCTTTCTGTCTTCATCCTTTTCGGGTTTTTGTTCTCCAGTTATTAATTGATATAACTCTATCAGGTCATTTGTCAGTGTCTTTGCCTAAGATTCTCCCTGAAAGACTTTGACACATTGGGTGGGGATAAAAATTCCTGTTAAAAGGGAGGAATGTCTAAGGCATGACATATTTATCTGCAATCATTTCATTAGTTACTATTTTCTTGTTTTGATGACTTTTGCATCTTTAAACATCATTAATGTGGAGTCTCAGACAATGAATTTTTAATGCCACCCTGATTGATAGTTTTATGTTCCCACAGAGAAATATCAACAAGTGCCTAACCAAACAGAAGATTCCATAGAATTAGTTCTGTTTAGTATTTGGGTTTTCTGAGAAAAGGAAAATGACCATAGACTAAAAAAATACAGATAATTTAGCTAAAAGCTACTTTTTAGACTATATATAATTCTCAATTTAATTCAAATAGCCTAATTTTCCTACCCTTCCTAATATAATTCCAGATGTGTACAATAAGAGTTGATGTTCAGGTCACTATTGCCTCATCATTCTGATGCACACACACATCCATGTGTCTGCCATCTTCGCTTTGTTAACTAATCCAGGGCACTGATTTCGACCAGATAGCTTTGAACCAACAAGAGTTAAAAACATTGTCTGTTCAACCTTTATTTTAGGAGGTTCTGTGGTCTGGGATTTATTTTTGACATACATTTGGATTTCCTGATAGGAAAATACCTTTTGCTTCCTTGGACTTCTCAGCCTTTCCCTGAGTGTACCGGTGAGGCCGGTAGAAGGTTTCTTCCCTACTGACCACTGTGCCTTGGTGCGTGTTAAGGAACTGACTCGGAGCCGCATCAGCACTTCACAATTAAGATGTTATTTAGATGGTGCTTTGGTATCATAGTTGCAGCACTTCTTATTCTGCTTCTTATTTTTTCTTTAAATATTTTTCTGTTGGAATGGACATATTTCTTCTTCATCATAAGAAAATGTTCTATCCAGGCCTCTGGAACAGAGTTATTAACTCTGGTCTCTTACTTTGCATAAGGAGCCAAACCAGGAATTCATAGTCTTTGCTCCTAACTTCAATTCTCTGTAAGAGAGACCTTGAAGCAAGCTTTTCAATTCTTGCTGAAACAGAATTCAGCGAACTGAGCTGAGTATTCTGGCCAGGATTTTTACCACACTTCCTGTTAAAGTCCTAGATAGATCTCTCTCAGGGATTCCTCTAGGATTTGGTGAATGTTTGCACCTCTCATGATTAAATAAATTTTTCATTGTGTTTTTTTTTTTTAACCTGGCCTTCATCTCTGATGAAGATTTAAGGATTCTTAACTTTTTCAGCACATATGAAAGCAGCACTACCATTCAAACCCTTCCGCCTTGTTAGTTGTCCTGTTGATGTTTCTTCTTTAATCCAACCAGACTCAAACATGCCTCCCACCCCCAACCCCACCGCCACCATGGTTTTGTACAAGGAGGAGTTGACTTTTAACCCCAGTATACCTGTTTAAAGTTCCATTTGGGGGGCCCTCTTTGGCTATACAAGAATGTCAAGTTTGTGATTTCACAAAGTAGGTTATAGCTATTTCTAGATCTCTTGCCTAGCCCACAGTTCTTTAAAAATAGCATTACAATAGAATTTCTGCTCATCTTTAGATTTTTCTCTTCATCACTTAACTTTGCTTTTCTTCTCCTCCTATCGATCTTCTTCAAAATTGTTTTCTTTTACTTTAGTGAATCTCTCTTCTTGATTCTTTTTTTTTAAAGATTTATTTATTTATGCATACAAAAGCTGGGGTACAGGCCAGAGCTGTGGGAGTGAGAGGATTCACCAGAGACAGAGTGGGGTACAGAACAAGCAGACTGAGTGAAATACACTGCTGAGGAGAGCAGCGGGCGAGACAGAAGAGGTCTGCTGCACCATATGGGTTGCTCCCTGACTGGCTGGGGATCGAAATCATGTTGCAGAGACTGCGGATTGCTTCATAGTGCTGTGCTTAACCCCTTGCACCACTAGGGATGCCCTCTCTTCTTGATTCTTATGTGTATTAACTTGCCTTGCTGGCAAGCTTAGAGGTGTCAACTTTAGGGTTTTTTTTTTTTTTTTTTTTTTAATGAATGTCCTTTTCCTACCCTGCATTTTAGTCGTCACTCAGTATAATTTATGTAGCTGTCGGAATTGCTACCTGTGCTGTGGTACCTGACGAGCAGGTCCATCAACCTGCACATAGGATGTTACCATGTCAAAGAATTGGAAGAACCTTCAGAATCATCTAGTAGAACCCAATCCAGTTTATAGCCAAGAAATCCAAGGCCAAAACTGCATGACTAATATGTCACTAGCTGTGACTTAAGTGCAGACCCCAGTTTTGGGTCTTCCACCCATGCCAGGCTGCTTTCTTTCTTTCTTTTTTTTTTTTTTTAAAGATTTATTTATTTATACAAGAACCGGGGTACAGGCCAGATGCGTGGGAGGGCGAGAAGATTCACCAGAGACAGAGTGGGGAACAGAACAGGCAGACTAACGAAATATATTGCTGAGGGGAGCAGCGGGCGAGACAGGAGAGGTCTGCTGCACCATGTGGGATTCTTGCTGGCCGGCCGGGATTGAACCTGTGCTGCAGAGGCTGTGGACAGCTTCACAGTGCAGCGCTCAACTGCCTGCACCACCAGGGAGGCCCTCCGGCCTGCTTTCCACTCTGCTAAGCATTAAGATCTAGACCTGATCCTAGGGCATCCAACTCAGCCTCTGAAGCCCTCTCCTGGAGGCCTTCCGCACAATGTCTGCTGTGTGCCGAAACTCCCTCCCCTGCCCTGAGAATGCTCTTCTTCCCCGACTTGGTTTCTTGTGAGCTAGATGAGCTAGCCTCCATAAAGAACCCCAGGGGTCATTTCACTACAAGGCAGGAATTTTTATGTTCATCTCAGTGGGCTGTGCCATCTTCTTTAAAAACTGCCTCACTGAAGAGCTTTGCTACTTTGTGAACCTCTGAGGACAGCAGCATGTGTAAGAGGAAGATGCATTTCTTTCCCCCATCTTGTGGCCCTTTAGTGCCCCAGTTTTCATCAAGTGTGGGAGAAGCCAGGAACCTCAAAAGTACTCAGAGAAACAAAAATAATAGGCTATGCCAATTGATGAAGAGTCTACATGTTGCTGCACTTAAGGGAATGAATAATTCCACTTCATGTCTCTCCCCATTTATTGCAATCTTAGGGCTGAAGTGCTTACCTCAACTTTTAATACCTGTGACTGGCATAAATTAGAGAAGCCTTCATGTTTAACCAAGCGTCTCTGGCACTCTGTGCAAAGTGATTTTGTAAGTTCCTTTTGGAAGATACGTTTCTCTTCTCTCTGTCACCATTCTTAAGTAGAGCCAGTATAGATTTGGGCGATGTATTGTAACAAAATGCCAAAATTCCATGAGGTAAGCCTCATTTAAGGAAAAAAAAAATAGAATTTTCCTCTTGGGAAGACAACTCAGAATCTACTCTTTTAACAGCTTTCCTGTATCTCATGCAGCAGTGTTAGCTAGAGCCACCATGCTGCACGTTGCACCCCTGGTACTTATTTATCTTGCAATTGGAAGTTTGTACCTTTTGACCACCTTGCCTCAGTTCCACCTCCCCTAACCCTTGCCTCTGGGAAGCACAAGTCTGATCTCTAATTTTTTTTTAATTTTTTTTTTATTAGAGGCATGTTTTATTTATTTTATTTTGTTTGTTTGTTTTGTTTATACATGCACTGGGTACAGTCAGAAGCGCGAGAGGGTGAGAGAATTCACCAGAGCGGGGAGCAGAGCAGGCAGAAGGACCAAAGTACACTGCTGAGGGGAGCAGCGGGCGGCAGGAGAGGTCTGCGCGCCATGTGGGACCCTCCTCCGGTGACCGGGGAGCAGCCGGGGATCGAACCGGCGGTGCGGAGGCCGCGGGCAGCTTCGCAACCCAGAGCTCAACCGCTGCGCCACTGGGGAGGCCCTGATCTCTAATTTTG
The DNA here is from genome assembly GCF_964194135.1 of Talpa europaea. Lineage (NCBI taxonomy): Eukaryota > Metazoa > Chordata > Mammalia > Eulipotyphla > Talpidae > Talpa > Talpa europaea. The sequence continues at coordinate 8,725,424 of NC_140081.1, forward strand.
TTTTGTTTTTATTATCTTCCACATATAAGTGAGATCATACAGCATTTGTCTTTCTCTTATTTCACTTAATGATGCCTTCAAAAGGTCCATGTCGTTGGTGCAACATTTATTCATGCCCAGCTCCAGCAGGTCTTATGGGTGCTCTGAGTAATCAAATAGATTTGTGTTTTTGATCCTTAGTGCTATCGGTTTTCCAGAGCTCCGTTATTCATAATCACATATTGTAGAAGACAACCAGGGCCATAGTTGAGTAGGGGAAAACAAATTCCCTTTGTCTTCTTGCCTGAAAAACTGCCCTTTCAAAGTCTAGAGATAGAAGAGTGAAAGCAGTACTCAAGCTAAGAGGAGTAGGGGCCATTTGCCATCACATCTGTGTCCTGAGAGAGTAAGTATTAGCCACACAGTCATCAAGAATTCCTCGGGGCACCAGAGAGAGCGTGTCTGTAGGAAGCAGTGTCATACTGTCCCCCTGTGCCAGGTGTGGGCCCAGGTGGCCTGGTCTATGCTACGGGAGAGAAGAACTTAGATGTGTCTTCCTGGATGGACTCATAGAGGGCAACCCACTTAGCAAACATACGTAAATAAACACCGTGAGAGAGAGAAAAACTCAGTCTACTGTGATGCCCACCAGTGGGGGAGGGGAGGTGGCCTCATGGTCTCGTGACCTCACGAGGCTCTTGAGGAGGGATGTTGAAACTGCATCCTAAGGGAGCCAGCCCCGTAAAGAGTCTGGGTAGTAGAATAAAATTTCTAAGAAGAAAAAATAAGTACAAAGCCCCTAAGTCTGAAAATTAAAATTTGGGGCTCTTAAGGGAACTGAATGACTCACATGAGAGAGAAGGAAAGGGGCGTGAGATGCGGCTGGAAAAGCAGGCAGGGGCCAGGTCACGAGTAGCCAATGTATTTACATTTGTCTCTTGCTGAACCACTTCCTTGTGAGAAGGTCCTGGCTGCTTATGAAGTAGAGAGAGGTGGCTTTTAGCTCGATTACCCCAACCTTGAGAGCCAGGTGGGAGAGCAGAGATGGGGGTTAGCCTTCTGACGCCTTCTAGCTATCTAGGACTTAGCAGTTCGAGCAGGTGCAAGACAGCACTTCTCTGGCTCTCAGCCCCACATTGCAGAATGGCTGGACCTCGGCCCATCATAGTCCCCAGACCCACTTTGGGAAGTCCCCTGACCACACATCGCGCAGCCCCCTACTGCCAGGTGGCACTCACCGTTTTGTGGGCTGACGTGGGCTGGTTCACTGCTGACGCCGCTGCTGGCCTTCACTGCTACTAGCGCTTGCCTTCTGCTGGGCAGTGTCTCTCTGCCTCCCCTTATCTGCACTCCAGTGTCCTCCATGTGTTTTCTTGCTGATGCAGGGAGAACATTTCACCGGGTGATGAGGTCACATAGGATTGTTGATCTTAAGTTCCCTGTTTGATATTCTGGTTCTGCCAAGCACCTGCTTTGCTTAGAGTCCCTCTTTAAACTCTGTTTGAATGGGGGGGTGAGTGACGGAGCTGGGATAGAAAAGACCCTACCAAGTAAGTGCTCCCGCCACTGCATGTAGACTCTTCCCCTCCCTCTTTGGCCCCATTCAGTCTCTTGCCCCTCTGTGTCTCGCTTAAGAGGCATTTCTTCCTAGAAGCCATCTTAAATCCTTCTTGTCTCTATCCTCAAACTCCATTTTCATCCTCTCCAGACTTGAAGACAAGCCTGAACTGCAGCTCACACAATTCTTACTCTCAAGCTAGGATCCTCACCCAAAACCAGCAACCAAATGTGTGTCAGAATTCATAGCTTTTTGACTTTGGAGTAGAAATGGGCATGTTACTCCAGCACCCCATAATCAGGTACAATTACTAAAGCACGGCCTCTGAGAAAGTAGCTTGAGTGGGATAAACAAAGATCAGAAATGGCCTCATGTCAGTTCAAGTTTTGCCTCTAAGGAAATTTGCTATGAACTCAAAAAAGGCCTTAAGTTTTTAGACCACTTTTTGGATGTTGGAATTCCATGTGAGGGGTTATGAACCTGTATCCTTGTGTATACATATACAAACACCTCTGGCTGGCTAAGTCTAAAGCCATCATAAAAACTCATTTAAAATGGTGTGTTACCTTTCCTCCTCCTGCCCATTGACCTATTAGAGTTAATGTGACTTCTGCCCTTGTTCGTGTCTGTGGAGGTAATCACGAGTGAAGTGCATGATGTGGAAGGGTATTCTGGGTCAGCGCGAGTTCTCCATCCCAGTATAGCTACACCATCTGGGATGGACAGATGGACATGCCACAGGAGGACTGCAGGAACCTACAGCAGCTGCTGTTCAGACAGATCAGACATTTAGAATTCCCTGCAACTTGACCATGAGATGCCCTGTGGATGCCTGGCACGTGACCTCTGCTCCCCGAAGTGACGCACATGGCGCCTGAGGAATCAAATGCTCTTTTAAGCCAAAGCTTCAGGCCAAATTTAAAAATGTCAACTGTCGGAGACGCTAAATAGAGACTCCTCTGCACACTGATACTGATTCCTTTTCACCCTTTCAAGCTCTCCCCCCATTGTGTAGCATAAGAGTTCAAATGACAGTGCATTCATGCGCCCTCGCTGTGAGTCTGTTTTACATAAACACTTAGCGATCAGGCATATAGCAAGCCCTCACTTAACGTTGTCAATAGGTTCTGGAAACTGTGACTTTTAAGTGAAAGGACATGTAGCGAAAGTAGGTCCTTGAAAAACATCTTTTAGTTCCACGTTGGCCAGGATTCATTTTTTTCTTGTCAACGCTGTAATGAAATGATGTTCTTCAAGGATGTGCTGTAAAAGAAAACCCAAGCAGAAAATTAGGTACCTGCTGGTCAAGTAAGCATTTGCTTCTTTAAGTTCCTTATTCTTGATTCTTTCAACAAGGAAATATGATATTTAATATTCTATCTTTGGACTCAAAATGGAAAGTGAAATTATGTTTTCGGTGTACTTGGAATTTTTTGAACAGCACTTTAAAAGCACTAATTTGACCTCATTCACTATTGTTTATATTCTAGAAAATGAAGAAGTCAAGGAAACGACTTTACGAGAGCTTAAGATGCTTCGGACTCTCAAACAGGAAAACATAGTGGAGTTGAAGGAAGCCTTTCGTCGCAGAGGGAAATTGTACTTGGTGTTTGAATATGTTGAAAAAGTAAGTCATTCATTGATGCTACGGAGATTTGCCTGATTCTTTTACTTAGGACTGTTTCTGACATTCAGAGAAGGACTCTTAATTATCTGACTGTACGACAGGTCAGTGCCTCATCATCTGAATACTTTACAAATGAACACATCATCCGTAATCATTAGAAGTTCTGAAATATCTTTAAAGATTTTGTACAGTGTAACTGTACAGAGATAATCTTATGTTTAAATGTATTGATTTGGCTTCTGAAGTCTAACAGTCTATGTCCAGCAAGTAATTTGGACTTGACCTATTTTAATTAAACCTAATGAAGGCCTTTGAGGGAGAGAGACGTAAACTGGCAGTAGTGACACAAGATGATATAGGTATGTGTGTGACATCATGCAAGCATAGGGTGGGTGTCCGAATTAGACCTTGCGGGGGTGAGTGAGTGGGCTCGTGAAGCAGCCTCTTCACAGCATGCGTCTCTTCTTTTCCTCCATGTTCCCACCCTTCTCTGTGGTCAGGTCTCATCTACCTCCTCCAGCCTCACCTTAAGCCTCTAAGCACATTTCTTTCACTTCAGACCCAAAGCACCGGCAGTTCACAAGAGGCTGCACCCTTGCTTGAGTATTTTTTTATTTTATTTTATTTTTAATATTTATACAAGAACTGGGGTACAGGCCAGATGTGTGGGAGGGTAAGAGGATTCACCAGAGACAGAGTGGGGAACAGAACAGGCAGGCTGACTGAAATACACTGCTGAGGGGAGCAGCGGGCGAGACAGGAGAGGTCTGCCACGCCATGTGGGTATCTCCCCACTGGCCAGGATAGAACTCATACTGCAGAGGCTGCGGACACCTTTTTTTTTTTTAAAATCAACTTCTTAATGACAATTTTAATGATATGACTTAAGAACAGATGTTCACTACAGTCATCAATGTTGTATGCTCAGGATTTTCTGGGAGAACAGCTGACCTATAGTAGTTGATTATTGTCAAGAACTTAAAAGTGCCTTAACAAGAGTAGAATAAACTGGATTCCAATGGACCTTTTAGAGGTTTCCTTGATGAATAACTAGGTGGCTCCTGCTGATTTCCTATATTATTATCTAGAGAAGATCAAGTCTGGAGAGGTCAGTTCCTAGGTGCTTCCTATGTCACCAATGACAGGGTACTGCCACCAGCACCTGACTGAGTGGAAGTGGTGTTGCCAAAATGACTCCCAAGAATGTGGCTTTGAACTCATTCAGCCTTCACAAATTATTTCTCTAATTAAAAATATATTGTAACTTCATAACAAAACTTGAAAAATATTATAAGGCTCTTTGTCATTTTAAGACACTGTTTTATGCTTCTTTTCAAAAATCTGTTTTTAGTTTTCCTTTTCTTTGTCAGTTTAGGCATTCCCCTAAGGAACCTTCCCCCACCAAAATAAACCTAAAATTTGGTATTTAAAAAAAAGTTATGAAAAAGGATTGCTCCAGAATCAGATGCTCTTAATTTTTCAGTTGTCAAAAATAATCATGCAGTTTACAGTTTTCACTGTCAAACAAAAAAAATTCTTACTGATCTAGTTCAGTTTTTCTTTTTTATTTCTGTCCTACTTGTGGTGATTGTTGATGATTAATAACAACTTAGCATGAGCAAATGGAGAAATCGCCTCTGTGTATCAGGCATTTGGTGGGTCTGAGACCCTCTGCTGGCAAGTGGCAGAGCTGCCACAGCACTCCAGTCTCCTGACCCCCAGACCCTTCTTGCCCAGGTCCTGTGGCTTTTCAGTGGAAAGCGGCCATCACACCCTCCCATCAGTGGCAACATCTGACAATTGATAGTGAACCTCAAGAGGGCAAGGAGAAAGATGCTCTAAGAGCTAGAGGGTTGTAACAGAGATGTGGGATTGCAGTGGCTTAACCAAAATAGAAGTTTCTTTCTTACTCATTTCCAAAGGTGTGCAGTACAGTGCAGGGATAGCAGCTGTGCTCCATAGCAGTCGGAGACCCAGCTTCTGTCTTTTTGCTCCGTGACTCCTGAGATGTTGCCCTTGTCCTTAAGGCCAAGCAGGCTGCAGCTGTCACATTCCAATGGTCAGGACTTAGTCGCATGGCCATGCTAGCTGTAAGGCAGAGGGGAAATGTGCTCTTCATGCTGGTACCTGTGCATCCCCATACAAATTGTACTGCTGTGGAGTAACGAAAGGAGGGATACTGGGAGACATTTTTCTCTGCCACCAAGGAATTTAGAGTTGAATGTGAAATGAGAGATACAAATTAGTTTCTACATTACAAAGCCCTCTTATTCCTTCTGTGCCTTTGGGACCTCCTATGCATTTGTTAATTGAAATAGGCTATTCTAGTAGAGAATCATTTTTAAAATGATGGATATATACTTGAAACATTTTATTTTATATTAAATAAAACATATCAATATGTTCATTTACTACTCTTTGGAGGTAGGATTGAGGCCTTTTTTGAATGTTGATCTTCTGGTTGGAATTTTGATGGGTCTTCCTTGTGTACATCATTCCCATAATGTATCAACTATAATAGTTTGTGTCAGCTTCTTTTACAGTGAAACAAAAGCTTAAAAACCTTGAAAAGGAGGCCTCCCCTGGTGGTGCAGCGGTTGAGAGCTGGGCTGCAAGGCTGCCCACAGCCTCTGCAGCGCCGGTTCATTTCCCGGCTGCCGGGGAGGGTCCCACACACACACACACACACACACACACAAAAAAACCCACACAAAAAAACAACCTTGAAAAGCAATCTCAATGCAGAATCCTTTTCTGCATGTCCTTTGCTGGTTTTATAGTTGTTTCAGTCATATTTGATTAGCTGACGATATGTTTAGCTATTTTCCTTTAGTAATTCTTTCCTAAGTATTCAGTTCTGGTTTTTTAGTAGCAGTTTTTTTCAAAATATTCATTGGTTTAGATGATATTTCATTATATTAAAATAACAAATGCATTTCTTATAAATAGGTATGGGATTATATCATCTATTTGATTATTAAACTACATATTTGTATGCTTACAGTTTGATTGGTGGGAACAAAATTGTGATATATTAGTGTGCAGTGATTTTTCTAACATTTTGGTCTTAGGACTCCTTTACACTTAAAGTTTTTGGAAACGCTCAATCTTTTTATTTATGTGAGTTTAATCGGTATCATATTAGAAGTCAAAACTGAGCAATATTAAAATACTATTAATTCATTTAAGAATAGCAATAATAAACTCATTATGTGATAACAAATATATTTGTGTACCATTCTTTAAAAAAATGGTTTGTTTAGAATCTATGAATTTTTTCTTAAACATTTGTGATTTCACTTATTGTATAATTTTACTAAAGGAAGCAATTCATGTTTTCTTAGTATGCAATATACAGGTTGACAGAAGTACACATACATACCCATACTTTGTAAATGTATATATAGAAACCAGAGGAATGGATACAGAAATTTTACTGATGAGGGTACTAGATAGGTAATAACCCTATAATACTTATTGGTTGTTTATATTGTCTTTCTGGCTTACTTTGAAAAGTACATGTCTCACTTCCACAATCAAATTATAGTTTCCTCAATGACAAGCCTGTATTTTAGATATTTCTAAATTCTATGGCTGTTTATGTGAATTTAAAAGTTGATAAAAATATTGGCCTCATATCATTTCTTTTTAAAAACATTTTTTATTGAAATACTATTGTGAGTTTTTATTTAATTTTCTTTCTGGCCTGTTTTAATTTTTATATTAAATGTATTGATCACATCTAATCTTTGGGATCATTTTGTTTTAAGAATATTTTTCAGGTCTCCCAGAAATATTTTCAAGGCTTGATTTTATATTGTAAGGTTTTATTAAAGCTCTGCAATGCGCTTTGTTATAATGACTATTTTCCCCTTCTCCTCTTCCTGCTCTAATACATGACAATGTTTTATCACTACTTCAATTGCTTTTCCCTTAAAATTATTCTAAAACTATGACAGAAAGGTTTTAGGGAGAGTGAAAATTGTACAGGGTTATTATTTAGGGTCGCATTAGGGAGCAGTAAAAATGGAATTTCTCTTAAAAGAGAACCTTGATTTAATACAATATCCTGCTTCAGCATGAAAAAGGTTATAGATAGAAAGCCAAACAAAACAAATGCATGCTATGTATTGGGTGAATTATCATCCAAGATGCCTTTTAAATTTTTTTATGTATGACTTATGGGATGGGTATACCTAATTTTTGAAATTAATGGCTCCATATTATTTTTTAGAATATGCTAGAATTGCTGGAAGAAATGCCAAATGGAGTTCCACCTGAGAAAGTAAAAAGTTATATCTATCAGCTAATCAAAGCTATTCACTGGTGCCATAAGAATGATATTGTCCATAGAGGTGAGTATGGGGTTTTTGAAATGAAAATACTAATGAAAACACCAAACAAAAGTTAACAATAAAATATTTTATACATCACTGTCTTAATATTTTGTAGCCATTGACATTTCACTTAAATACATTTTGAAAGTACAGTGGATAATAGTCTATACTATAGTTTAAGGCTATTAATAAGGAACTGATGTGGCTACATTTCCATAGTGATACTGTGATTTGGTTAAGTGTATAATGAATCAGTGGTTGTGAATTAATCATAGAAACCATGATACTGAAATCTACAGATTTCACTCTTCCCTTGTCCTGTTTTCCATTTTTACCTCTGCCATATAATATAGGTGATAGGTACTTTAAAAAATAGAATTGTGACATGCCTCCTAAGAGGAAATTAAACTGCATTTTCTGTGTTTTTCTATTTCTTAACTCCTACCACATCTTCAAAAGATACATAGGAAAAAATGAGAAGTCTTATCTTGACTCATCCAGTATAGCTTCACATTTGCAATAGTGTTCTCCACAAAGAAGCTAAGAGATGTAAATATAGAAATTATACAGAAAATCATAATAGAAAATGTATCTTAGATGTATGTTTTCCTCCAATAACTACAATCCTATCTACTTAACTCTCATATGTATTTTTAAGGTATTTTGTGAGTATGCATTTTATGTTCTGTCTTCAAAAACTGTATTATTAGTATCTGATGAAGTAAAAGTTCCTTGGAACTTTTTAATTCTTAAATTCCTTTCAGAGATCTGATTAACCCCTTTAAGATTTAAAGGTAAAAATATTTTTGAAATTAGGTCTGCATGTTTCTCAAAAAGAATACGTTTTTTATGTATCAGTATAAGATATGCTAATAAATTACTCTGGGTGTTTCTAATAAGGTGCTGTTGTAGTCATCAAATGGTATATGGAACATCTTTTAATACCTTTTTTTTAATCTTGATACTCCAGATATAAAGCCAGAAAATCTCTTAATCAGCCACAATGATATTTTGAAACTGTGTGACTTTGGTAAGTAAAGAGAAATTGACTCTGTAAGTACAGAATTGGTGTAACATATAGGTAGCTTTCACAGATGTACTCAAAATTTTTTGTGTGTTTTAACTTGAAGTAGACTATTCTATCGGGTCATATGCTGAAATATTAATTACTAAAAAAGCAATTCTTTTTCTTTTTTCCATATAGTATCATCTATTTTAAAAAATCCATTATATAGTATTTGTTGAGTGAGGTTTTAAAACAGATACATGCGTGTATTCATGAACCCAGCACTAGAATTTTCTAGGAAATAATAATCATTATGACCTTCCAGTTGAGAAGGATAAAATATTTTCTTAAATGTTGATAGAAATTATTTTAGGCATAATCATATGCCAATATAAAAACACACATATGCTGTGTCTGTGCAATAGTTATATAATAGGTCAAAAGAAAGTTTTAGAACAGTTCCATTTATTCCCTTTAAATGTTCAATGAATGAAATTAGTGATTGATGTATAATATTCCAACTCTTGATTGAGTATATAGAAGCTTTTGAGTTAAGCTCTCTCTCAGTAGAAAAAGAGTCTCCCATATATATGGAACTGTATTAGGTACAATTAAGCATTTATATTACAATAATTCAGAAAAGTTTTAAAGTTACAAAATAAGGTGTTTAGGTCATGACTTACTTTTTGAATTGTACTTTTGCCTAATCCATATAGTGAAAAATCACTTGAGTTTTAAAAAATGTTATTTTTTCGTATATTCAGATATAATCACAACTATAATATATGTCCCCACATGTAAATGAAAGTGTATCTCCTTATAATAGACAGAAGTTAGATTAGTCCTTAGGGTGTGGAATGCACAAATGAGAGAAACATTCTAAGAATTCAGTTTGTGGAGTGGCCAATTTTGTCCAGTGTGGCAATTGGAAGCATGTGTAGCTGTTTTTACTCAATATCTTCAAAGAATTTGAATACTATCATGAACCTGCGTGCCTGAAGAAAATGTTTTACAGGGCTTAATTTTTTTCATGCTTTATGATGAGGAACTTTATTAAGAAGAGGCTTGGTATATCCTAAACATTGTAAGTGCTTAGGTGAATGAGAAAAAAATACTACACACTGTGTTTAAAAGATTTTGATCTTGGCGTTTTTAGCATTTGCTGAGCATTATGATTTTCAGGAATAATATCTATTTCTGACTTCTTATCCATAATTGTGATTACCACCGGGTACTGAGACTCTGCTCCTCACTTTCCCTTTACCACACATCCATGACTCCATGGGTTGGAGATTTGCTTAAGTTCCAAAGTTAATGAAATTTGTAAAGCATTTCTATATACAAAGGAGATGCCTGTAGAGTGTCAGTAGCAGGAAAAGCATATCCCTGGTCTGGCATTTCTTAGAAGACAAGACAGCTTGAACTGGCACAAGTATGCTCTGAATACTTGTAAAAACATGAGGCTTCAAAACCAGATTCCTTTAGTATAGGGGAGAGACTGCTTTTGTAGTGAGTACATTAAAGCCTTTAATTGACATGAACACTGGACTAACTTTGTAGACACTATTAATAAGCAGCCCATTTAATGGCAGTTGCTATGTTCTTTTAATGATGATGCTTTAAAATATTACTGGCCCTAAAATATTTTTCAAGGTGAAATTATTTTTCAAACCTTTGGGCTCTGCTGTCTTTCAGGTTTTGCTCGGAATCTATCAGAAGGCAATAATGCTAATTATACAGAATACGTGGCCACCAGGTGGTATCGGTCCCCTGAACTCTTACTTGGGTGAGTTACCTTCTAAAATAGAAAGAATGATATCTGCTGACGCCATGTCCTTGAATGTCAGTTTAATTGCAGTGTAACAAGCTACCCTAAACCTCAATGGCATAACACAAGCACCATTTTTATTGGCTCACAATTCTGGGTACCATCAATTTGGGAAAGACAATGACTTGGGTTCAGCTGGTGGTTCTTCTGCTTATCTCAATTGGAGTTGCTCATGTAGCTACTGTTAATAAAGAGGTCATCTGGAGCCTGGTTGATTTAGGGGACTCAACTGGGACAGACCAATCACCTCTCTCCCATGAGACCTTGTCATCTGGGTAGGCTGGTTCACTTTTAAAAAATAATTTATTTATATATTTTTTACATCATTGTTCATTTTTTTACATTGTTTGGTTCACAAAATTCCCTGCAACAAGAAGGGCAGGCCCCCAAGCAAAGGAGTTTTCAAACTTCCATTTGCATGACTTCCGCCTCATTGACAAAGCATATTTCATGGTCAAACCCTGACTCAAGGGATAGAGAAATAAATTCTACCTCTTGAAGGGAGGAGTTGGCAGAATGGGGGATCGGGTGGGATGATTGCCACCATCTTTGCTGATAACCTTCCTCATTAAGAAGGTGGATGTCCACAGAGTTTGACATTCTGGCTTATCTCTTAGTTTATTCATTCATTCAACAAATACATAAAAGGGTCTTCTGATAAGGTTATTTTTTCCTTTTTAATATGTTTTAACTTCAGTGCCTAAGAAGGAGTTTTGTCATCTTGATCTCCACCACATAGTTTAATTAATAATTCCCTACTTACCCTAGCTATAGTATTTTCTTATTTTCTGTAGATTGTATTGCCTTCTTTGGGACCATCCAAGAATGGAGAAGGAAGGCACACTCTACAAATACAGTTAGCTATGGTACTGATGATGACCAGTGTGTGAATTGTAGGTTTCATCTCTTTAGTGTGCTTTACATGTATCTGAGAAATTTAATTTTTTAAAGAGGCTTTTATATAAAATATGTAAATAATAATTTATATGTAAATTTATTTATTTATTCTAAAGATCATAATGACTGTATATTTAAGTTACTGAGGGTTTATTTTGATATGAACAATTGATTTCCTGGTATCTACCAGCCCCATGGTGGTAATTCTTGATTCACTGCTGACCTAGAGCCTGTAGGAATTTTTAGTTTCAGTTACTGAAAGGTTTCATTATTTTTTTTGAAATTAAAACTTTGCTTTATCATGGGAAACAAATGCTGGTGAGTCTCTTTATTTTTCTTTGTACAAATAGATTTTAGAATTTAAGCTTGGATTCGGGATTGATTTTGTTCTTCTGTGTACTTTTACCTGGACTCGCTGGCATGTTGAATAATACATTTTCTTTTGGGAGGGATTGGAATTTGAATTTGCTGAACTGTATTAGCCAAGGAAGAAATGACTACGAAATAGATAATTCTGAGGACCCTATTAGAGGGTTCAGGTATGGTAGAAGGACTTGTTATAATAGTCTTGTGTGTAAGTTGGCCCTAATGAGTTCATTCTAATCACAACCTTACTGTGAAACTTCAAAGTGCATTTGCTGCCTAATAATACCTGTCAGAAAACTGAGGTTATGTTTAGAGATGCGTGGGAGCTACCAAAAGTAGATGGGGGATTCCAACTAATTTGTGCCATATTGAATATTGCTAATTAAATGCCAAGCACCAGTTGAAGAACCATATTATTTGTTGATAAAAATCCTATTGAATCAGTTGATATTTGGTTAAGAATTTATATTTCTGTACATTGTCAAGACTTTGTCCTTGACTTTCAAAATAGTTTCAGCTACATGCATTATTCAAATCAGTTGGCAGAAGAAAAAGTGTATAGTGGGTATGTGGAGATTTTCCATAGGTTTCTCCATCTAGCCCAAGTTTTTCCCTCCCTCATTTAGGTATTAAAGAAAGATCAGTATCCTCCCTTCCCCAACAAGCTACCCAAAAAATCTACATGAATTTTGTAATATGGCTTTAAGGTTTTTGTGGAAAGGAAGTAAGATAAATAAAATATTGGCCTATTGTTGCATTGATTTATTATCCTAGAAACATTATGTATAGCGCTAACAGTTTGGGTATTTGTTAAAAGTTTTGTATAACTACCATGTCATTATAGCTTTCAAGAATTGTATCCCATATTTTTTTCAGATATTTTATTTTGACTTTCCCTTCTTAAAACTTGGATTATTTATATTTGAAACTAAAGAAAGTATGGTTTCTTAATCTGCCACATATAATTTGACTTAAGGCTATATATGCTGGGGTATACATTATAGCTGTTTTGGGAATACCTAGATTTTAATCTGTAGTCTTGTTTATTAATAATGGTAACTCCTAAAACACTCTGGTAAACTCAGATTCTAGAAGAGAGATATAAACTCCCAAGGAAACAGAGAAAATGCTTTGAAGGAAATAGCTATCATAAAGGCTTATCCATCTAGGGTACAAATAGATTCAAGTAAATAATCCAACAGATTTTAGCACAATTTTAGCTATTAGAAATTGTAACTATGCAATCAAAAGCTAAATATTCAGTTTGTTGTTTCAGATGACACTTAAATCAATAGTACAGTTTAGTTGACTGAACTCAAATAATGGATAAGATGTAATTTTTTGACATTTACAGAGCTAGAGAATAATTACCAAGAAGACATGTTTCTTGGGAACATTTCATTCCCTTAGTTAGATGTTAACTTATCACTCATCAGACGTGTGCTAGGTTAGGGCTTATTAAGCCATTCATGTTCAAAATATACCTGGATGTGAATACATTTCAACTTAGTGTATACTAACAAAACTGTTACTAAACAGATAGCTTTATTAGCATAGGTTGATTCACTTGTGTTCTGAATTTTTCCTTGGATAGCTATGAATTTTTTTTTTAGTCTGGCTTTTATACACAAAACACTTTTAATTCTTCAGGTACTCAAATGTACTTTATAGTGTATTTCTTTTTTTTTTTTTTTAATGGATTTTTTTTTTTTTAAGATTAATTTTTATTTATTTATTTATTTATACAAGCACTGGGTACAGTCAGAAGCGTGGGAGGGTGAGAGAATTCACCAGAGCCAGAGCGGGGAGCAGAGCAGGCAGAAGGACCGAAGTACACTGCTGAGGGGAGCAGCGGGCGGCAGGAGAGGTCTGCGCACCATGCGGGACCCTCCTCCGGTGGCTGGGGAGCAGCCGGGGATCGAACCGGTGCCGTAGAGGCCGCGGGCAGCTTCGCAACCCAGCGCTCAACCGCTGCGCCAGCGGGGAGGCCCACTCAAATGTACTTTAAATCACAGATCTATTCAAAATAATTTGGAAACCATTAAAATGTATTTCTTTAGTTGTCAAGATAATCTCTCCCTTTGCTTTTCAGAGCTCCCTATGGAAAGTCTGTGGATATGTGGTCGGTGGGCTGTATTCTCGGGGAGCTTAGCGATGGACAGCCTTTATTTCCTGGAGAAAGTGAAATTGATCAACTGTTTACTATTCAGAAGGTGCTAGGACCTCTTCCATCTGAGCAGATGAAGCTATTCTACAGTAATCCTCGATTCCATGGACTCCGGGTAAGAGGCTTTGTTAAAACCCAAAGTGGAATCAGTAGGACAGTGTTGAAATCATTGCTCATTGCACAGTAGAATGCTAAGCTAGCCATTGAATACCATCCCCTTTCCCATTGCGATGTTTATAACCCCCGTTTTATTTTTGAATCCTGTATAGTGTATGTGAATTTTTTAAATGGCCGAATTTGGAAGTGGGAGCTGTTGGTATTTTCCCTGATTTCTAAGTTCCAATTTTTCATATTTTTTTCTGGTGTATGCTTTATTATACGCTGAACCTTAGTTATATCAGAATGTTTCTTTATCCAAAATAATTATTCCCAAAATATACAAAAATGTATAAATGGCTGTTCTTATTGGTGCAGATAGAATTGTCGTGATTTGAAGAAGACTGAATACTTGCATTCTGCAGATTTAAAGGTGCTGCTATGGCAGCTGTTGCTTACCTGTTGACAGTAAACCATCACATCTTCTTTCCTAGTAGAGTTGTGGATTGTCCTGCCCAGCCTTTCCTAGTCTTGCTAACTTTGTACAAAACGCATTTTCTGAGACTGTTAAAATGGTTCTTAAAGCACAAACTTTCCCCAAGTGAGGGACAACCAATTCTCAGAGGCACCAGCAAGAGTGGGTACTGCTCCTCTGTAGCACCCCAAAAACTACGTTTCTAGTTTCCAACTATCCTTTTTGGGCCAACATGACAGTTGGTGGCTGTTGTGGGATCTATAAAATAAGGCCTCCACCACTTCCTTTCTTTCTCTTAAATGCATAATTCTCAAGCCATGTTTGCTTGACATTTTCAAAGCACTTGATTTTTTTCCTTTGGCTTTCTGAACCTCAGTTCATTTCACTTTAAAGAGCACCCCTCCTCACACATTACCCACTCCTGCTGGACCTGCTCTGTGTAGAAGAAATGCATGATCAGAGTTGCATGCAGTTGCTCTTTCATCTCCTTCCTGCTTTCTCTCCATCCTCTAACTCCATCTCAGCTACCTGAGGCAACTTTGCCTTTTCATTGTTGTTTTTGTAAGCCAAAAATTAGCCCAATTATGACCATTTATTAGGCTACAACAAGCTCAACAGTGATTGAACATTTGTTATGTTAGATGCTGAAAATACAGCAATAAATAGGACTTGCCTTAGTCTGGCAGAAAGGAAAAAATTGCTCTAATCAGAAGTAATTGGTGATAATGAATTCCTGTTTACTCAGAAGGCATCAAAGCTCCTTACATAACCCCTGAGACTGGGCCCGATGCCACCTTCCAGCTCCCTGACCTTAGCTCATGGCTCTCTCCGTTGCCCTCCCTGCCGTGGGGTGGTCATGAATCCTGACTTGCGCGTCTCAGATTTAAAGGTGCTGTTCTAGCTAGGCATTCTCCAGGCTCTCACCACACTTGCCTTTCTTTTTCTTAGGCTTCCATAAACATTCCAAGGTTTGTCCGGCTTCATGGATTTGGAACTTGTGCCTCCTTCTCCCAGGAAGTTGCTTCTCTTCAGTGGCCCCTTCCAAATCTCAGCTCAAAGAATGCCCATCTCTCCAACCTCCTAACATGCTGCCCCCCACTCCACCTAGTCTCTCCCACAGCACTCTTTTCCCCCTCGTAGTATGTAATTATATATGCTCCCCGAGGGCAGACGCTGTGTGTTTTATCATTGTGTTTGGAGACTTGACCAGAGTCCAGCATTTCTCGTAGGGGTTCAGTGAATATTTTAACAATCATTTGAATCAGTGTCATCAACACTCGAGCTCAACTGTATTTCCTTCTTCCTGTCTCCAATGCTTCTTTCATTCTTACCACCTTTTGCCTGAGTTGTTTTTTTTTTTTAATTGATGTTACAATTGGTTTACAACATTCTATGATTTAGAGGTGCAGGATCACACCCTTTTCATGTATGTTACCACACCACACCCACCGTCAAGGCACCCATAGTTCTCCACCATAGTCCCTTGGGCTACTCTTCGCCTCTTGCCCCCATTCTACAGTCAGATTTTTAGGGTTTGTTACACCCCTCCCAAGCTGATCTCTCATACTTTCTTCACTTCACTGTTCATATTGCCTTTAGAATGGTTTTCCCACAAACCCCATATTTGATTCTATCTCCTTTCTGTTTAAAAGCCTCTACAAGATCACCCATGAAGTTGAAGCTCCTTGGGGCAGCATTGGGACTTCCTTGCTCCTGGTCCTCCACCCTTGTCTCCCACCCTTTCCCACCATGTGCCTCCGCCCCCTTCAGTCACATTGAACTTCTCACCATTTCCTTGACTTGTTGCTTCTGTAGTGCTGCGTTTACATTTCTGTAATCCTCCCACTTCTGGAATGCTCTTCATCCTCCCTCCCGCTGACCCTGGTTAAATGTCCTCCCTCCTTGAAGCCCTTCTAGACTCCTCCAGGGGAATGGGTGACCCCCCACCTTCTGTGCTCCTCCAGCCCTCTGGTTAGATCTCTCTTGTAGTTGTCATTGCAGTTTCTTAAGTAGCAGTGTACAAATCAGTGTCACCCCTGGGCTAGTGACTTCCTTGGAGAAATGAAGTCTCGTGTTCATCATTCTAATTGCAGCACACCTAGAATAGCACACCTCGCCTACTGGGTTGAATAGTATTGAACGATTGCATATTTGACCTGGAACATGGAGCTTGGAACATGCCTTGTTCTTTGCCTAGTTAAAGAGACTCAATACTAGATTCTACATAAACAGATCTGCCTTGGCACCTGGCCTTAAGAACTTAAAAACTAGCTAAAGAATTAAGACTTTCGTGCACAAGTTGATTAGGAAAGAACATGACATAGTAAAATATTACAATTTGGTATGTAATGTGGCATATAATAAAGTACCACATTGTTTACTACATTGTACTGTTTTCTAACACATCTTAATATGGTTGAGACGATGAGAGTGTTAAATATTCTGGAAAGTTAGAAATGATAGTTGACTAGATTCACCAGAGAATGATGTATGGCGCATTTGAAATCTGAAATGGATATTGAAGAATGAATAGCATTTGGATTAGATCAGCCAAAAGAAGATATCTTTTCCTCATTTCTCTGCGATCCTGTTTGTTCACAGGCCCCTCACTAAATAGCATTATCCATAAACTGCAAGGCAGCACGTGACAATGCTGCTTATGAATATCCTTCAGAGAAATTGCTGCTTTCTTGACACTTTGATTTTTATAAACCTTAATGTTTTTTCACTTTAGTTGGAAAGTGTTTGTGGGGATCTAACTAAATTATTTTAATCTTTTTGGAGGTTTAACATCTTGTGAGGGGTATGTCTTCCTTTATCATTTTCCTGGAGAATGTCGGCATCAGAAAGAGAGAGCAGGGGAGGGCGGAGGAGAGGAGAGAGAGAAAGGAGGCAGACTGCGCGCAGATTGGAATAGCCTTTCACCTTCTCTGCTGGAGCTTTGGGTATTGAATTGCCTCATGTTAGAATGATAGATTTCATTCAAAAGCACATAGATTAATTTTTTGTTTGAGTTAGGAGTTTACATGGTCATTTTTTATTGCAATATTTCTAATGCCTTTTGATTTTCAGAATTAAACTTCTTGTCAATGAAACGTTACTTCTGAAAAATACAGGAGCGGTACCTGGTAGCATTAGATAGACCTCAGAGGCAAACTTAATTAAAATGTGCTGGTAGAGAGTGTTTTATCACAGGATGACAGGTGTCTCTTTGGGCTGCTATTTCATGCTCAGCAACATCCAAAGGAACCTCTCTACCTCCTTTTGGAGCAGTGCCTCCGTTTAGAAAGAGTGTGGGTTTGCATCACAGACCTGGGTGCAAATACTAGTTCTACTTTTTAATTATGTAACTTGCCTTGAACCACTTATTTGAACTTTTAGATTGTCACCTTCTTCACTATAAAAGAATTGCTAAAATGCCTTGCATAGCATCACTTCCCTCAGAAATCAGTTTTAGGCTCTTGCCTGTCTGTGATCAGTTCGTGTTATCCCTTCACCTGCCTCTATCTAGAAGGTGCTGTCCTACTTTTCTCTGTCCTCACATTTTTCTTTCAAAATTCAGTTCAAATATTACCATGGACTCTTGTTTCTACAGCTGTAAACCACCTGAGTCTCTTCTTTCTCTAAGCTTCAGGTAGAATTTCAGCTGCACAAGTTTTGCACTGATTGTTTTCCCAGCCAGACTGCGCAAGTACAAGGTTTTGGTCTCGTCCACATTCTGCACCTCCTGCTGTACTTAGCCCAGGGTGGGGATGATGTCATAATCGCTCCTTCAATACCTTGTTTGAATTTTCCTATAGAACTAATCCGTTTATTTCTCCTGTTTAGGAATGTCAGTACTTTGAAATGCTCTGATGTTGGTATAAAGGGAATATATATATATATATATATATAAAGTAAAGTAGGGCCTCCCCGGTGGCACAGCGGTTGAGCGCTGGGTTGCGAAGCTGCCCGTGGCCTCTGTGATGCCGGTTCAATCCCCGGCTGCTCCCCGGCCACCGGAGGAGGGTCCCGCATGGCGCGCAGACCTCTCCTGCCGCCCGCTGCTCCCCTCAGCAGTGTCCTTCGGTCCTTCTGCCTGCTCTGCTCCCTGCTCTGGCTCTGGTGAATTCTCTCACCCTCCCGCGCTTCTGACTGTACCCAGTGCTTGTATAAATAAATAAATCTTAAAAAAAAAAAAAAAGTAGCCCTCCCGTTGGGAGGGAGTATGTAACATTGAGCCCTAATACTTTACCATCCACTGATTGTGATATGTGAGTTGGCAGAGAAGACAGGGCATCCAAATAAACTTGACCCCTTTCTCCTCATTTTATTTTTGAAAAAAATTCACTGGTTAATCCTAGAACCTATGTTTGCCTTCTATCCCAATTTACATAAAGGAAGGAATGAAAAGCAGGCCTTTGTAAGAGTATGTTAAGCAATAATAGAACATGTATCTGAGATCACTGCTTATACTTCTGTGCCTTTCTGGTACTTGCTTCTCACTGCCTTTTCTTCTTTGTTTTTACTTCTCAAGTTTACAGGAATAAATGATGCATTGTCATGGAAAAGCCATAAGAACTCTTATCAGTCTTTATATCCCTTTTGCTAGTGCCCCAGTTACTGTCAGTAATGGCCTGTATAAGCACACAGAGTCTGTATAAATTACATTATAAGGGAATCATCTACATAAGGGAAATATTGTATAAATTGTATGAACAGTTTCAGATTTATATATTTTGGTTTGTTTTGCAAGCTTCAGTATTGTCTAGATTTCCGTATCCTCTCACCTCTGAGTTTTCCTGTTACTTAACACCCAATTTGAGGTTACTTCATACCTCAAATACATACACACTAAAAATAATATACATATGAGGTAAATTTGATTGTGATTGGCACTAAGGCAATAATCTAAGTTGTCTGCTACCTTCTTCATCACTCAGGACATATGCACACCCTTCCCCACATGCTAACACTCTTGTCATGTTGTTCTTGCAGTTTCCAGCTGTCAACCATCCTCAGTCATTGGAGAGAAGATACCTTGGCATTTTAAATAGCGTTTTACTTGATCTGATGAAGGTGGGACAAGTTGATGTTATTTGTATAAAATGTCTTTTTGTTTGTGGGTTCTCTTGTAAATCTACATGTGACCATTGCCTGCTTTTAATTTTTACAAATTAAATGCTTTGATGTATGGTGGTGAATAATAGGGTACTATGTCTGTTAAAAGGCATGGAATTTATTTGAAATTGCAGCCGGATCTGCTAGTGTGACATTCCATCTAGACAAGACCATGAAATACAGAAATTGCTTTCCTAAAATGGACAGAAAAACAACAATCGAAATATAATTTATTCAGCACTCAAGAAAAGTTCAGGCATAAGGTTTTCAAACAAATCTTTAAGTCAGTGTTGAAAGAAAACAGATTCGTGATGTGTAAGTCCCCCCATAAGGTGATTAATTACATCAGTGGCCCGAATTCTGTTCTCTTTCTAACTCGGCCTCTTCTCTGCCACGTGGACTAGGTTCTTTCCATCCCCTTCTGCAGGGAGCAGGGCCTTGCTCTGCTCCATGGCTGAGTCTTCCACTGCAGGCTGGTGCCCTGTCCAAGCCTTCGTGCTCGGAGCTACTGAAAATGTTCTCAAAGTTTTTTTTCAAGCTTTTCTTACCCAATAGCCAGCCAGCCAGCCTCTTGAGTGACAACTATTTTTTCATATTTCTCCAGCTTTCATTGTGGCCAGCCAGTAGTAAGCAAGCACTGGTTGTTTGATAGTAGAACTTCAAAAAACACTTGTTAATGGATCAATTTTATTTTATGCCCATTCAGTCAACCTTCAAAATCAGAGGAGGTTCCACTGTGCACTGAGCTTTAAAGGCATACTTAGCACAGTTGGAAATTGCTGAGTAGCACTCCCAGAACTTTGCTTTGCTTTAAACTATGTTAATCTGTGATCCAAGGAGCGCTGTGTAAATAGGTGTGGGGGTGGAGGTGGGGGAGGGAGGTGTGGCCTTTGGGAAAGGCCACAAAGCATAAACCCTTTCTTTAGACATTCACAACATTCATTAACCTATAAAGGTTTGCAGAAATCCCACAGTAAAGGAGCATTTCTGTCTCACCCAACATTTCCCAAACTTTATTGCTGAATACTTTTTTATTTTTAATAAAGCTCAACAGCACTAATGTTCTTCTGAACACAAATTGAGAGATGCTATTAACAAAAGTCCTCAAGGCTCTTTTGGGTTGATTAGACATAAATTATCTCTTAAATCAGTTAGGTTTTGTCAATATGTTCTTTCACTCAATCAATATTTATTTATCAGGGCCTTAATTATTTGGTAACTTTTAAAATGTAAATAGGGCAAAGTGGAAGAACTGAATTAAATGCAATTCCATGTTTTCTGCCTTTTGTCTTTTTTTAATTAAAAATAATTGAACGTTTTTGTTAAATCATTACCCAGTGTAATTGCCAAGCATCAGGGTGATACCTGGTAAAAGTCGGCACAGAAAGAAGTATAAAGATAACCCGAGTCTTTTGCATTTTTACCAGTTTGGAGGTTAAAACGGTCCAATTCCTATTCATTTAATGTATTTACCTCAAAATTATTTAACATTAAATGGACATTTTTATCAAAAAGTAGGTTCAAAAGGTGCATCATTTATAAATGTACATCTCAGTTAATTTTCGTAATGTAAGCATATCTTTGTAACCCCACCTGGATTGAGGCTAGAGAAAGTCATTAACACCCCAAAAGGCCCTCATGACTCCTCCCAGATTTTCACCCCTTCTCTGGGTATTCCTGGCAACCACAGTTCTGACTTCTGTCACCAAAGATCAGTGTTGCCTTGTTATCATTGAGAGTTATAAAGAATTATTTTTTATCTTTTAGCTATTTTTGAAAATTAATTTAAAAATTCACACCATCTTACCCTTTCATGAAGAAACATATTCTCTATACCTTTCCCTAAAGCAGACTTGATCATTTTGTCCATATATAAATACATAATATGGCCATATTATCCTGCACCTGTTTATAAATATCAACCACTTTAGTGGGATACAAGCCACCAGAATTAATTCAAGCCCCTAATAATTTGCAGAATAGCTATAATTTCAGTTAAAAATTGTTGTTTTCTCCTAAAGTACTGAATTTTGAAACTATGTACTGGGTAAGTTTCATCTTTTCCGCATAATGACTTCATCATTTCAAGTAATTTGAAAATTAACAGCTATATTTATAAATATAAAATAGTTCTCTGTGTGTGTGCGCATCAATTTCTACTGTTGATATTCTTAAAATAGCTCTTTAATGCTAGTAGATACTTGGCTTCTGAATGATACTTGGCTTCTAATTTAAAAAACTTCTCAGGAGGGGCCTCCCTGGTGCAACAAAGGGTTAAGTCTCAGCACTATGAAGCTATTGGCAGCCAGTGCAGCATGAGTTCGATCCCCAGCCAGGGAGCTAACCCACATGGGTCAGCAGACCTCTCCTGTCTCCCTGCTGCTCCCCTCAGCAGTGTATTTCTGCCAGTCTGTCTGTTCTGCTCCCTACTCTGTCTCTGGTGAATTCTCTCACCCCTCCCCCCCACCTCTAGCCTACACCCCAGCTCTTGTATGCATAAATAAAATAAATCTTTAAAAAAAAAAAAAAAAACTTCTCAGGAGCTGACTCCCCTTAGTTTCTAACTAGTTATTATAGAGTTGAAACCATTTTGCTGTCTACTGTTTTAATTACCAGTGAGGCCAAAATCATTTCACACATCTCCAGGTTTTATTTTGTAATAAGGAAGAAGAAAGAATGGAGATAATTTTAGAGTTGTGTCTGAGTCAACATGAATGTAAATCCACTTGCATGCGTACAAAGTAGCTTGGGTTAGTGGATCTTTTGACCTAGGGTGAATGTTTCAGCATATGATAGGATCAGAATTTAAATTTTCTCTAGTGCTAGGTTGAAGGCAGTTGTCTGAAACTGAAGTCTCAACAGTGGATCACAAAGAGATTAACTGTGGGCAAAACCAGTGCAAGTGAGCTAGAGATAGATTTGGGAATGCTGGAATTTTGGAATTCTACCCTCTTCCTTTATCGGAGAATGTCACTCAGAGAGCAAGTTTCAGTGTGCTCTATTGAGTGGTATTAGGTTATGTAGGTTATATTTCTATATATATTTGCTAAATTTGTCAATAAAAAGAAATTCTAATAATGATTCATTTTTTAAAATCTTGTCCAATTACTAATAACGTAAATAATATTAGATGAAAACATTTTAGTTGTAAAAAACTAGTATGTATAGCATAAAAAGGTTAGTACCTTAATGACTAAAGAAAACTTATAGAAACATGAGGACAGATACACAAATAGAAAAAGAAAAAATATAAGTAACCCATAATCATATAAAAACGTTCAACCTCACTACTAATCAAAATTGGGAACTGAAATAGCTCTGACAGACCATTTTTTTCAATATCTAATTTACTAGTACTCAAAAGAATGATAATGCCTGTTGATGAGAGAGCCCAGGAGCTGGTAGTCTCCTACAGTCGCTGAGAGGAGTGTCATTTGAGACAACCTTCCTAGGGGGAAATAATTATTATCTTAGGGGAAAATAATCCTTTAAAGTTGGCATGGCCACTAGTTCTATCTCTAGTTTATCTGCTGAAAGGGATCACATGTGTACACGCATTTTAGGCACTCATCCCAGCATTAATTGTATATGATAGTGAAAAGTAGCTGTCATCTATCTGTTGTAGCACTGCTCATAATAAAAGAAGGGAACAACCTTCATGTTTATCTTGCTAAAACAACCTAAATAACATCCATTGAGTTGAAGTTTTTTATTTTAAGATTTAGTTTATGCATCCAAGAGCTGGGGTGTAGGCCAGAGGTGTGGGTGGAGGGGAGTGGGGGGGTAAAGGATTCACCAGAGAAGGAGTGGGGAGCAGAGCAGACAGACTGGCAGAAATACACTGCTGAGGGGAACAGCAGGGAGACAGGAGAGGTCTGCTGAGCCATGGTGGGTCAGCTCGCTGGCTGGGGATCGAACTCATGCTGCATGCAGTTGATAGCCTCATAGTGCTGAGACTTAACCCCTTGAGCCACTAGGGAGGCCCAGTTGAAGTTCCAGTGGAAAGAAAGCTAAGTTCAGACAGTTGTGTGTATGCTACTATTTGGATATAAAAGAGGCAGAGGATTACAGAGCATTTATGGAAGGATGCATAGGAAACTGCTGGTGGTCTGCCTCAGAGATGGGTCAGAAGAATGATGAAGAATGTCTATTCTTTCACGTTAATACACGTTTATTCAAAAACATATTTTAAGTGTTTAAATTATATTGTAAAAAATGTTTTTGATTAGCAACTGAAAAGTACAGCATATAAAACTTATGTGGATAATATGAGCCAGATATTATAATGTGATAATTCAAAAAAGGTCTGGAAGGTCATAATTTCACAGTGGTGAGATTATGGGGGATTTCGATGGCCCTTTTAAAAAGATGGTTTTGTACTATACTGTGTTTACGACATATTCTGTAGCACTTGTGCATTTCTTTTATAAAGAAAAGAAGTAAGATTTTTATTAAAATTTATATTTGTGATTGTAATATTCTTTCCAATCTTTATTTCCTAAGAATTTATTGAAGTTGGACCCAGCTGACAGATACTTGACAGAACAATGTTTGAATCACCCTACATTTCAAACCCAGAGACTTTTGGATCGCTCCCCTTCAAGGTCAGCAAAAAGAAAACCTTATCACGTGGAAAGCAGCACATTATCTAATAGGTAAATATTCCCTTTTAAGGAAATACAGATGCAGTGTTGGTCTTACAAGTAGGTGGAGGAGGTGGCTGTTTAAATGATGCAATTAGAGAAAAGAAGGAAAGCCCTCTATATTCAAAAATATCTTCCTTATGCTTATTACATGATTCAGAACCACAATTAAAGAGTTGTGTGGGTCTTAAAGACTTTAACAAGTATATTATGGAATCCTATGCATTCCTTGGGAAAGGTAACATGGGTTAGCTGCTAAGGGGTTTCTAGCCTCATGAACTAGTAAATTCGATGTGAAAGGCCCCGGGGTGATGCCTAAAGGAAGAAGGGTGGGTGAGAACAAGGGGGAGAAGAGGATGCCATATCCAGGTGGGTGGGAACACACCTAGACAATCTTTGCTGCTGAACCAAATAGATCTGGCTCTGTAGAATGCTCTTGTGTTTTTGTTGCTCATTGTCTTTTAATCTCTGAGTTGAGAAATTGTTTTCTCCTAAGAACAAAGAAATAGTAATAGCAGTTTGATAGCTAGTGCTTTTAGAATATAGTTTTCAGCATCACATTTTAAAAAACCAATTTCCTGGGGCTTCCCAGGTGGCGCAGGGGTTAAAGTCAGCACTATCAAGCTATCCGCAGCCACTGCAGCATGAGATCAGTCCCCAACCATGGAGCTAACCCACATATGGCGCAGGTCTTGATAGGGTTGTGAATATATTATAGAAACAGTCCTACATGATTTGTCTAGGAATGATCTCAGTTCAGCTTACATGTGTCTGGAAATGTTTTCCTGTCCACACTTGTCTGTGGTCCTTACTTCCTCCATGGAGGCCCTTCTTGTGGGAACACTAATTTTACAGACTGTGGCTCCCTTGGAACTTCCCAGTGCCATTGCAGAAATGTTCCCAGCAC
Organism: Talpa europaea; assembly: GCF_964194135.1. NCBI lineage: Eukaryota > Metazoa > Chordata > Mammalia > Eulipotyphla > Talpidae > Talpa > Talpa europaea. The sequence continues at coordinate 8,750,410 of NC_140081.1, forward strand.
CATAACTCACTTGTTCACTGCCACTTGTTCACTCCCTGCCTCGTCCTGAGACCCACACGTGCACACTCAACATACCCGTCTCTGGTATCCACATCCTGTCTCTGTAGGTCAGGCAGTGGATTCTTGCATACTCTCCCTGCCTGGGGCTGCTTCTGACTCCTCTTCTTCTGCCTAGGGCTTCTTCTACTCACTTGTGTGGGCCAGGATGATCCTTTGGCCTGCCCTGCACTGCCCCCTCGTCAATCATGCTTCACCAACCCTTCCCATAATTATATATTTTTGCACTTTGAGGTTTGCTTTGAAAAGTTATTTTACTAAAGAGATTAACCCTCTGTCTATACTGCAGTCCTTTAAGAAGGGTTTATATATCAAATCCTCTTAAGTGGTTTGCATTTAACACAGACTTCTTATTGTTGTGTGTCAAAGGGATCTGTGGAATGTTTAAAGCACTTTTTATTGATGCGCTTCGGTAGAGCTCCGATTTTAAGATACTGTGATGCCCTTTCTATGTCAGAATTATGTGTAGAGCTCAGTGACTTCAGCGCAATACTGAGATGGAAACTTTCAGAATAGTTAAGTACAATGGACTCTTTGTACATTTATGGGGAACCTGACACTCGGGCACATGCTCCGCGTGAGAAATCGCACCTTGCTGGGCGGCAAGTGCGCTCCTGCCCACGTGCAGGCTGCGTTCCTTGGTGAGAGCAGTGTTTCCAAGAGTCTCGAGGGCTCTAGCAACTGTCTTCACTTTTCTGGTCCTCTTTGGAGTTTTGCACATTTGCTGGTGTCTGCCGGTGTTATCTCTGCTTTACTCTCTCTAGGTCTGAGGAGTAAGGGGGTAAGGGGTTATGTGCACCCAGGGGAGACAGGCAGGAGGTGCTACCCTGGAGAGCTGTAACCTGGAGGGACACCGCTATGGAGAGTCAGGTTCTGATGCTGGGAAAGGAACAGGGAAACATTTCCCAGCCCTGTGCGCTGCCAAAGCCACTGGGAGTTAGGCCAGTTAGACAGCTAGGGGGCCTGGGTATTGCAGTCTGCAGCCTCTGGCTCCTGAGGCCCAGAAGGGGGAGAAAGAGAATGAAATGAGACTGCCTGTCATCATTTGGGTTTTTGAAAGTTAGTGAGACTTTTTTTTTTAAGATTTGTTTTTATTTACGTATACAAGAACTGGGGTGTAGGCCAGAATTGCGGAAGGGGTGGGTAAGAAGACTTCACAAGAGACAGAGTGGGGAGCAGAACAAGCACACTGACTCAAATACGCTTCTGAGGGGAGCAGCAGGGAGACAGGAGAGGTCTGCTGCACCATGTGGGTTAACTCCCTGGCCAGGGATTGAACTCATGCTACATGGTTGGCAATAGCTTGATAGTGCTGAGACTTTAACCCCTGTGCCACCAGGGAGGCCCCTAAAGTCTCTAAGACTTTCATTTACCGAATTATATATTAACTAGGATTTAGGATTGTCCTTTATTGACCTGGGATAAACTCTTGTTGGCATGTTTTAACAGGAAACGAAATTTTTCTTGTAACTTCTTTCTAGTTACTTAGCTCATATTTAAGTGACCTTATTTAATGCTGCAATCCTTGTGACCCAACTGGGAGAGGCTAGTGGGAGCATTGAGGAGATGAGGTCTTCTGCCCCATTACAGGCTTGTGTGACCTCATATACTTTAAATACTCTGAAAGGTAGGCGCAGAGGGAGGGTGCCTTTACATTTGATGCCTGAGCATGTAGTCTCATAGCAAAAATGGGAAGGGGGGGGTGCTCACAGAGTACCATCCTACAAAAAGAAATGAGACTTTCCCTCCAAGTATGTGATGGGCAAGAAACTCCCAAATCAACCACCTTAAATAAGAGAAAATTTGCATTTTCTGCATGCACAGTAGTAAGCAGGGAAGATGGAAGTTATTTTCCATTTAAAAGCATTCTAATGTATCTCAAACTGCAATTTGGTCCTTTAAGTAGTTACTATAGAGTAAACCTCACTGTGAGGTCAGTTTTAGCTTTCAAATAGAGACAAGATTTTCCTCTGGACTTTCTGTATTTTAAACTAAGTAGGAAGTGAAGCTTTAAAGCCTCAAGACGACCTCAGTTAGTTTGGAATAATGAAGTGTGAAATGAAGAAGAGAATTAAGTTGTGTCTTTTGGAGAGGATGAACTCTTCAGGGCCCTGGTGCTCGAGAAGGTCTCAGGAGCGCCCATGTCGCCGCTTCTCTAGATCCTAAGCATGCTTATCATGCTTCCCAACAGACCTCACGGGGTGCTTCCCATGTCTTCTGGAAGTGTCATTTTCTTCCATGGAGTGCACTGATGCACTCCTTATTCTTTGACTATACAGGTTAAAGGCGAAGGAGACACTGATGTCTGTGTCTGTGCTGTATGCGTTTCTGAGAAAGGCTGTGAGTTTCACAAATAAAATAAAATTCAAGGAACATAGTAGCCTTCAAGTCTAAATGTTCCCTGCTGACATTTCAGCAGACAGAAGTGTAATTCATCTACAGCTCCTCTCTCTGTCGCAGCTGTCCCATCTCAAGCGCTCTTGTGAGGACCAGCATAGCAGAAGCAGATTGCCCCAGATTATCAGTTAGGACCTATGTTGGCAGCAAGTCAGCTGAGCTGTTAAGGAATCTAGAATAACTTCATCAGGACCAGTGATTTGTTGATTTCTTGCCAAGTGGCTTGTTCTAAGGAACTTCCCTTCATAATGATAGATTACTTGTTTAGCTGCTCATAGATATGATAGATTACTCAATGATAGATTACTTGTTTAGCTGTTTGAGATAGATAATGTTTTTAGCCTTTGAGGTATTTTAGCTATTTGTGCTTTTTTAACACGATACCTTAGGTGTGTCTGCTATTAAGGGAAACTGATAGACTTCTTTGTTTTTAACATAGAAACCAAGCCAGCAAAAGCGCTGCTCTGCAGTCTCACCACAGATCTAACAGCAAGGACATCCAGAACCTGAGTGTGGGTCTGCCCCGGGCTGATGAAGGTCTTCCTGCCAACGAAAGCTTCCTAAATGGAAATCTGGCTGGAGCTACTCTTAGTCCCATGCACAGCAAGTCCTACCAGGCAGGCAGCCAGCCTGGGTCTGCCAGCAAAGATCTTACCAACAACAACATACCGCACCTTCTCAGCCCAAAAGAAGCCAAGTCAAAGACAGAGTTCGATTTTAATATTGACCCAAAGCCCTCGGAAGGCCCGGGCACAAAGTACCTCAAGTCAAGCAGCAGATCTCAGCAGAACCGGCACTCATTTATGGAAAGCTCTCAGAGCAAAGCAGGGACGCTGCAGCCCAGTGAAAAGCAGAGTCGGCATAGCTATATCGACACCATTCCCCAGTCTTCTAGAAGTCCCTCCTACAGGACAAAGGCCAAAAGCCATGGGGCATTGAGTGACTCTAAGTCTGTGAGCAACCTTTCCGAAGCCAGGGCCCAAATCACAGAGTCCAATACCAGTAGGTACTTCCCGTCCAGCTGCTTGGATTTGAACTCTCCCACCAGCCCAACCCCTACCAGGCACAGTGACACGAGAACTTTGCTCAGCCCTTCGGGGAGAAATAACCGAAGCGAGGGCACCCTCGACTCACGCCGAACTGCGACCCGGCATTCGAAGACGATGGAGGAGTTGAAGCTGCCCGAGCATGTGGACAGCAGCCACTCCCACTCGCTGTCGGCGCCTCACGAATCCTTTTCTTATGGGTTGGGCTACACCAGCCCCTTCTCCTCCCAGCAGCGCCCACACAGGCATTCCATGTACGTGACCCGGGACAAAGTGAGAGCCAAAGGCTTGGATGGAAGCTTGAGCGTAGGGCAAGGGATGGCGGCCAGAGCCAACAGCCTGCAGCTCCTGTCACCGCAGGTACATTGGGACGTTGACTGTTGCTCACGTCTGGAGGTGGTGCGGGGTGTGGACGGGTCAGTCTATAAATGCTCCTGCTTCAGGAGGCCGCGCTTCCTTGGCGGGATGCGTTCAGGGAAGCAATACATAAAGGACTAATCTCTACTCAAAATTTCCTTAAATTATCTTAAGCCACTATTGAGTGGTTTTTAGAAATGTTTCCTACACGTTCCTTTCTGCCATATTTTGTTGAAAGAATCCTATTTTGACTTATTGCAGAATTCAGCAGCTATGTGGGTTAGTTTTTAGTTTTCTCAAAATTTAGTATGAATTCATGGGGATTTCCTCTAGTCTCGTCAAACCCTTTTTGCTAATAGCTTACTCAATAGCGTGATTGGATTGAAAAGTCTAAGACCTATCCAGAACTATAGGTAAGTTCAGCTGTAGGCCAGGTTAAATGTCAATTTTCAGTCTTTTGGATTGGTTTTGAATCTCAGGGGAGTATTTTTAGTATAATAACTTCCTCCGTCTTTTTGATCTTCAGTCACTAGAACTGACACTAACCTGTTTAAAAGAAGTAGTGTTTTTGCAACAGAACACATGTTTTTTTAATTTTATTTTTATGATATGAGACTCTCACCTGTATCAAAAAAATGAATGTGGAGAAATCCTATGTCAGAAGAAGAAAAGAGTTTTATGTAGGGAAAGTTCTTCCATTTCAGAGGATACAAAAATAGGTTCATCAGCGTGTGTCGGGACTCCAGAATATATGGATGGGGTCTGGAATAGTGGGCTTAGCAAGATGCGCACCAGAGAAGGGGAGATGTCACCCATGACAGTCAGCGGTGCCAAGCAGCCAGAGCTCAAGCCGGGCCGCCAGTTGGGGCCGTATCCTTTATACCTTGTCAGTGTGGGAAAGTGACGTAATTTCTCTGTGCCTCAGGTTCCCCATCTGAGGGATGTGAGGGTTAAACACTGTGGAGACAGCACTGTGCCCGGTGCCTGGCACAGAGTGAGTGGCAAACAGTCTGAGTTACTGCTGCTTCTGTTGCAGCGCAGGCTGTTCTTCAGACATTAAACACCTTCTGCCTGTGGGGCATTCTCAGGCACTCCTGAGAGTCAGACTGGGTTCATCCCCTTGAGAAACTTCTCTTTGCTCAGGGAAGGTTAAATTTTACATGATAACAATGAAATAATTAAGAACCAAATTACTATGGCGCTGGCTATAATTAGGAGTTGAGAACAGGGAGAGTTCATTGTGAGCAGAACAGTCAGAAATGGCTTTGGGGCAACCAGAGGTCTTGCTCTGAGCTAAAATGCAAAGAGCCCTTTTGGATGACTCAAGAATTAAACTGTGTTCAGGCATTTACTGAGTGAGGCGCCATAATAGGCTTTAATGAGGTAGATGAAAAAGATGTAGTCCCCATCCTCTTGGAGTGTGTGGGCACACTTGCCCTTGTTAGAAGTGAGGGGTACAGGGGAGTGGCATAGTCCAGGCAGGGGTCTGGGGCAGGCCCCCAGAGGAGTCGTGGCTGAGCAGTGTCTTCTGGGGTGGCTGGGATTTAACTAGGAGAAGCAAAATAGGTGAGACATCGGGAGAGAGACTTGCAGGGAGGACAGAAAGGTATGGTGAGGACATGGAGGGTGTTAGAGACCTTGAGGAGCATGATGAACATTGGAGATTTCGATTCATTCCATGTTGCCGCAGTGACAAATGCAAGATTCTGAGTGGCTTTTGCAGTAAGCTGAGCATGAGGGGAGGAGAGTGTTCTGGACTAAGTCAGTGCTTGAAGGACAATGAGGAGTGTCTTCAAGATTCCTCAGCAGTAGAAACAACGGGGTTTGTGAATTAAGGGCTGATTGCAGGAACAAGGAAGCCTTCCAGGTTTCTTTTTTAGGCGCTCCTTTTCAGAATGGAAGAGAGGACTTGGCAGGGAGCTAATGCGCCCTCGTTTCACAGATGAGGACGCTGTGGGCCAATGAAGTTGATGGGTTGCCCATGTTTACCAGCTACTTGAGGGTGGAGTTGGGGTCATGAGGCCATGTCCAGGCCGCTGGCCAGCGCTCTTTATACTGTATCATGCCGACATGTTGAGGGTGAAGTGGCCCTGGATGTGGGGCTGGATAGACAGCCTGGCGCCCAGCTGGGAGGAGGGCAGGCGAGAGACGCACTGACGTAGGCCATAACTGAAGCCAGAGCCCCAGAGGAATCCCTACAGAGAGCAGAGTACCTCCAGGGCCTACAAAGCTCTCTGGAATCTGACGGCTCCCCAAAGACTTTAGGTGGAGGCCCGAAGCATTAAGTATAGTGTGAACAGAGAAGAAAAGCAGAATATTGTAGCTTGGGAAAAGGACAAATGGTCTGGCTCACTGAGAGTTCCAGAATAAAAGACTATGTGAACATGGTGGAAATGAGCTAATTATAGTCCATTACTGTGGGCTAAGCACAGACCTGACTGTTACTGAATGTTCAGTCCAGTTGGGGAGGTACAGTGCCAAGCCGCCAGACAGTACATGTTTTAAGGCCCAAGATACCAGACAGCTTGATAGGTAACTGCGGCTGTGAGTAAGCCGTGGCAATCACTCTCCTGCAAATGTCATGGCCACCTTCAAGAGCAAGGGGACTGGACTGGCACTGCCAGTTAAGAGTTTAGGTTAGATGTAAATCTTTTCTAAAATATTTTCTGGAGGCCATTGTAAACAGTACCGGTGATAAAATTCAAATGACATGTAGTCACAAAGTAAAAAGAAGGCTACTTTAGATGATTTCCTGCTCAAAATTCTTTTATAGTACATTTGGGAAGTGAGGGGGAAAAGAATCGTAATTTTCATTTTAAATAAAATGCTTTTGAGGCATCACATAAGGCTGGAGATGATCCCCTTTGTGTGTGTAATATACCGGTACGAAATGCAGCTAACTCATCCTAACGGCTTGGTAACTTGGTTCCTTAGCCCTTTTTTCCGAAAGTAGAAAATGCTTCTTTTCTTCTCAGTGAACACCGTAGTGGACTAAGGCTGCTCCTAGCTTATGACCCATTTCCGGAGATGAGCCCTGTTGCGATTCTGGTTGAGAAAGGAAATGAAATATAAGTGCTGGTATCCTAGAGAATATTGAGAACTTAAGTACATAAACTATAGTAATTAGGAAATTGTAAGACAAATTATTCGAAGGACTTACACTATTCTCTGACATATTCAAAGAGCATTTGTTTTCACCTAAGTCCGTCATGTAAGTTTTTCATGAAAAATAATTTTGAATCTGCATTGTTCTTTGTGGACCAGTCCGCCTCAAATCTTAGAGAAATTTTGGATGAACTAATAGAATCTCTATTTAGAGTGCGGCTCAGCGCCCTGACTATCTAGATACTAGGAATATCATTTTCTTTGTTTTTAATAATTAATTGAACTCTTTTCCGAGTCATTTATTCCCTGCTCACCTTACTTTAATGAGACTTTCACTTCCCATCTGTGTGACACTTGTTTGACTTGTGTCACATTCATCAGATGATTCATTCTTTTACGGGACAATTTATGTCTTCGCCAGCTAACATTCTCTTTTATTTTATTTTATTTTTTTGTAACATAAGAAAATACTCAGTTTAATCATTACAGTCACGTAAGATGAGTAGCCGGCGTTGGGACACAGCCCATGGCGTGTGCGTGAAGCACCTACCCCGTAGCATTTTCTATTTTAGCTGCTTATGGTTACCAGTTAGAGCAAATAAAGCCCGTGGTGATTTAGGTGATTTTCATCCCTAGGAACAGAACACTCTTATAAGTCCTTTTAAATTTGACTTTCAGCCTGGAGAACAGCTCCCGCCAGAGATGACTGTGGCCCGATCTTCCGTTAAAGAATCCTCCAGAGAAAGCACCTCTTCATTCCACACACGGCAGAAGTCCGAGGTCTGAATTCTCCGGACTTGTTACCTTTTACTCTAAAAAATTTCTGTTAAGACTAATCATTCAACATCCCTATAGAGTCTTTTAAAATTTATTCACACCCAATGTCCCAGAAATAATTTGAACTGTCTTATATAGTGAGTAATTGTCCTTATCCCATAATTCTGCGTTTTCTCTGACAAAGAACCTGCAGCCAACTGCGCATTAGGTTCAAAGGCAACATGGTCATCAGGCCAGTTTCCTTTTTACAAACATGTTTCCTGTCTCAGGGCGGAGCGTATCATGACCCCCACTCGGATGATGGCACCGCCCCCAAAGAAAACAGACACTTGTACAATGATCCTGTTCCAAGAAGAGTTGGCAGCTTCTACCGAGGTAAGCCGTCCCCTAGGCCTGCAAGTCTCGACCCACTAGGGTCCTCATCCTCCCCACCTCAGAACACCCCTAGTGCCCCTTCACCACACTTCGCTGCCCTGACTGCAGGCCAGTATCAATCTGGCCAGTGCTGTCACCTCCCAACACTTAACCTGCCTCAAGTCCTGCCCCCTTCAGTTCTCTGAGTAACCTCCCAGCTGCTCGCCCTGACTCCAAGATCACCATCAAAACTGTCCCTGGAATGGCCCTTCGGAAGCTGTATCCTCACCACACCACTCACTCATTTGATTAAGTCATAAAATATTTATCAGTGTTACCTGGATGCCTGGCACTTTCTAGCATAGAATGCGTCAGTGAACAAGACATCTTGAAGGGCTTGGCCCTCATGGAGCTCGCATTCTAATAAGAAGAGAACAGCACTAATGTAATTAGATAGAGCGGGAAAAGTTAGTGAATGCTGCAGGGAAAAACTAAGAGAGCAAGGCAACCCACTGCCTCCAACACTGCCCCCCCCCCACCCCATCCATTCTCCCTCACCTACTGAGAGTCCTCTGGTGGCTTTCCATTGGCATCACCACAAAGTCTGAATTCCCAGAGACAGAAGTCCCCTCAGGCGCTCCCTGCCCTGGCCCTTGCCATCTCTCCAGCTGCTCCCTCTCCCCCGACTCTGCACCCGGCCTCTGGGACTGACACAGGCTGAGTCCTCTGACCTGAAACACACACCATCCGTCTGTGCCTGTCGCATCCCGTGCCCCCCCACCCCACCCCACCCCCACACACAGCTTGGATGGCTTGTACTTTCTTTCTGTTTTTCCCTCACAACTTCGAGACCCTTAAAGACATTGAGTTCTCTTCAGCTTTTTCTCTTTTGCCCTTATTGACTAACACATTGCCTGGCAGTTTTGTCAATATTTGTTGATCAAATGAAAGAAAATCTTCCTGTGTACTTGCACAGCCTTGAAGACAGACTTTGATGTTTAACAGATGACATAAAGTGAAAAGGGCTGTAGGGTTGTATGGATCGAGGAGACAGTGACAAAGTCATTTTTGGAAGAGTTATGTAGTAATAGAGTGGGAGCCCCAGGGTATCCCTATTGGGGTGACCCACAGCAAGCTGCAGGACAGAAGGGAGGGAGGGAGAGACAAGGTCCTAAAGCCAGGAGATTCACCTTCTCAAAACCTTTAAGAGTCACCATGACTAACTTCAGCTGCCTGTGCCTATATTGCCTGACTTCTAGCTCTTTCTGTTGATTTGGAAGGACAGCTGGAAAGAGCAGGAATTGGGGGTGGAAGAGAACATGAGCAACTGCTTGGTCATTTTAATTAGGAACTCAGACTAAAGAGATAACAAGTAGTATTCAGGACTAAATGTATATTGACTGACTGGGCTACTCTGTTCCCTGCCAGCCCCACATTTGAAAAAATAATAGGTGTTGAATATGCCTTTTAATGCAGTCATTTTTTTTCTGATGCCTCAATTACTTTAGAATCTTATGGGACTAAAATTTTAATTCAGATTAAAGTTAATTAAAACAAAATAGTGTAGTATACATGAGCAAAAAACCTTTTTTCCTATCACTTTAAGTTTCACTTCCAAAATGGACTGTATACATGTTATTTCTATAGCTGTCTGGAGAATACATTTTAATAATATAAAATGTTAATGATGTTTTAAGCTAATTGATTAATTAGTTCATCTTTAACCTTCGGGAATACAGTTTTATTTTGATTGCAAGTGAATTAAATTGGTTAATAACAGTGAAGTCCCTTATTTTTTGTCCTCATAATCCACTTCAGAGTTTGACAGAAATTTTTATTTGGAAAGTCCAGAATTAGATAAGATTTAACTAGGTGAAACACCTAGAGACATCAGTCATTTCAATGATACTATTAAATCTAACTGGATAAAGATTTAGTGATGTCGCTGAAATAACAGATATTTCCAGAATACTTCCTGTTTCTAGTCCTGCTGGTCAAGCGTCAAGTGAAATGGTGTCATTTATCTTGATATAGAGCCTGTATATTCCTTTTGTGATGAAATTTGCAGTATAGTTTGATTTATGGACAAACTTTGAAACAGAAAAATGAAGGGTTCCCCCCCCCCCCGCCCCCAAATAAGGCACAAAAGTACTCGCATGCATTGTGTCTTGTCTTTCTGTTCATTCCTGGATTGGGAACTTAGAGAAAACTAGCATTTCACACTTCCAAATATCCTAGCATGTTCTCAATTTATCAGCTCACAGGGCAGTTTGTTTTGAATCCATATTTCCTGGTGTTACCTGACCCTTCCAAGTCAAGGGGAGGGAAAACGTTCCCTGCATACGCCCATCAGAAAATGCAAAAACTATATGAAGAGCAGGTTAGGATTTTGATTTATTTGTTTTAGTTGTGTGTAAGAAAAGACAGTAGAATAACACGAGAACTGCTTTGACCAAGAGTTCATCTGTCCACAGCCATACCACCCTAATCATCCCTGATCTTAGAAGCAAAGCAGGGTCAGGCCTGGGTAGTACTTGGATGGGAAGAGTACATTGTGATTTTTCTCTGTTCAGTGCCATCTCCCCGTCCAGACAATTCTTTCCATGAAAATAATGTGTCAACCAGAGTTTCTTCCCTACCATCAGAGAGCAGCTCTGGAACTAACCACCCAAAGAGACAAACAGCATTTGATCCATGGTGAGTATTTTGGTTTGTTTTTACTATTCTTTTATCTTGTTGTTGATATGAGATTTCAAAGAAATTCTAGATAAACTTTTTAGTATTATTTCTCCTGGTAGGCCTTTCAAGAGAGATTGATGAGGAAAATGTGATCTACCCTTTTTTTGGTAGTGTTTTCAAGTTCAGCGCTGATAATAAGTATCATGTAAAAGAAAAAAAAAATATCCTGGGTCAATATCTCCTAAGTCTTCCTTTGCGTCCTGGTGGCATGAACCACATCTTTTGCTCTCTCCTCTTTGTTGCTATCGAATCATGTAGCAGACACATTACTTAGCTCTTCGTGTTCACCGTCTCCGTTCTCACAATCGGCTTCTGACGGAGAGAGTGGCTCCCACTCTGCAGATGAGGAAACTGTGGCTCTGGAAAGGGAAGGTGCTTGCCTGGTGCTGGCCAGTCAGTAACAGGGAGGAGGGAGCCAGGATCGAGACCTCCAACGTGACAGTTTTGACTCAGAGTGAAAAGGTAGAAATAGGGGAAGAACTCTTCAATGATGTGCTAACTTTGCTTATCCTTTCATCTTTTTGTCATATTTAATACAAATTCAGGGCTGAGAATTAAAACATGTACCGATTCCCATTAGCAGATCTGTCCCGGGAGTATTTTTTTTTTTAAATAGTAATGTACACTTTTTGTTCTCAACTGTCCAGAAAAATGGCTCACAATCTTGTTGTTAGGGGTGTTTCTGTGTACTTTGTAGACCATTACTAAGTTCTCCACCAAGAAATAAAATATGGTGCTTCACTATAATGCCCTGAAGTGAGAATAAGCCCGGTCCATTAGATTCCATTGCTGGTATTTGTTGCCAGAAGTAACAGAGGGACCTACGTCATCATCCTCCTGGCGCTACGTGGTTTCACAATTTGGACCCTGTTGGAAGGATAATATCAAAGTTTCAGTGTTACTGCACCCTACAGGGAAAATAACTTAAGGTTTTTGGAAAATATATGTTATTATTATTTCTTTTTTTATTGATGTACCATGGCATTATATAGCATTGTATGTTTTCAGTGTGCATCAGAATCAACATGTGTATGTACTACATTACGTTCACTGCCACAAGTGCAATTCTGTCCTTCACTATATTCATTTCTTCAACGATAGTAAAGATAATTTTTAAAGCTATAATTTCTTTTCTATAAGCACATTTTACATCCCATTGCCTTGTTTATCAGAATAAGTTTTAACATTAGTGACTAAAAGCTTAGACTCTGTAAATACATTATCTCCATTAATGTCAACTTCTGACCACGTGTCTAACTCCTCTGCCCCTTGGCCTCCTCCTCTGTAAAACAGGGCTAAGAGCAGCACCTCCCTCAGAGGGCTAATGTGATCACTCGATGAGGTAATACCTCAAAAGCACATGGAACCCTGCCTGGTCCCATTAGGCCTTGTAAACATTAGCAGCCTGGATAATGGCCTCGAATTCCATAAGACTCATCAGAGGAAACCCTCTACTTAACTTTGCTGATAAACTTTAGCACATTCTTTCTCTATGTGATGGTTTTATGCTCCAAAATATATAATAGATCTCCTCGTCATTAAACTTAGAGCACAAGTCTAGCTTCTTTTTTTCTTTAAGATTTATTTATTTATGCATACAAGAACTGGGGTACAGGCCAGAGGTGTGGAGGGGTGAGAGGATTCACCAGAGACAGAGCGGGGAACAGAACAGGCAAATTGACTGAAATACACTGCTGAGGGGAGCAGCAGGTGAGTCAGGAGAGGTCTGCTGTGCCATGTGGGTAGCTCCTTGGCTGGGGATCGAACTCGTGCTGCAGTGGCTGCGGATAGCTTCATAGGCTGCGTCTTAACCCCTTGCGCCACCAACGAGGCCCCGTGGTCCAGCTTCTTATAATTACCAACATGACAGTTTTCAGGTGTGGCTTGTGACATGAGAAAATGTCTAAATTGTGGGAATACAGAAGTACAGAAGGAATTGTTTTTCTTCCTGGTCATTGCATAATGAAGCAATGGTTGTTTAAAAGAACATCAGTTACAGATTTAGTTCTATGACAATTAGGTTGGTCAGACAAAAATTAAATCCAAATGTGGGGTAGGTAGGTAGTGTTAGCGATTTACTGTTTCTATCTGTTGGGTAATCAGTTTGAGTAGAGCTTGTTTAGGCCTGAATATGTATACAAACCTGAAAAGTTGTTTTAAAGAGAATTAGAAGCCATGTTGTGACATTGAATGTTAGCCAAGTCCTCATCAAGTTGTCCTTACTCTGATCCTGCAGTTGAGAGTTCCAGAATGACCAGCACTGCCGTGATGCTGCTGCTAGGATACCCCTTCAGCATCGCATCTAGCCCTTTCTAAGTCAGTAAACTTGCCTCATGATTTCTTTTTCTTGAATGAGACCTCTGGTTGCTTCCCTATACTGTATATATTTGAGAGACGTGCACAAGTTGATAACTGTTAAAAAAAACACCAAAGGGCCTTACTGTGGTGACATATGAATTGCTGTTCCTCAGTGATCCCTTAGCTAAGGGCAGTCTGTTTCGCTTTAATAGTAGTACTTCACATTTCTTTTGAGAAGAGAGTATTTGTGGGATATACACACTTCCTGCAATGGAACAATCAAGCTACTATGTCATATTTTAAAGTGATAAACAGATACTGCAGTATAATATCCAGAGGGATTATTCTGACCATCTCAGACATCTAGAGTCCTGTAAAAACTGGAAGCTAAGCCAGAGTATCTTAAGAAAAATAGCCAATGCAGTTAGATTCATCATCGTTACTAATGGGAAAACTCCTCCACCCTCCCTCTGCACCTGTTTATTCTTTCATGCACAATTTGAGCATTTGGCACTGACGTCGTAGGGTGAGAATAATCCTGGGTCACAATACAGTGTGCAGAGGGAAAAAGATCCCAAATAACAGCTGTGTGAGAAGAGGGATGTTTTTGCCTTTTCCAGGGGCCCCAGTAGGAAAATCATTTCTAGCCCTTGTGGTTTCATACATATTATACTAGATATTCAAGGAGAATATATATTTATAAAATGGGCTGCCTTTACTTGGCTTAAAAAGACAACGTGTATAAATACATTTAGAAAGACTGCTGTCAAAATTGGGTTAAAAATTGATGCTTAAACAGTAAACCAAATTAATTAGGAGTCCCTGTAGTTAAGATCAATGAAGAATGGCTGTCACTCACTTGCACAATTGCAGGCTTTTTCTTCTTGTAAAATTATGAATCTTTGGCATCCATTAGTGCTACTACCATAACTCACAGAATTATTCACTGATTTTCTCTGCTCAGACATCAGCGGACCCACCCTAGTCACACTGCAGTGAGGGGGGAGGAGGTGGCACGAGAGTGTCAGTAACACCCCTCTCTTCAACTCATCTTCACATTGCCCCCAGAGGTGTCCCTGAAGCCCCTCGAGTCTACCCTCAAGTCTGTCAAATCTGTGGGTCCCCCACCTTAAATCTGTGAGCCACGAGGGGTCACACTCCTTGTTTTCTTTTTCTGTCTCCCACACCTGACGTGGGGCCTGGCACATACGTGGTTCTCCATCAGTACTGGGTGGCTTTGATTCTGTCTATTTTACTTTCTTCCTTTTTCAGGTAAGTCTTGCAATTTTTCCTCATGACCGCTTGTGGAATCAGCTGTGTTGGAGACGGATGGCAGTACAGGAAGGAGAGTGTTTGCCCCCTACATATCCCTCCCCCGTGCTACTTGTCCCTCCCCTCAGGGTGGAGGAGGACCAGGGAGGTCCGCCAGGCTCCTGTCCCACTTGCCCTTCTCTTTTGCTGCTCCTCCTGGACCCACCTATTGACTGTACCGGGCAGAATGGCAGGGTCCAGAATCACAAATGAGACCAGTCACAGGACACACTCTTGCTCGTTTAGCGCTATTAATACTAGTTGTGACTGCTCAGCGCAGCTTTCAGGTGTCTCAGAATCTCCCTCCTTGGTCTTCCTCCCTTCTGCTTCTCTGCTGCTTCTGTGTACACTTCCCTGTAGCTGCCCTCCCCGCCTCTGTTCTCCCTCGCCCCCTCGCTCTCCGGTTTATGCTCTTCTCTCTGACTTCCTCCTGTTTCCTTTGTCACACACGCACTCTCATGCTTCACTCCTAACTCGCATCCTCTAGTTCCAGGGCAATTTATTTCCTGTTTTGTTTTGGTGTCTTTGATCTTTCCCTGCCTGGACCTATGCTCCACTGCCTCTACTCAGCTTCAGTTTGAAGATGTTTTCTTCATCAAACCCTCTTCTCCGGGCTCTGATTTAGCCAGTGCCTCTGAAAAGACCGTGCGGAGGGTATTTGATTCATCTTCCTGTATTTGGGGACACAAATATCTGCAAATACTGGGCTTTTCATCCTGCTTCTCTTTCCTTGCCCCCCCACACACATCCTTTCACTTTCATCTTCCCAAACCCCAGATCCTCCTCCCCAGAAGTCTAGTCTTAGCCTTCCTTCCCGTCCCCTCACAAGAGCAGTAGCTAACACCCCTCCCCATCTTGAGGTTGCACTTGTGCTGAACATGCCCCCCTGAAGATTTCCTAAGGTGGTAGAAAGCACTTTTCCTACCAACCCTTGGTAGAACTTTGATTTTTTGTTGGATTAGACTTTCATTCTGATTGATAAACATTCCTACCCATTAATCTGAATACTCTGCTGTGTTTCGAGGTTACATATGCCCCACCGTGGAAGCACATAAGCAATATAAGCAAATAATTCTTTAACTTATGAAAGTTACAGAACAATAAAAATACTATTACTGGTTGAACTTGGTGCTCTCTGAGACTCCTTTCCATCCGAAGGTTAGTGCTTCTATGATTTCGTCAAACTACACTGTTCTGCTGTGTCTTCCAGACCCCACACTTGACTGGATGCTGTGGCCTGGGGTTTGTCTTTGCCAAGGTTTCATCTCCTTAATCTCAAAAGTACTTGTCATAACGCAGCAAAACCCAAGTTCAGCTCCTCGCCCCTAGCAAGCCAAACCTGAGAGACAAGAGCTGGGATTAGGAAAGTTAAGTTTATTCAGATACTGGAGCACCCTACAGGAAGCCATCTCGAATCGAATCGTAGAGCTTAGGGGAAGGAGTCTTGATTCAGAAGAGGGTGGGTTTTCGCTGAGCAGCGTAATGGGTCAGGTTTCTATTGCTATCTTAATTTTTTTTTTTTTTCACATTTTTGCAAGCTCCCAGTTTTCCGTCTTTGTGCTGGCTCCTTTGGGCAGAATCATCATGGTATTGTGTTCTAGATCTCCGATTTGTCTGTCCACAGAAACTCAGCAGGAATGTGATTAGTGTCCATAAGCTTCCTTGAGCCTTTGGAGAAGTTAAGGATACTGTTTTAAATGTTACAGTAATGACGAACTCTGGGATGGCAGCCTTTTCTTAAGTTATATTTTATTCATATTCCTGCACTTCAATAACAAATTGGATCCACATTGCCAGGGACTAGGACTCGTCTGTCAATGGGGTGAGAGTGTTTTTTTCATAAGTACAACACTGCATTTAAAGAACGTCTCAACCTTCCATTCTCATTCTCATCGTGTCTGACGGTCTCTAGCTTTCAGAGTTGTAAATGCATCATTCTAGTCATTACTGGTTGTGTTGTATTACCCAACTTTCACTTCAGAACTTGAAACTTTCAGTGATGTTTAAAATTGCATCATTGGGGTTAAAACCCTAATGAGTTTCAAGAACACTTGAGCCTGCCATACCTGTCTTTACTTCCTCAGTATTCCCATTAACTTTTAGGCTAAACATTCCAGAGGAAATGGGCGTTGCTCCTTCAAATGGTCATGGTCTTCAACTTCCTTTTTTTTTTTTTTCCCCTGTCTCTTTTTAAGTCTCTTCCCTGTCTTTGATCTCCAGTTCTTGGTTTTTCAAATACATTTTCTGGGCTTCATAAAACCTTTTTATTATATCTGTAGTACATGTTTGTTGTTGAAGTTAAAAAGAAGAAACAATAACTCACCAGTAACCCTACTACCCGGAGATGTTAGCTATTATGATTCTATTTTACTTTGTTCTTGCCTGTTTTAGAGTGTGCATATATACCTGCTTTTATACAGTTGGGCTCATATTATCTAGGAAGATTGGAATCCTTCTGTTTTCACTTAGTATTGTAGTTTGGATATTCCTTCATGTTAGAGAAAATTTTTTGAAGATGTGATTTATTTATTTATTTATTAAGATTTATTTATTTATTATTTATACAAGCACTGGGTACAGTCAGAAGCGCGGGAGGGTGAGAGAATTCACCAGAGCGGGGACCAGAGCAGGCAGAAGGACCGAAGGACACTGCTGAGGGGAGCAGCAGGCGGCAGGAGAGGTCTGCGCGCCATGTGGGACCCTCCTCTGGTAGCTGGGGAGCAGCCGGGGATCGAACCGGCGCTGCAGAGGCTGCGGGCAGCTTCGCAACCCAGCGCTCAACCGCTGCGCCACCAGTGAGGCCCGATGTGATTTATTTTTAATAGCTTCGTGGTGTTTTCTGTCATGTGGGTCTGTAATAGATATAGATGTTTTCTGCCTTGTCACGGATTTAAAGATTCTCCTTTGCTTATATTTTCTTAGATGTTCTAGTAACTTCATCACTGTTAGGTCTTCTAAAACCTTAAGTATGAGTGAACACTGTCACCTATAATGTTTCTACACTGGATTTTGTGGACTAGCTAGTAGAAAGAATGCAGTCTTTTGAAAAAATGATTTTTCACGGTCCCTGTAGATATTCAAATTTAAAATAAAGGCTATGGAATGCGCCCTTTCCAAGAATAACAGCATTTGAGTTGCTTTATAAAAAACTGTAAGTAAAGTAGGGCCTCTGTTAACATACAATTAGCCAGCTCATTGGGGCCAAGGTGTCTTAGTGCTATCTTTTACCTTCTCCTGGTGGTGTCAGTGGATGGAAGGGTAATGTCAGGGTTTTCAGTTAGCCAGAAGAGTGCTGTGTTTTAAAGTAGTCAACCTGCCTACCTTTTGTTCTTACTTAGTTTTAATTAATAGAGGTAAGATTTTTATAAAGGAATTTTCCAGTTTCAGGCAATTTTTACTTTTATTTACAATGTTTTCCTTACAGCACTGGTGTGTGTGTGTGTGTCTAGTACCTTGGCAAGTCACTAATAATAAATTTGTTGCACTGATTTAAAAAGGTAAATAGAAAAATGAAGATAGGGAAATGTTTCTATTTCCCTTAGAAGGTGACAGAAAGGCATCCTTTAAACCGCGTGCTTTGCGAACACGAAATCTGAGGTTTTTCCACAGATGAGGGATGGTCCTGCCACGCAGTGACAGATCATTTGTAATAGTGTTCAAATTGCTAGTTCAAGTGCACCTGTACCAAAGGCTAATCATTAACCACAGTTGATTAGCTTCAGTTCCTTCTCTGCTGTTTAGAGGCTCTTTACCTGTGTTTGATTCTTCATGGCTAGTTGAACCTGGTGTCATGCATTTTTAGTCTTCATTATATTTGTTGTATAATGGAAGGAGAGTGAGTGAAAAACCAATATGATAAATATGTCTTCTCATTTAGGAAAAGTCCTGAAAACATTAGTCATTCTGAACAACTCAAGGAAAAGGAAAAACAAGGGTTTTTCAGGTCAATGAAAAAGAAAAAGAAGAAATCTCAAACAGTAAGTACATGGCCAGCTTCTCTATACAGTGGCATACACATCTGTATCTATCTACCTGTGGGCCCTGGCCACTTCGTACGCGGCAATCAAAATGAATCATTTTCTTGATACTTGACGTGCAGATGCTATATATGTGTCTCAAATTCTGTACAACTACTTTTCCCTCACACAACCTTTTCTAGATTCAGCATGATCTCTAGGAATAGAAGAAATTTAATTTCGATGAGAGAGAATACTTTAATCTTCTCTCAATAAATGTCTTATCCTTGTAGATTTATATTCGTGTAACAACTATGAGGTCATGGGATTTATTTCTCTCTGGGGGTTAGAGATATGTGAAAATGCAGGAAACAGGTTTGGTTTACATTTAAATCTTGCAATTCATAGCTCACCATCATTCATCATTCTCCCCTGGCTCATTATCGAAGTCCCATGTTGACAAGTGTGTTTCTGGGCTGCATAGTCACATAGAGGAGATTGTATTTCACATTTGAAGACTTGCTTTAGTAGGAAGACAAGTTTATCTTGTGATTGAACTGTGAAGTGGAATGAGTCTTATCTCCTGGGAGCCCCTGCCTGAAGCAAGGGCTGGCTCCATGGAACCATGCACGTTATGTCACGGAACCGACCACGCAAGAATTCTGCTGGGAGAATTAGTGCCGGGAGAAAACGGGGGTGGAGAGAGGGGGCAGGCCTCCGGGCCAGCAGCAGAAGTTTCTTACCCCGTGGGGCCTGCCTCCCCTTTTGCTCTATGACACCTGCAAGGCCAGGCAAGGTTGAGTTAGTGATTTTAAATGATTTCGTCTCAAGCTTTATTTCATACATAATTGACTCATTTATTTAAAAAGGAAAAAAGCATGATCAGAATGGTCTGTTTAGATGGACTTCCTTGCCTTCATCTGTAAGGTGAGTAGATTAGACGCAATGTTTCTGAGGTCCTTTCCATTGTGAAAATTCTAGGATTATGAGTCAATGGTAAGTAAAGATGAGATAAATGATAGCAAAGCATATTGTTCCCAAAGTAAGGATTTTTTTACCTCACAGATATTCTAGAACTATTGACAAAGGCCTTCCTAGATTACCTTTCTAGGTTATTCTTTCACTTGCTAATTTTATGTGTTTCATTATAAAATAAATATGAGTTCAGTTTCAGAAAAATTGAAGGAAAAAATCATTTCTATTTTTACCACCCTACCACAACCACCATTAAGACTGGTGTATTTCCTTAGCCTGTGCATATGTGTGTGGAAAGAGTTGTACATAGCAGTGAGCATTCTAGTACAATTTTATTTTGGGGCTTTTAATTGTATCACATGTATATACATATACACACACTATACTATGTATGTTACTACACAGATTTTACTATCTTCATTTTAATGGCTACATAATATTCCTGGGGAAAAAAAATTTTAACTGCCTGTATTCTGATTGAAGCTCACTTAAAACAGAATGTCAAATCACAATGCCACTCAAATTATTGCTGCATTTGTTAGACAGGATGAACAAAACAGACCTGATTTTGGGTAGAGAAGTCAAATATTTAAAATACTAATAAAATAAGACATTTATCATTGTGTATAGAACGTATTTATCCATCATGAGCATTAAACTCACACTACCTCCTAATCACCATTATTTCTACTTCAAGGTGTTTGTTTCTGCTCTTAACCTCAGATGTATAGCCATTGTGGGGTGATTAAGTGGCAGAAAATAGGAGGAACTAAGGAATTGATGGTGTTTTGTGTATAGGTTTAACTTTTGATGTCTATCTACCTTAGACCAACATTGAACATAAAGCCCTTGGCTCACTGTGGCCTGAGTTGAGTATGTACATGTTGAATGATTCAATTACTACATGTCTGGTTCAAATTTTAGATGTTTAAATAGCATAGGATAAATAAAATTATGACTCTAACACAAAAGGAAGTTCCTCTTCCTTTTTTTTTTTTTTTTTTTTTTTTGAGGTTTTCAATGAATATGTAAAGTTACTTCAAGATATCTCTGTACAGGTCACAATGCCTTAAACCTTCCAAACCAGAAGTTGTTTGTATCTTGCTACATTTTTTAGTTAAAAGAAAATAATTTTACAGAACTTTGGTACCCAGAGTAAGATCTCCAAAGAGTATTCGGTATATCCTGCCAGACCTCAGGCTCCTAAGCCTGGCTTTGCATTAACTCTGCCTCCTTTGAATGAGTATTTAGACAGAATTAAAGTGAACTCTTTTTTTCACTTTCCAGAACTCAACAGAAGGAAACCAGGTAAATAAGCTTTGGAAAATTTAAAGCATCGTGGCCTTTGTATAAGATCCAAAAAAGGGAAATGTGGTACCCGGTACATTTTAAAGCTTTAGTGGGTCCTCGCTCTAGCTTAACTGCTTTATTTCACTGATAGAGGAACTGCCCGGACAAGCTGTGAGCTGCCTGAGGTCATCTGGGAGCACTGGAGGCGGGCGCTCCTGAAGAGCAGGCCCAGGCTCAGTGCCTTCCATGGGCCCACTTCTGTGGAGAGATTCTGGCCACTTGTTCCCGGGAACTCTCTCCTGTCCTCCTTAGCAATGCCAGTCACGCGGACAGGGAACCTCATGGGATAGCTACTCATATGTCTTCCGGTATACACCTGTACAAGATGATCTGAATACCCTCATATACATTCTACTTCTCTGGCACTCAAGGTCTCACCAAAACAGGGAAAGGTGGTGCCAAAAAATCATTCTGTATTGTCAAGGTGCCTGCTTTGACTCAAGCAAATCTGGAAGCCGCCTTGGGAAATCTGGCTTCAGTTCTGTCTCCAGAGAGTTACATAAGCCCTCAGAGCATACGTTGACTTTGCCAACTTGGTAATTGTACCCTAGTTAGTCAACTGGCAATGATGTTCAGTTTAAAGATTGAACTTTCTGTTTCTTCACTTTGTAAACTCGTATTCTAAATTGTGCCAGACATTTCTATCCGATAACTATTTCTAGAAGCATGGATCCAGGCTTTTCACCCAACACTAGTATCCGGCAGTGATGATGTTCCTCTTCCAAGTGATATTTTCTGGTTCAAGAGCTGACCAAATCCAAAAGGGTGTATGCTATCTTTTTTCCCCCTAATAGGCATATTATGTGGTAGATTATTTAGTTGCTAAAGTCCTCTCTAGCAATTAGGAAAAGACTGAAGTACATCAATAGCTCTTAAACACAATTCTTTATAATCACATTTTCTGGTAATGAATAAATCTGAGGTGTCTGTAAGCTCAACGCGAGCAGACACGGAGGGCTGTAGGCATTTCTACTATACAGTGTTGACCACGGCCACATGTTCTCTACGTAGATGTTTGTGTGTGTCTTAAATTTATATACTTGGCCTCTTCATGTCTGGGGGAGAAATGACATAGATCCTTTCTAGATGCCCACACAGCGCAGAGGTTCTTTCAGTGGCTGTTAATAATTTGAGGCTTCCAAAGGCTAGGAGTTCAATAAAAACACCTTTTTTTTTTTTCTTTTTTTTGCAATTAGTTTATTTGTATCTTATATTGCAGACAGATTCCACCAACGGGGAGAATCCAAGCATCAAGAAATCCCTCTTTCCTCTTTTTAATTCAAAGAATCATTTAAAGCATAGTTCTTCTTTGAAAAAGCTTCCTGTAGTCACTCCACCCATGGTACCCATTTTTATGTATGGTAGCCCTGAAAACTGCTCCAGTAAACTTGTTTTACTGATGACAACAGCATGTTTTTTATTTTCATGGGGTCATATTCTCTTTATGCTAGTTAAGTACCTGAGCCAGTTCCATAAATTCACTGAGATATAAATTCTTTCCCATTCTGGATTTTCCAAATCAGTTAAGGGGGTTGACACATAAAAGACTATTAAACAAACAAACTAGTGAAAGGCTAGTTTGGATTGTTGGATTAGTCAATTGTTGGCAGACAGCATCCATAAAAATCCCTATTTCCTCTAAAGAATTCGATTAACATTTATAATTAATAAATGTCTTTTCATTTGGCTCACAAAGTTTGTTAACACTTGGTTGGCAGTTTGTTGCTTGAAAACCAAGTTGAATTGATCACATTGAGTGAGCTCGCAGGCTCCATGAAAAAATAGCTTCTGTTAGTTGGTAATTTGCTCTTTCCTTGCCTGGCTCGAGCTTCTGCCGGTCACTTAATTTAAAGCCAGGGCTTTTGCTTGGCATTTGGCATTACTCTCCTAAGTTCACCAGAATCAGTGAACGGATCGATTGCGTTCACCTGGAATGTGTGGCACAGATTTCTAGCATTTTCATAGTGCGTAATGCTAGACCCAGATTTACTGGGCAGTGTCTTGGGAATATGATTCAAACCATACTTTCCCACTTGGCCATCCCTGAGAGCCTGCTAGACAGACATCTTCGGCACCACCAAATACAGCGTTTGGATCATTTTCCCAGCAGGAACAAATTCTTGTTTTATTGAACTGGTTCATAACCTAACTGCAATATGGAATGAGGGTACAAAAGCAGTTCCTGGTACAGCCCAACTTAACTGCTCTCTCTCACAGCGACTAAAACTAACAGCATGGGAATGCTTTAAAGGGTGAGGTTTTAACAAAGCTGCATGACATCTGCCAATTTTTCCTAATGTAGGGAAAATTATTAAGAGGGCAGCAGAATTTAACTAGCATCACTTGCATTGTGACCTTTGGGAGAGTTTTGGTTTCTTTCTTTTTTTTTAATTGGGTCTTTTTTTTCGTTGAGTTTTGGTTTGGTTTGATTTGCTTTTGTTCTCCTCTTGGGTATGGTTACACATCTCATCAGGCTCGTTGGTGGGCTTATTGAATCCTGGTCATATTCTGCTGCAGGTGCCCAATTCTGATGGCCCCGATCTTCTGACATTACAGAAAGCCATTCACACTGCTAGCACCCCGAGCAGCAGACCGAAGGAGTGGCGTCCTGAGAAGCTCTCCGATCTACAGACCCAAGTGAGTGGCTCCTGCACCACTGCTTGAGACTCAGCAGCGTCTCTCCCAAGGGGAGGGCGGGGCTGAGAAATTTGGCCTGTCGGTATTGCAGGAGATAATGAAAGCCTCCTCAAAATATACCCTCACCAGTCACCAGCTGCATCTTGGAAGTCCAGATGAATCTCGTTTCAGTGACCCATGTCCTGGGAAAAGTGTGAGCTTTTATTAGCCTTCACCTCACTGTGGGCTTGGAGGCGCTGAAGGGGGAGGTTCGAGACATGGTCCCAGCCCACAAATACTCTGCTGCTAGGAGCAAGAGCAAATTAATAAATAACCATCATTCCTGGTGAAAAGTGAGGCATACCATAAAATGTGGGGGAGGATGAGAAAAGGTATAATAGGAAGATTGTTTCATTAAAGATCATAGCATGTGAGTTGGGCCTTGAAAGACAGAGAAGTTGAACGTTTTTGACAGTGTATTTAAACTTCTAAAATCCATACTGTTTTTGATAGAAGACTGCCAAATAGTTACATTAGGAACTGCCTGTTTGACCATATTCTGTAATCACATTTATCCATCGTGAGGGGGGATAAGCAGAAACTGAACCAGTCCGTTTTCAGGTAACTGAACTTTATCTCCTTTAAGTAACTGTTTTGATTGGGAATGTGCTAACATGGAGTTTGAACATTTCAGTGTCTCACAATCGACATAGCAGTATAATCTAACATGATTTGTGATCCTGTTCAGTGGTTTATAAATCTGTTGTTGCCGTGTGCTATCATTTCTGACAGCCCTCCTGAGCTGTAGGGTTGCTTATGCCTATGAATGACCACAGATTTCTGGGATAAAGAGGAGGGTCTATTTTTATAGGTTTGCTATTTACTCTTTTAGGCTGCTACTTACACATGCTGACAGGAGTTTCCAAATCTCAAGTATTTTCCCAACCATCTATATTTTCTGCTAACATAATACAGGCTAGGGGACAGAGAGAGGGTTGAGAACCAGATATCCAAGTTATCGGACATGCATCTAAACTAAGAACCCAATGTTCTGAATGAGGGCCTCACAGTCTATCCCAATTTAAAATAAAAAAATATGGGTCTTTAAATTTTTCTTTGTGTAACCATTTCTTTTGCCAATGAGCTCTTTTCAGTTAATGATCTCTCCAGCTGAAGATTATTGTAATTTTTCAATAGTTACATGTAGTCCATGCTATAAAAATCACCAGGATCTCATTGTCTTAGCATACCAATTTCATAAAAATTACAAGGAACAGACTTTGAGCCCTTAAGATGTGAAGTGTACTGCACCATCATCCATGGGACCGCAGCGCTTCTTGGACAGACCTTGGATTGGCTGTGGAGGACACAGCCCAGGAGCGATTCTACTTGACTCCATTCTCCAGCAGTTTCCCTTGGATCTCAATGCCCTGCTCCTTCAAATCCTTCTAGTGTGCCTAGAGATCTTCAACATTTTATTAAAACTTTGCTGAGCCCTTAAGTGCATGGCTCTGGTGCTGTGTGCCTCTCAGAATAAAGTTACTCAGAAAATTGGCAGCCAGAGGTACCAAGGCTAGGACTGCAGCCCGGAGCCTGGGTGCCAGTGAGAGCCTTGAATGTCAGCGTGCTTTCACATGCCTCTTCTGAATGTGCCCCTCGTTGCACCTGGCATAGCGGAGCACAGCTCAGGAGTCCTCTGAGAATAGTTGGTCAGAGATGGCGTCCAGGGCCCTCCCCCACAGCAGCCAGCCAGGTTGTGGTTAAGAGGCTGTGCAGGACTTTTGCTTGTTATGTTGTGCTTTGCATTTTGAACACCCAAGTCTTACGCTCCTCCCTTTAAAAAAAAAAAAAAAAAAAAAAAAGTAAAAGCGCAGAAAGGGAGGGAACACTTGGATTTTATGATGTCAAGAGAAGGGGGATATCCGGGAGATAAGACCAAAAAGGGACATGCAGTTGTCAGCAGGGTACCCTGCTACCTTCTACAAGGGTCCGAGACCTGAGTGCTGCTGGGAAGTCCTGTTGGGAAGTTACATGGGGCTTTGGGGAAGTCTTGTCAGAAGGGAGAGGCATGGTCCTCTTTTCTTCCTCTTGCTACTTCAAGCCTAAGATTCCACGGTGAAGATGGGATACAGCCTGACACAAGGCCTCTGGGCCCTGATCAGCCACACCAGCTCTAGATTCCTTATCTAGATTTCTAGGCTTTTATGTTAAAGATAAATAACTTTGGTTCTGTCTGAAAAAGAACAAAAGAACAGAAAAGGCTGGACGAACCCCTCCTCCCCACGCCCACCCTCCCTGGCTACAGCAGCCTCCCATCCTTGTCTCGGGTCTGCTCACTTCCTCCCAGCTTTCAAGTCTACTCTAGATTAAATCCCACATGCTCTCTCGTCCTTTCTTTCAGAGCCAGCCGTTAAAATCACTGCGCAAGCTGTTACATCTCTCTTCAGCCTCAAATCACCCGACTTCCTCAGATCCCCGCTTCCAGCCCTTAACAACTCAACAAGCCAAAAATTCCTTCTCAGAAATTCGGATTCATCCCCTGAGCCAGGCCTCTGGCGGGAGCACCAACCTCCGGCAGGAGCCCACACCAAAGGGCAGGCCAGCCCTCCAACTGCCAGGTCAGATGGACCCTGGTTGGCACGTGTCCTCTGTGACCCGAAGTGCCACAGAGGGACCTTCCTACACTGAACAGCTGGGTGCCAAGAGTGGGCCAAACGGGCACCCCTACAACAGAACAAATCGGTCCCGAATGCCAAATCTGAACGATTTAAAAGAGACCGCTTTGTAATGTGTGCTGGGGGGGGGGGGGGTGTTCAGGGAGTGGGGGAGGTGAGCCAGTGGGGAGGGTAGGGGGGGGTGGAGGTAGGGGGGAATGGGCAGGGCTGGGGTGGAAAGCCAGTATTTTCAGCTTTATGAAGGTGTGTGCAATATTGTATGTGAGGGGCCGCCTGGCTCCTCGCAGCCGCAAATGCTAGTCAGGGATCTTAGAGCCACAGAGTCCCTTAGGGATCGCCACCCCCACAGGTCTTGTGTGAGGCTAGATAGCGTGCCATTGAGAAAGAAAATATTCTTGCCAGTTTCTCCCCTTACGTTCCAGCTTTAGTGCAATCCCTGGTGAACTTGGGAAAGCCAGGACACCTTCTGGCACTGCAAGGGACAGAAAATTCATGTTGACCGACGCCCTTACCACAGATTTTTTTCTGCCTAGACTAAATGTGGGGTTTATTGTAATCCAAGAGTATATCCCTTTGAAGGGTTAGCAGATGAACTAACTGTATGTCTTAAATTGTTTTCTAAACTTCCATATTTGATAGGATTTGTAACATTTATTTATAATTACTATTGTACTGTTATAATCATACCTTTTATGTTAAATGTAAAGTTATTTTGAGCTGTTTGGAACATTGTGAAGCAGTGGGACAGCTACAGTAGTTTCTATAAAAACTAAGCAGTAACATTTATATATTGCATCAGGAGTATTTTATTCTATATATAAATATATATGGTAAATGTCTGTTTTATAAATATAATCATTTAAAGAAAGTATCGTTATGACACTATCTGCCATATTTTTATACATTTGTGATATGAAGTGAGTATTAGACTTCTAATCAAGGGAGTTGAGTTGTGGCTGTGTGGCTGGAAGAGTAGGAACCTTGCTCAGCTTTCAGGCCCCAGCAGTAGCCTCTAGACGCAGTCCTTGGTAGCAGAGGAGATGCAGCAGCTCCTCCCAGCCCGCGCGGGAGGAGAGTCGGCTGGGCCAGTGAGAACTCTAGCAGGCCTCATCTCTGGCCTCACACAGTTGGTTCCTGTCCGTGTCCAGGGACATTCCTTACACCTGAGGGGAAAAGAGATCCAGGGTTACTCGTGGGTCTTTGTAGAGAAAATGTGCGCTTCAACTTAGCATTAGTGTAGAGCGTAGACCAAAGATTTGCCAGTGAACATTCCTAGTTGCAAGGTTGTAAGAGGCACCAGTCTGCAGCTCTTGCAAACCAGCTCTGTGCTCCTGAATCCTGTGCACTGTACCAGACTCTTGGCTGGGGGGGTGTGAGATACATGTGTGGCATTTCTATTTCTAAATGCTCTTTTGTTATTACTCTTTCCAATATACTTAAACAGCTCCTGAAGCAATTCCAGATGTAGAGAAAATTACTATGGAAGAAAATTACTACTTTCTTCCTGGGACTGTCCATCTGTGATAAGGTTATCATGCTTATCAACACACACATGGTCAGAACAGGACTTAGCTTTCCCTCGTTTGATCTCCTTCAACTCCCAAGTGTCATCGAGGCCATTGGCCAGCTGGGCCAGCGTGTCTGTAGGCCATCCTTGACAGAAATCACCGCAACACCATCATCCGCCAA
Organism: Talpa europaea; assembly: GCF_964194135.1. Taxonomy (NCBI): domain Eukaryota; kingdom Metazoa; phylum Chordata; class Mammalia; order Eulipotyphla; family Talpidae; genus Talpa; species Talpa europaea. The sequence continues at coordinate 8,778,112 of NC_140081.1, forward strand.
AAGTATTAGATTTTAGGAAGTAGTCTCTTAGCAATAATACTTTTAAAGATCCCCTTCCACCTCTCAAAGAGGTAACTTCTCAGTATTTATTACTTGTCCCTGGATTCTGAGAACGTCAGCCCCTGAATCAAGTCAGCTGTAACTGAAATGAGCTGAGTTACTGTTTCCCTTCCCCCAAGATTTTGGGAATCATTACTCCGATGATTATAAAGATTATAAAGAAAAAGGTCTTAGTTTCTTTGAAGCTTCAATTGTGTGCATATTGCATTTTTATATAACTACTATAATGTGTATTGATTATATAGAGAGGTCATTTTAAGGTGCTTTTTATTTAATTTTAATAAGTGCAATAGGCACTAAAATGAAACTCAACTGGGTACTAGCATTGAAACAATTTGATTCAAACCAGTAGTTTGCATGCTCTTTGGTTCTTTTTCTATCTCGTTTCTGTCACCAGTTCAGTACTGTTCGAGTAGCTCTGAATTCTGGCTTTTCCCAGGCAGCTGCTCAGTTATATGAGTGACGTGGACCCTTAGCAGTTATTGCCTGGATACTAACGACTCTAAAAAGGTGTGTGACTCTTCTTTTTCACACTCAATCTCTACCTTGCATTCCCCTTGCAAACCAGAAACTACGTTTCTTCCTCTGGGAAGACTTCTCACTGTGCTGTACGCTTCCGACCTGCGCAGTCACATCGCTGTGCTCTGGCGCTCGAGGGGCCGGTCCCCAGGTCTCCTCCACGCTGACACTGGGATCGCAGGTTCGCAGAACATTTACATTCGTGATGGTTCTTCAAAGAAGGGCTAGAATAATTGCCTTCCTACCTACAGCAAAGTAAACCTAACCGATGAAGAGTCGATACATACTTTTCATACATTCCCAGATTTGAGCCAGAAAATATCTACAACGTTTCAACTAGTGTTTTTGAGGTAGCTCTCTTTACCTCTTCTCAGCTTTTGTCCATTCTGACTGCGTGGAGCTCAGCAAGCTATAAGCGAACTACAATCTACAGATCGAGCATCTAATGCATTCTCTTCCCGCTCACAGAGGGGAATGGTAAAGTGTTCTCTCAAATCGAACAGGCCCTCTCTTAGCTTTTAACTGTTGTTTTCCTCTGGTTGATGAATGATTGACCTCACAAAGCTTGCCATCCATAATAAGGACTCACTTTAAAGTCACGGGAGGCTGCCTTTCCTTTAGGAAGGGGGATTTATGACACCCGTGCTCTATTATCTGCCCTAACTGCCTAAAGGATAAAAGGTTGAAGAATAGCTTATGAATTACTATGTTTTATGGAAGTATGGCTGATCTGCTTTTGAAAAGAAACTCTTCTTTGCTGTTTTTCTATTTTTGCTTTACCACCATCCTCGTTTTTCTTCTCAGAAGTTGCAAATGAACTTTTTACAGAACCTTGTTTGGTCTTGAGCTGAGATTGTGGCTGATCTCCAGAGCCTAAGACCCAAAATGCTCCACGTGAAGGCGCTCGAGTGGGCTCTGTCGACCACGGGGCCTCTCGGTCAGGTACACATTTGCCCCCCAGGGGACATTTGTCAAAGTCTGGAGACATATTTGGTTGTCACAACTGGGGGTGGTGTGTGCTCCTGGCATCTAGTGGGCAGAGGCTGGGGGTGCTGCTGCACGTCCCACACACACAGGAAACACCCTCCTCCCCAAGCAAAGAATGAGCCAGCCCCGAATGTCAGTAGAGCCGAGGTTGAGAAACCCTGCCCTACTGTGTTCCGGGCCCGCTGGTCCACAGAGCTTGGCTCTGTCCATGTTCCCTCCTGAGGAACCAGGATCGTAGCTCTGAATCCAATTTCACATTCTCTTAAAGGATCTTCTACCACTATTCTTGCACCCCTGGAACCCTGCTGTTCGTTTCTGTTTCCCTGGGCCTGCTAAAAGGTAAATCCTTTGGGAGGAGACCAGAGTGACTTTATAGGTGGTTGAGAACTTCAGTTCTAGGTCAGCATCCTTAGACAATCTTTCATAAAGCCATGAGGCTTATATTTAGAAGCAGGCAGCAGCCTGGCAGATTGGCATGGTTTTTACCAACTGCTCCAAGGCCTCCGTGGCTTTTAGCTCTGGCTCCCAAAAGAAAATGTCTTTGTTTTTTATTCAAGTCACTTAATAGCTCTTTACAAATATTGGCATACGACAGATTGATTGATTAGAAGCAAAAAACTATTGGTGGTTGTGATGTGGCTGTTATAGGAGTATTTGTGCTGTACGCTTTGGTTAAATCTGTTTTAAAACCTGCTTTAAGATTCACCATATGCAGTTATGCTTTAATTCTAAGCTCATGCTAGAATGGCTGGGTAGTTTCTAGTCACGTCATGTATTTATAAAGTATGTTGTGGTTGTAGAGTTAGCCAGTTTAGCATGTTCCTAATCTGAAAATTAGTGGACTTCGCTGGGAAATGCTACCCATTTTCCCTTCCCAGCACCTCTTAGTTAACGTCATAGTAGCCTCACTTCTTAAACTAGTTTGTTAGAGTAAATAAGGAAAAAAGCCATTTATTTTCTTCTAGCTAAGTATTGAGAATGACTCATGTGTACAACATTTTTTAAAGGCCAGAGGATTACTTTGCACATGTGTAGAAGGCTCTGTCCATTTCTGCTCACCGAGGTCCCGGTGGTGACCCGACCCTCAGCCGGGGCGGTGGTTCGTGTGACTTCCTCCCAGAGCTCATGGAGCTCAGCTGCGACTCAGAGACCTGCGTGTTCGCTCCTTGTCAGATCGTGTTTTCTGGAGAGCACTACTTTTACATTTAGAGGTTTGTTCCCTCCTGCCTTCTGGTGGGAGACTGAGCTCCTTGTGAGCACGAAGATCCACAGACTCTTACTTTTGTAAACTGGTATGATACACTGCTTCACGTCAGAAAATAATGAACTATGTCCTTGCCTCCTGCGGTTCACCACTAATAAAGTGTGTAGGCAGAGAAAACTTAGTTACAAGTTTTTTGTTTTTTAGAGGAATTTCGTTCAAGGGGGCTGCAGAAAAGGTAGTACAAAAGGTCCCGGAGCAAGCTACTCTCAGACTTCACGGGCCAACTTACAGAACAAAGCACGTAGGCCGTTCTGATCTCTTCCTTGTGCTTCTTAACCAGCTCAGCTAGAGATTATCTTGAAGTCTGATTCAGCTGGGTGAAGAGCTCTGTCTTAGAAGCCATGCGTAAACGCAAGAAAATGGAGTGTGACTGGAGCTGTGACAGGAGTCCCTTGTCTGCCCGTGTACATACAGTGTGGTAGAAGGAAGGGACTAGGAAACTTTGGGCCTGCTCCCCTAGCCTATTCTTTCTTCTTTTTTAATTGAATGTACTATATAAAAGATCATAGGCTTATGTGCCAAGTCGGTTACTCCTGTATATCCATTTCCCATAGTGCTTTGTTAATTCCTCCGCTTTAGGCCTGGTCCTGACTCCAACTTTCTCTGCTCCAGGCACTGCAGTGTATTACCTATTGGCTACTCGATATGATCACCACCGGCCTTGTATTTTCATTCATTAACTGTTCACTCCCAAATTTGAGGGAGGTTTGTCTTTTTGTTGATAGTCTGCACGTCGGATTTCTAGGGCCAGCAGAACTGTGGCAGTGAAACTCGTTTCATTTCTAGGCCCTTCATTACTCACAAGGTTAAGTAAGCTCGCTGAACCCCATTTAATCTTTGGGTCATATTTTGATCCTCCTTTGGAATCTTAAAAAATCGGTCTCCATGTTGTATGCAGATTAGAAGTTGCCTTGTTCGCTACTCTTCCAGCGCAGAGTATCAGGGAGAAAGAGGCCTTATCTGTTCTTCCATCCCTTCTGTTTTGACAGACAGCTAAGAATTCCTCAGGACTTCCCTTGGTTTGGGATTTTACTTTCCCAAAAGCCTGATCTGATTTGTTTCAGGCATAGACAAGTTTGTCCTAGTGCTCTGCTTCAGGGTCATCAGACGAAACCCAGGAATAGCAAAGGTAGATGCCTTGACTTTTGTCCCTGTTGGGGGATTAAAGTGTTTATCGCCAGAGTTGTCAAACGCTCCAGTTTCAGAGCATTCAGAATTTCAAGGGAAAAAGTGACGCTTTTCCTCCTGGAGAACTTGGAAGTTCTCTGCAGTGGATTAGATTTCCCAAAATGGAAAGCAAAGCTTGCATCAAATCCATTTTCACTAGAGATATATGATTGAGTCCAGTCATGTCAGTCTACTTCCCTCTCCGTGTTTCCTCCTTGGTCACTGATTGAGTCAGGCTGGAGGGGTAATGTGATTGCAACAAGGAAATTCTCGTTGTAAACGTGGATTATCAGAGACAATTAAACCAAACTAAATAGTTGCCCCTAATTCCTATCTCCAAGAATTGCTTTGTGCCATTTTGAATTCAGGTAGTTATCTGTATATACTTAGAAGATTATTCCGAGCTTCTTCAATCTCTAGTAAGTTTGAAGGGGATATCTGGGAAGACACAGGGCAGGGCGACTTTGAGAACCCTGCTCATGCATGAAAACAAAAATAGGGATAAGCCAGAGTGATATAACATCCAATTTGTGGTAGATAAAGAATCAGTAGAAATTCTTAATTGCACAGACTTTATAATCCATAATACAAAGTGTAATTCCATACTTTTTACTGTGGCAAGGGTGTGATGTAGTATATTAACCTTTTTAATTTTTGAATCCAAACTGAATTTAAAGTGTTGAATATTTAAATTCTTCACAAGCTAATTATGAACCATTTGTAAAGTGTTTATATAACTCTTTGTATCATGTGTTGGTACATCTTATCAAGTTTTTTCTGGCATGTATTCCATTCTAAACTTCTGTAAAATTTCTATTGTTGCTGTAAATATTATACAAATATCTATTCCGTGGTAACCTTAATTATCAGCATGAAATGGTTAATTTTTACTGAGCACAATGTATTTTTGAATGGATCTTCCCAAATGTCTTTAATAAAATGCAGATTTTGCACTGACTGATGTGATTGCCAGGCCCTCCCCATCTTGAGCACTGTGGTCCCTCCCAGATCTGTGGTTGTTCCTTCTTTGTAAAGAACTTGTTTGAATTCAAATGAGGGATAATGGGCCTTTGAGGTTGGAATCAGTTTAAGGGACAAAAATCAATGTAAAGCAGGGCAAATCCTGTTGTTTAATGATGTTGATCATTTTTTTTCTATTTATAAAGCTTTTTTCCCCTTCTGACATTTTGAAACTGTTGGTTTCTTTTACGCTTGAGTGTTGTCTCCTTTTCACACTGCTAGACGCTCACTTGGTAGATTGGGAGAAAGGAAGAGATGTCAGCCTCCTGCTCATGGAGAAAGCAAAGACAGCCAGCTTATTAAAGGTTTCTTCATGTTTGGAGGGGGGGGGGCATTGATGACCTTCTTCTGTAAAGGGCCAGATAGTAAATATTTGATGCTCTGTGAGCCACTCCACTCTGCCACCATGCAACTCTGCCATTATAGTAGAAAAGCATAGATGACATATAAATTGATGACGTATGGCTGTGTTCCAATAAAACTTTATTTACAAAAACAGGCAAAGGGGATTTACTGGATTTACTGCGGATTTACTGGAAGTTTCGGGCACCCACTTTTTTTAAGGATAAGCTTTTATCAGAGTGGGAGAACTTAAAATTTTGTAGTAGCTCATGTATAAACATTCTCCAGCTTTCTTTATCTTTCTAAACAAAGGGTAGGAGCTAAAAGCCCAGTGTTGGACCTCCCCAGTGGTGCAGCGGTTGAGCGCTGGGTTGCGAAGCTGCCCGCGGCCTCTGCGGCACCGGTTCGATCCCCGGCTGCTCCCAGGCCACCGGAGGAGGGTCCCGCATGGCGCGCAGACCTCTCCTGCCGCCCGCTGCTCCCCTCAGCAGTGTGCTTCGGTCCTTCTGCCTGCTCTGCTCCCCGCTCTGGCTCTGGTGAATTCTCTCACCCTCCCGGGCTTCTGACTGTACTCAGTGCATGTATAAAAAACAAACAAACAAACAAATAAATAAATAAATAAACATGCCTCTATTAAATAAAAAAAAAAAAAAAAAGCCCAGTGTTTTGCATTCTTAAAAACACTCCATCACCGGCCTCCCCGGTGGCGCCAGTGGTTGAGCGCTGGGTTGCGAAGCTGCCCGCGGCCTCTGCGGCGCTGGTTCGATCCCCAGCTGCTCCCTGGCCACCGGAGGAGGGTCCCACATGGCGCGCAGACCTCTCCTGCCGCCCGCTGCTCCCCTCAGCAGTGTCCTTCGGTCCTTCTGCCTGCTCTGCTCCCCGCTCTGGCTCTGGTGAATTCTCTCACCCTCCCGCGCTTCTGACTGTACCCAGTGCTTATATAAATAAATAATAAATAAATAAATCTTTTAAAAAAAAAAAACACTCCATCACCAACTTCTCCACTCCAAGTTTCTCTATAAGTGTCATAGAAACTTGTGGCCTATGATTTCAACTATACTTTTTTATCAAGACTGAATCATAGTGTTAGGGGAAAGGATGTCCTGAGCTAATCCCATACAGCTTTGTGGACCCCACCCCCACCCCAGACCAAAGCCATCAGGACAGCAGGAAAGACAAATCCCGTCACCACCAAAGGGAAGGTGGCTGGGACCTGAGGGTGGAGTTAAGCAGCCAGGTTGTTATAAAAACCAAACACGTGGGCCTTGGGCTGGCTCGCTCTGTCGCTCGCCTCCTGGCTTCACAGCTCCTGGCTCACGGGCAGCTCTCAGAGCGCCATTTGGGATTCCTGATCGGCGCATCAGGTAGGACGCATTTAAAACTCTGTCTCCCACTTTTCTCCCAGAGCTGTACATTTCCTCATTTCCCCTTCCCTTGTAAATAAACCTTTTATTAACCTTTCGCGTGTGCCTGCGGTAGAGCATTGATAAGTCCTTTTAAGCGCGGGTGAGGACCCACAGTCAGGCACCCCGTTTTGTATCAGGGCTGCTCTACAACAGTTTGGCGCCCAGCGTGTTTTCCAAGTTACACCCGCGGTTGACCAACCCAAAGTAACATTCCTTGCGTTGGTCACCATAAGAGCACTAGTTCTGCAGGACTCCCAGTGTAATATTTGTCTCATGTAGGACTTACAATTTTGTTTAATATTCATAGTACTTACAGTGGCCAGGTACAAGTGTTTTACTTCTAATATTACATTATCATTTCATATATCCCAACAAAGCAGGTAGTACCCCCATTTTGTAGATGAGGAAACCAAAGTTTATAGACTATATTTTAACGTGCTCAGGATCACCCAGCTTTTTTTTTTTTTTTTTTTTTTTTTTTTGCCAGTGGCAAAACTAGCATTTGAAGCTGAGTATGTTCACTGAAAACCCATTCCTGAAGGACCACCAGGCAGTGCAGTCATGTGTCTCCATGTGTAGAAACTGACGTGCGGTTCAGGACGTTTGGTAATTTGTGTCTTGCCTTCCCTCCTCTCCTGGCAGGTGGTAATTGATTTGACATGAGCATAGAACCTTTCATTGAAACAAATCTCTATAGATCCAGAGACTCTGGCTGAACTAGCTAAAAACATGGAATCAGGAGTCAGATTGCCCCAGTAGAATCAAAGCTCTGTCACCTATATCTTGTGTGGCGTTAGGCTAGTTACTTAACTTTATATGCTTCAGTTTCCTCATCTTTAAATAACAATAGTACCTACCTCAGGGTTGTTTTGAGAATTTAATGAGATAATAACTTGCAAAGCACTTGTTAGATTCTTTTTTTTTCTTTTTTCTTTTTTTTTTTAATTTATTTATACAAGCACTGGGTACAGTCAGAAGCGCAGGAGGGTGAGAGGATTCACCAGAGCCAGAGCGGGGAACAGAACAGGCAGACTGATGAAATACACTGCTGAGGGGAGCAGCGGGTGGCAGGAGAGGTCTGCTGCGCCATGTGGGACCCTCGCTGGCGGCCAGGCATCAAATCGGCGCTGCAGAGGCTGCAGGCAGGCAGCCTCGCAGCCCAGCACTTAACCACTGTGCCACCAGGGGAGGCCCCTTGTTAGATTCTTAATAAATATTAACCATTTCAAAATTATTTATTATATATGCTCCCGTTGACAGCCTTATGCCTTTGAAACCAATGTCACTGAATCTCAACTGCCAGTTACAGAGAACTTATTGGGTGGCTGCTAAGCACTTTAGATGCATTTATCCAATCTGATCTTAATGTCAGCCCTATAAGATTTTCAGAGTTAAGAACAGCTCAGTTTGGAGCTAATTCTTGGGATCACAGAGAAAGTAACAGCCCTTCTAAGCTGTGCATTTATTATCAGGACTTAGCAACAATCCTCCAAGTGGACAAAAAGATGGGCTTCTATCAACACCTGTTCAAAGGCTCACTTTAGGGATACAGTCTCTTTGGGGCTCAGAGACTGTACTTTTGAAATATTTTTGTTTTGTCCAAGTAACTTCCTCCCACACTGAGTACAAAATCAGCTCAGAATTTTTTCTTAATCTTGCCAACACTTATTGTTCCTTCTTTGTTAATAGTATTGAACTTAATTATCAAGAAATTTCCTGCATTATGTTATGTATATTTTACCACAATTTAAAAATCTGAAAGTGTAGACTATACTCTAGCATTTTTTAAAATAAAGGCACGTATGTTAACATAAAAGTTAAGTTTTTGCTACTTTTTTTATATATACATCTTTTTAATTAAAACTTTCTCCAACAAAAGAAAGAATGATGCAAACAGTTCATGTGTTTAATAGCAAGATTCTATTAGGGTTCAGATGTCCTTCAATGAAAGTTATATTTTTTCTACATTCTCTCATGAATTAAATGAAATAAATAATATAGAAACAAATTACATGCAGATGAACATTTTATGGATCTCAGTATTTCATTGTTTATTATATCTGAATTATTGAGCAATTTCCAATGTGAAATCTCAGCTGACTTTGCAGAAATTGAAAGGTTGATCCTAAAATTCATATGGAAATTCAAGGGACTCAGAATAGCCAAAACAATCCTGAAGAAAAACAAAGTTAGAAGACTCAAACATACCAATTTCAAAGCTTACTACAAAGCTACCCCTATCAAAATGGTGTGGTACTGGCATAAGACTAGACACATACACCAAGGGAATAGAACAGAGAGCCCAGAAATAAACTTTCATCTTTCATTTTAGATATGGGTGGCCAGGCCAATTTAATGGGGAAAGAATAGTCTTTTTGACAAATGGTGCCAGAACAACCAGTTACCCACGTACAAAGGATGAAGTTGAACCCCTATCTCCCACCATAAACAAATATGAAAATGGACAGAAGATCTAGATGTAAGAGGTAAGACCACTTGGAGTAAGTCTTTTTTTTTTTTTTTAAAGATTTATTTATTTATTATTTATACAAGCACTGGGTACAGTCAGAAGCGCGGGAGGGTGAGAGAATTCACCAGAGCCAGAGCGGGGAGCAGAGCAGGCAGAAGGACCGAAGGACACTGCTGAGGGGAGCAGCGGGCAGTAGGAGAGGTCTGTGCGCCATGTGGGACCCTCCTCCGGTGGCCGGGGAGCAGCCAGGGATCGAACCGGTGTGGCAGAGGCTGCGGGCAGCTTCACCACCCAGCGCTCAACCGCTGCGCCACCGGGGAGGCCCTGGAATAAGTCTTCAAGATCGTATTTGACAATGGTTTCTCAGCTATGACACCCAAAGCATAAGCAACAAAAGGGACAAATAAATTGAACTTCATCCAAATTTAAAAGTATCTGTTTCAAAGGATCCCCTCAAGAGTAAAAAGACTTATACTTGACATGGGAATTATATCTAGAATTATGAAGAACTGCCACAACTCAATAATAAAAAACAACATGAATTTTAAATGGGCAAAGAATCTGAATAGACAGAAGGTGTACAAATCGCCTTTAAACAAATGAAAAGATGCTCAACATACTTAGTTGTTAGGGAAATACAAATCAAAATGGCAATGAGTCACTACTACATACATACTCGGATGGCTATAATCAAAAAGACAGGTAGTAAGAAGAAGTCGAACCTCATACATTGCTGGTGGGAATGTAAAATGGTGCAGCCACTTTGGGAAATGGTCTGCAGTTCTTCAAAAAGTTAGACATAGAGTTACCATGCGGATCAGGCATTCTACTACAGGTATAAATACTCAACATGAATGAAAATGTATCCACTCAAAAACCTGTATGCAATTATTCATAGCATTATTCATTCCAGCCCAAAATGTGGAAAACATCCCAATATTCATGTTTGGATGAACAGGTAAATGTAATGTGGTTTATCCATACAGTGGAATGATATTTAGCCATAAAAAGAAATGAAATAGTCATACACTCTACAATATAGATGAACCTTGAAATCACTACTAAGCAAAAGAAGTGAAACAAAAGACCACGTATTTTATGGTTACATTGACATGAAATGTCTAGCATAGGTAAATCTATAGAAACAGATCAGTGGTTGCCCAAGGCTGAGGTGGGTGAATGGGTTGGGAAGGGAGGCCTTCTTTCGGGGTAACGAAAATTTTCCAACTCTGAATATACTAAAAGTAATTGAATTTTATACACTTTACATGGGTGAGAGTTTGTATGGTGTGTGATGTTTATCTCAATAAAGCTGTTACAAAACAAAAATTTCCAACATCAACAATTATTTAGAGAACCTTTATCCCTGTTTCACTCTGTTTCTTTCTTTTGTTTTTCCCTCCTGGGGTACAGACCAAAGGTGGGGGGTGGTTGGTGAGAGGATTAATTCACCAGAGACAGAGTGGGGAGCAGAACAGGCAGACTGACTGAAATACACTGCTGAGGGGAGCAGCGGGCGAGACAGGAGAGGTCTGCTGCGCCATGTGGGTTGCTCGCTGGCCTGCAGGGAGGCCAGGAGTGCCAGTTGTAGGCCACCACCATATTCTCTAATAATTCTCTGCATTTTATCTGACAGGCCTTGTCACGATAAAAAGTTCATTTAACTTTCCCAATAAGGGTCTCCAATCAGGCATTCTATTCAAAATGGATTTGCCCTAGAGTCCCAAAGCCTGAGATGGATTCTCCCCACACACCCTGAATTGATGTGTTTATATTTGAGCAAAGATTGTGCAATGTAAAAACATTTTTTTGAGATTTAGTTACACAACATGGACATTAGAAAGATGCTGGGTTAAGCATAAAGCTGTTCGAGGGGCCTCCCTGGTGGCGCAAGGGGTTAAGCGCAGCACTGTGAAGCAGTCTGCAGCCACAGCAGCACTAGTTCGATCCCCCGCAGGCCAGGGAGCAACCCACATGGTGCAGCAGACCTCTCCTGTCTCGCCCACTGCTCCCCTCAGCAGTGTATTTCAGTCAGTCTGCCTGTTCTGTTCCCCACTCTGTTTCTGGTGAATCAATCCTCTCACCACCACCACCACCCCAACCTCTCTGGTCTGTACCCCAGCTCTTGTATGCATAAATAAATAAATCTTTTAAAAAATAATAAATAAAAGCTATTCGAAGCCCCAAAACGCCAGGGGAAGGCTTGGGGCTTGGAGGAGGCTGCCCCCTTCCAGAGGAGGCGAATGTGATGTCCATGTGTGTCAGTTCATGGGGCTAGCATTTGAAAACAAGGAAACCTGGAGACATGAGCTGCCAGCAGAGGCTGCGCTGTGCAAGACCAGGACACTGTTAGATGCCTCTGTCTCGTTGGAGGGCCTCTGCTTCTGATTCTACCCCCATTTTCATATACTTCTCCTGCCCATCCCACCCCCAACCATGTCATCGACCTCTCCCGGCTCCGGGCCTGAAATCCTAGACTGAACTATAAACCATGGAGACGTCAGCTGTCATCCCTGCTTAATGAGCTCCTCCAGAAGAGGGAGGCCCGTTGCAGGCCTGGCCCTTTCCAAGAAGGTTTCAGCCTCAGGAGCAGGCGTGCCTGTTGCAGGTCAAGAGGTCAGAGTTTGGAAGGTTGGGCTTACCAGGGGAGTAGCCCCAACTCCCTTCTTGGGATGTAGGTCCTGACACTTCCTGCAAACATGTGTCAGCTGCTGCATGGTCTCTGAGTAGCCAGTGAGAGCTCCTGGGCCAGCGATTTCCAAAATGTATTGAGCTTGTTGGCAAGTGGTAGCCCTGGGTGAAGGAATTTCCAGTGTGTTCTGGTCACTGCGACTCCTAAATAGAGGAACATTTTACTACTTCCATGTGCAGCCTGTCCCCTGCTTTCCTGTAGTGACCGCAGACTTGGATAATGAGGGCTCCGGACCCCCAAACCCTCTCTGCATGGCGGGGAAAGCTCAGCACAGAGGAGGCCAGGACATGGGCTCCCCTCCACCCTACCCCTCTCCACAACCTGGTCACCCTGAAACCTTCCACTGCGTAGCTGGCGCTGTAAAGTCCCGGGGAAACATCGCTAAGAGAAACTTCAGGCTGCTTCCTCCTTTGCGTTCAAAGTGAGGCTTTATGAAACGCATGTTCCTGCTTTGAATGTGGTAAAACAAAAGAATTTTCGTGTTATCGGTCGGCTTTGTGTTCCCCGGGATTGCACCTTTCATGGTGTCCTTAAGACAAAAAGAAAAAGAGAAAAAAAACAAACACCTAAGAGCAGCAAATTACTCCTGCTACCGAAGCTTTTGTCCCTAAAAAGCTGTTTTTAGGGACATTTTCTTTGTTCTTATTTTCTTTAGCCCTGAGTCGTTTTTCTTTCATTGAAATTGGAAACTAGATCTTAAAAGAAGTAGGGAAAAAAAGATGCCACCCAGCTCTGTGTTGAAAAGAGCTTGTAAAATACAGCCCGTGTGCCTCTCTAGGGTGTCAGGGTCCCCTCCCGGTCCCCACCCACCAGCACCCCGCAGCCTCCCCACTGAGGGGCTGCATCAGGCACACTTGCTGACACACTCCAGCAGCTCCATCCGGATTGCAATGCGGACGTGCCAGCCCAGGGGGATCAGCCGGATGAAGCGCGAAATGATGGGGGGCCGCAGCAGGTTCTGGACTGTGGACGTTCGGTCTGAGTTTCCGTAGAAGATCTAGAGAGAAGGAGCAGGTCCCGTCAGCCCATCAGGGACCAGGCAGATGCCCCCCCCTCCCCGCCCCCACCCCAAATCTGACCTTGAGGGATTGTTAGCACTTATGTGCCTTGGGCTTCTCCTACGTGGGACATTTGGAGTTACACTGTCCAGTATGGCAGCGCTAGCCACATGTGGCTATTTAAATTTAAGTGAATGAAAATGAGATAACAATTCACTTCCTCAGTCACACTAGCCCTATTTTGGAACGTGCAGAACATTGACATTTCCATCATCACAGAAAGTTCTGTTGGATGACATGCATGGAAAACACCTCTTGGTTCTTATCATCCATTTAGTGTTTTGATCCTTTTTGTTAGGGAGTTTTAATCCCAAAGTTTTGATAAGAAACTTTGAAGGGCCTCCCCAGTGGCACAGCGGTTGAGCACCGCACTGCAAACCTGTCCGCAGACTTTGCAGCACCGGTTCGATTCCCCGCCGGCCAGGGAGAAACCCACATGGCGCGCAGACCTCTCCTGCCGCCCGCTGCTCCCCTCAGCAGTGTACTTCAGTCCTTCTGCCTGCTCTGCTCCCTGCTCTGGCTCTGGTGGATTCTCTCACCCTCCCGTGCTTCTGACCTGTACCCCAGTTCTTGTATAAAATAAATAAATAAATCTTTTTTAAAAAAGAAATTTTGGAAAGGACCCCATGACACAAGAGGAATCTTCCATAGTCCAAAGTTATCCAAAGTGGGGCTCAAATCCAATCTCGTGAGCTAACCCTGAAGTTACGAGCCAAAGCTTAAGTGTGTAAGAGTTTTTTTTTTAAGGAGAAAGACATAGAAACCAGGGGGAAGTTTCTGGAAGGGAGAGGACAGTGCCCAGAGCAGAAACCAAAACCATGTGCTTTGTGTTTTTCAGGACGCAACACGTGTGATGCAGTGTCTGTGGACGTTTAACTGTATTCCCAAAGATATCATTCTTTGCACTTTTTCCAGAATCGTCACGCTTTGCCCAGTGACACTGGATCATTTCCTTTCCTTCTGGGATGATGCTGCCGCATGGCCTCACCCATCCACAAAACAAGAAGGACCTCAGCGGCCTAGAACTTGCCTTTTTCCAGTGACAACACCTCGCATCCCTTTGCTAAGCCGTTTACCCTTGAACCTATTCAAGTGCAGAGCCCGCTGAAGAGGGAGGATGAAACAGGCTCCGGATTGCACAAGTGCCTGAGTGGAGTGCCTCTTTGCAAAGAAGCACCAAGACCTTCAGAAACACAGACAGCATGAAAAAGAATTCTCGTATCTTTTTGAAAAGCCTAATAATAAAAACAAAAATGAAACAAAATGTCCAAGTATCAAATTGATTTTTCCCATTGCGTTCAAATTCCCTGAAACATCAGCCATGAATGTCTTGCTGTACAAATTGTTATCTGTGAGGACAAAGCCTTCTGGTCTGCAGCTGCGCATATCTATTTAACCAGGTGAAATGTCCAAATTAGCCGCGGATGTCCTTACTCTCAGGCAAAAGGACAGTTAACTTTTTAAAAACATGAGTTTTTAATTCATTGCAAATATACATTTTAGCCATATATGTACACAGAGAGGGAATACTGATTGTGTGTGTGTAGTCAAGAGTCCACTATGTTCAGTTTACGGCAAAGAAGCCGGGCCTAGTGAGAGTCCTGCAGTGAAGCGTGCAACGGTCCAGTGGGTCTGGGATAGTCCCAGTGGCCTGTCTTTTTTTTTTTTTTTTTTAATAGAGGCATGTTTTATTTATTTGTTTGTTTGTTTGTTTATGCAAGCACTGGGTACAGTCAGAAGCGCGGGAGGGTGAGAGAATTCACCAGAGCCAGAGCAGGGAGCAGAGCAGGCAGAAGGACCGAAGTACACTGCTGAGGGGAGCAGCGGGCGGCAGGAGGGGTCTGCGCGCCATGTGGGACCCTCCTCCGGTGGCCGGGGAGCAGCCGGGGATCGAACCGGCGCCGCAGAGGCCGCGGGCAGCTTCGCAACCCAGCGCTCAACTGCTGCGCCAGTGGCCTGTCTTGATGGTTCAAGCAACTCTACGCTGATACGAGAATTCAGAGAAGATTCCCTGGGCGCTCACGAGTGGCACTCCATCTCAAACCCCGCTAGGCTCCGGGCATACAGCCAGAAAAGGCACCTGCCTCACTGTCAGAGAGTGGATCGTGATGTGGGGGGGAGCACAGACCACTCACCGTGCTGTGGGGTCAGTGCTCTGACAGAGGGTGGTGGCAGCGGCATGGGGCAGGGACAGAGGGGGAGTCCCCGAGAGTGGGCGCTGAACGTGGTTTGGGGTAAGCCCAACTTACGCGGTTGTTTCCAGTCTGGTCCTTATAGTAAACCCAGTTCAGGCTCTCATCAGTTCTGTACTGCACACTGTACTTGGTCATCCACTCATCGATGTCACAGCGCCCCTGGGTGAGGATCCCCGAAATCACCTTCACCTCCTTCAGATCTATCTGTAACCACTGGCTGCTGTCCTGGAACTTGGACAGCCAAGCGCACCTGCCGGGGACACAGACAATCACCACGAGCCTTTCCCTGGGAGCACCCCACAACGCTGGGAGGCGCTGTCTTTTGAGGGGAGGTCAGAGCCTGAAGAGCCTCCACAAAGCCCAGGCGATCTGGGCTGCAATCTGTTAAGCACCCAGAACCTTATCTCCAAGAAGGAGCCGGCTTGTTACACCGGTATCGTCCTCCCTCCCGGCCCCTCTGCTGCCCAGAGAAAAGTTACCGGATTCGACTCATGTGTTCGAGAGCGTGCAGCCCCGTCCGCTCTGCTGTGTGGTGGCGCGTGTCTTCTTCAAAGCCTGAGGATCCGCGAGGAGGTGCACCTGCTGGGCCCCTCCCCTTTCCATCCAGCTCTGTCGGTGCTTTTCTCCATGAGTCTTTTTTCCCTGGAATTTCACCCTCCTCGCACATACCTGTGTCTGCTGGGGCGCCGTCCCCCGTGGCTTGCAGGGAGTGTCTGCCATGAGCAGACGGAACCAAGTGGCTCTGGAAGGGCTTCTGACAGTTTGAAAGCCAACCAGGCATTGAACGAATTGATTTTTTTTTTTCCTTTTAGCTATGTCCCTCACAAATTGTGGAAAATTATAAACTTGCCCTGGGGTGTTTTCGTTTTTTGTGCTTTTGTTTGTTTGGAGGTTTATTTTTGCATATTAAGTAGCTTCCTGGAACCCATTCTTTGGCTGCCTTCTTTTTTAGTTCCAGACGTGCTTCTTGGATGGCTCCTGACTTTTTACTTCCATTCCAGACCTTTCTAGATTCCAAATCCTGAGAATCAGCTGCTGGCTAGCCAACTTCTCCTGGATGCCTTACAGCTTCTCAAAGGAAACATGTCCAAAAGCGAGCTCCTTATTATCCCCATCCAACTCTCCTTCCAGTTGCCATCCCTTCAAGTGCTGCCCCAGCCTCCCTGGTGTTCATGCCAGCTCTCTGAGCACCAGCCACCTGAGGGCTTTCTCTCTTTCACCTCAAACAGCCAATTCGTTTATTGCTCCATCCCCAGTGTTTTTCAAATTCACTCACTTGTCTCCATTTCACTGTCACTGCCCCAGCCCACATCCCCATCAACTCTTGCCTGGAGTGCTCCCTTCGCTTGACTAGTTTCCCTGGATTTTGCCTGCCCCGCTAAACAGCGATCCCCACAGGAGTCACAATTTTTTTCTTAAAACACAAAACCGATTGTGACACTTCCCAACTTTAAATCTTCATCTGGAAGAGTCTGACAATTGTTTCCCAATATCCTCTTCTGGTCTTCCTTTAGTAATTTATTTTGGGCAGATAAATGGCCACCCAGGTCAGATCATATTTCCTAACTCCCTTGCAGCTAAGTGGACCGCCGGCAAGGCCCGGCTTAACAGTCTTGTTAAGACCAAATTCTAGTGATCGGGATGTGGGCAGAAGTGGCTGATAGGATTTTGTTGGTATCTTAAAGGGGAAGTGTGCACTCTGCTCTTCCTTTCTCCTGACTGACTAGAACACGGATATGATGGTGGAAGCTAGTGCAGCCATCTTGGGTCCCCATATGGATGCTTCGTATTAAGGATGACAGAACAACAAGGTAGGAAGAGTCTGGGCCCCTGATAACACCCAGCTGCCAAAACAACCCTAGACTGCCTAATAAAACTTGGACGAGCCAGAAATATACTTCTACGTTGCTTAAACCCATACTTTGGAGCTCTTAGTGATAGCAGCACAGACCTGTATTCTAACTAATGCACTTCCAGTTTCCTCCCAATGTACCCAAACTAAGGAGCACAATCCTTAATACGACTTACAAGGCCCTGCATGACCTGACTTCTGCCTACCTCGCCAGCCTTAGCTCACTGGAGCTCTAACCTTGATGGCCTGCTCTCCTGGTTCCTATCCATGCTCTTGAGGAAACGTCCTTAGAAAGCCTTCCCTGGTGCTTCAAATGCACCCAGTCTCTTCTTTCTCTGTCTCCTCCAAAGCACTTGTCATACATACCAAATGATGGGTTGTGTGATTACAGCTTATACTGTTTCCCCCTCTAAACTGTGCTGCATGAAGGCCAACGTCTCATCCTCCTTGCTCGCTGCTGTACCCACAGTCCTTGGCAGGTGGAAGGCACTCAGGCAATATATATTCTATAAGTAAATCCATTCTGTGTTGTCCATTTGTTAAAGAAACCTGATTTTTCAAATCACATGGGAAAAAAAGTCACCTGAACTGCCTGCTCTACTTACCCGAAGCCTTGACTGTTAAGCCTGGCCTTGCTGGCGGTCCACGAGGAATACCAGCCCACGTACTGCCTAACGTTGGAACAGGTAATCTGGTCGGGTGTAACCTCTCCTGATTCGAAACCCAGGGGCTTATGATATGGGCATTCTGTGAAAGGAAAGATAATGCACATTAAAACCCACAAACAGGGCCTCCCTGGTGGCGCAAGGGGCTAAAACGCAACCTATGAAGCTGTCCACAGCCCTGCAGCATGAGTTCAATCCCCAGCTGGCCAGGGAGGAAACCATATGGCACAGCAAACCTCTCCTGACTCGCCCGCTGCTCCCCTCAGCAGTGTATTTAAGTCAGTCCTCCTGTTCTGTCCCCCACTCTGTCTCTGGTGAGTCCTTTCACCCCCCATATCTCTGGCCTGTACCCCAGTTCTTGTATGCATAAATAAATAAAGCTTTAAAAAAAAAACAAAACTTAGGCGTTAAAAAAAAAAAAAAAAAACCCACGAACACAAGCTGACCGAAAGGATGAGCCAAAATAAGCCATTTCATGTGCGCCTTGGAAGGTGGAGAATGTTTTACTTGTCAGTTTGGCACACAATGGGCAGAACTGGGTCTTCAGCCTGTTTGCTGCTCATTCAAGAAAAGAGTGAAAATAAAGGGAAGAGATTGCCATAGAGACTCACAGCCTTTGTGAAAGCAGAGGGAAGCGATTCTATGGCAACCTTATGGGGGAGGGCTAGGGCCTCCTCCACAGATGTAGAGACCTAAAAATCCAGAGGTTTTCAGTGCAATCTCACACCTCAGTGCATGTTCTTTACTGTCCTCATTAACCGAGGTTTAGCCACCCTGAGTGATGTCATCAGGGCCCCTGATTGTCCTCTGGCAGCCCATGATGCCAATTATAGGAACAAAACAATGGTGAGAGGCAAGAATGGCAATTACATATTGAGACTGACTTCCCACTTGTAAATTGCAGTTTTCTCACAAGTCTAATTAAAAAAAAAAAAAATGTGCCTGAGTGACTGCTGAATAAGGAACAATGGAAAGGACCGGCTTTTTCCAAAAAAGAAGGTTGCAAGCTGGTTCTCATATGTTAATTGTCTGCTGTCTCTCATGTATTTCCTCTCACATTAGACATGGTGTTGGGTCACCTGGTCCAAGACTGCCAAATGCCAACCCAGTATCGATTCTCCCCTTCTTTTTGACTAAAGAACTCTAATTTTGTTGAGGCCAATCGTGTGGCCAGCTTAAAAAGAAAAACGAAACAATCTTCTCAGTTTCTCTTGCAGTTAGAAATGAACATAGGACAAAATTTCTGACCACTGAGATATAAAAGGATGTCTCCTGGAATTCTGACCAAGTTTGTTTGCCCCCTCTTTCTTACTGATGTCAGGAAGGAAGACCTGATGGCTGGTGCAATGGTAGCTATTTTGCACCATATGGGTAAGGCCAAGAAAGCTACAGAAGCCTCAGCCCTGATATCCTTACACAATTCCCTGTCCCTGGTCTATTTCCCATGTGAGTCCAAATAAAACTCCTAATTCAATGAGCCACTATTTAGAGGGTCTTGTATTTATAACTAAAAGCAGTTGCTAGCTGAATCTCTGTAGAAAACAACTGATAAACTTATGCAAATACAGTGTCCAACTTCTCCAATTGTGAATGATAAACTTCAAGTATGATAAATCATATTATCTTTTTGTTTTTTTTCCTGTGTGTAAAGTTGAGTTCAGATGGAAGAACCTAACTCCTTTACTTGGGGCACTGTCATCTAAAACAGTAAAATGAGTGTTGAGATCTTTCTAGAGACTGAAGAAGCCAGTAAAACTGAACGAAGCACACAGGACTTGAGTGTCATCCTGCGGTTCTAGAATGCCTGTAGGGACAGTTGTGCCCTGTTCCCAGAGGCAGAAGAGGACAGCTTCAGGTCACCGGTCAAGGGGACTGGGCTCATTCTGCCCAATGTACCAGAGGAATCAGTTCAACTTCCCCCAGTAGTGGCAGCTCATTGGGGCTGGAGGTGAGTGCAATGTATTTGTAGTTTATCCAGTAACCTAGGCAATAGGGGCCTTTAAAGTCAGGTCAGTTCCTGGAGCGCTTCAGGGACTACTCCCTCCCTCGTGGGGTGGGGTGGGGTGGGGTGGGGGGTGGGAGGTGGAGGGACTGGCTAAGAATGAGGTTTTTAGGATTCTACCCCCCAAACAGCTGGGTTCTGAACAAGAACACTTTCAGTGCGCTTTGCTGGGGAAGGTATTTTGTCGGTGGGAGGGTTGGGGGTGGGGGAGCTTTCCCCCATGGCCTTAGGCACTCTCCTACCTCCTCAACTCCCCTCCAGAAAGGCAAGCCCGGCCTGGCAAAGGGACAGGCTGCAGTGTCAGCAGAGAGCTGGATTTCAACTGGGCCCTTGGTGTTCACTTTTAAATTCTAACCCTCCAGCCCCCCACTTCCCTTTTCTTGCTCCAGGGCCCTAGCTTGGAGAAGGGGGCAGGAGGGGAGAGAGCTTCTGTAGCCATCTCTCCTCATGGCTTTTATTCTTGACATTTTGCTCTTTCTCCTTGTCTCTCTTTTGCCAGTTCTTCCCAATTAGCCAGGCTAACCCTTAAGAGTGGGATGGACCTGCCACGACCTGGCGGGTGGCAATAACCTGAGAGGCCTGCAACTGCTTGTCCAGAAGTGGGTCCAGCTCACACTCCCCAGGGGAGGCCATGAGCAAACCGTTCCCATGACTTCAGCCGTCATCTGGGAGTCTATGGCTGACTCCCAGGCCCCAAACCTCATCCTCATCCCACTGCACCCTGAATATTTTCCAGGCAAACAGTTCTATCGAGGTGACCCAAAGAGGTTTCTCACCCCATAGGTCCAAAACCCAGGCCTTCAACATCCAAGCCCCAAGCCTGCCCCAGCCAGGCACTGGCACTTATAGCTACTCGGCTAACTCAGAAACCTGGTGCTTTGACCCAGGGAAGATGTGAATATTTTACGCACATATATTAGACTTGAATATGTGTGACAATACACTAGAGTACAGAATAATATTCAAACAAGAATAGAGTATAAACTTGAATATAATATAGAATGCAAAATCTAGTAAAAAATAAAGCATTAGTAAATCATTGGATTTCTGATACTGTTAGGGGGAAAAGGCTGTCCTAAAGCTAATTCCATACAGGCTTTGTGGACTCCACCCCCACCCCAGGCCCAAGCCAAAGACACTGGGAACTCCAAATCCCATCCCCACCCAAGGGAAGGTGGCTGGGACCTGAGGGTGGGGTGAAGCTGCCAGGTTGGTATAAAGCCAGACACGTGGGCTTTGGAGGGGGTCCCCCATTTTGGCTCTCCGCCAGCTACCAGCGTCCGGCCAGCTCTGGGAGTGCCTTTGGGTTTCCAGGTCAGCGGATCAGGTAGGACGCATTAAAGACTTTATTTCCCTATTTTCTCCCTGAGTTGTACATTTTCCTTCTTTCCTTTTCCCTTGTAAATAAACCTTTTATGAACCTTTTGTGTGTGCCTGCAGTGGAGTATTCATAAGTCCCTTTTAAGCATGCGGGTGAGGACCCACAGCCAGGCACCCTGTTTTATATCGGAACAATATGTTACGGAACAATACGTTCCCTACCCTATATCCCCTTCTCAGAGTGGTGAAGTAATCTTGGTTCAATTGTGAAAAAAAGACAGATCTTTTAGTATTTTTAACAGCGTTAGGCCAAAGATCAGGGAGCCATAATGCATCTGGTCCCCTCCTGCTAGTCGGGGGTCCTTGGCAGTAAAGATCAGTGTGAGCCTGGGAGCGAGTCCTGGCAGCTCGGAGAGACCCTCTTGTCCTGCGCATCAGGCTCTCTCTCTTTCTCTCTTAAGGTAGGCTCTGCTGGCAACGCTGAATCTCAGGTTCCAGAGAGACCAAGCAGCATCCTTGCTGTTCAGATGAAGATCTGAGGCACGATGGACAAGGGCTTCTGGAAGATTGTGCCTAGTCCTGCTGCCCTGAATCATTTCTTTCATGGAAAAATCAATCAACACTAATGAGTCAACCATTTAACACTAAGGTTGTGATTTTTTTCCTTCCTGGAAACACTTGTGTTAAAACAGCAACCATGAAAGCAAACACCAGTGGGGGACAGCAGCTGAAGGTAAGGAATTTTTGATTTCAGAATTTCAAGTTGATGGCAACTGCGTGGGGCACAGAGCTTGAGGGACCCTCAAGGACTCCTCGGCTTCACCATCCATCGGCCAGGGAAGCCAATCTGCATACGGAATCTCTTTATTTCTCAGAAAGAGCATCTTTTGGAACGGAAGGCCAGCAGGCCTCCTGCAGGGAGGAGACCCCCTTTCCTAGGGAACTGTAAACTCCTCTAGGGTGGAGAGGATGCCTTTGCTTTGTTTGTCTCCCCATTAGTGCCTGGCACATAACCGCCTGTGATGAAAGTGGGGGCGAAATGAATGCTAGATGGATTGTCAAGAAGGCTGCTGCAGTACTGACCGGGACAGCGTGCCAGCACCAAAGGCGGCAGGAGCCAATGCCATGGAGCGCGGTGGCACTTCCTGTGGGTGAAGTCCAGCCAGCCCTGACTGCTTCCTCACCACCGCAGCCACTGCTCCCTTCCAGAAGGCTCAGTTCAGAAAGGGTTTCCTACCCCTTCGGTAAATGAGAAAACAGAGGCTCCCTCTGTTCCCGGAAATTTGCTATTTTAATGCAAATTCAAAGAAATAATGAAGAGAAGTTCTGGTGCAGACTTGCAAACCTGGCTCTCCTGGAGCTATTGTTAGGAGATTGTGTAAAATGAATGACTTCGCTGGGCGCCATCAGCACCCTGGGGGTGGGGGGTGGGGTGGCACAGAGGTTTCATGCAAATCGCCTCTGAGCCCTGGAGAGGACTGAGCTTTGCAAATATTTGCTGGGCCGTCCCACGCTCTGAAAGTCAGAGTGTGAGCTCTAAGAGGCAGGAAGAAAAGGATGCGACTGTTTGCCTGGTACAATCCAAGAAGCTTTATTGCCTCATCCGATTTACTCCACATAATAGCTCCTTAGAGCAGGGGCGGGCATGCTGTGGGCCTTGGGCAAACTGTGCGTCCGCCACCTGCTTTGATGAGACAGTCCGGGTGGCAGCCAGCCATGCCATCGCACGGACATACGACATGTGGCTGCCTTTACACTACAGCTGTGGGATGGGAGGGTTGAGGCCTTGGGGCCTGCAGGGCGGCACTTATTTACTGTATTCATCACTGAAGGCTGCGTCATGCTGCAGAACAGCTAGGCCTTAACATTAAAGAGACTTAACACAACAAAAGTTCACTTTTACTCAAGTGACTTGTCCATTTTGGGTCTGCGGGCAGGGGGCTTTCTGCGCCATTTAATCAGCCCAGGCCCCAGGCTGAAGGAGAGTCACTTTGTCAAGGAGGGAGAGCAGAGTCCTGGGCCTGGCCCTGGCCCTGGCGCCACGCGGGCTGGAGTGTGGGGCAGTGTGCAGTGGCCGGTGCACCATCGACAGCCAGGCACTGCAGTGCTCCCTCCATCCCCTCCCTGAGACAGAAAAAGGATGCAGTTGCCATCCCAGAGTTAAAAACTGATGCAGCCAGGATTCCAACTCTGGAAAAAAAAAAAAAAACACAAACCCAAAAAACACCTGTACTCCTCTCAGGACTCCCTGCCTCCTACCACAGATTTATTTTCAATAAATCTCATGAATGTCTTTCACTGGAAGCAGGGCCCATCTTCCCATCTCACCCCAGCAAAGTCCAGAGCCGTGAAGCTGTCGCTGAGCAGTGACATCGGTGCAGTGAGACAAGAGGCTCAGACGCCAAGTGGCGCACCCCCAGAGTAAAGGCTTCCTTCAAGGGCTGTGATTTGGTCAGGTCGGAAGGAAGAGAAATAGGACACCCCAAGGATCTGGTGCTCCAGGGAGAAGGGACACTCACCCGGTATGCAGCTTAAGGTGGTGGTGCCAGCAGACCACAAGGTGCTGGCACTGCCTGGGCAGTCACACTTGCATGCTTTGTGGTACCACAGATCTTCGCCCTCATCCTGCAGGGAGCCAGAGGGGAAGGCATCAGAAAAGTCTAGTTAAAGTCAACTGTGGTCAACTATGGCCAACATCACAGGGAAAACTGGTGCTCGAGGACCTTGCTCATTCGTGACTTGTCTCTGGCTGCAGCAGAACTGAATTATCAACCTGGCCTTGGCACAAAGTGGGCCCTTGTCTTTCTTTTTTTTTTTTTTTTTTAATGCATACAAGAGCTGGGGTGTAGGCCAGAATTGTGGGTGGGGGGAGTGAAAGGATTCACCAGAGACACAGTGGGGAGCAGAACAGGAGGATTTACTGAAATACACTGCTGAGGTGAGGGGAGCAGTGGGTGAGCCAGGAGAGGTCTGTTGCACCCTGTGGGTAGCTCCCTGGCCAGGGATCGAACTCACGCTGCAGTGGCTGCAGATAGCTTCATAGGTTGCGTCTTAACACTTGCGCCACCAGGGAGGCCCCTCAATCTGCCTATTCTGTCCCCCACTCTGTCTCTGGTGATCCTCTTACCCCCCACACCTCAGGCCTGTACCCCAGCTCTTGTATGCATAAATACATAAATCTTTAGAAAAAAAATACATTTTTTAAATATGTGATAATCCTGCACAGGCATACCTCGTTTTATTGTGCTTCACTTTATTAGGCTTTGCAGATGTGTTTTTCACAGGACTCTCCACCAACAAAAAGATTAAGACTCACTGAAGGGGGCCTCCCCGGTGGCGCAGCGGTTGAGCGCTGGGTTGTGGGGCTGCCCGCAGCCTCTGCAGTGCCGGTTCGATCCCCGGCTGCTCCCCGGCCACCGGAGGAGGGTCCCACATGGCGCGCAGACCTCTCCTGCCACCCGCTGCTCCCCTCAGCAGTGTGCTTCGGTCCCTCTGCCTGCTCTGCTCCCCGCTCTGGCTCTGGTGAACTCTCACCCTCCGGCACTTCTGACTGTACCCAGTGCTTGTATAAATAAATAAAAATAAATCTTAAAAAAAAAAAAAAAGACTCACTGAAGGGCACAGATGATGATTCTGATTTTTTTTTTTAGTAATACAGTATTTTTTTTTAAAGATTTATTTATTTATACAAGAACCAGGGTACAGGCCAGATGTGCGGGAGGGTGAGAGGATTCACCAGAGACAGAGCGAGGAACAGAGCAGACAGACTGACGAAATACACTGCTGAGGGGAGCAGTGGGTGAGACAGGAGAGGTCTGCTGTGCCATGTGGGTTTCTCCCCGGCTGGCCGGGATCGAACCCATGCTGCAGAGGCTGCGGACACTTCACAGTGCGGTGCTTAACTGCCTCCACCACCAGGGAGGCCCAGTAATACAGTATTTTAAATTAAAGTCTGTACATGGGTTTCTTAGACACAATATAATTGCACACTAATACACTATGATATAGTGTAAGCATAAGTTTTCTGTGCACTGGAAAACAAAAAAAATCATATGATTTATTTATTGTGATATTCCCTTTATTGTGATACTTGCTTCACTGGGGATAGTCTGGAAACCACATCCCTAATATCTCCAAGGTGTGTCTGTACATTATTTTTGATTAAGATAATCTTCAAAAACATCATCCATGTCAATGCCAGCCTTCTCGGTGTAACATACCTCAGTGGACGATAATCCCAGAGTGGCTGAACAGAAGGACAGAGAAGAGAGAAATTAAGTTTAAAAAAGAAAGAGAAATTCAACAAAATGACTCATAAAAGTTAACAAAGCTCCTTCTGGAAGAGGTAAAGGTAAGTAGATATCCACCAGGATAACACCTGCAGATGCGGAGAAACTCGAAATAATAAGGAGAAACAGAAAGATAAGGAGAATTATTATCTTTGTTCATGATAGAATTTTGGAAATTACATTATTATAACAAAGGGGAAGGAAAAGCACCTATATTTCTTATCACCCAGGCAACACTTAACAATATTTTCAGTTTTTTTACCTTCCTTTAAAAACATATTTGAGAACCTACTATCTAAATAAGGTTCTAAGTTTATGACTTCCTTTTCCACTTAACATTAATAGTGTGAGCTTTTTACTTATTAACTCTCCATCATCATCATCATCATCACCATCATCCGGATATCCCCCCTTATATCTGCCAAATGAGCTACTCAGGAGTTGAGCCTCTGACCCCCTCCTTTAGTACATGTAGGTTATTATTTATTTTTTTTTTTATTTTTTGGTGGGACCCTCGCCGGTGGCCGGGGAACGAACCGGCGCTGCAGAGGCTGCGGGCAGCCTCACAGCCCAGCGCTCAACCGCTGCGCCACCAGGGGAGGCCCACATTTAGGTTATTTTGGATGGTAGTTTGGAAAATGTTTTAGTTTTGTTCACAATAGATAGGAGATATAGTTATAAATAGCATGTAAATAACGTGAGAAATTTAAAAGTGTGCAAAATTTAACACAAAACTTACGTATAAACTATGTTTAAAAAAATTTTTTTAAGATTTATTTATTTTTATACAAGAGCTGGGGTACAGCCCAGCGGTGCATGGCGGGGGGGGGGTGAGAGGATTCACCAGAGACAGAGTGGGGAGCAGGCAGACAACGGAAATACACTGCTGAGGGGAGAAGCAGGTAACACAGGAGAGGTCTGCCATGCCATGTGGGAATCTCCCTGGCGGGCTGGGAATTGAACCCGTGCTGCAGAGGCTGCGGACAGCTTCACAGCGCTGCGCTCAACCCGCTGTGCCACCGGGGAGGCCCAGAAACTATCTTTATAGAAGTACGAATAAAGAGAATGAACACACAATTTAATAGGAAAAGAATTTGTGTATATTAATCTAAACTGATTAGATTGTTCTGCCCAGTGCAGCAGCCCCTAGTCCCATGAGGCTATTTGAATTCCCATTAGTTAAAATTAATAGAATTAAAATTTCATTCCTCAGTTGCACCATCCACGCTTCAAGTGCTTAATAGCCCCATGTGGCTGGTGGCTCCTGTACTGGACCACACAGAAGCTTCCACCAGAGATCACTGGTTCAAAGCCCCATTTTCAACAAAACAAACACCTTCATTTCATTTCTGAGTATGAGAGCAACACATTCCTATTGTAAAAATCTCAAACAAAACCTAAGTGGAGAAAGTAGGAAATCAAAATCCTTCCTGAACCACTTTCCTATCTAAAAATTGAAACTGACAAGAAAAGCTTTCAGATTGTTTTAGAGAGTCGGGATGGTCCCATCTTTTTCATCATAATTATAAACCCTATCTATTTCAAATTGGGCCTTCATTTTAAAAACAAATAGGGAGTCGTTCTGTCAACCACTGATGTGTGCCCACTGTGAGCCTGGCACTTCAGCGGAGCGCAGGCCTTCTGAGATGGATGCCTTGCACTCTGCTTATAAGGGACCCAAGGGCCCAGGAGAAGACAGACCACTGGACGATGCACATGGTGAGTATTCCCTGGGGTATGTGTAGGCTGTGCTCAGAATCTGGGGTGTTCTCTTTTAGCTGGGGCAGATTCAGTGCCACCCCATGCCCCTCACCACCAGCAGTGGTCACCAAAGTGCTGTCTCCCCTGCATCCTTGTCCACTGATTATTCATTCCTAGATGCTCCTTGTTTACTTGCTATGGGCGAACTGACTCTTGTGTAGCAAGGTTGGGATGCACCATCCTGATAGGAGACTACGTTAGTATAATGTCTGTGCCAGGACCCCACACAGACAGGGGTGGAGCAAGTATTTGGGGGATGGATTGAATGGAGATGTTCCCTTTATGAGGTCTGTGGGACAACCAGGTGTTGAGGTGGAGTGCATAGGTGGCTGGAATCTTCTAGAACTCAAGAGAAAGCCCAGGTAGCCTGGGTGGTACACTGCCGTCCTTGCAGCTAACACATATGTGACCCCATGGGCTCAGTCCCGCAGCTATTCCCAAGAACTGCAAAGTGACGAGAAATTATCATCTTTCTTATTTGGGGGGTGGGGGGGGCTCAATCCAGGAAGCACTGGGCTCCACTCCCATCTTTAAGAGAAACTGGGGAAGGCTGAAATGCAGAAAGACCTGGTCTGTTGGGCAAATATCAAGTGTGCCAGACTCTTTTGGGGGGGACCAGAGGTAAGGGATGTCAGTCTCTGACAGCGTAACCTGAATAACCGAAGCGTATGTCCCCGGCACGGTGCTGCCGTCCAAGAGGGTCTACGTAGCTGCAACTGAGCAAAGCCAGGGTTCAAATGAGGCTCGGGACCCCTCTGGTTGCTTTTGTATTGCCCAGATCCGAGAGTGGGCCCTGGACTGGTTCTGCATTTGGCAGAAACAACACTGAAGGCAAAAAAGGAAAAGGAGGCAGGTTCAGCTGCTGCCTGCCAGCGGGGAGGAGACCTACGAGGAAGCGCTGGTCTCAGATCCCCCGACTGCGTTCAATCCGGTGTTGAACAGATTTCTGGTGTTTTTTTCCCTCCTCGGCTCCCTTCCCCAGAAAGTGTTTGTCGGCAGCCTGGGGTTCTGGGGCACCAGATCCTTATGGAAACGAGCAGAAAGACTGAGAACAACAAGCATTTTACAGAAAAAGCTGTCACCAAGGGAGCAGCAACAAGGCTGCGCTAGTCCCCCCCAACGATTTAATCACCCAAAAGCTGGCGGACAAAAGCAAAAGCATGTTCGACTACAACATCTCATAATACCAGAAAATAACGTGGTTGGAGGGAGCAAAAGAAAACAGGTCCACTTTTAAAGAGAACAGTGTAAAAAGTTTCAATTCTGTGGCTGCAGATTTTTCTCCCTACTGGGATTGTTTTCATGCTTCCTCCACCAGCTGGGGGTTCCCACCTACAGCCTGAGGTGTCTACTATCACCCACCCAATCTAGACTTAGGCAATGTGGAGTCGTTCTGCCCTTTGACCCAAAGGTGCCAGTCTCTGGGGAAACCCTTTTTATCACTGCAAGAAAATTCAAGGCATGCTTATTTCTCAAAATGCAAGCCGAAGAGTGAAGTGCATCAGACACACCGAGGAAAGATTATTTTAGTCTCTTTGACTGTATGTGACCAAATACAGAGCTTTCCTTCCCATGGAAACAGATGAAGCCGAGGAGAAAAAGCATAAAATTATGAATGATAAAAACCTCTTGGTAACCAGCTTCCAATCTACTTGAGAAACAAGAATAACATGCAGCAGAAAAACGGCAGGCCGGGATAATGTCCTTCTCTTGAAGAAGAGAGAAGGGAATTGCTTCTGGTGTGAAAGTGTTACTATTTTCGGTGACAGGCATATCCATGGGTAATTCTGTTAGCGGTACATGCTTCAGCACAGATGAACCTCAAAAACATATGCTAAGTGAAAGACAAAAGACCGTATGTTGTGTGATTCCATTTAGGCGAAATGTCCAGAAGAGGCAGATTTATTCAGACAGAAAGTAGACAGGTGGCTGCCGGAGACTGGGGGAGAGAGAAATGGGGAGTGAGTGCTTCATGTCTGTGAGGTTTTGGGGGGTGATGAAAATGTTCTGAAATGAAATTGTGTGCTCCGCAAGTCTGTAAACATACAAAAAATGAATTACACGTTTTAGACGGGTGAATTTAATGGTATGTAAATCACATCTCAATAAAGCTGCTGCAGAAAAAAATCGCTGTCCTTGATGGTTGACATATCGGCAGAGAGAACACACTCACCTATAATATGAGGGTGAGGGATCTTTTAAAATATATGTATAATAACCCTGACCATGTAATGGACTGATGCAATTTAATAAGATAAATGTTCTTGAAATCATCACTGGCATTGAATCCCACATTCCGACATAAGATAAATAGAAGCCTGCCTGGTTACAGGACATCAGCAGTGCTCTATTGTGATGATTTGTGCATTCCCAAACGAACTTTCATCCAGCGCATTAGAGAAGGCAATCCATTTACCTTATTTCACTGTAATGAGGAGCCACCACCACCAGGGAACAAAACAACAAAGTAAATTAGACAAAGAACCTTTGTTGTCAGGTTCCCACTTGGGCTGTGAATGCATCTTTTTTTTCCCCGTGGGGGTTATTTCTCCATCTGGACTGTGAACTGACTGAGTGCAGCGATCGTGTCCTGTCTTTGTGTTTGTGTCTCCTGGAGCGTGGCTCTAGCGCCAGGTAGAGCCCTGGCCACTTGCAGCTGGCTACTTTCCTGCCACAGGAGGGTGCAGGGCCCGAGTTAGGTGAGTAAGAGAATTTAAGATTCCCAAGCCTACACCTTGGCTACATTCCATTCTACCTGGGCAGATGGGATTCTCTGGTCTTTGTGGACATTTCTGGTGCTTCATAGCCATGCACAAAGATTGGTAAGCTATAGAACAGGAAAGAGTCCCATGCTCCCTGCCTCCTATAGTGTGTCTTTGATTACATGTATCCCCTGATGGGTCAGGTCTAGTTTAAAAATGTGTTGGTAAACTTTTATGGTGGGGGGGGGGGGCACAGAGAAGGGTTGTGACTCAGCGCTGTGAAGGCTGCAAGGATCTGCCCTGCATGTCAAGTTGTTACACATTTGACCCATTGCAGCAGGTACTCAGGGATGGGTTCTGGAACAAACCGACAAGTGAATGAATGGATGGATGGATGGATGGATGGATGAATGAATCTCAACGCTGATTATCAAGAAGAAAGAGCTGAGTCATAGAGGAGATCTCATTCATATATGAGAATCAAGGTATCCAGATTTAAGTTTAAAGACTCTGTTTAGATTTTCTTGCTGAAGAAAGTACAAAGAGTAAAGGGAAAACAACAAACCCCCCAAGCATCTTAAAGTATTGAGAGTTTCTGGGGCAAGTTGCTGATTCTTATTTGCAAAGGGGAAGAGAGAGTCTAAATGATTCCTACTTAGAAATATATTTGTGTTTGCAAAATGACCTTGGGATTATATTTTTACAGGCCTTTCCAAATACTGAGAAATGTGACTAGATAATCAAAGTCAGGAGATTGTGGACTCACGGAAGTGATACTCTATCAATGAAATACAATGAGAGGGTAGAGAGAATGTCTGCTAGGCCACTTGCAGAGCTGAGAGGCCTCTTCCTTCTCGACTCCCTTATTTACTTCCTGTAACGCATATAAACATACGGTGACTACAACAAAGACATCCAGCCAATTTCTTTCTTTCTTTCTTTTTTTTTTTTTTTTGTTTATACATGCACTGGGTACAGTCAGAAGCGCGGGAGGGTGAGAGAATTCACCAGAGCCAGAGCGGGGAGCAGAGCAGGCAGAAGGACCGAAGTACACTGCTGAGGGGAGCAGCGGGCGGCAGGAGAGGTCTGCGCGCCATGTGGGACCCTCCTCAGGTGGCCGGGGAGCAGCCGGGGATTGAACTGGCGCTGCAGAGGCTGCGGGCAGCTTCGCAACCCAGCGCTCAACCGCTGCGCCATCTGGGAGGCCCCAGCCAATTTATTTCTAATGTCCAGAATGAACCTAAAAAGGGATTCTTAGTTATGGGTCATATCATTGAGAGATGAAAGAGGAATGAAGGACAATTATTTCAAAGATTGAGAGAGAATTTGAGAGTTGCATTGGATGACATTTTAGAGATTTGCCTTTAAGTTTTCTATAGTTAAGCATATCATTCCCGCCAGGGCCATACCCAGAAATTTTAAAATGACTAAAGTGTATTGAGTCTTCAGGGGTTTCTTACTTCTCAGTTGGATTATGCTTTCTATTAGAGTTCAGTGGTACTCGTTTGTTATGTTAATCCATATTTAAACTAGGGTAACCCCACATCCAGATTTGCCTGGGCAGTCCTGGTTTAAACACCTGTTATCCCAGGAGAATTATTAATAGCATCCTTTTCCCCTCCCAATAGTGTCCTGACTTGGAAGATTCAATTCTACAATCACTCTAACTTTGATTTCTAAAAATGTTCAAGAAATGCCACACTTATTCACTGCTGTAATTTATAGCTATTTATATAATTCCCAAGACCCTTCTTTCCTTCTATCCTATTTTAAGCATTCATAGTACTTTAGGAGGCTCCTTGCAGACCCAGAAAGCCAATGACAACACAAAGAGACAATATCCACACAGACAGCTGTTGTTCATTAATGACATCCATGCATTAATTAACATGCCTTGCTAATTGATAGTATTTTAATTATTTGGGTTGCATTTATTATTAATTTGGATTGCAATATTATCAATTCAATTGTGTTATTAAGTATTTAATGAATGCTAATGGTTGGGCAGCACATACCTTCATAGCCAAACAGCAGTAAAACCAGGAGGCCTTCTATCTTGGGTGGCATTCTCCCTTTGTCCTTGGCCTTAGAGAAGTGAAGAGCTTCCCCAGGAGCAGAAGCTTAACTTGAGCACTGGCCTCATTAAGCATCTTATTCTTAGGGCTTTGGCTGAGCCCCACCAAGTTACCCCACATATTTAGCTGCCTCAATAAGGAAGTCTCAGAGAAGAAGCTACTGTCAACTGAGATCGATTTACCAAAGAAAGATAAGGCTTTATTCTGTCTTTAAATGTAAGTGAAGCAGTGCAGGGAAATAGAAATTAAAATTAGAAGGACCAAATCCTAATCCTTTCTCTGCCATTGTTTTCTAGGGGGTGACCTTGAACAATTTCCTGCCAAATAAGCGCTAACATTGTGGAATTCTATGAAATGACATGGATTCCCATCTTAGAAAGCAACATGACATCATGGTCATACCTATTCATTCAGTAAAATACTAAGTCTGGGTGGGAGGAACAGTGCACACAAAGATGTATATTGTCATGTCACTTATAATAACAAAAAATTTGAAACAATCTACATAGTCAAGCTTAGGGGGTTCAATGCAGCAAGTAGTATTAAAAGCACAGATTCTCAAACCAGATTGGGTGCAAATCCCAGTTACATGATCCTGGGCAAGTGACTTAGGGTGTCTGGGTCTCAATTTTCTCATCTATAAGATGGTGATAATAATGTCTATTTCATAGTTATTTCCAGGCTTAAATATACATAGAATATTATAAATAAATAAAATAATTAGGACAATGATTGACATCATTAGCTATTATTAATATACAGCCATTAAGACAAGTTGATGTGCGGAGGGGAGTTGTTTACTGAGTATAGAGCTTTGGTTTTGCAAGATGAAAAAGTACTGGAGATCTCTTTCACAGCAACGTGAATATGCTTAACATCACTGAACTGTAGTGTTAAAAAACAGTTAAGATGGTTTTTAAAAAAAGATCAAGTTAATGAAGTAATTGTAGTAACAGGGACAGTCATGTGTTATATTTAAGTTAGTTAAGGGTGCAAATGTATAACTATGAGCAGAATGGTGTGGGAAAATGCAGAGAAAAATACTGAATTTCCCCTTTCCTTTTTAGTTTTTGGCCACCAGTATCCTGCTTCAGCCCTCAGGTCTCCAAAAAGTGAGAGTAGTGCTTAGTCTTTGTTTTTCAGGCAGCCATTCTAGAGGCAGGGCCATGCCAAGCTGCTACAGAGCCCTGGTAACCTCCTCTACCGGCTGTGTGTTTATCATATCATTTCTGCTTTTACCATATGTGGTTATATTAGGTTTTCTATCCGGCCCCTGTGTTTTGTATTTTAGGGTTTAATGAAAAATTAAGCCACTAATAAGAAACCTTTAACAATTCAATTGCAGTCCTACCAAACTTTAGCTGGAGGAGGTCGGGTTCGTTTCTGAGAGCACCAGTATGAGAGGAGAGGTAGGAGTTGGGGCCAGGTGGGGCCCAGTTGAATCCTTGCATTACAATTCTTGTCGGACTCTGGTGATTTCTCACGGCATTGCACCTGCGGGAAGGAGATGGTATCTGTCATATATTGATCTATTTTTTTTAAGGAGAAATAAAACCTGTCATTGCTTTTCACTGTGTACCCTGATGGTAAAGGGACAGGGGAAAATGAAAACACAACTTGCCAGCTATGGTTCCACTGGGGCTCGAACCCAGGACCTTCTGCGTGTAAAGCAGACGTGATAACCACTACACTATGGAACCCTCGCGCTGGGAGCTGCGTAGTGATTTTATTCAAAGTTCTCTGTCAGCAATAGCGTCTCTGAAGCCCCGCCCCCTCAGCGTAGCCCCACCCCCGCCGTGGCCGCCCCGCGCGCGGCGAGGCGCGGTGCTCGCGGGGAGTGAGGGGCGCCTGGCGTTGGGCGGCTTGCAGCCCCTGCTGACCTAACGCGTCGCTCCTGAGCCCAGTGGGGAGCCCGGCCCGGGTCACCCTCCTAGGGGAGGACGCCGCTCCTCTAATCACCGGTTCCCAAACTTTCCCTCAGTCGGCGCGTCGGTGAGGCTGACTGGCCGGCGGAAGCGGACCTTTGAACGGCCCCTGCTGGCAGCTTCCCTGCGCCTGGGAGGGAGACGCGCTTCCCCCGGTCACCCCCGTGCCCCCTTCGCCCGGCGCGCTGAGCCTGGTCGCCCCTAGTGACCTGCCGCCGCGGCCGCGGCTGGGAGCCTGGAGTCCCGAGCAGGGCGGGCAGG
The DNA here is from genome assembly GCF_964194135.1 of Talpa europaea. NCBI lineage: Eukaryota > Metazoa > Chordata > Mammalia > Eulipotyphla > Talpidae > Talpa > Talpa europaea. The sequence continues at coordinate 8,812,144 of NC_140081.1, forward strand.
AAGCGCCCTTCCGAGCAGGGAGGGAGGGCTTCAGGCCGCGAGGGGTCAGCGGGCCTGCTGCGGGGTCGTTGTCGTGTTGGCGTCTATTTCGCCACGGTTGCCACAAGGCCGGTGGTCAGTCGCCTCTTGCCGGAGAATGTGGCCCTGACTGCTCCCCTGGCGTTTTCCAGAGCATTCTTCCCCTCTTCCCCTCCCCAAGCCTGAGAGGGGCGAAAAGTGGCGGGCTTTCGTGGCGGGCTTTTTCGGGCCTAGGCCTGGGGTGGGTTAGGGACGGTGGGGTAGACAGTTGGCCCTTTATGGCCGGGGAGAGTGAGTGAAGCATGACCCGCCACAAGATTTGAGGGGCCCCGTGCAAAGGGCGAGTTGCAGGTCCCCTGTTCAAAAGTGACCAAGAATTCGGACCGCGAAGGTGTCCGCACAGGGGCCTGCTGCTCGGCCTCCAGAACTAGCCCCTGGGACCCTCGTGTGGTCTCCCTTCTTGGCTTTCATGATCAGAGCCACGTGCCTTCCCGGGAGCTTCTGGGTGCGGCTTCACCTTTCCAGGCCGGCTCCGCTGCCCTTAAGCTTCAAAACCCACTTGAAACCATTGGGGGAGCATCGTTAAGTGCCCAGTTGGACATGACGCTTGAAGGCTGCAGCTGTCTTTCCCCTGGCATCTCCTCCGAGGCTGGCAGGATGATGGAGTAACAAGACTGAAAGCAGCCCCTTCAGGCAGGCACCGGGAAGAAACAGGTGGGTGGAAGGTGCGCTCATCTGGGGTGGGGTGGGGCACACTGTCAGGATTCTGGTCCTGTCTTGGCCACTCACTAGCTTTGTGCTCTTGAACTGGCAACTCACCTCCCAAGCCTTAGTGTCCTTTCTCCTTCGTGAGACTGGTAATTTGGACGAGACACCCGTGCTTCCCCTCTGCGTCTACGAGTTATCCACACTTTCCAGGTGAGAAAATGGAAGCTGTTATCTGTCAAGTAAGTTTTTCCAGAGAAGTAGAGGCAGCTAGTGCTTGGGTTTTCTAGTACCCGGTTTTCCATGTCCTCATACCTCCCAGAAATATTCATCAGGGGGCCCCTCCAGAACGCCTTTCTGTTGATACATTTCAAGAGGCCTGTTGAGTACTCGATGCTTAGATTGTGAGCCACCAGACGATCTGGAGTGGACTGCCACCAGCCAGAGGGTGAATTCATGAACTCTCTGTGTTTTCTGTAGTCGGTGAGCCCCAGTAACCCCTGGGAAGGCCAATAAAAATATGTTTCCAAACCCCCGTCAATTCAAGATAAGACTGTCAGGAATTGGGCCTACAGTTGTACTCACCAGTTGGGTTTGCTTTGTGTCTCTAGGGAAGGCTTGGCTCTCCTTCCAGCTTTCAGTCTGCTCTTCCTGTAAGGGTGTTTTTGCCAAGTCAAGCCTTGGCTACGTTTCCACAGGTAACTCCAGGTAGAAAAGAAGCTGGTGTGCCTCTGATGCACGCAGCACAGGTTTTTGCCTTTAGCAAAACACACTCCTGTACCTTTTTTCCATTCTGACGAAGAGGGAGACTTGTTCCCCTTCCCTGCTGCCCTCAAGGTATAGTCACTATCGCTTTCATTAGTCAAGTGCCATATGGTTTACAAAGCAATTTCACATACATTCCAAAGAGGTAGCCTATTACTATCTCCATTTTTCAGGTGAAGAAGTCGAAGCCTAAGAGTTTGAATGCCTTGACTGAGACTAATTTGCTGGTGAGTGGCAGGGCTGGGTTCATACTCAGTCTTATATCTAAGTGACTTTTGGAGACCCATGACCCCAAAGGCTCTGTGTTGTTCCCATGAGAGTGTTGCTGGTCCCGTGTAATATTTTGTCTTCATGACAGTCAGGAAATAGTTAACGTTTTATCTTCTGTAATTTTTTTTAAAGATTTATTTATGCATACAAGAACTGGGGTACATTGCAGAGGTGCAGGGGTGAGAGGCTTCACCAGAGACAGAGCGGGGAACAGAACAGGCAGGCTGACTGAAAAACACTGCTGAGGGGAGCAGCAGGCGAGACAGGAGAGGTGTGCTGCGCCATGTGGGTAGCTCCCTGGGCGGCTGGGGATCGAACTCATGCTGCAGAGGCTGCGGACAACTTCATAGTGCTGTGCTTAACCCCTTGTGCCACCAGGGAGGCCCTATCTTTTGTAATTTTTCAGTGAAATCTTCAAAAGCAGGAACCAAGAACCTGCCAGAAAGAATTGTTGATGACTTTCACTTTGAAACCACCAGTGTCATGAATAGTGCCTCAGATGGCCCCAATTCTGCCTGACATTTTGGTCTGTTCAGTCAGATCTATGAGGCCCGTCAACCCTTAGGTGTGCCCACAAGCATTTGAACAATTATAAGACAAATACATAAACTAGTAAATTAAAACTAGAGGTCACTGAAACTTTTTGAGTGCTCTGATTTCTCAGATGTTTACTGTGCCTTCCTCAATAGTTGGCTTCTCTGATGAGGAGTAACTCAACCAGAGAAACCATAGCCCCACACACTGAGCTGACTTGGGAAGCTCAGCTTACCTGATTTTATTTAGAAATAATTATCCTCTCTCTTTTGGTGAGTACTCACTCAAGATTTACTAAGAGAAGTGAGTCATTCCTTAGTATTGTGGAGCTCATCTTATTTTTTCCCCTTTTGCAGCTCATCATGTTCAAAACATTTGAAAGTAGCCCACTGGAATGGCTGTTGCTTTTTGCCCACCTACCTTATCATAATTGGGTACATTCATCTCTCTTTTTACCCATCTCAAATTCTGTGGTTATTTTATTTTATTTTTTTTTAAAGATTTATTTATTTATTTACACAAGCACTGGGTACAGTCAGAAGCGTGGGAGGGTGAGGGAATTCACCAGAGCCAGAACGGGGAGCACAACAGGCAGAAGAACCGAAGTACACTGCTGAGGGGAGCAGGGGGCGGCAGGAGAGGTCTGTGCGCCATGTGGGACCCTCACCGGCGGCCAGGGATCGAACCGGCGCTGCAGAGACTGCGGGCAGCTTCGCAGCCCAGCGCTCAACCGCTGTGCCACCAGGGGAGGCCCTCTGTGGTATTTTAATCACTTGTTTGTGCTTTTACTGTTTGGTGGCGGCACTGCAATCTGTTAAGAGCCAATTCTCCCGTTGTCCACCCCTAAATATGTCCCCAGGAAGAACACACATCTGGAGCTAATCCTGGGGTTTTGCTTGAGTTCCCAAGAAGAGATACTTTCCTGTTCACACTGGGCTTGAACATGAAGTAATCCAGAGGCTGCAGGGTCTGCTCTCCTCTATTACGTTGTAGCAGACAGGGCTCTTCCTAGCATGCAGCAGCAACCCACTTGTTCAGAATTTTCACTGCTTTTTCCCACGTAGGATGTTTATACTTGCCTGATAGGCTTGACTGAGTGATTTGCTTTGCCCAGCTGGATGTGGGCAAAAGTTCCAAGCCAAAGCGTGAAGAGCCGCTGTGGTTGGAGATTTCAGTGTCTTTTCCTTTTGCTATGAGAACAGCAGTGTCCCAGAGGGAGCTTGGCCTGAGTCTTGGAGGGAAGACCATGTGTTATAGAACTTCAGCCAGTCTGTTCTGGCCAAGGAAGAGGCATGCTGAAGAAACTTTGATTATTGTAAGCCACCTAAAGTTTGGGTTGTTTGTTACCAAAGTATAACATCACTTAAGTTGACTTAGCATTGTTGCTTGTTGAAGAAGATGAGTTTATTAAAGGATATTCAGTGGTTCACAGGATTTCCGCAAGGCCTTTGGAGCCTCCAAAGCCAGGAATAATGGCTAGATCTTTCTTGGTGCTGCACCAGCAGACACCCACTGCTGCCGCCTTTGAGTACAGAGTTAGCAACTCAAGCCAGTGATGGGACCTAGAAGCTCTATCATTGTTGCCTCTAAAAGCTGCGCCGCTCAGCCACTAACCTTGTCAGAAGATGGCTTTCATAATCCCCCAATGCCTCACCTTGCCCTCTTCTTCTTTTTTTAAAGATTTATTTATTTATTTATACAAGCACTGGGTACAGTCAGAAGTGCGGGAAGGTGAGAGAATTCACCAGAGACAGAGCGGGGAACAGAACAGGCAGACTGATGAAATACCCTGCTGAGGGGAGCAGCGGGCGGCAGGAGAGGTCTGTGAGCCATGTGGGACCCCCGCCGGCAGCCAGGGATTGAACTGGTGCTGCAGAGGCTGCGGGCAGCTTCGCAGCCCAGCGCTCAACCGCTGCACCACCAGGGGAGGCCCTCACCTTGCCCTCTTCTAAATTGAGGTGTATTGCAGAGCCGAGGTTACATGCCTATGCTCTTGCTGTAAGAGTGACTGGAAAAGCAAATTTCTTGTTTCTCCTTCAGGGAGGTAGGAGTCAATGAGGAATTACCAAAACATAAGAAGGATGTGAGAAGTTAGTGGGTGACCACAAAGCATGGAGCATATTTGCTACTTACTCAGTCTGTGAATGGAGCCAACAGCAAGGGATTAGAAGTGAGCAGCAGAGACTGGGCACTACCATTTAAGGCCTCCACCATTCATGCCTTAAGTATACCCACTGGTTCTTCAATTATTTGAGGATTGCATCCCCAGTTTTGCTTAGGCCAGTTGACTTGGGCTTATTGTCACATCCAGGAGTCCTACTGATTCATGTCTAAAATGCATGTGCATCAGCACAGTGGCTGGCATTGGTGCCCTGGCTTGAACACTTGGAAGTTTTGGTTACCCTCAGTTGCCAGTAAATGGGGAAAGAGGTCATGACAAAAGCCACTTCTGACAGGGGCGGGGTTTGGTTTCCCTCTTTCCTGGGGAGTTGGCTATTCTCAACTGGCATCGGGCACTTGCTCACAGGTGGCACAGAAACTAGGACACATAAAGTTATAGTAGGCAACACATCCGTGGCAGCGACTGCTAGTTGCTTATCAAATATCCATTCTTCTTTCATCAGTAATAAAAATAAGCAGAATAAACTCTTGTATAATGGTTGCTATGTATGAGAGACTATTCTAAACTCTTTCTTCATATTAACTCTTTTAACCCTCACAAGAAGCCTGTGAGAAAGGGCCTGTTACTGTGCTTAGTTTACAGATGAGGAAACCCAGGCACAGAGTAATTAGGTAACTTGACTAAGTCATACAGCTAGTAAATAAAGGAGCAGGGCTTTACCCCCAGGCCATCTGACCCCATACGTGGTGTTGAATCTCTGCACTGCTCTATGCTTTAGCAATATGTCCAGCAAAATGACTCCCTTCCAGCTGGGAGAGACGGACACAGTTCTAGCCAATGAGATGTACAGACGTGGTGGGCTTCCAAAACCTTTTCTTTCAAAGGAAGTAGACTCAGTTGGTCTGCCCATTTTGCCTTTAGTTCTTTAGTTCTGTCCGAATTGCAGATGTGATCGATGCTGGAGGTAGAACAGCCATTGTGTGACCATGAGTTGACAGTAATGAAGGAGAAAGCCACATGGCTTGGATGAAAGAAAGACGGTGCCTGGCATCTCAGCCCTGGATTTCCTACTTCCAAACTCCCTGTCATATGTAAAAAATAAACCCCCTAATTTTAAATTCTACTGTTTAGTGGGAGTTTTAGTTCCATGAGGAAAATACAATCCCTGCTGATTCAGCCTTTCTACATCTCTCGCCCTTACCTGTCTTCGTACCATTTTGACAACATCTTTTATCTATCCATCAGCGACTGCCCTGTGTTCCAGTCCCTTATGTGAAGTTGTTTATTATCACATGCCTGCAGTATGTCTAGGAGCACTGTGTTGGGCAGTGTGGGAGTTTATTTTTTTTTAAAGTATGAGGCGTTATCCCATCTCAAGCAGTTTAAGAACATTAATTAGCCCAAAGGATGAATTTGCTCCAATGGATGCATAATGTTCCAATGGATGATAATGACTGGATGTGGTTTCCTAAGTTAGGATGTTATTGAATTTTAATTAGACCCTATCTCCTGTCTCTTAAAGAGGAAACTCGAGGGAAGAGAAGACAGAGGTGGAGGGGGCAGGGTGATATGTCAAAGCCTGTGTAATGGTAGAGATGGACTCATGTGGTATGCCTTTCGACACCAGCTATCTGGAATTTCCAAAATCACTCACGGTCCCATTCATTGAGCTTAGATTTTATAGAGATAGTCACGCAAGAGAGAAACAGATCAGCTCATATCACCTCTCCTTTATTTATAAGTCTTGAGATGCTTCTAGTTTCTACAGTTACTCCCCTGGGACTCTGTAACTTACCATGGGACAATTTGGCTACTCTTCCACGTAGAAGGAAATGTCTGCTGGCAGCATCCAGTTCATGTTAATTGGGGAAGGAATTGAAATGGGCTACTCCCTCTCCCTCTACTTCCTTAACACTTACTGTCTTTAGATTTACAAGTGGGTTCTACTGTGCACACAATGGCACTTGCCTCTAAGTATAAGTTCCTCATACTCTGATGGAAGATTTCAAGAGTGATGCAGGTCTTATTATTATGTGTTTTTGTTAGTGATTTTAAGTATTTGTGATTTGGGAGGCTGCAACTAGGGTATAGTCTGAAGGCTATATTCAATAATAATACCCAAACCAATCAGTATGATGTGTAACTCAGTTACAGGCTATCTGCAGGCTAGCAGCCTTCCTCTGCTAAATTCTGTTAAAATTCAGTGGGTTCTATTTTGTGCGAAATGAGCAGGCTGCCATGACAACTGTCTGTGAATATTATTTTAATATTAGTCATAGGTTTCCACTGTCTGCCTCTGAGTCCAGCATTCACTGTAAAACCTAGATGCACATCTGTTCTTAAAGGAGTCCTCCTGGTCGTGTTTACAAAAAAACAAAAACAAACACTTGAATGGCTAGTTTTCTTTTGGGAGAGACATTTGAATAATTTACCCAGTTGCACATTGTAGATTTTATTGCTGTTTGTTTCCTTTGGAAGGGTGATTTGGATATGAAATTATATTGTACTGAACTATAGATTTGATCAAATAGTTATGCTAGACTAGTGTTTGAAAAGTTCCCCTCTAGGTGTGTAAACCTTACATTAAATTGTTCTTTTTTTTAACTCATAGTATCAGAAGGTATTTTGTGCTTGCGAGTAACAGAAAGTTCCACCCAAGCTGAGTTTAGCAAAACCAGTTTCAACTGATTCTAACTTGAAATTCCAAAGGTAAAATTTTATCCAGAGATTGATAATGAAGCCCCCAGCTCCATTTCCCTGTCCTTGTCTTCGTCTGCCCTTTTTCGTGTGTCAGTTCAAACTGGCTCCCAAACTGGCTCTCCTCCTGGCACAGCCTTGCTCAGAGCACCACACTTAGGGGAGAAGACTGAGTTTGTGTCCCTGGGAGTCCCGAGAGTCACTCATACCGCCTGTCTTAAGCTACATGTCCACCCAGAACATTATATTTTGCTAGAAGAGGATATGCTAACTGCCGTAGGCTGAGGTAAGTGCTCATTCTTGTACGGTCACCATTGCCTGAGTAGTGGGCTGGGCTACTTGGCTTGAGCCCGTCGGGGCCCATACTTAAGGGTGGAAGGTGGTGTCAAATCCATGCAAACTATGGCTGAGAATAGGGAGAGGGTTGATTTCAGAAAGGAAAATTGGGGTTGCAAGGAAGTTAGGGGAGTACTTGCTAGCCACTTGGTTAGGGAACAGAATGCTCAGCAAATACTAATGATGGCTAACATTTATTGAGTGCTAACTGGGAGCCAGGCACCACTCAAACAGCATTACAAGTGCACTGGTTAGAGAACGGGTTTGACTGTCCGTAATAAGGCAAATGAAATATCAGGGAGTTAACAGAGGGATTGTTTTTTTTTTTTTCCTCATGTGATATGAAGCCAGGGTACAGGCAGACATTGTGTCCTGCTTCCGGCAGAATGGGGGAATGGCAAGGAGGAAAGGGCTCGTGCCAGCTGTGTCTGGTTGTTTTCTTGTTTTCTTCAATCAGAAAAGTAACTTTTCTGGGAGCCTCAGCCAGTAGATTTCTGCTTATATTTCATTAGCCAGAACTCAGTCACATGGCCACCCCCTATCGGCAAGGGAACCTGGCAAAATCAAGTTTTATTGGATGAGCCCATTGCCACCTAGAACAAAACGGTTTTATTGCAAGGGAGTATGAATATCAGTTAGGCAGCTATCAGTGCCTGCCACTATACGTATTTTATTCCTTACTCCATTCAGTGTGGCTGGTACTATTATTATCCCTGCTTTCTAAGAAACAGGTTTTGTAATTTTCCCAAGCTCACACAGGCCTGTTCAGTGGTGGGGTCAGCATATGACCCCAAGCAGTTTGACTCTAGCACCAAATTCTGTTATGCTCGCAGACACATCCCGACCCCCAGAGAGACCACCTTTCTTTCTTCCTGAGTGCATCCACTCAGGAAGTGCAGGTTATTCCTAGAAATGGCAGCTAATATTCAGTTAGCATGTTATGGTTCATGAAGATTTTTCTATTTAGATTATTCTATTTAAATATTATCCCTATTTTTTAAAATGAGGAAACTGAGACTCAGAGAAGTTATATAAATTACCGTTTGTCCCTGGGTTGTATGTGGCAGACCTGATATTTCCTTGAAATTACAAGAGCTTACTCCTGGCCCCCTTTCCTGGTCTCCCTGCTCTTCCAAGCACAGCAGACTTCATTTTTAATTTTAAAAGACAATATATTGATCTAGGGCCTTTATTAACTTCAAAGCCTTCATGGATAAAAACAGTCCAGATCCTTCTTTTCATAGTGTCTTTTACACCTAGCCACAGGAGCCAGGATCTTGGCATGATTAGTAGGAACTGTGTTCAGCAGTAAGAAACAGACCTAAAAAGGGAGGTTATTTTTATCTCACATAATATAACATCCAGAGCTTCATTCAAAAAATGAAAGTGTATCTGTTAAAGTAAAAGGGTGACTAAACATAGAAATTTCCTAACCTTAGTTACATCAGGTTAATTTATATACATTTCTTAAAAACTGATATTTGTTTATCGTGTTATGATTTATGAAGATTTTTCCATTTAGATTATTCTATTTAAATATTACCCCCATTTTTTAAAATGAGGAAACGCATCAGACTTTTTGCTAAGAATGACAGCACACCTCATTGAAATAAACTAGTGAAGTTTCACTGTATTATTGATACCTCAGTTTGCTTATAATTGTTATCACTCTCATTCTTTTCAAATATCTGAGATCTTTAACTTGTGGCAATACTACTGAATTGACCATAAAAAAAATCACAAGAACATTGTAGAATAGAGTTTGACTTTAAAAATCATGAAAGAGTGGGTTGAAAAAGAAATAGAATTTTAGGGCTTCCCCGGTGGCGCAGCGGTTGAGCGCTGGGTTGCGAAGCTGCCTGCGGTCCCTGCAGCGCCGGTTCGATCCCCGGCTGCTCCCCGGCCACCGGAGGAGGGTCCCACATGGCGCGCAGACCTCTCCTGCCGCCCGCTGCTCCCCTCAGCAGTGTACTTCGGTCCTTCTGCCTGCTCTGCTCCCTGCTCTGGCTCTGGTGAATTCTCTCACCCTCCCGCGCTTCTGACTACCCAGTGCATGTATAAACAAACAAACAAATAAATAAATAAAGCATGCCTCTATTAAAAAAAAAAAAAAAAAAAAAAAAAAGAAATAGAATTTTAAACAAACAGAAGTTATACTGTGTTACAGCGTAGTGACACCCCCAACATGCTTCATCATCACTTGGGAGCTTAATTAGAAAAACAAGTTCATGAACTCTGCTCCAGATGTACTGAATCAGAACCCTTAGGGTGTGGGCCCAGGAATCTCTGTGTTTTTCTTTTTTTTAAGGAGACATTATTTTTTAAAATTATTTTTATTGAGGTAGCATTGTTTACAATACCATATATGATTCAGGGGACTAGGTTCATACCTGTTTGGCTCTATGTTACCACAATGCACCCACCACCAAAGTACCCATAGTTCTCCACCACAGGCCGTTGGGCCCCTCCCTGCTTTGTTCCTACCTCCACCCTCTTCTGCTAGTAGCCTCAATTCTACAGTCATATTTTTAGGGTTTTGGTTTAGTTTGTCTGTTCCTTTGTTTTGTTTTTCTGTATCCCACATACAAGTACTATCACCCAATAGTTCTCTTTCTCCTTGTGATTTTTACTTAGCATAATCCCCTCCAGTTCCATCCGTGTTGTTACAAATGGCAAGATGTCATCTCTTTTTCCAGTGGAGTAGTATTGCCTTATATGGATATGTATTATATCTTCTCTAGCCACTCATCTGTTGGTGGGCACTTAGGTCGTTTCCATTAACTTGGCTATTGTAAATAGTGCTGCAGTGAACATAGAAGTGCATATATCCCTTCAAATTGGAGCTTTTTATTATTTGGATAAATACCAAGGAGTGGAATTGCTGGATCATATGAGACATCTATTTTTAATATTCTGGACAACCTCTATATTATTTTCCTTAGGGCCTACATTTCCACCAGTCTATATTTTCACCAACAGTGTATATGAGGGTTCCTTTTTCTCCATACCATCACCACCATTTATTGCTTCTGGTGTTTTTTGACGTGGGCCATTCTCATGGGAGTGAGGTGCTATCTCATTGTGGTTTTGATTTGCATTTCCCTGATGATAAGTGATGTTGAGCATTTTTTCTGGTGCTTGTTGGCCAGGAATTTGTGTTTTAACAAGATCCCCAGGTGATAAATAAACACATTAATGTTTGTATAGCACTATTTTAGAGAGTTTTATGTAAATGAGACTCTCAGACTGTGTATTCTTTAGCATATTGGTTAAAATACCAACTCAGCTTTAGTTAACTAAAGACCTATGTTAAACCCTAGATTCTTCTTTGAAAGTTCCCAAATCATAGATTCCAGTTACCTAAAAGGTCACTGGGCCTTAATTCACATGTATGCTTGACCCCCATCCCCCTATCAACACCTTCACCTAAGTAATCTGTATTCCTTTTTCAGATGTCAATTCAAAGCTTCCTTCCTCACAGCAGCCTTTGCTTGACCTCCTGACTCACTTTTATGATGCACTTAAGTCTCCTTTGCAATTTCACATTTGTTTTCACATTATTTGATTAATGTCTACTTCCCTGACAAGGCTATAAACTTCATGAGGGCTGGGACCTTGTCACTTCTCTTAACTCATGTATTACCAAGGTCTAGAACATGCCTGATACATGATAGATGCTTAACAAATATTTGTTGAATGAATATATAAATAAAACCAAGACAAGAATAAGTGCTCATAAAGAAAATTCTTCTAAAACTTTTCCAAAAGCTTCACCATAAATTATTCATCATCTGAGGAAATAGTAGCAAAGGTTTTGAAAAGAAAGCCTTTCCCTAGGCCTTGTTTTAGCTAGTAATTTCAGTGTTCTCTAAGAAACCAACTATTCTTTGTTTTTATGTTCACAAACACAAAAATGTTGACAGGAAGGCAATGGTGGCAGAAAGAAAGCTTTTTCTAAAGAAAGAAACCTTTCTAATAAGCAGGAAGTGGTTCTCTCATCCAGGTTATATTCACATGCTGTTGGTAGGTACTGTCAGATCTCCATCCAGCATTGTGGGGTTGCCAAGGTAACCTATTGAAGAATCATTCTAGAATCTCCCTGTGGAAAATCCCAGAAGAGGCTGAGGCAGCCTCTTCAAATAAGATCTGTAAACCTGAGGATGGATGGTATCCTGAGCCTGCAGGTCAGGCTAAAACATTCAACAACCAACAAAGTGAAGATCTAGGAGTTTATTATCCGTTCATTGGTGAGGAACTAATAAAACTTAAGAGGGAAGGTTAGTCGGAGCTCTTAATGGAGTAGATGCAGTGAATGGTATCTGGGTAGGCATAGAGCCATATGATTGAAACTTAATGATCTTTCTCTGTTTAGTTGTTTGGACACCTCTTGTGGACTTTTTGTTTTCTATATGGTATTTATCATACTTTAAAATTTACTAAATTAGAGCTGTCTTTGTGGGGTAGAATTGGGTTACCATTATGTAATGGGAAGAGTGCTGGGCACCATGTCACGAGACTATGATTTTGGAGAAACCGTTCACCTCTCTGGGCCTGGTTTCTTCTCCTATAAAATGAAGAGCCTTGGGCCTCCCCAGTGGCGCAGCAGTTGAGCACTGGGTTGCGAAGCTGCCTGCAGCCTCTGTAGTGCCGGTTCGATCCCCGGCTGCTCCCCCGGGCCACTGGAGGAGGGTCCCACATGGCGTGCAGACCTCTCCTGCCGCCCGCTGCTCCCCTCAGCAGTGTACTTCGGTCCTTCTGCCTGCTCTGCTCCCTGCTCTGGCTCTGGTGAATTCTCTCACCCTCCCGAGCTTCTGACCGTACTCAGTGCTTGTATAAATAAATAAAAATAAATCTTTAAAAAATAAATAAATAAAATAAAATGAAGGGCCTTTTTGAACAAGTGCAAAGGACCACAATATCTTATCACATCACAGGTTCTCTGGCTACAGAGTTGTGGGCCAAGGCACCGTCATGTCATGATGGTCTTGTAAGGGACTCTATAGTCTGTCCCTAGATTAGTGCCAATTGCCAGTGCCTTGATATGAGAGGGAGTTGTATAAATGGATAGTCTTTGTCTTCTTTAGTCTTAGAATGGCACATTATAGCGCCTGCAAAAGGAAAACAAGTAGTAAGGAAGTACCATTGCTCTGCCATTGACTCATGCTAGATGTCAAACTGAGATACGTATAAAACCCGAGCGCATACAAGCTGAAGGAACAGATTGTGGCAATATTTAAAAATATCACAATTCTCTAAATAAGAAGCAATTCTGATAGCCTATTTGGAATTTATGTGAAACATCTATAACTCTGAAAATCTGACTTTTCAGATTTGGTACATTGCCAAGGTAAATGACTTCTCTGTAGTTATCATACATAAAAGTGTATTGAATTGTATGGTAATATGGGGCTCCCTGAGGCCTCTCCTAGGCCTCTCTCTTTCTCCATTGCTCCTTTTTAAGTTTTCTTTGGTTTCTCCTTCTTCTTTCTCATCCCCTGGAAATCATTTCAGCTATTATAGGTAACCTGATGACCTCTCTTTTCAGAATCTGCAGACTGGATTTATGTCCTGGACTTCTACTGCCTAAGGGACATTTCATAGGCACTCAGATATTTTTGTACACCATAAACAGATTTGTATTCCTTCATGTCCTAACCCTGTACCCATTAATACTCTACTGCAATTAATGTCATCATCCTCTAGACTAAATTGCTTGAGGACAGGGACCATGTCTGTCTTGTCCATCATTGTACCCCCCAGTGCCCAGAGTAGTGCCTGGCACATGGTAGACACTCAGCAATTATGGTCATGAGTTACTTCATGATAAGGCTATTGCCTGAGAAATGCGTTATTTGGGAACATGATATTAATGGTGGGTTTTGTGTGCTTCTGGGTCATAGTGAGCAAAACTATGTGAGGTGAAATCAAACTGCAGGAAAATGATATCATCTGGAGACAGGTGACCACAAGATGTATGAGACTGCTGCAGTGCAGAACACTGTGACGTTAGGACTTCCAGGGCATCACTAGGCAATAGGAATTTTGGGACCACCATCAGATATGCAGTCTGCCTTTGACTGAATTGTCATCATGTGGGCCATTGCTGTATTGTTGAAGAATTGACAAGTCTATTATTCCAAATGTGGAATCATTCTCGATGACTCTCTCATACATCCCCCATATCCAGTCTGGGTCCAGTGGGGTTTATTACCTAAAAAGCTTTCACATTTGATCATTTTTGTCCATCCCCACTGGCAATGATTTCATTCAGCCCATATCATCTGAGTCTTGGATTGTTATAGGAGCTTCCTCATCGGTCTTCCTGTGGTGGCTTGTTCATCCTCTGACCCTCAGCGTGGTCTTTGTATAGCTTGAATATGATCAAATCACCCTCAAGCTCCCCTTTACTTAAACAGAGTTTGCAATCTGGCAGTCTCACACTGAATCCATGGAGTCTATGTAGTGTTTTGAGAAAATGAGAATTATTGTATTTCATGCACTTTTTTTTTCACATTTTAGTGCCTCTCAAATTGGAATGTGTCTTAAAATAGAGTGTCATAGTTTGATGGGTGGCTTTTTCCTTTCTTATTGGTATATAAAATAATGCACCATGTAATCAATGGCCTCTTAAATTTATAGAAATATGCTCGTGTTGACATTTAAAAATAGGGAGGTTTTACATAAAAATATGTTCAACTTCTCTTGAAAAATCACACTGGGCAATACTAGGCCAAGGTATCTAGATGGCAGCTTAAGAGGCAGCTACCAAATTAGCAGCTGACTCCTTAGACAAAAACTCTCTAGTACATCCCATCGTCCTCACCCACTGCTTTATTCATTTATATCATATGCCCAGCCCATGTAAGTATTTGAGATTAAAATCCCTGATGGACAGGTTAAAGTCTGTATTCTAAGTTATGATTTACAAGCATGATTATAGTTGGCACCAACCTACCTTCCAGGCTCACATCCTCCTCCTCCATTTTCTACACCCTCTATCCCTCTGACTCTGGAAACACGACTCAAATATAACCTACTCCTGTGCTTCCCAGAATGCCTTTCCCACCTTTATGCTCTATGAAACATTTCCTGACTTGCCTTGGCAGAGTGTGTTTCCTTCTGGACATATCTCTATACGTACATTTCCTCTCTTAAATTATTTGTGGTCAGGCCTGTGTTCCTTATTATGCTGTGAACTTGATAGGGAAGTGAATGAGAATATATTCATCTTTGCATCCCTGCCTTGTAGCTGGAACATGGTCAGTAGGTATCTATTGAGTAAAGAATGGATGGCATTCCTATTTTGCTGGGGATCTCTGGTTTTTGAGTTTTCCCCATGGATAGGAGCTAAAAGTAAGTCAGAGGGAAGAGCAAGTGTTTTCCTTAGTGCTCACAATTTATAGTATACGACATTGCTTCTGGCTGTGACTTATGAAGGCCTTTGGCCATCAAAGTCAGCCCACAGGGTTGTTACTCTCTGCACACCAAAACCAGGTCCAGTTCTCTGTGAAGCTTTTTAAAAAATTTATTTCAACTTAGTGTACAGTAAAAGCAGGTTTTTTTTTTGGTACAATTCTGTGAATGTTGACACATGGATAGATTAGTGTAACCGCCACTAGCATAGACTATCAGCATACAGATACAGGATAACCCGGGTACAGAACATCACTCCTCCCAAACTCCCTCTTCTGTCTCTCTTTAGTCATGCCATCCCCCACCTATAAACCCTAGCAGCCACTGATCACTTCTCAGTTACTGCAGCTTTGTCTTTCAAGGAAGGCACGTACTTGTATGTAACCTTTTCAGCGTGGCTTCTTTCACTCAGCATGATGTCGCTGGATACATCCAGGTTGTACATATCAGTAGTTTGTTCCTTTTATTGCTAAGTACTAGTATTCCATGGTCTGGCCAGAGATGTCCCTCAGTTCTTTGCCATGTGGGCCTTTCCAACATGGCAACTTACCATTGGCTGACTGAGAGACCAGTCCTGTCTGAGCTTCTCCACTCACTCATAAGTCCAGCTGCAGTATTATAACTATGAACTGACTTCATTCTTTTTTTGTTTGTTTTAAAGATTTATTTATTTATTTATACAAGCACTGGGTACAGTCAGAAGCGCGGGAAGGTGAGAGAATTCACCAGAGCCAGAGCAGAGAGCAGAACAGGCAGAAGGACCGAAGTACACTGCTGATGGGAGCAGCAGGCGGCAGGAGAGGTCTGCGCGCCATGTGGGACCCTCGCCCAGTGGCCGGGGATCGAACCCAGCGCTCAACCGCTGTGCCACTGGGGAGGCCCTTAACTGAGTTCATTCTAATTTTAATTTCACTTCTGCCATTTTGTGTCCTTGTTAAGTATTGTAAAATACACATGTCTACAAGAGCACCCTCTTCTCTCCCTGGTCTCTTTTCTTCCAGTTAATTCCTAACTTACAGCTGTTCAACCATCACATCTAACCTGGGCATCACTTTTTTTAGAAAGCTTTCCCTTATCCTTCTTTCTGGGATAGGGCATTCACTGTGCCTATTACTTAGCCTTTTTATTATACTGTGCAGCTTTCATTTATCGTGTAATATCTGGCACTGTTTTAGATACCTGGATATTACTGGCACTGTTTTAGATACCTGGATATTATATTCCAATAGGGGAGACAGATTTTAATTTGTAATTTTAATTTTGTATTTATGTGGTAACCCCACTTCATTCATGTCCCTTTTGTTCACCATTTATGTGCCTGTTCCTCAGCACAATGCCTGTCACATGGGGGTGCACACTAAAGTGTTGAATTTAATGGAAGAGTACAAGGCATCCGAGTAAGGAAGATTAGGCCTTTCCCAGAGGAGAACTGAACTTTCATCTTTCCTGCTGGCTGTTTTCATATGATGATGTGCCAGTTGAGAAGTTGTCCCACCTTAAATCTGTTAATGAGTGAGTTTAGAACTGTTAACAGTACTTTGCCTGTTATTTTTTTCCTTTTTAGACTGGGAGAACTCATCCTTGCCCAGCTGGCCA
This sequence comes from Talpa europaea, assembly GCF_964194135.1. Lineage (NCBI taxonomy): Eukaryota > Metazoa > Chordata > Mammalia > Eulipotyphla > Talpidae > Talpa > Talpa europaea. Next base: position 8,828,600 of record NC_140081.1, read on the forward strand.
GGGAACATCTGAGAAGAGGCTAGAACCTTCATTTTGCAAACACGTAAGGTGCTGGCTAAAGCTTCCCCATGTCACTGTGTACACTTATAATCAGACTCTGGAGTCACAGTGCCCAGGCTCACATTCCAGCACTCACTCATTTGCTATTTGACTTTGGGCTATAGTTCCTAATGTGTAAAAAAGGGGTAATAATCGTATATGCCCCACAGGATGGTGTGGGGATTAAATCAGAACAACACATGTCAAATTAACAAGTACCTACAACATGGTACGTGCCCAATAAATATTTTATCATTATTATGATTTATTCACATACATCAGTGCTGATTCATTTCACATTTGGAGGATGGCATTAGGTGCTTTGTGGTGCTCAAAATAATACTTTAGCATCCTTCATACTGTGGAAAAATAAGTGACATTCTTTATTTTAAGCAAAGTCAAAATAACAATCACATAAAGGGCACAGCCAATCCAATTTATGGGCCTGAGGCTGGCCATTGATGTAACTACCCAAACCACGAATTCTTATATTCCTTTCTTTTCTTTCTGCAATATAAGAAATATTTGGTGAGTACCTCTTATGCATTTGGCACTCGGGATACCAAGAAGAATGAAATGAATCTTTCACCTTTAAGATTTTACTGTAAAAAGACAAATTGCAGCATACTTTGAGCAACTCTATAATTGGACACACACATAGCTTTGAGAGCCAGAAGACAGAATGACTAACTCCGCTTTGGTGATTCAGGAAAAGCTTCACACAGAGGAGGTGACATTTGAACAACTATATCTGGACATAGCTATCAGTCAATCATTGAGGGTTGGATAGGCATTTGGCTGGAATACAGCCATAGGGAGACATTGTCCACTATTTTGGGGGAGCCTGGATAATTATACTATCATTTACAATGTGTATGGCAGCTTCTTCAGTTCCTGGTCTAAAGTCCTTGCCATGGAAACCTGTATGGTTGTATTGCCTCATAATGAGGCCCTCTGATAATATTTAATATGCTAATAGGAGTTCTGATGCCCAGAACTGCCTTGCCAGTTATTTTTAAAGGGACTCCATTAGATTAAATAGCAAGCTAGGTAACCACTTTACTGGCTCTCCTGTGGCTCTCAACTGCAGAAAGGAATTGGCTAAAGAGCAGCTCAGGTGAAGTTATAAATTGGTTATGAGTGGAGTCCTTTAAATCCTAGCTTGAGAGGCCTGAGGCTAGTAAGCTCAGAAACTGAGGCATTGTAGGAAAATTCATGTGTGCAGCTGCAGTTTGCATGGGACTCTGGGAACAAGACCAGTCCTGGATTGCCTCAAAAGATGGCAGAACTGTGGCTGGTAGCACCCACTACTGACATTGGCACTTAGTGGCAGTGTCTTCCTTCACAAACTCAGCAAAATCATACATCAACTTTCTTTTCTGGTTATGAAGGGAAGTGAATCTTCCTTTCACAGGTAGGTTCTGCATCAAGCAGCTCATTATGAATAACTGGAGGAATAAAAATGGCATATAAATAAATGTACAGCCCAGCACCCAACAGCTGCTCCCTTATGCCCATGCCTTTTTGCAAGTCTCAAGGGGGACTTCCCACTTCCTTCTCTTAATTATACTCAGGTTACCGTAGTATTTCCTGAAAATCGTCTTCAATTGATTTAAGAGTCTGCCACTGAATGCTTCTCTGCCCTTACTTACCCCAATTCATTTTGTGTTTATACTGATGCAAATTATGCAAACAGCAGCCTGATGCTGCCAGTACAGAGCCTGGTCCCCTGGGAGGCAGTCATATGACCACAGCCCATTATCTGTGCTCTTCCCTTTATCTCCTAGCCAGGAACAGGGCAGTATCAGAGCGGACCAGCCTCTCCCTGATCAGTGACTCCCGGCTCATCCTGCAGGGTAAAAGGCAGAGCAGTTTCAGTTATTGCTTTGTTTCTGTGTGAATATTTCTTCATTTATTTAAGCAAGAGTTCTCCCTTCAGGGAGCTGCAGAGATGTGAGATGTGTTGGAGTGTGTAAGTATGCGTGTATGTGTGTAGGGGGTGCTCAGAGAGACCTGGAATTATACCTCTTTTCTTTCAGACCTCTGCATCTCCTCGAGAAGATTTCTTCTTGTTTTCATTTCTGTTCAAACACCTGGGGTGAGGACAGACATCTACATTGCCAAGCAGAAGAAACAGGTAATGTGTTTGTTTGTTCTTAGGTATTTGGGGCAACCAGAAGTCTCCATTATAAACCTACATTGTGTAGCAGTGGGATGGAGAATGTTCACTCCTTGAGTTTATTGGAATTTTTTAGAATGACTCCTCAAAGATGCTGATTTCAAATTAGTGGCCATCATCTTCAAAAGGTGTACAGATGACTATAATTTGAAGGGTTTGACATACTTTAAATGAACTCAATGTTTAGAAAAACTCTGTGGCCACTTGGGCGAGAGCTAGAAAATGTGGGAAGGGATGTTTCGAGATACCCTTCTAGGCCCTTCGTGGGAAATTCCCAGAGCCCAATTAAACAACTTCATGTTCAGAAATCTTCCTTTAGCTCCTATGGCCTTTTGTTATCTTAGAGGACCACAAAGTTTCCATCTATCTCTAAGAAAGGGAAACAATTCTTTCCAATGTTCAACAATTTTCTTTAGTGATTTTGTGCTTACATAGCTTGATAAGACTGGATCCAGTAACTAAGGCATGGATAACTTTTTAGTGGGCAGGCATTTTTATTCTTTGATGATTAAATTGAACGGGTTTTTAGTTCTGCACTAATCAGCTGTGTCATGGTATACAATACTGAATTTCAGAATCTCAGTTTCTTCATCTGTAATATGGGGAGGCTGAAAGTTTGCTGTGAATAGCTACTGGAATAATAAAACATAAAGCACCCACTATACTAGATAAATGGTAGCCCCTTAATAAATAGTCATGATTTGAGCTATTATTATAATTACCAGTACAGCATTCTTTAAGACCTTAGTGCTCTCAGGGGAAAATTTCCCTGAGAAATTTTCCTATTTCCTTGTGAATCTACAATTACCCCAGAGCCTATGGCCACCGAAGGGGTTTAGTCTCTGATAGGTCCCCAACAACACATTCTGAAGGAAAAAATTTGAACACACAGAAATTTTGTTTCAATGTTTCACATCTACCACAGTAAGTACCCTCCCTGGCATGGCCCCTTCTAGCTTGCCAGCTAAGAACTGCTCTTTGTTCAAGTGGGCTTTTTTTAGTACTGAGCTCTCACTAGTCCTTAGTACAAGTATGTAAGGTATACATTAGTATCCCTGTTTTGTTTTTTTTTTAATGAGAAAACTGAGGTTCAGAAGAATTAATGACTAGCTGAGAAGAATTTAGACTGTGACTTGTCTGACTTCTAAACCGCAAACTCCATTGACCAGCATTAGGCAGTTAAGAACAATAGATGTTCTTGATGTTCTGCTAGACTATTTGGGAGATAGTGGTCACACAGCTCTTTCTTAGAGCTTCATAATGCACATTAATGTATTGAAGGCTTGGAGGATTTGGCAGTCAAGAAACTTGGTTTAAGCCTACTTCTCCTGAACGTGTTTGGTATTGGGACTTTTTTTGCCTTCCTTCTAGAACCATATAAAACTACTCTCCCACAAACAGACTTTGGAAAATCTGGCACCAGGCCAAGCTGCCTCCCGATCACGATCCTGTCTCATGAAACAACAGCTTACCCGCAGACATCTTCTGGTAAGCAGTATAGTTCCCTCGCTTTTCTTAAACTTTCTTTTTTGTTTTTCTGGGTTTCCCCACTCTTACCCCATGGTCTTGCTTATAATTTTTTTCATAGGAAAAGTTTGATTAATTGAATTTTTTTGCTCTAAAATATGTTGAAACAAACTAATCCTGGCTGTGCAAGGGCACCGGGGGCCGGGGGCATCCATTACTCTTGCTTCCCTTATGCGTAGTAAAAATTTCACTTGAATCCTTCCAGTCTACACATACTATCTTCTGCGGACCATCTGGGCAGTGTTCTCTGTGGTAACATCTCACAACAATGCACTAAAATTGCCTGCCTGGACAGAGAAGTGAGAATAGTACGCCATTTTCCTAGAGTCCTGATTTTTGACTCTATAAAAGGAGTGCCATAAGTGGAACTGCTCACACTGAAGTCGTGTGAGCAAACCTGATTATTTCAAAGGCAAGAAAACAAGGAATTGAAGAAGTCTTAAGTTGTTTAACTGGTATCTATATTTTATCACTCCTTTTAGACTTTAAAGTAGTTCAAGCTACATGACTAACCTAATTGATTTTTTAAAAAATTATTTATTTATATTTCACATCATTGTTCATTTTTGTACAATGTTTGCTTGCTTTTCTCAGGTGTAGTCCCCATAGAATTTCCACCACCAAGTCACCCGTGCACCATCACCATAGTCCCTTGTGCTCTTTCCGCCCTCGTTTGGATCCCTTTCCCTCCTCCTCCCCTGCAGAATATCTCTGATTTATAGTTGCATGTTTATTTTTGTTTCATCTGATTAGCCAGGAAGAGTCACTCCCATTCACTGAAGACTACAGACTCAAATGCTACAGTGTTCTGGTGGAAAGATAGTCAAGTAGGGGTCCTCTCTAGCATGGTTTGCCAGGTACCTCTCTGCCCTACTCTATGCCCCTTAGTTATATTTAGACCACAAGCATCAGCCTATAAAATCCCTGTTTCAATGAATGGCAAAGAGAATGCAGCAAGTGAGTCTAACTCTTCCTCTGTCCTCCATGCTCATGTCTACACAGTCCAAAGGGGAAGAATTATATTTACCTAACCAGGTGCCACAGGGCGAGGGAGCATGGTGCCAGTTGAATCACAGTGGGTTCTGGATTTGGGTTCCTCAGGCTCAGAGTTAGAATAGGAATCTTCCACAAAAGTCAGCATCTCAGGGCCTCCCTGGTAGTGCAAGGGGTTAAGTCTCAGCACTATGAAGCAATCAGCAGACACTGTAGCATGAGTTGGATCCCTGGCCAGGGAGCTGACCCTCATAACACAGCAGACCTCTCCTGTCTCACCCATTTCTCCCCTCAGCAGTATATTTCAGTCACTCTGACTGTTCTGCTCATCACTCTGTTTCTGGTGAATCCTCTCACACCCCCACACCTCTGGCCTATACCCCCATTCTTGTATGCATAAATAAATGAATATTAAAAAAAAAAGTCAACACCTCTTGGAAAAGCTGAGTTTCTAGCATCAGAAACAACACATTTCCCATCCAGATCACCAGGGGTGGAATCAAGGTCAAGGTGGTTGAGCCAAGGTTTGGCAGTTCAATAGAGATGCACTTTGAAATAAAATAAAGAACCAAGATGAAAAACTTTGGTATGCTGGGCTAGCACTTGATGGAGAAGGTTAGATTAACTCCAGGGTCCATTTTTGTTCTTTCCTTGTATTTTTACGGGGGAAAGTGAAAAGTGGTTAAGATGAAAACAACTGAACAGCATCAGAACTGCTCGCCAGTTCTTACCTCATTAGCCACCCCTCAGAATGCACACTTAGTAAGAACCTTTCAGCAAGAGGCCTTTCCTTTTACAGATTATAAGTGCATGCCAATGATGAGTCACTATTTTATGTTTATGCTTAGAAACAATCCTTGATACATAATGGTAGAAGCAGCATTGCGCATGTTTCAAGCTGCTTATTGCCAAGATCCACCTATTTAGTGGTTCAGGTCACTGACTGCCACACCCTTGGGTCTTTGTGAATACCTTTTGCGCTCAAGAACCCCTTTAAAGCCCCAGAGATTATTTCTTCAGAGACTTCATTAGCACACTAAGTGACTTTTTTATTGCTGACAGAGGACAGGGAATGGAAGGAGCTGTATTTTCCCAAATTGTTTTTATCAGTTTTACAGTCAGCTAGAGATGACCCCAAAGGCACATACACCACTTAAAAACTTGCTGCTCTCTGGAGCACAGTAGACTCTGGGTGATTTGGTGGTGGGTGTGCTATGGAAACTCATTCTTTAAAAATGAATGTATTACAAAGTAAAAATCAAAATCAACAAGCAACTATAAACCAGAGACACACTACTGGGTGGGGGGGGGGCGGGGAGAGGAAGGATTACGGTCAAAATAAGGGGGGGGGTGCAATTGTATGGGGAATATAACCAAAATGAAAATGCATACATTGTGCAAAAATGAAAAATGATGTAAGAATTATAATATAAAATATTAAAAAAAAGAATGTTTTAGTATTACCCATTTTCTGGTTTAAAAATGGATGTTTGTATAATCAAATGAAGTATCTGTGCACAAAATAATGGAATAATAACTTTTAGCAATTAACTTTTTCAAGAACTGTGGCTTAGATTCATTCCTTTATTCATTCATTTAGCATTTATCAGACACTTGGCATGTGAAAAAGGTGCCAGGTAGTCAAGGACAATTTAGAAAAAAAGATACCTAGGAGCTTATAGTCTAGAGAAATATACTCAGGCTCGATGCTTTTGAGTGCCTGGTGACCTTTCCTATGGAATTTTTTTTGTTGTGCAATGAATTACTTGAGGTGTGACTTTGAAGAGCTATTGCTTTATTCTTTTTTTCTGGAAAAAAGAAAATTGACATCAAAATGTATCACTTCCTATTGCCAGATCAGTGTTTCCTGCCTACATTTTCAACATTCAACTCTTATGTAGTCATACAAAGGGGTAGAAAAAACTAGTATAAAAATGGAAGCGAAGCCCAGGTGAGATATGGAGAGCAGTGTTTCTTAAACTGAGGTACTCCCAGGAAAGCCTGGGAGTTGCTTTTTAAAAAATAATTTCCCGGGCCTCCCCGGTGGCGCAGCGGTTGAGCGCTGGGTTGCGAAGCTGGCCGCAGCCTCTGTAGCGCTGGTTCGATCCCTGGCTGCTCCCCGGCCACTGGAGGAGGGTCCCACATGGCGCGCAGACCTCTCCTGCCGCCCGCTGCTCCCCTCAGCAGTGTGTTTTGTCAGTCTGCCTGTTCTGTACCAGCTCTGGCTCTGGTGAATTCTCTCACCCTCCCGCGCTTCTGACTGTACCCAGTGCTCGTATAAATACATACATACATACATACACATACATACATACATACATACATAAATCTTAAAAAAAAAATAATCTCCCCTGGTAAGTTTTCTGATACACCTGTCAGAGACCATTGATCCAAGTGCTGGGAGAAGGTCACCAGTATTAAAACTACAACAAAGAATGATGAAGGGGGCCTCCCCGGTGGCGCAGCGGTTGAGCGCTGGGTTGCGAAGCTGCCCGCAGCCTCTGCAGCACCGGTTCGATCCCCGGCTGCTCCCCGGCCACCAGAGGAGGGTCCCACATGGCGCGCAGACCTCTCCTGCCGCCCGCTGCTCTCCTCAGCAGTGTGCTTCGGTCCTTCTGCCTGTTCTGCTCCCCGCTCTGGCTCTGGTGAATTCTCTCACCCTCCCGCGCTTCTTACTGCACCCAGTGCTTGTATGCATGTATGTATAAATCAATCAATCAATAAAAATAAATAAATTAATTAATTAAAAAAAAAGAATGATGAAGGACCCATCAGATGTGTCCTCATAGGCTCTACAGATAACCTTTGAGAAATTTCTGAGCATGGAGAGAAGGCAGGGGTAAACAGTGCCAACTTTCAAAAATGAGGAAAGCGCGGATGCCAGAAGCCAAAGCCTTGGAAGTCTGACATGACTTCTGCAAAAGTTCTGTTCCCAGTGGACGGAGCCCAAGCAAAATGAGATGATTACTAGCATTATGGGTTTGCTATACCACTGTCCCTGTTGGAGATTCTCAAATTTTGCTTGATATTAGAATCATATGGGGAGCTTTAAAAAATTTTAATGCCTAACCCCCACTCAATACCAATTACATCAGAATCTCTGAGGATGGGACCCAGGCATTAGCATTTTTTAAACTCCCAGAGATTTTAATTTAATGAAGTGCAGTGTGAGCATTGGGAATTTTTTTTTTTAAAGATTTATTTATTTATTTATACAAGCACTGGGTACAGTCAGAAGCACGGAAGGGTGAGAGAATTCACCAGAGCTAGAATGGGGACCATAACAGGCAGACCGACGAAATACACTGCTGAGGGGAGCAGCAGGCGCGGCAGGAGAGGTCTGTGCGCCATGTGGGGCCCTTGCCCAGTGGCCGGGTGGCCGGGGATCATACCGGCACTGCAGAGGCTGCGGGCAGCTTCGCAGCCCAGTGCTCAACCGCTGCGCCACCAGGAGAGGCCCCTCTTACTTTTTTGAAAGAAGTAATAACCTGACTGGTTCTGAGAAATATTATCGAAGAATTCTCTTTGATTTGAACTGTGGCGTAGTTGTTTACATATGTTGCATGTGTCTCATACTTGTCTTTTTAAAAACCCAGATAGATTTAATTATTTTGAATTTAAAACCAGAGCAGTTAAATATGTCAGAGTCTCCATATCCCATTCCCTATATTTCAGTTAGGAAATTACACACATGTACATTTCAGTTTTTCTTTTCATTTTTAACGCTTTATTCTTACAGACCTTGATTTGACCAAAGCATGAGGAAAATGTAATTTGTGTGTAGCAGAAAAGTAATCTGTATCTGCTCTGTTGCTGTGCTGTGTTTTGGAAAATAAACCAGGATTAGATTATATCTGATCACTTTCCACACCCCATGATGAACAGCAGTCCAGAAGAAGCATAAAATGTATCCTGCTGAGCAGCCCTTAGATACATGTTGTTAATGGTATTTTCTTTCCTCCCTCATGTGTCTTCCTCATTAGAATTTGTGACTGAAGTGGATCTGCTGGGAGTGGCTCTTCACAACATAAAGGGAGGCCCCTTTTAATTCTTGTCGTGGAATGAAGAATTGAATTCAAGAACAGAAAATTTAGAAGACATGGGCTGTAACATTTCATCTGCAACGAAGGACAGTAAGTCTGAGATAGGTGAGTGCTAGGAATGGGCCTGTCTTCATGAATGAAAGGGGGGGAGTGAAATGTATCCCCCCCCCCTTCTCATTCACTCACACGTTTTCCAGCTTCCCGCTGTGATTTTGTACAAGGCATTATCACTTGCACCGAAGGTTAAATATTGGGGTACCATGGGTTGCTACCATTGGGAAGATGTAACTTTATAGATGTACCATAAAGTATTATCTAGGAGATATTTTATGTTTGATTTGATGTCCGTTGAAAATATACCAATATAATCTCTCAATTTAAAACTCAGGCAGGGAACAAGGAAGCTTCTGTAAATATATACCTGTTTCTTCAATATGCTTATAAATAGTTATATCTATGCTATGTGACATTTAGTAGCATCATTGAATTTTTATTACATTTTATATCTCAATGATAAGATTATTTTTTATAGCTATCAGCACAGAGCTTTATGAGATTTGCCTCATGTTTTTAGAATATTCCAGTCAGAATTTGGGAAATGGTAGATCATTGGTTTTCCCAAAAGTGTGTTGTTTCTAAATAGATAACATGTCCCCAACTATCCCTATATAATTAGAGGCCTGAATATTTCCTTTGTTTATTTTGTACTGAGGTTCTTTCTCTTAGCTACTGGAATCTGCTTGAAACTCATTTGAATTTTTAAGGGATGTAGTCTCCACAAGTAAATTAAAGTAAAATAAACAAGCTGGGACATTATGTGAATAATTTGCCCTTAAACTTCATTTCTTTGTTATCCAGGTTATAGATAGTTTCCCAAATTTTTATTCCCCATCTTGGCTTTTCAAAGTTTATTCAGACTTTAGGTGAAGTCTTTAATGTGGAATACTTTCTCTGGGAATCAAATGCTCTTCTCCCTCCTAGGTGATTTGTGCTGGTGAGTTAGTAATCTCTGACAGCAGGGATATAAGAGATGCACTAATTCTTTCCAGTCTATAAGCTCATCATGACATAAATCTTTTGAAAGCTCCAACTGGACTCATACCATAGTAGTAATGTATTATAAGAGAGTGAATTCATTAAATTTAGTCACATTTCTTAGGTTTAAAAAGAAAAAAAAAAAGGCCAGCCCCAACTTGTAAAAGTAAATTCTCTTTTTTTGAAATGTTTTTTAACTTTTAAAATGTTGCATGTAAATGGAAATATTAATTTCAAATTTTGGGGTGCCTTTTCTTTTAAATAATTAATTGAAGCAAAATTCATAAAACATAAAATTAGCTATTTTGAAGGGAGCAATTCAGTTGCATTTGGCACCGTTCACAATGTTACATAACCACCACTTCTATCTAGTTCCAAAACATTCCCATGACTCCAAAGTAAGCACTTTCTCCTTATTTTCCTCTCCTGCCATATGTTTGTATGTACACTTGTTTGAGTCCCTGTTTTCAGTTCTTTGGGGTATATATCTAGGAGTAGAATTGCAGGTCATATGGTAATTCTATGTTTAACTTTTTGAGGAAATGCCGAACTGTTTTCCTGGATCATTTTTTAAGATAGCAGATTTATTAAGATTTAATTCACATAGCACAATTCTCCTGTTTAAAGTATGCAAGTCATTGTTGTTGTTTTTTTAATGTATGCTCAGAGCTGTGTAACCATCACCACAATTCAATTTTAGAACATTTTCATCCCCCTGCAAAAACCCATTAGCTGTCCCTTTCCTGGCCCCACCTCTCCAGCCTTAGGCAATAACTAATCTAAGTTCTGTCTCACTAGAATCGAGTTATGCTGGACAATTCTTATAAATTTGGTCAGACAGTATGAGACCCTTTGTGTCTGAGTGTGTTTTACTTAGCATAATGTTTGTGAACCTTGGAAACATTTGAGTAAGTGAAAACTAGACATGAATGATCACACTGTATATGATTTCATTTACCTGAAATATCTAGAACAGATAAATTCATAGAAATAGAATAATGGTTGGTAGTTGCCAGGCTATCTAGTTTTCACTTACTCAGATGTTTTCAAGTTTCATCAATGTTGTAGTATGTATCAGTACCTGATTCCTTTTAATGGCTGAATATTAATCCATTGTATATATACCACGTTCTGTTTATCCATGCATTCTTTGATGGACATTTTCCACCTTTTTGGGTACTGTGAACAGTGCTGCTATGAACACGAGTGTATGTGCACTTGTTATAAGCATGACTACAACTTTATTGCCCACACTCAGAATTGCTGGGTCCATATTAGCATATATCTTGGGAAACTTCCTAATTTATTGATTTTTTTTAAATTAAGAAGTAGTGTTTAATTTGGCCAAGTGCTTTATCTGCTTACACAGACGTAATCATGTAGTTTTGTTCTTTATGATATGGTGTATGTTCATTGAATTTCAGATGTTAAACCAACTTTATATTCCCCATCATGGTATGGTAGATAATCTTTTTAATATGTTGCCAGATTCACTTTGCTAGTAGTTTGTTTAGGATTTTTGCATATACATTCATAAGAGATATTAGTCTTCTTGTGATATCTTTGTCTCATTTTTTAAAAAGATTTATTTATTTATGCATATAAGAGCTTGGGCACAGGCCAGAGATGCAGGGGTTTAGAGGATTCACTAGAGTCTTTGTCTCATTTTGATATCAGAGTAATAGTGACCTCATAATGAGTTCCCGCTCCTCTATGTTTTTATAAGTGTTGGTGAAGAATTGGATTTAATTCTCCTTTAAATACTTGGTAGCATCATCAGTGATGCTATCTGTGTATTGACTTTTCTTTATGGATGTTTTATTTTATTATTCTGTTTTTTTACTTCTTTTTTTTTTTTTTAAAGATTTATTTATTTATTTATTTATTTATTTATTTATTTATTTATTTATTTATTTATTTATACAAGCACTGGGTACAGTCAGAAGCGCGGGAGGGTGAGAAAATTCACCAGAGCCAGAGAGGGGAGCAGAGCAGGCAGAAGGACCGAAGTACACTGCTGAGGGGAGCAGCAGGTGGCAGGAGAGGTCTGCACACCATGTGGGATCCTCCTCCAGTGGCCGGGGAGCAGCCGGGGATCGAACCGGCACTGCAGAGGCTGCGGGCAGTTTCGCAACCCAGCGCTCAACCGCTGCGCCACCGGGGAGGCCCCTGTTTTTTTACTTCTTATATGCCTGTTCAGATTTTTTTTTATTTTCAATTTTTTTATTTCAACATTTATCCTTTTCTTACATTTTTTTAGACAATATGTACTTCTCCCCGCCCCCTCAGATTGAGTCCCCATAGAATTTCCTTCCCCAAGGCACCCATGCACCATCACCACAGTCCCCTGTGCTCCTCCCTCCCTCCCTCTGATCCCTCTCCCTCCTCCTCCCCTGCAGGATGTCTCTGGTTTATAATTGTCTGTTTTTGCTTTGTTGTGTTTGTACTGTTATTATTATTTTTTTACACTGATGTTTTATTTGGTTCCCCTATATTCCTGTTATAAGTGAAATCATCCGATATTTTTCTTTTTCCTTCTGGCTTATTTCACTGAGCATAATCCCTTCTAGCTCCATCCACGTTGCTGTGAATGGCATGAGTTTTATCTTTTTTGATTGCTGAATAATATTCCATTGTGTATATATACCACATCTTCTTGGTCCAGTCATCTATTTTTGGGCATCTGGGTTGTTTCCAGGTTTTGCCTATTGTAAATAGTGCTGCCATAAACATAGGGGTACAGGTGCTCTTTTGAATCACTGTTTTTGCGTCCTTTGGGTAGATCCCTAGGAGTGGAATTGTCGGATCGTATGGTAGCTCCATTTTTAGTAGATTGAGGAACCTCCAGACAGCTTCCACAGTGGTTGGACCAGTTTGCACTCCCACGAGCAATGTAGGAGAGTTCCTTTTTCACCGCATCCTCACCAACATTTGTTGCTGCTTGTTTTTTTGATATGTGCCATTCTTACTGGTGTAGGGTGGTATCTCAATGTGGTTTTGATTTGCATTTCCCTGATGAGAAGGGATGTTGAACATTTTTTCATATGCCTGTTGGCCATTTGCATTTCCTCTTTGGAGAAATGTCTTGAGTTCTGCCCATTTTTTGACTGGATTGTTTATTTTTGTTGAGCCGTGTGAGTTCTTTGTTCAGATTTTCTATTTCTTCTTGAGTCATTTCCACTAGCTTGTGTCTTACTAAGAATCTGTCCACCTTATCTAAGTTATCTAATTTATTAGCATATACTTGTTCAAAGTATTCACTTATAATTCTTTTTGTTCTTACATTATCTTTTGTTGAGTATGTCACAATCTTAGTTATTATTTTGGAATAATGAATCTGCTGAATACTGATGCAAAGGTGTTTATTTACATTTATCCCAGACATTTTACCCATAAAATTTTTTCTCAGTCAGAAGTATTATAATATATAGAAAAGTAATTGGAAATAATTAATACTCATTCTTCATTCTACTATTCAGAAATAATGACTATTAACATTCTGATAATTTCCAGGTTTTTTTAGTATGCATTTTTAATACTCAGTATTAATACTATTTTCTGTGGCCTGGCTTTTGGCACTAATGTAAACATTTCTCAGGTTGTTATAAATGCTTTGTAAATATCATTTTGGCCATTGATAAATATATCATTAAGTGGATAGGCTGTGATATACATAATTATTTCTTTAATATTGGACCCTGTTTTACTAATATAAACAATACTTTGAATATTTTCTTTGTGCAAAGCTTTTTCCTTATTTCAGATTATTCCCATATTCAGGTGATTAGACATAAAATTACTGTGTCAAGGGTTTTGAAAACTCTTGAGAGAAAATAATAGCTTTTATTTCCTGATTGCAAACTCCATTTGAGTATTCAAAAAATTATACCTATATAATCTAAACTAAAGTATTATTATTCCTGTTTGTGGTGGTGGGGAGATTTGGTTTTCTCCTTCTGTCTTTGCAGCTCTCCCCTCTCCAGCTGTCACCTGTTAACATGCTCGAGTGCCTTTCCTCTTTTTTCCTTCTTTTATTTGGACATAAATCCTTTTCTCATGCTGTTTTATTTTGCTTTTTTTTTTTTTTTAAAGATTTATTTATTTATTTATTTATACAAGCACTGGGTACAGTCAGAAGCGCGGGAGGGTGAGAGAATTCACCAGAGCCAGAGCGGAGAGTAGAACAGGCAGAGCCACGAAGTACACTGCTGAGGGGAGCAGCGGGCGGCAGGAGAGGTCTGCGCACCATGTGGGACCTTCACCCAGCGGCCGGGGATCGAACTCGTGCTGCAGAGACTGCAGGCAGCTTCGCAACCCAGCTCTCAACCGCTGCGCCACCGGGGAGGCCCTGTTTCATTTTGTTTTGCCCCCAACTTCTTATTTTTAAAAAATGCAAATCTACAGAGAAGATGAAAGACTAGCACAATGAACACCCACACATCCTTTACCTAGACTTGCCAATTGTTAACATTTTACTATTCTCTCCTCTAGCTATTAGAAAGTAAGTTGTAAACATTATATCAACATGATTGGAGCTGGAGAGGACAATGCTAAGTGAAATAGATCAGAAAGAGAAAGGCAAATACTGGTTGGTCTTACTTACAGGAAGAATATAGAAAAACATAACAAAGAGTTGGTCAAAACCAAACCAACAATAAATTTTTAACATCTGACTGCAAAATTGAGACAACCAGGGCCTCCCTGGTGGTACAGTGGTTGAGCGCTGGGCTGCCCCCAGCCTCTGCAGCGCTAGTTTGATCCCTGGCCGGCAGCGAGGGTCCCACATGGCGCGCAGACCTATCCTGCCACGCCTGCTGCTCCCCTCAGCAGTGTATTTCGTCGGTCTGCCTGTTCTGTTCCCCGCTCTGGCTAAGGTGAATTCTCTCATCCTTCTGTGCTTCTGACTGTACCTAGTGCTTATATAAATAAATAAATAAATCTTAAAAAAAAAAAAACTGAGACAACCAGAGGAGCTGGAGCCACGGGGGATGGCAGGAGTCAGGGTGGGAGGAGCCCACTGGGACATGATGGAGGGTTGTTGGGGCACTGGAGGTGGGCAGGGTGTGAAAGTACACATTTGTAGAGGTTTGAACTTATAAGCCCTGGAGCACATACAAAGATGTAAACCTACTTTACCTCAATAAACATAATTTGGGGAAAACAACAACAACAACAAAATTTTGCTTTAAATCCAGATGCTAAAAAACAAGTACTCATGGCCCTTGGTATCAGTTATAGCACATTCTTCTGGTTTTCCTTTATGTCTCTGAACTTTTTAGGAGAGCTCCACTTTCTCCCAACTTTTAAATACCGGGGATCCTCTGGGCCTTTTATTTTATCACTCTAAGTTCTCATTCAGTGATTTTATTTCCATGGCTAAAATTATCAGGATGTCAAAATGGACAAATCTTTCTCTTACTTTTTCCAAATCTTTATTTCAGCCCTCATTGTATAATCCCAGGCTTGTTGGCCTCAATTGGGAGCCATTTTCCTTATTCCATTTATTCATTCTATTTTTGTTGAGGTAACATTGGTTTAAAACTCTGTATATGATTTAGAGGTATAGGATCATTTAAACAAGTACTTTGTAAAAGAAAATCACTTTCTTCTTTTGAAATTATGACTCTTCTCAATAACAATTCTTAATTAATGATTCACGTTTTGTTATGAGAATGTGTTGAAACAAGTTCTCTGGACGTTTATATAGGGTTGGTACTATAAGCACATTGATTACCTGCATGAATCAGAAAACTAAGCAACTTTATTATTTACACCAGTGAAATGCCTCTTTATCTTTTTCTTTATTTGCTGTGTTATAATCCATCTGTGCTTTAGAACTTTCAAGTATTGTGAGACTCTGACAGGGAATATTTAGATATATACTCTAAATTCATGAGCCAGTAGAAAATACTGTAAAGTTCCACCTTCCCATTTATGTTATTTTTACCAACTCCCAGCCTTTGCTAGACAATTCACAAAGAAATCAGCTTTATAGTTGGATTCTGTCCATTGTTAGAAAATCCTGCTAATAGAAATACTTCTCAACTCAGTGTAAGAAAGGGCAATATCTCGGCCAATTGCCACTTGTTCCCTGAAATCAGAACACTTCTATGATTATGACTTCATGTGGCATTAGTTTTTTAGCAGCTGCAAGAGACAAACATTAAATACTGATCATATCTGACCTTAGGTGAGTAAGTGTGGCAATATAACTCAGATTAGTAATTAGTAATGAAGGAAACAACACAGAATTGCAGTCAAGACATTTAATTTTGTTTTCTGAGGAAGGATTAGAGGTTATTATTGAATTATTCAATTGAACATATTTTCCACAAGAAAATATTTTAATAATTTAAAATGAGATTAAATCTTTTACATAGCTACATTTCTTAAACACTTAAGAATATGATAGTTTTAAAAAATGATATATTCATGATGTTTCTTGTAGGAAATTAATATGGCAGGAAGGTCATTGCTACTTATAAATTGTTGTTCCTCATGATTTTACTGATTTAGCCTATTATTTTGTATTGTGTAGACAATGCTTCGTGTTTTCTTGAACTGTGGGATAGATAAGAGTTACAGTTCTTATGGAACCGTCCATAAGATGGCTTTATGTAGTCTTTATGCTGTTTCATTGCTGTGTTGAATAAAATAGGGCTTAAAATGGAAGCCTTTAAAAACTGTAGTCCTAAAATATGAAAGGAATGAGTTAGGAAAATGCTGATGTGGAAACACTATAGCAATAATTGATTAGGCAAAAATCATCAATGTATGTTTAAGAGAGCAGAATGTATACAAAGTTCCAAAGTATAGTCCTGCAAATAGTTTATTAATTAAGGGAAAAGAAAGTACCTCTACAGCAGAGAATTTTAGGTGGGCACCACCTTAACCAAGTGGTCCAGGTTCCTGTCACCAACAATGGGACAAATTAACATCATTGCCTAATGATAAAATGTACTTGAGACTCATCTCTTTTTTTTTTTTTGAATCTATACAAGCACTGGGTACAGTCAGAAGCGCAGGAGGGTGAGAGAATTCACCAGAGTGGGGAATAGAATAGGCAGACAGACAAAGTACACTACTGAGGGGAGCAGCAGGCGGCAGGAGAGATCTGCGCGCCATGTGGGACCCTCACCCAGTAGCCGGGGATCGAACCAGCGCTGCAGAGGCTGCGGGCAGCTTTGCAACACAGTGCTCAACCGCTGTGCCACTGGGGAGGCCCAAGACTCATCTCTTATTCCTACCAAAATATAGAGACTGAATCTAATCATGAGGAAATAGTAAACAGGATCAAATTGAGGGATACTTTAAACACTTGGCCTGTATTCTTAGAAAATTTTGGTGTCAGTAGAGAGAAAGGCTAAGAAATTATTTTAGAATAAAGGAGAATGAAGACGTAATAATGATGATGTAACTGTGTAGATAACAAAGATGCATATGTGAGAAAATGTTAAAAATCGTACTATTCTTATCATTTCCCCATGTTTGAAAATATTTCCAAAAATGTTAAAACTATCCTAGTCCTGTACAACCTGAGATAAGTTTATCAAGGTTGTGGGGATTGCAGTCTCGCCTTAGGCCCTTTGTTAGCTCTTCTTTGTTTTCACTGCCCACCAACTTCCTCATCCATTGCAGACTCTGTGCCATACTGAGTGTTTTCACTGTGCATGTGAATAACCCCCAATTCAATGGCATCTGGACTCCTTGACCTCCTAAACTCTCTAATTTCTTGATCTTCATCAAACCTCTGGATCTTAGACCCTTCCTGTCTATTTCCCAGCACCCTCTTACCTTCACTTTCTCCTCCATCCATCTTCTCTCATCTTCTGCTGGCTGTCATTTGTGCCAGTTAACAGATCATATTCAGTAATCATATTTTAGGAAATTTAAAAGATAAGTAGTAGGTGAAATATTTAATATTCCTAGCCAATTGCTAGCAAACTTTGGCTATAAGTCCTTGATGGGAAAGCCATCCTTGGTGACTTAACTTGGAATTTTCTACAGGGATAATTCAGTTTTTGTTTTGCTTTGCTTTTTAGCAACTTGTAGAGTTTATTTTCTTTGTCCAGAAGCTTCTGATTTAAATGTTCACATTTGCACATCCTATTTTGTCCTTGAATGGTTTCCAGCTTTGCTGTGTGCAATACTAGCTAGGCTGCAGCTGTGGCATTACAAGAAAATAGAGGGATGAATTAGAGTATTTTATAACTGGAAAGGATCTTAGATATCACATAATCCTAAATTCTCATTGTTCAGATGAGAAACTGAGGACCAGAGAGGCTAAGCAACCTGCCTGAGGTTACACAGTTGGTGCCTGGTACAAATTCAGGACTTATTTTTATTATCCCATGGATGGGTTGATGGGTAGGTGAGTACATGAGTAAATAAAAAATTCAAGAAATGACCCCTAATCCTTGCCCTTTTCTGACCTGTGGGAGGTCAGAGGTTTACATGAATGGTAAAATTATGATCTCTTCTGTCTTTGGGAGGAAATGATAGTTTTATTTAAAGTGTCTGTCATTGCTTGGAGACTGAGCTTCATGTTTTACTCTGAACTTTTAGGTTCTGAACTTTTGGGTTCATTTCCCTTTTAAGAAAAATGCTTTCTATAACCAAGATGAAAATGTATACATTGTGCAAAAATGTAAAATGATGGTATCTCATGGTAGTTTTGATTTGCATTTCCCTGATTACAAGTGATGTTGAACATTTTTTCATATGTCTGTTGGCCATTTGCATTTCCTCTTCAGAGAAGTTTCTTTTTAGCTCTTCTGCCCATTTTTGGACTGGATTATTTTCTTTGTTGTTGTTGAGTCTCATCAGCTCTTTGCAGATTTTTGTGATCAGTCCTTTATGATTAGTGTTGGGTGCAATTTGAACACTGGATGTTTAAAAATATTAAGGAATGTTTCAGATGTAACATTGGCATATGGTTTTTTTAATTAAACATTTTTTTGAGATAAAAAAAAAAAACAAAAACCCTGACTTTTGAAGGACACTAAAAAAAATGATATAAAATATATATAAAAGAAAAAAAGAAAAAAATTAAAATAAAAAAAATACTTTCCAGGGGCAAGGACACTGTGCATTCTTGCTCTGCAGGGGTGCTGGAGTGTGTGGATGAGCAGGCCTCACAAGGCCCTTGCCTTGCTTGCTGTGTAAGAAGCAGGCTTTGTGGCCATCTCCTGTCCTCTTCTTTGAGTTTTTGTCCACTGAAGTTGGAAGTCTCACTGGAACAATGAGATTGTGGCAGATGACAAATACAGAATATCTGTGAATAGAAATAATAGTGCAAGACATGGTCTCAGCATTGAGTCATACCCTGCTCTCATCATGCCTTCACCAGCTGAAGAAATAGATGCTTTTCCTCTGCTTTTAAAACCTTTTGCCACTAGATGGTTCATTCCCTTTCCAGTTCATTTGAATTCATTTTAATCGACTCTATCACATTCTGCCCCTCTCTCTTTCTGACTAGATGTCAAGCCCCTTAAAGTTACATTAATTATTCACTCCTCCTGGTGCCTCTTCAGGAGACCTCTGCCACTGAATTTCAAAAGCAAAGTCTTTAAATGCCTTATTCTGAATATGAAGCTTCTTATTTAAAGAACTGTCTGTCAAATGCATTCCTATTTAAAATACAAAAACAAACCAATCATAAAAAAAAAAAAACAACTCCATTGGTTAACATGAAGAGAAGCACAAGACTAAAAGTCTTAACTAAACAGGGATTTCATTCATTCATTCAACAAACATTTATTGAGCACCTACTATGTTCCAGAGACTATTCTACACTCAGGGGTTATAGCAGATAATTGGACAAGACCAAAATCCCAGCCCTCATGGAGATTACATTCTAGTGGAAGGAGAGAGAGATAATAACACATAAACTAAATGTATGCTATATCCAATGGTAATCGATGATGTGGAGAGAAAATAAGAAAGGAAATAGGTTGTGAAGGAAGAGTGCTGTTTTAAAAAGGGGAAAAGGACTCACTGAGTTTACATTTGAGCCTAGAATTCGGACTGTAAGGAGTGAGCCCTGGAGTTCCTGGTTGACCCAACTTCTTGTTCCTAACTTTTGGGTTCTGAAATGCTAGCCTGTTCATAGTAGTTTGTGAAATTTTTAATGAAATTATCCTATGTATAAATAGGAAGTCTTTGGGGACACTAGAATTTGTTAACCTGAAGAGAGACAATTATTAATTGCTATTCCAGCCTTTAAAAAAAAAAGTAGCTGTCATTTAGTATTGACTACTTCCTATATGAAAGGTTATAGGGATATGTGCTAAGCATTTTATATTAATAATAAATTAATATAGGGGCATCCCCGGTGGCGCAGCAGTTGAGCGCTGGGCTGCGAAGCTGCCTGCAGCCTCTGCAGTTCCGGTTCGATCCCCGGCCGCCTGGGAGGGTCCCACATGGCGCGCAGACCTCTCCTGCCGTCCGCTGTTCCCCTCAGCAGTGTACTTCGGTCCTTCTGCCTGTTCTGTTCCCCGCTCTGGCTCTGGTGAATTCTCTCACTCTCCTGCGCTTCTGACTATACCCAGTGCTTGTATAAATAAATAAATAAATCTTTAAAATAAATAAATAAATAAGATATTACTAATGCCTATATAAACACATTATCAATACATTATTGTGTATTATTGCAGTAGCACTGGAAGGTATTCATTCATTCAACAAATATGTTTTGCCCAGGTACTGGGGATATAGTGGTCAACAAAATAAAGTCCCTATTCTCATTTAATTTAGCTTAGAGGGGCAGATAGGCAATAAACATATAAACATATGACTATATAGAATGACAAGCAGTAAAAAGTGCTATGGAGAACAACTGTACAGATAAAAAGTATAGGGAATGTGAGATGAGGAAGGTGTGGGAGGGGGATATTATTCTATATACGGTCTCATTATTTTATGGCAAATTCCAAGTGCCATCTGCATTGAACAGAATAATGGCTATGAGTCCAGGTTCTGCAATTACAGAGATCTCTAGTTGACTCCACATTCTTCCATTAACAAATGATATGACCCTAACCAAGTTATTTCGGAGCCTCAGTTTCTCTGTCAAATAAGGATAATGATACCGTATAGGAATGCCTGGCACACAAAAAATGCTCTGAATTTATTTTTAATTTGCTCACTGAGTCCCTAGAAAGATACTTAAATTTTTTTTGCAAAATACTATGATTTTTGCTATCAGAGAAAAGAACCCATTAAAAAACAAAGAACCCCCTCCCCAGACTCCCCAGCTTGACAATAAAGAAACCACCTATGCTGGGCTCAGAAAATTGATCAGGTAGCTTATTAAACCTGTGCTGTTGCTTCCTTTTATTTTTTTATTTTATTTATTTATTTTTTTCCCATAGAGGCATGTTCTATTTATTTATTTATTTGTTTGTTTGTTTGTTTTTGTTTATACATGCACTGGGTACAGTCAGAAGCTCGGGAGGGTGAGAGAATTCACCAGAGCCAGAGCAGGGAGCAGAGCAGGCAGAAGGACCGAAGTACACTGCTGAGGGGAGCAGCGGGCGGCAGGAGAGGTCTGTGGGACCCTCCTCTGGTGGCCGGGGAGCAGCCAGGGATCGAACCGGTGCTGCAGAGGCTGCGGGCAGCTTCACAACCCAGCGCTCAACCGCTGCGCCACCGGGGAGGCCCTGTTGCTTCCTTTTAGAAACAAAAATAGCAGGCCCTTGGGACACATATGGCAAGAGCTTTTATTTATTTATTTTTCTGCATAGAATTAATGTGACAGGGAAGACAAGTCCTGTTACGTGATGAATCACCAGGACCGAAAGCCAGTCTAAGCTATCCAACAAGTTCAGAACTAGAAGACACAGATCTTTAACTCTGTGGGCAGGGTTGGGGGTTGTGGAGCCGGAGACCCCCTTGGGTAGGGTCTGTCATATCTGGGCTCTACCCTTTGCTATTTTGGAGGTTTCTGCTCCAGAGGAAGGTCTTCAGCTAGCTAGATGGCCCCAAGACTGGTGAGGACTCTTAGGAATGCGGTGAAGTTTTAGAGGTCTGCTGTTGGTGTGCCCAAGCCTGCCCTGTGATCTCCTTCCCTTTCCTCGGGGTGGGGGTGGGGGCACTGTGGAAACTGCATGCACAAGGAGCAACGTTTTATC
Organism: Talpa europaea; assembly: GCF_964194135.1. Taxonomy (NCBI): domain Eukaryota; kingdom Metazoa; phylum Chordata; class Mammalia; order Eulipotyphla; family Talpidae; genus Talpa; species Talpa europaea. The sequence goes on from NC_140081.1 coordinate 8,850,547, forward strand.
AGCCACTGCCCAAGTACTTAAAATCCCTATGTAGAGCTCCAGGAAGGGCCTGAACTGGAGTACCCAGGAAGTTGGAGGCCTGAGGCCTACGCTGAACCTACTTTCCCCACCTCTAGCTAGCTCACTAGGCAGGGTCTAGCTCACTAGGCAGGGACTAGCTCACTAGGCAGGGTCTGTTTAGGAGGCAGAAGCCACAAAGTGATCTGAATAGAGGATGCTGGATGTGAAGAGCTGCTACCTAGGTAGCAAGTTGTTCCTGGGTAACTGAAAGGGCTCCTGCAAGAGAACTCTTAAGTATAGGGAGGAAGCCGCTGTACCTCCAGGACTGAGAACAAAGGGAAAAGATTGGAATCGTTAAAGTGTAGAAACTTGGAGGCGGAGGTCCTGTAGAACTGAAACTCAGAACTTTGAGAAGGACTATTCAGCTGGTGCTGGTGCCTCTGAGGGGCTGCGGTGAGTCTGGCTTTGCAAGTGCTGGGCAAACTGCAAATTGAATCCAGAGACTACTGCAAGGAGAAACTGCTGCAGGGAATGTGGAGCAGTTGCTAGTTTACAGGAACAGGGACAGGAAGGAGGCTATCCTTGGTCCCCTCCTTTAGCCTCACCATCTCCCTCTACCACTCGTCTTGGCAGAGTTGGACAGGGAGCAGTTGGCAAAGCTGAAATGTGGCCTACGGAGTCCCAGCCTCGGCACCAGTGATGGAGTAGGCAAGTGCCGATGAGAGCTGACACATGATACCTTAGTATGTGTTGTTCATGTTCAGGTGTACAGGCTCAGGTATAAGAGTGCAAGCAGAGAGAGAAATGGTGGATTCTCAAGTAGGGGTTGCAAACAGCTTACTGACTTACTGACTTTGAAATAGAGGAGGAAGTGCAAGAAGCAGGGAACTGAGTATGGTTGTCTGTCTTCCAAGGCAGAGTATTCACACTCATTAATAGCCCATGAATGTATTGTGTGCTTACCAAACAAAATAGCAACTCCTCCACTGGCAAGTGAAGTGGGTTCTGGCAAGGGTCTAGACAGAAGCAAGGCAGAGATAAGAGAGGACTCTTAGATTGCTTTTTCCTCATGTGGGGAAGGACTAGAACAGTAGTTTATCTAATGTGTCTAGCTTAGTGTCAGGTACATAATAAGCATTCAGTAAATGGTAGCTATTATAATTCAAAGGAAGGAAAGGTATAAATAGATTAGGGACTGAAGTAACTGGCCACAATGGAGAGAACCAGGGTTTGGACTGAGAAGATGTTAGTTCATACTAGGTAACTTTGAACAAGATGAACAAGATGCTTGCCTCTCTGAACCCAGAGTTTCCTTACATGTATCATGGAGATGATAATACTCTGGGGACTAAATGTCTTATAGTAGACCCTTAAATATGGTAGCTATTTTGTTCCATTAATAACTATAGAAATAATAATAAACTTGCCTATTTATTATTGATGCTGCTAATGCTAATTAGAAGAGATTTTTAGTGATCATACAATAGATTCCACTACATCATTGTACAAATTAAGAAACTGAGGCACAGAAAAAGGTCAAGAGATATGAACATTAAGAGCCTAGGGGGGCCTCCCCGGTGGCGCAGCGGTTGAGCGCTGGGTTGCGAAGCTGCCAGCAGCCTCTGCAGCACCGGTTCGATCCCCGGCTGCTCCCCAGCCACTGGAGGAGGGTCCCACATGGCGTGCAGACCTCTCCTGCTGCCCGGCCACTGGAGGAGGGTCCCACATGGTGTGCAGACCTCTCCTGCTGCCCGCTGCTCCCCTCAGCAGTGTACTTCGGTCCTTCTGCCTGTTCTGCTCCCCGCTCTGGCTCTGGTGGATTCTCTCACCCTCCCGCGCTTCTGATTGTACCCAGTGCATGTATAAACAAAACAAACAAACAAACAAATAAATAAAACATGCCTCTATTAAAAAAAAAAAAAGAGCCTAGGGAATGGAGTCAGTCAGACCTGTGTTCAATTTCTTGCCATTCATTTCCACTCACTGGCTAAGTGACCTTAAGTCAGTTAGTCTCTCTCAGCTTCACAGTGTGGTGAGGACTACAGGAACGAATCTACTGCCTGGCATTCCGTGAGTACTCAGTGGCATGAGCGCAGCAGTTGTGTTGTGCTTGGTGAACAGAGAGCCTTTGAGGCCCCCTGAGGTGAGGGTTGGTTGGTCATGGCAATGACTGTCCTATAGAACAGGCCTTTCGGGTGAACCTGGGCTCTCCATAACATGTTGAGAACACCGGAGATTTCAGTCATGGTCTTACAATTCGTTACTTTGCAATAGCGAACAGATCCCTCGATTTCTTCTCCTGTGGTTTTTCCCTATAAAGTTCCTGTTACTTGACCTTATGTTTATTTTCTGGGTTTTCTGGAAGCTGAATAATGAAACAAGAGTCTCTGAAACCCAAGAGCCTTGAAGAAATTCATAAATAAATGCTGTCTGATGACTAGTGTCTACTTGGTGAACCACAGAAGTACTAAACCAAGGATCCTAGAGGCTGGATTCCTGCTTTCAGAACTCAAATTATTCTTGTTATAGTTAATTCTTAATTTTTATGCATTAATGGGAAAATTTGTAGCATGAATAAAAGGAGCCAGCTGGTGTTGATTGCTCTTAACTCTAAAACTTAAAGAAGGCATAAGAGACTATGTTTTAAATCTCATCTCTCACTTTATTTCTTTCTTCAATACTATGAAGCTACCTGATGGTTCAAAGGCTACCAGCCCCAGGAGGGAGTCAGTGTGCCTGAATAATCCACAAATAAGACGATATTTGTCTCTACAGTTGCCGTTTGTTTCACATGCGTTTTATATCACCACTGGGCTAAGCTCTTTCATTTATAGTATTTCATTTTGTCCCTCTATTACCTCTATAAAGGAGGAAGATGTTTTCTTTTAGCCTTCTGTCTTTAATCAATTAAACCTCAAGTGCAGAGGGTGGAGTCAATCATATTTCTTAATTCATTGTACATTGTCATTATTGGCTGTACAAAACCTTTTCTTATGTTAGTTCATTTGCTTAATCCCTTCTATCCATGTACCCCATGCTCATTCATTCTGCCCCCCCCTTGTAATACTGAGTGTAAATCTTTGCCTTTATATATTCTTATGAAATGTATATTGTGTTTTTGTGTATGTGTATTTTAAACTTATATGAAGTGGTATCATGTTATATTTCATTCTGTCTTTAACTTTTTAAATAACTATTTCTAAGCGAAGCACTGTTTGTAAGACCCATTCAAGTTGCTATGGGAAGCACTATTTATGCTTCCGTTTGTGCTGTAATATTCCATAGTGTGTACTCACCACAGTTCGACATTTTTCTTCCTCATGATGGACAGCTTGGCTGTGTTGGTATCAAACTTCCTACTGCCACAAACAAAGAAACATTGTATCCTCATATGTCTCCTTTGTGGACTGTGTGATAATTGCTTTGGGGGGGTATGCCGTGGGATTACATAGGCATAGTATATGTATGCTTGTATGAATAGCTGTTGCAATTCATAGGACATACATGGACTTCATAGGCCTAAGTAGTACTAGGGGAAACTTAGATTTTGAGAGTTTTATTAAAACTTAGCCAAAGTCATATAGATGGTCATTAGCAAAGTTGGGATTTAAATTCGGGCAGTCTTGCTGAAAAACTTTTCTTCTTAATGGCTGTGCCATCACTATTCACTGAATATTTGAGACTTGAGGACATTTTGCAAAAACATAAAGGCAAATCTCATTGTAGTTTGTTTCCAGAACCCAGAAATGGCCTGCTTTTTTCCTGAAGCGATATCCCCCTTCCCACCCATCCCGATAGCTGTATAGTAACTGCTTTTCTCTGACTTTCATATTCTCTGGGTCTGCAGCGCTGAAAGCCGCACTTATCATCCAGAACTGGTACCGAAGTTACAGCGCTCGGCTGAAGGCCCGACAGCGCTATGCCCTCACCATCTTCCAGTCCATTGAATATGCTGATGAGCAAGGACAACTGCAAGTATGTTTTGCAAGCTCATCTCTCTTCTTTTGGTAAAATGCTTCTCTATACCTCTTGTTATTGAAAGAATGGAAGTTTGGGTCCATTTTAAGTGAGGGGACCTTGTTGAAAGGCTTTAACAGAAAATGGAGTGACATTGTCTTAGAACCGGTTTTGAGATGAGAGTATGATTTGGGAAGAGGATGGTTTTTTCATTTCAGAAGTTCACATTCTTAAAAGAGTGCCACCAGATGCCTAGTTAACTAAATAGAAAATGGTCTAATTCTACTTTTTTTGTACATGCCCCAATAGAAAGTAAAGTTGTTACTTTGTGAAGGATAAAATACTTGAAGGAATTAAAAAATGGAATAATTTCCTGGGGATACATCTATGAAAGTTCTGGAAAAAAATTTGGATGGGCAAGGAAGTTCTTTTTTAAGTTTGCAAAGACTAATATAAATCCAGTTTTCATGGTTATTAATAGAAGAAAAAAACCCTTTTTAAAAACAAAAAGATTTTGAAAATATCTCCCATGTAGTTGTTAATAAAAAAATCAACTTGTAAAGCAATATGTAGAGTTTTATTCTATGTATGTGAAGGAAAATTAAATGTACAGAAAAAGTCAGGGGAAAAATATATAGTAAAGTGCTTCGAGTGGTTTTTTCTGAGGACAGGAATGGTCTTGGTGGGTGGGAGAAGACTTCTCATTTTCATTCTGTGTTATTTGTAGTTTTGAGCAATCATGTAAATTTATGTTACAGAATTATCTAAAATAATTAAGAAAATTTCAAAAAATAAAGAAATTGCTGGATTTATTCTTTCAAGCTAGGACAATGCTATACTTTGGTGCAGTCAGATACTCACCTTGCCAGATTGGGAGCACAGTGTTGACTGTCCTTTTAAGTACTGTAGAATACAGTGATGCATGTAAAGGTAGAGTGAGCGCTCAATTGGTAATCTTTATATATAAACATTCCAGTACTTGTGCATTTTTAAAACTGACTCTTTATAATAGATTTATTGAAATACAAGTCATCCATTTAAAATATAAAATTCACAAAGTTGTATAAACATCCACACCATAATAAATTTTAGGAGTTTTTCATCATCTCCCAAAAAACTATATCCATTCCTCAGTGGATAGATCATTTGAATTGCTTCCACTTTTTTCTATTATGAATAATCATGCTTTGAATATCTGTGTGAAGGTTTTTATGTGTACATGTTTTCAGTTCTCTTGGGTGTGTGCATTAGGAGTGGAATTGCTGGGTCATCTGGTAATTCTGTTTAACTTTTTTAGTAATTACTAAACTGTTTTCCAAAGCAGTTGTACTGTTTTACATTCCCACCAGCAGTGTACAAGGGCTCCAGTTTCACCACATCTTTTCCAACACTTGTTATTATCTGTTTTTGATTATAGCCATCCTTGTGTATTGAGGTGGTATCTCGTTATCTCATTTGTGGTTTCTGTTGACTAAATTGAGAAACCCATCAATAGCATTAAAATCATATGTTTTGATGTTTGTGTAGGAAGTCTTCCTTCCCTCAACTCCCAGACCTACTCCTAGATTGATAGGGTTCCTTAGTGTTCACTCTTCATGGGAGGGAGAACTTGGAAAAAAGTTAACTGCACTGTGTACGTGCAGGTCTTTGCTGAAAATTGGTAGTCATAGAGGCAGCAACTAGGTGATGGTTAGAATGTTGGTGGATTTCTAGCTTTCCCTCTTACCCTCCTTCCTTCGTGTCCTCTCTCTTTTCTGTCCTTTTCCAAATATATTTGACATTTAACAGTATCTAACTCTTACTCATACCACCAAAAGGAAAAGGAGAGCTCGTACTGAACAAAATCTAGTATGTCTTAGGTTGGTTTCCTAGAAGCAGAGTCTGAGTACTCTGATAGAAGTGATTTCTTGAGTTAATGTTCTCAGGAAAAACCTGTAAGGAAATGAGGAAGGCAAGATAGGACAGGAGGAAAAACTAGGCAAAAAGATGGCTTCCAGAGAAGTCTGAGGTTGACCTGACCCCAGTGGGAATGTGCAGGTGTGAAACGCATCCCAGTTTGTACCACACGTTGGCAAAGGAGATAGAGAGCGAGGCTGTAATACCCTTGCTTCAGTTAGTCATTTTCCTTGGGCAGTCCCCCAGAAGGGGGGGTATGATATCCTGTGCAAGCTGCCATCCATCTGCCAAGGGCAATCTTTGGGGGGCAGAGGCAGATAGCACTGGGACCTGTTAGCACATACAAGAGCTGGGAGATGAGTATTCCAAAAGAGTAAGGTGACGTGCACGAGACACCAACAGCAAGTGCCACAGTAGCTGTTTCGGGTTCGATAATTGATTAATGTATTTTTCTTTCATCCAGCTATCCAATTTTTTTTCGTTCTTGTTGGATAACTACACACACGTAAATCAAAATGACCCAGGTAAGTAAAAAGTTAAGTCTTTTGAAAAACGGTCCCTAAATGTTGAATTGTGCTCATCAAGGGATGGGTGAATAGTAAGAAATTAAAAAGCTGCCCACCCATCTTGTCTGTGTGACAGCAACCAACTAGTGACATCAGTCCAGCTGACTTTTTCCTTTTCTGATTGGTGTCAACTAACTTGATCATTTCATTTTTTCACTCAAAAAATGAAATTAGATTTGATTCAACTTTAAGTTGTTGGATACTTTCTCTGAACCACAGTCTGTCAAGGCACAGTGGTAGCTTAGTAAAGAGGATATTTATTATCTTTTATTCACAAAACTTTTATGCTGAGAGTTAAAAATTTCTTGAGTATTTTATGAAACAAGATCCAGGGAAGATGGTAGATTAAATACAGTTGGCCTTATCATGTCTTTGTTTTCTGCATAGATACATAAGTACCTAGCTATCTATTTATCATTTATGAAGTTATTTTGAAATGATTACATGAATAATTTCAGAGATGAGCAATATAGGTATGCTCCAAAAATGACTTTAAAATGGTTATTTACAGAAGATATTTCTCCTACAAACTAAGGTTTGTCTGTTATCTTTGAAGTAGACTCTAGACTTAAAAACTTCTTTTTAAAAAATTTGAGCCAACCATTTTCTGCTCAACAACTTTGAGTGTATGGTGTCTAAGAGCATCTTTTAAATCTGGTAAGCACCCTTCAAAGTGAGCACCCTTCAAAGTGGAGAAAGAAGGTTGTTTTAATGGCATGCTTTGAATGAAGTACTTATGTATGAAACTAATTAAAGCATTTAATGGTCTGCAGAAGCTTTCTGAATGGTGAAATAGCCAAACCTGAGAAATGGGGAGTGGGTGGATATGGGTACTTTGCCGTTTTCTTTCTTTTAGATAATTACAATTTGAAGATAGTTGTTTGTGCTTCATGTTCTTTGGCAAAAATGTTTTTGCAAGGAATTATAGTAATGAAATGAAACAGCACTCTTTCTGCTAATGACCTGATATTTCAATCTGGGCTCTGCATCAGAATCGTATATAGGGATTCTTAGCCAAAAATGGCTGGGTTCCAGCCCAGAGATATTTACTCAGCCTCTCTATTTGAAAGAAAAAAAAAATCTACATTTAAAAAATTCTGCAGGTCATTTAAAAATATATTAAAAAAATTTTACAAAGGAAGGGAACAGTGGTTTAATCTTATGTAAACTTTTTCTTCATTACAGAAAAGTACACAAATCATAAGTATATCACAGTGCAGTTTCTCAAAGTAAACACACCCTTGTAACTGGCACCCAGGAAAAGAAAATCCCATTAGAGCCAGAGAAGCCCCTTTCGCATTCCTCTCTAGTCTGCCTGACTCAACCCATCACTACTTTCCTGACTTCTGTATCCTGAATTAGTTTTGCTTGTTGTGAACTTTTCTGTCTAAACTGAAGTATACAGTTTTGAACGTGCCTTCTCATGTTGTGGCCGCTTTGTCATTCTTGTTGCTGAATAATATTCCATTTTACAAATATACCAAAATTTGTTCATTCCATTGTTTATGGACATTTGGCTTTTATTAGTTTTGGTAATTTAAATTGTATTGCTATGCAATTTATTGAACAAGTCTTTCTGGTGAACATATAGATTGTATTGTTTTTTTCTATACTTATTTTCACCTATGTATTGCTATGTGACAAGCCACCCCAAAATTAGTGACTTAAAAGTGACAGTCCTTTTTACTGCTTATGATTCTGTGGGTCAGGCATTTGAACAGGGTTCGGTGTATGTATATATATATACCAAATTGTCAGATCAACCAAATTGTCTCATCAGACCAGGTATTTTATATTTTTGTTGCTATGGTGAATAGGACATTTTCCTCATTTTATCTCCCCAATGATTATAATAGTATTTAATAATGCTTTTGATATATACTTACTTGTTTTATATTGTGCTACTATTGAATAAAAACATTAATAACATTATTATTATTATTGTGACTGATGTTTATTAAATGTTTGCCATATGCCATGTTTTTAAGTACTTAAAAATATCATTTATTTAGTTTTTATTTAGTCTTTATGACAAACCTGTGAGATTAATATTATCATCACCCCATTTTTATAGATGAGAATACTGAGGTTTAAAAGATAATCTCCCAAGGTTATTCATCTCATTAGCGGTGAAGCTGTGACTCAAACCAGTGTGGTTATTTTAATTCTCATCATTTCTGAGAGTTTTCCATTGATTTTCTTGAGTACAAATATTTAATTGCTCTGGCCACAAGTAACTTTGTTTTTGTATCTTTATTTCTAACAGTCATGCTCTTATTTCAGTTTCATGGTTTTTATTGAAGTAATATTGCATTATAGTATTACATAAGTTTCAGGTGTCCATCTCTGAGAATCAGCATGTATACATACTACATTAAGTTCACTGCTAAGAGTCCAGTTCTATCCTTTACTACATCATTGCTCCCCTTTTCCCAATTTGCCTTGTTGTAACCACTAATTTGTCTCATTGTCTAATAGTTTTATTTTGTTCATCTGTTTGTATTCTTTTTGTACCACATACAAATGAAATCATATAGTGGTTATCTTTCTCTGTATGACTTATTTCTCAAGTTTAATTTTCTATAGGTCTATCTATATTGTTGCAAATGGAAGGATTTTATCTTTTTTATAGCTTAGTAGTATTCCATCATATATATACACATACATACATATACACATACATACATACCACATCTTCTTTATCCATTTGTCAATGAATGGACACTTAGGTTGTTTCTACTATTGCAGCTAGTGCTGCCATAAATATCGGGGGGGAGTGCATATTTCTCTTCAAATTTGGCTTTCGTATTTTTATTTATTTATTTATTTTGAAAGATTTTATTTATTTATCCAAGCACTGGATACAGTCAGAAGCACAGGAAGGTGAGAGAATTCACCAGAGCCAGAGAGGGGAGAAGAGCAGGCAGACTGACAGAAGTATACTGCTGAGGGGAGCAGCGGGCGGCAGGAGAGGTCTGTGCGCCATGTGGGACCCTCGCCCAGTGGCTGGGGATCGAACCGGCGCTGCAAAGGCTGCAGGCAGCTTCGCAACCCAGCACTCTACCGCTGCGCCACCAGGGAGGCCCTGGTTTTCGTATTTTTAAAAAATATTTGTTTATGCATACAAGAGCTAGTGTACAGGCCAGAGATGCTGGGGGTGAGAGGATTTACCAGAGACAGAGTAGAGAACAGAACAGGCTGACTGAAGTACACTGCTGAGGGGAGCAGAGGGTGAGTCAGGAGAGGTCTGCTGCGCCATGTGGGTTGCTCCCTGGCCAGCTGTGGATTGAACTTGTGCTGCAAAGGCTGCGGATTGCTTCGTAGTGCAGTATTTAACCCCTTGAACCACCAGGGAGGCCCGGTTTTTGTATTTTTGGTGTAAATATCCAGAAGTGGGATAGCTGGAGCTCATGAAATTTCTGTTTTTAATTTTTTTTTTATAGAGGCATGCTTTTATTTATTTATTTGTTTGTTTGTTTGTTTGTTTTGTTTATACATGCACTGGGTACAGTCAGAAGCGCGGGAGGGTGAGAGAATTCACCAGAGCCAGAGCGGGGAGCAGAGCAGGCAGAAGGACCGAAGTACACTGCTGAGGGGAGCAGCGGGCGGCAGGAGAGGTCTGCACGCCATGTGGGACCCTCCTCTGGTGGCCGGGGAGCAGCCGGGGATCGAACTGGCTCCGCAGACGCTGCGGGCAGTTTCGCAACCCAGCGCTCAACCGCTGCGCCACCGGGGAGGCCCTGTTTTTAATTTTTTTGAGGAACCTCCATACTGCTCTCCATAATAGCTGCATCAATTTATATTCCCACCGACAGTGTATAAGGTCTCCTTCTCCCTACAGCCTCTACAATACTTCCTGGTTTTTGTCTTTTAGATAATAGCCATCCTTACAGTTGAGGGGTGATCTCTCAATGTTGTTTTGATTTGTATTTCTCGAATAATGGAGATGAGGAACACCTTTTCCTGTGCCTATTTGTCATCTGTATGACTTTGAAGAAGTATATTCAGATCTTCTGCCCTTCAGGGTTTTTTTTTTTTAATTTTATGAGTTCTTTGTATATTTTGGATATTAAACCCTTGTTGGGTATGTAATATGCAAATATCTCACTCAGTAGAATGTCTTTTTGTTTTGATGTAAGTTTCTTTTGTTGTATAGAATCAGCTTCATGTTTTATTATATTGATTGGGGATAGTAGGACAAAGTTAAAATGGATCAGTAAAAGTAGGCATCCATATTCTGTTAATGATTTAATGGAAAAACCATTACTGTTGATTTAAATTTTAAAATTATGTTAAGGAGGTACCCTTGTATACTTCCAAGTTTTATGAGTTTTAAACAAATCAGGAACAGGTGTTGAGTTGTATGAAATGTCATTTAGGCATATATTGAGTTAATTATAAGGGCACCCATGATTTTAATCCAGATTCATAATTGAGAAATGAAATAACCATAAATGTGGCTCAGTTGGTGCTTTTCTTTTTCAGCAGTATCTGGAGCTTGTTTTCAAAGTGACATGTGGGTGGGAAAGGCAGAAATTGTTTTTTTTTTTAATTATGGGCTTCAAATTTTTCCCTGTCCAGATTTTGAGTCTGTACTAGGTAAAAGAAAAGACTGTGTGTAGGGGGTATTTTTGAAATATTTTCTTCAGAACAATTTGTTAAGGTATCATTTGGTGTAATTCAAGATTTTATTATATTTAATTAGTTTAGATTCATTTCAAAGGATTATAAACCAAATAGGTAAGGATTAATTCTAATTACATGTTGCACAAATCTTCATATATTGTAGATATTCATTAAATTATTATTAGTAGTATAACAGTTATAGCCTGTAAGGACAGTACTTGCATTTGAAATGTTAACACTTTTGATTGTTTTCATTTATGACCCACATTAGCTACTGGGAGAGAATCTATGTTTTTTTTTTGTTTTGAGATTTATTTTTATTTATTTGTGCATACAAGAGCTGGGGAGTAGGTCAGTGGTGTGGGGGGTGGGGTGAGAGGATTCACCAGAAACAGAGTGGGGAGCAGAATAGGTAGATCCACTGAAATATGCTACTGATGGGAGCAGTGGGTGAGACAGGTGATGTTTGCTGTGCCTTGTGGGTTAGCTCCCTGGCCAGGGATCGAACTCATGCCGTAGTGGCTGGCAGTAGCTTGACAGTATCAAGAATTCAACCCCTGCACCACCAGGGAGGCCCTTTGTTATTATTATTTTTTTTTAATGTGACTAATACCCAGCAGGAGGTATTATGATTTTATGTTTACTGATATTTCATATTGAATGGTTTTGACTAAGAATTGGTTTAGGGAAATGGTACTTTTTCACATATTTATTACTGAACTTGGAAGGAATGAAGGTCATCAATTACATGGAAGAAGGATCAGACTGAGCTGTTTTTTAAAAGAAAAACACATTATTTTTTTTTTTTATTTTTAAAGATTTATTTATTTATTTATTTATTTATTTATTTATTTATTTATTTTTTAATAAATTTTATTGTTATATTCCCCATACAATTGCAACCCCCCATTCTGACCCCAATCCCTCCCCTCCCGCCCCCGCCCCCCTAAAAGTGTCTCTGGTTCATAGTTTTTTGTTGATTTTGATTTTCACTTTCTTATAGTTATTCATTTTCCTGGTCCCTTATTTAAGTTTTCTAGATTCCTGCTATGAGTGAGACCATCCGGTATTTTTCTTTTTCTTTTTGGCTTATTTCGCTGAGCATGATCCCTTCCAGCGCCATCCATGTTGCTGCAAATTGCATGTGTTTATCTTTTTTGAATGCTGAGTAATATTCCATGGTATATATGTACCACATCTTCTTGATCCAGTCATCTATTTTTGGGCATTTGGGTTGTTTCCAAAGCTTAGCTATTGTAAACAGTGCTGCTATAAACATAGGGGTGCAGGTGTTCTTTGGAATTGATGTTTCTGTGTCCTTTGGGTAAATACCTAGGAGTGGAATTGCTGGGTCATATGGTAGCTCTATGTTTAGTAGGTCCAGAAATCTCCACACAGCTTTCCACAGTGGTTGGACCAGTTTGCACTCCCACCAACAGTGCAGAAGAGTTCCTTTTTCTCCACACCCTCGCCAACATTTGTTGTTGCTAGTTTTTTTAATATGTGCCATTCTCACTGGTGTAAGATGGTATCTCATGGTAGTTTTGATTTGCATTTCCCTGATGACAAGTGATGTTGAACATTTTTTCATATGCCTGTTGGCCATTTGCATTTCCTCTTCAGAGAAGTTTCTTTTAAGCTCTTCTGCCCATTTTTTGACTGGATTATTTTCTTTGTTGTTGTTGAGTCTCATCAGCTCTTTGCAGATTTTTGTGATCAGTCCTTTATCATTAGTGTTGGGTGCAAAAATGTTCTCCCAGTTGGTGGGGTTTCTCTTTGTTTTTGTTATTGTCTCTTTTGCTGTGCAAAAGCTCTTTAATTTGATATAGTCCCAGCTGTTTATCTTTGCCTTCACTATCAGTGCTTTGGGTGATGTGTCTGTAAAGATGTCTTTGATGTGCAAATCACGTAGTGTTTCGCCTATATTTCCTTCTATATATTTTATGGTTTCAGGTCTTATGTCTAGTTCTTTAATCCATTTTGAGTTGATTTTTGTGTATGGTGTGAGGTGGTGGTCAAGCTTCATTCTTTTGCATGTAGCGACCCAGTTTTCCCAGCACCATTTATTGAACAAACTTTCTTTGCTCCAATGCATATTCTTTGCTCCTTTGTCAAAGATTAGTTGACCATAAATCTGTGGGTTTATTTCTGGATTTTCTATTCGATTCCATTGGTCTGTATGTCTGTTCTTGTTCCAATACCATGCAGTTTTGATGACTATGGCTTTGTAGTATAGTTTGAAGTCTGGGAGTCTGATGCCTCCATTCCCTTCTTTTTTTTTCAGGAGAGCTTTGGCTATTCGGGGTTTTTGGTGATTCCATATGAATTTCATCAATAATTGTTCTATTTCTTTGAAGAATGACATTGAAATTTTGATTGGAATAGCATTGAATCTGTATATTGCTTTTGGAAGGATGGCCATTTTAATAATGTTTATTCTTCCAATCCATGAGCAGGGGATGTCTCTCCATTTCTTTGTGTCTTCTTCTATTTCTTTTAACAGTGTTTTATAGTTTTCTTTGTATAGATCCTTTACCTCTTTTGTTAGATTTATTCCCAAATATTTGATTTTTTTTGTTTCAATAACAAAAGGGATGGTCTTTTTGATTTCTTCTTCTTCAGATTTATTGTTTGTGTATAGGAAGGCTACTGACTTTTGCGTGTTGATTTTGTATCCTGCCACTTTACTGAACTGATTGATGAGTTGAATTAGCTTTTCTGTGGAGTTTTTGGGGTTCTCTATGTATAATATCATATCGTCTGCAAATAGTGATAGTTTGACTTCTTCTTTTCCTATTTGGATTCCTTGGATGTCTTTCTCTTGTCTTATTGCCCTGGCTAGGACTTCCAGTATTATATTGAAAAGCAATGGTGAGAGTGGACATCCTTGTCTTGTTCCAGATCTTAATGGAATTGCTTTCAGCTTTTCACCATTGAGAATGATACTGGCTGTTGGCTTGTCATAGATGGCCTTTATGATGTTGAGGTATGTTCCTTGTATCCCAAGAATTTCAAGGGCTTTTATCATGAATGGGTGTTGCACTTTGTCGAAAGCTTTCTCAGCATCTATTGATATTATCATATGGTTTTTATATTTCTTTTTGTTGATGTGTTGGATAACGTTGATTGATTTTCGGATGTTAAACCATCCTTGTGCCCCTGGAATGAATCCAACTTGGTCGTGGTGAATTATCTTATGGATACATTGTTGGATTCTGATAGCTAAAATTTTATTGAGGATTTTTGCATCAGTGTTCATTAGGGAGATTGGCCTGTAGTTTTCCTTTTTTGTGTTGTCCTTGTTCGGTTTTGGTATTAGTGTAATGTTGGCTTCATAGAACGTGTTTGGTATTGTCCCTTCCTTCTCAATTTTTTGGAAGAGTTTGTGAAGGATAGGCACTAATTCGTCTCTGAATGTTTGGTAGAATTCATTTGTAAATCCATCAGGTCCTGGGCTTTTGTTTTTGGGGAGGTTTTTGATTACCATTTCAATTTCGCTAATTGTAATTGGTCTGTTTAGGTGTTCTATTTCTTCTTTATCTAGCTTTGGGTGATTGTAGAGTTGTAGGAATTTGTCCATCTCCTCTAGATTGTTAAACTTGTTTCCATATAACTGTTCATAGTAGTTACTGATTATTCTTTTGATTTCTGCTGTGTCCGTTGTGATTTCTCCTCTTTCATTGATGATCCTGTTTATTTGTGCTTTCTCCCTTTTTTCCTTTGTGAGCCTGGCTAGGGGTTTGTCTATTTTATTGATTTTTTCAAAGAACCAGCTCTTGGTTTCATTGATCTTTTCGATTGTTTTTTTAGTTTCAATTTCATTTATTTCTGCTTTGGTTTTTATTATTTCTTTTCTTCTACTGGTTTTGGGGTTTTTTTGTTGTTCTTTTTCTAGATCTTTGAGCTTCGAGATTAGGTTGTTTCTTTGCGTTCTTTCTTGTTTCTTGATGTGAGCTTCTATTGCTATATATTTTCCTCTTATTACTGCTTTTGCTGCATCCCATACATTTAGGATATTGGTGTCCTCCTTGTCGTTCAATTCAAAAAATTTTTTAATTTCTTCTTTGATCTCCTCATTAGTCCAATGGTCTTCCAGTAGTGTGGTTTTTAATCTCCATGAGGTAGGAAAGTTCCTTGCCTTCTTTTTATGGTTTATTTCTAGTTTGATGCCTTCATGGTCAGAAAATATGGTTGATATGATTTCAATCTTGGTGTATCTATTGATGTTTGTCTTGTGCCCCAGTATGTGATCGATCCTGGAGAATGATCCGTGTGCGCTTGAGAAAAATGTGTACTCCGTTTTTTTGGGGTTTAGTGTTCTATAGATGTCTGTTAAGCCCAATTGCTCTAGGTCTTTATTTAGAGCTTTGGTTTCTTTACTTATTTTTTGTCTTGTTGATCTATCCATTGTTGATAGTGGTGAAAAAACACATTATTTTTTAATTTTGTTCTTAAACATGACTTCTTAAAAAACAAAAGTTTCTTATTTTATATTTTTACTTTTTCAAAAGTTGTATAATTTTTTAATTGAAATAACATTGGTTTGCAACACTTTCTATGATTTAGAGGTATAGGATCATACCTCTTTATATGTATGTTACCATACCATGCCCATCACCAATGCCCCAGTAATACTCCACCATAGCCCAGTGGGCCTGGGCTGAGATTGAGTTTTAATAACTAGAACTGGAATTGACTTGATTTGTCTGTTGACTGATGAGAAAGGGAGAATTGACAGAGCATGGGTGAAGGCAAAGATTGGGAAAATAAAGTCATTTCTTTTTTATACCTCATAGAGTTGGGAATACTCAGTAAGTCAATTATGAGATGATATAGTGAAACTGCAACTGGCTTTTGTTGTTGCTTTCCCAAGAAGAACCTGATAATTTAAGGCCTCCCTGGTGGCGCAGTGGTTGAGCGCTGGGTTGCGAAGCTACCCGCGGCCTCTGAGGCACCGGTTCGATCCCCGGCTGCTCCCTGGCCACGGGAGGAGGGTCCCACATGGCGCGCAGACCTCTCCTGCCACCCGCTGTTCCCCTCAGCAGTGTACTTCGGTCCTTCTGCCTGCTCTGCTCCCCGCTCTGGCTCTGGTGAATTCTCTCACCCCCCCTCCCCCTGCCCTCGTGCTTCTGACTGTACCCAGTGCTTGCATAAACAAACAAACAAACAAACAAATAAATCTTTTAAAAAAAAAACTGATAATTTAGTCTGTAGAGTTAGGAAGAGGAAAGTTTTCATTTGGAGCAAGATCTGTCTCTAAGAATGTTACCAAATAGAAATGAGAAGCAGTATCTTCATTACTACAGTTAGTAATTAGACTTTATTGCCTACATAATGGATATGAGGTAAAATTTACCAAGAGGCTTTACATTCCTAGTTTTCTTTTATTATTGTTATTATTATTATTATTATTTAAAGATTTATTTATGCATACAAGAGCTGGGGTATAGGACAGAGATATGGGGTGTGAGAGGACCCACCAGAGACAGAGTGGGGAACAGAACAGGCAGACCAACTGAAATACACTGCTGAGGGGAGCAGCGGGCGAGACAAGAGAGGTCTGCTTCGCCATGTGAGTTGCTCCCTGGCTGGCCGGGGATTGAACTCATGCTGCAGAGGCTGCGAACTGCTTCATAGTGCGGTGCTTAACCCCTTGTGCCACCAGGGAGACCCTATTGTTATTTTTTAAAAACATTCTTGTTTAGTTTTTCGTAATACAGGATATCTCCCTTCAGGTATGGTCACCATAGTTTCCCCAGTTTTCAAACATAATGTGAAATAGTCAACTTATTCTCAAATCTCAATTCAAATCCAAAGGAGAAAAATAGCCTCTGGCGGACCACATTGAAGAGAGACATTATTACTCCTAAATTCAACTTCTTATAAAACATGATTAACCACTACCAAAAAATATTGGGGTTACACAATACTTTAGAAAGTATTTTTAAATAACCAAATACTATGATTTACTTCAGAATTTTTTTTCAAGTTTAGTTCTTAACTGTAATCTCTCAGCCTGAGTGCATCATGAAAAATGGTATGTATTCTGTCTTCACTTGTTAACATTATACTATCCAAACATGTCCACTCAAAATCTTCAGAAAGGTAGAAACTGCTTGCAGAGAACTCGTATTAATTGCCCTAGGAGCAATTCAGTGTTAACAAGTTGAGAAGGGTATGTCATTATTCTCTGTATCACTTATCTGTTACTGCAATAATATGGTCTATTAAGCAACCACAATGACTCAGTGATATGTAATAAGCATTCCTTTTTGCTCACAAGTCTACAGATTAGCTGAGCACTTCTGCTGATCTTTGCAGTCTCGTTAAGCAATTTTTGAACCTTGGCTGGAGTTCACTCATGTGACTAGAGGTTTGCTGGCTGGTGCCTGTTTTAGGGTGGCCTCAGTGACTCAGCTATGGATCACATGGTGTCGGATCTTTCAGCAGGCTAGTGTGGCTCGACTTCATGAGAATGCCATGGTTTCAAAAGAGAGAGCTTGGAAGCATGCAAGGCCTCCTGATGTCCTGGCTTGGAACTGGTACATGACATTTATTCCACATTTTAGGTCAGCACTAGTCATGAACCCAACCCAACCTTCATGGTGGGGAAAATAGGCTCCTGATGAGAATAGCTGCAAAATCACATTAAAAAGGAGAATGACCTATGAGTTTGATATAGAGTATTGGGGTCACTTTAGAAACAAATCTACTAGATCACCTTTCATCTTTCTCCACCTGAATTGGCCAGATTTCTCTCCTTGGGATTTTTCATGGGCAATCTAGCAAGAAGGAGACACTGGGTCTCAGAATCCACTGAATGGGGCACTATAGGCAATCTGTTACATAGAAACGTCTGAGAGAGAGGCCTTTTGTGTAATTTTGCCTGTGGTTAGTCATCTAACTTTATATGCTTTGTTACTAAGAAGAAAAAGAAAATCATGTCAGAAAACTTGTTTCTATGTGAAGAGAAAAAGAAATCATTTACAACTTAGTAAAATTTGACGTGTTTAACAGGGGAAAAATTGAATGTTGCAGTTTAATTTTCTGTAGATCCTGAATAGTAGCAGATGTTTGAACCAAATGTAATGCATTGTTCTATTTTTCAGCCTTATTTGTAAAAATCTGAGATACAGAGTTAGAGCTTTAGACCATCACAATGCCTTGACTGACTAGTTTTTTCTGTGTTTCTCTCTCCCCTCGCCACTGATTATGAACTCACTGCTTTGCTAAGATGTCCATCAAGAAAGGGATGATGGTGATTCATGTGAATGTACCTACTACTCTCAGAACAGATCATTCCTCATAGTTATATGTGGAATTTCTTGGTATTCATAACATTTAGCTCAGTTAGATTTCAAGAAGGTATTTATTTCATTTAAGTATGGAGATGTTGACTCTCCCTTCCCCCCTTTCTGTCTTTCATTTTCCAGAATTCGTGACTCGATTATATGGTAGAACCGTCCAAGACATCAAGGATAGACATGACTTTGTGGGGTTGATAGAAGTCCCGGATTCCTATACTGGTCCTCGGCTACAATTTCCTCTCACCGACACTGATATTGATTTGCTTCTTGAGGCCTTCAAACAACAACAGGCAAGTGGATGCAGATGCTGTTCTGATTCTTGTATATAATATGCGCTCAATGACTGTCTGTTGAATGAATGAATAATAATACTATAGCAGAATTGCATTCCCTTGTGATAAAGTTTCACATTAAGTGGGAGCTACCTTCTGTTTTGCTTAACCCACTCTATGGAAATCTCCTCAGGTGCACAAAAAAACTCCTATCTATAGACTTAAAGCATTTTCTTTTTCTTTTCTGAGCTGTAATTCAGATACCAGAAATTTATTATTTTAAATGATATGGATCAGTGGTTTTTAGTACATTCACAAGATTGTGTAACCATCACCAATATTTAATTCCAGAATATTTTATTATCCCCAAGGAGAGCCGTACCCACTGCCATTCTCTACTACCCTGCCCCCCACGCCATACCCTGCAACCTCTGTGCTACTTAAGGTCTTGAAGGATTTGTCGATTTTGGATAGTTCATATAAATGGAGTATATAATATGTGGTTTTGTATGTCTGGCTTTTGCTTAGCATAATGTTTTTAAGGTTCATTCATGTCATAGAATGTTTTGTTACTTTTATGACTTCTGTTGTATGGGTAGCTACCACATTTTGTTTATTCATTCATTAGTGGATGGACATTTGGAGTTTTTTCTACCTTTTGACTGTTAACAATGCTATTATGAACACTCATGTGCAACTTGTATGAACGTATTTTCAAGTTTCTTAAGTATAAATATCAGAGTGGAATTGCTGGGCTGTTCAGTAACTCTCTGTTTAACTTCTTGAGGGGCTGCTAAGCACTGGTTGTACCATTTTACATTCCCATCAGCAATGCATGAGGGTTCCAATTTCTCCACATTTTTTTTTTTTGGCCAATACTTGTTATTTCCTTTTTTAAAATTTATTTTTATTAGAGTTATTCTGGTTGTGTGTGGAGTAGTATCTGATTGAGGTTTTGAGTTGCATTTCTATAATGACTAATGATGTTAAGCATCTTTTCAAGTTACTGGTCACTTGTATACCCTCTTTGGAGAAATGTCTATTCAGATCCTTTGCCTGTGAATCATTAAAAAGAGTTCTTTTTATATTCTGGATATAAGTCTCATATCTGTTACATTATTTGAAAAATTTTTTTCCCATTCTGTAGGTTGTCTTTTCACTTTCTTTGATAGTGTTCTTTGATTTACAAAAGATTCTGATTTCGATAAAGTCAAATTTATCTGTTTTTTCCCCCCTTGGTTACTTGTGCTTTTGGTGTCATATCTAAGAATTCATTGCCAAATCCAAGTTCATAAAGGTTTACCTCTGTGTTTTCCTTTAAGAATTTTATAGTTATAGCTCTTACATTTAGGTCTCTGAGCCATTTTCAGTTAATTTCTCTAATGATATAAAGTAGGGTCCAGCTTCCTTCTTTGCATGTAAATACACACTTCTCTTAGCATCTTTTATTGAAGAGCGTTCTTTCCCCCACTGAACAGTCTTTGTAGATTTGTCAGAAATGAATAAGCCATAGATGTATGAATTTACTTCTATACTCCCAATTCTATTTCATTGGTTTATGTGCCTATCCTTATGCCAGTGGCACATTGTCTTGATTACTGTAGATTTGTAGCAAGTTTTGAAATTGGGAAGAGTGATTCCTTCAGTTTTGTTCCTCTTTTTTAAATGTGTTTTTTAGGGTTCCTTGCGATGAATTTGAGAATTAACCTTTCCATTTCTGCTGACAGCCTGTTGGGATTTTTTGTGGGGATTGCAGTGAATCATTTTGGATAGTATTCCCATCTTGACAATATTAAGTCTTCCAATCTTTAAATACACAATGTCTTTCCATTTATGAAGGTCTTCTTTTAATATCTTTCAGCAATGTTTTGTAGTCTTTTACCACCTTAAGTTTATTCCTGCATATTTCATTCTTTGAGTTATTATAAAAATAATTGCTTTCTTTATTCCCTTTCAGATTGTTCATTTTCAGTATACAGAAGCAGATTGTTCACAGCTAGTATAGAGAAGCATAACTGATTATAGAAGCAGTCTTTTACTTAGCTGAATTAGTAGTAGCTAATTAGCTACCACTACTAATTAGCAGTTAACTCTAGTAGAGGGGTGTGTGTGTGTGTGTGTGTGTGTGTGTGTGTATGTATTCTTTGGAATAGTCTGTATACAGGATCACATCATCTATGAGTAAAGAAAGTTTGGCTTTTTCCTTTGTGATTTAGATGACATTTACTTATTTATTTGCCTAAATTACTCTGGCTGTAACTTCCAGTACAATGTTATAGTATGGCAAGAATAGGCATGCTTGACTTGTACCTGATCTTAGAGGGAAAGCCTTTAGTCTTTCACCATTGAGTTTGATGTTAGTTGTGGGTTTTTTCATAAATGCCCTTATCTTCTTGAGGAAGTTTCCTTTTATTCCTTATTATATGAGAGGTTCTATCATGAGTGGGTTTTGTATTTTATCAAAACCTTTTTCTTCATCAACTGGGATGGTCTTTTTTTTCTTCATTCTATTGATGCAGTATGTTACATTGATTAATTTTCTTATGTTGCACCACCTTGTATTCTTGGAATAAATCTCACTTGATTATGGTACATAAACCTAAGGGTTTATATTGCTGTTCTATTAAATAAGGTTTGCTGACATTTCGTTGAAGATTTTGCATTTTATTCTTAAGGAATATTGATTTGTAGTTTTTTTCTGGTATTTTTAATCTGGTTTTGGTTTCAGGGTAACCAATCTCATAGAATGAGTTAGGATTTGTCTCCTCCTTTTCTATTCTTTGGAAGAGTTTGAGAAGGATTGATGTTGATTCTTCTTAGTAGGGGTCATAAGTAAAGCTGTCTGGCCTTTTCTTTGTTAGGTACTTTTTGAATACTGATTCAGTCTATACATGTTCTAGATCTGTTCAGATTTTGTATTTCTTCTTGTATCAGTTTGGCAATTAGTATATTTCTAGGAATTTATCCATTTTATCTAAGTTTCTAATTTGTTGGTATATGGTTGTTCATAATATTCTCTTATAATTCTTTTTATTTCTTTTAGGTCAGTAGTAAGGTCCTACTTTTATAGCTAGTTGTAGTTATTTGCATTTTCTGTCTCTCACATTAGTCTAGGTAAAGGTTTATTAATTTTGTTGGTCTAGTCTAAGAATAAACTTTTGGTTTTGTTTTGTTGACTCTCCCTTTTGTGTTTTTATTCTTTGTTTCATTTGTCTCTACTCTTGGTCTTTATTTCCTTTCTTCTGACAACTTTTGGTTTAGTTTGCTCTTCTTTTTCTAATTTCTTAATGTTAAATAAGTCTTTTTTCATTTGAGAGTTTTCTTCTTTTGTAGACATTTACAACTATAATGGTCTCTCTGAGCATTACTTTTGCTGCATGCCATAAATTTTGGTTTGTTACATTTTTATTTCCTTTCATCTTGAAGTATCTTTTAATTTCCCTTTTGATTTCTTCTTTGACCCATTGATTGTTTAAGACTATGTTGTTTTAAAGAAAGAACTCAAAGAAACAACCTAATCTCACATCTCAAAGAGCTAGAAAAAGAACAACAAAAAAACCCTAAAGCCAGTAGAAGAAAGGAAATAATAAAAATCAAAGCCGAAATAAACGAATTGGAAATTAAAAAAACAATCCAATCCAAAAGATCAGTGAAACCAAAAGTTGGTTCTTTGAAAAAATAAACAAAATAGACAAACCCCTAGCCAGGCTCACAAAGAAAAAATGGGAGGAAACACATATAAATAGGATTACAAATGAAAGAGGAGAAATCACAACAGACTCAGTAGAAATCAAAAGAATAATCAGAGATTACTATGAACACTTATATGCAAACAAATTCAACAACCTAGAAGAGATGGACAAATTCCTAGAATGATATAATCATCCAAAGCTAGACAAAGAAGAAATAGAACACTAAGCAGACCAATTATAAGCAGCGAAATTGAGGCAGTAATCAAAGCACTCCCCCAAAACAAAAGCCCAGGCCCAGATGGCTTCAAAAATGAATTCTACCAAACGCTCAGCAGTGAATTAGTGCCTATCCTACACAAACTCTTTCAAAAAATTGAAAAAGAATGAATACTACCAAATATGTTCTACGAAGCCAATATCACACTAATACCAAAACCCAACAAAGATAGCACAAAAAAAGAAAATTACAGGCCAGTCTCCCTAATGAACACTGATGTAAAAATCCTCAACAAAATCCTTGCCAACAGATTCGAACAATGCATCAAAGGGATAGTACATCACTATCAAGTGGGATTCATCCCAGGGGCACAAGGATGGTTCGGCATAGAGAAATCGATAAGTGTAATCCAACACATCAACAAAAAGAAAAGTAAAAAACCATATGATCATATCAATAGATGCTGAGAAAGCATTCGACAAAGTCCAACATCCATTTATAATGAAGGCCCTTGAAATTCTCGGGATAGAAGGAACATACCTTAACGTGATAAAAGCCATATACGACAAACCACTGGCCCTCCACTGCCAACATTATTCTCAATGGCGAAAAGCTGAAGGCCTTTCCTTTGAGATCAAGAACAAGACAAGGATGTCCTCTCTCACCACTGCTCTTCAACATAATACTGGAAGTCCTAGCCAGGGCAATAAGACAAGAGAAAGTCATACAAGGAATCCAGATAGGGAAAGAAGAAGTAAAACTATCACTATTTGCAGATGATATGATAATATACATAGAGAACCCTAAAAACTCCATAGAAAAACTACTCAAAATAATCAGCCAGCTCAGTAAAGTAGCAGTATACAAAATCAACACGCAAAAATCAGTAGCCTTCCTATACACAGTCAATCGGAAGAAGAAGAAATCAAAAACCCATCCCTTTTATAATTGAAACCAAAAATATAAAATACTTGGGAATAAACCTAACAAAAGAGGTGAAAGACCTATACAAAGAAAATTATAAAACACTTAAAAGAAATTGAAGAAGACACAAAGAAACGGAAAGACATCCCCTGCTCATGGATTGGAAGAATCAACATTATTTAAATGGCCATCCTCCCAAAAGCAATATACAGATTCAGTGCTATTCCAATAAAAATCCCAATGACATTCTTCAAAGAAATAGAACAAATGCTGATGAAATTCATATGGAATCACACACACACACACACACACACACACACACACAAAACCACAAATAGCCAAAGCCCTACTGATGAAAACAAAGGAGAAAGGAGGTATCACACTTCCAAACTTCAGGCTGTACTACAAAGCCATAATAATAAAAACAATTTGGGGCCTCCTCAGTGGCACAGTGGTTGAGCGCTGGGTTGCGAAGCTGCCTGCAGCCTCTGCAGTGCTGGTTCGATCCCCAGCCACTGGGCGAGGGTCCCACATGTCGTGCAGACCTCTCCTGCCGCCCACTGCTCCCCTCAGCGGTGTACTTCATCAGTCTGCCAGTTCTGCTCCTCTTTCTGGCTCTGGTGAATTCTCTTGCCCTCCCGCGCTTCTGACTGTACCCAGTGCTTGTATAAATAAATAAATAAATCTTAAAAAAAAAAAAAACAAAAACAATTTGGTATTGGAACCAAAACAGACACACAGACCAATGAAACCAAATAGAGCCCAGAAATAAAGCTACACTTATATGAATAACTAATCTTTGACAAAGGAGCAAAGAATACACAATGGAACACAGTTTGTTCAATAAATGGTGCTGGGAAAACTGGACCTCCACATGCAAAAAAATGAAACTAAACCACTACCTCTCACTGTGCACAAAATTCAACTCAAAATGGATTAAAAAAACTGGACGTAAGACCTGAAACCATAAAATATATAGAAGAAAATATAGGTAAAACACTACAAGACATACATCTCAAAAAACATCTTTAAAGACTCATCACCCAAAGCAGTGATAGTGAAGGCAAAGATAAACACCTGGGATTACATCAAACTGAAAAGCTTCTGCATAGCAAAAGGGACATTAACCAAATCAGAGAGACACCCCACTGATTGGGAAAAAAAATCTTTGCACTCCATCCAACTGATAAGGGACTGATCACAAAGATATACAAAGAACTCACAGGGCTCAACAAAAACAAAATAAACAATCCAGTCAAAAAATGGGCAGAAGAACTCAAAAGACATTTCTCCAAAGGGGAAATGCAAATGGCCAACCAGCATATGAAAAAATGTTCAACATCCCTTCTCATCAGGGAAATGCAAATCAAAACCATACTGAGACAGCACCAAACACCAGTAAGAATGGCACATATCAAAAAAACAAGCAGCAACAAATGTTGGTGAGGATGCGGTGAAAAAGGAACTCTCCTACATTGCTGGTGGGAGTGCAAACTGGTCCAACCACTGTGGAAAGCTGTCTGGAGATTCCTCAATCTACTAAAAATGGAGCGACCATACCATCCGGCAATTCCACTCCTAGGGATCTACCCAAAGGACACAAAAACAGTGATTCAAAAGAGCAACTGTAGGGCCTCCCCGGTGGTGCAGCGGTTGAGCACTGGGTTGCGAAGCTGCCCGCGGCCTCCGCGGCGTCGGTTCGATCCTCGGCTGCTTCCCAGCCACCGGAGGAGGGTCCCGCATGGCGCGCAGACCTCTCCTGCCGCCCGCTGCTCCCCTCAGCAGTGTACTTCGGTCCTTCTGCCTGTTCTGCTCCCCGCTCTGGCTCTGGTGAATTCTCTCACCCTCCCGTGCTTCTGACTGTACCCAGTGCATGTATAAACAAAACAAACAAATAAAGAAAGAAAGAAAACATGCCTCTATTAAAAAAAAATATTAAAAAAAAAAGAGCAACTGTACCCCTATGTTTATGGCAGCACTATTTACAATAGGTAAAGCCTGGAAACAACCCAAATGCCCAAAAATAGATGACTAGACCAAGAAGATGTGGTATATATACACAATGGAATATTACTCAGCAATCAAAAAAGATAAACTCATGCCATTCACAGCAACATGGATGGAGCTAGAAGGAATTATGCTCAGTGAAATAAACCAGAAGGAAAAAGAAAAATATTGGATGGTTTCACTTATAGCAGGAATATAGGGGAACAAATAAGACATCAGTGTAAAAAAATAATAACAGTACAAAACACAACACAACAAAAACAATTATAAACCAGAGACATCCTGCAGGGGAGGAGGAGGGAGAAGGGTGAGAGGGAGGGAGGGAGGAGCACAGGGGACTGTGGTGATGGTGCATGGGGGTGCCTTGGGGAAGGAAACTCTATGGGGACTCAATCTGAGGGGGTGGGAGGAAGCAAATATGGTCTAAAAAATATAAAAAAATGATAAATGTTAAAATAAAAAAAATTTTAAAAAAGACTATGTTGTTTTAATATATTTGTAAATTTTCATATCTCCCTTCTCTTATTTTTTTCTAGTCTCATTCCACTGTGGAAAGTAATTTGTATTATTCCAATTTTTATAATATCAAAAGGGGCAGGTTTATTATATAAAAAGGGAAAGGGAAGAAAAGGATGTTCGCATATTAATAAAGGGGGATGGAAAGAGTTGCCCCCAAAAGGAATAGGTTTGTTAAGAAAAGGAGAATGAGGCACCTGCATAGTCACAAGTGGGCAGGGAGGCTGTGTTTGGAAGTGGTAGGTTTAAGAAAGAGACAACTGCATAGACACAGATGGGCAGGAGAGCCGCTCGATTCTAATATTTAAAAATTTATTAGGCTTGTTTTGTGACCTCACATATGGTCTATCCTAGAAGATATCCCATGTGCACTTCAAAAATGTAAGTCTGCTATTATAGGCTGGTGTGTTCTACAGGTGTCTGTTAAATCTAGTTGTGTATAAGGTTTCTGAGGTGTCTGTTCCTTTAGTGTGTATTCACCTACTCTTTTGACAGAGATTTTCTTGAACACCAGGAACTATAAAAAAGAGAGAAAGAAAGAAAAGAAAAACCCAGTCTTTGTAGATTGGGTGTATATTGGTGCACTCCTTTACTGCTCAGCCAAACTGTTTAAAAAATCTGTCTTAGCCTTAACTTCCTGCCTGCACTGAGCTATTTTAGTTGCCTTTTTCTTGATTTAGTGTTTGCTTGTTTTAAACTTTGACTATTTGCCAGAGTTCTGACAAAGTTGATATGAGTTGTTGTTGTTTTTTGCTTGACTTTTTAATATTTCTGTGAAGTGATGGGACCTTAGAGATACCTACTCCACTGTTTTCTCTGACACTACTCCAAAACCTTTATTCTCAAGACAGGACCATAAGGGCATAGCCTAGGGGTAAGAGTCCACTAGAGGTAGCTTGACTCTGTGGGGTTGAATTATTTATTCTCTGAAATTAAATTGAGATCACACTAGTTAGTGTTCTTAGCCAACTGCCAAAAATTTTTTTTTAAATCCTCTCTGAAAGAAAATGGGTCTCACATGATTTCTCCAAGTTTCTGTGTACAATATCCAGAACTTCTTACAGTTATTTACCAGTTACACAAGGTATAAAACTCATCAAAGGAAAACTGAGGCAAACAACAAAAAATGGAAACACACCTATAGGGTATTTAAATAATGGCATTATCAGACTCAGGGTTGAAAATAAGTAAATTTGATATGTTCAAGGAAATAAAAGATACACATAAATCCAAGGAGCTATAATAGAAAACACTGAGAATTTTGACTTTATAAAAATGAAAAAATTGTGTTGTTAAGGGAAAAAGAAAAGATCCAATATACTGTAGTATGTATTCCCATTTGTTATGAAAAATGAAAATTTATGTATATTTTGAATATTAAAATTATTTAATGTATTATATATTTATACATGTGCTTGCATATTCATATGTGGTTATATTTGTATATGTTTACAAATGCATCGAATATTTCCTTGAAAGCCACTCAAGGCACTCTTAACAGTGATTGTTTCTGGGAATAGGTGTTGGGAGACTGATCTGCACAAGAACAAAAATTACTTTTCATTGGTGTATCCCCTTGTTATTATTTAAATTTTTATTTGAACTATACAATAAATTATTTTTCTATTTAAAAAGTAGTTACTGTGGGCCTCCCCAGTGACGCAGCGGTTGAGTGCTCGGCTGCAAAGCTGCCTGCAGCCTCTGCAGAGCCAGTTCATTCCCCAGCCATCGGCAAGGGTCCCACATGGCACGCAGACCTCTCCTGCCGCGCCCGCTACTCCCCTCAGCAGTGTACTTCATCATTCTGCCTGTTCTGCTCCCAGCTCTGGCTCTGCTGAATTCTCTCACCTTCCCACGCTTCTGACTGTACCCAATGCTTGTATAAATAAATAAATAAATAAAAATCTTAAACAAACAAACAAAAAACTAGTTACTGTTTGAGAAAGAAATATCCTTTAAACTAGTATTTTCCTCCCACAATGCCATTTAGTCTGGATATATTTGTAAACAGAGAAACCAGTATCTGAATTAACTCGAATATTTTATACTACAATTGTAAACATATATAATGCTATTGAAAGAATTATAAACAAGTAGTAATATTACTGAAGTGATTTCAGTCAATTGAAAAAGGATCCAGAAATACTGTTTTATTATTTTATCAGAAACTTTCCATGTTCTTTTTTTGTAGGACTATTTTTTTAACTGGTGTAACATTGGCTTATAATGCTATATATGATTCAGAGGTGTAGGATCATACATACCTCTTCAGAAAAACTATTTACGGAAAAACTATTTTAATAATAGGAATTTGCTGTTGGTATTATATATTCTCAGTGAACATTTGTTAATTTTACTTTAAAAGAAAAACTGCCTTTTTAGTTAGCAATTACTCTAATTAGTACAAAAAATGGACCAGAAAAGCTACAGTGGCAAAAAGATTAAATGTACAAGTTAAAAAGAAGTCATTATATAATTGTTTTTCCTGTTCCTTTAAAATGCAGTAAAGGAAAATTCATACTCAAGATTCCACTTGTGGATTTGAGCTGTGGGTTTATTGGATTTAGAATGCTTTTGTGGGAAAAATACTTAGCAGTCAGTAAGGTTGTGGATAAACAGGAAATATGGACCTCTCTCTACGAATGAACATCTAGGGGCCCTTCCCTTTCCTCTTAGTTCTCACATTGCTTCAAATATTGTTTCTTGTCTTTTAAAAAATATTTAATCATGAAAGTTCTTGAAAGTTAAATCATGTTTTTTGGGGGGTCTGGTTTAGAAAATAATTTTATTATTTTAATTGCTATGAAAATGGAAATTTCAGGATACCTCAAGGCAGGAGTGGCCCAAAGGGATTCATCTGTCCATAATCCCATACCCAAAACAATATCTGAACAGTATTAAATTAGATATGATCCCATTCTCAGCCTTCAATAATCTAAACCAGTGCTGTTCAATAGAAATATGTGAGCCACTTACATGTTGTAAAATTTTCTAGTAGAATATGTGAGCCACCTACATGATGTAAAATTTTCTAGTAGTTACATTAAAAAAGTAAAAAAGAAATAGGTGAAGTGGGGCCTCCCCTGGTGGCGCAGCAGTTGAGCGCTGGGCTGCGAAGCTGCCCTCAGCCTCTGCAGCACCGGTTTGATCCCCGGCCACAGGCGAGGGTCCCACATGGCGTGCTGACCTCTCCTGCGGTGCCTGCTGCTCCCCTCAGTTGTGTATTTTGTCGGTCTGCCTGTTCTGTTCCCCTCTCTGGCTCTGGTGAATTCTCTCACCCTCCCGCACTTCTGACTGTATCCAGTGCTTGTATAAATAAATAAATAAATCTTTAAAAAAAAATAGGTGAAGTGGATTTGATAATATATTTTTCATATTCAACATAGAATTATTACCATTTTAATATGCAAACATTAAAAGTTATAAATGAGACATTTTACTTTTTTTAATATTGAGTCTTTGAAATCTAGTGTGTATTTTACACTTACAACACATCTCAATTTTGACTAGTCCCATTTCAAGTGGTCAATAGCTCCATGTGGCTACTGGCTGCCATTACTGGACAATGGATACAAATAGTCCTGACCCATAAAGTAGTGTTGGCATCTGTTAAATGTTTGTCTGCTGTATCACTTTTTGGCTTGTATACTTGTGATACTTTATAATTTAAAAAGGGAGAACACACACCAGATTTAAACAATAAAACAAAATATTAGAAAAAGGCCAAGTGAGAAAAAAGAGTAAATCTGTCCAAAATGATGTCATTGACACTGTAGCTGCAGGAGACGATGGGATGAATAGTCAGAGCAGGTGCAGATCTGACTGGTGTGTTTCATGCCTGTGCATGGAATATTGAGTCACACTTGGGACACCTCGCTCAGGAGTTCCTTAGGGCTCCTCAGGCTGCCTTAGGCGGATCTCACAACCTAGTTTCCATCCCAGTTGTGTGACCACCCCAAAGAAATGCAAACAGCCTCTCCACAGCAGTCTTTCTCTCCCCACTTCTCTTATGTTTATTGTTCTGTCTGCACATTTCCTTAGGGCGAGGAAGTCTTCTTTTGTCCTGTTACTTCTCTTGGACTCTAAGGATCAAAATGAGCGTATGGATGATGTCAATTAAGAATATGAGCATATAGATGTCCTAGGAGCCATTTATTTATTTTTTCAATAAATCAGTCTCTAGTGAGGGCTTACTGCATGTCAGATACTACACTGAGTGATCTATTTGGGAGGAATTTAGAGATCATCCTGAAATACAGCTACCTGAAATGTGCTCATATGCTCTTCTTTATAGCTTTTTATGCAGTTATACCTTTCTTACAAATTCATTGTATCTGTTTCTTCTGTTTATCTCTCATAGATACTTCATGCTTATTATGTCTTAGAGGTGCTGTTTGAAGCCAGGAAAGCCCTGAAGCAAATGCCGAATTTCACTCATACAAAAACTTCTGCCTCCAAAGAGGTAACAATCTGCGGTAAGTTTCAGAGCAGAGTTGCCAAATTAATATTTAGGAGCCTCTTGGTTCTACATCATTTGCCTGACTTGAAAGCTGTGTAAATTGGACTGTGTTAAGGGAAGAGTGTTAATATAGAGTTATCTATCATGATAATACTGTTCCCCATCTTGTCTTTGTTTGCATACCAGCTGGCAGGAATTAATTATGTGAGAAATTAAAGAACTCATAGCTTTTTATAAAGGCAGGCAGCATTTTAATATGGAAAACCACCCATGGGTGGAATAAGCATTCTTTGCCCTCGGTTGAGCTTTCATTATCCTTGTTCTATGTTGCTTTTTCTAGGTGGGCCTCTGCATGCCATTTGTGCTGGGAAGAGAAAAGCCCAGGGTGGAGATTAAACTCTCCTCTGCCCTTGGCTACTGTTTTAGATTTTTCCAACTGGTCTCTGCAGCTTTTAGAAGAGTGGGATTGTCCCAGAAATCTGTTCCTTGTTCTTCTAAATAACAAGATTTGAGATTTTGTTATCATATAGGCCAGCCAGGCAGGATATTGCTGCAAGAAACAGTACACATCGAAATTCAACACAGTTGGTGCTCAGCATGCTTGCAACTGTCTGAGAATGGAGTGTGTGGAAGGAACAGCAATTCCCTTAACTTCTAATTAAGCCCTTAGGTTACAAACCAGTGATTGTTATTTTTCAAATCATTTTTTAACCAGTGTTTCTTTTATTCTAGTAGGTTGAAGTGGATTTGACAATTTAATTAAACCATTTCCATTTCTAGCTTCTGATAGTGGTGATAGGAACTTGATGTAGCAGTACATGCTCCATGATAGGCCCTGACTCAGGCTTTTGAAGAGTCTTTAATGGTTCAATTCCAACCTACTCAGGTCCCCACTTCTCTGCCTAGCAGATGATGGATGACAGCATCTGGGGCCTTTTATTCAAGGCATTCCCAACTCTTACTTTTCATGGACACAGATAAAGAATTTTGGGGCCTGTGCCAGCCTATGAAGCCTGTGCAGCCAGGACTAGATTTGCATATACTAGGTCAAACAGAGAAAGGGTCCTATTCCCCATGTTTCCAGGATACCTCCATTTGCCATTATAGACTTATCTTTGGATAAAGGGAATTGGGAAAATACATGAATTAATTAGAGGGCCTAGAAATCCTAGATTCATACAGTATAAGAACTGAAAAGTTCTTACAGAGACCATAAAGTCTGCTACTTGCTCTTACAAATGAAATTGAGGCCCAGAGAGCCAAATATATTGCCTTCCATACATTTCCATGTAGTAACTCTTTCCTTCCCTTTCAGCTTACTCAACTAGTTAGTGGCAGGATCAGAATTAAAAATCAGCTCCTCGGTATCCCAGGTTAGAGCCAGTCCGAGATCTGCTATCCCAAATCCCATCATGCACCTCTCTGATGCTTCATTTTCCATCATGAGACAGAGCCTAGGGTATGGATTGATTGGCCAGTTCTATTTACTGAAAGATGCCTACTTCTTGGGCATTTGTTTCCAGACTTTTCGCATCTTACACATTTGGTAGAGGAAAAGCCAAGTCCAGTAGGTAGGTTCCCTTAGCATAGGAATGATTATTTTCTGTTTTAAACAGCTCTATTGAACTTAAAGATAACATTAGGAAAGGGAGAGAAACTGTGATGTAAATTTACCATTGTTTTAATTTGCATAGGCAGGTTTTTTTTTTCAAAGATTTATTTATTAATGCATATAAGAACTGGGGTACAGGCCAGAGGTGTGGGGGGTGAGAGAATTCACCAGAGACAGAGTGGGGAATATAACAGGCAAATAGACTGAAATATACTGCTGAGGGGAGCAGTGGGCGAGACAGGAGAGGTCTGCTGTGCCATGTGGGTAGCTCCCTGGCTGGGGGATTGAACTCGTGTTGCAGTGGCTGCAGATTGCTTCATAGGTTGCGTCTTAACCCCTTGCGCCATCAGGGAGGCCCTGCAGAGGCAGTTTTTACAAGCATATAATTCTTAGTATGCATGAAATATAGGAGGTATTTTTGTCTATATTTGTTGTAAATGATAACCAAGTATGTACTCCATTTTTTTGTTTGCAGTGGAAATATCTGTGATGCATCAAGTTTTTTCTTTTGCTGTCCAACTAGAAGTTAAAAATATTTTCATAGCCTCAGTTCTTAATATGTTGAAACAAAATCACTTTTCAGCATGCCAGCTGCAACACTTTTATTTACTCAAATCTTTGAAAGACAAATCACCCTAGGAAAATTAGGAGAATAAAATAATTTTTAAAATATATTTAAGTGATAAGTAAAAAGTCCTTCCATTTTTATTTCCTTTTATTTATAGTGAGACTATATGAAAGCAATGAGATTTAAGTATACAATAACATTAATATGTTCTTAATATTATTATCATTTTATAAATAGGATTTAAATTTTATTATTTCCATTACAATTGAAATCTTCTAGTCCATATATTTGGTTATTTGGGGTTGTTGGATTTTATACAAACTGAGGAAAAATATTCCCAAATTAAATTCTATTTGGTAATTTAAATACAAAGAATAAAAATTTGTGGTCAGAATCTATGAAGGACAAGTATTTACCTAGATTGATTTATCTAAATACAGTTTTGGAAATTTACATATTCACTTTTATTTTTTAATTAATGAGTTTATACATTCAGTTGGTTCTCCTCAATTGGCTTAATTTTATAAAGTCATGCTTTCATTTTTATTTTCTACAATTGTCTTATCAAAAGAATGTCAACTATCTACTCATAGTCTTAAATTTTCAAATGCTACCAGATTTGCTGGAGCAAATTCTTTAACACCTGTCTTTAAAAAACTATGCATTTAGCTATTAAATGTATTTATTGAGTTCCCATTATGCACCAGTTATTCTAGTAAGCACTGGGGGTTTAATGCTAAGATAGATACTATTGCTGCTTTCCTAGAGATTACTGTGTAGGCAGAAGAGAGTAATTGCCAAGTGTTGAATGTTGAAGTGCGGTAAAGTAGGATTTGAATTTCATCTCTGATATTTAGCAGCTGAGTAACCTTACGTAAGTTATTCAGCTACTCTGAGCCTCATTTGTAAAATGAGATTGATGAAAATAATACCCACGTCATAAAGTGGTTGTAAGGATTGACGAATTCACATAAACCCTTAGTGCAGTGCTTGGCACAGAGTAAGCCAAACACTGCATTAATGGCAGGAGTGAACAGGTACTTATAATACCAGATTCTGTCCCCTATAAAAAAGAAGGCAGAAGAGTACGGTGGAAACAGGTTGTTGAATTAATACACCATAGGGGAAAAGCCCAATGCTCTGAGAATGTTTGATGTAGATCGGCAGTATTTCTGCTTTAAAATTCTATAAAAATTAGCATTCTCTTATTCCCTACTGAATAATGATTTTTCATTTGTACTCCAGGTGATTTGCATGGGAAACTGGATGATCTTTTTTTGATCTTCTATAAGGTAAATGATTATTTTGCAAAGTATTTGCATTTTTTGTTGGGGGAGAACAGTTCTAGAGCAGGTAACAATATTAATTTTATTACGGATATGTACAAATGTAGATACAACAGTTTTTATCCAAGAAGCTCAAAGATTTGTAGCGGGAAGTGTTTTGGTTTTTTACACACATCTCAAAAAAGTTTTTGAAAATTTGAATCTTTGTGCAATATTATTGTTATTTGTATATCCATTGGGATTTGTGACTGGTAATATTTATGGTCTTTATTATAATGTAAATGTCCAGATAGTACAGGATGAGGAGGAGAGCAGTCTGTTCTATTTTAATTTTGTACAGAAGTGAGTATGTTACATGGCAATCTTGTCTTCCAGTGCGCACTAATTATGTGTGAAAGGAGTTCTCCACAGCAAATTCCAAATTTCTTTCTTCTCTACCCCGATTCACCATCGCTGGGCTCAGTTGCTCTTACAGTGTGATGATCCTCTTTATTTGCTGGGTTTCAGTTGTGGGAGCCTGCACAGAGGCCACACAGCAACCTGACTGGCATGGTTCTCTGCATCCTTTTGATTGACTTCATTTCTCTCTTCGAGCCAACACTTGCAACCTGAATGTTTGCTTCTGAGACAATTGTATGTAGAAACTGACCCTGAGGTAACCCCTGCCTTCACAGTGGTACCCCTTTATTTCTCTATGATTAATATGTCATCCCCATAATTAGCACATTGAATAATTATGCACATCATAGATGTCTTAGCTGGGATGAAAGAAAATATATTCAGATTATTACAATGGCTAATCAGTTCTACTTTTTGAAGTCTGTGAGAGCTTGATAAGCCACATAATCTCCATGAACCACATTTTTAAAAAATTGACTGTGATATTCTTGAGCTTCCACCCCATAGGAGATTATTTTGTGGATAAAATAATATAAATATCAAAAAATTATCTAATATTTATAAGAGAAAAGCAAGGTTTTCATTTCATTCATTCAGATAGAAGCTTAGAAGGGAATAAGGCAGATCAAGCCAAGAGTGAATAAATGGAGCTGGCACCTACGAGACTCAGTTGAGGTTGCATGAGGCCTAAGCAAGTATCTAGAGCATGATAAGCAGAGGGATGAGTGATGTTTGGAGGAAATAGGAGGCTGCCCAGATAGCAGGTTGGTATCAGCAAGTCCAGCAAAGTTTTCTGGCAGGAAGCTTAGAGTGCTGGCAAAAGAACAATTCCAGAGATCAGCCACAGAACCCAGGCTTGGCAGGGAGAAGCCAGGATGCACCAGTTAATGGAGAAATGGGAGGATTAAAGGATTGGTGCTTTCTGACCCCAGGGAGTTGGCTAACTGGGGTGAGGGTCTTAGGAAGCAAGAAGGTGGGAACTTGTAAGGGGAGTAGTAGGTCTAGGGGATGAGTGGGTCCAAGGGGGAGCCCACAATATGGGCAGCTAAAGTAAATGCAAGAGAATATTGGAGACGAGGAGGTCAAGGATGCAGAACCAAGTATTTTAAATGAGTTGGCCATGGGGCCAAGACAGGAGGACGAGGGGAAGGAAGTCTAGTCAGAGGTCATGGGCCTGGAAGGAGGAGAAGCTTTTACCTAAGGCTGATAATAGTTAGTCTGTTTGTAGCTCTGAGGTGAGAGAGGAATCTTCCCTGCTCCTGATCCTGAGGTAGCCATCCTGTGGAGGAATGGCTCCTTTCCTTCCAGAGAACAGCAGAGCCAGGAGCCCAGCAGTGTGCTTAAGAGAGGCCCAGCCCTCCAAGGGGAAGGCTTTCTGAATGAGTTGAAAGCAGAAGGGAGTTTATTTACCATGAAATAGGGATCACGCTGGCTAAACTAGAAAGCTGTGGGAGAGGTGGAAGAATGGACTGGTGAGAGGACACCGAAGGATTGCAGTTTGGGGAATGGGATGTTGCAACAATGCTGTGTAAATGTGCAGAATTTATTCCTGCTATTGTTGACAATCACAATTTGAGGAAGGAGGAATATGTGAAGAGCAACCACAACACAAAATTTGGCAGTTATTTATCTAGAGTTTTGGGAAACATATTAAAGGGGAAATAGTTGAGAAAATTAAATGGGAAAAGTCACTTCCAAGGCATTTTGAAAAGAAAATTCCTTGAGAGGTACTTGAACATATTAAGGTGTGATTAGGGGAAGGACTCTGGAGTAGGCAGAAAAGAGAATTTCAACATGTTTCTTTAATTATGTTGCCAAAACTGTATGGAACATATAAAGCTGGAAGGTGCTAATGTAAAGATTGAACAGGAGGAGGTGGGTGGTAAGAGGTGCTGTAAAAAGAACTAAAGGTGAAAATATAGCATTCACATGAAGGCAAGAAATATTTTGAGTTAACCAATGACTGTGTTCAGAAGTGGAGGTTGAGAACCCCACAATGAAAGAGTAAGGCACTATGATCTGGGATGGATTTGGGTAGAGGGACCTAAGAGGGATGTTTGGAAAGCAGAAATCTGGAAGAGCCATACAGTATAATTTTAGCAGGCTTGAGAGAGGAACAGGTAAAATTCATCTTAGGATGAATCACATATACCAGAATCTTGAAATTGCCTCATTTAAAAAGGAAAACTGAGAGAAGACCATTGATGACAGCAAGGTTCCACTTTACAAAACTGAAAAGACAGTGTGGTTAATGGTGTCTGAGAAGGGAGAATGATCTGGTGAGCTTGCCATTATGTCATGTCACTTAGCTGCAGGTAGTAAATGTCCTTAGGTAAAGGCTGGAAGTGGAAGGGTAGGGCACAGGTGTGTAAGCTGCTATGCTGAATGGTGATCTCTAACTTGCAAAAGTCAGCATTTTGCCGTTTTCTGTCCCATTTTTAATTTTTTCATTTTCTTTTATTTAAATTTTTTTACTAAATTTTTTTCCTTATACCATTGTAGACCCCACAGTTCTCCCACAGCATTCAGCCCCAATGATATCAAAGT
This sequence comes from Talpa europaea, assembly GCF_964194135.1. Classification (NCBI taxonomy): domain Eukaryota; kingdom Metazoa; phylum Chordata; class Mammalia; order Eulipotyphla; family Talpidae; genus Talpa; species Talpa europaea. The sequence continues at coordinate 8,887,398 of NC_140081.1, forward strand.
CATGTACCTGAGGTACACTGGTGGGGAAGTTGGTGCCACTTTTGCCCTGGCCTCTAAGATTGGCTCCCTTGGTATGTCTCCAAAAAAGTTGTTGGTGACATCGCCAAGGCAACTGGTAATAGGAAGGGTCTGAGGATGGCAGTGAAACTGCTATTAAGAATAGGCCCAGGGCCTTCCCCCGGTGGCGCAGTGGGTTGAGTGCAGCGCTGTGAAGCTGTCCACAGTGCTGGGTTCGATTCCCAGCGGGCCAGGGAGATTCTCACATGGTATGGCAGACCTCTCCTGTCTTGCCTGCTGCTCCCCTCAATAGTGCTTTCAGTCAGTCTGCCTATTCTGCTCCCCACTCTGTCTCTGGTGAATCCTCTCACCCTCCCACGCCTCTGGCCTGTTCCCCAGCTATTGTATAAATTAAAAATAAATCTTTTTTTTTTTTTTAAAAAAGAACAGGCCCAGATTGAGGTGGTCCTGTCAGCCTCTGCCCTCATCATCAAAACCCTCAAGGAACCACCAAGAGACAAGACAGAAGCGTAAAAACTTTAAGCACAGTGGAAGTATCACTTCTGATGAAATTGTCAACATAGCCCAACAGATGCAGCACTGATCTTTAGCTAAAGGACTTTCTGGCACCATTCAAGAGATCTTGGGTACCGTTCAGTCTGAGAGCTGCAGTGTTGACGGCCACCACTGGCCATCACATCATGGGTGACATCAACAGTAGTGCTGTGGAGTGCACAGCCAGTTAAGAGCTACAAAGGGAAATGTTTCAACAAGGCATCATTTGACAGACAAACAAACAAAGCTTTATCTGACACAAAAACTACAAGTTTGCTGTCTGGGCGAGGTAGTGTTATATACGAAAGCATGTGTCCTATTTCTCAGATGTACCTGAGAGAATGGTAGATTGATGAGCCTGCATGGTCAAAAAGCTTCACGTTCTGTGGTGTACATGCTGTTAAGAAGTAAAGAGAACAAATGGTACATTTCCCAAACTCCCAAACAAAATGGTTAAAATAATGTTAAAAGTACCTTAATGTTTAAAGGAGTAAGCTTCATTGACCTGCCAAATTCTTTTCAGCAATGCTTCTAGTGCAAGTGTGAGGGTCTTAGGTATAGGAAGATGAAAGTTTGTTTAAAAAAAAAAAAAGATTAGTTGAGAGAAAAGTAATAGACCAGGAAAGGAGGAAAGGAAGAAGATCTTGAAATGAGAGAGGTTGGTGGTGATGGATTTCTCTTTGTGGCATTAGATACAAAGTTTGCATGCTCAGAGATTCTAGCAGGTGCGTAACTATGGCCTAAGTAATCGATTGATTGCTTCAGGAAATGATCGGGTTTCTATGGTGGTGACTGATTCTCCCTTTGATACTCAATATAGCAACACCATATTGATTCTCGATTACATGTAATGCCCTACTCATGGCATTTTGCTCTGGTTCATTCATAGGAGCACGTGGGATTGAGCCACTCAGTGACTTGCTATTTAGAAGCAGTCAGTGACCATGTTTTAACGTGTCCTTAATTTATTTTATATTATTAAATTGATCAATTTATCTTTATTATTTTATTAAAAGTATGTTAAGTTCTTATCGAACTCGAATAACAGGGAATAGTTTGGCAAACTGCATCCTGTTAGAGATTTTTGGAGCTATAAGGCTCAAAGCCAACCAAATATGCTCAGGCTGAATCCTCTCCATCAACCCAGAAGAGAAACCAGGAAAACCTCAGGCCTTGAAATAAGGCAGAATTGTAATTCATCTTTCATTTGGTGTTTTGCTAGACAATTTTTTCCTGATCAGTTCATTTTTATGGTATAAAATGAGTAGGCTATAGGGCTGGGATCGCCCGAGGACAGCCAAGTCTGAGAAGGAGAGTTATAGCATGGAGTAACTGAGATCCCTCACCATATTACTCTTTTCATCCAAGTGATTGGTTTGACTCAAGATTTCTATCATTGTATCTAATTACATATAAAAGTGAATCTGTACACTTACTCATTCGGTAAGCTTTTATTTGGTTCCCTACAGTATTCAAAGCATCATATAAAAACTGTGGGAAGGGGGGCCTCCCCGGTGGTGCAGCGGTTGAGCACTGGGTTGCGAAGCTGCCGGCGCAGCCTCCTCAGTGCCGGTTCAATCCCTGGCAGCCAGTGAGGGTCCCACATGGCGGCAGCCAGTGAGGGTCCCACATGGCGCACAGACCTCTCCTGCCGCCCGCTGCTCCCCTCAGCAGTGTACTTTGTCCGTCTGCCTGCTCTTCTCCCCACTCTGGCTCTGGTGAATTCTCTCACCTTCCCGCGCTTCTGACTGTACCCAGTGCTTGTATTAATAAATAAATAAATCTTAAAAAAAAAAAAAACTGTGGGAAGATATAAGATGTAATATAAAGTTCATTTCACATATATTTATTTATTTATTTTAAAGATTTTATTTATTTATTTATACAAGCACTGGGTACAGTCAGAAGTGCAGGAGGGTGAGAGAATTCACCAGAGCCAGAGCGGGGAGCAGAGCAGGCAGAAGGACCGAAGTACACTGCTGAGGGGAGCAGCGGGCGGCAGGAGAGGTCTGCGCGCCATGTGGGACCCTCACCCGGTTGCTGGGGATTGAACCGGCGCTGTGGAGGCTGCAGGCAGCTTCGCAACCCAGTGCTCAACCGCTGCGCCACCGGGGAGGCCCTCATTTCACATATATTTATTAAACATCCGTTATGCCTGTGGTTCTTGGCTTAGGGCTGGCAATTCAGAATGACTTAAGATGCAGTTTTTGATATCACAGTTTAGAGAGGAAGGTCAACTAATTAAAAGATAATTGAGGATGGGATATGTTACTATGATTGAGATAAGTACAGGCTTCAAGGGAGCACATTGGATGGGCACCTAACATCACAGAAGACTTCTTGGAGGAGGTGACATTTAAGATAATCCCTTCAAAGAATTTTAGTAATTTAGTAAATCATGAAGGAAAGTTTTAGAGGATTGTAAAAGATTTTATTCTCACACACTTCTTATAGTTCATTGCAGTAAATGACAGGATTCATGTCAATGATTGTTTTGATCATTTGTTTTGAGATTTTGGTTTCCTTAGTATTTGTTTGTCCATTAAAACTATCATTTAGTACCTGAAGACTAAGCTAAAGATTTCCAGTGCACAGTCTTTCCTGGGTTTGAAAAGAATTCTTTCCTCTGGGTGCCACATTGTTAACCATGACCAACCTTTGCTAAAAGGGCATTTCAACTTTATATGGCTTCAAATATCATCAAGTGAAGCAATTTACATAACATTAGTTAGGTCATAATTTTAGATTTTACTTTCTGAAAGGTTAATTTTAATCAGCCACTTTTGCTTCGTTAGAGTGACCAATTTGAAATACTTCATTCAGAGTCTTAACCTTGCTAAAATTATAAGACATTTTGTCTTGTGGAATAGAAAGCTTGAAATTTCAGATCAAGTATTGGGAAATTAGTTTGTTAAATTGATGCTGTGGGTGAAGACCTCCTGAAACTGAAACAAGCATGGAGAGGGAGAAGCTAATTAACTCTTAACCCTGTGAGTACCATACTGATGCCACACTACCTTGTTTTCTTTTCTTTCTGTCTTCCCCACTATCCTCTATCCACAGTGCCCGTAATTTCTCAGTTGTGAAGATCATTAAATGCTTCTTTTTTTCTGTCACTGAGATGTTTCACATTGCCACAGCAATCAGTTCTTTTCCTTTTGACATTAAGGTAGTATGTTGCATTCAGAAAAACAACCCTCTAAAATAGGATTTCAAAAGAAGTAAAAATTTTTTAAATGAGGAATTGAAACCCATAGGTTATTAAATATTAGGATAACTTCCAGATGTCTGCTGTAAAATGGTTCAGTAGGAAATAGGTGAGAATATAGGGTAATGTCTTGTTTTTATCTGTATTCAAGTTAATTGAAGTCTGTTCTTTCCCCTGCATGCCATCTGGATGCTGTTCAGAGTTATAGTTACTCTGGGTTGTCTGTATTTATCAACCTCACTTCCATGTCATAGATAGTTTGTTTTATATCAATTGCAGAATAAAGCAGAGGGTTTGGTTTATTGGAACTAAGTAAAGGATGAATTATAACAGCAGTTTTTGCTTCTTTAAAAGAAACGCCAAAAAATCTTAGTAGCCAGAAGCCTAAATATACTATATACTCAGTTCCAGGAGATTTAACTCCTCATCTTATCTGTTGAATGGCTTTCTCAGATTTTATAGAAAGTTTATGCTGGTTTCATGAAATGGATTGAGATTTTCATCTTTTTCTGTGGTTTGGAATAAAGTCCCTGCTTCTCAAACTTTGCTGTATGTTGTAATCACCCAAGGAATTAAAAAAAAATATTGCACGTGTACCATTCCCAGAGATTCTGATGAACACCTGGTGATGTTTAAAAGCTCCCCAAGGGGGGGGGAAGCAAATATTGTTTAAAAATGAGCAATGATGTAAAATAAATAAATAAATAAATTTTTAAAAATTTTAATTTTTTTTATCATTCTTTTATTTATTTATACAAGAACTGGGGTACAGGCCAGAAGAGCAGGAGAGTGAGAGGATTCACCAGAGACAGAATGGGGAGCAACACAGGCAGACAGACTGAAAGCACTGCTGAGGGGAGCAGCGGGCAAGGCAGGAGAGGTCTGCTGTGCCATGTGGGTATATCCCTGGCACACAGGGAATAGAACTCATGCTGCAGAGGCTGCAGACAGCTTCACAACACTGCGCTCAACCCTCTGCGCCACCAGGGAGACCCTCATCCAGTTTCTGAGTCTTCAAAAACACCTCTGTCCAATGATCATAAAGTTACTTTAGGAATGATACCTCATTCCCAATGAATCTGAGACTTCATCGAGCCAATGTTTCTATGTAGCACCACAAGGCAAATTTTGTTACTCTATTATATGATGAGTTAAATCTTCTTTTCTCCCTCAGATCTATGCTCAAATCTCTGGGGAAAGCAGAGCATTTTTTTTTTTTAATAAATTTTATTTTTATATTCCCCATACAATTGCAGCCTCCCCCATTCTGACCCCAATCCCTCCCCTCCTGCCCCCGCCCCCCTAAAAGTGTCTCTGGTTCATAGTTTTTTGTTGATTTTGATTTTCACTTTCTTATAGTTAATCATTTTCCTGGTCCCTTATTTAAGTTTTCTAGATTCCTGCTATGAGTGAGACCATCCGGTATTTTTCTTTTTCTTTCTGGCTTATTTCGCTGAGCATGATCCCTTCCAGCGCCATCCATGTTGCTGCAAATTGCATGTGTTTATCTTTTTTGAATGCTGAGTAATATTCCATGGTATATATGTACCACATCTTCTTGATCCAGACATCTATTTTTGGGCATTTGGGTTGTTTCCAAAGCTTAGCTATTGTAAACAGTGCTGCTATAAACATAGGGGTGCAGGTGTTCTTTGGAATTGATGTTTCTGTGTCCTTTGGGTAAATACCTAGGAGTGGAATTGCTGGATCATATGGAAGCTCTATGTTTAGTAGGTCCAGAAATCTCCACACAGCTCTCCATAGTGGTTGGACCAGTTTGCACTCCCACCAGCAGTGCAGAAGAGTTCCTTTTTCTCCACACCCTCGCCAACATTTGTTGTTGCTAGTTTTTTTAATATGTGCCATTCTCACTGGTGTGAGATGGTATCTCATGGTAGTTTTGATTTGCATTTCCCTGATGACAAGTGATGTTGAACATTTTTTCATATGCCTGTTGGCCATTTGAAATAAATAAATTTTAAAAAATTTTAAAAATTAAAAAAATAAAAGCTCCCCAAGTAACTCTAATATGCAGCCAAGGATGGGAATCATGGCTTAAATTACATTAAAATGATTTGCTCTTGAAAATTGAGATAGAACTCTGTTCTAAGCAACTTGGAATCAATGTACTATTCAAGTTTTCTACTTTCGAATCAGTTATGGTGGTTTCTAATTTTCAAGGATATCTTCCATTTTTCTAGTTGTAAAAGTGTATCACCATAGATATATATTCTTTTTTTTTATTAATTTATTTATTTATACAAGCACTGGGTACATTCAGAAGAGCGGAAGGGTGAGAGAATTCACCGAGCCAGAGCGGGGAGCAGAGCAGGCAGAAGGACCGAAGTACACTGCTGAGGGGAGCAGCGGGAGGCAGGAGAGGTCTGCGCGCCATGTGGGACCCTCCGCTGGTGGCCGGGGAGCAGCCGGGGATTGAACCGGCGCTGCAGAGGCTGCGGGCAGCTTCGCAACCCAGCGCTCAACCACTGCGCCACCGGGGAGGCCCGATATATATTCTTTACTCACATATATACTTCTTTATTTCTCAATCTTTGTCTTTTTTCCTAATCTTTAATCTTACATATTTTTCATTCTTTGTTTTTTATTTATCCTCAATCAGGTTCATGATGAGATTATCATCTTTATTGGGTTTTTTGGTTGTGTCGAAGATTGGATTTATATCTTATCTTTTTTGTTTGCATTCTATTTCACGAAGTTCACCTTTTATCTTTGATCTTACTGTTCTTTTTTCTAACTTATTAAGATGAATATGATTTTTCATGTGTATCATTTTTAATAATGAAGGCATATAAGTTTACAAATCTTTCCTAATTATAGTTTTAGTTGGGCCTTCTATTGAACGTGTAATTTTGCTTTTACTTCCTCTTTAATCCAATGATTATTAAGATTATATGTTTTATTTTTCAAGACTATATGTTTTATTTTTCAAGGATTTTAATTCTAGGAGCCAGACTTTTTAAATCATATTTTTATTATTTATTTTAAATTGTATTGAATTATGCTATGGGAATGTACACTATGAAATGTTTCTTATTTTCAGTTTGTTAAGGAGGTCTTTGAAATGAAATACATGATTGATTCCCATAAAGGCTTCTTGGATGTATGAAAAAGCTCTTTGTATTCTCTATTTGTAGATGGCAAAGTTCTTCATGTGTCTATTAAACTAACTTCATTGGCTATATATTCAGTTTTTCTACAGATTTACTTTTCTATTATGTTTAACTATGAGTATTATATACTGCTGTGTAAAAATTATCCCAATACTTGGTGGCTTAAAACTACATTTAGTGGGCCTCCCGGTGGCGGTGGCACAGTGGTTGAGCGCTGGGCTGCAAAGCTGCCCGCAGCCTCTGCAGCACCCGTTCGATCCCCGGGTGCTCCCTGGCCACCAGAGGAGGGTCCCACATGGCGCGCAGACCTCTCCTGCCGCTCGCTGCTCCCCTCAGCCGTGTACTTCGGTCCTTCTGCCTGCTCTGCTTCCCCCTCTGGCTCTGGTGAATTCTCTCACCCTCTCGCACTTCTGACTGTACCCAGTGCTTGTATAAATAAATAAAATCTTAAAAAAAAAAAAGAAAAAGAAGTTTTTTTTAAAAAAAAACTACATTTAGTATATTACAATTTCTGTGGGTCAGAAATTTGGGTGGTTCTGTCTTAAGGTCTCTCATGAGGCACAAACTCATGGCCCAGAGCTGCAGTCATCCAGAAAGGTTGCCTGGGGCTAGACAGTGCTTTCCCAGATTGCTGACTCATGGCCACAGGCACAGCATTGCTGCTTCCTTGCTGGCTGTTAGCAGAACAGGCACAGGAGCCTCTCCACAGGGCACCTGAGTGTCCTTTCTGTGTAGTAGCTGGCCTTCCCCAGAGTGAGTGCTCCCAGAGAGAGGGAGGGAGAGAGTGTGAGCTAGAGCAGGCAGGAAGCTTCAGTGTCTTTTAGGGCTTAGTGGGCAAAGTTGCCTACTATCACGTCTGCTTTTTTCTATTCATCAGAAGCAAACCACTAAGCCCACATTCAAGAGGTAGCAAATTATCCTTCAAGAGATGGCAAATTAGGCTTCAAAGAATCTGTGGATATTACTTAAACTAATAATTTAACCTGAATATTTTACTATCTTTATATATATATATTTAAATATTTATTTATACAAGAACTGGGGTATAGGCCAGATGCACGAGAGGGTGAGAGGATTCACCAGAGACAGAGCGGGGAACAGAACAAGTAGACTGACGAAATACACTGCTGAGGGGAGCAGCGGGAGAGACAGGAGAGGTCTGCCGCGCCATGTGGGATTCTCATCTGCCAGCCGGGATTGAACCGGCGCTGCAGAGGCTGCGGACACCTTCACAGTGCAGTGCTCAACCACCTGCGCCACCAGGGAGGCCCCTCACTATCTTTATATTTTAAGCAATTTCTTTCTGAATCTACTACAAGTTCATGAATTGTATCTTCTTCATAAAGTGTCTTTTATTGTGATGTGATGTTGATTTGTGATCTTGTTTAGCACTTTTAATCTTAAATTCCACTTTGTCTAGTATTAATATTTGCATTTTTGCTTTCTTTTTGTTTCATCTACCTTGTTTTTAACCTCCCTTTATTTTTTTCATGTGTATTTCTCATAAGCTATATATACCTGAGTTTTATATTTTAATGTAGTCTGGTAAGCTTGATATTTTATTTTTTTTTTTGAAGATTTATTTATGTATACAAGAACTGGGGTACAGGCCAGAGGTTGGGGAGTGAGAAGGGGGGGCAAGATGATTCACCAGAGACAGAGTGGGGAGTAGAACAGGCAGATCTACTGAAATACACTGCTAAGGGGAGCAGCGGGTGAGTCAGGAGAGGTCTGCTGCACCATGTGGGTTGCTCCCTGGCCAGGGATCGAACTCGTGCTGCTGCAGTGTCTGTGACAGCTTCATAGGTTGCGTCTTAACCCATTACACCACCATGGAGCCCCCTGGCGCAGCGGTTGAGCACTCTATTGTAAGGCTGCTCGCAGCCTCTGCAGCGCCAGTTCGATCCCTAGCCACTGGCGAGGGTCCCACAAAAAAAAAAAAAAAAAAAAAAAAAGCTTTGTATTTTGAAGGAAGAATTTAACCCATTCACATTGAATATTCATGGTTAGTATCACAATAGATGTTTTTGAAAAATGACCTTTTATTCAACTTTATTATTTCCCTTTTTGTTCATTATTCTTTTGTTTTTGCTGTCTCGGTGCAGTTTGCATTTTTATTATTGTTTTCTTTGGCACTTATATTGTACTTCTCCATTCCTGAATGATTATCTTCCCATTCATGAGATTTTTTTTTTTAAATAATAAATTTTATTTTTATATTCCCCCATACAATTGCAAACGCCCCATTCTGAACCCAATCCCTCCCCTCCCGCCCCCCCCACCCCCCAAAAAGTGTCTCTGGTTCATAGTTTTTTGTTGATTTTGATTTTCACTTTCTTATATTCATTTTCCTGGTCCCTTATTTAAGTTTTCTAGATTCCTGCTATGAGTGAGACCATCTGGTATTTTTCTTTTTCTTTTTGGCTTATTTCGCTGAGCATGATCCCTTCCAGCGCCATCCATGTTGCTGCAAATTGCATGTGTTTATCTTTTTTGAATGCTGAGTAATATTCCATGGTATATATGTACCACATCTTCTTGATCCAGTCATCTATTTTTGGGCATTTGGGCTGTTTCCAAAGCTTAGCTATTGTAAATAGTGCTGCTATAAACATAGGGGTGCAGGTGTTCTTTGGAATTGATGTTTCTGTGTCCTTTGGGTAAATACCTAGGAGTGGAATTGCTGGATCATATGGAAGCTCTATGTTTAGTAGGTCCAGAAATCTCCACACAGCTCTCCATAGTGGTTGGACCAGTTTGCACTCCCACCAACAGTGCAGGAAAGTTCCTTTTTCTCCACACCCTCGCCAACATTTGTTGTTGCTAGTTTTTTTAATATGTGCCATTCTCACTGGTGTGAGATGGTATCTCATGGTAGTTTTGATTTGCATTTCCCTGATTACAAGTGATGTTGAACATTTTTTCATATGCCTGTTGGCCATTTGCATTTCCTCTTCAGAGAAGTTTCTTTTTAGCTCTTCTGCCCATTTTTTGACTGGATTATTTTCTTTGTTGTTGTTGAGTCTCATCAGCTCTTTGCAGATTTTTGTGATCAGTCCTTTATCATTAGTGTTGGGTGCAAAAATTTTCTCCCAGTTGGTGGGGTTTCTCTTTGTTTTTGTTATTGTCTCTTTTGCTGTGCAGAAGCTCTTTATTTGATGTAGTCCCAGCTGTTGATCTTTGCCTTCACTATCACTGCTTTGGGTGATGTGTCTGTAAAGATGTCTTTGATATGCAAATCCCGTAGTGTTTCGCCTATATTTCCTTCTATGTATTTTTCAGGTCTTATGTCTAGTTCTTTAATCCATTTTGAGTTGATTTTTGTATATGGTGTGAGGTAGTGGTCAAGCTTCATTCTTTTGCATGTAGCGACCCAGTTTTCCCAGCACCATTTATTGAACAAACTTTCTTTGCTCCAATGCATAGTCTTTGCTCCTTTGTCAAAGATTAGTTGACCATAAATCTGTGGGTTTATTTCTGGATTTTCTATTCGATTCCATTGGTCTGTATGTCTGTTCTTGTTCCAATACCATGCAGTTTTGATGATTATGGCTTTGTAGTAGAGTTTGAAGTCTGGGAGTGTGATGCCTCCATTTCCTTCTTTTTTTTTCAGGAGAGCTTTGGCTATTCGGGGTTTTTGGTGATTCCATATGAATTTCATCAATAATTGTTCTATTTCTTTGAAGAATGACATTGAAATTTTGATTGGAATAGCATTGAATCTGTATATTGCTTTTGGTAGGATGGCCATTTTAATAATGTTTATTCTTCCAATCCATGAGCAGGGGATGTCTTTCCATTTCTTTGCGTCTTCTTCTATTTCTTTTAACAGTGTTTTATAGTTTTCTTTGTATAGGTCCTTTACCTCTTTTGTTAGATTTATTCCCAAATATTTGATTTTTTTTTGTTTCAATAATAAAAGGGATTTTTTTTTTATTTCTTCTTCAGATTTATTGTTTGTGTATAGGAAGGCTACTGACTTTTGCGTGTTGATTTTGTATCCTGCCACTTTACTGAATTGATTGATGAGTTGAATTAGTTTTTCTGTGGAGATTTTGGGGTTCTCTATGTATATTTTCATATCATCTGCAAATAGTGATAGTTTGACTTCTTCTTTTCCTATTTGGATTCCTTGGATGTCTTTCTCTTGTCTTATTGCTCTGGCTAGGACTTCCAGTATTATATTGAAAAGCAGTGGTGAGAGTGGACATCCTTGTCTTGTTCCAGATCTTAATGGAATTGCTTTCAGCTTTTCACCATTGAGAATGATACTAGCTGTTGGCTTGTCATAGATGGCCTTTATGATGTTGAGGTATGTTCCTTGTATCCCAAGAATTTCAAGGGCTTTTATCAACCATTCATGAGATTTCTAATAAATAATGTATGTGTGTATATTTCTCAACTAGCTATAACCTTATGCTTCCACTCCTTTCCTTTCTGTCCTATGGTAAGATTAAATGCACTTATTTTCACACTTTCCATGTATGTCCCTTCATTCAGATGAGGTATGTAGAAAATTTTCATTTTCTTCCCTTACCTCCCCTGCAAATCCTAGCTATTGCTCATGCCATAATTTTAATTCTTGACCATTATTGGGTTTTCATTTCTAGTATGTTTCTTTTATCTGTGACTTATATTCAAGCAAGGTTTGTTGTTCACATCTGTATTATTTCCTCTTGGTCTTCCTATGACTCAAGGACTTTTTAGTGTTACTGCTGTTATTTGGTTAGAATATTTCCCTGAATGTTTTCCTCTGAGATATGTGGATGTTGTGTTCTCTGAATCTTGAATATAGGAACTTTGTAATGTTTACTTTTGTGTTTCTAGCACCTGAAATTGTGTCTAGTACACAATAAACAATGCATGTTCATTGTTTTCATGGTACTAGATCACGACCTATTTACATATATCTTTCTTCTATTGGAAGAACATTTGTATTGGTGGTATTTGATCACTTACAGATCTGCAAATATTTTCTATCAGACTAAGAAGTTAATGATGTTTAGGTCAATATAGAATTCTTGGTTCACAGTCCTTTTCTCTTTTTAATTTATACATTTTCTTCAACCCTTTTTCCTCCCACTATTGCACTTGAGAAGTTGGATGCCAGGCTCTTTTCCCTTTGTAACTTGTTCTTTTTGTTTGGCCACTTCTAAGATTTCTACCAGGTAATGGGGTATTTTTTTCTCCATCAACAGAGCATAGGAGTCATGAGCTCTTTCATACTTCAGGCTGAAGTCTTTTTATAACCATAGAAAATTCCCTCTCTTATTTATGTAATAATTGCCTCTTCTCCATCTGTTCCTTTTTCCTGATTCCAGGATGCTTATTATTGGCATATTAGTCCTCTTGGCTCTAAACTCTAATTTCTTACTCATTTCCTCATGATTTCTGTCATACTGCTTTTTGCTCTGTGAGAGTGATTTTTCATCTGCCTGCTCTCTCAGGTCAATAATGTATTTTTAAGCAACTATTTCCTTTAGTTAGTTCTAGTCTATTGGTATTTTAAATTTGAGTGGTGTATTTTTAATGCCAAATTATTACCTTTCTTTATTTTATGGTCCTCTTATTATTTTAAAAACAAAGTTGTCCTCTGTCTCCTCTTCTCTCATCAGTGGACAGGATTTTAGCAAATTTGATTGGTCTACCTCTCTCTGGTTACAGAATCTCATGAAGTAGAAAAAAGGTTATTTCCATTTTCTATTTCCTGCTTAAGCTAGGTTAAGCATCTCCATCGTCAGAGGCACAACAGTTTTTACTTCCGCATCAAGAGTGTAAGAGGAAGTCTACATTTCTAGGTGCCCCTAAATGCCAGTGTTAGTGTTCTTTTGGCTTCAAAGATATAAAGAAGTTCTCCTATATTTGTTTTAGTAAGATATAGCTCCCCCTCCCCAAGCAGATGTAGGGCTTCCCTTTAATCAAGAAGTCCATGGGTCCCCTCAGGCCTAAGTCTCCCATGTTCTCACCCTGGGGCTCTCTGCTGCTGCTCCTCTGTCCCCCTTCAGGCCTGTACATCCTGCCATAGCTTGTGGCCTCTGACACCCCTCAGACTGCTCCAGTTTACTTATCCCAGCTAGCAGAAGGCTGTGGGAAAGCAGAGTATTAGAAATGCAGAATCCTTCCCCTTTTCTTTAAGTTTTGATAAGCAATAGCCTATATTTTTGCAGATGGTTCATACTCTCTCAGCCCAGCGTAAGTGAGATTTTATGAATTAATATATAAGAAAATGTAAAATTATGGGATGTTAAAATCAGAAATAACAGAGGTCATGATAAAATGAATCTCAGTTTGTATGGTGCTTTATTTATGGTTTTCATGCAATTTTATATACATAATCTCATTTGAATTTCAACGAAGCCCTGTGTGGTAAGTATGGAAGTTATGATCCCCATTTTACAGATAAGGAAACTATAATTTGTGAATATTAAATAACTTGTCCAAGTATACCTGGGTAATAGTGGAGCTGCACTAGAGAACAGGAACATTCTATGAGGCTTGCTTATTTGTTTGTTTCTAATTGCCTTCCTCACCTATTAAATTGCATAATGATTTTTGGAATACCTAAGTTATATGTTGCAACATGTATTATATATTTTTAACTCCTTATTATATCGGTATGAACAATTTAAAATGTATATAAATTCTGGGCCACTGAGTATAAATTAATATATTTTCTTATATAGCCTGAAATCTAACAAAAGAGGAATTTGAAAATAGCTTACAAAAGATTAGTGTAACTAGAATTGTATATTATTTCCTGAAGGTAACTTTTTTGAAGGAGGATGTACATTTGGAAATATGAGTACTTAAATTTTTTTCTTTTGTAATGTACTTCTTAAGCACTTGAATTTATCTTACTATGCAATAGAACTTCACTCCATCATTTCCCTCTCAGGTGAGATATTGAGAAAATGTAACCATGCTACTATGTGTGTTTTATTTTAGAGTTTTGTAGTATAGAAGCAAACAAATCAATGGGTGTTATAAAGACCTGACCTTTGACCTGATCCCAGTTCTTTTTCATGCTAACACTGTATTTCAAAATTATTAGCTCATATTCAGGAGTAATGATCCAAATATTTAACAACTAATAAAGCTTGATCAGTGAGAAGACAGAATACACACCCACTATGAGCACTTGGTGTGATTGTATCAGTATGTCAGTCCTGCTCACAGTTGCATGGTACTTTATCCTTTCCTGGGTCCTGTCATATCCATGCTCTCATTGGATATGGAGGGATATAGTATCATCCCCTTTTGCAAATTGAGGAAATCACAGCCCAGAGAAGTTAAATGTAGGACCCATTGGAATGGAATTTTGGCTTAGTTCAGTATTTCTTCTCGGGTAGAAGTTACTCTCTTTCCAATGAGACCAGCCATTTTTGATAGCACTAGAATGGGCAATCCCTTCTCCCCTCCATCTTCCTGTGCCAAGCTAATTCTTTTTTTTTAATTAAAGATTTATTTATACAAGAGCTGGGGTACAGGTCAGAGGCGTGGGAGGGTGAGAGAATTCACCAGAGACAGAGCAGGGAGCAGAACAGGCAGACAGATCAAAGACACTGCTGAGGGGAGCAGCAGGAGAGACAATCTCTTGTCTGCTGCACCATGTGGGTATCTCCCTGGCTGGCCGGGAATTGAACCCACACTGCAGAGGCCGTGGACAGCTTCACAGCATGGCGCTCAACCAGCTGTGCCACCGGGGAGGCCTGCCAAACTAATTCTTCACTTCCGAGGTCCCTTGTAGGAGATGCCTGCTCTGAAAGACTGAAACACTCAGCAAGTGAGCAGATTTTTCTCAGTGGAAGAACTCACTCAGCCTCTTTACTCCATATTTACAAAGATATTAAGTACAAAGTCTTACTTTAAAGGTGCTTTCTTTTAACTGCTTGTTTTTCTCTTTCCACAGAACGGTCTCCCCTCAGGAAGCAACCCCTATGTCTTTAATGGTGATTTTGTAGATCGAGGAAAAAATTCCATAGAAATTCTCATGATCCTGTTTGTGAGTTTTCTTGTCTATCCCAATGACATGCATTTGAACAGAGGGAACCATGAAGATTTCCTGATGAATTTGAGGTAACCTAGACCTTTAGATTTCCTCTTTTGTTACCCATTCTGGAAAATGCTGCCATGTGTAGTTCCTAGCAAAGAGAGGTGAATGTAGAAGAGTAGGGACAAGGGGGATCTCAAGGAAGACCCCAATTCTTACCCCTGTTTTCCTCACCTGAGTACAGTTTGCTCTGAAGTTCCTTTCCTCTCTTTTCTTCCATTTCTGATCTTCCTTCCAGCTTTCCCAGGTCAAATTGTGTGTTGGACAGATGTGTTAAGCCAGGTTCGAAAGTGTGGTAGGGTCTATCAGCAGAATTAGATGGAATCATTCTTTTGCTACTCTTTTGGCTTGCCTCAGATGTTGTCTCTGCAACTAGTACTATGTTTTTCAGTGATGTGTATATTTTTTATGACATGGTGATTGCTTCTGGCATAGTTGTTCATAAACATATTTGAGAACAGCTGTGACATAGCATTTCAACTATCTGACTCACTGGAGAGTTGAGGAATAAAGATTAGTTGAATGATTTACCAATTTTTGCTGACAGGCCTAGCACATATCAATGTTCCCCTTTCTCCTTCTTTTTCCCCTCCCTCTTCCCCCTCCTTCAACTCCTCCTTCTCTTCTTTTTTTCCTGTCTTTTTCTGTCTTTTTAAAATTTCTTATTTTATGAAAAACAATTTCTTGTTTTATGAAAAAAAAATTGCTAAGAGAAGTAGAAGGCATGGCATGTTTCAAACTTTTTGTCTGCACTCTGGGGTACCTTGAGCAAAACTCAGCAACAGATTAGTTTTGTATTTTGGGTAGTTTTGACACTTGGCCCAAGTACAGACTTTTGATTCTGATTCTCAAATGTGGAAGCAAAGATTATGAAGGTAGAAGTCCGAAGACTATTATCAGAGATCCATTATATATCATATAGCTCAGTATATTTATTTGGGCATGCCATTTATCCTTTCATTTATTCAGTTACCTAATCATATGTATGTGTACAATGGTTAGTGAAAGACGCACAGTTCCTGTCCTCATAGAGTTTACATCTAGTAGAGAAGACATACATTGAGATGGTTTTTCAAATATGATGAGTCAACATTTATGGCTGGGTAGAGGAGAATTTGCAAAGGCGATCAGGACAGTCAGACAGGTAGGAGGAAAACCAAGAGGGTATACTGTCACACAATCCAAGAAAAGAAGTTTTTCAGAAGGATGGTGTTATCAGCTGTATTAGTGTTTCATGGAGGCAAGAAATGTGAGGACTGCAAGGTCCTTTGGTGAGTGCAGGACTGTCTTCATCTCGGAGAGCATGTTATGCTGTAGAAGTCTGACATGACATGATTTACATGGAAACCTGGAGTGAGTATGCTGTGTCCTAGCCTCACCATGTTGGTTATTAAATATACATACTGTTTATTGAAAAAAGTTTCCATCTCATTAAATCTCCCCTAGAGACTATTATTCAGGCATTAAAATTCCTGACACATTCTATTAAAGTCTTCAAAACCATTATGTGAACTATATCAGAGACAGTATAGTCAACTTGTTACCTTTTAGGTTTTTCTCTGTTTTTGCTTAGTCTTCCCCTCCAACCCCTTATCCACTTTCTCTAAGACAGAGGCAGTCTGAGAAATTCTATCTAAATGAAAGGCATTCTCTCACAGTTTCCCCCAGCTACCACAGCACAGTTCTCTGAATACTTGCATTTACATAACCAGTGCCCACCACATTTCTTAAGTTGCCTTGTAATTGTTTTATGAAAATTTATCTTCTGTCCCCAATTATACTATATACTCTTTGAAGATAGGGATGATGTTATTGGCTGCTTTTGTTCTTTCTCATCATGCTGAACAAATACTTGAGTAAGTAGTTGTTGTCAGTTTCCACTGACGTCTACTTACTTGAGTTCTTGATACTTGTGATAATTAGATGTCCAGGGCTCCCTTTTTGCATAGCTCATGTAGTAAGAATTATCAACATTTAATTAAATATTTTAAATCCCATTGGAGGGGCCTCCCTGGTGGCACAGGGATTAATGTCTCAGAGCTATCAAGCTATCACAAGCCACTGCAGCACGAGTTGGATCCCTGGCCAGGGAGGTAACCCATATGGCGCAGCAGACCTCTCCTGTCTCACTCTCTGCTTCCCTCAGCAGTGTGTTTTGGCAGGTCCGCCTGTTCTGTTCCCTACTATGTCTCTGATGGGTCCTCTCACCACCACCCCCACCTCTGGCCTACACCCCAGTTCTTGTATACATAAATAAAAATAAATCTTTAAAAAATAATTCCCATTGTTTTTTTTTTTCCAGGTATGGCTTTACAAAGGAGATTTTACATAAATATAAGGTAAGATTCATATCCCCCTCTTTCTTACATTCACTTTACTATTTATACATAGAAGTAAAAAAGGAGCCTTCAAGTAGCATGAGGGGTGAGCTATTCAGAATCCATACCAATAAAAATAAAAGCATAGCAGAAAGCCCTGGCCATGACTGAGGCCTAATTGTTTTTCCTGTCTAAACCAATATTTTTTTTCTAATTATGTTTATTGAAGTGACATTATTTTACAACACTGTATAAGTTTTAGGAGTATAGATTCATACCTCTACAAATCTACAGATGTATATTATCACCTCACTCCCACCACCAAAGCCCTGATAATCTTCCATCATAGTCCATTAGACCCCCTCCCCCCTTTGCTTCTATCCCCACCTTCTTTCTCAGTGCTGCAGTCAGGTTTCATGGGTCTTTTTCTGGTTTGTTTTTGTCTGTTCCTTTACTTTGTTTTTTTTATTCCACAAAGTTGTAAAATCATCCAGTATTTGTCTTTCTTCTTTTGACTAATTTTGCTTAGTATGATCTGCATTTTCATCCATGTTATTACAAATGGCAAGATTTCTTTATTTTTTATAGCTGAGTAGTATTCCATTGTGTATATACACCACATCTTTATCCACTCATCTATATTTGGACACTTAGATTGTTTCTATAACTTGGCTATTTTAAATAGTGCTGCAGTGAATATAGAAGTGCATATATCCCATCAAATTAGTGTTTTTGCATTCTTTGGCTCCATACCTAGGAAAGGGATTGCTGGATCATATGGTGGATCTGTTTTTAATGTTTTGAGAAACCTCCGTACTGTTTTCATAGAGGATGGACTAGTCTACATTCCCAGCAACAGTATATGAGGGTTCCTTTATATCCATGCCCTCACCAACACTTGTTACTGGTCTTTTTGATGTGGACCGTTCTCATAGGTGTTAGGTGGTATCTCATTGTGGTTTTGATTTGTTTTTTCCTGATGATAAGTGATGATGAACATTTTTTATGTGTCTGTTGACCATCTGTATGTCTCTTGTGAGAAGTGTATGTAGCTTTTCTGCCCGTTTTTATGGGTTATTTATTTTCTTGTTGAATTGTATGAGAGTTCTTTTTAGATCTTGGACATTAGCCTCTTGTTAGATGTAAGATGTGCAAATATATTCTCCCATTCAGTAAGTTGTCCTTTTGTTTTAATGACAGTTTCTTTCACCATGCAGAAGCTTTTTAATTTGACATTGCCCCATTGGTTTATCTTTGCTTTTGCTTCCCTTGCCACTCTAGAGGAGTGCCAGAGACATCCTTGAAGCCAATGTTGCAGAGTATTTTGCCTGTGTTTTCTTCTATGTACTTTATATAAACCAGACCTTTTCACTGTGACTTCTGTGTACATTTGAACATAAGTACCAACATATTCCATTGTTTTAAAGGTATTCAGGATTTGTGTTTGATAAAACACACAGGCAAGGAAATGACTATCCCTGCTTAAAAACATGAAAGAAGATGTTTTTAATTCGCAAATCCCTGAAGACAGGTAGTGCACCACACCACACTGAGGGCCATGTGGGGAAATGCCAGCATCTCTCTGAAGGCAAGGAGAGAGGGGGAAAGTGTGCAGGCACCCTTTTTGTGGTTTCCATGGGAATGAAAGGGAAAGATAACATAAGCAGCTTTAGGATTAGCTACTTTGAATAATTTCAGCAGACTCTGGGACATAGGACCTGTCCTGATAACTGGCTGTGAGGTGATTCGTGCAGGTGAATATTGACCTAGAGAGTGAGCACCCTATAACCGAGGTAATTGAGAGTGTGGACTAAGGCTTGGTTGCTTTACTTACGAAGTCACTCTCATTTTCATATCAAAGGAGAGTTATTTACTATCCTTAGGTCTTAACTAGTCCTAGAAGGAGCAGTCTTTCCTCAGGATGCCAGCAAGGCACCAAAGTGTCAAAGAATCAAAAATACCAAATGAAAAGACATGATTAGTGCATGCCAGTTGGTTAGTCACTCCATGCTGACGTCCTTTGGGTAGCATGAAAACTTGCTTTTCATCTATACATTGGGTCAATTCAATAAACTTGAAGCTATCAGAAAAACAGAACTTACACAAACTCTTACTTACAGATACATGGGAAAAAAATCTTGCAAGTCTTGGAAGACGTCTATACCTGGCTCCCCATTGGTACAATCATTGACAATGAAATCCTGGTCATACATGGTGGAATATCAGAGTCCACAGATTTGAATTTACTCCACCACATAGAAAGAAACAAGGTAAGAAACAATCTTTGTATAAATTTAATCTCAGATTTATGCTGGGACATGTACCTCTTTTCATTTATTAGTTTGTGTTGATTTGTGTTTTAGTGGTTATTGTAACTCTGAAAATATCAGTGTAAGTTAAGAAAATCTATGCTTGCATGATAAAGAACTAATTGGGAAGCCTGTATGTAGAAAATTTTTTCAATTCATGGTGAATGTGGGAAAATGAGGAAATGTTGGCATTTTGTATAATTTTGAAAAGCAAAAAATACCTGATTTTTAAAAATTAGACTAATATTATAGTAAAATAGACATAATATTTACCACTTTAACCATTTTAGGTGTACAATTCAGTGGCATAATAGTGCGCATTGCCATGAGCCATCACCTCCATCACAGCATCCATCCCTGAACTCCTCCTCTTACCAAACTGACTCAGTCCATTAAACGCGAACTCCCTCCTTTCCAGCCTCAGCCAACCACCGTTCTATTTTCTGTCTATGAATTTGACTACTTTAGCTGCCTTATAAGTGGAATCATATAGCAATTTTTTTTCTAATTGATATAATTTATCTTATACTCCATATGACTCAGGTAATTTTTAAAAAACATCTTAAACCCAAATGATCATATTAAATACAACAGAAGCAGAACAGGAACATGTTTAAAACCTAGTAGCTGTGTGGGGGCATGTAAAGTTCCCGCTTGCCTTGGGTTCCTTTGACTGGGCCTTGCAGAGTGACTGGAATTGTCTTCCTTCTGTATGAGTGAAACCCACAGACTAGAGGTATAAGAGGTGCCACATGGCATGAAGCATTTCTGGGATCTCTTGAGTCAGAGGATGTATGTGGTCCTCGTGAGAAACCTCTAAACTCTTACCCATGAGTGCTGATAATTTACTAGCAACCAGCCTAGGCAGGTGGGGTCTAGAGCTAGAGTTTAATTTTATAGATACAGAAATGTGATCTGTATCACACCTAGAGTGTTTGGAACCATTACGCCTTTATACACATATGAATGATAATAATGCTAACTTCTCATCCTTCTAATAACAGCTTAAATATATTCCTCCTCTGGAAAGTCTTACATGCCCTCCAAACTAGGTCAGGTCCTCTTCTCTATACTCCCAAGGTCCATGTACACGTCCTTCATGAGTTACAAAAATTAAGAAATTCTACTATTGTTTATTTATTCTCCTCCCCTGCTTCTCTAGTTTACAATGTAGTCCTAGCACCTAAGAGAGTAAGTATTCAATATTTGTTGAACATCTCCTAGGAGATTTTTTTGTAAAGATTTATTTATTTATGCAAGAGCTGGTATACAGGCCAGAGGCGCGGGAGGGTGAGAGGATTCACCAGAGACAGAGTGGGGAGCAGAACAGGTAGACGGACCGAAAGCACTGTTGAGGGGAGCAGGGGGAGAGACAGGAGAGGTCTACCACACCATGTGGGTATCTCCCTGGCCAGCCAGGAATCAAACCCACGCTGCAGAGGCTGCGGACAGCTTCACAGCGCTGCACTCAACCTGCTATGCCACCAGGGAGGCCCTCTCCTAGGAGATTTAAGACCAAAACAGATCTAACCTGAGACAAAATTGGATAGAAAAGTTTTTCCAACCCTTTTCCTGATTCTGTGGTGATTTTACATGGCCCCCTCTCCAACCTTACCCTGTGATAACCATATTGCTGATTTACACTGTTGTCCTGTTGTAATTATAATAGCAACTCTTTTCACTCTCAGAAGTATACCAGTTGCAATAAATTTTAAGGCCACCTCAAGGTTAAGACATCTTTTTCATGATATCAGCATATAGTCAAGCCAATAAGATGTTTCAATCAACATGAAATAGTCAGTGTTCACATAATGAATGGATATGATTCTAGCCAAGAGCACAGAACATGACTTTACCAAATACTGGTAAGCACATGCCATGAATGCTATTCTCCATCACTATCACCCTACACCAGTTGTGCTCACCAGTCACGGCAGATACTGCCAATTGATTAGATTGAAAACTTTTTCTTTTCTAGAAGTCAAACTATCACTCTTTGCAGATGATATGATAATATACATAGAGAACCCCAAAAACTCCACAGAAAAACTAATTCAACTCATCAATCAGTTCAGTAAAGTAGCAGGATACAAAATCAACACGCAAAAGTCAGTAGCCTTCCTATATACAAACAATAAATCTGAAGAAGAAGAAATAAAAAAAACCATCCCTTTTATTATTGAAACAAAAAAAATCAAATATTTGGGAATAAATCTAACAAAAGAGGTAAAGGACCTATACAAAGAAAACTATAAAACACTGTTAAAAGAAATAGAAGAAGACGCAAAGAAATGGAAAGACATCCCCTGCTCATGGATTGGGAGAATAAACATTATTAAAATGGCCATCCTACCAAAAGCAATATACAGATTCAATGCTATTCCAATCAAAATTTCAATGTCATTCTTCAAAGAAATAGAACAATTATTGATGAAATTCATATGGAATCACAAAAAACCCTGAATAGCCAAAGCTCTCCTGAAAAAAAAAGAAGGGAATGGAGGCATCACACTCCCAGACTTCAAACTCTACTACAAAGCCATAATCATCAAAACTGCATGGTATTGGAACAAGAACAGACATACAGACCAATGGAATCGAATAGAAAATCCAGAAATAAACCCACAGATTTATGGTCAACTAATCTTTGACAAAGGAGCAAAGACTATGCATTGGAGCAAAGAAAGTTTGTTCAATAAATGGTGCTGGGAAAACTGGGTCGCTACATGCAAAAGAATGAAGCTTGACCACTACCTCACACCATATACAAAAATCAACTCAAAATGGATTAAAGAACTAGACATAAGACCTGAAACCATAAAATACATAGAAGGAAATATAGGCGAAACACTACGGGATTTGCATATCAAAGACATCTTTACAGACACATCACCCAAAGCAGTGATAGTGAAGGCAAAGATCAACAGCTGGGACTACATCAAATTAAAGAGCTTCTGCACAGCAAAAGAGACAATAACAAAAACAAAGAGAAACCCCACCAACTGGGAGAAAATTTTTGCACCCAACACTAATGATAAAGGACTGATCACAAAAATCTGCAAAGAGCTGATGAGACTCAACAACAACAAAGAAAATAATCCAGTGAAAAAATGGGCAGAAGAGCTAAAAAGAAACTTCTCTGAAGAGGAAATGCGAATGGCCAACAGGCATATGAAAAAATGTTCAACATCACTTGCAATCAGGGAAATGCAAATCAAAACTACCATGAGATACCATCTTACACCAGTGAGAATGGCACATATTAAAAAAACTAGCAACAACAAATGTTGGCGAGGTTGTGGAGAAAAAGGAACTCTTCTGCACTGTTGGTGGGAGTGCAAACTGGTCCAACCACTATGGAGAGCTGTGTGGAGATTTCTGGACCTACTAAACATAGAGCTTCCATATGATCCAGCAATTCCACTCCTAGGTATTTACCCAAAGGACACAGAAACATCAATTCCAAAGAACACCTGCACCCCTATGTTTATAGCAGCACTATTTACAATAGCTAAGCTTTGGAAACAGCCCAAATGCCCAAAAATAGATGACTGGATCAAGAAGATGTGGTACATATATACCATGGAATATTACTCAGCATTCAAAAAAGATAAACACATGCAATTTGCAGCAACATGGATGGCGTTGGAAGGGATCATGCTCAGTGAAATAAGCCAAAAAGAAAAAGAAAAATACCAGATGGTCTCACTCATAGCAGGAATCTAGAATACTTAAATAAGGGACCAGGAAAATGAATAACTATAAGAAAGTGAAAATCAAAATCAACAAAAACTATGAACCAGAGAAACTTTTTGGGGGGTGGGGGGCAGGAGGGGAGGGATTGGGGTCAGAATGGGGGGATTGCAATTGTATGGGGAATATAAAAATAAAATTTATTAATTAAAAAAAAAAAAGAAAACTTTTTCTTTTCTGAGGTTAGTCCGAGTATCCAGCCCTTCCTAGGAATTTTTGAGACATTCAGAGCTTGTTGAAGGCTCTGTGGAGATCCTAAGTTGAAAGCCACCGTGACCTAGTAAATATAGTAAATACATGAAGCTCTGCCATCAGACAGATGTAACTAGCTAGCTCACATCCTACTTCTACTACTTCCTGGCTGGGTGACTGGGCAAGGTGCTAAGGTTTTCTAAGTACCAGTTCTCCTATCCATATATTGAAGCTTAAAATACCTACCATGTTGAATTGTTGGGAAGATTAAATATAATTATGCAGGTGAAGAAGATGGCTTAGAGTCAGCTCTAAACATAAAGCTGTTTTCTCCAGCTTTCTTCTCTTTTTCCTAATACTTAGATCTGAGGTTTTAATTTTGGTCACCAAGACAAACCCTGGGGAGATCTCAGGCTAGCTCAAATTTTCTTTTGTAAAGAAATGTATCACCTTTGTTACTAGGATTAGAGAATATAATCAGTTGCTGACAGGTTCAGACTGGGAACCATACTGCATTTCAGTTAAAACCTTTCAAAGTTTTCATCCTATTTCCCCTTTGAGAACTTTTCTGACACAAATGTACTTTCTTATTTTTCCTGGAAAACACAACAGTGAAAAACAACCACCTCTTAAGAGGTGTTTTTGAGCTCTTTTAGATAGAACCATATATCAGGTATAGATAAAGTATAGATAAACCATGTATCAAGTGTAAAAAGAGGGAGACTGGTTTTCCCTTAGCATCTTCCATTTCCTGTGATGATGCCACAGAACACGTCTCTCACTGACATCAGTGCTTCTGCAGTCCCTTAGAAACTTTAATGGGAAATTTTCCTTGAAGGATATTGTCCTTAGTTGAAAAATGTTGAATCAGAATTTAATAGGCCCACTTTATAATGATCAGTGGATCAATGAAATGAAGGCGGTGGGTGAGTTGGATAAGGTGACCAAATGTTTTTCATGGTGTTGGAGCACAACAATGTAGACAGAATACTGACTGTCTGAAGGACACTAGGCAGAGGATTTGGCTAAAGCATGAGTTTGTTTTTTAGATGAAATCTGTGCTAATGCCACCAGTTACTATTGATGAAGACCTTGTTGACCTAAAGAAAAATAGAACGGGTTCAACTGCTATTGGCTCTGGACGCAAATTGAATGGATGCCTTTCTGAGCAGTTAACAAAGCGTGAATGGGAGCAGGTATGTAATCAGTGTTCCCCCAGGTGGCAACAAAGACACAGCATAGATGTTGTCCCTTACACTGTATAGACAAAAAGTAATTTTGCCTTTATAAGCAGATTGTATCATTCTCTCT
Source organism: Talpa europaea (assembly GCF_964194135.1). Taxonomy (NCBI): domain Eukaryota; kingdom Metazoa; phylum Chordata; class Mammalia; order Eulipotyphla; family Talpidae; genus Talpa; species Talpa europaea. The sequence continues at coordinate 8,912,222 of NC_140081.1, forward strand.
GAATTCATCACTACATCAACAGCTTTATTGATATATAATTCACCAACCCTGTAATTCACTCATTTAAAGTGTACAATTCAATAGGTTTTGGTACATTCACAGTGTGGTGCAACAATCACCACAATTTAATTTTACATTTTTCATGGCCCCCATACCTATTATCAGTCACTCTCCATTCCTTTCCAACCCCCTTATCTCTAAGTAAACCTTAGGCAACCACTAATTTGCTTTTTGTCTTTATGGATTTGCCTGTTCTGGACCACTTATAAAAATGGAGCCATATAATATGTGATCTTTTGTGTCAGCCTTCTTCACTGAGCCCAATGTTTTTAGTGTCACCCTTATTGTAGGATGTAATCAGCACTTCATTTCTTGTTATTGCTAAATAATATCCCATTGTATGGGTAGTATATTTTGTTTATTCATTCATCATTGGTGAATATTTTTGGTTGTTTCTACTTTTTGACTACTATGACCAATGCTGCTATGAATATTCACTTACAAGTTTTTATATGGATATATGTTTTCATTTCTCTTGAATGTATACCTACAAGAGGAATTACTAGATCATAAGATAATTCTAAGTTTAACATTTTGAGAAACTTCCTAACTGTTTTCCCAAGTGGCTGCACCATTACATTTTAACCTCCCATGTATAAAGATTCCTATTTCTCCACATCCTCACTAAGAATTGTTATTTTTTATACTTTTGATTACAGTCATACTAGTGAGTGTGAGATGGATTCTCATTGTGACTTTGATTTGATGTGGTTTGGGTTTTGCTAATGATTAATGATGTCACGCATCTTTTCATGTGTTTATTGGTCATTTGTGTATCTTCCAGAAAATGTCTATTCAGATCCTCTATCCTCTGCCCATTTCATAAATTAAGCTATTTATCTTTTTATTATTATGTTATAAGTTTTAAAAAATATTCTGGATATAAATCCATTACCAGGTATATTATTTGAAAATATTCTCTCTCATTCTGTGGGTTAATTTTCCCTTTCATGATGCTGTCCTTTGCAACATAAAACCTTTTAATTTTGTTGAAATCCAATATATATCTATTTTTTTCTTTTTTGTTTATGCTTTTGGTAAATCACAGAAGTCATTGATTAATGCAAATATTCTTATGAAAAAGTTTTCTTCTACGAGAATTATGGTTTTAATGTTTACATTTAGGTATCTGATCAATTTAAGTTAATTTTTGTGTGTGCTATGAAGTAGGTATCTAACTTGATTCTATTTTGTAGGTGAATATCCACTTATCCCAGAAGCATTTATAAAAAAGACTATTCTCATTGAATTTTCTTGATACCCTTATAAAAAATGAATTGACCGTAAATATGAAGGATTTTAGGTCTAGACTCTTAATTCTGTTCCACAATCTTAATGCCTGTTCTTATATTAGCACTGCAGTTTTGATTACTGTAGCTTTGTGGAAAGTTCTGAACCTGAAGTATGAGTTCTCCACCTTTGTTATATTGTTTTGACTATTCTAGGTCCCTTGAATTTCTATATGAATTTTTTTTTAAAGATTTATTTATTTATTCATACAAGCACTGGGTACAGTTAGAAGCGCGGGAGGGTGAGAGAATTCACCAGAGCCAGAGTGGGGAACAGAACAGGCAGACTGACGAAATACACTGCTGAGGGGAGCAGCGGGCCCAGCAGGAGAGGTCTGTCGTGCCATGTGGGACCCTCGCCGGCAGCCAGGGATTGAACCAGCACTGCAGAGGCCATGGGCAGCTTCGCAGCCCAGCGCTCAACCACTGCACCACCAGGGGAGGCCCGAATTTCTATATGAATTTTGGGATCATCTTGTGCTACCAGGGAGGGTCCCTCTGGTCCTCTTCTTAAGACCTGCTAGAGTAACAGCTCAACTTAAAATGTACACTTCTTTTTGGCCTTAAAAGAATCATGTAGAAGATACAGACTGTTAGAATCATAGGCTATTGGAACTTTAAGATACTTTACATGTGTTGGGGAGATTTTCCCCTACCCCTGTATTCTCAGACTGGTTGAACAATCAAATTAACATCAGACAGATGAGTAGGACAAAATAACAAAGTTAATTATGTATGTATGGAGAATTTTCATAGCTTCCAAAGCTAGTGAAGCAAAATGAGGTATCCTGAACTAAGGAATGGGATATAGGCCTGGGGATTTCAAGGAGAGAGGAGGGGGGAACGCTGCATGAGGAGGAGGGGGTGACTCATTATGAAGACCAGATGCTCTGTAATTAGATGTGTGTCCTGCCATATGGATAGGTTTCTCCAATAGAAAAGTTATTTCTGATAAAAACCCAAATTCTGAGAAATACCTTCAATTTTCATTCTTCTAGGTAGTTAAGGGAGTAGTGAAAGTTTCCCTTGAGACTACAGAGCCTTGATTAACCTCAGCTTGAAATAATCCACTGTCCAAAGTGATGCCTCTTGGGGAAGTCTGATTTGAACATCTTGGGGGGGAGGCCTATCCGTCACAAGTCACCCAGCCCAAATTCCTGATTTTAAAGATTTAGAAAATAAGACTTTCCTCAAGGTTGCACAGCTTCAGTAACAAAGCTAGTTTCTCTTGCTACTGCTTAAGTTCTTATAGAAGTTTAAATAAATAAACATTATACATCAATTACAGCACAAAGAGGAAGTCTTCAATTTTCTATGAGGAATATTCTTAGAAAAGTGAATCTTCAGCCCTGGGCATCAGGTGGACTGCACTTGTCTTTTTCAATACCGGGAGGAAATGTTTTATTAAAAACTATTTGTGGAATTAGTAGAACACGTGGAAACCATTCAGTGGTGAAATGTATTGCTGAAACTGGGAATGTACTTAACAAGGGAGTAAAAAGTAAAAAAGTAAAGGACATGCTTTGGGAAGTATTCTTGAATGAGCAGTTGTCTATGTTATGATGGAAAGAAAGCAAGAAGAAAAAAAGAAAGAATGCTTCTTCATTGCTGTGTGCTCAATAGACAAAATCCAGGGTCAAAGCTAAAGCTGGGACACCTCCTTATCTTTTTGAATATATTAAGAACACCTAATGTGTGTTCATTGTGGGGACCTACTTTCTGCTTTTTTTTTTTAAAGATTTATTTATACAAGAACTGGGGTACAGACCAGATGCACGGGAGGGTGAGCGGATTCATCAAAGACAGAGTGGGGAACAGAACAGGCAGACTGACAAAATACACTGCTGAGGGGAGCAGCGGGCTAGACAAGAGAGGTATGCTGCACCATTTGGGATTCTCGCCGGCAGGCGGGGATTGAACCCGCACCGCAGAGTCTGTGGACAGAGTCACAGCGTGGTGCTCAACCACCTGCGCCACCAGGGAGGCCCCCTACTTTCTGCTTTGAACTTGATAATGGAGTTCTTTTAAAAGAAAAGACCTATGTAGATTCAGCAATTGTGAAACAATTGTGATGAGATTTTTATAGACCAAAACAACCACAACAACAAAGGCAAGGGCTGATTTTCTTCATGGCTCCTAAGTATTGCTACATTGGTTATTGTTATTGCCACCTTAGTTATAGGGGATGAGCAGAAAAGGATTGCAGCAAGAATGGGCAAGTTAAAATTATTCTGGAAAAAATTCATGGTAGAGGTGAGTATGAAAGTTTTGAAGAAGAAATGAGAAATTACTAGACTTTGGGGTAACTTGAGTTAATATTTCTGGCAAGTAAGTTGGAATCTAGAAAGATAAACTCACTTGTAGGAAGTAACCTAATCTGGTTTGTTGTTCCAAGGTTGTCGATATTTTGTGGAGTGATCCCAGAGGCAAAAGGGGCTGCTTCCCGAACACAAGTAGAGGTGGGGGCTGCTATTTTGGACCAGATATTACATCCAAGATTCTGAATAAATACCAGTTGAAATTGCTTGTTAGATCTCATGAATGCAAGCCTGAAGGGTATGAAATCTGTCATGATGGGAAGGTAAGCTGATGTTATTGGTGACATCATCATAGACTCTTGCCCCTCAAGCATGGTGTTTCTGCATAAGATGTGTCCGATCTAGAGGCACATGGGAACATGGCTTCCTGAGTACCAAAACAAAAGCCATGCTTTGGTAAAAAGAAATAGGAGACTCTAGGGCTCACATAAGTTGTTTGAATGGGCCTCATTGCTGCTCATCCTAAGAGATATTTGGCTTATTTCCCTGATCTTCTATAATCCTGGAGACAGAAATTCTGACACATGGCACTAAATGCATACACAGAGGGGTTTGTCCATTACTAATCTCAACGTAACTGCCTAGTATGTGGGGTTAAGAATGTATTTAGTCTCACAGAACACATAAAAGGCAGCAGTGAATAGAATTTGTTCTCTTCTACCTGTTGCCCCTTCCTTGTTTAGGCAGAGCCACAAATCATACTTCTTTCCACATGCTGAGCAGAGAGTCTCTTGCAAGTCAGTTGCTAAGGTCAGTTTGGCTATAGCTAATAGAATGGAGTGCCTTGTGCTCCTTCAGTGGTGTATGATAGAGTTACAAGAGGTGAGGGCTGAGGAATGGACTCTTGTTCCAAGTTGTCCCTGGATGCCCCTTTTAAAAATAGGTAACAGCAACAAATAAAAAGGAATACCAAACTGCCTGGCATTTCATTCTATTTCAGCACTTTATATTAACACTATTAGTTCATTTTAGGCTGAAACTAACATTGCAAGATGGTTAAGCCAAGTGTTTTTTAGGGTTTCTTTGTAAGAAGAAAAGGGAGAGAAATTGCAGTGGTTTCTCTGAAATGATAGGGTTATTAGGGCAGAACTGGATCTAAGCCAGGTTTCCTGTGGCTGACAAGTACTGCCTTCTCCTTCTCCACCAAGGCCCCAGGCCTGGCTCCCCCCAAAGAGAGTAGTCATCCTCCCTTATTCTAGACACTATTTCTCTTTTAGGACTAGTTTAGCTTTTACCACTGGTTTTGTGGTGGTCTGAACTCTCTAAATCAGTCAGCTTCAAACAAAAGGAAAGGACTGTGACTAGACACGTTTCATTTTAAATGCTCAAATATCACAAGGAAATTAAATAAAGGCTTTACCCTCTTGGAAAATAAGAGTCTGAAAACTGAGCACTAAGGAGAATTGTAAGATATGGTACTGAAATTGTACATAGGATTGCAAGGATGCCCTGTAGTGACTAGAAATTTCTGGGGATACTGATTTAAAAGCCTCGTTTCTCTTCGATGGAATCATAGGAAATCATATCAGACTGGGATAATTTGCAGGGATTTTTTTTTAAAAGACTTATTTATTTATGCATACGGGAACTGGGGTACAGGCCAGAGGTGCAGTGGGGCAGGGAGTGTGTAAAAGGATTCACCAGAGACAGAGTGGGGAACAGAACAGGCAGATTAACTGAAGTACATTTTGAGGGGAGCAACGGGCGAGTCAGGAGAGATCTGCTGCACCACGTGGGTTGCTCCCTGGCGGGGGATCGAACTTGTGCTGCAGTGGCTGCGGGTAGCTTCATAGGTTGTGTCTTAACCCCTTGCACCACCAGGGAGGCCCAATTTGCAGGGATTATGTTTGATGTTTGATTTTTGCTTTTTAACAATTGAGCTATTTCTGACTTTATTGAATGACCTGCTGAGAACTAAGTCTATGTGAACCTGGCATTCTTTTTCTTTTATCAGGTTATTACTGTCTTTTCTGCTTCTAATTATTATGAAGAAGGCAGCAATCGAGGAGCTTACATCAGGGTAGCTTCTGGGTCAGCCCCTCGATTTTTCCAATACCAAGTAACTAAGACAACATGTGCGAGGCCTCTTTATCAAAGGTGTGTATCCCCTAAGAGTACTGATGACCAAGTGTAACCAGTTCAGAGTGACTAAGAGCAGCCACAGGAGAGAAAACATCTACTTATTGTATACTCATTAGAATAAATAAAATGGAAATAGTTCCAGATATCAAATGATGTGTGAGCTCATATTTGGAGCCAAAGGAGTAATTTTTAATTCATACATCCTTTTAAATAAAGTAGTCAGCACCCATGAATAGTCCCTAATTGAATGTAGAGAAGGGCCCCCTGCCCAACCAGTCTCATAACCTCTAGTCTTCACTGTCCCCCAAACAGCTCAGCTGGCTCTAACTCTTTTTCTCTTCTCTACTCAGCAGTATATATGACTGAAGGAGTTGACCACGGCTCTGTGTGATGACTTTCACAACTTACCTTCCTTTTCTCCCTTTAATATGATCTGTTTTAGAACTTTTGTATTATAAAATGAATATATTTATTCTTATTTTTTTCTTTTATCCTTTTTTATGTAATTTTTCATTCTTGCACAATGTATGCATTTTCATCTTGGTTATAGTCCCTATACAATTCCTACACCCCTTATTTTGACCCTAATCCCTCCTCCCCCCGCTGTAATGTGTCTCTGGTTTATAGTTGCTTGTTGATTTTGATTTTTACTTTATATATATAATTAGATTTTTTCCTGGTCCCTTATTTAGGTTTTCTAAATTCCTGCTATGAGTGAGACCATCCAGTATTTTTCTTTTTATTAACAAGTGAACAAAACAAAGATGATTAAAGAAAACATAATGATCTTCTCTCCCTCTACTTCTCAATAATCCTTTTTCCCAGAGGTAACTGAAATTAACAGCCTGGAGTGGACCTTCTACCCTCCTCTTCTTGCTTCTACAGAAATAGGCAACAATTAATCATTGAATAGAAATTTTTTTTGAGTACTTGCTATGTGTCAGACACTGTTCTAAGAACAGGTGATATAGCAAAAAAGAAAATAGCCAAAAGTCCTTTCCCTCATCAGACACATGTGTAGTGGGAGGAGAAAGGCAGTAAGCAACATACACACACTTTTTTTTTTTTTTAACAAAGAATCACACCACATACACTATGAATCACACCACATACACTATTCTGCACCTGACTTTTTTTCTTAAGGATTATATCATTAACATTAGGCCAAGTGAGTACACAAAAACCTAGCTCATTCTTTTTAATAGATGTATAATATTCAGTAGCTGCATGTGACATAACAGTTATGGAGTGGCTAGATCTCATTCAATTAGTGACCCTCCAGGTTGGTTTCAGGACTGTGTACTTTAAAATAATCCCTTAACAAACATTCTTCTATATGTGGGTGTGTGCACATACATACACATATCCATAAGTTTTAGTGCTTTTTAAAAGATTTATTTATTTATGCATACAAGAGCTAGGGTACAGGCCAGAGATGCAGGGGAGTGAGAGGATTCACCAGAGACAGAGTGGGGAACAGAACAGGCAGACTGAGTTTAATACATTGCTGAGGGGAGCAGAGGGCGCGTCAGGAGAGGTCTGCTGCGCCATGTGGGCTGTTCCCTGGCTGGCCTGGAATCGAACTCATGCTGCAGTGGCTGCGGATAGCTTCATAGCTTGCGTCTTAACCCCTGCGCCACCAGGGAGATCCCTTAGTGCTTTTTTTATATAAGATTTTGAATTGTGGGATTTGCTTAAAGTTTTGCTAGGTACTCCAAAAGATTTATAACAACGATCTGAAAACTAGTGAATCAATTTCTCCATACTCTCAGATATTTTCATGTTTCTTAATTTTTGCCAAGCTGATGAATGAAAGTGATAAATCTCATTGTTTTAATTAGCACATTTTAGACAGCTGAACCTGCCCATCTTATGTTTTTGGACATTGCATTTTCTCCCCTTTGAATTTCCTGTTTATATTATCTTTCATTTTATATTGGGTTGTCATTTTCTTTTCTTTTTTTTTTGGATGAAAATTGTGTTGTTTGTCATTGTATGATCAGTTTTTAGGAGTTCTTTGCATATAAGGGGTAGAGGATTTTTATGGACATGCTGCATGTATTTTGTTGGAGTCTTGATTTTGCTTTAGTTCTATGAAATCACGTTTTCTTATAACTTGATCATAGCTGTTGTATTTCACTTTTGCTAAAAAGTATCCATACCATATTTATATACACTATATATATAATTTTACATAAATATATACACATATGTAAATCTCAAATCTATTTATGTTAACAGCATTGAGATTTATTTCACATACTATAAAGTTTACCGATTTAAAGTATACAATTCAATGATATTTAGTATACTTATAAAGTTACGCGACCATCACCATATTCTGGTTTTTTAATATTTTGGCCATCCTAAAAAGAAAATTTGTACTCATTAGCAGTCACTAGTCACCTTCCCTCATCACAACTCTAGACAACAACTAATCTACTGTCTGTATCTATAGATTTGCCTATTCTAGGTATTTTGTGTAAATGGGATCCCACAATATGTGCTCTTTTGTGACTAACTTCTTTCACTCAGCATAATGTTTTTGAGGTTTATTCATGTTGTACTATGTATCAGTACTTCATTTGTTTTTATGGCTAAACAATATTCCATTGTATGGATATACCATATTTCCTTTATCAGTTCATCATCTCATGGAAATTTGGGTTGTTTTCACTTTTTGGCTATATGAATAATGCTGTTTTGAACATTGGAGGACAAGATTTTATACATCCGTATGTTTTCCTTTCTTTTTGGTATATACCTGAGAGTGGAATTGTTGGATTATATAATAACTATATATTTTACATTTTGAGGATCTCGTAAGTTCATTTCATGAGACTACAATTTTACATTCCAACAAGCAGTATATGAAGATTCCAATTTCTCCACATCCTTGCCAACTCTAGTTATGATCTGTCTTGGTTATAGCCATTTTAGTGGATATGAGGTAAAATTGCATTGTAGTTTTGATTTGCATTTCCCCAATGACCAATGTTAGTAAGGATATTTTCATGTGTTTGTTGGGCTTTTATATATCTTCTCTGAAGAAATATCTACTTCAGCTCCTTTCTTCATTTTTAATTGAATATTGAATTATTGTTCTTTATATAGCTTATATCATGACACTTATTAGATATGTGATTCTCAAATAGTCTCTCTCATTCTGTGGCATGTATTTTCTCTTTCTTGACAGTATAATTTACAGCATAAAAGTTTTTAATTTTGATGAAATCCAACATACCTGTTTTTTCTTTTTGGCTTACGCTTTTGGTATTATATTTTGGAACTAATTGCCTAGCCAAAAGTCATGAGGATTTAGTCCAATGCTATCTTCTAAGAATTTTATAGACTTAGCTCTTATATTTGTGTGACTTATCCATTTTGGGTTAATGTTTGTGTATGGTATGAGGTTGGGTGCCTAACTTTATTCATTTACATGTGAATATACAGTTGTTCCAGCACCATCAGTTGAAAAGACTATCCTCCATTTTATTATCTTGACACACTTGTCAAAAATCAACTCACCATGAAGGGATGGGTTTATTTCTAGAATTAAATTGTATTCCATTGATCTATATATCTATCCTAATATTAGTAGCACACCATCCTGATTGCTATACTTTGTAGTAAGTTTTGAAACTGGCAAATGTGAGTCCAGCTTTGCTCTTCCTTTTAAAGATTGTTTTTTGCTATTCTGGGTCCCTGGCATTCCATATGAATTTTAGAATTAGCTTGTCAACTTTTGTAAAAATCCCAGCTAGAATTTTGATATGGATTATGTTGAATTTGTAGATCAGTTGATGGCTATTGCCATGCTAACAATATTAAGTATTCCAATTCATGGGCATGGAATATTGTTCTGTTTATTTAGGTCTTTAATTTCCTTAACTAATGTTTTGTGCTTTTTAGTGTACAAGTCTTGGATTTCTTTTGTAGGTATCCTTTACGATGCTATAGCAAGTGGAATTATTTTCTTAATTATATTTTTGGATTGTTCATTTCTAGTGTATAGAGATACAATTTATGTATATTGAGCAATTTTAATGAATGTATTTATTTATTCTAATAGTTTTTAGTGGATTCCTTGGGATTTCCTATGCACAAGGTAATGTTATCTATGAATAGAGGTAGTTTTACTTCTTTCTTTCTGATATGGATGACATTTATTTCTTTCTCTTGCTTAATTGCCCTAGCTTGAACCTCCAGACAATTGTTGAAAGAAATGGTGAAAGTGTATATCTTTGTCTTGTTTCTGATCTTAAAAGGGACACATTTAATCTTTCACCATTGAGTATATATTAGCTGTGGGCTTTTTGGTTGCTATCTCTAATGTTGAGGGAGCTTCCTGCTGTGCCTAGTTTGTTGAGTGTTTTTATCATGAGTGTTGGATTTTGTCAAATCCTTTTCTGCATCTTTTGAGATGATCATATGGCTTTTTCTTTCATTCTATTACCATGGTATGTTATATTGATTGATTGCAGATTTTAAACCAAGCATGCATTCCTGGGATAAACCCCACTTTCTAATGGTGTGTAATCCGTCTTATATATTGCTGGATGCAGTTGGATGGATGCAGTTTGCCAGTATTTTGTTGAGAATTTTCCATCTATATTCATTGGAGATATTGGTGTGTAATTTTCTTGAGTGATCTCTGGTTTTGATATCAGGATAATACTGACTTTATATTATTAGATGGGTAGAATTCCCATCACATCCCATTTTTGGAAGGGTTTGTGAATGATTGATATTAATTATTTTTTAAATGTTTGGTAGAATTTACAAGTGAAACTAGAATTTTCTTGTGAGCTGTTTTAATACTTATTTAATCTTTTTACTTATCACAGATATGTACAGTCTTTCCATTTCTTAGTTTTGGTGGTTTGTGTCTTTATTGGAAGTTGTCCATTTCATCTAAGTTATCTAATGTGTTGGTGTACAGTTTTTCATACCTTTTGCATTTTTTGTTTTGTTAATTTTCCCTTTTTTCTATTCTTTTAATTATTTCTCTTGTTTATTATTTCCATCTTTCTGTTTGATTTGGGTTTAGTTTGTTTTTTATTTCCTAGTTTTTAAAGGTAACTATTATGCTATTGAATTGAGTTTTTTTGCTTGTTTATTTTTTCAGTGTAGGCATTTATAACTATGTAATTTTCTCTAAGTACTGCCTTATTGCATTTCAGGTTTTGACATGTTGTGTTCTCATATTTATTCATCTTAAAGTATTGTCTAATTTCTCTTGTGATTTCTTCCTTGACTCATTAACTATCTAGGGTTGTATTGTTTAACTTCCTATTTGTGATTTTCCCAATTTTCTTTCTGTTATTAATCTCTAATTTATTTCTTTTATAGTCATAATATATACTTGGTATGATTTTTTATTTCCTTTATAGTCATAAAATATACTTAGTATGATTTTAATCATTTAAAATCTATTAAGACTTTTATTATGCCCTGGCATAAGGTCTATTGTGGAACATGTTCCATATGAGCTTTAGAAGAGTTTATATTCTGCTGTTGTTGGGCAAAGTATTTTATACATATGTTAAATCTAGTTAGTTTATAGTCCTGTTCAAGTCATTTATATCCTTTTTGATTTTCCACTTGAGTTGTTCTATCCATTATTAAAAGTAGAATTTTGAAGTTCCCAGATATTATTGTTGAATTGTCTATTTCTCCTTTCAATTATGTCAGTTTTTGTTTCATGTAGTTTTGAACTTTGTTGTTAGGGAAATATGTGTTTGCAATTGTTTTGTCATCTTGATTGACTTTTTTTTATCATTATAAAATATCCCTGTTTTGGGAAATGCAAATCAAAACTACCATGAGATACCATCTTACACAAGTGAGAGTGGCACATATAAAAAAAACTAGCAACAACAAATGTTGGCGAGGATGTGGAGAAAAAGGAACTCTCCTGCACTGTTGGTGGGAGTGCAAACTGGTCCAACCACTATGGAGAGCTGTGTGGAGATTTCTGGACCTACTAAACATAGAGCTTCCATATGATCCAGCAATTCCACTCCTAGGTATTTACCCAAAGGACACAGAAACATCAATTCCAAAGAACACCTGCACCCCTATGTTTATAGCAGCACTATTTACAATAGCTAAGCTTTGGAAACAGCCCAAATGCCCAAAAATAGATGACTGGATCAAGAAGATGTGGTACATATACACCATGGAATATTACTCAGCATTCAAAAAAGATAAACACATGCAATTTGCAGCAACATGGATGGCGTTGGAAGGAATCATGCTCAGCGAAATAAGCCAAAAAGAAAAAGAAAAATACCGGATGGTCTCACTCATAGCAGGAATCTAGAAAACTTAAATAAGGGACCAGGAAAATGAATATAAGAAAGTGAAAATCAAAATCAACAAAAAACTATGAACCAGAGACACTTTTTGGGGGGTGGGGGGCGGGAGGGGAGGGATTGGGGTCAGAATGGGGCGTTTGCAATTGTATGGGGAATATAAAAATAAAATTTATTTTAAAAAAAAGTTTAGTAAACAATAAAAAAAAAATAAATAAAGAAGACTAGCTTCCCTCCCTGAAAAAAAAAAAAAGATTATTATATAGCTTGTCCAAGGTCACAGAGCCCAAGGCAGTCATTCTGGTACTAGACTTGTGTCCACGTGATTCAGAATCTCATGATTTGTTCACGAGACCATCCTGCCTTTCCCAATCATCCAGTGTTGGGGCGGGGGAGTTGGGGTGGGAAAGAAAAAAAAAAATCCCTTTTTTTCTCTAGTAACAACTTTTGTCTTAAAGTCTATTTGGTCTAATCTTAGTGTGGTCATTCTACCTCTCTTATGGCTGCTATTTACATGGCATATCTTTTTTTGTCCTATTACTTTCATACTCTTTGTATCTTTGAGACTAATGTGTGTCTCCTATAGGCAACATATCTAGTCTCACAATCTCTACTTTTTGACTTGATTATTTAAGCCACTTACATATGATGTTATTATTAATATGATAGGATTTATATCAGCCATTTTGTTTTTGGTGTGGTGCTATATGACGCATGATTACTTTGTTCTTCTGTTCTGCCTTTATTTTGAATTTCTTTTTTTTTTTAAATTTTAAAATTTTTTAATTTTTTTTTTTATAGAGGCATGTTTTATTTATTTATTTGTTTGTTTGATGGTTTCTTTATACATGCACTGGGTACAGTCAGAAGCACGGGAGGGTGAGAGAATTCACCAGAGCCAGAGCAGGGAACAGAGGGTGAGAGAATTCACCAGAGCCAGAGCAGGGAACAGAGCAGGAAGAAGGACCGAAGTACACTGCTGAGGGGAGCAGCAGGCGGCAGGAGAGGTCTGCTTGCCATGTGGGACCCTCCTCCAGTGGCCGGGGAGCAGCCGGGGATCGAACCGGCGCTGCAGAGGCCGCGGGCAGCTTCGCAACCCAGCGCTCAACTGCTGCGCCACCGGGAAGGCCCTATTTTGAATTTCTTTTTATAAATTGTCTGAGGTAGAAGTTTTGCATCCAGATAATTAGCTAACTATGCTAGCACCATTTTAAAAACTCATCTTTTTCTACTGAATTGTAATACCTCCTTTGTCATATATATTGTTTCCGTATGTAATTTACTACACTTACGAAATTTTTATTATGTTGTACTCATGTATCTCTCTTCTTATGTGGCAGTACCTGCTGTTTTGTTTCAATAATCTTACGGTAAATTTCAATATCTACTATAGGAACTCCCTGTTTATTTTCTTCTTTTTCAAAAATTTCCTGGATATTCTCAGATATTTATTGTTCATGTGAATCTTGGAAATATAAAGAGTCTCTAGTTTATTATTTAAATTTTCACAAAACATGCACACACATACATACATTCACTATCTCATAACATGCTGTGAGTGACATTAGGTAATTCATTTAAAGTAAAAACTGATAAGTGTTAACACATTAAAATAAAACAGAATAGGATGATTTATGAAACTTTTACTAATAATTGTTTTCTTAACATAGGGTGAGGATTATGGAAAGTAGTGCCATCAGGATATTAAAAGAGAAAATGATTTCACGAAAAACTGACCTTGTTAATGCTTTCCAGCTTCAAGATCGCAATAAATCAGGTAAGAAAATTATATAATGCATTTGTTAACATACCAGGTTACATATTAATCAGTTTTCATTTTCTTTGTTTCCTTAAGATTTCAGTTCTCTGTTTTTACTAGCAAGGAATGATAGAGATAAAAATAAAATTAATCCATTGTATGCATAGAAAAAGGCATATTCCTCCTTTCCAGTAAGTTTCTTTCAAGTTAAAACAACAACAATCCTGAATTAAACTTCTATTCTGGGAGTATTTCAGACTAGACACTCTGGCAGGCCCTCCTTTTAACAGCTACATTCTAGAGGATGCAGAATTTTATTGCATTTACCAGTCTCACAGTAAGTAAGGTAATCTGTAGGCTACCTCTCCTTTCCCATGAAAGGCTATTGAAACCATTGTGGGAGCTTGGAACAGCAAGCAAGCAAACAAACAAAAAAGGTTGTATTGTCATGGAGGCAAATGCTAATAGTATTTTAGTAATCAATCCTGAGACTAATCCTCAGATAAGCAGAATTTGAGATTTCCACATTAAGCCTGGACCCTCAAAGTGGCTAAAGTAGTACTAGTCTGTAGTGCCCCCTAACTCCTAGCATGCAAATGCAAATCCATCTTCATGAAAAAACATCTCTAATTTTGGCCACTAGATTATCCAGAGATTAAGATCAACCAGCATGAGCTCACAACCAAACATCACCAAACAAACAAGGAGACAAGATACTATGAATGAGTTAGCAGGAACACCAAGCAACTGATTTAGTTCCCCATGGGTATCAGCTATTGGGATTATCAAAAACAAAATTAAGTAATAAATGTTTAAAAAAATGACATCATAAGCATGCATTTGAAATGATTTGAAGAAGAACCAAATAGATATAAAAATATAATTGTTAAAAAAGAACCATAATGAGTGGTGAGTTAAAAAGATTCGACATTCAGGACAGATCATATAAAGGGGAGCAGGAGGCAACCAGGCTTCAAAACTCCAGGCAGCTCACTGGCTCCTCCAAGGAGCTTGCGTTTCTTTATAAAATTATCAGTTAATTATATGTACTTTTGTTGTTGCTAGGAAAACTTTCAATGAGCCAGTGGGCTTTTTCTATGGAGAATGTTTTGGGGCTGAACTTACCTTGGAGGTCCCTGAGTACACATCTGGTGGAAACAGATGAGGATGGAAATATTGACTACATGTCCACCTTCCAGGATCTCCACATTATAAAACCTGTGAAAGAGGCAAGTAAAACATAGTCCCAGCTGAAATCTGGATGGAGTGAAACACCCTTTGGATAACCTACAAGAGTAATCTAGATCTTTGAGAAGTTGGGAGTGAAATCTCTGGCCGTCTTAGGAAAGGTCTGAGGGGACCTTGCAGGCACATTATGATCTGTTCAGGAATTGGGTGGTTCTAAGGATAGACAAAGAGAAGAAAGAAGAAAAAGCTTCTGCAAGGAAATCCATGTCAGATATGTGATTTTTCTTTCAAATGTCGTCCAGCAGAAGGGTGGATGTGACATCTGTTTCTTACAGCACAGCCTCTAAAATACTCAGTGTATTCTCTGTGAAAGTGTGAGTGTATAGACTTTCAGATAACATGTACTACATGTTAAAGATTTTTAAAATTTAGACTATCATATTAAAATGGGAATACTCTAGGGAGCATTGTCAGATTCCCATTACTTAACAGCAGTTATTATAATATTGAGCAGAAAGTGAGCTGAACTGGGATGATTGGGGAGATGAGAATTTAAAAGCAGAGCAAGTGCAGGTGGGAGACGAAAATATCCACAGGAAGGAGGCTTTTGGCTTCACTTAAGAGGCAGTTTACCTTAGTGACTAAGCTTGTAGACCTTGGCTTCAGCAGCTGAGATTCTAATCCCATTTACCAGCTGCGTGAACCTTGGAAAAGTTACTTTCTCTGTTTTCTAATCAGTTAAATGGGTATAATAGTAGTTCTGTTCCTTGGGGCTGGGCCTGAGGACTGAATGAAATAATCCACAGAAAGTTCTCAGTGCAGTGCCTGGCACACAGGTGTTACCAGTAAATGTTACCTATTGTTATTTACTGCTTCCTGATTCATTTTGGTCCTGCCCCCTGCAGACACTTCAGAACACTGGAGTCTTACATCTTATTAAAGAGGGTTGGGCCTTCAAGGAAAACCTGTGTTCTCAAGTGTCTAGCTAGATTATGTACATTGAATTGGTAATGATATTTTGTGTTTATTATATTTATGAAAGCATGTTATTAATTCTGTGTTTTAATGCTTAGAAAATCTTTATTTTAGGCCCACTCTACCCTAATTGAAATTCTGTACAGATACCGATCTGACCTGCAAATCATCTATAATATCATTGACTCTGACCACTCAGGTAAATGAACTTGATTAGATCAGTAGCAGTAGAAAGCAAAGGCTAGTCTATTTCTCTGTAGTCAGAACTCTGTTTTCATCTATTATATTCTTCATTCTTGATTCAATTCTGGGGCAGGCAATAAACTCATGTTTAATATTACTGTCATTTTAGTTTGGCCACATTCTGTGTATTCAGGACCATAAAATCGTACATAGGTATATATGTGTATCCATTAGTCTAACAGGAATAGCTCCTTTTATAAATCATCAGCGCAGATGAAAATATAATTCATTATCCATTTAAACATCATCAGCATAGTAATAATAATAATTTGTAGAGTTCTGATTTTAGAATTTGAGACTGAGGATTGTAGGTACTCATTTTCTGCTTAACTTTACTGCATAGCTACTTATTTTCAAACTTTAATACAAATTATGATATAATACCCAACTGCCAAGAGCATTGAGCATGAAAAAAATCAATAATCAATACACAAAAGTAAATTATTACCTATAAGAAATGGCAGAGCCATTGCTTGCAATCCTTTTACTGAATGCCAGGGTATTTCCTTTCTCTGCTTTGATGTTGCTCTCCTGTCTCATGTCCTTTTATGTGCTTCTCCCTTACATTACCCATCTTCTCATTTCTGTACTACATACAGTCCCCATCCCTCATTCCAGCTTTATTTAGATTAACCTCAGAATCACTTGACAATTAAAAGTGACATATTATTTCTTACATTTACAATCTTACTTTTCCATTTCCTCCATTGTCTTGATGTTCTGTTAGTGGGCTTCAAGTTAGGACTAATCAATTTGTGTGACTCCCCTACCCCTCCCTTAAGTGGGTCTTAAAATGAACACTCAATCTGTCTCCTATATTTTTTTAGGCCTGGTCTCCATAGAAGAATTTCGCTCCATGTGGAAACTTTTTAATAGTCACTATAGTGTGCATATTGAAGATTCCCAAGTCGATGAACTTACCGAAAGAATGGACTTAAACAAAGATGGAAGCATTGACTTTAATGAGTTTTTAAAGGCCTTCTACGTAGTGCATAAATTGGATAAGTCGAACAAATCAGAAAGCAGCAATCCTTAACAAGAATTAGGGCTTTCCCCCTTAAACAGTTGGGCCCAAGCCATTGGCACATCTTTTCCAGAATCCTTAAAATTCATAGTCAGTAGTCAAGAAAAGTAGATCCCAACTCACTCTACAAGCAGATGTCTGGTGTGGGTATTAGCAGTCGCTAGTAAGCTGTTATTGATAAGACTAAGTTAAATGTCAGCTAATAGCATTTGGCTCCAGTGTTAGGACCCACACATTGCCAGATAGAAACTGGATTTGAGCTTAGTGTTGGTGTTTTAGATGCTACCTAGCAGGAGATCAGAAGAATTTCAAAGCCTTTGAAAAGAACCCACAGGGAAATAGAGAAAAGCACAACATCTGTGAATGGCTACAATGGAAAGCTAAACTATTAATGGAATAAAATACTTCGATCTTCAAATTGTAATCTTCTTTGGAGATACTGTACGTAAGTCAGTGATTCTCAGTTGTGGGGGAACCACCCTTCAGGGATGGGGGTTATATCAGAATCTTGGAGAATGTTTTGGGAATGAATTATTTGAAAAAGCATATACTTTTCTTGTCTGTTGGAGATACAAAGTGAACAACTTCACATTGAGCCCTTAATATTGATATAGTTTGACATCTTTATTGTAATACGGAACCTTGGTTATGTATACATAGTACAGTTTATTCTGCTATTGTGATCATATATCAAACATAATATGAGGTTTCTGTTTAAAGGCAAGAATGTGTTTCTTTTTTTCCTAAGTTTGAGAACTTCAAGATCTATCAGTATGCCAGTTCAGTTCAATATCCTGCAACCCTGCCTGCTATAGACACCAGAAACATTGCATAAACTATAACAAATATCTGTTTTAAATGAACAGTTGAAATGGTAAGAAAGTAACAGAAACCCCTAGGGGGCAGGGAAAAAAGAGCATAATTAAAACTGCTGTAATTAATAGCAGAGTTAATGTTGGGCAGAATAGACTTTATTTTTTTTTAAAGATTTATTTATTTGTGCATACAAGAGCTGGGTACAGACCAGAGTTATGGGGTGGGGGGGGGTGAGAGGATTCACCAGAGACAGAGTGGGGAACAGAACAGGCAGATTGACTGAAATACACTGCTGAGGGGAGCAGTGGGTGAGACTGGAGAGGTCTGCCTCGCCATGTGGGTTGCTCCCTGGCCGCCCGGGGATCGAACTCGTGCTACAGAAACTGTGGATTGCTTCATAGTGTGGTGCTTAACCCCTTGTGCCACCAGGGAGGCCCCAGAATAGACTTTAAAGCAAAGAATATCATTAGGGATAAAATAGGTCTTTACTGAAGCTAAAAAGAATGATTTGCTAGGAAGATATAATAATTATAAACATGTATCTAATAGTAGAGCTTTAAAATTTATGTTGTAAAAATGGACATAACTACCAGGAGAAATTGATAGAGGGAGGTTTTAATATCCTCTATCAGTAATTGATCATGTTAATAAAAAAATTAGTAGATAAAAGATTGGATCGTGTATGTATGTGTACTCTCAATGAGTTTTAGAGAATACACATTATTTTCAAACACGCATGGAACATTTATGAAAATTGATCATCTGCTAGAGCCAAAAACATACTCAAATACCAAGCAGTCAATAACAAAGATGCTATATTCTCCAATCACAATACAATTAATAAGAAATAATATAAGAAGGTAACCATATTAATAAGTGAAGGGAGGATATAACTGTAGTTCTACAATAAATTTCTAAAAATAGTTGAAAAGAATACTGTGAATACCTTTATACAATAATTTTTATAAAATAAGTGAAAGGACTATATCTTAAGGAAAAATATAATCCACTAAAAGCTAACTTGAGAATAAAAGGAGCGACTAAAGAGACAAAACCACTAAAGAATGTGATGGCTTTGTAATGTGTCACTTTGACCAGGCTGAACACATTTCTCAGGATTCCCTTTCTTGTATGTTCTGGTATAGGTGGGCCACAGGGAGATTCTTGAAAAGATTTGGAAGGCAAAGGGAAGCAGCAGCCATAGTGTAGCTCCCACACACTCACACACTGTTGCTGAGCTGCTGATTCCCCTTATTGATTGTGTGTGTGTATGTGTACCTTGGTGATGAAGGGCCCTGGCTTCTGCAGGATAATCTCACCAGATATGATAAGAAGATTAAAGACAATAAGAATGGACAGAGGCTCAGCCTACTTATGGGATGCCAGCTTGTGGGGTTGAGCCTACTCCTGACAGTCACCTCCTGCCAGTCTGCACTGTGGACTTTGAAATCCAGCATTAGATATAGAGCCTACAGCCATTTAGAGCCTGCTCAACCAGCTCCCACATTTGCACAAATCACTTGTCCTGCTGGTCAGTCTGTCTGTCTGTCTGTCTGTCATCTGTCTCCTCCTGGTTGGCTTCTGGCCCCTGACTGATAAAGAATTTGGTACTGAGAGTGAGTCCAGAACAGAATTTTAAGAATGAGTGCTCTGAATGTGTACAATTTGCAGTGTACTGAGCTTCTGCCCCATTATCTCACATGAAAATCCACTGATAATCCCAGGATAGTGGTTCTAAGAAATGTCCAATCTCAATCTCAATCTCTCTCTCTCTCTCTCTCTCTCTCTCTCTCTGCTATTCAGAGCATTTAACTCTCTCATCCACCAGAAATGATTTTGTTGTATTCATTTTTTCCCACTTATTTGAAATGCCACCTCTGTCATATTGTCAGCTCCCATATACACATGGGTCTGTCTCTCTTATAATCCATTGGTCTCTTTGGTCTGTCCTCCCACAAGTACTGCATGTATCAAATACTACAACTTTATAATTGTCTTGATATCTGGTAGTATGAGTCCCTCCCCTCCTCCATCTTTATTATTATTAAAAATTTCTTTGGTTCTGTAGTCCTCTATACACATTTTAGGATCAGTCTGTCAGTTCTGTGAAACCTCCTGTTGGATTTTGATAAGAATTGCATTAAATTTATAGATTAATCTGGAGAGTATTATTATCTTTGTTGAGTCTTGCTAACCATGAACATAGAATTTTTGTTCCAGTTATTTAAGTCTTCTCTAATGGCCTTTAATAATTTCTCATCATTCTTGTTTTCTTTTAAAAGATTTATTCCCAAATATATTATGGGGTTTGTTTGTGTTTTGTTTGTTGTTTTTTGGTTCTGCTGATTTGTTTCAATTCTGCTTGCTCTTTTTTCATAGGGCTTAGTTCTATTCTTAGGATTTGATTGCTCTCTTTCTAGTCTTTAGTCATTTTTACATGCATTTCTTTTATAATCTTTTATAATCTCTGTGTTTGGAGTTCCTGGGGGTATAATTGTATGTACATAGTATGTGCGGATTCTTGATCAGGTTGGATTGTTTACTCTGGGGCTTTGCAATTTTTTATTGTGAACTCATCATTATATAGGCTTGTATTTTTTTTTTTTCCAAAAACTCCCATGACGTTTGGGATGTGGAAGCGTCTTTTCAGAGTTTTTTCTTTGCTTCTGCTTTGTATCTCAGGAGTAACACTGTTCTTCTGCTACTTTTTAGCCTGGAGTTTCTGAATTATGTGGGTAGAGTAAAAGCAATGTGAAATGTGGTCCTGTGGTTTCGAATTCTCAGAGAGCTTTTCTTTTTTTCCCCACCCAAAATCTTGTGTCCTGTGGTCTCTCTTGCTTTTAAATCCTTTGATAAATAAAATAGTCCTTTGAGGGTCTGGGCTTTATTCAAAGTGCTCAGTTCCAATTCCCTACCTCCCAAAGTCTAAAGCCTCATTTCCTATCCTTGGCAGGTATTAACACCAAACCCCTAGGTTTTGGAGACAAATACCCCCATTAGCTCCAGCACTCACCCCTCTGCTTTTTCACTTTCCTCTTTGTTTCTGGCACCTGAGGACTTGCTTTTATTATTTGTGAGTCTACTTGTATACTTAAAATAATTATATTTGACTCAGTCCTTCTAGTTGATTATAGTAAAAGGATTTTCAGGTTGTCTGAGTCCTCCACATTGCTAGAAACTTATAAGAGATCTTTTGTATGCACTTCTATTTGTTAATAACCTTTAGGATTCATATTTGGACAATGAGTGTTCATAATATGCCATGGTGCTTGCATTATGCAATGTGTCATGTACTGGACCTCAATTTTTAAACTTTGGTAACACTTATTTCTGAATAATTTCCTCTTAATTTGCATCTCTCTTCCCCCCATAAATTGGATAATATTATATGGTTTTTTAAAGGGGCACATTTTTTTCTTTTCACCTTTTCTCTCCCAACATAAGCATCACACTCACCATTGCTTCTCTTGCACCTAAGGAAGCCATGTTGAGCCTTCCATATTTTAATCTGTTCCATATAACCCTGTATAAACCTGTATGTGTCCTCCTATATGCTTAAATTTACATACACAGTAATACATAATCAAGGTGTTTTTTGTCTGCTGTATAAAAATTGGATTATATTATACATAATTTTCTGCATTCTGCTTTTCTTAATCAACCATACCTAGATGAAATCCCTGCAAGCTGTAATGGCTCTAATTCTCCCTTGTTTGAGTACATAAATCATAGTGTGCTTCTTGGTGAAATTTCACGATGAATATACCCATGTAACCAGCACCCAGATCAAGAAACAGAACCTTAGTAGTATTCCAGA
Organism: Talpa europaea; assembly: GCF_964194135.1. NCBI lineage: Eukaryota > Metazoa > Chordata > Mammalia > Eulipotyphla > Talpidae > Talpa > Talpa europaea. Next base: position 8,934,110 of record NC_140081.1, read on the forward strand.
ACCCCCCTTGTGCCTCCTCCAGTTTATCTTACCCTTACCCTCCACTCCCTGCCCAAGGGTGAGTAACCATCATCCTGACTTTTAAGAGCTTAGATTTTTAAAATTTTTTTTTATTATTTATATAAATGGAACCATTCATTTCATACTCTTGTACAGTATTATATTCATGATGTTCATAATGTTCATTTATTTGTCCTTTGTTCATTCAGTTGCTGTATATTATCCCATTGTGTGAATAGACCAGAATTGATTGATTGGTTGTACTAATGATAGGATTTGGGGTGATTATGGACATTGCTGCTAGGAACATTTTTTTCCCATCAATTTATTCTTTTAATGGCTATACAAGATTCAGTGCTATGGAGGACCACCTTTTATTCAGTCATCCATCTTTCCTTCAAGGAATTTATTTTCATATAATATGTGTGTGTATATTCTTCCATGTGGATATCCTGTCATTCCAGCCTTATTTATTGAGTAGTCCATGGTTTTTCCACCAAACTGAATGAACACATGTATCCTGTACTAATTTTTCAAATATAACAGTATTTAATTCTAGAGTTTCTAGATGCTTTCATCATTTTTGTTGTTGTTAATTTTTTGTTGTTGTTGATTGATCTGACTTTTGTAGCTTTATAGAATTCTCTGATATCTGGTGAGACAAGCCCCACTGTTCTTTTCATTGGTTTCTTAGCTATTCTCAGACATTCATTTCTCTATATGAGCTTTAAGATAATTTCACACAATTTCAAGAAAATCCCTGTTAAGATTCTAACTGAAAATGAATATAGTATATGTATTAACTTGTAACTTTCCATTTGTTCATAAATTGCTTTTTATCTTTTAATATGGTATTATAGGTTTTCTCTTATGGGTCTTACAACTCTCATATTAAATTTATTCCTAAATATTTTCTAGTATTTTTGCCACTATTACAAATAGGAAACTGTATCCCATTTGCATTTCTAAGTATTTATAGTTTGAATAAAAATGGAACTATCTGGTACCCATCCTCCTTACCAAATACTGTTATTAATTCTAAAAGTGTTTTGATAGGGTCTCTTGAGTTTTCAAGGTAGACATTTATATTATCAGCATAGTTAATTTATATATCCTTTTTTAGAATTGCCAGATACAGCAAACAAAAGTACAGAATGCCCAGTTAAATATGAGTTTCAGATAAACAATTTTTTAGTATGTGTGTTTCGAATATTGCTTGGTATATACTTATCCTAAAAATTTATCCATTGTTCATTTGAAATTCAGTTTAACTTGGTGTTCTGTATTTTATCTGGCAACCCTACTTCTTTCCCAGTGATTATACCTGCTGTTTTATTTTCTTCATGCATTGCATTTGCTAAGCCTTTAAGACAGTGCTTCTAATCCTGGGCTGTGCATTAACATCAGCCAGTAAGTGTTTTTAAAGATTCTAATGCCAGGCCCCTAGGCTCAGAGATTGAATTTGGTAAATATTTTTAAAAGCTTCCCACTTGATTCTAATGGGCATCTGGAATTGAGAGGTACTGCCCCAAAACAATGTTCAGTAATAATGGTGTTAGTGTGCATCCCTGTCTCCTCCTTGGCTTTAATTAAATCTTTCTAGTGTCTGACATTTAAAATAATATCCTTAGCTTTGTTTACGTGGTTTCCATCTATCCCTCTTTTATTTAAAGCTTTTATTAGGAGTGTCTGCTTTTGTCATCTATTCATGTTTGTATGACTTTCTGTTTATTGATATAAAGAGTCATAGGTTTCTCCATGTTGGGACTCTTTCTAATTCTTTAATTTTATTTTAATTTTTTATTTTTTTAAAGATTTATTTATTCATGCATACAAGAGCTGGGGTACAGGCCAGAGATGCGGGGGGTGAGAGGACTCACCAGAGACAGAGAGGGGAACAGAACAGGCAGACTGACCGAAATACACTGCTGAGGGGAGCAGCAGGTGAGACAGAAGAGGTCTGCTTGGCCATGTGCGTTGCTCTCTGGCTGGCCAGGGATGGAACTCGTGCTGCAGAGGCTGTGGATTGCTTCATAGTGCAGTGCTTAACCCCTTGCACCACCAGGGAGACCCTAATTCTTTTATTTTATGCTGAAACTGCTGTGTCATTCAGAACTTGCAACTTTATTTATAAATCAAATAGGGTTTGAGAAGTGTTACTGTTGCAACTTGTCTAATACTGGTTGAAATACTTAACTTCTTGCTATTCAAATTGTGGTCCCTAAACCAACAGCATCTGCCTGCCTCACCTGGAAGCTTGTTAGAAATGCAGAGTCCCAGGCTCTACTGCACACCTACTGAATCAGAATATGGATTTTAACCAGAGCACCAGGTCATTTGGACATACATTCAGTTTGAGAGAAGAAGGTGCAAGGAACTTCGGATCCATCCACTGAAGGTTAGCTAAAATTCAGCTGGGGACCTATGTGGTTTTAGTGTCCTTTTCATTGTGGACAGCTGCTGTCCTTCCCAGCTGCACCCATGGCCACCCATCTCTAGTTGCTCTATTTGGCAGCTTCAGTTTTGCAAAGAAATCATTAATTTCCTATAGGTTGTTCCAGTTTATATATGTTACTGTTATGATTCTTTTCATTTCTACTAAGACTGTGATTATGTCATTTTTCTCAGTCTCCTCTTGTAAATTTCTGACTCTTTTTTTCCTTAGTCTGCCAGGCAAGGGACTGTGAAACTGTTGTCTGTCTTTTCTAAGCCAGTGCTTACATGTATTTTTCCTTTGAACCGTTTTGGGAAGGGGTATTTGTTTTCTGTTTCATTTGTTTTAGCTTTTATCTGTACTAATTCTCTCCTCTGATGTCTGTTGGTTTATTATCTTCCTGTTCTTTTTCTAATGTCTTAAGATTGGTATATATCATAATTATACATTTTTTAAAATAATGAAGATATTTATGGCTATACATTTCCCTTTAAGACTTGCTTTCACTCTTTTCTATAGGTTTTAGTATGCAATGTTCTTTTTTTCATTAGTTTCTTGGCAGTGATTTCCCCTCTAAGGGGTTTTTAGGAGTGTTTCTTTGTTTCCACATTTAAAATATTCCATAATTTAAAATTTCATTCATTGGTCCTTAAACATTTAATAAGATTTCCTTTGTGGCCTTGTACTTGATTTATTTCTGGACATATTTCTGTTTTATGGACATACAAATGAAAAGTGTAATTTCCATTTGAAGAATGTCAGGTTCTCTATATACATGTTATCCCAAATTATTAGCTGTATCAGTCACTTCATCTATGCTCCTACTGACTCTGTGCTTTAGACAGATCCAGTTCTAAAAGAGGTGAATCGAAGTCTCTAACTGTATTTTTATTATATTCTGTTTGTATTTCTATAGGCTTTTTTTCTTTTGCCATATGATTTTGCCATCAGTTATATAATGTGCATAAATTTATGACTATTATATGTTCTTTTTTAAAAGATTTATTTATTTCTGCATGCAGGAACTGGGGTACAGGCCAGAAGTGTGGGTGGGGGTGAGAGGATTCACCAGAGACAGAGTGGGGAGCAAAACAGGCAGACTGAAAGACACTGCTGAGGGGAGCAGCAGGCGAGTCCGGAGAGGTCTGCTGCACCATGTGGGTAGCTCCCAGGCTGGGGATTGAACTCGTGCTGCAGTGGCTGCAGAGAACTTCATAGGTTGTGCCACCAGGGAGGCCCTAGTATATGTTCTTAATTATATATATTTTTATCACACAGTGTCCTTTTAGATCCTGTTTAGTGTTTGAGTTTTAATTTGCTCATTCTGCTATTCCTGCTCTCCTTTTGGCATTTTATTTCTGATCTTTCTTTGTCATTTTTATGTGTTTTTCTAACCTACCTAAATTTTTATTTTTAGCTCTGACAGTCTGTCTTTTATTGGGTGAATTCTGTTTAATTACTTCTGGTGAATTGACTGATATATTGTTTTGACTTTACTCATCCTACTCCATTAAACTGTTGTTTTGTGACTTTTTTCCTCTTTTTTTCTGATTTAATTTACCATTCATTTTATTTCTCCCCTTATTAATATCTATTATAAATAAATAGACTTTTAATGGGACTTACTGCTATATAGGGTTTTTGAAAGTCTTTGACATGACGGTATTAAATAACAGAATAGCAGAGAAAAATTCATAGAATTGAAAGTCAAACCAATGTTCTTTTGACGTTCCTCCAGATGATCTTTCCACAATACCAGAGATTCAGAACAAAGCCAAGCATTTCTAACTGAATAAGCATGACTCATGCTCAGATCAGTTTAGGATCAGGGTGTGTTACTGTCTCTTGGGACATGAGTGAGGGTCTCAAGTAAGCTGGAACTGAGCAGCTCAGGTAGGAGGGGCCGATTTTCAGTGTCACCTGGCTCCATGGGCCTGGTGTGGCCAGAACTTCAGGCCTGTTGAGTGGGTGCCTCAGGAGGTCCCTTGGGAGAGTCCTGACCTTCTTCTCTTTTAGGAACATGTCTTAGCAGTAGAGGGTCACACTTGTGGATTCTGAGAGTCCCAAAGCACAAGTATTTGGCTGTGTGTCCAAAGGTCTAGGAAAGTGGCATTCTGGGGGCCCCTATGGTTTTGGAGGCTGTCACCAAGGGAAAGGGCCTCAGATCATCTGAGTGGGTAGCCTCTGCCTTGGGCATAGGCTTAAGACTCCGTTCTCAGCATCAACTGTGAGGGCCCTTCCTCTCCTGCACTGCTGCCTCCTTGGGTCCTTGGATATCCATTGTCCTAGGGCACTTAGATCGCCCTGGTGGGATCAGAGCCCATGACTCCCCTCCTGGGGTCCCTAAACCTCCTGAGATGGCAATCATCTTAACAAGCATCTGTGAGACATCATTTTATTAAGCTCTCCAAAGCCTGTACGTGGAGCTCCAGTGAGACACCTCAGGCCAACAAAAATGTCACATTTCTTTGCTTTTGGCAGGAGTCCCAGCTCCTCCTCTTGGGAGCACCATTTATTCCTTGCTCAACAGACACTTCCTTTGGCCATTATCTTGCTCTCCAACTAATAAATTAAAGGAGAACAAATTAACTTATCACTTGTAGCTTGGTAGATAAAATATCTCAAAATGTGAAGAACATGGGATGATAATAGAAAGATCCCTGTTGGAAAAAAGTTGGAATACCTGAGCTCATTTCATGTTGGGTCTGAGTAGGTTAAATAGTTCTTCATTAAGTTGCTTCCAGGGAAACTGCAATAGGGACAGGGTACCCCGACCTCCCCCTCTTCCAGGCTCCCGGGATCCGTGCAAGCATACAAGTGAGAAGTGAGGTGACAGCATTGGAGCTTGCCTGCATATGTGTGCTGAGTGAGGTGAGTGCTTGCTCCGTGACCTGGGGGTGGCTCTGAAGGTCTCCCTGCACTGCCAGTCTCCCTTCTCCAAGAACATCCATGTAGCAGCATGCCCAGGAAACTCATGGAAGAGCACTGGAGGGGGGCAGCAGCAGCTTTGCTCATGTTTGGCTGCCAACATGTGTGAGATGGCAGTGATGAAAATTACCCAACAGGATACAGGGAAGGCCTTTGGTGGCCCCACAACCTATAAATCCTGCCTCTGCCAGCTTGTGAAGCAAGTGTGGCCTGGCACCCTAGCACCCAGCAGTGCCACCGAAGGGCTGATGGTGGTGGATAAAGCTCCATGTCATTTCCTCAGAGCCAGGCACTATTAACTCATTCATCTTCACTACCACCCTAGGAGGCCAAGGCTGTGCTCGTAGAACCTATTTTATGAGATAAGGTTGTACAGTTGGCAGGTTGGTAAAGAGGCTGCCAAGCTGGGGTCTGATGTGGTCTTTGGTGCCATTTGAGCTATCTGGTACTTGTTCTGGAAGCTGAGTCCACTAAAAGCTGTACGAGGATCAAGAAACTTCATTTGATCCTGGAAGTTCAACCTCTTTCCTCTCACCAAATTCTACATTAAAAAAAAAAAAGGTGCTAGCAATAGTTGAAATGGGCAGATTTGCCCTTCCTTTCCTTTCCTGCTGGCCCAGACACCCCTGAGGATGACCTGAGCTGGGCCCTCCTTTCTAGCCCTTAGCTATGCCCAGGCTGGACATGTTCTCTTCAAGAGGGGGAAGAAAGGGTCCAGGGACCCCGAGCAAAATAGAGCAAATATAAATGGAAACTCTGAGGCTGTGATTCATTTAGCCAGCATGACTCATGTTCTGCTAAGGTTTCCGTGAACAATATGTTCACAGTCTGATTTAATTATAGCCTCGATTCGTCGCTCCTTGCTGAGCCCGGAGTGCACCCAGCCTGTGCTGCCCGCGCCGAAATGCCCCCAGTGGGAGAGGGCACTGGAAACGTTTGCTGCAGGTGCCACTTGTCACAACATGTGGCAGACAGCTCTTAAGGAGACCCCAGCAAGGAGGGCAGCCTTCTCGAACACACCGACAGCTTCGTCGTGGGTCTCAAGCCCGCTGTAGGATTTGCCTTCTGGGCTCCCCTGGGTGCAGAGGCTGGAGTTGAGGTTCCCGCGCAGGAGTGTGGGTGTTTGGAGCTATTGATTGAGAGAGTGCGAGGATTTAGCCAAAGCTCCATCACGCGAGGGTGGAGGGAAACCCAAGGCTGGCTGCCGAGCCGGGGGCCGGTTCACACGCCAACCCAGCCCGTGCCGTCCTCATTTCTCATCTGCTCTGCGGCTCCGGAGAACGCGCCCAGCGGCTGCGTATGAAAGCCATCATTTCACAAAGGTGGAGACGCGCCCACAATTATTTCCTGGGTGTCGGACAGATGCAGGAGTTCCCTTCTCCCTGCAGAGCACGGCGCATCAGTGTGCATTTCCGTCAAAAATGAAGCGTTTCCTCTGTGATTATGCAGAACTAAGTGAGGAAAGGCGGCCTGATACCCCAGCCTCAGGAGGACTGGATAAAATAAAGGGTGCCCAGTAAAACTCGAACGCCTGATGAAGAATAATTTTTTCGTATGAGCACGTCCGACCTATCACCCAGACCATGCTCGTACTGAAAATTGATTTGTTGTTTATCTGAAATTCAGGGCCCCTGTTTTCCTTTGTAAGGCTGGCAACCCCGCATCGACTTTGAAGTCACACAGCTTCTGGCCTCCCTGTTACCCAAGGGGCTGTGAAACTGCACGAATGACTTGAGCATTTGAATCCTGCTTTCCTGTCCTGCACAATGAGAGTAAACGCTGCCCCAGCACTATGGCAAAGATGAAAAAAGAAGGGGCAGCCTGGCACAGGGAGCCCCTCACCACAGCTTATCCCAGACCCTGCCTACTCCCCTTCTTGGCTGGTGCTCCTACCCCCAGTTCCGGGATTGCTGGGTGCAATGGATCCTTGAATGGCGACATGTTTACGATGACGTTTCATTATGATGTTGATGAGAAAAAATACCTTGTTCTGGTCAGGACCAGTGTTGGCGTGGGTCTGCATCTTTTGCCCACATCTGGTGGGTCTCCCCGGGACTCGGTTTCCTCCCGCATCACAAAGATGCCAGTAGAGGTTCACGGGCATGTCTCCATTGTCCCACTGGAGTGAGTGTGGCGTGTGTGCTGGGCCCTGCCACCCGAGGGTCCTGTCCAAGGTGGACCCTCCCCACCTTGAATCCTGAGCTGCAGGATAGACTGGCCACCTGTAACTCTGAACTGGAATAAACAGGGTGGGAAATGAAGGGATGCAGGAACACAGAAGGTTGTTTACAATAGAACAGTCTGGGGTCTTTCTTAAGAAGTTTGGTGATGCTTCTGTGACCAGAAATATGCCACAGTAATTTTAACTCCTGTTTCTACCAATTGACGTAAGCCCAAAAAGTTCTCGTTAACCCTCATTTTGTTCAAAGTCGCAGTTTCCAAGAACCACCCTTTCCGTCTAATTGCCTAAGGCTGATGGGAGGCACCTGCCTGGGAAGTCATGCCCCCCCCTGCCACCCGCAGTAGTGCCAGCCCCTTCCCTCGAGGCCACCCAACTCTGTCTCCCATCAACACAGCAGCCCTCCAGGGTGGTCAGGCTGAAGCTGGTCCCCACGGGGATCCACATCTTCTTCTCAGCTCCATCCCTTGCTCCATGATTCTGCTTCTCTCACTTCCTTACAGGCCTCTCCCAGGAGCAAGGACTCAATTCATCTGTGTGCAGAGCTCCTTGCCTGAGACACTAGCAGCACCCTTAGGTGCACTGACAACTAGTGTCCGTGTAAGTCTGTGAACATCAGCACAGGGAAGGGCCCCACCCCTGAGAACAAGGGCATGTGGGGCGCGTGGCCCATGGGATTGGGGTATAGTGCTGGGTAGCAGGAAGGGGCTTGTCTCCTTCCTGGAATTTGGGAAATGGAGGGGGTTGTCGTTCAGCCTCAGGCCTGGCGTCCTCAGCCTCAGTCCTCTCTGCAGAGCAAGGCTGGGGAGGCCAGCAAGGCCTAGAAGGCCTGGCCTCATCTTGGCAGTGGTTGGTGAATTGGAAAGATGCAATTAAATTAAGAAAAATGACATCAGTTAAGGGGCTCAATGGAGAGCTACAGGAGCTCGTTCCCTACCTCCCCATCTTGCTCACTACACTGTGTTACTTTAAAAAGACACTGAGCAAAGGGCAAATCCTTAAGGAAAATTGGACTGTTTTAAAGAGCAAGACCTGGCTTTGAATCTCAACTCTTCTGCCCCTAAACAGGCATTGGAATCTGAACCAGCTTCTGAGCCTCTCCAAGCCTCGGTTTTCCTTCTAACAAAATGGGGGTAATAATGCCCCCTCCTATCTCCCAGGGGCATGGCAGAGAGTAAACAAGAATCCAGAGACTACTTATGGACTGCTAAGACCCCCAAAGGTCTGGGGACAGACAGTGACCCTCAGGCCTCTGTACTCTAGCACCGCAGTGATAGAGTCTCTCAGAGGACACAGGAGAGCAGCTGGAGTGAGGACAGAAGCGGGGAGAAGGCATTTGGGGGCTATTTTAAAACAGGAATTCACTGAATGTTTGCTAGTTTCCAGGAACTTTAACCTCACTAAATATTTTTAGCTAAATAAACATTTATTTAGCATTACTATGTACCCAGTGATGTTCAAGCACTGTAAGAATATTAATACATTTCATCCTCGCAACAGTCATATGAGCTGGGGAGCTAACATCAACCCCAGTTTATAGAGGAGTTGGCAGGTGCTGCCATCGGGGCTGGTGCCCTTAACCATACCAGATGCTGGGTCTCAGGCAAAGGCACACATTGCACTGCCAGCTCCCTGGTCACAAGTCCTCTGGGCTGGGTCCCCCGCAGGCTGGGCTGGACCACCGATGCAGCCCGAGGTTTTGGTGGCACTGTGCTCTGTCTATTACCCTGACCTGTGCCCACCCAGGCCCTCTCTTCTCTGTGCGGGAGACTCCAACCGTGCCACCCAGGCTCTTGGCAATAAGCTCCAAGATGAAGGAGGAATTTAGAGGTAGCAAGTAAAGACAGGCTTTGATGTTCTTTGCGCCTCCTCCCCAAAATGCGTACCTGCCTCCCTTTGCCTCCCTTGTCTGAGGTCCACAGCAGGAGCCTTGCTCAAGGCAGAACAGATGATGGTAACCTTGGCCTCTCTGGAGTGTTAGGAACTGACGCCTGAGTTGGGTGAACCCAAGTTTTGTCAGGTTGCCATCCTGACAGACCTTAAATTTTTTTTATGAGCATTTACTAATTTTTAATGATCCTCCAAAACCTTCCATAGCAAGTACTAGCATCCCCACTTGACAACTGAGGAAATTCACAAAGCGACTGTCATCCAGGCCACACCGCTACAAAAGAACCTGTCAGAACCCAAAGCCCATATTTGTAAGTACCTGGGCAGCCCTCGTGGGGAGGGGGTGACAGCAGCCAGTCTCCTGAGCCTGTATCCCATGCTTTGGCATTACATATGTGCTATTATTGTTGTTGTTATAACCTTATTTTGTTAATCTCTGGAACTGCCCAATGAGGATGGGTTATATAATCACCATTCTATTTTGCAGAGGAGGAAACTGAGGCACCAAGAGACAAAGTATAATTGGCTGGGTCCGCATGAAAACACACAGTCTAGTTGCTAAGAGTTTCGCAGTTGCCAAAGCACTAAAACAGCATTTCTTCTGGTGTGAAGGGACCTTTGAGAGAAGCAAGGCCTGCCCTTGGCTTTAGATGGGTGCTGAGGGCTACCCAGGAGCCACCGAGCCCTGAGCCCAGGACAATGAGCAGTGACAGCCAGTCAATGTGACCTCTGTGTGCACAGGGGCCAGCGTTGTATGTTACCCATGCGTCTGGGGCCCAGCAGATGGAGCATCAGGTGCGGCTGCCCTTGCGCAAGCGTGATTTGGGTCCTAGTGGGCGGTACTGGGCTTTTGAACCCTTGTACACTGAGAATGCCCTCCCCTGTGACATTTCTCTCCATATCTGCCATCCAGACTTTGTGTGCAGCAAGAAATGAGCCTGTCTTCTGAGGTAAACTCGTCAGGGAAATGCACGCTCCTTTGCCCAGATCTAGGTAAACATGGAGTCTCCAAACCTGGATTTTAGTCCTGATCTAAGGTGGATTTATGAAATTCACAAGCTGCTGGAGCCTTGGTTTCCCCATCAGTAAAATCCTGGTGCTGATAATGGCTATCTCACTAAGCAAGTGTCCGGTGTCAACAGTGCCATCATTACCAGTATCTGAGCCATGTGGCTCCCTACCAGAGGTTCAGTTTCAATCTCTTTTTCTAACACACCCATGGTTTGATAGGACATAAAACACACAGAAGACTGTCACTTATTCCTAGGACTCCTCAGAGCCCATCCTGTTGGCCTCAGCTTTCCCATCCATATTTCCACTCTGTCCACCCTCAAGGTACACAACCTCTGGCTAGCCTTCTGGAACGTTCCCCTAACCAGTGCCTCCAAGTGGGGAGCTGCTCCCTTCCTCCCAAGGATGACTCATTACATTTCTTGCTTGCTTGCTTTCCACTGTGCTTTTTTAAGTTAAAAAAAAGAAAGAAAGAAATGTGTCCAATTTAAAACTCAGCACAGCACATCTATTTACAGCGCAGAGGAAGCAGCCTTTGGATGGCTCGCAGAACGAGAAGGCTTTAGAAAGCCTCGACCCTGGCCCCACAATCCTTCTCATGCTTTCTAAGTCCAGGGACTTGAAAAAGCAGGCGTGCACTTTCAGACAGCAAAAAGGTTTGACGTCATTAGGCAAAGGCGGGGGAGAGCAGAAGCCGAGCTCTTGGCCCGCACAGGAATTGCAGCCCATCCCTGACAGGTCCCCAGAAGTGTGGCAGGCAGGCCGTGGCTATGTCCAGGCTTGTGAGTATTTGCGTGGGAATGGTCTAAGAACCACAAGGATTTTAGGCCTGAGCCGGGGGAGTAAGGCTGAGGATGGGGACAGGAAGAGGTTCCTGCTATTTTCAACCATTCTGTCACCTCTATTTTCCAGCTCCCTACACAGCAGCAACACAGGGGCTGCTCCAGGAGCTGGTTGCAATTAAATAGCCTGGGCCACGTGCTCCTTTCCCTGTCCCCACAGACCCCCGGCTTCAAATCCTCTGTATAATGAAACCTTGTCCCCTCTGCTTTTAGCCACTGCACCATTGCTTGCTTTCCTTTAATGCAAAGTGGGGCTGACAATATTTGTCATTCTGTGTCCCAGTGACTTGAGACAAAAGGCAGTCTACACTCCTCCTGTTGATGGCTCCACCTCCCCTCTGCACTTGCAGTCCCCAAACTACATCAGGTGCACACCTGCCTCCAGGCCTCTGCACTGGCTATTCCCTCTGACTGACAAGTTCTTGGCCTCGCTATTCCATTGCCCACACCCTCACTTCCTGCAGGTCTTTGATCAAATCCTGCCTCATCACAGATCTTCTCAGTCATCCCATGTGACAGTCCCCGTCAGCACCCAGGCCACCCTGTCCCCTTCCTCTGCTTTGTTCTTGTCCATGGCTCTTGTCAGCCCCTGACACATTATGCCCCTATTTGCTCATTCACTTATTGTGTGGAGAGGAAGGGGTCATCAGGGCTTGGTTCTCAGCCCCCTTGGCAAGGCTACAGGTAAACATGGAGAGGGCCTTGGCCTTGCCCAGCTGTGCCCCCGCCCCAAGGCTGCTTTGATATCTACAGACACAGTCCAAAACCAACGTTCTCTCCAACCCAGCCTGGTCCAGCCAGCATCATTTCGTTTGTGGCCCTGTGCTCAGTGAACCCTTCTCTGGCTCTGAGCTCAAATTGGACCCCTCTCCCCCTGTTGACTCGCTTATTTTGTCTTTTTCCCTACTGGGTGTGGAGCTGTCTACACCTCAGCCTGCCAAGCACAGCATAAACGTGTGCTGACAGCATGAGAGCCGCCCCCAGTCTTGATGGGGGCCCAGGACAGAAGCGCACATGGTGGGTGGTGCATGCACAGCACAGGATCACTGCAGCACGAGCTAGCTCCCTGCTCCGGGGGATGGAAAGTCCAGAGACCTTTCCTGAGACGCCACCTCGAGAGGGCCCACTCAACCCGGCCTCTACTCCTCACACAGGGGCGGCCTTGCCCGGCTGTGCACTACCTCAGGTCTGCTGGGACCTGCTAGGCCCTTGTTGCTGACCTCCTGTGCTTAACCAGGGACAGACGACTGGGGTGGGGGGGAGGGAATATTGTGGTCTGCTGCCACAGAGGGAAAGAGAGAAGAGGGGCAAGGCAGAGACCTCTCCCCTAGAAGGCCAAGCTGCCTGGAGTCCAGGAGACGACTCCGTGCTTGCGAGGATTCAGGGACCACCCTGATGACAGCTGGGGGATCACTCACACTGCCACGAGCGGGGCTTGCATCTCCAATCAGTTCCCATTCTTTATTTTTAAATCCGCAGCTGGCTAAAGACTCAGAAGCATAGCTGTCACAATCGTTTCATCTTGTCCCAGATGGGCTGTCACTTGGAGTCCAGGAAAAGGCTAATGAGGCTGGAGGATGGTCATGAAAAACGTGAGGCAAGTTGGCATGTCCCCAGGGCTTCAGTGGGAGGGCCTGTGACAGCCTGGTGAGCTGAGTGGTGGCAGGTCATCTGCTTGGTCAATATGGCTCGCTAATGTTCCTATCAAAGCAAGAACCTTCAATGTCTTAGTTTGAGCCCAGAGGGAGGCACAGGGGTGACCTGCCCATGCCTGGGGGTTCTCTGCATGCCCTGATTTGTGCCTGCTGGACATCTCTCCCCAAGGGCAAACATAGTTCTTAGGCCGGTTCTCAGGGCAGACCCCTGCCGGGGAGCACAGGTCCTTCTTTTCTGGACAGAAGAATAAAAGCCAAGCATCCTGACCATAGTGGACACTTGGGTTCGCATGACTAGCATTCACATCCCCTTCCCGGGCCTGGGGGATCCACCGGGCATTATGAAGCTGAGCCCACCTCCGCTGTAGAAGGAGGAACTCTTGTCACCGCAGCACTAGTCACGATAGCCATGTTAGGGAAACAACATCGACAGACATCCCATCGACAGACAAGTGGATTAACACTACAGCGGGGGGAGGAGGGAGGAGGATCAAAACAAGGGGGGGTGGGAATTGTACGGGGACTATAACCAGATGAAAATGCATACATTGTGCAAAAATGAAAAAGGATGTAAAAATATATAAAATTAAAAAGAAGAAGAAAAAAAAAGATGTGGAATATACACAGGATGAAATACCGCTGAACTCTAGCAAGAGATGAACTCTTGCCACTTGTGAAAACATGTAGACAACTGGAGGGGGTTATGATAAGTGAAATAAGCCAGGAGAAAGACAAATACCGGATGATTTCTCTCATCGGTGGAATATGAAGAAACAAAACAAAGCAGACAAAACAAAACAAAGCCCACCCTTGGAATCTGACTACAGAGCTGAGGTTGTGGGGGTAGGAAGAAAAGGGGGAATGGAGCCCAAAGGACTATAGTGGAGGATTATGGGTATTTTGGTGGTGGGTGAGCTGTGGCAGCCTCTGCAGCGCGGGTTCGATTCCCGGCTGGCCAGGAAGAGTCCCACATGGCATGGCAGACCTCTCCTGTCTCGCCCGCTGCTCCCCTCAGCAGTGTTTTTGGTCGTCTGCCTGTTCTGCTCCCCGCTCTGTCTCTGGTGAAATCTCTCACCCTCCCGCACCTCTGGCCTGTACCCCAGCTCTTGTATAAATAAATCAATCTTAAAAAACAAACACATAAACCAAGAAACATTCTTTAAAAAAAATTTTTTTTAAAAGTATATAACTTACTAGATAAATCACCATTTCACATCTAAAATAAAAAGAGGAGGAACCCTTAGATACTTGGCTTCCAAGCTCCCCCTCTGCCTCCCCCCTCAACAGTTGATGCAACACACCTGCCAGAGACTGAATTGACAGCTAGCAGCTGTGTGAAATCCACTCTTGTGACAGGTGGCAGCCTCTATATTTGGCTCCCAGAAGAGCAGAGGCAGTGGTCCTAGTGACAGTGGCCTGCGTTGGGGGCATCTGTGGTACACGTCTCAAGGTGTAAACCCAGGCACCCAGGGAGTGACCTGGGCCTGGTCCCTGGCCTAGGGCTACCACACCTAGTGATCGGAGGTATATTTCCTACTCAGCTGGAGTTGCTTTCTGTTATTTGCAAAGAAGGCTGACACTGTGGCAAAGGCTGACACCAAAGCCACAAATAGATTAAAGCCAGTGACTGGGAATTCTTGGCATCTCTACCCTGAGTTTCTGTGTGGAAAGGTCTTTCAGAAAGGGAGGCAAGAAGGTAGAAGCACTGCCCCGTGCCCAATTTAGATGCAGCGTGGTCCTATGGGGACACCAAAGCTATGCCCTTTGCTGGAGGTGGAAGCACCCAATGTCCACCCCTCTGGGACAAGGCCACTGTTGCAGAAGACTGAGGCTGGAGATGTGGATGTCCTAGGGGGCCAGCACCAAGAACACTTACATAGGAGGCCAAAGACCGTGCCTCCTCACAGGCTGTTTTTCATTCCCCTCCACACCAGCCCCTATTTCTGAGGCCAAGTCAGGCCTGGCTCATGTAGGCCCACAATAAGTGCTTTCTGAGCAATTCATTTTTCAGAATCATTGACATATGGCCACAAGGCAGAGGGATGAATCACATGACTTAGGAGTTCATTGGTTCCAATTATTCCAGTCCTTCTAAGAAGGCATTTTTGCCAAAACTACACATATGTTCCTTAAAAAAACACACACAGAGTTGTTTTCTGACGGAATTTTTCCCTTACCCAAACCATCCGTCAAATGCTCCCTACGTTAGACCCAAGAATAGACTGTCGCCGTTTCAGGTCTTCTCATCCCTCAAAGAAGCCCCATGGTACCAAAGACATGGTTTTTCCTCAGTGGTTTTCTCCTGGGAAGGGGTGGGGGAAATCAGGGAAGGGAGGGACAAAGGGCAGTGGGCTCTAAAAGGGTGACATTGTGGCTTCACTTTCCCCTGTCAGAGCTGTCAGCGGCCAATTCTGGGAGAACAGACGGCATTCTGGGAACAGGCAGAGTGCACAGCCACACAGAACAGATGGCAGGGACTTCAAAAGCATAAGAGTCACCTTGAAAGATAATGGCACCAGAGCGGGGGTGGGAGGCTTTTGTACCCTTTGACAAGGAAGCAGAGAAGACAAAGGCTATTTGCCAGACGGCGCAAGCCAAGAGAACAGAAATGGAGCTGCTGTAATTGACATCAAGGGAGGCCGAGCCTCCTGGTTGCTTCTTGTCCAGAAATAAGTGGCATCAATCAACTAACAGTTTCTCTCCTCCTGATCTTCTGGTCTTTTTGACTTTTCTTTTTTTACACAGGGAGTCTTTACATCCTCTCTCCAGGCGGCTAATGCGCACCCATCCCACCTTCCCTGCGCCACATCCAGAAGAGCCACAGGCCCTCCAACTGCCCTCCTGGCAGACATCTACCCCGGGACACCCTGGCCTGACTGTGAGCATCTCCCCCGTGCCCCAGCCCCAGGCTACCATAGAACACAGCTGACTTCCTGTGACGGGGAAGCCTCTGGAGTAGAGTGGGGGGGGGGGGGAGAACCTGTGACTCCCACGCTTCCTCCTGTGCCATCAGCCACCCTCTTGCACATTTTACAGATGGGAAAACTGAGGCACACAGAGGCTCACAGCTGCTAGTGTCAGTTCCAGCAAGGAAGGCCAATGTGACCCAGAGACAGAACCTTCCTCCTTGCTGCTGTGTTCACCTGGGCCAAGGCCAGGCCCCATGGCTTCATTTGTTTGTTCCTGGCTCCAAGACAGGACAGGCATTCACCCCCCACTCCCTGGGGCCCAGCAGAGGTCCAAGCTGGACATTCTGTCCGTGCAGACAGGAAAGAGCATTCTCTCCCCTGGCCCCTGGCGTGGAGGAGGAGCAGGCCCAGACCAGAGGCTCTAGGGGCTATGGGGCTTTTCCTCTAGCCTGGAAACCTGGCCCACCAGGCCAGGATGGTGGCAGGACAGGGCCTCTACCGCCCGCCCCTGCATCCCCCAAAGCTTTTCCTCTTCTCTGTGTGGCCTCAGCAGCTCGCAGAAGGGATCAAGCCTCAGAAACCTGTTCTCCTTCTTTGAAGCTGACAGCTTGACGCCAATGGAAGTGCGGCACTATTTCAGGGTTTCATTTGAAAGAGCCTTCAAAAGAGTGAATGGAAGGCTCAGCTGAATTGCTTATTATGGCTCTTATCCCGGCCAGCTTCTCGGCTGGTGAGCCCAAACACAGCATCTGTGGCTTTGCACGTCATCCACAGGCAGGTGATTGTGCTAAATTAGAGCCTGCCTCGTTTTGGAGGGCTGTAACTCTTGTAGAGTCTTCTCCCAAGAAGCAACCAGGACTTCTGTGGCTTGTACCTTTCTTACATTATCTGTGCTCAAAGTGATCCAACAGGGAGCCTATCAGGTGAATTCTCTGAGACTTGTTTATGTCATGTCTTAAGGACCCCCAAAATACTTATGGAAATGCTACTGCAAAACCTGGATGGCTGTGTGACCCCAGGATCCCTAGAGGCACATGGAAGCAAATAGGCTTTCCAGGGAAGAGGGGCACCAGCTGGAAGGCTCGGGGCACTGCAGGAGTGGCGGGCACGGTACCAGGCCATGCTATGTGCTGCGTGGGCAGGAGCTGTAGGCCAGGACACCCACACTGTTTTTGGTGCCTGCCCCCCCTTGTCGGGCTTCTAACCCACAAGCAAGGCCATCTTTTCATATCGGCCTTCCTTGGCCTGTGGTCCTGGACTGTGGACCCATCTCCTTCACCTCTGCCTCCCCACAAATGACACAGAGAAAGTGTGCAAATAGTGTCAGCCAAGGGAGGAGGAAAGGATCTAGTCCTCTGAGGAGAAAGGTCTTAGCACTGACATTGATGAGAGAGGGAGGAGTGGGAAAGAAGGGCTTGGGGAAATGGGGGGACGTGGGAGTCACGGGGGCAGAAATGGAGGTTTCACTTCATGGAACGACTCTACACCTCGCTGGGACAGGACTGTGGTTCAGGTAGGGAAAAAAGGTGCCAAGTCCCACATGCTGTCTGTCCCAGCCTACAGAACACCGCACCTGCGTTCTCACTGTCTCCCAGGGCAAAGTGAAGTATTTGGTTTGGAGTGAAGAGGGACTTTTAGCAGAAAGCAGCAGGAACACAGGGCGCCCTGCTCCAGAAAAGCTGTCAGTACTGCATCTCGACTCTGAGGGGCTCCAGGTACCCAGACGTCCCCTCCAAGCAGCCAGAGCCTCGGCTTTTCCCACCTACATGAACACTTCCCAGCAAAACTCCAGTGTCCCCTGGGCAGAGGGACCCCAAAAATTTAATCCATCACTGTCCACTAGCTGGAGCTCAGCATATGGTCCCCAGTGGCCCTCTGTGCTTCAAAGCCCATTATTCACAGAAACTGTCCCCCTATTGTCCACACCCCACCCCGGGTCAGATGATGCCTGAGAGAAACAGCACTCACCAGGACACTGGCCACAGACGGGGGAGGCCCTGTGTGGTTGGGATTTGCCCTTGCTCCTCTACCATCCAACCACAGCAGCCTTCCAGAAGGGCTGGGGGCCCTGGCTGGGCTCTATCACAAAAAGGGGAACATTGCTGCTGTGTGAGCACACACTCATTTCCAAAGCATCTGGGGCCACAGACTCATCATGTGGCTCCCCCCAGAGCCTGCCAGGGTGGTCACCCCATGTGGGGGTGGGGAGAGGGGCAGGCCGGGCAGCACAGTCCTTCCAGAGGGACTCCCCTCCCTGTCCCAGTTGCACACACACTTGGTCCAGTCACAGGAATAGCTGGCTTCCCCTTTAATTTGTGTGTATGTGCAGGCACACTAGATTTCAGATGTGCGGTTGGTTTCTGAAACAGAAACTCCGAGTTTATGGGCAGTGAGGATGAAATCCTTGAAGACCATGAGCCAAAGTTAACTGGGAGCAATGTCCTAAATCTGGGTTAGAATTATGTCACTGGAAAATAGTTCTGCCAAGAAAGCAACAGGAGGCCAAGAAAGCAAGGTATGAGAAACCCCCAATTTCACAGAAAGATAAAGTTGTTCTATTTGGTAAACGGTTTGGTTCGCAGACAGACTGTATCCTGTGAAGATGTCCCCCTTGTCAAGGTCCACTCGTCTTACTGCTGCTGCTGCTGCTGCTGCTGGAAGGATGTTTCATCATTAAGATGTGTCACTAGCTCATCGAGCCTATTTTGGTTAACACTCTGCAAGAGCCAATTTAAGCTGGCTTCTCAGTTCACTCTCACGCGAAAGAGACCAATTTCCAATTCCTCCTCAGACTCCAGGAGACCAGATGCTGTGACAAATGTCCCAGCAACATGAACCCAGACAATGATCTGTGGTGCTCCTTGGGGGAGCAGAGGAAGTAGGGCTCTTTCTGTGGCACAGACATACACTGGCTTCAGGTTACTGGTGGCCATCTCCTCCCTGCCAGTGCTTCTGATGGTACATGCTTCAGTGACAGCACAGGGGGTCTCGGGGAACAGAAGGAAGTTCCTAGCGGGGCTAGAGGACCAGAGTGCTGAGGACCTACTGCATCTGGCAGCCTGAATTCGGCAGTAATTCCTGCAAATGAGAAGCCACTGCCTTTGTCAGATAGGTCATTGTCCCATAAGCCCCGCTCGGGGCACTGTCATAAAAGAAGTGGCAAATGCCCGTGGCCTGGTCTTTCTCCAGGGTGTCCATGGCTCCCATCGACATCTGCAGAGGAAAAGGCATAGGCAAAGAATGAGCCAATTCACTCTCTCGGAGCTCTGGTGACTCTGTGGGCTGGAAGGTGGTCACTGGGTGAGGGCAGGGTAGCTAGAGGAGGCTGGAGGCGTGCAGAGAAGAGCTCCATGCCTGACTCCAGGCAGGACCATTGGCCTGTGCTCCGGGCACCACACTGCGTTCCCATATACCCTTGTTGGCAGCCCATTACTGACCCTACAATGAGAGGACGGCTTCTGCTAACTTGACTTTGGTTGCAGACTAAGGGCCTTGCACATAGTGAGGGTGGCATTTGCTCTAAGACCTACATTAAAATAAGCCTGTCCCTCTCCAAAGGTCCTTACATTTCCCCAGAGGCCACTGTGCCATTTTCTAACCAAATGGTTGACATTTTTTTTTTACCATTTGTGACAACATTTTCTTTGTTTGAGAGTATCCTTCCCTGTTGGACACAGAATCTCCAGCCTTGAGAGATAAATGCCAGCCAACTTGGCTACTCTGCCTCTGTCCCCACTTCAGCCATGAAGTGGCTGGGTGGCCTGGACATACCCACCTGGTCCTGCAGGAACAGCTGGTTGGCCGTCTGCACAATCTGGTCCACGTGGATGATGCCCCCGATGCTGTTCATCTCCGTGTCCGAGAGCAGCGTCAGCACCATGATGGCCTCCACCAGCAGCTGGCGGTACTCTGGCTGGGGCACACGGTTCAGCACCGACTCCACATGGACAGCGAACTTGATCTCCTGCGGGGTCATCTGCCAAAGAGACCAGGAGTGAGCTGGGGACAGACACAGCTCTGTCACCAATGCTGACCACAGTACCCACTGGGTTTGGGGCTTGGCTCAGATGGTGCCTCCTTTCTGATACTGCCAGCAGGAATCCTCTGGAGCAAGAGGTCAAGAACTCTGCTCTGGGTGTCGACTTTGTCCCAGCTACCCCACTGAGTTGTGAGTTCAAGGGGGCAGGGGGCATTTCTTTTTTCTCTTTTTTCCTTATGGCATATACTATGGTGCCCTAGGGAGGGAAAAAACTAAAAAATCAATGTTTAAGAGTGAGTGGCGAAAACCCCCAGGAAGATGTGTATTCTTGGTGGAGGTGGCAGGGGGCGCTCCTGAGGAGGCAAGCAGCTTTCCTCTTTTCTTTTCATAGGGTCTCAAGGAGCAAATCTAAAAATCTTGAGAGCAGAAATGCTGCTTCTGAGGGGAAGGGAAGAGAAAAGGTGATGTTAATTGAATGTGAAAAAGAAGCGTTACAAAAAGTTGGTTAAATGGCTAAAATGATCGGACCTACAAATGCCCTGTTGTTGGTGTCCAACAGGCTGGACAGAGCGTTGGTGGTCAGAGAGGGTGAAATAAACAGAGTGGAAACCCACATTAGGCAGGCTTTTGGGTTCTTCCCACCATACCTCTCGTGTTGCCGAAGAAGGAAGCACATAACCATCGATGGACAGACCGTGGCACTGGAGGCAGAACACACATCACATTTCAGGCAGGGTCCAGAAAGTGATTAATAAGCATGCACTTGCACGCACACACATGCACACATGCGCACATGCACTCCAGCCGCTCTGCCCTGGAAACCTGCACGCACGAGGGCTGGAACACGCCAGACTGTCAGAATTATTTTTAGAAAGCTTGTTCTCACTGCCCACAGGCTGTGTTTTCGATGGAACAATTCTGGGGAACCAGCAGGCATCTTTCAGATCTCCCAGGAACAATGCCCCAGGGAGCTGGCCCGCCCTCCTGTGAGGAAGCTCCGCATTTCACTTGGCAACCCAGCCAGGCGGGCAGCTGAGAGGCCCCCTTTGGTGCCACAGAAAGATTTTCATGACTCCTGCTAGCGGAGCGATACTTCTGTGCCTTTGCAGGCATCTATTTCGGAGATTTCTATAATAAGCACCAATCACAAAAGATTTGAGCACATGCACAGACACGCGCGCACACACGCAGCCCGTGTATATAAATACCAAGCGCCGGCTCCACACAAAGTGCTGCTTTTTCATAATAAAAGTGTCCTGGTATGGAGCCAGTGCAAGTCGGGATATAAGCATGTGAAGCCTCAGGAAGAGTGGGCAGATTTTCGAGGAACACTTGGTTCTAGTCTAAGTGGCTGCCTTCTGCATCCCGGTGCCCCGGCTGGCAGCGCTGCCCACCCACCCTACAGGGTAGAGAACAAAGCTGCAGCAAATTGACCAGCAGCAGAGAATGGAGGAGAGCCAGGCCCTGGCGGCTCTGAGGGCTCTGCTCCCTCATGGGGACCAGGATACCAGCTGCTGGGGGACAGGAACGGCTCTGCCCTCCCATGCCCAGCTGAGGACACCTGGGTCCCCACACCGCAGAGGCTAACGGCTCAGGAGTGAGCTGGGTGGGGCGGTAGCTCTGGGAAGGGGGCTGGAGTGTACGAGCTAGCTTGGGATTGCTTTTCTCTCCTCTCTTACTGTGAAATGAGCTAGCACAAATAGCTTAGGAAAAAATTGCTCCTGTTCATGGTTCTTGCTTTGCACAGAAGCTTATTTTAACAGATGCCCCTGTGAGCTCTGGCAGGACCCAGAGGGCAGCGCACACAGTCTGGGGCCGAGGCAGGAAGGAGACAGAAGGCGGGTGCGGGAAGCAAAGGACACAGCTGCCTCCACTGCCCCCTCCTTGCCAACAGGCGTGTGTGTGCGCTGCTGTCGATGGATGTCACCTGCCTTCTGCTTACAATGGCCTCTGCTGACAGCCCCAGGCAGCTGGGAAAAGGCTCCTGCTGCAGGTGTGTGTTGGGGTGGGGGGCGGCGGCAGTGGGGGGGTGACAGGGGCGCCAAGGGTCCTCCCAAGGCTAGGCACGGGAGAGTGTGTCTTCAGAGCACAGGGACCTGGGGGCAGACTGGCAGCATTCCCATTTCTTTTTTCCCTTAGGGCCTAACATGGTGCCCTGCAGAGCCCGAGGTACTCGCCCCGGAAGGACTGGCTGCACAGGGGGCTGAGGCAGCAGCTGTGTCAGGCTTCCAGCATTAGTGTTTTCGTCCAGAGCCTCCCTGCTCTCTCCAGTTTCAGTCTCAGTTCTGACTTTCCTTCACCTATGGAAGGTATGTTTCCAGCGGTGGCTCCCAACCAGGCAATTTGCCTTCCAGGGAACACTTGGCAATGTCTGGAGGAATTTTGGATTGTGAAACTTGTGGGTGGGGGGTGGGGGAGTATGTTACTGGAATGTAGTGAGTGGTGGCCAGGGACGCTGCTTAGCCTCTTCCAGGGCACAGAATAGCCCCCACAGGAAAAAATGATCTGGCCCCAAATGTCAGTGGCGCCAAGTGAGAAACCCTGCTTTAGGCTGTGCACTAGCCCAGGTCAGAGGCCGCGTGAAGGCTTGCTTTATAGGTGCCACCAGTTCTCACCAAGGGATTGAGGGGGGACGGTCCATCTCCTGGGAGCCCCCAGCACCAAGGCGTGTGGAACACAGCACAGCAGCCAAGCTCACCTTCTGAAGAATCTTCCACACCTTCTGGTAGAACCCAACGGGGACCCTGTTGATGGCCCCATCCAGCCTTCTCCTGCGAAGCCACTGGCCCTGCCGCTCCCCCCAGCCAATGTGATGGCCACCTGAGTCTGTTGATGATGTGCCAGTGGGTGAGGATGGAGTGCTGGACCTCTGCAAGACAGACAGCATGTGTCCTTAGGAAGTGTCAGCCAGCGCCCCCCAGCGGTGTTGGCCATGGGTGGGGGGCGAGCTCAGTGAGCCAGTCAGCCCACCAGGTCACTACTTGCACAGAGAGGAACATGGTTCCTGGACTCCACATTGGCCCTTTCCTTCAGCCTGGCTGGATTAACTCTTTCTTGCACTGGTTTAGTTATGAACTTATGTATACACCTCCCAGACCCCTAGAGGCAGTGTGGCATCAAGGGACCTGGGCTAGCCGGGGCCCAGCACGTGTGGCCATGGGTCCAACCCAACACTGTACTGCCTCAGTCCCTAACACAGACGCTGGCTCCGGCCTCAGCCTCATCTGTATAGTGGGGACACAGTCAGACCCCCTTTATGGCTCTTGGTAAGTGCTCATGGTGTCAGTGTCACCGCAGAGGACACGCCTGGTCCACCACCTGGCATGGCTGCAGCAGGGCCTGAAAGGACATAGGGCCGCAGCCAAGTGCGCCCACCTCCCCATCCCGTGGGCACCACAGGGAATGCAACACATAGCACAGGGGACGGGTCTGGAGCCAAAGACTAAAAGAAAAAGCTGAAATCCACATTTAGAAGCGGGGACCTCAGAGATGACAGCATTCCAACCTTCCTTTTCAGTTCACTTCTGGTTTGCCTGATCTCAGCACAGGGTTTTATCCTAATTTGGGGTGATGGCTGCCTCCGTGCTGGAACACATGCTCTGCTGAAGCAGAGGGAGAGGCGTCATCTCCTTCCCACCTCCTCTCCGAGGCTGGATTTATTCTGGCCTCCACGAAAGAAGAGCTGGGGCATGGCCAGCACTTCTGCTTCTGGCCTCGGAGGCGCAGCCCGCCTCCGACCACACAAGCATCTCTGAGAGGCTCCCAGCGGGGGCCTGGAGATCAAGTCCTATTATGGGGCTCACTCAGTGTGGGGGGAGGCCACGCAGCATGCCCCCCTACCCCCCAATCTCTGGGTCGGCCACAGCGAAGCTCATGGCCCACTTTCTTCTCTGGGATGGATTCTAACCCCTCTGCTTCCATGTAGGGGAAGGTCTGACCTTCCTCCTTCCATGGCTCTTTGTTCTGGACAGTCTGGTCCTCTGTTCTCAATGCTGGCATCACATTTAAAGACTTAAAAATGAAATGGGAATGTCAGGCACACTAAAAGGAGGCAGGAGTCTTCTCTGCACTCATTTTGACTCCATCACATCTTATTTTGAAAAGGCTGTTAGGCTGGGTTATTCCATTGGGCTCATTACTGCCATTTAAATACGGCAGCAATTAGACACAAAAGTAATTACAGCCGCACTCATCAATGACTCAGCTGGTTTTCGCCAAGTTTCGGGAGGAAGATTCAGACTCGCCTCTGCAATTAGAACATTTCCTAGCCCTCCACTTGATCTGGGGTCCCAAGCCAAGCAGGGGTGTTGCGGGTGCAAAGTTCGACTCAGCACGTGCGGGCAATGACGCAGCACCATGGCTCCATAGAAATCCAGGGAGCCAATGCCTCAAAGATTCCAGAAGCTCCTGGGAACAGGCGAGGCGGGTTCTCCTCACTGTACCCTCAGAGGTGCACCAGCAGCCAAGGCTCAGCTCAAAAACTGGGCTTCTCTCTGGACTCTCTTCATGATGACAGTGAAATCAAATACTTAGACCTGTTCAAATCTTGGGGCGTTAAGGACAGGTGGGAGCAGGCGCAGGGCAGGAGAACTCAGACACCACAGGGGCCAGTGAGGAAGCCCATGGCTTACCGCGGACTTGGAGGAGTACATGCTGCTGGCCACGGCTGGGCTCACAGGGAAGAACTACAAAACAAAGAGTCCACTCAGTCCGTGTGGTGACACGGGGCCCGGGCAGAGAGCAGGAACGGAGAACAGTGCCCAAAACTCCCACGGAAAGGGGGTGTAGAGGAGGTGCGCGGGCAGGCACCCAGGAGAGCAGCTGGGGTCACAGCTGGGGCTCCACCAAAGGAGAATTTGAGAAATGTTCTTTCTCTGAGTATAAAATGTTACCAAATTCCAGTATGATGTGGAAGGTACTTCATCAAATTAAGACACAGCTTATTTTGCAGTCACAGCCATGAAAGGCAAATTTTGTGAAAATCTACAGAGATCAACAAAATACCCATAACTAGCATTCAGCATCTGGCACCTGTTGGCATTCAACAGTATTTGTTTAATGATGACCTCTGACCAAACAATTATTTCCTCATCTAAAAATCTAGAATGTACCCTTAACTTGCAAGGGGATCGAGAGTGCCTGAACAGCACCAGCACCCACCACTTTGCAAAAGTAAATCGAAATTTTAAATGCTGTGGCATCTATTAAATTTTGACAGAAAACAATCTATTTCCTTGATGTAAGTGACCAAATAAAAAACTTGTACTGGCTAATAGGATTGAAACACCATCAAAGAAGAAAGGTGTGATTGTTTCCTCCCCCTAATATGCAAGGACAGCATTAAATGGAGGGGGAGAAAGTCACCCCTATTCCCTCTAGTGGTCAGCCATTGGCCTGTGGGTAACTAGAGGGACGGTGCCACCGAGTGGCTGGCAAAGGAAGATGTCTGGAAACGCACCTCTTGACTTGGAAAAAGCATCAAGTAGAGAGTCCATGTTTTGTCCCGGGACAGCATATGGCACATGCATTTACATGTCATTTGCATGAGATTCTATGTTTCCCCTATGCTCTCTGCCATGGAAACGTTAGTCACTCCCTCCAATTTTCTGGAGGGAGGGAGTGGAAGAAGTTTGTCATTAAGGGGATGTAAAAGAATGGTATCCCACATTATTTGCCTTGCAGGGTTGAATCCCCCCAGGTGATCTGGGGGCCAAGGATAGTCTTTCTTTGGCTATCCCAGCATACCTTGTTTTATTGTGCTTTGCAATTGTGTTTTTTACAAGACCCGCCATCAAAAAGATTGAGTCACAGAAGGCTCACATGATGGTTAGTGTTTCTTAGCTATAATGTATTTTTAAGTTAAGGAATGTATGTATATTTTTTAGACCCAATGTTATGACACACTTCCTGGAGTACAGTGCAGTGTAAATATAACTCTTACATGCACTGGGAATCCAAAAACACTTGTGTGACAGGACTTATTGCAATATTCACTTTATTGCAGTGGTCTGGAACCAAACCCACTCCATCTGAGGTGTGACTAGAATCAATGAGTACATTTTGCTTTTCCCTATTATTCCCCCACCCTACCTTTTTTTTTTTTTTTTTTTTTTTTTTAACAGAAACTCCTGCTGGGGAGAGCCCAGAACCATCTCTTTCTCTGCAAAATCTAAGTGTTTAATAAGATTTGGATAAATGGTTTTTTTTTTAAGGCAGGAGGCAAGGTCATTTCCTTCCAGCTCTCTGCCTGCGCCCAAGGCTACTTGCCACAAATATGGCGTCACCTCCACCCAAGCCTGCTCCATGTCCACTCGCCCAGACTCTGCAATCACAGCCTCGTTTTTCACATTCAAGCCAGAAAGAACACAAAGCACACACAGTAAAGGATGACACAGACAAAGACATCTTACCTGTTCATCAGCACTAAATCGCCTGGTCATC
This sequence comes from Talpa europaea, assembly GCF_964194135.1. Lineage (NCBI taxonomy): Eukaryota > Metazoa > Chordata > Mammalia > Eulipotyphla > Talpidae > Talpa > Talpa europaea. Next base: position 8,960,378 of record NC_140081.1, read on the forward strand.
TGAAAGCAAAAATACATCAGGAAATAAAAACCAGCTTTGAATGAAGAATGCCCCTGTACTTCTTTTACCACCTCCCCACCCCCCAGATAAGCCAGAAAGTGCTGGTCCCCTGCAGGCTGTGTCCCATGAGTGCCTCATGGACCCAATCCAGTGAGTCGTCATTTGAGATGGAGATGAAAATCTAAGTGCATTTCTCACTGCAAGTCTTGGGCAGTAGAAAACTCTTTCCTGCTGTAGATCATAGTCAAGTCCTAGTATGTACCTGGCACATGAGGACTGAAAAGCTATTGACTGGCAGTGCTGTAGGGTCAGGTCAAAAGGAATTTATTGTGAAAATAAAGTTGAACAAAGACAAGGACACCTGTGGATGGTGGAGATTTCGGGGACCACTAGCACTCTGTTCGATTTCTAGATTCCTGATTTCATTTGAAGGACACATTTGATGGAAAAGCTATTTGGTTGCTCTATAGTGGGATTCTGCCATTTAAATGGCTGTGGCCCACTTGAAGGGGCAGTTTTTGCAATGGAAGAAAACGTGGGGAAGGGTGTATTCGGGAATGTTCACATTATGTGTTAAGGTTAAGGACGAGCATGTGCGGGTAGACATGAGTGGTTTTGGGATGTCATTCTGCAGGGGTGTGTTCAGACTGCAGGCCAGAAGGGAACTCAGGTCCTCTACAAAGGGGCCGCACTTTACCTACCCTTGGTTTCTCTCACTTTCTGAAGTGAATTCATACAGGAAAATCACTTGCTCTCCCACACCACTGCCACAGAGCTCTTCTTACCTGCTTCATCTCACTCCTTAGTCTGTTAATGCCACTCCTCTCAGTTTTGGTGACTCCAGTATGTCCCACCTCATGGATGGAGATGGCAGGGCTGGAGGTGGAGGAATGTATAGGCCGCACTGGGGAAACGCACACACACAGTTCTTAGAAACCAGATCACATCCAGCTCGGGGGAGGAAAGTCTGCATCCATCACCCCCACTCAATTGTCAGTTTCCTGAGGCCCCATCATCCCTGGCTGTGCTGTTCCCAGCACCCTAATGGGACCTGCTACGCAGCCTGCCCCGCGCTTCTCGAATGAACGGATGAAAGGGTGACCGTCACTTGAACAGCCTACAGAAAATGCTGAGCGGCCATAAGACCCTTTAATGAATTGGATATTTGTGGGGTTTTTTTAAAATAATTTTTTACTTCTTCAAAAGCACACCTTCCGTGTAGAAAACTGAGATCACCCCAGTGAGAAAACCGCAAGTAACATTTTAATGGTCACCCTCCCAGGGTGTTTTTATGATGGCATGTATATTTTAACGTATATAACAGAATTGTGGTGTGTGTGTGTGTGTGTGTACACATATAAAACATAAGATATATATATATATATATATATATATAAACATAGAGTTCTGTAATCTGCCTTTCTTTTAAGCTTGCTAGATAGTGAATGTCTTTCCATGGCATTAAATATTCTGTTGCATTACATTTAATGGTGTTGGAGTTTATGAGCAGTTAATAATATAACCAATCCTCTTTCTATTTTTCTAAAGGGGTTATCACGACGAATGTATTGAACTCACAATGGACCTTCCCAGCCCTGTGCAACCTGTGGCTCATCCAGGGCACATGGCCAGGCCATTGCTCGCTCACCAAGGGGGCTTGTAGTCCACGGCTCATGGCCACTGGCCAGGCAACCCAGGAGGGCCTCCCAATGGCACAGGTACAAATTCTAGGCACATGTTCTCAAAGAGATGTGGGGCGAAATGAAATGGAGGCTGAAGACAGCCAGCAACAGCGTGGGGCTGAGGCTGGTGGGAGGGCATGGGGGCTGCAGAGAGATGTGCTGGGGGACAAGCCGAGCGAGGGCTGGAAGCGGAGGAGACATGGCGGCCTGCAGGTCAGTGCGCCCCCACCATCGTAGGAGGGGCAGGGAGGCCTCCATCACCTTACTTCCCGCCAGCCACAGCTGCCTCCCACCTGTCTCCAGCCCTGCCCCTGACAAACCAGTTCTCCCTGAGAGGTCACAGGGTCATTCCAAAAGGCAGTGTGAGAGTGTCACTGCCTGCCTGGAATCCTCCCTGGCCTACCCAGGATAGCCACTCCTCCCAGAAGCACACAAGGTCCCATCCCCACGTTCAGCTCTGCACTTGGGCTGTGGCTCCGGGCCTCGGGTGCTCCCTCCCACCCCACTGCTCCCTCTACCTTCGGACACACCCTGGTGTCTGAAGGCCCGGCTCACAGGTCACTTCATTAGGCAGTGTGCCCACACCCCACCTGCCCACCCAGCTCACCACAGGATCCAGGGAGTGGAGTCAAATAAGGAACCCGGGGACACCACCATTTAAAGGACAGCAGAGAGGGAGGAGGGACACCAGGAAGTGGGAAGCAGAAGCTAGTGGTCTAGCAAGCGCACTAGCCGCAAATAGTAATCTCAGACATTTTAGGATTTAATAAAAATGTTAAGACTATTTGAATTTCCTGATTTAGAAACATTGAACAAGGGACAATTAACAAATGATGTCATATTTGAAAAGTAGGACCTCTTCTGACCTTGCTCCCGATTAGACACACTTAGGAATTTGAAGGGACATTACTCTCTTCCTAGTTTCACAAGCACCTACAGTTTTACACCGAATAAATTTTTAGTTATCGACTGAGTGAAGACATGTGCTATTTTGATGAGCAGAACACATTAAATGTTGATCTTGCATATTTACATTTCAATGCTTGCGCATTTGAAAGAACTGAAAGTATTTCAGAAGAGAAGCTGGGGCACCCCTCCTTCAGGAAAGGAGAAGAGCCCCCAAATTCAGCTGACTGCACGATGCCGGCTGGCACACACCCTGGGGAAAAAATACCAAGTACCCAATGTCCTTCTTATTAAATAAAAAGAATGACAGCCCATGCTGCATTTCTTTGGCTTGATGAAATAAATTCACAAATGTGCCTGCAAATCACTTAGCTTTTTTTATGAGGAGGAGAAATGGTAATTGCTTCAATTATAATTAGGGAGCATTTGAGAGCAGAACTCCGCCAGGACTCGGGCAATTATTTTTCCTGGCACTGCTAACAGGGTTCTGGTACAGATAAAAACTGAGTGAGCAAGATGGGGTCAAAGCAAACTCACTCAGCAAGAAGGTGCCAAGAGGTTGGAGAGGCCCCTTACCCCAGTGCCACGGAGGGTGCGGAGGGTCTGGCTGAGAATCTCTCTACCCAAACCAAAGGTGGGGCTCTGGGTGCTCTGGAAAGACAGCCCTTTCATTCTGACTCCCCAGGCCTCCTCACCCCTCCTAACACCTGCGCACCAGTGACTACAGCAAGGAGGACGGAGCAGACAGGCCCAGGCGCCCAGGGGTGTGCATTAACACCCATGTGATTGCACCATGCAGAAGAAATGCTCCCCCGGCGACCCTAGGGGGTCACAAAGCCCCGCAGGTCAGAAGCTGATCTATGACTGTCCATAGGACACCCACATATTATGTCCTGAATCCTGACCACTAGTGCCAACTTGTACATAAATGAAGCGGCTCCAGGCGACGAGGGACAGTCTGGCCGGCTGGATCTGGTCCCCTCCCCACAGAGGCAAATGGGCGTTTACTTACTGCTTCTTTCAACACCAAATTCTTTTCCACTTAGAATATGGTGCAAGAGATTTTTCATGTCAAACGGGCTGAGGTTCATCAAACTTTCAGAAGCTTCTTCTCCTAAAAACAAACATCTTGTAAGTGTCTCAGAGGCGGGGCTGGCAAAGATGTGGAGAAAAAGGAACCCTCTTACATGGCTGGTGGGAATGCAAACTGGCCCAACCACTATGGAAAGATGCGTGAAGGACCTTCAAATTACTGAAAATGGAGCTACCATATGACCCAGCAATTCTACTCCTAGGAATCTACCCAAGGGACACAAAAACACTACTTTGAAAGGAAACCTGCACCCCTATGTTTACTGCAGCACTATTTACAATAGGTAAGCTATGGAAATGACCTAATGCCCCAAACCAGATGACTAGATCAAGAAGAAATGGTATATATGCACGATGGAATAATATTCAGCAATCAAAAAAGATAAATTTATGCCATTTGCAGCAACATGATGGAGCTAGAAGGGATTATGCTCAGTGAAATAAGTCAGAATGAAAAAGAAAAATATCATATGGTTTCACTCATAGGAGAAATATAGGAAAACTGAACAAAGAGTCAGGAAAAAAAAAAAGACAAAACTAGCAGGCAAACTATATATGACACAACAGCAGGGGAGGGAGGGGGACTAGACAGGGGAGGGGAGAGGACAAGGGACTTCAGTGATGTCCACGGGTGAAGTGGTAATCGGAGATTTATGGGGATTACACCTCAGAGGAAAAATCAAATATTGGACAAAAATGAACAATGATGTAAGAAAATAAATTGGCAGGCTTCTTTCCAGTGGAGGTGTTAAGTGGGGATGACATCTCACAGCAAGGAGATGCAGGGAGGAACTTAGATGTCAGCAGCAGGGCAGATTCTAGTGCCTCATTCTCCTGGACGTGAAATTCAACACCCTATGCTGGGTGACTTGGCAGAAGGTACATCTAAAGGAGAGAACCTAGGGCCTCCCTGGTGGTGCAAGGGGTTAAACACTGCACTATGAAGCAATTCGCAGCCTCTGCAGCACGAGTTCGATCCCTGGCCGACCATGGAGCAACCCACATGGCGCAGCAGACCTCTCCTGACTCGCCCACTGCTCCCCTCAGCAGTGTACTTCGGTGGATCTTCCTGTTCTGTTCCCTACTCTGTCTCTGGTGAATCCTCTCACACACACACCCCCCACCCCGCACCTCTGGCCTGTATCCCAGCTCTGGTATGCATAAATAAATAAATCTTTAAAAAAAAAACAAAGGAGAGAACCTAGTAAAGCAGGAGCTGTGGGCAAGGATCAGAAGCTCTGCTTCCGGAACACTTGGGCAGGGCTCTGTGCCGGCCAGGAGGGTGCTGGAGTGAACTCGCACCTGAACAGTTCAGGCTCCGTGCCAGTTCCGTGGCCATCACCTGAATGATCAGCCCGATCCGGAGTCTAAGCATCTCCACGAAGAGCCTGGGCTGGGCCCTGACGTACATGGCCAGGTAAACCACGATCTCCTGATGCAGACACGAGAGAGTGTTTCAGAGAGCCAGCAGAAGGAGCGCTGGGAAGGTGCACCCGGCCCCTCCCCACCAGCTGACCTGGGTGAGGACAGCGATGCTGATGTCCTGCCCACTGGCTTCGTAGATGAGTTTCGTGAGCTCCTCTGGGGGAAGGGGCCTGGGAAGGAGCACGACAGAAGCCTAGGAGAGGTGGCTCTGCCCTCTGGGAAGAGCCCTATTTCCTGTCTAGAAGCTCCTGAGGAACAGTGTCTTTAGAAAGACCTCTTCCTGGATGGTAGAAGGCACTGGTGTTCTCCCCGTGGTCCCCAACAAACCTGAGGCCCCAGGTCCAAGACTTACGCGGAAATGGTCTTCTCCCGGGGCTCGGGGGGCAGGCCCACAGTGAGCTGCTTCTGGTGGGACAGCAGGTCGGTGCAGGCCTGCCGTTAGGGAAAGGGGTGGGGGTAGAGATGTGGGGAGAGATTAGTAAAGCCAATAGGGGGCGCTCGCAGCCAAGATGATGAATCTACCTTTACAAGCTTTATGGCCCATATTGCTATTTATGTTAAAGATCTGTATGTAGACGGCAGGCATGGTTGGGCCTTGGGGTCTCTGTGTTCACAATATGTGGCCTCAGGCCTAGCTCTGCAGGCTGGCCGGCGGGTATTTAATGCCCATCCATAGCGAACACACTGGATCCCTAGTGGGCCACGAGGGGAATGGGCTGTGGTGAGGCCTAAGACAGCGAGGTAAAGGGCTAATGCCCATAGCAGAGACCTAGGCTGTCGGTTACCCCATTATTCTCATCTAATCAAGGTCATTTCACCATATCACTGAACTTTCACGGCTTAGACAGCAGTTCTAGATTTTGCAGATGGATTAAAATGTTAATGACGGGTTAAAAATGTCACTGATAATTGTACAATATACAATCACAAGTGACACACCGTAGTGATCATAGAAGCAGTGGGGGCCACCCTGGATGTGCAGAAATAAGGGCTCTGTTTGAGAGGGTGCCAGGCCACAGAGCATTTTCACTGCGTTTCTTGGTAAGCTTTCTTCTGCAGCTAAGAAGGAAAAGAACTAATCAACTTGAATTTGATTTCCTCTGCTCACCTTCCAAAGAGCAGCACAAGGTCAGGAAAGGCGGGCCTACCTCATCTAGATAGTAAACAGCTGGTTTCCTTTGCAAATAAGAGGCGCTTGCCTCCAGCTTTTGTCACAGGAGGAGGGCACGGGGCCAGAAAGTATAAGCGGACAGCCCAAGCAGTCCTCTCACCTCAGCCAGGACCTCCACCTTCTTCCTGAGCAGGCCTGAGATGTAGCGAATCAAACCCCACTCCTGATGCAGGCCTGCTTTCCCATAGAGCTCGCTGAGTAGGTTGTGAACGGTGACCCCGTGCTGTCCGGAGAGATTCGTGTCCCAGCTGGGACCCCTGTCAAGAGAGAAAGCCCCAGAAGCATGGCCCGGAACGTGGAAAGCCTGGTCTATTGCAGTGGAGCTCACTTGGCAAGGAGAGGGGTGAATCACTGCAAGTTCTGCCAAGTGTTAGGGGCCCTCCCAGCGCCCTGAGTGTCAGCGAGAGGGCTAGGTCTCACCAAAGCAGCCCTCTGCCAACTTGAAACAGAAGCCTGACATCAGGCAACTGGAGATCCTGCCTCCCCGGCCTTCTTGTCCAGCATTAATAGGCAGAGAAGGGGATGGAAGTCTAATTCATGGTGATCCTGGGTAACATGGGTGACTATGACCAGGGCCCAGGGTTTCAGGAAGGACAAAGAGATAAGGAATAGGGAGAAAGCGCAAGCAAGTGAAGACCACATACTTACTTTATTACATACAGAATGTACAAAATATCTGCTTGGTCCTGTAGATTCGAACAATCTTTAAGCTGCTCGACCAGCTTCTCACAGTCCAAGTCCCCGTGGTCGTCTCTGGGCCACTGGAGGTCATCTCCTGGAGCCTGGCCCTACAAAAGCCAAAAAGCAGGGGAGAGGGGATGAGTGTGTGAACTTGCAGATCAGCGAGTGATCAACGTGGTTTTGAACTCTGTGGTTGGGCTGTGGTGCAGGTTTTCAGTGAATCTTTTATAGCTTTTTTATTTCTATGCTTTATTATTTTTGATCAGGGAATTGATGGTCAATATTTGCAAGAGACTGGATTGAAGTGATTAAACTATGTGTAAGTTTTATTTATGCACAGATCAAAAACAGGGTACCACCCCCCCAACCCCCGTGAGACATCACATTACTAGTTGCCTTTGGAGTGGAGGGGGAGGAGTTTGCACAAAGGGTGGTCAGTCATTTGCACAGGTCTGTTGGCTGGACTCTATACTTACATCTGATATGCTTTAAATATGTTGTATTTCAATGTAGGTGCTATATTTCTATGAAATATTTTTTAAAAGATTATTTATGCATACAAGAACTAGGTTACAGGCCAGAGGTGTGGGGGGTGAGAGGATTCACCAGAGACAGAGTGGGGAACAGAACAGGCGGACTGACAGAAACACACTGCTGAAGGGAGCAGCAGGCAAGCCAGGAGAGGTCTGCTGCGCCATGTGGGCAGCTCCTCTGCCAGGGACCGAATTCACGCTGCAGTGGCTGCGGATGACACCACAGGTTGTGTCCCAACCCCTTGCGCCACCAGGGAAGCCCGTGAAATAATTTTTAAAGCAAAACAAAAAGCATATGAATTTTAAATAACCTAAAATTAAGGTTAGTTGCAACATTCTCGGACACAGAATCTTTCTATTCATGTGGGATAAAATCAGGGGAGACTTCTGAATGAAATAACAAATTATAGGAACCAGTTGGGAACACCCTGAGGTTTTATACGGCTAAGGAATCTTTTGCTGGTTTTGTACACTGCTCTGCAAGCAGCCCCCCCACCCCAACTCTCCACTGGCTGACTAGCACAAACAGGACAGGTCTAGGTACTGGGCTACTTTATACCCTCTAGTGCGATGCAGGTCCTGACGGGAGACCAGAAAGACAGTAGCCTTTCCCTACACGCAAAATATAAAGCTTTGCATCAAATCATTGTGGACATTGAAGATACTAAATGAGCAGGTTCATGTCAAAACCCAGAACTGCTGATTCTAGAAGTCCTGGGTATCAACAAGTTTGCTCTTTCTTATGAGTTGAGCCATGTAAGAGTTCTTGGGACTACACCAGCATCACAGCACATCATACTTTAAAAAAAAGTGATTCTAAATACTTTACCTTTTTTAGGAGTGGCTGAGGAGAATCAACAAGATTCAGCGATTTGCGGTGGGCACTTAGAACTTTGGTTGGCAAAGTCATGGGAACAACTGAGAAAAAGAAAAAGTTCTTTTGAGGAAGAGGAAGGTAAGATACTTCTTTTGAAAGGTACAGAAGCGACTTCTTATTTAACACAAATCAAGCGAAGGGACAATAACTTATTTAGCTTTATTTCAACAGGAATTTATTATGTAGCCACATCATATGCTAAAGCTGGGAACAAGAAATGAACAGAACATGCATCTTGATTTAAGGAGATGAATTTTACTTTTTCCTCCTGGAATTCAGGGAAATTTACATATCATCCTAGGATTGGAAGGAGCCTTAGAAATGACTGAGTCTAACCTTTTTTCTTTCAGATAAGGAAACAGAACCAGAGAAAGTAGACCCTTTGTCCAAGGTCACTGGCCTTCTCATAATTAAGGAGCCCTGGTTTCCTGTTCAGTATGCCTTTACTCTGCACTGCTGAGTGTTAGGGCTTCCGTTTTTTAACCACCATTGGTTATCATTATCCATATTTATTCATTAAGCCATAGCATGCTATAATGCTCAGTTGGGAATCATATTTGCATACATATAATAATATAAAGAGTGAATATCAATTTAACTAAACTCTAATCAAACTACTTTTGTAGACTAGGGAAAGCAAACCAGAGGAACAGTGATTTAAAATTATTAAATCCTCACCCACACCAGAGAAAGTCAACAGATAGTGAATAAAGTAGATACATCAAAAGACAGTGGTATAGCTGCATTGTTTTAGAAAGAGGGAGCTATGTAAATGCTAGAGTTGATGTGGTTGTCTCTAAGTAAGGAGGACTTGGTGGGGGAGGGTGGGGGGTGAGGCAGGAAACATCTGCATTTGCTGTCTTTTTGGATTCTTTGACTTCTAAATTATGCCCATGCATGACTTTGATAAAAGAAGTTATTGTAACAGGCAAAAAAGAGATAATAACGCACATGGAATTTCCAAACCCTTTGCTTTTGCCATCATGGAAAGTATATCCCGAGTGGAGTGGATGGCACTGAAAACATGGCTGTCTTCTGTCTTCTTACAAAGAGGGGGCAGATAGCACTTCAAGGATGTGCTCTGCATTAGGTGGTTGATATACTGGTCAAGCTCGTCCTGGTTTTCTGTAATTGGACAAGAACAAGAGCTAAGTGACAACAAGGTGCAGAAATGCTCTAAAGGCATGTAAGTAGCAGGCAGTGCTGAATAGATTTAGCAGAAGACGTATGATATAAATATCTGTACCCTTACTGGTGAGGGTAAAGAGATTCACATAGATAACATAGGTGTTTATAAACTTATTGTTTGGAAAAACCTTCCTCCTAGGAAAAAAAATCACAGGTCAGGATGTGTTTACATCACATCATCCCAAGATGCAGGGATGTACCACATCCTGTGGGTACCACTACCTGTGGGTCAGCAGCCAACAGCTGATCTTGTTTTAATCTGTCATGTGTAAGTTAAGCATTATGGAGCTTCCAATCCCCATCCCAGTGCTTATCGAAAAGTTCAGGTTCATAACTCATATCCAACCAAATCTGGATCACTCTACCATTCCTCTGAAAATGAGTATTTTTTTGAATATATTTTATGAAAAGTCCTCATTCCTGAAACTCATTGTCCCTCTAGGTTTTAAAAAAAAAATCCCACTTTTGCTGTTCAGGTTTTTAAACTGGCATTTAATTCATTTTAATGCATTCAAGTTTCAGAAGCCTCTTTTTTGTTATGTTAATTACCAATCATTTTCTGTGCTTGAGTCATAGGGCACTTTTATCAGAATGCCAAGATTTAAATAAATTGAATGAACAACCCACGAAGGCATTCCAAGTCTTACCTTGATTACCTTGATTATATACGTCTTCCAAATATCCTCCCAAATCTGAATCCATATCAGGACTGAAGCTCCCTTCACTCGCATCATCAAACAACTTCTCATCACAGTCTGGATCCAGGAAGGTCAGATAGGTGTAGAAAGATGTGGTGAGAAATTCGGAAAGCCTTCCTAATTTTACTCTGCCAAGGAGACACTATGTTAGGGATACAGGTGCACACTTCCTCTATGTGGACACACTTCCTCTATCAATCATCTAGAGACTTTTCAACAACGAGGTGGTGCTTCTGCCAGAATCGAGAAATACATCACTATGCAGATTGCTCCATGTAAGTAGTCAGCCAAGAAGTTAAAAAGAAAACAACAGCAAACAGCAAATATGCAGTGGAAGCACACATATATTAAAAGTCAAAGTAATCACGTTGATTTCTTATTCCCAAACCCAACACCTATACAAATCTATTTTACTGAGCCAACAAAAATTTTACAAAACCTATTGAGTGAACCAATATGTTCTTTTAACCAGAACTAACCCTGGGTTTGCCCTAAAAATGGCTGAACTAGAATAAAACCATTATCAGTGGCGCTGTGGGTGCACTCGTGCCAGGCCATCATCATCGAGTCCCTGCCACGGAACAAGGCCACACACAGGCATATGGGAACATCTCATCGCCTAAGTTCTCTCTAGAAGGAATGCCATTCCCAGACCTGAAGAGAAGCCAGTGTTTCAACTACGTTATCAGGCAGGGGAAAGTTCCACTGAAAACAGGGTGCTGGGGGGCAGCATGGAGTGCTGCTGCAAAGGTCGTAGCTCCTGGGTTTCGCAGATGTGCCCTCCAGCCCTGGGAGCAGGCAGGATGAAAGCAACTGGGCACCATGTGATTCCAGATAGTTAAATGGGAGGCAGGAAAGCTAGGATCCCTCGCAGTTACAAGCATCTGATTATGTTCTAGTAGCAGATTTCAACATGAGATGCAAATGAATCCACAAGTGCTTGAACTTCAAAGAGCCAATGGACAACCTCAAGGAACAAGGGCAAGAAAAGCCTTCCCTTAATAAAGTAAAAAGTGTATCCTCGTAAAACCCTGGGGCTGGTTCTAAAGATGGCTTTGCTTTGCCCTGAGATTGAGGAACAGGAGCAGGTGGGGTAAAGTGGGAAATGAGAAGGTGAAGTTTCTCTGTGATGAAGATGAAATGAATCAGGGAATGGCAGAAAGGCCGAAATCTTAAAGTTTCAGATAGCAGCGAGCTATCCCAAGTGGATCCAGGGGGGTAGAGTGTGGCATATAGGGTGAGTTCAGCTTTTTATTTATTTTTTAAAAAGATTTGTTTATTTATTTATTTATTTATACAAGAACCGGGGTACAGGCCAGATGTGCGGGAGGGTGAGAGGATTCACCAGAGACAGAGCAGGGAACAGAACAGGCAGACTGATGAAATACACTGCTGAGGGGAGCAGCAGGCGAGACAGGAGAGGTCTGCCGCGCCATGTGGGACCCTTGCCGGCCAGCCGGGATCGAACCAGCGCTGCAGAGGCTGTGGGCAGCTTCACAGCGTGGTGCTCAACAGCCTGCGCCACCAGGGGAGGCCCGAGTTCAGCTGTTTAAAGAACCTCAGACCTAGAGGAAAAGCCAAAATGCGATTCAATTTTAATTATCCAGAACTTAGAAGGAAAGATTGGGGATGCAGTGTAGGCCTTCTGGCTTCTCTCCATGGTTCTCTACAAACAGGAGGCCTGCCTGATTCCTGGGAGCCGCATCTAGCTCGGCAGGGTGGTTTGAGCCTGGCTTCTGGATACATGCAGAGTTTGTGCATCTGTTTGCCTTGTTCTTTGTCCGTAAAACGGAAATGCGGTTCACATGAGAAAGTGAAGGCTAAGTGAGGCGACACACACCAGCAACAAAGAGCACACTGCAAGTGCCGGAGAACTGCAGCCAGTAACCTCCTGACAATGCTTCGGTTTCAATTACAGAACGTGTTTTGAAAAGCAGTGAATTACGCTCATGCGCTATATTCTCCCCATTCTGACACTGTACACCAGGGGGTAACTCATCCAAACTGACGGCGCAATGACTGGGTGGCTGCCAGCTGCAGGTATGGCTCTCTCCCTGGAAGTGTAGATTCCTGGGAGAAGCCTGGAGAAGGCTGGTGGAGCCCACTTCAGTCTACAGCAAAAGCCACAGCAAGCTGGGTGAGCAGAGAGGCCAGCCCCAATGCTGAGAAATACAGCGACTCAACCCTGAGGACATCAGGCTGTGAAATAAGCCAGTCAGAGAGCCCAAAACACTGGATGAGTCCACGGAGATGACATACTGGGGACAGAGCAGAATGGTGGTGGCAAGGGCTGGGGGAGGGGCATGGAGAGCTGGTGGGCACCAAGTCTCCGTTTTGCAAGATGAAAATGTTCTGGAGCTCAGCTGTGCAGTAGTGCAAACATACTTCACTCTGCTGAACGGGACACTTGAAAATGGCAGGCAGTCAGTTTTAAGTGATACGTATTTTACCAGCAGTAAAAAAAAAAAAAATAATAATTCTGTGCAGTAGAGTCCCTGGCATGGAGGAAGTGAGAACTGACCTCAATTCCCAAATACTTTTATAGCAACTGGCTTTCTGCCAGGGCCCAGTGGAAACACCCCTGTGCCTGGAGAGATCCCATACCTCACTGCCAGCAGGTGTATCTCAGGGGATTTGGAGAGACCAGGGTATTGATGCTATGGAAAAAAACCTCTGCCTTTTGCCAGGCAGAGGGTAGAAAAATGGAAGGGGTTTTCCTGGGAGCCGAGCCCCATCACTCAAGGTGCTGGGCTGTTACCTGGAAGAGCGGTCTGCCCCACCTCGGGCCTGCAGACCCCCATGTTGTCACTCCACAATGGAACAGTGGCCTAGGTGCCCTGCTCTGCGGCCACCAAAGAACTGGTAAAGCTCTGTGAATTATTCTTAAGGTGAAAGCACACTCAAGTCAACTCAAGGAGATTATTGGGCACAGCTCCTGGGCACTGGAGGTTTTCTTCCAAGCCTTTCATGAGAAACAGACAAGGGCTTCCACACATGCCTGCCAACAATGCCACTTCTGAGAGACTTAATATGGTCACCTCTCCACACCCCCAGCCTTCTGGTACCCATAAATGCTTAACAAATCCCCACGGCATGGAATGACGTGGTGACGATTCCAGTTTAACCTGGGAAGCTGGATTCTATAAGCTTAACTTCCTTTTGACCCAAAGCTCCATGCTCTTGTGTTCAGCATTTAATATACATAAATGGAAGAAGGGGAGCATAAGACTTTAAGAAATGTCAATGTTATTTTCATTTTTTAAAAAATCACAAATTACCTAGCTCCTCCAAAATATCCATCCTCTAGTTTCCTAATTGTAGAAAGAACTGCAGCATGAATGTCTGAGCCATCATTTACTAAGGAAAAAAAAGAGAGAGAATTAGTTTACTTAACTGGGAATATTTTTGTTTTTTCTTTTTGGTACGCACTGAAATGTTTTCACCAATATAACCTAATTAAAATACGTATGGCCTAGAAGATTCCCAAACTAAGAAAAAAAAGGACCCAAACCAACAGTGGAGAAAGAGGCAGGTAGATCAAGTTACTGAGCATGGTGTGGGTGACGGGGAAGGTGAGTGTGGGTCTGCCCGTCATCCGCCAGCAGGTGCACAGGTGCGCTAGCTCGATCCTCAGCATCTCCACCATCATCTCGTTGTCCAGGGCCAGGTAGAAGTGATGCTGGTCAGTGAACTGCAAGTCAGAGCAGGCCAGGTGAAAGGCTGTCCTTCACCTCCCCGACACAACCCCAGCCGTCACTCATGGAGCACTAATCCTTGTGTGTGGTTTCCAGAGCAGGGGCTCCACCCTGGCTGTCACCCCATCGTGGGGCTCTCCTGGCAATCAGACAAATTGATCTGTCACCTGCTCTGAAAGTGGCTTAGGAGGGCAAGGTGCACAGCTAGAGCTATTTATAGGTACTCAAATGGGACTGAGGCATCCAGCTACATCCCACAATCTCTGAATGGAAATCAGTAACTCCAACTCCTACTCCTTCCAGGGCTGCTGGGTCAGAGAGGCTTTCCTCATGAGGGCACTAAGAGCAGGTGAGTTCGAGAGACTCCCTTTCCCTGACTGATGACCTGTTTAATGTGAACTAAAGGCCCTGTTGCCTGATGTCCATGAAAATCAAACTGCTGGTCCCTGGACTAGTCCACTCAGCTCAGGTCTGAATTTGCAACAAAGGGAAATCACTCATAAGATGTACACAAGCAGCATGGGCTAGGGTGCAAAAGAACAATTTGGGACTCGTGCCCCATGACCCCAACAGCAAACTCTCTGTCCAGGTAGTGGGGGAGGGTTGTGTCTGTCCAATCCCACTGTTGGTCTTTATAACCCCAAATGGATGAAAAATGTTTGATTCTCATTCCACAGGACTAGTTTCCTTTAGAAACAAAAACTTTAAAGGAAATGTCCATAATCACTGTAGTCAGGATCCTGTCTAGGGGGTTGGGGCCTAAAAATCAGACAGGCTATGTGTTACACAGAGGCTGAGTATTAGAGACAATTGCATTGCTGTGAGTCAAGTGACATGCTACTAGCAAATTTATGAAGTGCGGTGAATGTCACTGCTACTCCTGATTGGAGGTGATGGACCACTCAGTTCGATTCAAGCCACACTTAGGGAGCACCTCTGTCAGTAAAGAATTGCACTAGGGCCGGGTATCATCTTCTATGTCTCCATTCAATCATACGCATGCAGAATTCTGCACAGTTCCCCGGACAGAAAAAAGAACTTAATAAAAATATGCTTGTTGGTTTCCTACTGGTCTGCTCCTCACCTGGGGTGTGAAAGTAAAGATTTGGTTCCTAATCACATATAGTTTAGATGTCCCAAGAACGCCAATGTGCCGATAAGGTCGTCCACTCAATTTCAGATTCTTATTCTGTCCTATTTGAGAAATGAAAGAGAAACTGGAGTTAAATATGGTAACATCCAGTCCTAGTGACTTTGGCTAAGACTGGGCTTATCTTTATGTTAAATAATCCACTTAGGCTTTTCAAACATTATCTTGCTTTAAAATGAGCTATGGATGAATTAAAGACAAATGCCACCTTGAATTAAAGACAAACACAGCGCCCGTTTCAACATCTATATGAAATAAATGTATTAAAAGAACTCATTAATGTTCAGTATTTATTTAGTATTGAGCTATAATGCTCAGAGTCTAGAAAAAGTAAAGAGACTCCCCTGGCATTTTGATGGATAAACGAGCATTTTCTGAGACTGCAGAGAAGCATTCTCAAGACAAATGATGGTACCATGATGACTTTTCGAAGATGGTTTCTTATTTTGCAGTAGATCTGGCGAATCCGCAGTGAACCTGCGGCCTCATCTACGGGACGGATCTGAGAAGAAAGTGCTCATTGGCTCTTTCCTCATCACCATGAAGCAGTCAAGCCACTTGCTTTAGAGTTTTGCCCAATTCTTTAGAATTTACACATATCACAGTCTCCCCCATACCCAAAACCTAGAACCAAGATGCCCCCTAGCCAAAAATGCCCTATGATTTCCCCAAACCCACCAAGCTTGGCATAGAGGTGACTAAGAATCCGGCCTGGCTGGACGCGGATTGGGTGGATGTCGGCAATACTCTGCACGTCCAGCCCATGTTTCCTCAGCAGCTCCTTAATGTGACTGTTTTCTGCCAGAACTGTAACTGTGAACGAGAAAAACCACAGAATCCACATCAGACTGTGACCCTTGCCTCCTCACATGGAAAAGCGCCATTGACTGATCTCTTCTTTGGCCTGTGATGTAACTTGAGCAAGCTTGCCAAGCCCTGGATGGCTTTGAAAATGACAGTGCCCATCCTGATTTTCTTCCTGGCTTTCATGGAGCTCCTCTCAACACCCACAACACGTAGTTATCAAGTGCCTTCAGTGCACAAGATAGTCTGATGAGAAGCTTCTAGAAATGCTCTCCAACAGGTTCCAAGCCAAAGCATCCCATCTCAAATGGTGGTTTGCCTCCCTCTGAGTCTGCATTTATTGTAAACCTGTCTTGTGTTCTTTTCACACAGGGTTCAAATGCAAACAACTCTGCATGGGGGATGCCACAAGAAGTCTGTGCCCGCACTCCCAAAGGAAAGAAGAGGAAAGCAATATGGTGGTATGTGCTAGCAGGGGATGCTCTGACTGAAGGGAGAGGGGGCGCTTTTCCCTCTGGAGAGAAGGGAATATGGACCTGCTAGTGGCATGTTGCTGTTGGGGTCAGGGGGGACTAGGGTGCCTAGAGGCACAGCACAGGGTTCTGCTAGTGGAGAAAAGCTACCCTGAGCTGGACCCTGTACCCCTCATGGGCTGGCCTGAGCCCCCTCTAGTGGGTGAGGGCCCCGGGGAGGCTCACGTGCCCGCATCTGCGGCGCCAGCACTGCTGGCTTTATGCGAAAGGACAGCTCTCTGGCAAACGGAAGGAGCCCCAGGAGTGCTGGCTGCAGCAGAGCCTGCTGTGGGGATTTGGAGGGGCCCACGGCAGGGCTCCGGCCAGAGGAAGACTCGGTAACTATTAAGCTAGCCCTCCCCTCATCCCCAAGTGCCACCACCATTCCCACAGAGTGAGGACACCTGGAATACAAAATACATGACATGCCACTGAGAACTGAACGTCACCTCCTTACATTTACATAATACATGATGCCTTTTCAGAGTATTTTAATATCATGATCTCATCCGTGTTCCGCAACAAGGCCCTGAGGGGAAACCTTGAGTGTGCCACTGGCCAGGCAGAGCTTGACAGAGACTGGAAGCTACACCTCCAGGCCCTCAGCAAACCCGAGTGCCAGGACAGGGGGTGGCTTCCCCTGACTATTGTCTCTTCTGAAGCTGCCTCACAGTGGGCGCTCTCTGTAGCGGTGACACTTTTAGAGCCGTGGTTGGACGCAGGCCTGTGGACCTCATGATCTGACAAGCTATATGGGGAGCAGTTTCTGAAACTGCTTTCCCTTCCTTCCTCCAGGTCAGACCCTTTGAGATCGTCTACTCTGTTCTATTCTAGTACATTTTAGAAATCTGTTCAGGACTCGCTCACGTGGCCCAGCTTGCAGTTTGAAAGAGGCCTTGTGGGCTTAAGGGGCAATGAGCAGCCTGTGGTCTAGTTAAGCACAGAGACTGTGGCATCAGGACTGGCTCTCAGCTGCAGGTGCTTGAGTCGGCTAAGCGCGAAGCCATCTATGTGACATGCGGAGGGAAATCACAACCATACAATGTCTACTTATCAGAATGTTGTGATGCTGGGTGAGGCTCGTGGTGGGCCTGGTTTCCCGGTTGCCATCTCAGCTCTTCTCCTGACCACCCTGTGAGCAGGTGACAGACTGGACATCCCGGAGGCACAGAGAAGGAAAGCCAGCCAGAGGTGGCAGCCCAAGCTGGCCTTCCACCTCTGGAAGAGGAGGGGAAGCAGGTGGAGGCAGGGAAAACAGGCCTGGAGCTCTGGTAAGAAGACCTCAAAGGGAGGAAGAAAGAACCTCCACTTGGGTTCTGAGTTCTCACCAGTCACATTCTACTTTTTGAAGAGTAACAGTGATGGAAAGTGATGCTCATTGTGCCCCACTTGCAACCAAGGTTTAGTTTCAAGAAAACAACAGCTTTGGATGAAGCCACTTTGTAGCTGGGAAGACTACTGTTGCCTTTGAGAGCTACTGAGTTATAGAAGGAATTTTCAGAACTGATAAATGCTAAAGCACATATATATATATAACTGAAAAACTGAAATAGGAAATTTGCCAGCAATTTCCATTATATAACTGGTTTTATAAAGTTAAACAGGCAGAGTAAACATGCTCACAAACCTTGCACCACGACATCAGGTTTGACGGAAGTGGAAAACCTTCTGTTTAAGGGATCGATTTCACCAGTGGCAAGGAATCCCTACGAATAAAGGAGCATTAACACTGAGATGTTGATTCCCTAAAATTTTACCTTAAACATAAGTTTGAAAAGGGAATGTTTGGGGGCCTCCCCGGTGGCGCAGCGGTTGAGCGCTGGGTTGCGAAACTGCGCGCGGCCTCTGCGGCGCCAGTTCGGTCCCCGGCTGCTCCCCGGCCACCGGAGGAGGGTCCCACATGGCGCGCAGACCTCTCCTGCCGCCTGCTGCTCCCCTCAGCAGTGTACTTCCGTCCTTCTGCCTGCTCTGCTCCCCGCTCTGGCTCTGGTGAATTCTCTCACCCTCCCGCGCTTCTGACTGTACCCAGTGCATGTATAAACAAAACAAATAAACAAACCAGCAAACAAACAAATAAAGCATGCCTCTATTAAAAAAAAAAAAAAAAAAAAAAAAAGGGAATGTTTGGGGCTGGAAATCTTCAGTATTGTGTTCTTTTACATTTTTCAAGTCACTTGCCTATTTTCTCTGAAACACGGCACACTGTCCAGAGTCACGGATAAGGGCGTTTTGGTTTCGACACCTGGTTCTCCAGGACTAGTCAAAAATGCCATCATTTGGATGAATGAAAAGAATAGTTTTTTGTTTTGGTTTGGTTTGGTTTTTTGCAATAACGGGGATGGGCCTAGATGGTCCTGCTACGCTCAGTAAGTCAGACAGAGAAAGACAAACACTGTATGACTTTTTTCATAGGTGGAAGATAAAGAAACAAAACAAGGAAACAATAAAAAAACAAACTCTTAGACTACGAGAACAAATAGTGGTTACCAGAAGGAAGGAGGAAATGGCGGAGGGCAAATGAGGTCAAAGGAGTCAACTGCACAGGTGATGGACAGAAACTAGACTCTCAGTGACGAGCACAACGTCATCTCCCCAGATGTGACAGGAGCCTATCACCCGGAACCACAGAACGTTATGAACTAGTGTTACAGCAATTAAAAACCAACAAAGGCAGTTAATACCTCCTGTGCCATTGCCCAGTGCCGGCTCCGCGCTGCACAGTTGGGCCTCCCAGCCGGTGGCACTACCACTGCCGCCCTTTCACAGGTGGAAAGGCCCAGGTAAGTGGCAGAGTGGAGACTTGACCCCGGGCTGACTACTCTGAGACACAAGCAACACTTCCTGCTTGCAAAGAGGGGACTCTGTATTGCCTCACAGTTTCTATAAATGGCCTGAGCCCCTAGAGGGGGAAATCAACGGACCTGGGAGTTCTGAGGAAGAAGTGGACCTAATGCTGAGTTCTTTGCTTCCCAGCTCACTGACAGAAATCAGTGGTGAAGCAACTGCTCCACTGTGAGGCTTCTTTACTTTCACTCTCCTGTGACATGTGGGGAACCCCTGTGGAATTCTGACCCACTGCTCCCACCCCCATTTCTAGAGCCTGGCAGAACACACTGGGCTGGAGCCCCTGTCCCTCCTGAGGGGCCCAGAGTGCTCAGCTGGGCAGGATCCTCCCGGTGAACTTGAACCCTTGTGATCAAGTCATCCATGCCTGGGACTGGTGAGGGATTCATTTTTAGCCGGCACAAAAGTACCTGTGTTTTAAAAACTGAAGCCTGGGGCAAGTAAAAGCTCTCCAAGAGGGAATGAGTCAGAGCAGTAGACTTTCTGTGTGGGGGTGCTGTGAGCTGAGGGGACACCTGACACAAAGTTTGCCACAATAAAGCCAGCCTGCAGCCTTTGGGGGAAGGGCTGTGGAGCCCTGCTTCCCGAGCCTGGGGCTGGAAGCAGATTTTTGTTATTTCTCAGACCCTGTGTCTTTCACACCTGTGCTGACCCTGCTGAGAAGCTTCTGGCCTCCTACTGATTGCCAACTCAACCAGGTTGCACCGTGCAGCAGGAGGGCCAGCAGGGGTAGCTTGCTGGGTGTGCAGGGGACCCTTAGAGGTCAAGGTAAATATAGGACCTACAAGCCCTGGCATGAGCTTCAGAGCCAACCCAGCAGCGCTGACTGTATAGCCAAGGAGATGGCAAAGACATTCACAGCCACCCTGTGGCACACTGCTGGAGCCCCCTGTACCTCAAGTCTGCCGGCTTGCAGTCTGTGCAGTCCCCAAGCCCCCTACCTCCGCCAACAGCGAGCTGAGGATGTACAAGGACTGACCCCACAGATGGGGCAGCTTCCCCAGGGGAACTCTGTCCACCGTGTGAGGATTCTTATACTCTTCGTCTACCTGGCAAAGAGAAAAACCCCAAATCAGAATGTCAGAGGATAAAGGTCAATGCCTCCGCGCACTGGGGCGTGGACTTCAAAATGCCACTCACTCATTCAATGGGCCAGACCAACTCTGTGGGAGAGCTGGAATTCGCAGGCGGAGGGGGCCACAACCCTCACGACCATCAAGCTGGGGTGGGGTGGGGGGTGGGGGTCCACATGCTAAATGCAGCAGAGGTGGAAATCTAATCCAGGCCTGGCTTCCAGCAGTGCTGTTCCCATAAGCACACCGACAACAGGAAGCAGAGAGGCAGGCAGTGGGGGCCAGGCCTGCCTCCTTGGTGCACAGCTCTGGGCCACAATCAGCTTCACAGCTCCAGGCTCTAGTTGGCTGTGTTATGGGAACTACGATCTGGCCTACAGTCTGCCAGTGTAAGGCCAGATACTAAAAGGGGTTTCCTCCTTCGGGCTATCCCCCAGGGTTCACAGACTCTGTGCTTATGCAAGAAAATTGCCAGAAGGTGGCACTAGTAATTGAGGAAAAGCAAATGGACTAGGACATCACTAATTTTCCATCAGGGGCTTTTGACTCATTCAAACAAGCGGCAGCTCTTTCTGATGGACAGTGCTGGCTCCACATTGTAAAGGCTGGTCTGCAGTTTACTCTGCTGCCAACTCCATGCTGACCTTTGGGTTTGCAGTCATACAATGTTGGCTGGGGTAAGACTAGTGACCACTTTTCCCCTGCAGAAAACATAAGCCAATCAAAGGAACTAGGAAGCATTGATCTTTTTGCAAAGAAGAAAATCAGAGGAAGGGAGGAGTTGTTCTGTGCTTGTGTAGTAAGCAGTGATATTATTAATATTTAGTAAATTTTTTTAATTTGCCATGGTAGTAAACATAAGACACCCTTAACTGCACATTTGAACAGAATTAAATATCACTCATAATCCAATAGTCCATTAGGATAATAGTGTAGAAGGAGATTCTCCAAAACTTCATAGTGGTTATTTTTGGATAGTCAGATGGATGAAAAATTTCCTTCTTTCTACCGAGGCCTGGATGCTTTGCAGTGTGCAGGATGTTTATAGTCATTAAGTACATTAAGTCTATTGGAAATGTAAGTGGTGTTAAGAAAGAACACAAAGATCTGGAATGAGAAATAATCCATCGATGCAAAGAGTAGAGGCAGACAATGTGTCTGGTCAAAGGATGACACAGCCCTGCCCTCCCACACCCGGGGTTGTTGGGCGTCCCTCTTGCCTTCTCCACTCCAGTCCTGCCTGCCCCTAGTGCACCACACCTTTGCCTCCGCCAGCCCAGTGTCTGCCCTCCATCCCATGGGCCAGCTCCTCCGAGCCCCCGGGAATGTGAACTCAAAGAGGCAGAGCCGGAGTAACTACCTTTGCGCCCCGGCACTAGTCTACGCCTGGGCCCGGGGCAGCTGTGGGGCACACCTCTAGCTGACCAGTGGTGGGCGCCGTGGCTGGTGGCCCCTTACTTAAGCCTGTGTGGCTGAGGAAATGAGTGAGGCGGCGGTCCAGGCTGGATGCCGCCTTGGCACAGGGCCGCGGTCATGGGGAGAATGAGGCCCTTTCTCTAATTTGCACACAGGTGTCCTCTAAGTCTGGGAGGTCCTGCTGCAGCGGTCTCTGCACCACGGTGGTCTCGACATGTTACTGATGTGATGGATGGGCCTTCCCAGCTGTCATCTTCAAGCAGCCTTGGGCACTGAGGCCAACAGAAAATGGCTTCCAAATTCGTGCCTGACATCTGTGTAAACGAGCTCCATCTAGGAGGATGTGGTCACGACAAGCAGAAACCCAGAGGTCAGTGTGAAGTTTAGAAGAGAGAAAGTTGCAGAGTAGCTTTTTACAACATGCAGCCAACGCTGTTCATGAGAAAGACAAGCACCGCGCACCGCGGCTGACAACCAGCACTTACCAGTCAGGAAAACGTGCCTGCTAGCAGATCACACGCGGATGGATATTCTCTACCTTAAAACAGGTAAAATGCCCCTGAAGTCATTTATTTTCCCTTGCTCTGCCCCCACGTTCCAAATTTCCTTCCATTAGTAATTTTGTTTTGCAAATGCCTCAGTACTGGAAAGGGTCAGTCTGAACATGTAGGTGCTGAAAAGTCACCACCCAATCCCCACGGTCAATCTCCGCCGCCCCAACACACACACCACACAGAGGAATGAACACATCTGCAGGAAGTCTAGGTCTCTGGCACGAGAACATGGCCTCTGCAGCTTCCTCAGGCTGACCTGGAGAATGCACATTCACCGCCACTGGAAGTGTATCTGCCTGAGGAGCCAGTATGGGGCGGTGGGGAAGCCTTGAACTTGGGATCTCGCCCCTAGAGAAGCCCAGTTGCTGTCTGATTTCTGACAGTTTCCATGGCCTTTCTGAGCTGAGGCAGATACTTTCAAAGGCCCCGGGGGTCCCGTGGCCATGTGCGTGTGGGCCTCATTCAGCAGAACCCTTAACCCAAGCTGCTCGGCGACAGCTTGTGCTGGGCAGCGTCTCCTTCAGGCCCTGTCAGCAGGGGAGATGCTGCCTCTGAGGTCCTTCCTCCCGCAAATGCAATTATGAAGTTTCAGAGCAACAGGAGCATCTGAAGGACAGACAGCCTGGAATGGAGAATCCTTTTTTTCTGAACATGAGTCATTTGTAGGGAAATCTTCCAGCCAAGATATATAGGTCCTCCTGATCTAATTTCGGAAATCGGATAGAACAAAACCCTTCAGTCACCTTCTCGGAACTGTCCCGTGTCTTTCTCCCAGGTAGAGAGTGGTGTCTAAGGGATCATGGGCTCTACCCGGCTGCTGCTTGACTCAAAGGAAGCGATTCTCAACGAAGGCCCTTTACACCTTCCCAGGGGGATTCTGTCTACTTTTCCTTCTGTGGAATATTCTGAGGACACAATGCCTAACCGTGTCTCTACTTCTTAGGGTGCATCCAGTCTGGGCTTGAGGGATCCTCGAAGGCCCTCAACTGATGCCTCACTAGGACGCCCC
This sequence comes from Talpa europaea, assembly GCF_964194135.1. Taxonomy (NCBI): domain Eukaryota; kingdom Metazoa; phylum Chordata; class Mammalia; order Eulipotyphla; family Talpidae; genus Talpa; species Talpa europaea. The sequence continues at coordinate 8,983,688 of NC_140081.1, forward strand.
TGGGCAAACAGGCTCCAAAACCATGGCTCTTGGGGTAGACAGGAACACTACCTAAGGCTTTAGAAACCACTTTTGCTGGGAAGAGCGTTCATTGGGTCTGAAAAGGTGGGTGAAGAATATCAAGAGGCCAAGCACCGACTCACTTCCCTCGAGACCAGCAGCCCCCGGTTACCTTGCTGGGTGGGATGGCGTAGAGCTCTGGCAACAGGTGGATCCCATTCTTGCCTCTTATGAGCACTCCCTCCAGGGCCTCTCGGTATTCCTGGACCTGGAAAATAGCCCCAGCCCCCCACGTCCCAGGTAAGAAAGAGGGGTCATCGATGTGATAATGGCGGTGCCACATAGAAAAACAGCAATGAACAGATCAGAAGGAGGAGACAGGGCTCAAAAATGCACACATACCTTTAGCTCAAGGAGTGGGGAGGCCTCTTGCTGACAGCAAATGTTAGCAAGAGCTAAATGCCACTGGCCTTTTCTGTGTTGTCTTTAACTCCTATTTCACTCTCAACTTCTTACATAATTTCAATTTTGTCTCAACAGATAGATCATAAGCTTCATGGAAAGGAGGCCTATCCCATGTCCACCTATTGGTAGTTTCCAGTGAGAAGGCCTTCATTTCAACGTTTAGCACTCAAGAAATATTTGGCCGAATGAACTGATGTGAGGAAAAGAAGTATCTGTATTATGATCCCTGTACCCGGATGCTGTGGGTACACTACTTAATATAACTAAAGCTGTTGATGCAAATATTTCCACGACACTAAAAGGCAATGATAGAAACCATCTCTTAAAAGTAAAAAGAAGGGGAATCCTTCACCAGTCACCTATAGATAGGTAACGCATTTCATCTTTGGAGAACCCAAACACCTTCCAGATCTCATTTTCTTCCCTTTTTAAACTTGCAGATGGCAAAGCTCGCGCAGGAGTGCGTCATTCCTAAGTGTCACTGAGCAGCCATAGAAGAGACAGCAGAGGGGAACAGTAGTAGATTCTGTGAGGCCTGGAGAATAAGGTACTAAGCACGGTCTTTTTTGTCTCCTTAACTTTGTTTTCATTTCCGATAATTGTCAAGGCTGCTCATAATTGAAATTCAAACTCAATCCTTTTGAGATCTTTCCGTTCTGGGATAAAAGGACAGAAGACATAAGACCTAAGATTATCACTAAAGCATAAGGGTAAGAAACAACGATAGGGGAGCATTACCATTCTAAGCTTACTGCTACTTTCAAAAGCCAAAATAAATCTTAGATTCCTCCGATCACCCCGGAACAGGTGAGCTGAGCAGGTTAAGAAAACAGCAAGGCAGTGAGTTCATCGGTCACTCACAGAAGCTGCACAAGGGCCTGCCTGTTCTGTGTGCTCAGGGCTCAGCACAGCGCGGGGCAGCAAATGCTAAAAAGATCTGTCTTGAGCAGATCGTTGTATCAACACAAACTTACTGAGCACGTACTCTGTACTAGGCACAGAGAATCTATAGATGAGCTGGATACAGACCACCTCCACAAGGGGCCTTTGCCAAGTAAGTGGGAGACTAAATGCAGGTGACCTAGGCTGTTATAGGGGTCGTGGTCGAGCTTCTCGGGTCAGAGAAGGCCTTCTGAAAGAAGAGACCAGTGGCTTGAGTGAGGAAGGAGGCGCAGTCAGAGGAGGAAAGAGTGTCCTGGGCATTTAAGAAGTGGAGAGAGAAAGTGTGGCCCGTTCAAAGGACTGAAAGGGTGTCAGTGTGCTTGGATCACAAAACTCAAGAAAGGAAGGAAGTCCTAGAAAAGAGGCTACAGAGGTATAAACAAGGGCTGGATCTTACGGGACCCTCCAAAACGTGTGAGGAGCTTATACTTCATCTCAAAAGCAATTAGGAAGCCACTCAAAGCTTTAAGCTAGACCACGGCATAATCTAATAAGAGCACTCCAGCAACCGCATGGAGAATGGAAACAGCAGGAGCAAGGCTGGAGGCTGGAAGGCCAGTTAGGAGGCTGTTCTTTTAAATAAGGCCTCAGTAGAGGGTACCCTGAAACGAGAGCCAACAACAAAACCCCAGCTGGTCTGAAAAGAATAACAGCAACAACAAAGCCCGCCTGTGAGTCTGTTCTTTGGTGGTCTCTGATGAACACAGCCCCCTGCTACTCAGCCTCAGTACAGTCCCCTCCCTTTGCATGTGACCCTTTACACGTAGAATGCAACGGACATGGACACTTAGCTAGTTCTGGGTCTAAGCTTCAAGAAAGCTTGGGAGAGGACCCCCATGTCAAAAGCCTACCTGCCCAAAGACTGTCACAATGCTGTGCGAAGTCCAAGGTAGCCACGTGGACGCAAACCAAGTGCCCTGGCCCACAGGCGCGGTGAGCCCCGGCTGATGGCCAGCATTAACCCGCCAGCCACGTGGGCGAGGTCACCTTGGAAGTAGATCCTCAGGCCCAGCAAATGCCCAGCTGACACCAGGTGAAGCTAAGACAACGCATCCCTACTGAGCCCTGCCCAAATCGCCGGATCATAAGCAAATGAAATAGTTGTTGCTTTAGTTCACTAAGTTTGGGGCAGTTTTATAGTGGCAACAGATGAGAACAGTGCCCTAAATTCTAACATGATCCTATGTTCTAATAATAATCAGCACACCGGTGGAATAAGAATAACAATGTAGATTATCAACACGGCGCTCCACACTCTCTCACCTGAACGGCGTCACCATTGAAGATCCCATCTATTATGAAATACGTCCAGAACACAGGCCACTCACATTCAATGTTTTCAAAGAGCTTGAGTTCAGCGGGGTCATAATGCAATCGGTTTGGATCCTGGAATCAGTAAATAGACCTCCTAAAAGATGATGTCAGAGTATACACACCGCCATATACCTCGCTGGGTTGCCCTCCCTGGTCTGATTCAATGCAACTGTGAGGTTGGCATGATCAGGATTCTGCTCTAATGAAGCGATGCTATTTTGGGCAGTTTTCCATGGTAAAATTTCAGGCTCTTTGGTAGCTGATTATAGTAAAGCCTTTTAGATCTTTGACAAATAAACAGCAATTTGCTTATCACAGTGCTTGGCAGACAGTTTGACTGATGTCATTCTATCAGTCACTATGGCAGAGGAAGCAGAGGAGAAGCCCGCGGTTGATCTTTAACAAACATGTGAGCTACAGAACTGTTTGTTCTTGTCTACAAGCTGGTGTTAAATTCCCGGTTTGCTGGCCTCTTGATGACCTCACAATTCTACTGCCTCATTCCAGGATGGCTGATGCAAAATTAAGACTTTCTTTTCCACTATCCCAACATCTAATTATAATCAAAAGAAGGAGAACACCACAGCAGCAACTGAGATACAAAGCGGTTAAAGAATCATGAGGAACAATATTTAAATACAACCTCTCGTGGGGTCTTATAGCCATCTCGGAGGAAGCGGCAGCATCCGTAACGCCCCTAGGAGGATAAGGAGAAGTTCATGTGGTGAAATCAGAAGAATTTCTCTGCCTTTTAATTTTGATTCAAGTCAGCCCTTCACGCCCTTTCCCACAAATTGTTTAGTAATGAAATGTGTACCCCGTGCTCTGTGCTTACAGTACAAATTATTTTTAATACACAATAAGCAATGTAAATTCAGATTTGATTAGCGCTTGAGAGGAAGTGTCAAAACCTTCCGTGAGTGTATGAGGGCCATGAGAGCAATTACTGCAAGTCCAGTGAGTGGCCAGCCTCTCATTCTGACTGTGGTATGCACAAACATGCAAAGGGACCCTCACCGCTTGGAGAAGCCACCGAGCACATAGTTGGAACGGGCTGCTTCTACTTGGAAGCCAAGAGGACAGTCCTCAGGCTCCTGGACTGTTCTGGAAGTCCTGGGAAGACCCAGCCTGAAACCTGCTCCTCTGTAAACACTTCATAAACTCTGCCTATTTCCAAGACTTCTTTAGGTTTCTTTTTTCTCCACTAAAGCTTGACTGACATGGTCACCTACTTTGAGGGATGTGATCAGAGAATCTTTAGCCCCTTTGTTTCCAAAGGTTAGAAGCATTTTTTACCAAACCTAAGTATGAGCATCAATGTGCAGATGTGGGCTTGGGAAGTACAGCATTCTCTGATAATTTTACTGCTGACCTCAGCTGGCTGGAATATTTACTATGTCCTCAGTTTAGTGTGATGTGCCATCGTTACTGCACCTCGCTTCAGAGCAGGGATTTTTTTTAACCCCTATTTAACGTTGGGATCTCCAAGTTCCCTGAAATGGTATGTAAAGTTTGAGGATCCTTGAACATGTACATTTTTTTCAAACCTCATAGCTTTCAAAAGATTCTCAAAGGAGACTGTGCTCTCTAAAGGGCTAAGAAGGGCCTCCCTGGTGGCGCAAAGGGTTAAGACGCAACCTATGAAGCTGTTAGCAACCACTGCAGCACGAGTTCAATCCCTGGCCAGGGAGCTACCCACATGGCACAGCAGACCTCTCCTGTCTCGCCCGCTGCTCCCCTCAGCAGTGTATTTCAGTGGATCTGCCTGTTCTGTTCCCCACTCTGTCTCTGGTGAATCCTCTCACCCCCCACACCTCTGGCCTGTACCCCAGCTCCTGTATGCATAAATAAATGAATCTTAAAAAAAAGGGGGGCTAAGAAGCTCTGCCTTAGAGGTATAGTAGTAGAACCAAGTGGGTTCAAAAGTGCCAGCTTGAGTCCACACTCCACTATTTAGGAAGAGAAGTAAGTCACTCGATCACTGGAGACTTTGTAGTCTCACCTGGAGCCCCAGTTTTGGATCCCTTGCTCCCTGAGTCCATGTACATAAACCAAACCACTGCCCCCTGGAAAGCCCAGGCCCAGGTGAGCCACCCCTTGTCATCGAGTAAGAGCAGCACTTAGCATGACAGAGCGGCACTGACCTGGAGCTTGGAAATAATTTCATTTTTGGTCACATTCACCAGGTTCACATCTTCCACTGCAAACGCCGGGAAGGAGATAATGGAAAGAAGGCCAGCGTCAATCTCTTTGGACGTTGATGCTCTTGGAAGCATAGAGAACAAAATAGACTGAATGAAAAACAAAGAGGTAGCTTTAGCACGGGGAACACTGATAGACACAGTACCAGACAACATGACTTTACTCCCAAGGAACATTCGAATGAGTCTGCCAATTCTGAGTAGAGATTTGTCCTACCAGCACAGTCCCTGGGGGTAGCCTCACCTACCCAAATGGTATTCCAGTTCCCTGGGGAAAGTGCAGAGAACTACTTGCCTCCCTTCCTTCTGTGCCTTTGGTTGATTGGGCCAGGCCTTTAGGACAAGCAGGGGAGAAACCACAGGGCCATCTGTGTCAATAGGCTGAGGTCTGCTGACTGTGAAGCTAGAGACAGAAAAGTCTACGTGGAACCAGCATGAAGATATGGCTGGCTTCTGTGGAATGTGATCTGTTGGACTGGGTCACCCAGACACCACTCAAAGAAGGAGTTTCAATCCAGAAGATCACATGAAGAATCAGGCAAAATGGTACACAACAGTACTGATATAGTCCTAGAAAGAATGGGTTACTTAACGGCATTAAAATATGACCTCAAAATAAGGTAGTTGACTTAGGCACTAGAAATCTAACAAGTATAGACATGGGGCGAGACCCCTGCCAATGAGCTGATCAAATCTTCCATGTGAAGAGGGCATTCTTCCGGAAATAGTTCCCACGAAGGGCTAGTTAATGAGGGAGAATGGTGCGAGCTAGAGGGTGGGGCAAGATGGGAGGAACCTTTCAGCTTCAGAATAAAGTTTCATTTTCTCTAGTCAGCTAACCTCCCTCGCCCAAGTCCAGTTCCTTAACTAGTCATTATTCCCAGGATTCCTCCACCTGAAAACGTGAACTCCCACCAGAAGCTCTCTGCCTACAAGTTTCTGTACCCCTCATTCCCACAACCCGAGCACAGTGTCTGACATACAGTGGGTCCACACAATATATAATAAAAGTGTTCTGATTGACCAGTGATTGGTGACTGTCTCCATAACAGTTTGCTAATCGGCATCAAATCACTCCATTCTCTAATCTGTATTTCATGGAGGGTCTATTAATTTGCCATTTCTTCCCATCTCATCTCTCCTTCATTATTCAGTCTGCCCATCCTCCCTGCAAGCAAACTAGTGATTGGTTGTCATCCAACTTGGGGCATAATGAAATCAACCTGAGAAAAACCCACCAATGTCCTCAAAAAACATAAATGTTCTGCCTCCAGAAAAACAAGACTGCCTTGATCGTTGACTCCATACATAGAACACGTATGTTTCTGTAGTACTTTCTGGCTGACTAAGCTGATTTACTCTGATCCTTATGCCCACCTTCTGCAGCAGGAGGGGAAGTTCCCCGTGTATACTCCCATCTTAAGGATGAGGGATCTGGAGCTCAAAGGAACCAAGCACTACCAAGCTAGGAAGGCGTGGAGCTGGAGTCCAGGTCTTCCATGGCCCAAGTGTTCTCTGGAACACAAGAGGCTGCGTGTTACCTGGCAGTGCTCCACTTCATCAGGCAGGACATGGATCACAGACTTGCGTCCTCCGTGGGCTCCAAAGAGATCCAGTTCATCAATTGCCTCAAGTGCTGCCTACAAACACAGGTATGAATTACTTTTTTTTTCCTAGTACTCATCCACTCTCACATTGGGTACTTCTTTTATGGTAAGCAGTCTATCATTCATGTTTTCTCAAAGGAGATGAAACACATCTTTAAAAAAATCCAGCTAGAGTCCTATTGTTATGGATTATCCTTATTTTCAGTGGCTAGAACTTTCCTGTATGTTGCTGCTCATTGCAGGAATAGGAAACAGAAAACAGAAACCCATTTACCCAAAGGAAATTAGTATTCTATGGAGAAACAAAGTATTAACAGGTTCATAACACTGTGTGCATGTGTTTGGGTGGGGGGCATTAAGTTCATGGCCAGTTTTTCTTTCACCTAGTTTAGCGCTTAACTTCTAACAGCATATCTGATACTTAAGAAATTAATTATTTTAGTATAAAAAGTATTTTTTCTATCACTTGACCTTAACAGAGCATATTTATTATTACATTAAAAATTCTAGCCCTGGAGTCTTTACTTTGCAAAAGACACTTCAGCTTTGAGGAGGAGGGAAGGAGACAGCATGGTAAAGGTCTAGGGCAGAGATATAAATTGCTGGCTGGCAGGCTGAATTTACCCTGTGGGTGTGTTTTGTTTGGTGCAAAGATATTTTTTAAATGATTTTGGATTTGAATCTTTAGAGAAAATATTCCCAGTGTCCTCATTACCCCTGACATTTTTTTTTTTTTATCTGACTTTACTGGTTTATGTCACTCATCTGACCCAGTAGGCTTTTGAACTTGTGAGCCCCCCTCTATCAGGCGGTCACACTCTTCAACCCCCTTTAAGACCCAGAAAAGACTGGACATCATACATCCAGCTTCTCAGACAACATGCGAGCTAAGGCCCATGTGTGATAACATCGGATAAGAAGGGTGGAGTGCACTTATTTCAGACACACAGATTCCAGTGAGGGAAACCTCCATTCTTTACCTAAAATTTCAGCTGGCTGAGGTACACAGTCACTTGAATGTCATACTTGCTATTGACTTTAGAGAAATATGCGAAGTGGATTAAATCCTAACTCCTGATGTTGAGAACCAAATCAAAGCAGCAAAAACAAAAGAGAGAACAAACAAGATGATTCCATCACCTTGGCCATTCCCACAGAGCTTGCATTCAATTCTGGAATGCCCTGGTTAGTCTTATCTCCACGTTCCCACATGCCATAGTCCTGGGGGAGAGAAAGGCAGCAATCAGTGCAGGGGAGAGGCATATGACACGTGCTATGGGGAAGCGATTCCTTTATGTTACCACAGGCAAAATGACACACAAAACACTCGAAGGCTGACAGACTCCTGGCTTTGTTCTTCCTCAATTGCAGTTCCCTGGACTTCTGTGCAGACTTTTGAAAGTAAATACTCACACGGAACAAAAATGCATGCAAAAAGGCTCTCGATTTTCTTATTCCTAAAAGTCATTAATTTGTAGAAAAATCTTGATTTGTAGAGAACAAAATATTTTCTTAAAATCAACTGCCATGGCTCTATTTAGCTAATCCCTTTGAACTTATATTAAATTATATGATGAAATAAAGTAACATTAATGGGTTATAACTAGTTGAGGCCAACCAAGCCATTTGAGATAATTTAATACCCATGTCTAGCACTGCCTCCAGGGAAAAAGTGCTCAGCATGTAATGGGAGTCAAACTTAAAACTGAGATGCAGAACTCTGAGCTTCCCTGGAATTCTAAAACCCATGAATATGAATCGGTTCAGAATGGCCAGTGCACAGAAAGAATTTGATACATGTGCATGCTAACTTTTATATTCATGTTTTCATTTAAGAAACCCAAGCACTGTTTCTGTCTTGAAATAAGATACTGATACTGTCTTGAAATAATGCTACATGCACTCCTGAAAGAAGCATCCAACAAAAACAGGACCAATATCAAACGTCAAGATTTTTTTTTTAATCTCTAAAGATGAACATTTTCAAAAAGTGAAAATTTAGACTTAGACACCCTAGAGTGACTTTATTATTATTTTTTGACATTACTTGTAACTTGGAAGAAATTCTTTATTTCCATATACAAACTATAGATTTAATGCTTATAAACTCTTCCCTTCCCACATGCCTTGCAGCTGAGCCTTGGGCGCTCCTCACATCAGCGCCTCTCCCCGCTAAGCCATCTTTACGCCAGCCCTAAAGCTGAGTGACTCAACCTCATAAACTGCTGGGAGCAGCTCACTCCCAGGCACAAGAATCTAAAATGAAACTGGTGGCCTCCCCGGTGGCGCAGCGGTTGAGTGCTGGGTTGCGAAGCTGCCCGCAGCCTCTGCAGCGCCGGTTCAATCCCCGGCTGCTCCCCAGCCACCAGAGGAGGGTCCCACATGGCGCAGACCTCTCCTGCCGCCCGCTGCTCCCCTCAGCAGTGTACTTCGCTTCTGCCTGCTCTGCTCCTCGCTCTGGCTCTGGTGAATTCTCTCACCCTCCCGCGCTTCTGACTGTACCCAGTGCTTGTATAAACAAACAAATAAACAAAAAACAAACAAATAAATAAAAAAAAACATGCCTCTATAAAAAATTTAAAAATAAATAAATAAATAAAATGAAACTGGTCATTCCCTAGTGATCACCTGCACGTCTCTGAATGCCACGCCTCTGTCGTCTGGCCTCCACCCTCCACACAACCTCAGCTAACTTTATTGTCTGTTGCTCTGTCTCAACTTTCACCCTAAGTATACTCCTTCATTCTGTACCCCTTTCCCCACGTACCCCTCACCGCCCCCCCACACTCCCCCGGCTGACTCACACACAACCAGAGCCTGTGCCTGCTCATACACGTGCCCTCCCCCCTTTTTTTTTCTTCCTTTGGCTCATCTCAAACCCTGCTCATCTCCCAGGTCCAACTAAAGTCCCACCCTTCCCACGAACACTTCCAGTTTCTTTAGACCAGGGCTAACCAACCTCGGCACTGCCAGCATTTTGAGCAGATCATTCTGGGTCACGGGGGCTGTCTGTGCCTCATAGGACAGTCAGCAGCGCCCCTAGCCTCCACTCCCAACATGCCAGAAGCACCCCCAGTGCAGCAACCAAAAATGTCTGCGGACATTGCCAACATCCCCCAAAAGGGGAAGCTTGTCCCTGGTGGAGAACTGCTGCTTTACCTGTGGGGCCGGCAAACTGCAGTCCTTGGCTCAAATCTAACTTGCATCTGTCCTGTCCATCAAGTTTGCTCAGCACAGCGGCATGCTGCAAATATTGACTCTCTGGCCCTTGACAGAAAAAGTTTGCTGAACTTGCTAGAGACCACAGTGGTTTTTTTTTTTTTTTTTTCCAGGCCTATCTCTACCCTTTCCTTGTTGCCTTTAGAGCCAGCTTCATAGTTTAGTTGTTCTATCCAAGTATGTGAGGCTCCATCTTCCACATTAGACAGAAGCCAGAAAGACTGGGTTTTATAACCAAAGCCACATCTGGCCCCGGGGCAGGGTTCCAGCCCATTTAGCTGTGGGTCACCTGGGTCTTTAAAATAAGCATAAAGGTAAGCAAAATAAGCCAAAAGGAGAAAGAGAAATACCACACAACTTCACTGATATGTGGAATATAGAGAAACCAAAGGGTCAGACAAAGACATACTTTAAAACCAGCCCTGAAAGCTGACCATGGATTTGAGGCATTCAAGAGCAGAGGGGGGTGGGAGGAGGCTGAGAACAGGGGTGAGGGAGAGCATAAGGGACTGTGGTGAAGGACTATGGGTGCTTTGGTGGTGGGAGATCTATGATACCACACCGGAGGGGAGAAATCCTAGACTGTCAATAAATTAATAAGGGTTTAAAATAATGGTACTTCATAAAAGAAAATATATATATATATATATATATATATAAAGGGAAAGGAAGAAAAAATATAAGTGAGAAAATAACCTATTGGGTTGATCTTAAAAAACTTAAATAAAAATAAGCATAAAGGATTCAAACAAAGCATGTGGTGCTTTCACAAGCTGTGCTCCAGGACGTAAGAGCACGCTCTGTGTGCAGAGGTGACGCCATCTTATGACTCTCATCATGTCAGCACCAGGTCAGCCCCAAATAGCCTGGTCTTCAAAGAACTGCAGGATTTTTTATTCTTTTTGATAACTGGGACACCTAAAAAACTATCAGGGTTGAAACTTACAGCAACTTTATATGCAGCTTCTATGTAAAAAACAAGGTTCTGTATGAAGGCCACCTCATCCAGGGTGAAAATAATACGCAAACCTAGTAAAAGAAAACAATGAAGTTATGAAGGTAATATTGAAGAGAGGGCTGCCAATTACAAATTACAGATAATTTTGTAAGGAAAGAAATCCTTTTACTCCAATTTTCATTTTTCTTACTCTGGCATAAAAAAATAAGTCTGAAGTAAGTGGTAAATTAATGTCTAATCTCAGAAAGAGGAAAGAAAGGAGGCAAGGAAGGAAGGTGGGGAGGAAGGGTAGGCTCCACTCCTGTGTGTGTGTGTGTGTGTGTGTGTGTGTGTGAAGGGTGGAGATGGGTGTGTACCTTTTGGTTTATGTTGGCTCTGTGCAGAGAAGTTTCCAACAAAGCAAGATTATAACCTAACACGACCAGATGAGGTTCTTATCCTTAAGTGAGCCAAGGGCCAGCTCCCAGGACCTGCCCAGGCTGCCCAGGCTGAAGCAGGCAGTGACCAAGACAGCTGGATTTTTGCTTGGGTCCTTGACTGTGGAGTAGGTTATGGCAAATACATTTTTTTTGAAGTATTGTACGGTAAGATATGTACTCTTACATTGCAGGGGGCAGTTTAACGAATAAAACTGTTCTGAAAACAATTTGGCAATAGGTGTGAGTGGCGTTTGAGTGCTATCTAACGGAAGGAAGTAAATAGAGATGGGGTCAAAATTGGTATTGCAACATTAGTTATAACCAAAAAAAAAAAAAGCATAAAGGAATTGCTAAATTACTGTATATTCATTGATAAAAATCATGTTTATGAAGAGCTTATAAGGGTATGAGGAAAATGCTTAAATTATAAAGCTACAAAATCAAAAGACTGTATTTATGCATACAATATGACCTTAAATATGTAAAAAACAGGGAAGTGGGGGAAGACCTGGAGGAGATACATCTAAATTAAAATTGGTGGTGGGATTTTTTTTTCTTTGCATTTTGTTATACATTCCAAAATGTCAACAAGTGAGCTCATTTTTCCTTAACCCAAAAAATGTTTAAATAAATGCCTGATTTATTCACAAAGCCACACAATATTACTTACTGATTTCTGCTATTTTTAGAGTTTCACATTCGCAGCCTAAAATAAACGGGAAGCCTCTAACTCAGGAATGTCAGTTTGTTGGACTGGTGACAAGAACTCTGAGACCCAGCAGCTAAGTGACCTAACCCCTGGGGGGAGCATCGCAGCAGGCTCCGTGGTGGGAGAGGCCGTTTGGCCGGCAGAGACAGGCGCAGTCCAGAGCTTAGGATGCCCCGTGTCCAAGCTGCCAAGGAAGCCAACAGCTCTGCTTCAACAGGAACAAAGCATGCCGTCTGGAAGCTTCTGGTCCACTCACAGCCTGAGTACCATGGACTGATCAACCATTCTGGGCATACTGCCAAGTTCTAGAAAGTATGTTGTTTGAATAAAATTTGGATAAATGGAGGTGTGTGTAGAAGAGGGTGTCCAGGGTAGAGAGACAAGAGCTGAAGGGCCAGATCTGCTAATCCTGGAGAAGATACGAGGAGGCAGGGCGCTGCAGATAGAGTAGGTAAAGCTACTAGGCAGAGCTGGTCTAGGTTGCTTCAGTAATTCGGTGACAGTGACAGGAAGGAAGCTTCAGGATCAAGCAGAGTGATACTAACAGCTGATGCAACTGACATCATCCTGCAGGTACTCAGGAGGCAGCCGGAGCATCACAGACTCAGTGCACATACTTGAGAGAAGCAGGCTTTTTCTTTCTAGAAACAGCTTATTTAGAGTGCTAACCCATGCCTGCCCCCCCCCAACCCCCAGTGTCACTCCCTGTTCAATGGGCTCAGATGGCCCTATCTCACCAGAAGCAGTCATCTGTGCCAGGAACAGTAGGAAAAGGGAGGTGGCATCGACCTGGAGGTGGCCCCACTGGTCGTCCCCGACCACAGTGCTGCAGGTGGCTGTGTTATACTTGGCGTGCAGGCTGTCCTTGGTACTCTGAGTGTGCTTGAACTTCTCCACTTTATCCACCTGAGGGAGAAGGTCCCCCTAGCTAAAGGGTGTGTGAAGGAGGAGGGGAATCTTCCCACCCATCACCAGAAACGTCCCAGCCCAGCACCATTTTAACCAATTACAATGACTACGAGTCAAGACGAAGGGTTTCTTTGTGAGTCAACAGCCCCCAGTGGTGAGCTGTGATGGTGTGGGCACTCAAACACAGGGAGAAGGAGAGAAGCTGTTTAAATTTCAGCTTCTTCTTCTTCTTTTTTTTTAAATGAATAAATAAATTTCAGATTCTTGTTCCCTTATGTCGAAAGGGGAAAAGCTACCCTGTCTCTGAAGGGTAGCTGCGCACGCGCTGATTGAGGGCACGGGCTGCATCACATTTATCTCAGCGACTGCAATGTTCTGAATACAGTGCTTGCTCAGAGAATTGCTTGATTTAGCCCTCACTGAAAATACCAGCCAATAGTAATGTCAAGTCTTAAAAACTCAAGCATTTCAACACAAATGAAAAATAAGCTGTTTTATAAAGTCAACGGAATAAACAATAGTACATGGCTTTCTAGGAGTGGCTTTTATAATCAAAGTTTTCTCTCCCAGTTTAAAAAGTCACACAAGTAACTCTTCAAAAGAGATTCTAAAAATCAGTGTCCTTTGAAATTGTGCTAGTTTTATAGTGTGATCAAATTATTAAAGACAATGTTAAAAGCAAGATATTTTCAATTTCTCTTCATCTTGAGAAGTTCAAAACACTTAAAAAATGTTAACTGTCACCATGAAAATGACAAAATGCCCACTCAGATGACATGCAAACATTTGTTGTCTTCCGCCTACCTGTCTCATCATGCACTGGAGCAGGCCCCGCATCAGTTTCACCACGTTCTGTGGAGACAGAGTGGATCAGCCACAAGGCGGCCCCCGTGCTCCCTGGAAGCCGCCTGCTCCTTCCAGGCGGGCGGTCAGCCAGTGCTTCCCGGAGGCTTTGCTGAGAAGGCGGATGGGAGCACAGGCACATGCTCGGATTGTCTTGTTCCTCCCACCTCTGCTCCACCACAAAGAAATTCCTGACAAGTGGCTTACCTTAAGTCAAGGGGTCAGACCAGATGGCACCTCCCGGCGCTGAAGTCCAGTGAGTCCGCACTGATATTTTAGCGAGAGTCTTTATAAGCCTGGTAGCCTGTGGCTTTAGGTCACGATCTTAGTCATTTATTTTTGCTATGCTAAGGATGAATTAAGTGCATGCTTTTACCTGCCAGTGCTCCCTACTTCAAGGCTATCACTCTGAAAACACCTCCCAGCACAGGGGCAGATTATTTTCTCACAAACCCACTGGTAAGGAATCTCTGCTTTGGTGGGTGGCTTGGTTTCTGATTTTGGAAAACAGTCAAAGGACTTCTTTGTGCTGTATGGTAACAGGCATGAAAACTGAATAACACTGATATGGTTCAAAATTACAGGGTGACTAAATGAATAAAGTGCTTTGGAATGACTCAAATTAGAAAGGCATTTTAAGAGAAATTCCAAACGCTTTAAGCAGTGGCAATACTGTGTGGGTAAATATCCTTTCCATGGGACTTCTCTGAAGGGTATACACTTCGGGATGTGCAGCTTGGTGTGGTGATTTTAAAAGCAATGCTACCGGGCCTCCCTGGTGGCACAAAGGGTTAAGCATAGCACTGTGAAGCTATCCAGAGCCTCTGCAGCATGAGTTCGATCCCCAGCCAGGGAGCTACACACATGGCGCAACAGACCTCTCCTGACTAGCCCGCTGCTCCCCTCAGCAGTGTATTTCAATAAACCTGCCTGTTCTGTTTCCCAATCTCTCTGGTGAATCCTCTCACCCTCTGCACCTCTGGCTTGTACCCCAGTTATTGTATGCATAAATAAATCTTAAAAAAAAAAAAAGAAAAGCTATCAATTCACAATGACACCTCACCTATAAATATGTATAGAATCAACAGGGCACGTGTCAGTGTAATGTAGCTAGTTAGAAAACAGAATGCTCTATTTTCCTATTCAGTGTGATTTCTTTGTTGGTTTCTTTATAGAGGGAAAATAATTTCTAAAAGAAATAGGATGTTGAGACCATCCAAGTGCCTCCCCAAATATTCTACAGCAGGATGGAGATGAACGTGCATGTGGCTGTCGTCACACACAGCTACTTCCTCCAGGCCGTGCAGGGCAAGGGAGGGGCAGCTGCCGGTCAGCATTACCTGCTCCAACTCGTAGGCCTTGGCCTTGTCCTCATCACGGTCAGCGTTCTTGCGGTAGGCCATGCCCAGGCCCCACACAGCGAGGATGCTGTAGATGTTATCGCGAACCCAGGCATCTTTCTGCTCATGACTGGCTGACAGCAGCCCCGTGACAGGATTCTATTAGGGAAGAGACAGTCACTGAGCACCACCCTTCCCCCAGCTCCCAAATGTTCGCCCTAAGGGGCACAAGGAGGGTGGGACAAGGAGCAAGAAGAGCAACTTTAGTTTCCTCCTCTAAGGGGCAGATCAGACAAGAAAAATCGCCAAAGAGGCTTCTAACTCCAAAGTTCTTGTCCTTTTGTTTTCAGACCAGATTGTACTCTTATAAGCAACAAATAGAAGAAACAACAAATGGGAAAAGCCCATATGGCTTGTGTAGATCTATGTGCTGCAGGCTTTAGGTCTTCTGCCTTCATGTTAAACTGGTGCCAACTGGTAAAACATTGAACCTGGAAGCAAGTGGGGCCCATGCCACCCTCCAGCTCCATGCGGCCGGGGAAGCCGCCAACTCTGTGCTTCGGCTGCTCTGTCTATAATCCAGACCTTTCCAGCTCCTAAAAAAGTGGCACTGAGCAAGAAGACATTATCACCGGTACCTAAAAGGGTGTCTGAGTCACTAAAAGCCAGACCTTCACACAAAAAAGTACCCACAAATGTTCACAGCAGCACTGTTCATCATAGCCCCAACGTGGAAACGACTCAAATGCCACCAACACTGAATGGATACACAGACGGAGTCTGTAACTACAATGAAATATTGTTTAGCAATAACAAGAACTGAAGTGCTGATACAGGGCACTGCACGGATGGTCGCAAAGGATCACTTATTGTCAGATTGGGTTAGTATGGGCCGTCCGGAATTAGCAGGTCTGCAGGGATAGGAAGTAGAGGACTAGTTGTCTAGGGCTGGTGTGGGGTGGAGGACATAGAGAGGGGATGACTACTAATAGATTTTCTTTCTTTCTGGGGCAATGAAGACATTCTAAAACTGATTGCAGTGATGATACACAACCTGTGACTATTCTAATAACCGCTATAGTGTGCACTCCATTGAAACAGATGAATTGTATGGTAAGTAAAAAAAAAATTTTTTTTTGCATACAAGAGTTGGGGTACAGGCCAGAGATGAGGGGGGTGAGGGATTCACCAGAGACAGAGTGGGGGACAGAACAGGTAGATTGACCGCAGTACACTGCTGAGGGGAGCAGCGGGCGAGACATGAGAGGTCTGCCACACCACGTGGGTTGCTCCCTGGCCGGCCGGGGATCGAACTCGTGGCTGCGGATTGCTTCATAGTGCGGTGCTTAACCCCTTGCGCCACCAGGGAGGCCCTGGTAAGTAAATTTTTAAAAGTCAGTCCTAATAAACTCTGTACCTAGAATTAAAATGGATAAGATAGGAAGTTACATAAAGCCGCTTTTGACTTTTCCTAAAAATATGCAAAGAAATATATATCTAACAAAATACATTATACTAATCAGAGCCTTGCCAACTTAAAAAAGTATTATTTGAAAGGGTATCAAATTATTTACAACGGGGCTCATGAAAAACTCTGCTGGGTATTTTCAAAGGTTACTAGGTAAAATGACATTGGCATAATTTCAAACGGTTCTCCCCAAGGAATTAAATATTTGACTTTCTCCTTTAACTAATCTATGCTCTCTTCAAAACCATGTAAAATTCAACTGATACTGCCTCAGGAGCACCAGCAGTGTACTGACATAGTTTGACAGACAACAACTGTGAGCAATGATATATTTTTTTAAAGATTTATTTATTTATACAAGAACTGGGGTACAGGCCAGAGGCACGGGAGGGTGAGAGGATTCACCAGAGACAGAGCGGGGAATAGAACAGGCAGATGGACTGAAATACACTGCTGAGGGGAGCAGCAGGCGAGATAGGAGAGGTCTGCTGCGCCATGTGGGTATCTCCCTGGCCGGCCGGGAATCAAACACATGCCGCAGAGGCTGTGGACAGCTTCACAGCACTGCACTCAACCCGCTGCACCACCGGGGAGGTCCGCAATGATATTAAAGTCAACCAGAACTTTAGTCTCAGGAATGGCTGGGTGAAACTCCAAGTCTACTCCAATAGGGGACTTACGGATGCTCTTTTAAAAAAAACCGCTATGCACCGGGCCTCCCCTGGTCAGTGCAGTGGTTAAGCGCTGGGCTGCAAAGCTGCCCGCAGCCTCTGCAGCACCGGTTCGATCCCTAGCCGCCGGGTGAGGGTCCTACATGGCGCACAGACCTCTCCTGCCACCCGCTGCTCCCCTCAGCAGTGTACTTCGTCAGTCTGCCTGCTCTGCTCTCCCCTCTGGCTCTGGTGAATTCTCTGACCCTCCCGTGCTTCTGACTGTACCCAGTGCTTGTATAAATAAATAAATAAATCTCTTTTTTTTTTAATTAAAAAAAAAAATCGCTATACACCAACAATGGATAACATAGGCATTTTGATCTGTTGAGACCAGGAAATCATCAGGAGACCAGGGTAAGAAGTCAGCCCCTTCCTGGTGTATCCATCAAGTCTGAGTCCACAAACAGACTTCTGATGACACAGCAGTGACCGCTTATACATAATGCCACATGTGGTTTGGATTATGAAATATCACTGTCCTGTTAATTGAAAGTCACCTCTGATTTTTTTACTTTGGACATAACTGTTGAAGTGGATTAGTTCATCCCCACCCACCCAGAGCTGGCCTGTCTGAACCCCTCATTCCACAATAGAGAAGTAGTCCAGGTATCTAGGGATCCCCACATATAGAAGCCATGCTAAATGGGGTGCTGCTGCACTCAGCAAAAGGAAAGCTTACTGTCATGGGCTGGATGTTTGTGTCCACTCAAAGTTCATATGTTGAAATCTAATCCCCAACGTGATGGAAACGGGGCCTTTGGGAGGTAACTAGGTCACGAGGGCAGCACTCTCGTGGATGGGATTAGTGCCCACATAAGAAAAGGCCAGACAGCTAGCTTGCTCTCTGCCACCATGTGAAGATAAAGCAAATCAGCTGTCCGCAAGCCAGAAGAGGACTCTCACCAGAACCTGACCATGCCGCACCCCTCCCCCCACCTCAAAAAAAAAAAAAAAAAGGAATGAGTGTTTCCTGCACAGGCTCTGCTCTTGCACTTCCAGATAGGGGCGCACACTCTTCCTCCACTGCAAAGCCCTTCTGGAAGGTGCCTCCCTTCACACCATCCTCTGAGAAGCATTCCCAGAGCCCCGGTTCCTGCGCTTCATGGGACAGGGTTAGAGGCCTCTGACTAGCCCTTTGCCCTTTGGTTTAAGAATCTCAAAGAAGTGCATGTCACTGCCTCGCTTAGTTGCAAGGGAGGAAAGTACAGTTCAATTATTCAAACAAAATACCCAGAAGAGACTAGGATAAATGTTGAAAATACATGATTACTCACTGTCACCCCCATTTCAGGAAAACGAAAAATAGAAAGTGAAAAATTCTATTACAAAACTGGTTAAATTCATCTCATGGCCTGGAATTTTGTTCTAGCAACTACTGCTTAAAATAGCAAAGGGGGTGGGAGGAGGACAATGTCTTGGACTTGAGATATTTTTAAAGTGGGAATTACAATAGCATTTGTTTTTAAAGGATTGCACCTGTAATTGAGACTATCGGGGGTGTAACACTGTCTTTTTCCATTAGTTTAAAAGATACTTTTGTACAATATGATTCGTAAACCCCAAGGGTTCAGAGAATAATGGTGAAAACTTAAGCTCCAACATGCAGCAGCCTCACAATTTACCTAAGGAGTTCACAAGTGTGCAACTCTCAATTTCAAATGATGTCTTTTCTAAATTGCTGCTTATTAGATCTTCCCCCTCGGGGGTGACAAATAATGCACAAGCCACACGGGGTCCGGGGCCTAGGCACTCACCCCATCTCCGTGACTGAATAGGGGCTTCAGGGGAAAGAAACTGGGTCGGGAGCCAAGCATCGCAGGCATCCACTTCTTCGCAGTTTTGTTATTTTCATTCCAGATTGCAACTCCCGTCTTAACCTTGCCAAAGCTTGTAGAAACCATTCTGGGCCCTTAGCTACAAGCAAACCTTCAAATGGCTTGACCACTCTCCTAGGAGGGTTTTAATTCTTTGTCTCACTCACCAATTCCTATAGTAAGGTGGGGAATTATTGAGATGTCAGTCCTTAGCTTGGTGGTGTGGAAATTTACAGAACATATTCAAATTCAGTGAGGGCAGTTAGTACCCTCCTGGCTGACACCTGAAATTTGAGGTATCAAAGGATTACTGGGTGCCTCACTAGTAACCTTTCACCCAAACAGAACTGTGGATGTCACCATTTGATATTTTCAATTGCAAGACTGACTTTTATTCCATCAGGTTTGGGTCGAAAGCATGGAGGCATCACGCATCACCGCACATCTGGGCTCTCCAGATCCCGGAAGCTACAGACAAGAAGTCGGCCAGGGCTGCAGGGACGTGAGGGCTTGACTAGGGCTAGTGGGTCACTTCCAAGAATGCTTCCAAGATGTGCTTCGAAAATCTTTTCCATTCTGCAGCTTGTCCTTTAGCTTTGTTTACATAGGCTTCTTGTGACATATAAGAGCTTAAGTACACACACACACACACACACACACACGCATGCACACATACATTTGTATATGTAATTCAACATGGTGGAAACTCTCCAGAAGATTTGCTGGTTCAAAGATGGATTTGGGGGGACAGGAAGGTGGTGGTCCATGAGAATCCTGGCATTTGTGTGAGCATTTTTCTCAGGAGAGGATATGATATTCGGCCCTATTCAAAGTCTCAAAAGGGCCAGTAGTCCATTTGATTAAGATCTGTGTCTCTAAATTTAGCTTATGGACATTAGTTATGTTCTCCCTATCCATTGTGAGGCAGATGTGCGATAGTTACTTCACTAATAAAGTGACATGTAAATGCCAGTGACAAAAACAATATGGTACTAGAAAACTGAATGGAATATTTAAAGAAATAGCCTAAAAAGTTTCACTAACAAACACAGCAAGGAGAATGCAACTCTGGTGTGCACAGTGACCTGGTCTATTTACAGTATTATCTCTACTCATCTGGCCTGGCACCAACAAGACAGCGTGCTGGACACGGTGCTGTCAGTTCACCAAAAGTATGACCTTGAAAAAAGGCGTGGACAGTAAGTTGCCACAAACTACATAAAATTCAAGACGAATTCTATGTTGGCTGGAATTCTCTAATGGCAAAAACAGACTATGTGATCTGACTAGATTATCTTCTGTACCCCTAAAAATCTTAAAACCATTCTAAATCTCTCCCTTGTCTGGGTTATTACAGTCCTGCATTTGCAAATGGAGGATTCAAGGACTTTTTTCTTTGAATTACACAAATGTTTTTAACTGGCACTGAAATATTTAAAGGCTGCTCTGAAAAAATCCTCCTCCTGGCTGCACCCCAAAAAGAGTTGAAGTAGGTGGTGGCAGAAGGCAGGGCTCTGGATTATACCAGGAAGAAGAAAATGTTACATGTCAAGAGCTCTTTTTCAAATGGACACACAGACCAGACAACCATCTGCACAGTGGCTCCCACCATGAACTAAAAATGTCTTTCTGCCCTTATTGGGCTCAGAGCCATACAGAATTATGTGCTGCCGGGACCACAGCATTCTCATTTCCAATGTGATTATTAATTGAACTCCCTAAGCAGACTGGAGTAAGGACAAAGGATAGGCAGGTTGCAGTAATCTTGGCCAGGTCTTTTGTTATGGGGATATCGTAAGGTTCTACGAACCCCCAAAAGATGGCTGTAATGTGGAGGTTTGATGAGTAATAATAATACCAGTGGTCCTTCATTAAATGCACATACTGCAGTACCTACTGGACTATGTGGAAAGCGTTTTATTTTGTTTGTTCATTCAATCAACAACTGTTGCTGTTGAACAAATCTTCGAATCCCCACATGTGTCAGGTACTAAGTGCTAAAGATAAAATGGTAATTAAAAAATCCTTAGCTCTGCACAGCAGAGTTTATAGTCTTGGGGGGATTCATTCTAAAATCACCCAAGGGCCTCCCTGGTGGTGCAAGGGGTTAGGCACCGCACTATGAAGCAATCCACAGCCTCTGCAGCACAATCCACAGCACAATCCACAGCCTCTGCAGCTCCCGGCCGGCCAGGGAGCTACACACATGGTGCAGCAGACCTTTCCTGTCTCGCCTGCTGCTCCCCTCAGCTGTGTATTTCAGTCAGTCTGCCTGTTCTGTTCCCCAATCTGTCTCTGGTGAGTCCTCTCACCCCCTGCATCTCTGGCCCGTACCCCAGTTCTTGTATGCATAAATAAATCAATCTTTAAAAAAGTAAAATAAAATCACCCAAATAGATGTTAAATTTCAACTGGGTCAAATACAGCAAAGGGGATGTGTGCTGTGCGGTGCTGCCATCAAGGAGGAAGGCCTGGGAGGGTGTCCCTGGTTGAGTTCAGGATTAAGATGGTAAAGCTGGAGTGAGCGCGCAGCAGGAAGTTTCTACCTGTTGGAGAAGACCCACCTGGCGCTGTGGGGAGAAATACTGGGAGGAGACTGAGTGGCGGGAAGCTCGTGCAGGGGTGAGCAGCAATTCCAGCAGCTCATCGGAGGAGAAGAGCAGCAGTAGAGGGGGTCAGAAGCAGCAGATGGATTCGAGAGACGTTAAGGAGATAACAATCAACAGAACTGGTGATGGACTGGATAGGATAGGTAGGAAGGAGAGGCCTGGTTTGCTTCCTCGGGGGCTCCAGGTTTGTTGGAAAAGATCAAGTCTGCCGTTGCTCCTGAGACACTGCAGGTGGCTTTCTCCCTTTTTCCTCCTGATACCACTTCGGACAGAAGCCAAGCTTTCAAGTTGGAGCCACAAGTTAAGCCATGGTGGGCTGTAAGCAAGGGCGCAGCAGGTCCGGGCCTGGTATAAGATGGCTCCCCGCTCGGGGAGAAGGGGCAGAAACACGGAGCCGATGCGGAGGCTACTGGGGGACCAGGCATGAGGTGGCGTGGCTAGGGTGGCGATGGACTGGGATAGAAGTGGGTGGAGCTGAGATATATTTTGGTTATCTAATTCATTCATAAATTATCTCCTTCTAAGTGGGGCATGAGGGATAAGAAGAAGTCAAAATCGACTCAGGCTCTTCCTAGACTGTTTACTAATATACTCTTAATTTTAAAAAAAGTAATAGAATCTCAAACAGAGAGAAAAGCACAGAGAACAAGCTAACCCGTACTCCCATCACTCAGCTTCAACAAACAAAAGCAGTCCACCAGATTCCTTCCTTTTTTAAAAAAGAAAATGTTACAGATAAAGTTGAAGCCGTCTTTGCTGTTCTTCCGCTACCCCTTCCCCATTCCCTACTAGTGCAGCAGGAATTTCAAACATTTTGGTCCCAGGACTCCTTTCCACTCATAAAAGTTATTAAGGATCCCAATGAGCTTTTGTTTATATGGATTCTAGTTATTATTATTTACCATATTGGAAATTAAAACTGAGAAAACAAACATATTCACCAATTCCAAAAAAAAAAAAAACATATAGCCTAGCGAATATTAGATAACACTTTAATGTTATTTCAAAACAAAACTTTAAAAAGAATTTTCAAAACAAGTAAAAAGCATTCAGTGTTTTATATTTTTGCAACTCTACTATCTGGCTTAATGGAAAACAGAAGTATTCTATCGCTTCTGCATTCAATCCATGGCAATGTCATATAAGTTGAAGGATATGAAGGAAATCCAGTCTTGTGCATATATACATTGTTCAAAATAGGAAGAAAATTTTAAAAATCTTTTTAGATAATTAAAAATAATCTTTGATACAATGAAAACTCAACAAGTGATAACTGTTTAAAAGTAAGTCAAAATGTGGAATCTCAAACCACAATAAGTTTTATCAACTCTGATATTTTAGGATCCATTGGTCTAGCCCACATTTTGAATGGCTCATTTGTCCGTGTGTGATTTCATGACATCAAGCATTGGTCGTTTGGAAAATACTGGTTCACGGAGTTATGCAGTTCTCCTCAATGTTGACACAACTCATTACAAAATTTTTAAAAATCACATTTAACATCATACTTAATAGTACCATCACTAATCTCTCAGAAAAGTGTATATCAGGAAGCTACCCACTCACAGTGGCAGATCTGCATTTCCCCAAAACCTCATTTCCTTTGAAAGTTCAAATTTTATCATTGGCAGTAAGTATTAGTTGTTTTTCTTGAAGCAACAGGCTCATTTTGTTCATTTTTGACAGAATCTCTGTCAAATACCCAAATCTGCCTAAGTAATAGTTGCCAAATTTTCAAGTAAAAAATGCTATCCCAAGAAAACACCTCTGCTAGTTCAGCTTGAAATTTGTAGTCACATAAGTGGTTCTCTTTAATGCAACCATTCCATCCTGGTATACAGCAAGTATCTACTTTCTGCTTCAACACAGAATATTTACAAGATGTGTACTGAAAGATCAAGATTGAGGGCCTCCCCTGGTGGGGCAGTGGTTGAGCGCTGGGCTGCAAAGCTGCCCGCAGCCTCTGTAGTGCCGGTTCGATGCCCGGCCACCAGCGAGGGTCCCACATGGTGCGATAGACCTCTCCTTCTGTGCCTGCTGCTCCCCTCAGCAGTGTATTTCATCACTCTGCCTGTTCTGTTCCCTGCTCTGGCTCTGGTGAATTCTCTCACCCTCCCGCGCTTCTGACAGTACCCAGTGCTTGTATAAATAAATAAATAAATCTTAAAAAAAAAAAAAATCAAGATTGAATAAAATTAAAAAATTAAATTTTATTGCTTCATCAAGGACATTCTTAAGTGCAACTGGCTGTTTTCTTTTTTTTTTTTTTCTTTTTTACTTTGACTGCTCCTGGTAGTTTGGACAGCACCTGCTTTCTACCATCACAGTCAATGTTAACCCAGTAAAAAAAAAGGCAAGTAATGTTTTAATAATAGTATGAAAATAGTTTTGGCTTCACAGAGCCCCTGAAAAGGGCTCAGGGATCCTAAGGGATCTGGGACCACACTCTTTGAGAACTGCTACTCTACTACAACGCTGGAATGTAATTTTCCTATCCATGTTTTAAAATTTTTGACAATATATGTCCATAAGAAAGAACGTTACTTTGAGTATTTTAAAGTTCTACATGCATATTAGCCTACTGTACATATTCTTCTACAACTTGCTTTTTTCACTCAACTTTAAATTTCTGAGGGTAATCCAATTTGATACATGCAAGTTGAGGTCATTTAAACTGCCGCATAGTATTCCATTGCGTGGCTAGATCTCTATTTGTCCATTTCCAAACTGATGAACACTTAGATTGTTTCTAATTTTTCCTTTTACAAACAATGTCCAACAAATGTCCCTGGATGTATTTCCTTGGGCAGTAGGCAAAGGCACATCTTTAGTGTATATATGTACTAGACATGGACCTCCTGGGTCATAGGGTATTCAGAACTTCAATTTCACCATTATCTCCAAATTCTTTTCCAAGGTGACTGCAAATTAACAATATGTAACTTACATTCTGTAGTATAGACTACTAGGTAATCACCAATATAATTCCCTCTTCTTTCTAGGCATTCAGCTATATTACATTTCCCATCCCCCCTTGCAGTTAGATGTGATCAAGTGTTTGAGTTCAAGTCAAAGGGATGTGGGTGGAAGTGAACTACACAACTTCCATGCTTTGGTCATAAAACTCTCCCATGGATGGTTTTCTACTCTTTTTCCAGGTCCATCAGCTGGATGTCAACAACTAGGGAAACCATAAGAACTACATGTTGAAGATGGCAGAGCCGCCGGTAGCCCAGGTCTTGACTAACACCCCCACTGAACTGAACCCTGCTGGGCTGTTATATAGGTGAGAAATTTGTTTGTTTGGTCAATGAAATTTTGGGCTCTGTTATAGCAATAGCTTATCTTTTTTTAAAAAAAGATTTATTTATGCATACAAGAGCTGGGGTGCAGGCCAGAGATGCGGGGGGTGAGAGGATTCACCAGAGACAGAGTGGGAAGAGAACAGGCAGACTGACTGAAATACACTGCTGAGAAGAGCAGCGGGTGAGACAGGAGGGGTCTGGTGCTTTAACACCTTGCGCCACCAGGGAGGCCCCAGCAATAGCTTAACTAATACATCTTCCCATGAGCAATGTATGAGAATTACCTCTTCTCCACATGCTTGTCAACATTTAGAATTATTCTTTAAAACTGTTGCCACACTGTCAGTCTGAATTTATTATTTTGGTTTTACTTTCCCAGATTACTAATGAGGTTAGGTAATCTCACATTTGTTAGTTTCCTCTCCCACAAATTTCTTGTTTATATTGTAGAATACAATCATAGAAATATAATATATAAAACTACTATAAATGATGAAGGGAATCAATTTACTTAAAGGGAACCTGAACTGGGCACTTGTACTTAAAATCTTTTTTTATTATTTTGACATTGTGTTGCATATTACTTCTAGACTATTAAAAGAAGCAGGGAATAAAGATTATTTGTAAACTCAGACGCTAAGCCATGATGCCCCCTGCTATCTAATCAAACTGAAACAAACTCTCAACTAAGACCAAAACTTGAATCCAGTCTACTATTTAAGGCAGATTCCCTGAAGACTCTTGGATTAAGCTTCTGTGTTAGTTATTCATGGCCACATAACAAGCCCTCCTAAAACTCGGTGACTTAACACAATAAACCTTCATGATCCCAAGGTTTCTGAGGGTCAGAAATCCAGAGCAGCCCTAGCTAGGTGGTTCAGGTTCAAGGTCTCTCATGAAGCTTGTCAAGAATTCAGCCAGGGCTGCAATGACCTGCGGGTTTGACTAGGGCTGGTGGGCCCACATCCAACACGTGCTCAGACATCTTTTCTATTCATTACTTTGTCCTCTAGCTTTGTTTATATGTTTCTTGTCATTTAATAGGGTTTTGGCTATGCACATAGTTGAATTTATCAATCTTTTATGATTTATGCTTTTTAAACTAGTTTGAGAATCATTGCCTCTCTCAAGATCATAAAAAGCCTTTTTTGATTTGTTTTATAGCTTTGCTTTTCATTCTTTGGTCTTTATCCCCTCTGGAATTTATTCTTGTATATGGCCAGAGGGAGAAATAGTTTTATTTTCTCCATACAGACAAGCAAATGACCTAGCTTTTTTTTTTTTTTTTTTTTTGTTGAGTAACTATCCTTTCTGTCTCTGGGACCTTTATTCTTTTCCACTGGTCTATTTGTCTACCACTGTTTCAATATTACACAACTTTAATTACCATAGACTTATAAGTGTTGAAATCTAGTAAAGCACTCTCTCCACACTTCTTCTACTTAAAATATGTCTTGACTATTTTAGACTCCTTATGAATTTTAGAATCAATTTATGTGAAAAGTCCTTTTGGATTTTAATTGACATTCTATGGAATTTATATACTGAATTGATAGATTAACTTGGAAAGAACATTAAATCTTCCTGTATACAACCATGGCTTCTCTTTCCAATCAGAATAAAAGCCAAATTCCTTGCTTTCAAAGATGAATGAATAACCTCAAAATGTTCCCTGGTTCTAGTTTATAAACTTCTAAAGGACTAAGTTTTTTGACTTATTCCATTTCTTTAAAGATTATAGATTTAATTAGGATTTAGTTTTTCCTTGAGTTAACATTGGTAACTTTTTTTTTAAAGATTTATTTTTTTATTTTTTAAATTTATTTATACAAGCACTGGGTACAGTCAGAAGCGCGGGAGGATGAGAGAATGCACCAGAGCCAGAGCGGGTTGCAGAACAGGCAGAAGGACCGAAGACACTGCTGAGGGGAGCAGCGGGTGGCAGGAGAGGTCTGTGCACCATGTGGGACCCTCCTCCAGTGGCCGGGGAGCAGCTGGGGATTGAACCAGCACCGCAGAGGCTACGGGCAGCTTTGCAACCCAGCGCTCAACCACTGCGCCACTGGGGAGGCCCAACATTGCTAACTTTTATCTAAAAAAAATCATCCATTACATTTTCAAATTTACTACCCCAAATTATTCATAATATTTTTCCATTTTCTCTTAATATTATTTGTCCCTCCTCCCTTGCTTCCATCAACATTGGCAGATGCTTACCTTATGAGTCTTTTCTAAAAAGCAGCTTTTGGGTTCATCAGTATTATATATTTTACATTACATTAATTTGGTACTCCTATTTTTATTATTTACTTTCTTCTGCTTTCTTGGGTGCATTCTGCTATCCTTTTCTCAGTCTTGAGTTCATTAGTTTTTAAATCTTTCTTCTTTTCTAATGTTTACATTTCAGGATATAAATGTCTCTTCAAATCCCACTTTAGCTATATTCCATAAATTCATCTTTGGAATGCTTTTGTTAGTCATTCCATTATAAATAGTTTATGATTTCCATTATAATTTTTTTTCTTCTTTTTTTAAACTTTTTTTTTTAAAGATTTATTTATTTATTTATACAAGTACTGGGTACTACAGTCAGAAGTGCGAGAGGGTGAAAGAACTCACCAGAGCCAGAGCGGAGAACAGAACAGGCAGACTGACGAAATACACTGCTGAGGGGAGCAGTGGGCGAGATAAGAGAGGTCTGTCGCGCCATGTGGGACCCTCGCCGGTGGCTGGGGATCGAACTGGCACTGCAGAGGCTGTGGGCAGCTTTGCAGCCCAGTGCTCAACCGCTGTGCTACCAGGGGAGGCCCTAATTTTTTCTTCTTAACATATATATCCATCCATGACTTTAAAATATATAACATCTCTATCCTCCTTCTGAATGTCTTAAGCAGGTACCTTAGTGTGCTTTAACTCCAGCCCCCTCCCATTCTTCTGTCATGTTATTATTTACCAATATTTAATTATATCTTTTAAAAAAATTATATCTTTTTTTAAACTTTTCCCTAAATTAGGCTTTACTATTACTATTTGTTCCATATGCCATGTTCTCATTTTTCATTCCATTGCCACTAAATAGCAAAATTTAGTTACTCTCTTGGTCTCTTTTATCTACTTTTTGTACCAAATAATCTATAGTTACAGTGAACACTGCCTTGATCATTATTTTTCTTTTGAATCCAGAGTCTGATCTTATCACCACTTTGAAATTAACATATTCATTAATGAGCCTTCAAACAGCTGATATGGAAGAAATGTACATAGTATTAGTATTTCCAGTACCTTAGTATTTCTTACCTAGGTCAAAATAAATCTAGGAACTTAGGGGTTTTTTCAAGTCAAATATTTTAAGATATTCACTAGAATATATATATTGATAGTCTCGATATACAAAATCAAACCTGCAAAAGGAACCATTTATAAGCATAACTCTTTTCTTTCTTGCTTTAAAGATTCAAATAATATTTAGCAGCAAATATATTTGGCAAATGACTAATGGAAAAGTTCTTCTTTTTCATAGATACAAGAAAAGGAATCAGTTGACATGCTAGCTGATATGAACAAACTACTACCTCCAACAGAATGAGCTTAACATGTTTAACACTGATTTCTAACAAGTGAAATCAAAGTAAGTTGATCTCGATTTAAAAAATAAATCAGAAGGGCCTCCCTGGTGGTGCAAGGGGTTAAGACGCAACCTATGAAGCTCTCCACAGCCACTTCAGCGCAAGTTCGATCCCCCAGCCAGGGAGCTACCCACATGGTGTAGCAGACCTCTCCTGACTCACCTGCTGCTCCCTTCAGCAGTGTATTTCAGTCAATCTGCCTGTTCTGTTTCCCACTCTGTCTCTGGTGAATCCTCTCACCACCACCCCTCCCCCATCCCCGCACCTCTGGCCTGTACCCCAGTTCTTGTATGAATGAATAAACAAATCTTAAAAAAAAATAAATCAGAAACAGAGCTTAACGCTTTTACCAGTTGCCTAATAAACATCTGCCCACATCTACAGGAGTGGGGAGACACAGCATGAACTTTGGAAACCACTAATCCAGCTCATTCATTTTTTTTTTATTGTGGTAAAATATGCACAAAATTGCTCATTCATTTTTAGAGAGTGGTTAGGTGACCTGCCAAAGATCACCTAGTAAACATGGTGAGGCCTTAAATGGTTAGGGCCCCACAGCTATGGCGACCAGTCGTGGGGGCAGGATGGAATTAGGTGGGAAGGAGTGTGATTCTGTTCTTGCAGACTCATGGAATTACCCAGCAGAAACTTACTTGGAATATTCTGATTAGCCAGAAGGGTTTGACAGTATAGCCAGGAAAGGAAAACGAGGGCAAACATTGAGGGCTTCTCACCAACTACCCCCAAAATAAATACAACTAAAAGCTCAGACAACTTTTTTTAATCATTAAAATGTTAGAGAGGAAAGTCCATTATTGCAGATTTGCTTTAATGAGAAGACAGTTCATTTGCTTTTGAGGGAAGGCAGGCCTGGATCAACAGCTGATCATGCGGATGGCTCAGAGCTCGTGGGAAGTGTTCTATCAAGGACTTAAAGGTATCTTTTATGGGTCTGGATCACTGCCTGATACAAAAGGAACAAAACTAATGAGATCTCTGAGCTTAAGGATCTCACCATATCCACAGGGGACTTAAATTATGTTCAAAGACCAGAAAGCAATTAGCAGCTACATGGGGGCCCTCAGGAAAGGGAGTATCATGGGCCAGGGTG
The DNA here is from genome assembly GCF_964194135.1 of Talpa europaea. Taxonomy (NCBI): domain Eukaryota; kingdom Metazoa; phylum Chordata; class Mammalia; order Eulipotyphla; family Talpidae; genus Talpa; species Talpa europaea. Next base: position 9,013,260 of record NC_140081.1, read on the forward strand.
GAGAGGTTAGGAAGTGTGGCCTAGGTACATTGGGCCTATCTCAAAGCCATAACACCACCACCAACACTCACTATTGCCTACAAGTAGCCAGGCAACATACTGGGCTCTAATTTTCTCTTCATAATACTTCAGCATAGGCAGGGATGATTTTTCTCCATTTTACAGTTGAGGGCATGGACCCAAAGAGGTTGAGTGAAGGTTACCTATGTTGTTCAAGGCATAGCCAGGGATTTAAGCCTGAGTGTGACACAAAAACCAAGTTTCCTCAGTTTTCTTTATATCCTCTTCCATCACGGTAATTAAGGGAAAGGTCTTTCAACTTGAATTTTAAAACTCTTTGTAGATGTAGTTATAATATATTCCAAAAGGAAGACAAAAAATAAAATAACCTTATGTGTCAGCCTATTCCTTCTTCAGTTCTTAACTTAAATATTATCTCTTATAGGACTCTTCTAGTCCTCAAATAAGGACCACAATCTTTAATGTGCAATTTCAAAAGTCAATAAGTTTGCAGCAAGCTGGCTGATGATGGCAAAAGATGACCTGAACTGAGAGGAAACTGTTCCTAGTCTTTATTCATCCCAAGTAGGGTAAATAGTCACATTTTGATGTGGAGATAATGGGATGCCGCCCAGACGCCACTACAATTATTACTGAATATATATGTGTATACTAGTTTTCTAAAATCCAGATATTTCTAAGTTGCAAACCACATGTGACCCCAAGGGTTTCAGACAGGTGACTCTGGACCTAGCCCCAGACACCTTTTTCGCTGCACTGGAAGTACTAATCCTTTGTAAGCCCAGCATCTAACAGTGTCTTGCATATAATAGCTACACAAGAAGTATTTCTTGAATAAGGAAACAAGGCTGAGAAATTGGTTAAGAAAGGAAATGATCAGTGGCTTCGAGTAACCGTGGCTCCCCACTTGCAGACCAGGCCTCTATCCATGGAATGTCACTTCCTTCTCTGACATGGAGGGTCTATAAATAGTTGTCCCTGATTGAGAGCAAGCAACATAGCTGCTGTCTTCACTAGGAATAAAAATAGTCCAGTGGTCTTACATGATGGGCCCACATATAACTTTAACCCAGTAGGAAACAGCAGGCATAGTCATACCTCAGACCACATGGGCAGCTTCACTGGTACTCTTGAACTTGGGAGCAAAAGACCTGTGTTTTTTTTGGACCTTACTACCTTTTTGGCTTGAAGTTTCCCCATCTGTAAAACAGCAACCAGAGTAAGCCTTAACTCTCCCCCCCCCCATCTTAAAGAGGGAACTGACGGGAGCAGCAGCCACGGCTGCCCCCACATTCAAGAGTGGGCTGCAAACCTCAGGAGCTTCTTCACTACTGTCTGCTGTCCTTGCAGTCCAGAGTTAACCGTGTTCATTCAGTGTGCTCTGTCCAACCTACACACACCTCCTCTCTCATCGAAAAGAAACAGAGTCAATGCAACAAGAGCGTTTTGCACCCAGGGCACCCTCGCAGGCTCTTTCTGTCGTGGATCCCAAACACTGGTCAAAGAATTCTAAGGAGGGTAGCTTCACAATCCGTCGGCCCCCTGTCTCGTGAAGAGGAAGGGGTAGAAATGGGGTGGAGGGAATCACCAGGCAGCAAGGACTGAATTTAAAGAGAAAATGTCTGAACTGCAAGGTCTCGGGACACCTGAGGGTCTGGGTAGGAGAACTGCGAGGAGAGGGCAGATCGGGGTGCTCCCTCCTTACCTGGTAACACAGGATGGTTTGTTGCACAAGTCGCGCGTATCCATCCAAGCGGACCCCAGAATTGCTCCTGCTCCTCATCTTGGAGAAGCTCGGGGATCCGCGGCTCCCGACCGGGTGCACGCCCGGGTTGCGGCCGCAAGAGTGTCTGGCTCCCAATCACAGCCTCGATCAGTTCTCGGGACGGAGCCCCGCGGTAAGAGAGCCGTACTTCTAAAAACGGTAGAACCAGAGTAGGGGTGGTAAGCAAGCCAACCAGAGTTTTGCAAGGCTGGAGGGGGCAGGGGTGGAGACCCGGACTGGCGCCACCGCGGCCCCGCCTTGACCAGACCCGCTCGGCCCCGACGCTCCAGGGTCCGAGGGGCCCCAAGGAGAAGCAGGGAACTGAGTTCCGGGGGTGGGGTGACGCTGCCTTTCCCCACTGTGCCTTTTTTTTTTTTTTTTTTGTCTTTGTCTTCGGGAGGCTGTGGGGAGGCCCCCGGGGGGCCGCCAACCCTACCCGACCCTGCCCGCTCCCACCCGCCGGCCGCGGGCCGCGGGCCGCTCCCAGCCCCGCCCCTTGCCCCGCCCCCCCGCGTAACGGAACCCTCGAGGCGCAGCCTGAGGGGGAACGAGAAAGGAGAGGCCCGCGGGCGCGGCGGACAGCCCGGCTCCGGGCGGGAGCTAGCTGGCCTTCCTCAGCTCCTCACCTTCCGAGGGCCGCAGACCCTCGAGTCCTAGAGAAACAGGCCCTTCCGCCGCGGCCACCTGGACGTCCTGGAGCCGCCCCCAACCCCGCCCCTGGAGCCGCCCCCGGCTCCGCCCCCGGGGCCAGGCCGAACCCGCGGAGCCCGGCCAGAGGAGCCAGGTAAGGGGACTGCGGCGCCGGGGGCCTGGAACGCCCCTCTCGCTCCCGCGCGGGCGGCCCAGCTCCGCCCGCCCAGCTCCGCCCTGGGCTGAGCTCACAGTCGCGTCCTCAGCTCCGCCCTAGCGCCGCCCTCTTCCTCCTTGGGGAGGAGATAAAGGAGGAGGCTCCCGGACTGGGCGGCCAACCTCACCCGAGGCGGGAGGAATAGGCCCGCCCAGCCGCGTCTCTGCCGCCGAGCGGAAGCCGCGTAGGGGGGCCGGTGCACGCCGCGGAAGGGTCAGCCTCGGGCGGGGACCATGGGTGCCCCGCACCTGCGGCCCCCGCCCTAGTCAAGTGGGTGCAGTTCATCACTCGCAGGCTACAGCGTGAAACTTGGCATTACAGTGCTTCATGGCAGCTCATTACCTGCAGTTCACCATCTTCAACCCAGTTCTCACTTCCACCAAAATCTGGCCCCAGATGAATTCCAGTGTACCGTTCAGTTCATGTGATTGTTTCCACAAGCACTACACTAGTCTCCGTGCATTCACCATGTGCTTTCACCAGCAGCCCTTCCCCTCCTGACCTAGCTGAAGGGATCTTTCCTTTCAGGACCAGCTCAGCTTTTCCCTCATATTATTGACCCTCCCCGTTCTCTGAATTCCCACAATTTCTTTAGTAAGAGTTTAGGTTTTGGAGTCAGTTCAAATGGAGTTCAAATTCCAGTTCTGCCATTTACAAGTGGTTGAGCATGCAGTTTAAACTGATGTTCTCATGTATAAAATGGGGATAATAATGGCACCCACCTTCTAGGGTGCCTATGAAGAAGGTCAAGAGGGTGAATAGAAAGCTTTTAGCACTGTGGCTCATAGAAAGGTGTTTAATAGCTGTTTTCATTATTTGCAATATCATTGCCTCATATTGTTATTTTTGTTTTTATGTGAGGCGTATATTTCTAACTGGGTTGTATGTTACTCATTGAAACAGTCTTTGGTATCCCCTACCATTACTGGTCATGTTGAGCATGTAGTTGTAGCTCAATTAGTATTGAATGAATGAATGAATGAAAATCAGTCCTGCTCAGCTGGTTCCCCTATGAAAGGTCTTTAACCAAGTTCATTTCAGAAATTCCATAACATAAATGTTTGTTGCTCAGTTAAAGCACCAAACCCCTCATCATCTCACATCCTTCGTTTTCTTACTGTTGGCTCTTAAAGTATGCAGCAATCCAGCAATCCATTCAAGGTGCCCCCATGCAGAATTTACTATGGTCTAGGAGTAAATAAAACTAGACATTAAGTTAATTTGCCTAACTTCTGAGTCTAAACAATGTGCTCTCATGTATTCTACATCTAAAACCTGGGATCATTGCTTTTTTCATTACTGCTTTTGTTCACATTGACCATAGGGGAAATAGTTGATGACTTTTGCTCATTATCTGGCATTTCCACAGGTATAGAAACATTTTCAGTTTCTCGATCTCATTCTTTGTAAATTCTGCTCTACACACATGTACCCCATTTGGTGTCTAGCCAGCCTACATTCTTAGGCTTTGGCCTGTGTTTTAAAGCATATTATCATATAAGCTGTATTTTTTAATAACTTGACATTCAGGGATAAAGCCAAAAAGGAAGGCTCCTACTTCTTAGCTTTTAAATTTCCAACTGAATGTTAGTGATTCATTTTGGACTAGGAGCTGTGCTACTAAAAAATCAGAAACATCTTATATCTTCATGTCCCTGAAATATATAATCTCCATTATCTTGGCTCCCATATCATGAAGCCTTTCTCCAATTGTGACCCAACAGAAACCTGTCTCTAAAGTCATTTCTCAAATATTTATCACGGAACAGATATCAATGTGATGGGATATGTTATTGCTTCTGAAGCTCCTTCAGGATCTTCATAAAAATCCCCAACTAGCCCCTGGGGCAGGACCACATCGCTTCTCTGACCTCAACTAGAGGGTCTGCCCATTGTCCCACCAAAGGAGCTTCTCTACCAAGGAAGGTGGAATGTAGAAACCGTCAAATGTTTCTCCCAGAGAGTGCAGGTCTGTAAAGGAAAGCACTCCATCTTTGACATAAAGAAGGTCAGTTCGGAATTGCATTGCTGAAACTAGCCAGTTCACCAAATTTAGTTATTTCTATGACTGCAGATTATTTTGTTTTTCATCATAGTATTTTAAGGAATGTTGAATTTGTCTCTGCCCCAGCTACGGTAGCTAGTTTGAGACTGAGACGCAAAGAGAGGAAACACTAATGAGCATACGATTTCATCATTGGGAAGAACATATTAAAAGAATATATTCTGGAAAAATCTATTCAATTTTTGTCTGCACCAACTTTTTAATGCTGTACCCTAAAGATTGCAGTGAAAAGAAAAAAATAATATTCTGGTAAGAATTCTTCTCACTTATGATTACGTTCTTATGTCCACTCAGTCTTTCCTTTCCCTGTCCTTCTGAATCCAACCGCAGCAGTGAGTACCATGGCAGACACAGACTGAACAGGCCCTAAAATGCTGTTACAGAGACAAAATGACAACACACAGTCCATTTGGTAAATTGCTTATTCATTAAATTAGCATTTTGTCCAAATGGCTTTTAGCAAACCTGCCTATGTGACCTTATTAGGTGCAACCCAGTCTCCAAATGATGCCGCTTTACAGCTTCCTCTAGAGCAATCTTGATGCTGCTCACTGAAGTTAATAATTTTTGTGGGATTAATGATTGCAGTGTGTTTTGGGAAAAAAAAAAAAAAACTTTTCAAATGTTCTGAAGAAATTCTTCAAATTCTGGCCACTGGTGTGACACTCCTTGCTCCCTCATTAATCCCACCTCTATGTCCTTTAACAGCATTTCAGAATATGCTACCAGTTTTAAGCCCAAAGGAGGAGGCTTTTCAGGAATATTCTCTCTGTCTGCCCTTTATCTGTCTGAAGCAAAACAAATAGAGAATTTGGCTTAAGGACTGCGGACCAGACACAACACACAATAAGGCAGGGGGAGGGGGACGTGGCATCTAAAAGACATCAAGATATTGTACATCCTTCTGTGTACACAAAATGAACCAGTTACATAATCTGTTTTAAGCGATCTGCTTTCTGAGATTTCACCCCCCAAATCTAGAGTATGTCACCTCCTTCCCTATCAATTTAGTGCTCAGCATCTTCAAGGAAGTTGAGCATCTTGGAAGGAGAGATTGCTCAGAGACCCCTTTTGGAGTTGAGGCTAACTTTCCCGATCTGTGGCTCCTATATGCTAATCAGCTCCCTAGAAACCCCAAATCCTGTCCTCATCTTGAAATCCTACTGTTCAGTTCTGAGGAGGCAGACACTTGGATCCAAATCCAGAGTTGATACAGCAATATGTGTTAAATAGTTGATCTTGAGAGAGTAGGGGGAAGATGAAGGGACCTCAGGAGCCAACCTCATGAGGCAGAATAGTTCCTGCTGACTTCACAGTCCCAGTGTGCCTGCTGTTCGCCAAGGATGTTACTGTCGAGTTTGTCTTGATCAGGCAAATCCTACAATTCTCATGCCACGCCGCCAAGGAAGGGGATTGCAAGCATTTTCTCCTTGTGTAATTTCTCAAACTTAAAGGACTTAACTGCAAATTTATTTCATTGACTTTAACATTTTTTTGTTGATTTTAACATATAAATACAAGAAAATTAAATAAATCAGAGAAGAAATATTGCAAAAACAAATCAGCACTCATAGAAGTGTATTACATTATTATTATGATTAGTCTGGGATACAACATTCACTTGAAATATATGCAAGGGAACCTTAGTGAAGGACCTAACTTAGGGGTTTTGAAATGTTCCTTATGAGGACATACTTGAGGCACTGCTCAAGCAGCTGTAGGTGGGAAGCAAGATAGGCCCTCTATAGTAGGAGCAATCAGGGTTTGATACATATGGAAACAATAGCATTGAAGGATAGTTCACCATTCCCAATAGCTGCTCCCCCTCGTCTTGTCACTATACACTCTTCAAGACGTGACACCGTTTAGAAAATAAATGAAGCCCTGGCAGGGCCAGAACAGACCAGTCCTGACAGCCAACACAGCACCGTGCAGTTACCTTTTAAAGACAGCAATATGATTTCCTTATATACATCTCTTTTCAAAAGTAATCCTACTCTTCTCCCTTCTGGACAGGCTCTGGGGATCTGAGAAATGGCAGTGTATGTATCTTCCTCCACATTCACAATTTCCCTGAATGTGGTCTTGATTACAGTTCCATCCCTCTCTGAGGCCAAGGTATTGAGTCAAATATCTTGGAGCAGATCCCATAACCTGATGATTAGAGATGAGGTCAAGAAATGGTCTCGGTATTGAATGCCATGCACGGTTGTTCAGGTTGTATCCTGCACAAAGGTGCACCCAAGAAGGTGAGTGGGGCTAAAATATGACCCCCCACTCTATTTGCCAATGTATGAGCCATTGAGGCTGTGCCTGCCCAGTGGGGGCACCTTTATCTAGTCACCTTTTTCAGTCAAAGGCACTGTATGAGCTAATTGTGGCACTGTCTGTTTACATGTTTCTTATCTGGCTGTCATCATTATTTCTTAATTTCAGTGAAGTTTCTGTTTCACATCCCATATAATCTCCAAAAGGAGTTATAGAATTCACTGAACTAGCAAGCATTTTCTGAATTATCACATTAGACACAACACAACCACGACTCTACAAAGAAATAAATTTACACAGTAGAAAATAAATACAAAAAATGTAGAAGTAAGATTTTTGACACGTGGGTCCCTAGAATTTAGCTTATTTACAACAAAGGCATGCGCAACTAAACCCACCAGCAGGCTGAAGTCAACAGTTGCTTTACATGTTATCAAAGGTAACCGCCTTAAAATGCGGTGGGAAATGAACTGCTATTATTTACTTATTTTTTCGTCTTAGTCTTGGTGTATTGTTTAAAACCAATCTTCTTTTAAAATGAAGAAGAAACCAAATAGCAAATGTCTTAAAAACCATGGTAAAATGTCTTGGTTTCCTCTTCCAATGGTAACCACTGCCTTCAATTAGCTTATGCTCTTCCAGAGGTTGCTCAGTATAAAATTAGTTGATTTTCATACATCTCACATTGTGTAAAAGGTAAAACTGGACATTTTCACACTGTCAAGCATCATGCTTTGATTTTAGAAAAAGGAATCACATTTGCTCAATAAAATGTAAACTTCCGCGCTTTGAAGTCCTTCTGAGAGCAACACGGCTTTTACCATTGCAGGAATCTTCTTTTTCATTAAACATGTGCTGTTTTCCAGTAAAATCGTGAAGACACACATCCCCGTTCTGAACACTGTAAGAAACACCATTCTTCTCCGTAGAAGCATTCCCTGTGTAAGGAAAGACAAATGGCTGTCAGGAAGTATCCCCAGAAAGGATTTAAAAAAAAAACAAACATAAATATCACTTTACTGTTACATATGCACAAAGAATATATCTTTTAAAAGATTATGATATATTGTAATATTTTGTTTAATTTTCACTTCTTCCTCAAGACCACTCAAAATAAGCAAATCAAATTGGAAACTGATTCAGAAATCAGTTTTCTATGGCAGTTTTTTGAATGAAATGGTCAAAATCTGAAGCAAAGCAATATATTTCATTTTAAAGTGCCATTTCCCAACTCCAGTTGAACATCTATCAGCTTCAAGTAGTAGCATAGGCACAGTACAACCTAACCTAAGATTCTAGGCTCCTCAAATAAATTAGCAGTGATCCCCATAAGTCCCTTACAAGGTTGTTGGCTCCCTAAGATTCCTATAAAATAAAACTTTCTACCAGAGAAACCCAGAGCAACTCGCTGCAGTAGTCATGGCAAGAAGAAATCGTCTCTCATAGACCAAACCAACCCCTCTGACAATCCAGGACAGGACTGATTCCCAAGAGGAAATGACCAATCCCAACCCAAGGATCCATGCCAGGGAGCAGCTGGGCATTTTGGAGCGACTTTATTTGGACTTGTACCTTCCCGCCCCACCCACCACCCCAGCAGGCCCTGATGGTGCGCGTGGGTGTGGGTGGTCCTTGTACTGTGGAAAGACGATACAGAAAGCTGGCTAACAAGCCCGCTGGTTTGTTAATGATTGTAATGATGATGATAACAGCGCTAAGAACTTTGTAAGTATTATCTCAGTTATAACCCTACAGGCTGGGTGCTAGATTATCCCCATTTCAGAAACCGAGTTTCATACATTAAGTCCTTTGTTGAAGGTTACATGGCTCAGATATGGTGGCATCAACATGTGATGTTCTGTCCAAACTGTGCTCCTGTGACCTCTTGTTCCGACCGAGTGAGATGGCTGAGGCAGCTCAGAGTGAAATGTGCAATATTCACACAAAGTAGGTGATGGATACTGGTTGACCCAGCTCTAGTAGGACATGTGACTAAGGCAGCTGTCCTGATTAGGCATTTTGGTTTGAGGACATTTTGGTGTAGGAACAAGTTGACTTGGTATAGTAAACCATTCAACTTCCAGCTGCTTTTTCTGAAATTGCCTATCCCATCCTTCATTTATCCCAGATCCTGGTGTGGACTGAGGAGTCAAGGATGTCTAACAGACATGCATGTTATGTGGTATTAAACAATTGGCCATTTTGATGATCTAAATTCACCCCCACCCTCACTATTAGACATCAAAAATAGCTCTGTGAAATCAGCCAGATCAAACAGCTGTACAAAATATACTGCTTCCATCAAATCTGATTCCTCAAAGAATGATAGCTTACTGAGAGGCCGAGCGAGCGAGGCTTCATCTCTGAGCTCTTTTTGGATATGGAAAAATCTGCCCTTAAGAACTCAGATGCTTCTATGAAAGCCATAGGCTTTATTGATAAACTGTGATTCTTGGTGACTCATCTCATGCCTCTGATTGCTTTACTTTGAGCATACTTCCTTACACTAACTTCACCAGTTTTAACTGCCATTGCCACTACTCTGTTAACCTACATTGACTCATTTTTGATACAGCAGTTTGGCATAGAAATAGGGTTCTCTCCTGTAACTACAGTAACAAGCCTTATGACAGCTGTTTCTATCTTCTGCAGCAATGGCTCTCAATGAAGGGGGGGGGGACACTTTATCCCTCAATGGACATTTTGCAATGATATATTTGGTTGTTACAACTGGGGATGAGTGGGTGGGTACTATTGGGATCTGGTCACTGAAGAATAGGGATGGTGCTAAATAGCCCCAAATGCACAGCCCCCCACAACAAAGAATTATTTAGCCACAAATATCTGTTGGGCTGAGGTTGGGAAACCCTGACTTTGAGGCAGCTCCTTTTATTTTAAAAGTCCATACAAACAGCAGGGCTTCCTATCTTTGGGAGGATGGGAAACTATCTGGTAAGTGTCATGAACCATCTCACAAATTTATTTGAATTTATTATGAAAATAACTAATGTCCTAAAATGAAAAATAAAAATAAATTCTCCAGGGAAGGAAAACAAAATCTCCGGCAGAATTTTAAGTTTTTATAAAAATGCAAAGTATAGTAAGAAGCCAACAAAGATAGAAGTGGTTAAGCTTTTATGAGTAATAAGCAGCCCAGTCTTAAAAAAAGAAAGAAAATGTAACGGAAGTTTTAGTTAGAAATATCAGAATTAATGAGCAAAGGAGGTGCAGCAGCAATAATCTGTTCATATATTGATGACAGATATGGTCACCAGTACTGATCTTGCAGTATTTGAGATCTTCATGGGGGGTTTGGGCACTGTCACAAGGCAGCCACACCATGGAAAACATGAAGATACATGACAATTAAAAAATAGGGAGTTTTAAAGTGTTGAAGATCTGTATGATTGTAGCTGTACTAAAAATTGATATAGTCTTATCAACTATTTTAGGTACTGCTTGCACATAAATAGGGACTTGCAACATTAAAACTTTTAGGCCTTCATCAATCCCCATCATGAAAAACTAAATCTTAAAAAAAAAAAAAAAGCTGTTGTGATATTTACTCTATAATGAATAAATTTGGATTAATAAAATTTATCATATATAAGTGAACCACACTTTGATCCACAAGTCATATATGTAATTGTTCACTTTGCTTAGCAAAAATGCCGTTAAAGGATAAAAGTACTTTAAAAAACTAAACACTAGCTTGAGAAATACTGTAGTGAGATGTACATACCATTCCCGCTCGTGAGTCCTGAGCAATCATTATTCACTAGCAGCGTGGTGGAGTGGGTGGAGTTACTGTTTGACTGTAAGGAATTTGAAGAGCTGGACACTCCTTGGTTTACAGTCTGCTTCTTTAAGCCATTAGTAGCAGTTTTACTCCAGTCTACAGCAGAATAAGCATTACAGAAAAACAGGACAGTATGTTGAAGCTCAAATGCAAGAGATGATCACCAGTGTACCTGCTCTAGCAAATCATCTCAGTCCAGCTCCTCCAGAGGAGTCACACATTTCACAAGGTGGCAGGATAAAATGTATTTTCACCTTAGACCATCTACATTTGTGCCGTAAGTGACTGCCTTGTTAAAAGTAGCCTATATCCCCTTGGAACTAAAGGCCAAGCTAATGTGGTTGTGTCTATAAAGATCTACTGGATTAGGTAGTACCTCAGAGCCAAGGACTGTCTTAAGAACACCAATTGATGGTGGTGTGATGATTAATGGTTCTTAAATGCATGCAAATGATTGAACTCTATGTACTGTATTTTCTGAGTAGAGATCTTATACCACCAGGTCTTTGCAGTACTGCAACGTGTTCATGGATGGTATTCCTGCAAAAGGAATTTAGTTTTTCAAAGAGCACTGTATTTTTCTTATTTTCTTAAAAATAAGCTATATGCTCTACAACACAGCAGGGCATACATGAAAGTAACTTCAAAGTAACCAAATGTACGCTATAGACAAATTAACCAGGTATATGCTAAAGATTGTATGACGTGTCCAATACACTAACAAATTAAGCAACTGACAGCCAGGAAGACCTATAGAGAAAAGGTTGATTCACAACTTCAAAAGTTATAGAAGATAAGTATTAAAAATCACTTTGGGTAAACAGAAAATATGAGCCCAAAAGGAAATAAAATCTAAAAATTTCACTGTTGCTTCATTCAAAAAGCACCCAACCCATTGCTCACTAAGTTCTCAGATAGGAATAACTATTTCTTTAATTCAACTAGGTTTTTTTCCATAATATTCACGATCTGTATTTTTTGTTGAGAAGGTCCCCTTCATTGATTTCCAGATCCAGTAGCCCTTTGGCATTGATTGCTTTATTTTATTCACTCTTACCCTCAAGATTTAAGAGAAGGAGAAAAAAGGTAAATCTTTACCAGAATTTTCAGCCAGCCGTAACTTCCCACAACAAAGATACCGCCTCCACTGCTTTCTCACATTCTCTTTTGCTACACAGTAAAAGATGAATATGAAAAATCCTATGGGGGGAAAAAAAACCCAGAACACAATGAATTCCAAACTAAGACCTGCATGTCATGAACTTACTTTGCACAAAAGATAAGATCATTGGCATCTATAGGCACAGTGAAATTTTGCAAATTGACAAAAAAAAGTCCAAAGTCCTCAGAAAGTTTGCTATGAAAGGGCATCCTGGGAGTACCCTCTTTGTAAGATAAAAATACTTATCAAACAAATGATAACTGCACATTTCCCAAATTAAACTCATTCTCTCCTCTCTCATATCCAGTCCTTGGCCTTCACTGTCTTTGGAAGTGTAAGCCCTGTACCCAGGATGCCCCTCTGTAGTTATAATCCGTTCCCAAGTTCTGTCAAACGCTATCTCCTCCATCTGTCTCACATCCTTCCCTCTTCCTCCAGCTCACAGCTATGGCCCTGTTGGGGCCTTCACCCCTTCCACTCAAGCCCAGGCAGTTCACTAACTTGAAATGGCCTTCAGGTTCCACCTCCCACCCAACCTTGGTCCCCAAGTCACCCAAACACAGAGCCCCATTACTGTCACTCCTTACAGTTTTTGCCAATAAGTAGTTCCTGACTGAATGAACGAGTTCTGAGTTCTCCCTCTCTCTAAACTCCGATCTATGTACTGTAAAACCTTCATTTTAAAATATCAGGTTTGCTTCTAGTTGGGTACAGTGTGCACCCTTAAGATTGATAGCTTGAATTCTGCACACCCATGTTTATTTGTCACCCTGGGCAGCTGCCCCAGGTCGAATTCAGGGAGAAACTTCATGTATGAACAAAATGGGTACCCAAGTCCCAAATCAGAACCTATAAACCTGTTTCATTTCATCATCCCAAAGGCTCACAAGGCATTAGCTCTCTTTTGTAAATGTAACAATACTTTCCTTCTATCCATTCATATTCTAATCAGAAGACATGGGGGTGGGGAAGAAGAAAAAGGCAAGTTCATTTTCCACATTAAATACATGAGGGTAGGTACCTTGCTTTCATGACTATGACTAATGTGATTTGTCACATATATTTTTTCTCTGAAAAGTCTCTTAGCATACCATTGTTGTTGGCAAATAAAACTTTTCTATTTAGTATTATATAGGGCAGAGCCTACATCAATTTACAACTGATACACTGTAGGTAAAAATTAGAAGTAAAATAAGAACAAATGGTCACGCTAGGCATTTGGATTCAATCTCAGACTGAGATTTCCTTGAAACCCAGTAAAATGATCTTTTGCCTGACAGAACTACAGGAGGACTCTAAGAGCAACAGGAAAAGATGAAAACAAGCAGATGAGAATGCAATTAAAAGGCATCCCAACAGAGGATTTGGAATAAAAGAAGGCCAAGGGACATAAATTATTGATATTGTAATGTAAACCTCTTTGCTTGCTCAGTTTTTAGTGCCAAAGCACTTCCATTAAAAATTAATCACAGCTGACAAGTCTTTTATACCACTGATCTAAATGAATTAGTAAGTCTAAAGAGGGTTCAGAAATGACTGCAGCTGGGCTTCATTAACAAACAGGAAGCTCCCAAGTAGACACACACAGCCTGTCCCTTCCCTGCTGTGTGTCCCAGCAGAGCAACTTGTCAGGATTAGTCACTGGGTAAGGCCGCTGCCACCGGGGGCTGTCTGTTGACTCACATTTACCATTGTCTTTAAATCAAACACAGACCTAGGAGGTAGGCGCGGTGAGCTGCACACGGTGGCGGTCACACAGGTGCGCTCTTCTGGATGCAGGCTCTACTTCCATGTAACTTTTTTTTTTTTTTTTTAAGTAAGGAACAAATTGAATAAGGGAAACTGGCTTTCCCAGAAAGAGTTCCTTACAGGTTCCCTACAGTATTCTCTCCAAGAAGATAATAATGGAAAAGGAGGAAAAAGTACCAGTTCTTGAATTTAGTGAAAGCCTTTCTTCCGAGGAGCTCAAAGAACCCTTTCTTAGAGATGAATCTGTTTTTCAGTGAATATGTCTTAAGCTACTGAATAATCTACTTGGTAGATAGTCTAACTTTTAGTAGTGATATTTTTAAGTTTGACTGGGATCATTCAGTGCATATTTAGTGCTGCAGAACTTACCTTGTAAGGTATTAAATATGGCAAAGAGGTACATAAAGGCGACATTAACTGGTCCCCAGGCAAAGAAGGCAAAGCCCCAGGTAATTCCCAGTAAAAATGTAAGGCCAGCAACACTCCTGAGGTCTTGAATACTGGTTTTTCGCTGGGCTCCTAGTTGCTTTTTCTTTTTAATTCGACAGAGCTGAACCAGGACCACAATGAACATGCTCACGTTCAGCAAAAATGTTACACAGAAATATCCCACGACCGTAATATAGAACACAGCATTGCTGTTGATCCAACAACTGGAATGGGGGCGGGGGTGACAGAGAAAAAATTATGATGCTGAAAAATGGTTCAAAATCATACAATGATCTATAACGTTTTACTGAAAATTTCCTACAAATACAAAAGGGGAAAAAAGATAAAACCTCTGTTCCTCACAATCATTTATAGTTCTAGGAGATGAAAACTTAGGAGTTTATTTGGGAACACTTGGTGATTAAAAGTATTTAAAAACATTCAGGATTTTACCCTCCTTAAATCCTAGTAACTCTATTCCATAAGTCTTTACTAATATACTGTAACTGGTATTTCATCTTATCAGAGGCTTATAGAAGTACAATATTTTCAAAATACATCCTCCTAATTTGTTGTGCATACTTAAGTGGTAGAGGGCATTTTCAACTAGGTCGTCTCATTAGATATTTAACTGCAAAGGCTGCTCAGACTGTTGGTGGACTTGATTAAAATGACAGCCATAGTCAATACACTGATTAGATCCTCCACTTTTCTGGGGAGAATTGTCTCTCAGGTCACTTAGCGTTCCCTCCAGGGCTCTGTCTGTACTCACAAATCGTCAGGCGAGCCATTGGGGAATTTCCCATAGGATCCAAGTCCATAATTGTCTGGGGATATAATCAGGACGATGATCACGACCACAGCTGGCACCCCTGGGAAATGGGAAACAGTGGTCACACGTAGTTCTAATAACCAAAGGCGGTGAGAAGAATAGACAGTGCGTTCTGTCGCCTTCTGGTGGCAGACTGCTGAGCTCGTCACCAAACAAGGTTTATTTCCTCCATGGCAGGGTGGGCCCACTCCCAGCCTCCCTTGCAGCAAGGTGTGTGTGGCCACATGACCAGGTCTTAGCCAATGGGATATGGGTAGAAGTGCAATGAGAAGGCTCCTCTCAGCTTCAGATGGCTTTTGGCTATGAAGGAGTCCTTTGTACCCCTCCACCCCATCACCTCCCACCCCTCCCCTTGCTGACATCTTGAACTATACAGAGACCAATATGACAGTCAATCCCAAGACTCTCGTAAATAAAAAACAATTCCTTCTCACAGACAGGTTGAGGGACCTGCTACAATCTGACATAGCGTTTTGTTTAACTTCTTTATATATGTACCTTCTGGAGATTCTGGCTTATGATGATTTCCTAAGTGCAACAGTTTCCTAAACAAATTAATGTAGTGTGGAGCTTGTCCTTGTCAAGTGATTCTCACCTTCCAGCCTTTTACAAGGAAGACAGAATCCACATCAATGTCAGAAGCAGTCACTTATCTTTCTGGGAAGAGGGAAAAGGGAAGGTGTTTTCTGTTGCTCTTCACAAGGACATGCAGGGTGAAAGGGTGGGGAAAGATCTGTCATCCTGTTGTATAGGGAATAGCTGAAGGAATGCCTGTAGAAGAGGGGGGGGTCTGAGAGGGATGGCGGCCGTAGTACTATGGAAGGGATGTGAGCACAAGAAATCTCAAAGCCAAGTTCTATTCTCAAGTCATGTGAACTGGGGTAAATCACATCATCCCTTGGAGCCAGTTTTTTCACCTGGCATTAGCAATAATTGCCTTGCTAACCTTACTAGCTTGTTTTTCATAGGGTTACTTATGACAAAAATAGGGTATTATACAGAATATTATGCATAATGTTATACATATATTACTTGTAGATCATCTAAATTACTCTTTAACAGAGGAGGGATCAGCTTATTATTTTTTTGCCTGAGAGAGCAACACCCAGGCCACTGGGTAAATGCCACCAGGAAACCAATTGAACATACTGGAAAAACAGAACTAGAGAGCTTTAGAAAATGGTTAACTGTCTTGTAAGGTAATGAGCTCCCTAACAATAGAAGTATTTGAGAGGAGGTTAGATTATCTTTAGTCAAAAATAAGTCAAATTGATGAGACACCTACATTTGGTGGGGAATTGAATGAATGAAGAAACCTTCCGGATCTTTGATGGGGGGTTTGGCAACTTTGTAAGCCACCACCAGCAATGGCATGATCTGAAGTGTGATGATGATGTTATATTAGGTTTTATCTGTACATCCTGTCACTGTGCCCTTCTGAACATGTGTGTGGCATCTTGCAGGTAGAGAACAGAGTTGGGCTAGTGGGAGCTCCAGGACTGAGAGTTGTACCTCATTATCACCAAGCTTATTCCATTATGATGCACCTTCTATGTCTGTGTGCCAATCCCAATTCTAATTGCTACAGAAACAAAAAAGATTCATGGCCCTGGTCTCAAAGAATTTTATGTTCATAACCCATACAAGGGAAATAGGTATTCTAGAAAGAAACTTGACAAGGTCACTCTTTGGTGGCAACATATAAGGAAAATAACCTGTCAAGTATAACTTGCTTCATCATTGTATCTACTTGATTAAAAAGCCACTAGAGAAAATACAGAGAATGCCCAGACAAATGTGCAAGTAAGATTATACATACCCCAACCAACAATGCAGAATTTAAGGATGTATTTTCGAATATATGTATTAAACACTTTCACAAGGGCCAGGTACATATGAAATGCTTCCAGGCCCATCCATGTGAATGAGACCAAGAGAAAATAATGCAGAAATACAGCCACTGAGATACACAGGCTTCGTGTGTCATACAAAGCAATCCATGAGTCCAAGAGAAACACCAGGTTCAGAAGGAGCAGAGCTGCACACAGCTGGATGAGGATTTTGGAAGGATAATCTCTCCGGATCTTTCTAAAAGGAAAGGACAAGAAAAGAATCAGTATCACATTCTGCCAACCCTTATATGAGCATATCTGCTGGTATGTCCCTGTGTCCTAAGCAATTTATTTTTATTCTTCGGTAAATGTCTAGTACATAAATTTCTTCTCTGAGTGTGTGCCTATGGGCATTAAAACCAACAACAAAGGAAAAATCTAAGCAGAATTATCCATGAAAAATATATGGAAAATTTTTATTTATATTTCTATGGAACCTTTTAGGCTGACTGTTGACCCATCCTTTTAAATACTTTGTCGTGGACTCTACTAAGCATCTATCCTATTGCTTCCAAAATATTGCTAGAAACATTGCTGCTGCTTCTCATACAATGGGCTGCCATATCTTCAAAACAGCCAGATTCCCCTATTATCTTATATTACTAGTTAAATGAGATCATGGAAAGATGACTTTAAACTATAGCTAAATGTAATAAGTATAGGAAAATACAGCTAACTGATGACATGTACATGTTTATGTGTGTGAAATTAGATCTGGTGAAATCATTCTGAGTAATGGTTGGCTTTATGGTAATTCAGTCTCATTAATAATAATGCCAAAGGTCCATTAGAAGATCTGTAGTCACAGCTGGACCCTAAGTTTGGCACTGAAAGTAAATTGGTACATTTTCCTGATCAGTGTCCAAAATCTAAATCCCAGAACTTACGTATTGTTTCATCTAGTTAATTCAATAAAATTACCTATTTCCTTCATTATCAACAAAATTTATTGGAACCCTCCCCATAAAATGTGACCAAAAGGACCCTTCTGATAAACTAAGGAGATGCTGTTATTTGAGATATTATTCTTGCTTTGACCCACAAAGCCACACTCATGAAGTATCTGGGTTTTTTCAGTGAGACTTTATACCCTTTATTTTTCTTCATCCCCACAATCATTAATGTATTTCATCTTTCATGTCTGTGCAGTATAACTTAGAAAATTATTACATTAAAATAGCTCTTATGCTATACACGGAGCTATGGTTTATCTCCGATTCTAAGCTCTTGGGTTTCACATCTGTGTCCATCTCACATTTCACAATGTTGACTGGGCACCAGGCATCATTCTGGGGCACAAAGACAATTAAAACACAACTGTGGCTTTAGTGAGTTTACAGACTAGTGGAAGGAAGCAAGCATGCAATCAAAATGTCCCATGAAGCTTTACATGTAGGTGGCTACAGAATAAGGTAGGCTGAGGGCTGTACTTAATTCATTTTGGCAATGGAAATGAGCACTGCACCCTATAATCCAAGTTTCCAGTTGTGGATACTCACTCGAAGGCTATGTAGGTTACCAGAGTAACTGACAGAAAAATTGATGAAAACCCACAACCAATATATGTAATAAATGTCAAAGCCATCATCTGAGCAGGTGGTAAGGATGTTCGAGATAGGTCCTAGAAAATAAAATATTGCTTTTAAGACCAAGTATTTTTAAGTAAATAAAAGAGTGATGGGTTATATATTTATTGAGTGTCCTAAATGCCCCTCCATAGTCTATTTTACAAACCTACAAGGAAGGCACAATTTTTATCACCAGGTCAAGATAGTTTAACTGAGGCCTGCGAGGTCAGTACTTTGTCCAAGGTCACACAACTAGGAAGTAAAGTTGCCAGGTCCAAATTCAGGTCTGGCCAACTCCAAAACCCATGTAACATCCGATCACTGTTTATGGTACACTGGAAGAATGCTGGGCTAGGAGCCTAAAGACTTGAATTTGGCTCCTGGCTCTTATATTTCTTAGTTCTATTACTGTGGACAGTTACCTAAAAAATAAGTTTTAATTCTGACTGCATTGAAATGACAGTAACAACACTCATGCTACCTATCTTGGAGGTCTGTTGAGGAGATTAAATGAGATGATTTATGAAAAGGCATTTTATAAAAATTTTAAAGTGCATTGCAACTAAACAATTTTTGTACCCATTTTAATCTGAATTCCCTAATTCTCCTATCTATTTGAAAGAGGAAATTTGAATGGAAAATATGCTTCCACATTCAGGTATTTTCCTAACAAATGCATTTGCTTATTGGAAGGATAATTTTATTGGTCTGTAACTTTGCTGCAATATCCTATCTTCTGGCATATCGACATTATCCATCTGATTAGACCTCAGGGTATGATGTCCAACTATCCCTCAAACCCGAATCTAAGACCACGTAGTGTGGGATATTACCAGTAGGACACCGAAGCTTGTAAGGTGGTTGCAGGTACAGACGGTTTCATTCAGCCTCCTGTCTTTGACAGAGCAGCCATTGGATGACCAGCCTCCTTTGCCACCTGTTTGCATTAGGCAGAGATCTGTCCCATCAGCAAAGCCACGGCACCAATGACTACCTCTTCCTCCCCACTCCACCTCCTGTTCACTCAACTTTGTAAAAGGTATGACTAGTACCTACCATTTCTGCCCAAATCCCAAAATACACATCTCACTGTTGAGTCATCCTACAAGAGGAATAATAACAAATGATTGATTTATTGAACTGAAAAAAAAAAGACAAACAGTTTATAAAAAAATCTATGAGTTTCTAACTTTCAGAGTCCCAGTCTTGATTTTTAGTGAGTTCTTATTTTACACTAATCCCTAGAAGCGAGTCTTCTATAGGCCATCACTTCTTAAGCTCAGCAACTATGCATTAAGAATCACCTTGGGGCCTAGTAAAACTACACATTCTGATTCAGTGGATCTAGGGCAGGGCCTGAAAGTCTGCATTTCTAGCAAGCTACCAAATGACACTGAAGCTGTGGGTCTGCAGATCACACACAGTTTTAAGGTGATAGATGATGTTCTGTGTGAACTGAACTAAGCAATATTTTCTCTCTGGAAGTAAGACTCAGACCTGCAGCCACAGATCTAACTACCCTGAAACTCAGCAACCGATAAAAGCTTGCTTTTGCACTGCTCTTTCTTAGAAATTAGATGGTCAATTATTAGATGGTCAGCTAATAATAACCACATGATCCTTGTCATAGATGTTGTGCTGAGTTTAAGATTCTGCTGGATTTGCCTTTTTCAGCCTAAGTCTTAGAGGCATAGTTTGCACAAGGTGTTTCTGGTCAATAAATTGAGCAGACTGGCTTCTCCCACCTGGCTTGGGTCGATGTGCCTTAATGTAATCGTCACGTTCCTTGTCAAGTTCTTGATGGTCAGGTTCGCAACACTTGATGATATGACGTAACTGATCAGAGAGAGGTTCTCCAGGGCAGAGTCCTAGCACACCCAAGAATCAACAAGATGGCAAGGAAAGATAAAATGTTATCAGAGAATCTTAGCGCTAGAAGGACTATTTAGTCTACATTGTACATTTTACAATCTAGGCCAGAAATTGAGAGTCAGGGAGTAAAGTGACGTTCCCAAGAACCACAATTAGAAGCAGAGTTTGTTCCACTATACAGTGCTGTAAATACTGAGTTAAATTTTACATATCAACACCATGGAACCCTCCTGAATCTTTTGTTTTTTTTTTTTTTTAAAGATTTATTCATTTATTTATTATTTATTTTATTTATTTATACAAGCACTGGGTACAGTCAGAAGCGCGGGAGGGTGAGAGAATTCACCAGAGCCAGAGAGGGGAGCAGAGCAGGCAGAAGGACCGAAGTACACTGCTGAGGGGAGCAGCGGGCGGCAGGAGGGGTCTGCGCGCCATGTGGGACCCTCCTCCGGTGGCCGGGGAGCAGCCGGGGATCGAACCGGCACCGCAGACGCAGCGGGCAGCTTCGCAACCCAGCGCTCAACCGCTGCGCCACCAGGGAGGCCCCCTCCTGAATCTTAAAGGTAACAAAACATTAAGGCATTTCAGCTGTGTGTCCTTGAGCAAGTTACTTAACCTCTCTGTGTCTCCATGTCCTTATCTGTAAAATGGGGATTTAATAGTTTGATATTGTAGCTCCTCCCTCACATGGTTGCTGAAAGGATTAGAGTTAACATTTATAAGTGTTTAGGATAGTGCTCTGCAGTTGGTAAAAGCTGTGTCAGGTATTGGGATTTACCAACACCATTAGGTCCTGTTTGAAAATAATCTGTAGCTCTTTAGCAATTCATTTCAGTTATAGTGGACTTAAGCATGACTGAGGATGAAAAGAAACAAAATTCTCCTACTCCCAAATAAAACATACACCAAAGGCAGGTAGAAGCAGCTTTACCTGAAACAAGGCAGGTGTTTCAAAAAAGTTGAACTGCACCCTGGAAGGTAGCTCCATGTCACCCACGGGCAGGTTACTCATCAGTGATGACGGTAGAGTGATAATGCCAATGCTATTCTCAGGAGCCTCAGTTTCCAGAGTGACCTGAAATCAAGTAAAAGAGAATACAGATGTCTGGGCCAGTATGACGAGGAGATGGAGGAAGCAGCTGATTAGAATGGAGGCTCGTGCAAGGGCGTTTTTCCTGTGGTATTTCTATGCAAGACCAGCTTTTCTTTGGTTTTTCTGATTACTGTGAGATCAAGGAAAGGATGTGCAATGCGGAGCTGCCCCCAAGCAGGAAAGGAAACATGATGAGGAAAGGAAACACAGACATGGTCAGAAAACACAGTATAACATGCCAGGTATTGATCAATGAAGTTGGTAGAAAAAAAATAAAGTGCAGAATAATTGTAGACCCCAGGGGGACCCCAGCAACAGACATATCAGCCTGGTGACCTGTTAGGGCAAAGTCTTTGTAGAACCACATGCATTAAACTTATCACCATTACTATTAATTTATATGGAAACATTTTTGAGTCGCGAGACCCAGAAAATAATCTACCAAATGGGAACAGTGTACTTTTAAATAGTGGGGGAAGCCTGTATTGAAATGGGGTGATAGGTAGCTAATGTCCCTACCTGTTCTCTCCTAGGACCCTCCACTAGACACTCCCCTCCTGCACCCCCCACTTTCCCCAAATACCCTGAACCACAACTTCCATAATCCAGCTACTAAAGGGTTAACACTGGAGACTAGGAGGACTTCTGAGGTCCTCCTCCAGCAAAAACTAGTGTCCTATTGTGATTCTGTGGTGCCTCATTGTTCTAAATGTTAAATATTTTGAATATCACCCCTTACTATAAGCAGTAATTGCCTCAATCATGAAGTACATAGGAACTACAATCATATACAAGAAAAGATTTTTTTTCCACAATAAATTGTGATGTACCTTAAGATTTTCAGGGTCTTGGGCAGCAAAGGTAGTTGTGTTGAAATTACTAGCATTCACTCTCATCACGGCCACAGCCAAAGAAGGGGCGGTTAGACTTATGGTCTTGTTTGAAAATTTCAGCTGTAAGCCGATGTCATCCACCACTTTCAGCAATCTGTAAAGACAGGTGGCAGTTCAGATCGGCATTTTGTTTTCCTCAGTCTAAGCAGAATATAGAGTATCAACTTGAGAAGACATTATGAACCTCAGAATGTGGGAGAAAAATACTTGGCCACAAAGAATCATGTGAGAAGCACTGTTATCATTAGCAGCTCCCCTCTCATGACCACGTCGGTTTGCTACATCATACCTTTGAGCCAGAGGGGCCAGCAAGGCAGGTGGGGAACGCAGGAGTTTGCTGACTTGGTTTATCATTTGTTCTGCGAGATTAGGCTCCAAGCAGCCCAAGGACAGAATCTTCTCCATCTGGGACACTTCGTCCTCAAGATCAGAAACAACGATGCTGGTGGTATCAACAATTTCTGTAACAGAGAGCCAAAGCACTTTATGAATACACCATAGAAAATTCACTAGTAAAGAAGCACAGGCAATCACTCTGACCCGGCCGACCTTCTCCTAGGTATTTGTCCCATTGAAATGAAAACATGTCTCAAGAAGACTTGTTCAGGAATATTTATAGTGGCTTTTGTCATAACAGTCCCCAAACTGAAAACAAACTAAATGTCCACAACAGAAGAATGGACAAAAGATGGTCAATCCATACAGTGATAAAAAGGAACAAGCTACTGCATCCAAGCAATAGCATGGATGACTCTCCAGTTCTCCAATATGTAATGGTAGGTGAAGATGTCAGATTCAAAAGGCTATATATATACTGTATGATTCCCTTTGTAGGGTATTCTAGAAAAATTGAAATGATAGGGAAATAAAACAGATCAGTAGCAGCCAGGGAGTTGGGGGAGTGGGTGAGAGTTGACTACAAAATGATACAAGGGAACTTTGGGGGTAGTGTAAATATTATATATTGTGATGACAGTCACGAATTGTGGGTATTTACCCAATCTCACAGAACTATAAAAATGTCATTCATCCCTAGATCTGGATGAATTTTGATGCATGTAATTCTACTTTAAGAAACCTAAAAAAATGTAAAAGCACCTCAGTATTTATTTAGTTTATATTCATATAAGCACAAATACATTTAATTTATATCATACATACAGGATTTTATGGGGTATGAGAAGCTCTTTTTGTGAAGAAGAGAATATTATGAAATTAATAGTTGGCCTGCCAGGCATGAGCCTGATTTTTAATAGTTGGGTCGCAATGATTACAAACCTGCCTAATCACTAAAAAGTCTCAATTCCACCACAATAACATCCTAGTTTTTATTTTGCATATTCCATTCTAATCTTTCTCCATGTGTTTTGATACACTATTATTACCATGGTTGTACAAACTGTTTATTGTGCTATTTTCACTTCGCGCAAGGCGTGAAGAATGCCCACAAGTTTCTGTCTACTGGTTCCCATGCGCAGCTGCGTAAGACTCACCGGCTTGAGGAAGCATGTGCTAGTTCATTATTCCCCTCTGGTGGAACTGTTAGGTTATACTACTTTTTAGCTGCATCTTTTACGCATATGTCGCTTCTCCTGCCTGAAACCGAAGTCCCGGGACACAGGAAGCCACCTTGCTAGCCTTTCTGTGTAGCCTGGGAAGTTGGTCGAAGGGAACAGCTGTGGAAGGTGGACTTTTAGACGTAGGCTAAGGAGCCTAGTGCAGTTAGTATGGATAGTTTCATCTTTAAGTACAGCAGGCGGAGGCAGCAGGAGCTAAATGGCTTATCCCAGATGATGTGGCCCGTAAGGGCCCATGCAGACCCATAACAGGCCTTCTCAGTGCTTTTCCCCTCTTTGCGGCTACCTAGGCTCTATCGCAGCTCTGTCACTGTGCTACTGACTGATTTTCAAAAACACCAATTTTTCCTTTTTTCGGTCTTAACGAAATTATTGTGTTCAACAGTTCAAAGCTTTTCTCTTCACAACATTGTAATCAGTGACCCAACAACCTTTTAGAGGAGGCAAAAACCTATAAAATGAAACATCTTGATAAAGTGAAGTCTGTGCTTGCCTCCGTTATTTCTCTACCCTCCTGCTCAAAAACATCAAAAGCCATACCAATGTGCCGTGAATGCTGAGGGACAGCCCTAGAAGTCAAGCATGCATCGTGAAGAGGAGGCTCAGTGTGGCCTTGTTACAGGTATCTTGTCAGGCAGGCTGGCAGTTGCACTTTCGGTAGCCAGAATTTCAACAAATATAGGAGCACTTGGCTCCTTCTATTTACCTGTCTTGTCAGCAGATGTGCCGGTCTCGATGACATTCACAGGGGCAGATGTGGTGGAAGAGGGAAGTGAGGATTTCACAGATGGCAGGGTGTGGGAAAGATCAATTTGGGGTGTAGGAGAAAAGACTGTTCCAGATTGGGGGGGCATATCAATGGCAGGGCTGGAAGCTATGGATGCTGAAGGCTGGGGAGAAGAAAGATAAATCCTTTCTGTCGCAGAGGGAGGGGTCTGGGTCACAGGTGGATGATCCAGAGGATTAGCTAAAGAGAAGGCACTGGAGACCTGGGAAAGAATGGTGGTCTGAGGAGCGACTGGGATGGAATTGCTGGAAGAAACTGGTGAGCCATGTGGATGACCAGAAAAACAGACAACAGGATCCTGCAGGTCACTAAAAGGAAAGAACCAGAGAGATGCACATGAGTCATGAATGAACTACAGACAGGTGAATTTCCTCCTCCGGCAATTATCTGATACCACATTGGTGATGTGGTCCCATCAAGGACCTGCCACTCCTAGCCTCTGCCACTGTACACCTCTGTGCACCTGCCACAGGCCCCTTGCCCCTGCCCACTTCCCCCGCCTCCTCCCTTGGAGAAGAATTAGCCAGGAGGATGCTCCTGTATGAACCCCCAGTTCTGGTTCACACTTTCCCCTCTGCTCTGGGGCTCTCTGCCTTAGTGCTCATCACTCAATGGGAGGTGCTTGTGCTTCTGGGGATGGGGAGCTGTTAAATGCTGTGTAACGCAAGGGGCAGCAGGTTCCATGTACTAGGAAGCTTTCTTTCTTTTTTCATTAAAATTTTACAAAATTGAATCTCAAAGAAGTGGAATCGCATGCCCAAACTGTTCCAAACTTACTGAAAAGTTTTCTAAAGCATGAATACCAACATATTTTCCTTTAATATTCAAATCTACATTGACAAAACTGCCTCATCATTTCTGCAATTGATTTGACTATGAAGCTGAAGTGTATCCATTTCAAACTGTGTCTGTCCATAATAGATTCACAAACTCTTGTGTCAACTCTGTGTTAACGTTGGATTCAAAAGGGTATGGCATAAATTGAAAAGCAGCTGTAGATTTACCAGTAACAAGAAAATGTTCTTCAAATATACAAAAAAAATGTTCAATCTTAAAAAGAGAAGCTCAAATTAAAATAACAGAGGTACCATTTCTCATCCACCAGACTGGAAAGACTTAAAAATGTGACAACACTTTCAGTTGGTGAGGCTATGGGGAAGTCAGAATATTTTTAACGCTCTCCAGGTGATTATAATGTGCAACCAAAATTGCAAACCCCTGGTTTTAGGCAGTGGTCCAAATGGAAACTTAAACAACAGAAAACTGCATTTTCTCTAAAATTGAAAGACCTTCTTCACTGTATAAATTCCAAATTTCCTTAGCCAGCATGGTGATTAAATGCCTTTTTTTCCCCTTTTTTTTTTGTAGGAAAAAGGTTAGCCCGGTTGCTTGCTACATACCACTGCAGTTTTTCTAACTCTTCCGGGGAGGAAGGGCAGGATATCCTGACAGAACAGCAGCACTGTTCTGAAGGAGATAAAAGGAAAAGAAAGAAGAAAATTCAAGAATAAGGCAAGGTAAAAGCTTGCGTCCATCAAGTATTGCTGTTCTTACAATGACTGCATTTTAAAGAACATGTGTAAAATAGATGATAAAATTAATTGTATGCTTGTTATGTTGACAATTCCATATATAAAGTAGGTGCTCAAAATTATTGAGTGAATAATTTGGGGGTTTGTATGCACACAATATCAGTTGCTCTTCAGCGTCTCCTAAGAGAAATTGAGAAGTCTGTCTCAGCAGCAATAGATCCAACTCTCCAAATAGAATTCTACCTTTTGATAGGGTTTGTTTTATCATGTTTTCAAATATATACAGAAACTTTTTGAAGCAGGAAAAATCACCTTCCAGAGCACCCCCAAAAGTGCCCAAGGACAAAAGTCAAAATAGAAAGCTCTAGCATATGTAAATTCTTTAATTATCTTTTCAGTTTTAAAAAGAACACATCAAAGTCATGTGAAAATGAACAAAGCAATAAAATGGAGACAACTTACCCATGGGCTGAATGCTCACTCCTTTCAAAGCATCCATTACAGTACATATGTTCGTGGTCTTATGCAGTTTTATCGTGAATGTGCAATTTAATGTGCTGCAAAGACAAATACATATAATCACAATGTTACTAAATTGGAAGCCTACTACATATTTGTTATTGCTTTTGCAAACTTACAGTGAAGAAAGGGGACACTGAAAATGGTAACTTGTGATGTCACTCCAAGAAGCTTGTGAACACTCACTGGCCATGGCCTGAACTTTACCCAAAAGAGAAAGAGGTAATTTGGGGAGAGGTGGTAGAGTTATATATCCACAGAGGTTGCAAACCAGAGAACGTCTGAGCATACAGCTGCTGGGCCATTTTGCCTGCCCACACAACGAACAGGCAGGGTGGAGCTTAGTTGCAAAGACAAGCATCTGGACATCTAGTCTCACCACCACCTGCCGGCTACTTGCTGGTGACTGGAGGCATTTGAGTTTCCACCATGGAACCCTTTCTCATACCAGCCTACATGAACATAAGGATCTCGTGAATCTAAACTCTCTCTGGCAACTCAATCTAGATTATCGGATAACTAGGAATTGAAGACATTGGTATTTTTTTTTCACTTTAGTCTTGATTTAAATGAAAAAATATTAGTGTTGCATATAAGGAAAAGAGGCAAGTGAAATGAACTAAATAGCTGTAGTGCATGGGGATTTAATCTACAGTTTCATGGAAGATTTGCCATTTTTCTGTATCATTGAATAGTTTGTTGAGTAGGAACTATCATTTTCTAGAACTTTACTCTCATGGGATGCCAGGCTTCATGTAGCAGGATTGCTGCCCTGCTTATGCTATGCAGCCAGGAGAGCCAACACACACAATTTAAAATGATAATCTGTGCCATCTCAAATAATTGTCAGGCAATTTCTAATTTATTCCTGTATGCACTTTAAGATGTATATATTCTTTTCTTTTTGTTTCTAATTTTTCTTCTCCTTTTCCTCCCTTTCTTCTCCCAAACTCCATCGTTATGTTCCTGCTTCTCTGGCCTTGACCTTCACCCTGACTGAACCACTGCGAGCCATACCCACTGGGACTAAGTACACTCATGATCCTTAGCCTTGTAGAACAGAGGCAAACAGCCCACACCCCCCACTCCCTTCTGTGCTTCATAAAGAAATGAGAACATGGATGTGACAGAGTAATGAGTGTTTGGAAAACATACATTTTATATATATATATACTCCAAAATGACATATAAATACATTAATATGTATTTATTTTATAGGAATGCTTTTGAATTTGCAACCTAAGACTCCTGGATATTTATTACTTATGAGTAGAGAAATAATGATATTTATGAAAGTATTAAAGTGACTGACCTTTGAGCCTCTGCTGTAGCACACACTATAAAATAAGTCTGAAACAAAAAGTATATGTTACTTTGACAGTTGAAAATGTCAGACAAGACACCCCAGGATTAATCATAGCATTACAGAATCTTAGGAGCCATCTGTTTCACATTCCTACCAGATTCCTGATGTATCATCACAGTGACTCAGGCCATACAAGCTCTGTGTGCAGCTCCAGTGTCAGGGAACTCACTACCACACAAGGGGGCTCATTTTCTTAGAGCCCTTCATTTAAGAAATTTTTGATTTTACATGAAGGCAAAGCTACCTCCTTGTGATGTCCATCCATTGCGCCTCGTGCTTATTTTGGGAGTAATGGAACTAGTCCATTCTCTCTTTTGCACTATAGATTTGGGGGGATTTGAATATATATCTTCTCAGGAATGCAGTACTCTGTGCTTTACCCCAAATCATAACAATTATAAAAAAGGGTCAGCATGTACTATGATTACCTCACTCAGGGTTTGCAGGGTTTTGTTGAGCTCTGATCGTCTGTTAATAAAATGAGAGAAATTGACAAGGAGAGGAACATTAGTTATGTTCAAATCAGAGCAAGTTGGATTTTTAGCAATTAAATGAAACATGGTATTTATTGCTTTCAGTGTTCACATTGAAGAAACATAGGATGTATGTTTAGAATCCTGTGTGGGGAAAATTAATTATTTATATGACAAGAGAAAACTAACCAGACAGAAGCTGTATCAGTTCTAGCAACAGCAAGATATAAATCATGGTTCAACAATTTTGTTATTCATTTGGCCGCTGCAACCTCCAGGCTGCCTCTTCTGGCAGAGAGCCAGAGGAAGAGTTAGCCCAAGGCCAAATTTTGGAGAGGGGTCATTCACCCTGGGGAGCCTGTACTCTGATTTCTTCCTCCTTGCCTCTCCAACTGACCCAACCATCCTGCCTTCCCCTCCGCACTACACCTCTTTAGGAATTCCCCTCATCTCTCTTCCCATCCCATTCCAACTTTATTGCTTCAGTGCAGCAGAGCTTCACATGAAGTTAGGATGAAATAAATCTAGTTAAAGAATTCATTCTAATTATATATATATATTTAATTTAATTTAATTTAAAAAGAATTCATTTTAAGGCAGTGGTTCTCAACCAGGGGAGACTCTGCCCCCCAGGGGACATCTGGCACTTTGGATTGTCACACTTAGAGATGGGTGCTACTGACATCTAGGGGGTGGGAGCCTCGGCTCTATTACATATCCCACAGTACAGAGAACTACTGGGCCCAAAATGGCAACACTGCTGACCTTGAGAAGCCCTGGTCCAAGGAATGTGGCACCGGGGAAGGTACAGAGGGAAGAAGAGAAGGATGGTGGCAGTAATAGGCAGCTAGTGTTTCCAGCCACCTTCATCACTGTGTAAATGTCCTGTACACTGGAGCCTTCCTTCTGGAGTTTTCCCTGGCTTCTCCACTCAGTCTGACCCCTTCCCTGCTCTAGATATTCACACACTTAGAACATCCATGTATACTCAGAACAGTGTACATGTGACCTTCATTGTAGGCATCGTATTGTTATCACTTCTTTGCTTTCTGCATCTTTCATACAAGGCTTTAGACTTTAAGTCTCGAGATTTGCCTCATACTGGAACCAACTGGGGACATTCAGAAATACCAGTGCCTGTGTCCAGTCCTCAGACACTAATGTGGTTGTTGTGGCGTATGCCTGGGTATCAGGATTTTCAAATGTCCCCCAGGCGGTTTTAATACTCAGTCAGGCTGGAGAACCACTGGTCTAGAGCCAGTTTTCCATTTCATGTATGCCCATGTATCCCCAGGTATGCCAGTGTATCCCCACATGTGCCAGTGCCTGGCACACAATAGGTTATCAACAAATGCATGGTAGCATTAAATTAATTAATCGCTATTTTAAGTCTAATAATTACAATGAATTACAAGTATGCTAAGTTGTATTCTATTTATAAATTTGTGAATTAGAAAAAATGTTTCTTATCACTATTATTGCCCATCTAAAATTTAAAATCCCTCTAGGACATTGGTATCTTCTGATTTTTATTTTAATACATATCTTCAATAGTTAGAAAAACTAGATTTTCATCAGAAGGTTAAAAAAAAGACATAAAGGACATGAACAATAGCTGGCACTCCCCCACCCCAAAACCCCTTTCAATCCCAGTTCTCACTAGTTTAACTTTTTGCCACTATAAACTCAGTGGAGCCCTAGGGATGTTTGATATCCACCAGGTGGAACCCTGATGTTCTTCTCTACCTAGGCATTACTGAATCATCACAAGCAGCCAATCAAAATGATTCATTTGAAAGGAGAGTTTTTGTTTTTGTTTTTTTTGCATGGGAAGATTTTTCTCTTCGGTGTCATCACAGATCCTTCCTTATGCTTTTGTATTTGGTTCAAATGTTTACAAAAACTTTATTTGAGGGGTGGTAGGAAGGTTGAGAGTAAATTAAGCTCGTCTCTGAGGATGCTTCATGCCAAGAGAACAAAGACTTGAAGTTTCCTTTCCCGGTGACAGTCAGGGTAAGACTGTCTTCTGCTCTAGTTCAACCTACTGGCTGACTTTGTGACCTATTGTCTAACTGGTGGCATCAATATTTGTAACACCTTTCTCATTGCCTGAGATTGTCCTTGTAAGCTAAGGTCTCTTAACGTCTCTGACTTTTGGATTACTGATGCTTCATGAAGGAATGAACACATGGTATACACAGAAGCCTATCTTGAACTCTTCTTTCAACCCTGATAGCTACCAAATCATATTTAAATTCCAACACCAATTGAAATGGAGCTGTTAATTTCATGGCATCAAATAGAACAGCCTCAAAGGACTTTAGTTAATGACAAAAATAGCTCAACAAGTATCTTTCCATAGTTGATGTCTAAGATTAAGTCAAACAGTAGATTACTCACTTCAGTTCACTTAGAGACTGGACTCCAGTTATGCTGTCATTAGCCACATTTTGATTCTGTTAAAAGCACAAAGTCATTAAGAATACAGCAAAAAAATGTTTTGTTTTTTGACATTCTCTAACAGGAAATTGCTGTTCAGTTTTGTTGGCCACCCAAAGAACTACATCCCCCAAACTATGAATCCTAACTGCATGAAATATTGTCCAGCAAATGATAAAATCCATATGACTAAGCCAGTTTTTTTTTTGTTTTTCTTTGAAAAATATTCTGATCAACAAGTCTGATATGCTCATTTCTGCCTTTTGTCATTCCAAGAGTTCCTCCAAAATAACTATTGAAGTATTCCCCACAAAAGGCCCCAGATTTAAGTAACAGACTCTAATATAAAAAGGTGAACTTGCAGCAGCCATCATTGCATGGCTGCCACCCAGCTCAGTGTCTAGTACATAGAAGATGCTCAGGAAATAGTCACTGAATGAGCAAAACCCATTTACCTGGATCCTCTGGACTAATTTAGATTAGGGGAAGGCTCACATTTCTATATCCAGATCCCAAATCCCCTATGGGATGAACAGGATCAGATTCAAAGACTATTCTTATATTCAACATATTACTTATTGCAAGGAGCTTCCAATATAATTTTAAATCTTAGCTGGTAATAGAGTTGTGTCAGATTATTCTTATTCAGCAACAAATCTAGTGAAAACTAACATAATTATTAACGGAATACCACAGTTATTATGAAGCCAAGCCCTCCTGGCATAGCCAGGGATTCAACAACACACACTCTATTTAAATTTGGTCATAAAGTTAAATAAGCCAAATATCACAAATAATTTGAACCTTAAACAAAGTTTTAAATACATGCAAATTCGCTTTTTAAGACTGCAATAAGAAAACTCTTTAAAACGTACCTGAGTAACATTGCTTTCTTCGTCATATTGAAACATTATCTCACCTCTAAAAAATGCTGAAAATAAGTTTTGAAAAACAAATTAGAGACTTGTGTCCTTAGAGGTTGAGAGTTAATACAACACTGAAAAAGAATATCAAATTACTTTATAAACAGGGTTTCTTGAAATTCTTTGTTTTTAGTCACATTTACTCAATGAATATCAATATAATTTTCAGGAAATATGAACTACATATTTTTACGTGGGCATTCAGAAAGAGAAAAATTGTCCCTTTGTCAAGACATTTTATCTCTACATGCTTCTTATAAGAGTCTTGTTTGCCTTTATGATGCTAACTAGTAAACAAATATTTTTAAGTTGCTAGAGATGTATTTACACAATCAAGGAGGGAAGGAAAAGGTGTTTCTCAGAAGTTTAACAGCCTTATGGAAGTCCACTTATTCCTAGATGGGTTATTTCTATTTTTCTTTAAAAATACAGCTACCAAATGCAATCTCTTCATTTTTGAAAAAAAAAAAACTTGGTTTTGAAATCATATTTAGGAAATACTCAGTCTTACTAGGCCCTTCCATGTATACAGGAGGTACACACACATAGTATTATTAAACTTCATTCTGGTTTTTTCTCTTGTCAATCTGTCTGATGCCTGTTTGATTATTTCCCAGCCTAGAAGAAGCAGAGGGGGAGAGGATGATTTCCTTTGCACCCTGAAAATTTGGCAAGTCAGCCAGGAGACCTATCAAAAGACTGAATGCTGCTTGTTTCCTAGGATGTCTGCAGACAGCATTGATCTAGATCTGAACAGCAAGCAAGGTAGATTTTTACCATATCAGACTACTGATCTCTCTCTCTCTTTTTCTCTCTCCAAAAATCTAATGGAAACCCAATGAAAAATATTTTTATTTCTCGCTCTAAGATTGGTTTAAAAAATATATGGGTGAATTTATTTTCTTGGGTATTTTGCTCTTCTTTTGGTTTAAGGACTTTGTTAATTTTGATTGAGCCATTCTTTTATTTTTGTTGTTCTCGTTTTATTTTTCTGATTCTCATTTAAAAGAATTTGCTTTCCCTGTCTTTTCTTTTGGTGTCCCAATTGAGATTTTGTTTTCAGAAATTGTCTTTCTTAAATCTTTTTTGAGAAGTGACATCTGGCAGTGTTTGGTTGACTTTTGGATTTTTGTAACTTGTTCCCTGCCCTGTTACAGTCTCTGCATGCATATCCGTGAAATGCATCAGGAAGGCAGCAAAATAGGCTGTGGATTTGAGCTTTGAATAGGTGTTTGTTTTTTTTTTTTTTATGACCTCCTCATCATAATTCTGTCTTATATGTGGTTGAAATTTCCAACTCAAGTTAAGGTAACAAGTTCTTTTTCGACCTCAAGGTAATGTTCTGTTCTGTTCCATGGGTAGGAAATTCAGAATCCAGGTTTCTGCCGCCTCCCCCGGACCCTACCCCTATGTTGTAGTCTTGAGGTTCCGGTAAAGGTATTTCTGCCTCCAGGTTGTCTTCTATGTAGTTGTTAAAAGAAGGAAAAATCTTAATGTGCATTAAGGTAAAAACTATTACTAAGAAAATCCTGGAAGCCAAAAAGGAACAAATAAAAGTGGCAAATTTGGTGGGCATGGGTCACCCCCCTGCAGCAAGTCTCCTAGGTTAAAGTTCTGGCTCCAAAAGAGCCAAGGCATTGCTGAAAGCTGTTAATATGCATCAAGTCTTTCCTTTTGTCGTGTCTCATGCTGGTTTGAATCTTGGTTAAGCCATAAAAAAGTATCTTGGCTAGCTTAGGGAATTTTTTTTTAAATAAGGTGAAGTATAGAAATCAGACTTAAAATTATGTCTTCATAGAATTTTGCTTTTGTAAAATTCTCACTGGGCCAATAATACCAAAGATATCTTTAAGGTTACATTGGTCCCTGGGTAAATCTTTTAAGCTTCCAAAACTTGGTGCATCAAATTGGAAACCATGAATTTAAAGGGAAGAAGTTTAAATGGGCTAATTAGGGTCAATAAACAGCAAAATGTAAAAAATAAAAATAGCATCTACTTATCATGCCCCCAAAAAAACCCAGCAAAATGTGAGATTGAAAAAAATCTCACTTTCTTGTTCTCCTCCTTATGCACTAATACCAACTATCCTATCTATCTTTTATATTCTTTGTCAGAAAGAAAATTATAAAATTGGATGATGCTTTCTTTCCACCCTTGTCATTTCAAGAACTAGGTCTTCAATGAAGACAAGGGTCCATTTAAACTCAGGTCTACAGCCAGCCCTCAGGGGGGTTATCTAAGGCTCTTGTTTTGTTATCCTTAAAATGGTTCTAGCCTTGGGGCCCATAAGGTTTTAATTGAAGTTAAATGGGACACTTATTCTAAAATATAAAACTCTTAATTTCCATCTTATATCAAAAATGTTCTTATTATAACACTAAACTACATTAAAATTTTATAGTTAAATGCGCATATCAACCTTTTAATATCGTGGAGGTTAAAACTTAAATTTTTTAAGGAATTAGATTAACAAGATGTTGTCTTTACAGAACCGAAAGTATTGTTCCATAACAATTCAAAGCCCACCTACCTAAAACCTCTCTAATTATTTAGAAAGGATATCTAGGTCTTAGAAAGCTCAAGTCTATCTCTGTAATGCTAATTTTCTTCCCCCACCTTTTCTCAGAGCCTAAGAGCCATTCTTTAAAATTCAAATTTAGTGCCTTAACTTAAAAAAGGGGAAAAGGAAAAAACTATTTAAAAATTAATTTGATAAAAATTCTCATGTCTTCATAAAAAATATAAAAATAAAAACTTGTTTAGTGAGTGCCCACATATGTGTCTGTGCGTCTTCGTGCGTGCCAACATCCATAATTTCTCTCCCTAACTCCTTCCTTCTCAGAGTTTGGCCCTCAGTCCTGTTGAGCACATCTTGAGTTTCATAAATATGCTAGGAGCACAGTGGTAGCAAAACCACCAGGAAACCACTACCTTTTGACCCTCAGTCTAACCCCGCCTGCTCATCTCCCTGTTTCTTCACTTGCCTCCATTTCCTTTAATGAACCCCGATTGGAACCTGTGAGAAGTGAAGGTTTCTAGTTTCTGGCAGGATACCATGGAATGTCTGGTGCCAAAAGAGTTGGTCTCCTGATGAGGTTGTTTTCACCAGACACTAAAACAAATGGTCAATTCAGCCACTTACTTAGGGAAAACATTACTCCAACCAGCTTCCTGGCATCTGTTATTCAAGATGACCAGGTTTTTTTGACTGAATGTTCAATTTTCAAATAGTTATCAAACATCATGTAGACACAACACCACACTAGACATTAGTCACCAGTTCAAAACATGGACGAAGTGCAAAAATAATGACATTATAGAGAAATCAGTAAAGAGAAGAGTTATACAATATATGAAAGTGAAATGTAGCCAGCATTTAAACAGAACCAGCCAACGTGTTCTACCTGGCGATAACATCAGCAGAAAGTTCATATAAGCAAATTTCACATTCACACAAATAGAAAGTGTTTTTGGAACATTCTTTCAACAGAAAGTTTTCTAAACTACCTTAACTTAGTTTATTTGAAATTGTTTCCTATGTTTTTCAAATAAGTTAAACTGTTCGAAGAAACAGAATAAAAGGAAAACATTCCTATAACATTTGTTTTTAATATTGCTGGAGTCATACTAAGACTTTAATGTTATAAACTACCTTTTTACCTTCCTATTTTCTCTTCGCATGATCTCTCGTCCAGTTCTAACCTGACACACCATGTTTTTCTGTTTTTCACTTCTGCCTTCATTGATTTTAACAAGGAAGGGGACCCAGAGAGCCAAAGCAACGTGAGGAAAGTAGTTGTTTCATTCCCTCTGGCCCATGGCAGGAGGGAAAATATTCCCATTTCAAAAATAGCATGTTCTGAAGAGATTTCCATCTCAGTTTTAAAAAATAGTGGACAGTCAGAGATGGCAAAATACACTACAGAACTACTGGAATTAGAATCCAACTAAACTAGGTGTACGTGAAGTTTTCACCATTTTTGTGAGTGGTTTGTTTGATTTTTAGCAAAAGACAACATCAGGTTTCTAAGCTATAACACTTAAAGTCCTATGCAGAAACTTGAGGGATTTATATACAAGAAGTGATTTTCAATAACTATTAAGTTCATTATTAATTATGCTCATGAACCAGCTTTAAGGGTATTAGTTACGGATTTAAAGCTGTGGTGAAAAGTTTGGTGCAGAGCTTCATGTTCTCATATTAAGGAAGTTAATCCATCAACTCACTAGGCGATGAGAAGAATAATTCAGTTAGATCTAAAATTTGGTTTTGTTTTCATTCAGGATGCTGGTAGCCAGGTGGTATGAAGAGACAGATCAGAGAGGCACATACTCAATAAGAGAAAAAAACAAACCATTTCCCTCTGTGGAGCTAATTGATTTAGTAATGTGTAATGTACACAAGAACTAACCTGAGTCATTGCAAATAGATGACAAATTGCAGATACTTCTCTGGGGTTTGACTCCTGCAAAGAAAACACAACACAACCCGTTAAGCACGTCAATACCTGTACTTCCATACTACATTGTCAAGAGAATTACAAATCTTGCCATCAAACATGGACCAAAAATATTACAAGTTGCACATAATTGGCTGGATGAATTCCAAAGACTGAAGGAATGGAAGTGTTCCCATTTGTTAGGGGGTCAGTTATGGAACTAGATTTTTTACTATTCTTCAGACTGTCAATGTTGATCCCCATCTCCTCCCTAACATTTCTTTGTCCCATTCCCAATGAATCCCTCTCCTGGCCAATGTAAAAAGAACAGCAAGAATACAAATTGAATAAAGAAACCTTAAATAAAATAACCCTTACTTATAGATCCTCCTTTTTCTGAGTAGTGGAGTCCACAAACACTCTAATGCTGGTCCTATCTCTTTATGCAAATGTATGCAAGAAATAATACTCATGTCATGCTGTCATTTGCATGGGCAAAAACTACAAAAATTATTTGCTGAGTACCTACCATAGTCTATAGGCTTTGGGAAGTGCCAGGTACAGAATTGTACCCTGCCCTCAGAATTGACCTAGAATTTGGGAGGTTCCAGGTAGAGAACTGACCCTATCCTCAATGAGCTTACAATCTAGTACTTGATACTGGCCAGTAAATAAAAAGGTAAAGTGAGGGCAAAATGGAGTGAGGGCCAAGACAACAGACCACAGAGGCACACAAAGGAGGTGGAGACGAATGGGAGATGAATAAAGTCATGTAGATGAAAAGGCTTCTTACATGTTAACTTGAGAAATACTTTCTCCTTTGGTCAAAGGAGAAGCACATCTCTTCTTTGATTTGAAAAGAGCTCAAAGTTTACTCCTCTAAGAGCTTTCCCTTCATTAATTGCATCCTTTTGGTGATGCATAAGAAATCTAAAGGAAATGCTGAAAATGTGTTAAGCAAACTTCCAAGGGGAAAGGGTTTGTTATATTAAGGGATATTTTAGTCTCCTTGTTAACTCTGGTTTGGTCAGAATTATGTAATGCAATGTCTGATTGCAATTTGACTTCCATGGCACTTTATGAGTGCTTAATTCTTCCCCAGTGAACTAGTCTGGACACGAACTAAAATTATAATTTGAGTTAGTGCATGTTATCGTTCCTGTAAGAATGATTTAGTTGATGTAGTCGTATAGGCATCATGCTTCAGCTAGGAGTTTTGATTCAGTGAGCAAACTGGTGCCAAAAGTTACCTGACATGTAGATTTCTGCACTCATCACAGCAACATTACCCATACCAAAAAGGAAAGATTTCATTTTTAGATATAGTTCCTTACAGATAAAACTAACTAGAAATGTATACTATACAAATATTATAGAATATACAGAGGGTAATGCTTTACATGCTATTTACAGCCATTAATTTATTACTCACTTATCTTTTTATTTTATCATCTCTCATCTTTCTCTAACTTTTAGCAACACCTTTGTTTCCAGTGATATGTGTCCTTTGCTGTTCCTTTATATTGAGCATTTTTGTTCCTAGTGCTAAGGCTAGTATCTGTAATTACCTCACGTACATGGCTACAAATAATCCTTTTAATCACAAGTGAGAAAACTTTGGACAGGGCCAACTAGTAAATATTTTAGGCTTTGTGGGACATGTGGTCTCTGTTGCAATACTCAATGCTACTAATTGTTGCACTGGATAAGTAGCCATAGACAGATATGTAAACAAATGGGTATGGCAGTGTTCCAATAAAACTGTAGTTACAAAAGCAGATGGTAGGTCGTATTTGGCCCACAGGCCAGTTTACCAACCCCTATTATAAATCAACTAGAAGCCTTTGTTAAGCTGTCATGTGTCCCTAATCTTGCACTGGGAACTCAAAAGCACATCCCATTTTAGATTGAAAAAGAGTTTGAAGTTCACTCCTCTAAGAATCTTTCCTTCACTAACTGTAGCCTATTGATAAACTCATCAACACCAGACTTTTTCTCTCCCATGCCTCTTAAGCATGTCAGAATCTTTTGTGCAACCATTGCCTTTATCTGCGTCCATGTTCATGTTAGTTATCCGCTTGTGTATCTTGTCTCTCCCTATAGACTAGAGGATTCTTGAGGGTGGGCATTTTGTCTGATCAGTATTACAGAGCCTTAAACACTTAGTACAACTTTAGGTACCCAGTGCATAAACATCTATTCATTAAGAACAGATTTTATTTTTAAAAAGTAGAACAAAGAGAGAAAACATAAACACCAGCCATTTGTTTAACTTTAGTTATAAAAAGAAAATCTTGATATTGATAATAAGTCATACCTGATGCATTGAAGGTTTTTACTATAGTGATTTTAGTTTTTTCTGCAAAGAAGCAATTTAAATATTAGAGCAGAATTGTTGCTTGTTTTTAATAAACAATTTGCCATGAGTATCATTTTAGTGAAGTGCAAGAAAAATCATACTGTTGATACCTTTAAGACACTATTGGTCATCTCAGCAGCAGATTAAATAGGAATCACATAAGCTTATCATATAACACTGGCGTTGGGTGGGTCTGGGAGTTGGATTCCCATGTTCACTCAGACCAAAAGCATCACAGATCCCACTGCTCGTGGGACAAGTGAATGTGGACTTACACTTCAGGTATATAGAATTAAGTCACTATCAGGACCTTCTGGTAATAATAGGTTGTAAAGAGCAGATGATTCAGAATAAAAATTAATGGATACAGTAATCTCAGGATCTAAAGTATTATTCCTCTACAATCAAGAAAGTGTCCTGTTACTGTTTTTTTAGGAATTAATACAATATTATCCCCATTGTACTGAGAGATAAAATTATTCTTAGAGAGGTTGAGACTATCAAAGTATAGTCATACAATAAGCTCACAGAAGAACCAGGAGAGAGCTGTTCAAAGTCAATGACTCACAGGCAACTATTAACACACTCTGAAGATGCAACCTTAGAAATATATTCCCAACACACTTTGGGGACAGAGTCCATGGTTCATTTCTCAGATAATGGAGAATAAGGTTCAGAAATCATTGCTATAAAGATGGCCAATTAGAAGAGAGGCTGTGTTCGGGGTATAGATTTGTAAAGAAGCTTTGTCTCTTGGGGTAAATGGACAAATTCTGGAGAAAACACAAAACTTAGATCTTGGAGGAAAAATTAAGAATGATGACATATACTGACAGTTCCACTGTATATTTTATTTATGAGTTTCTGTTTCAACATGCGACTAACCCATGGATAATGACTGGTGGTAATTACAGAGGCTGATAGCATTTTGCATTATCGTTAAGAATCCTTTATGTATTGATTGCCCTGACACTTTCCGTTCCAGAGCAAACTGTGAAATGAACTTCTGATTCTAATAACAAAAGAGCTTTTAGGGGAAAATGTTCAACATCACTAATAATCAAGAATGCAAAATAGCATTAAAAGATTTCATAATATATGATGTAGCCTCAGCTTTCAACAAAAGTACAATGACAGACATTCTACCCTGGCAGGAATGTTGCTGGGTACAACATTTCTAGAACTGTTGGGAAGTAGGTATCAAGGACCTTAACATATTCATAATGCCGCCCCACTAAGTCCAGGCCTTTGAGTGCATCCTATAGAAATCAGGGAGGAATGCAAAGATATTGGCATAAGAATATTCACTGCAACAATTCCTATTAGAAAAGTAGAAACTGCTTTAATGTTCAATATATGGTACACAATGGAATATTATTATGTCAATAATAGTAAATGACACTGAAAATATTGACAATTTAATATGAAGTAAAAGGGCAAGATATGAAAATCTGACTATTTTATTATATATACATATTGTTTTATATATATATATGATATATATGATACTGATTGGAAATATACCAAATGATTAACAATAGCAGTCTTAGAGAAGTAACTTTAAAGATGATTTCTATTTTCTTCTTTGTGAATTTTTTTATATTCATTTTTTTGAGCTAACATGTATTACTATTATAATAAAAAATATTATTTTAAAAGAAGCATGAGCATAACAGTTTGGAATTTCAAGAGTGTAGTGACACCACAATAATGTTTCAACGTCAAAGTAAAATAGGCAATAAATCAAGCTAAAGGCACGGGAAGCAGACAAGGAGATAACCTTGCCTAACCCAGTAGACAACACAAATGAGAAACTCAAGAAGCCACGAAGACAAACAATTATATGTAGAAATAACTTAATATTACCTGTTTTGTTTAAAGTAGATAATACACTAGAAGTAGCATCTGAAATAAAATAACAAATATTAGCCGCCTAACTATTGGCATGGTTAACAATATGTCTTTCTTCCTAGGTTCCTTAAACATTTCACTTTTCCCAAAATCCTAGAGAAGTTAAGAGAATTTTGCAAAATCCAACTGACACTAGTCAATGTTTTTCCTGCCCACCCCCTCACCACTATTCTCCAACTCTGAACAAGTATTTATTCATTCAAAATGTTTCCTGGACACAGGACAGGAAAGATTTAAATACATAACATAACCACAAGTTATGTGTTTAAAAAATAGCAACGCTCCTATAATTATTAGATTTAAATAAAGTCATCTATGTTGTAAAATATTTTGTCCCCTTTTTTCAGTATTGTAATGATAGTACCTAAGCACTTTGATATTTCCACAGTTAATACTAACTTTTATAGTCCTGTAAATGTGTTATACAGTTTTACCTAATGGTACACTCTTACAAAGCAATCTTTAAGGCATGCTAGTTTAAATTTGGAGTTCTTGAATATTATATTCAAGTAACTTCTAGGAAAATCTCATTTTAAAGGTTCACTTTAAAATCTATCCAATTGGTATTTCTTTAAGTGAAAATCATTTTTGAATTTATTATTCTGGAGGAGATTTTAGGTATAAAAAAGGGCCTGTATTATATTATCACACTTTAAAAAAAAAACCCATAAAATGGTGTCCAAAATCTACTGCCAAAACTATTTTGAAAATGTTCTTTCACTATAAAAAGTAATTGCACATAAGAATGATAATGTTTGGCCCTTCGCATTGGACCAAAAATGAATTTAAACTAGTTTTGATCAGTGTGAACTGCCTCTACAATTGTTTAGCAACTTAACCGCCAACCGCACGGTGAGATTTTATTTTAGCAAAGGGATTGTGAAGTGTTGGGTTCTGACTGCAGCAAGCTGGAAGGCTGTCTACCCAGAGGGGAGGGAACAGAGTGTGTTCTGCCTGCTTCCCTGAATATAGCCCAGTTCTTTGCCCTTTTCCCTAGCATGATGAAGAAGCAGTTTCTTTTTCACTTCATACTATTTAGAAATTGATAAAAATCATCTGTAAAAAGGTGGCGCTTGAACACTGTGTGCCTGCGAATCCATGCCAGATCATATTAAAATCACTGGATGTGCTTTTCACATTTAAACAATCTGTCATTTAAATTTTTTGTTTTAGCATTGTGTTAGAAAGCAAGGGTAACAGGATGCCCAAAATGTGACTGGTAATTCTTTTCTTTTACAAGAACCAGTTACAGTGGTGGAGGGTTGTCTTCTTCTGTGATAATTAGGATGTTGTCATTCAATCAGAAAGCTTAAATCACTCTCTAGGGAGGGCAGTTGTTTGTGTGTGTGGTGGCTTTTTGTTGGTGGTGGGTTTTTTGGTTATTTGAATACAGAAACCTTCAACTCAATTCATTATCCTTATGTTCATATTAAGGGCTAACAGTTTTCACTTGCTTCAGAAAAATCCTTACCATTGAGGCTTGTAGTTTCAACCTCTTTTGTCCCGAGGGAAAAAAACAATACAAAGGTACAGTATAATTAAATCAAAAACTTAACAAATTGAAATAAATCTAGGTTTAAATTTTTTCAAAATCTTGCCTGGAGTACCATTGGAGTAGGGAACAAAACCAACAAAAGATGATGATTCAGCTGCAGGAGGGGAAAAAAAAAAAACAAAATTTTCAAGTTAATTCTTTGAATCAATTTTTTTATTAAATTTTAAGGAAGGAGTTAGAACTTTTGAGATACAATTATGAAAGAAGTAGAAAATCAGACTAATATCTAGTAAAATCTGCAGCTCTCAGATTCACCCAGTGAGTATAACTTAATTGGAGAATTATAGAGAGAGAACCCAAGAGACAAAATGAGTGCACCTATCTTTTGACAGATGAAGAGCCTGAGGCTCATGATCACAAAGCCTGTTCCTGTCTATGGAGTATTATGGAAATAGGCTGAACCACGCCAACATGTGAAACATACCACTTTCAAAATTTTTCAGCCAGAGAGTTCTGCAGAGCATTTTATACTTTAAATAATTTGTCAAACTACAATTATGAGACATATTGGCACATGAGTTTCATTCTGCTATAATGATAGCTGGTGTCTCCTCCCATGGTGAATTTAAGATTTAGAAAAAACAAAAACAAAAAACAGTGCTACCATTCAATTCTGTACTACCTAACACAATTTCCTGTAAGTGAATTTAAAATTTGGTTGCTGTTAGACAATCAATTAAACTATAAATTTCCCATGGAAAAACTCCACTTACGCTGAGGTCAACTACACACATTTTGCATGTTTAAACATTAAAAAGATCCAATGGCTTAACCTCCACATAAACAGAGGAAAAGTAAACACAAACATTTTACAACTAAAACAAGTTGTGCAGTAGGGGGCCTGGTATTCAGCCTGTAAGGACATTTGGGTGTGTCAAGGCGCTTGGCTCGCCTGTGTGTTTTAAACTGCTCATGC
The DNA here is from genome assembly GCF_964194135.1 of Talpa europaea. Lineage (NCBI taxonomy): Eukaryota > Metazoa > Chordata > Mammalia > Eulipotyphla > Talpidae > Talpa > Talpa europaea. Next base: position 9,056,312 of record NC_140081.1, read on the forward strand.
GTTGGCTGAAACACACACACCCAGTCTGTCCTACATTATTGCTTCCACACTTTGTCATTTACTACTTTTTTTGTTTTTAATTACCAAGGCAATTTCTTTTTTTTTTTATGATTTTAATTTTTTTTTTAATAATAAATTTTATTGTTATATTCCCCATACAATTGCAGCCCCCCCATTCTGACCCCAATCCCTCCCCTCCCGCCCCCGCCCCCGCCCCCCTAAAAGTGTCTCTGGTTCATAGTTTTTTGTTGATTTTGATTTTCATTTTCTTATAGTTATTCATTTTCCTGGTCTCTTATTTAAGTTTTCTAGATTCCTGCTATGAGTGAGACCATCCGGTATTTTTCTTTTTCTTTTTGGCTTATTTCGCTGAGCATGATCCCTTCCAGCGCCATCCATGTTGCTGCAAATTGCATGTGTTTATCTTTTTTGAATGCTGAGTAATATTCCATGGTATATATGGACCACATCTTCTTGATCCAGTCATCTATTTTTGGGCATTTGGGTTGTTTCCAAAGCTTAGCTATTGTAAACAGTGCTGCTATAAACATAGGGGTGCAGGTGTTCTTTGGAATTGATGTTTCTGTGTCCTACCAAGGCAATTTCTTGAGAAGATAGTTCCTGAGCACCAAGATTCAGTGCAGGGCTATGGAATCCTGTGCTCACGGGGCAGAACAAACCGATTGGTCAACGCTGATTTTTAGTTAATGAGCCTGAATTCTTCTAAATGTTGGTAAATCATAATCATCCAAACAAGAGGCCAATGGGCACAGCTGCCTGTCTGTCCCTTGCCTCCCAGTTAGCGCAGCTACCCCCGCTACCCAGCACGCCCAGAACCCAGGCTATAAGTGAACTAGTTCCCATTCCACGCAAACAGGATTTTGCAGAAGACATCACCACGATCAAGTCTGGTGAAAGCTACTACACCAGGAGAAAAATACAGTGGTTCATTTTACCATAGAAGCTTAACTGGGGTGGGGAGCAAAGTGGAACAGTAAAAAGAGCTTGGGCTTTGGAGACGTGCCGTCCTGGGTTTGACTCTGTGCCCCATTACTTAATAACTCACAACAGTGATAGTTAATATGCACTGAAAGTTTACTTTGTCCAGCAATGTGGGAGGATCACTATGCCTGTCCTCTTGTCTGTTTGCTACTGATTTTTCAGGTGTAGGTTGAATAACAATTTAATTAAGCTTCATGAAAGAAAACAGTTTTGTTGTATTTGACTACCTGTCACATTTAGCATGACATGCATTTATTACAGAACTTTTAGAATGTTTTCTAGATATTCCCCAAAGTCATGAAATAGCAATCTTACCAGATGGTGGTAACACACTGGAATTATCAGCATCCTCTGTCGAAGAAAAAAGGTGTTTTTAAATTAGTTTATGCAAGAATTTGTAGATTAACATCTTTCTTGGGAGAGAATGTAAGATCCATTGCAAATAACTACCAAAAGAGGGCAGTATATTAGTCTGTGATTTCCAGCAGCCTCATTAGTACTTCACAATTCTCTACAAAGACGTCTCTGGTGAAGTAATTCTTCCAGTTTTCAACTGCTGACGGTGTTCTATATATTTTGTTACATATTTTTTTAGTACATTTTAAAAATGATGACTAAAAACTTTAGTTGTTGGCCAATATTCATTACAATTCATAAAAGTAAAGGTATACATCTGCATAAATTAAACTTCCAATAACTGTGATTTCTTTTATACCTGTGAGCAGATTTTATACCTAGTAAGCTACTTCTTTCTTATGAGTTAAACTAGATCAGATGCCTTTGGGGGTATAAACTACAAGAACTACTGTGTTATTTATTTTTTGGAAGCTGCTCAGATTCCTTAAAAACAATTCTATTATTTTCTCCATGAAAAATAAAACACACTTGGGCCTCCCCTGGTGGTGCAGTGGTTGAGCTCTGGGCTGCGAGGCTGCCCGCAGCCTCTGTAGAGCCGGTTCGTTCCCCAGCTGCCGGCGAGGGTCCCACAAAAAAACAAACAAAAAAAACACACACACGCACACACAAAAAAACACGCTTACTGGAGAAACTTTAGATATTACAGATAAACAAAAAGAAGAAAATAAAAACCACCTATAGTTTCACCATCCAGAGATAAACAACATTAACATTTTGGCATATATTCTTTTCTCTATTTGTATTTGTATATCTGTATATTTATACAGATAGGTGTATATGTATTTACATGCATGATAAAAAGAATTATATCACATAATCTATCTCTAACCTGATTTTCTCATGACAGTATATTCTGAGCATTGCTCTGTAGCAGTAAACAATTTTCCATAACACCATTTATGATGACTGCATAGCATTTCATTGATTGGATGTACCATTCATTTCTATAACAGAATTTCCTTTTGATGAATATTTTGGTGTGCACAGTTTTTCACAGTTACAAACAGCACTGTGCTAAATTCTTTTGACTAAATTTTTGCATACATTCATGACTTTTTCTTTTAGAAATTGCATGAATTTTGATTGCCAAAATGCCCTACAGAAAAGTTGAACCAACTACTATTTTGCAGTACATGAGAATATTATTTACCCAAACGATGTTATCTTATAAATTTTTATTTATTTTTTAGTTACAAAGAAGTGGTTATTTCCACAGTGGTTTCCGGAGGCACAATTAGAAGGGAAGAATAAGTATGTCTGGAAACTACAATTGCACAGAGAAACGTACCTGGGATCTTCCAGGAGTCTATTTTCCTGAAATGGTGGTAGGGTAGTGATTATTTTCAGGGATAATTAAAACACAATTCTGTTTAAAAGCAGGACTGAATGAGAGTGCTTCAGTTCTTAGTTACCCTGTAGCCAAGGGGGTGAATGTATGCAGAGTGGTTAGTGTATTGATGCGCTAATTTAATTGCATTGCCTTCTTCCTCATTCTTTGTCCTTCAATAGATCCCTCTTGCTATTTTAATATTTCACCAAAGCGTCTGTTGAGTCGACAGGAGTTTAATTTTTAGAATACTCCTGGGACTGCTAAAAGGCAACCAGTCATTCACACCTTGGTATGAATTAATTCTAATTGGCTGAATTCCTCTGCTCATGTAACAAAGAACTACCATTGCTAGGCCATGTGGAAAAGCTCTGGGAAGAATCAACATTCAACATGGGTTGCTTCAAGAATGACAGTTATCAGTGTTGGCAGGTGAGGTGGAGGGGGGTGAAGTGTGGCAAGGGCAAGGAACTGCATGAAGGCACTGAGAAAGAGTCTAGTACCAGGGAAGAAGGATGGAGAGTGATGTTGAGGACAACAGAGGCTACTATTGCTTTCTTTACAACTTTTCCTGGTGGCTGACCAATAGTTCCAATCTTCTCTACTGCTAAATCCTTTGAGCAGAGCGGTATAGGCACAGAGATGGGGGATGATTTGAGTTTCACCCCTTTCTCAGGTGTCAGAGGTGATAGGAGAGCCACAGCAGAGAAGGAAGTTTCCTGGGAAACCCACAAAACTGGTCGGTCATCTCTGGGTAAAGAGGCTTGATAGGCATGGACTCATAATCAAGAGGTAAAACTTGATCAAAATGTTGATCAAGGTATAGACTAGACCAGCCCATAGGCAGATCTGGCCTCTTCCATCATGGAGCCTACAGGGCTCCTAGAAGTTATCTATAGAGATGAAGGGAGTGAATCAATTAAAAAAAAATTTTAATTGTTATTGTCCACTTTTTTTCTTCTGCCATTTTTTTTTCTTCTAAGGATCCAATTGCTCAGTGACTAACAATTTATTCACATTTTCACATTTTCTGTCTCTCATTATGATGCTCCACTCTTTCCTCTTGGTCCACCATAGAATCGTCCCCATAGACCTTACATTTTCCTGAGTGTCAACCTCTGTTGCTCTTGGGTACTCTCCTAACTCGCTTCCCATTTGCTATAATCAAAGAGGTGGTCGTCATTTCCAGTGAGTCATCTATTTGAGCTCCATGCCACTCTTAGGAGACAAAACATTTCCATTGTTAAAAAGATTCATAAACAAAGAAAGGAAAAACATTTAAATTTTTCAGATTTTCCTTTGGAAACCTACAAAGAACACATTTTAAAGCATTATTCATTTGTTGAAGTCTTGATTTAAGTCAATAAATAAAATTATTGTGTTCTGTCTATAAAATTTACTCAGTATGACTCCCTAGTGATATTTTTTTAAAACAAAGTCCATATATTCCAATTAGGGTGAGCAGAAGTTTGGCATGCATATTCCCAGAATGGAAGCCAAACAAAGGAACTAGAAACTCAAGAAACTGGCCCCCCCAATGGAGACTTTCTCCACGTCACCTCCCTGGCACTTTCTTTCAGAGTTATGCCACCCCCTCCCAAACTCCACATGGCTAAGTGTGATTTGACCACAGCTGTGTGAATGCCCCTGTCATTGCTTCTTCAATTCCATATATCCAAGGACTCATCCTTCACCACCCCACATTATTTCCACACCTGATCAGTTCTCGAATCCAGTAGTATTGCTGGTAACACGGGACAATAATTTAAGCTGGAAACTTCAGTGTGTTAGTTTCCTGTTGCTGCTGTAACAAATTATCGTCAACTTAGTGGTTTAAGACAACACAACTTTGTTATGTTAGAGTTCTGTCTGTCGAAGTGCAGTACAGGTCTCATCAGACTAAATTCAAGGTGTTGACAGGCTGCATTCCTTTCTGGAGGCTCCTAAGGGAGAATGTGTATCCTGCTTATTTGGGTTATTGGCAGAATTCAGTTCCTTGAGGTTGTAGGATGGAGGTCCTAATTTTGTTGCTGGCTGTAGATTGAGGGCTGTTCCCAAATTCTTCTATAGAAGCCACCCACATTTCCTGACTCACACCCCTTTCTTCCATCTCCAAAGCCAGCAACAGTGGGATGGGATTGGGTTGGGGAATCCTTCTGATGCGGCACCCCTATGACTCACTGTTCTGTCTTCCTCTTCTACTTTTTTTAAATAACTCAGATGATTAGACTGGGTCCATCTAGGTACTTCATAATAATCTCCCTATCTCATAGTTCTTAACTTTAATCACTCCTGTATTTTTGCCAAGTAAGGTAACATTTACAGATTCCAGAATTAGGTCATGGATATTTGGGGGGAGCCATTATTCGATCTACTATACTCAGAAATTCAGTTCTTAATTACGGAGAGTATGAGTTGCAAGCAACTACTCTTTATGAGGAAAAATGCCACAGGAGTTAAGTGAAGGGCCCAGAAACCCAGAGTTAGTATCAGCAATAGAGCTGAGTTATAAACCAAAGTCTCACTCTCTGGCCACTGCTCATGACTCCTCCCATTCCTCACCTTCCCCCTCCATAGCCAGTAGGCCATCCTGTGCATTTTTCTCACTGTAACGTGCATCTGTTGGGAAGATTTAAAGAGAGATGATGTATGTGCAATAAGAGTAATAGTAAACGTTGATGCTTCTTGTGAGCCAGGCTTAAACCTCACTAAGGGCTTCCAGCACATATTATTATCTAGTCAGCCAACAACTCCATGAGATATGTGAATTAATTAGCACCTATCCTTTTTAGTCCTTGAGAAAGCTGGGCAGAGTTTAGTGACTTGTTTAGGGCCTCACTGGCAATTCATTATGGAGCTGCAATTTGAACCCAGGCTGTCTGACATCAAAACCTACCCTGTGAGTTTTTATTCTATAGTACTTCCAATGACAAACTCTGTAGACCATAAACTAGTATGTAAATGTAGGGTATTCTTAGTATCTCCTAATATCTCTCTCATCTGACCCTTTTCCCCAATGCTCTCTGCTCCCTTCTAAGCCCAGACTTTGATTACCTCATCCATGAGTGAAAGACTAGAACCCCAGGACCT